>NC_140594.1:83138736-84338736 GCF_964204655.1 Triturus cristatus
CATTTGCTCACTCCAAGACTGATGCCACGGAGGAGAAAGTCGCAGCCTATGAAGAAAAGGAACAGGCGGCGGACGGGGCCCCAACCCTAATGGATGTTATGGAAGCCATACAGGGGATCCGCTTCGTGCTGTAACACAAAATCGACTCGGTGACGGCCGAGGTCACCCTCGTGCATGCCGACCTAAGCAACCTGGGAGAAAGGGTCAAAGCAACCGAAGATTCAGTGTCAACACTCCAAAGATCCAAGAAATCGCTAGAAACAACTGTCAAACGGATCCCGGAGCAGACTGCAGACCTGGAAGCAAAACTTGGAGACTACCAGGGGCGCACAGGCCGAAACAATGTGCGCATTTTGGGCTTCCCAAGACAGCGGAGGGACAAACTATGGACCTCTTTGTAGAGGACTTGTTTCAGAAACATCTACAGCCCCGGACCCTGTCACAATATTTTTCAGTCGGATGTGCTCATAGAGTGCCTGGAGGTCCCCCCAAACCAGGCACCCCCCCAAGCCCCATCTTGGCCAGAATATTTAATTTACGTGACAGAGAAATTATTGTTCGAACGGCGCGTGCCGTGACGCCCCCCCCCCCCCCCCCCCAAAAGTTCGAAAACTCATCGATTACGTTCTTTCCAGACTTCACATTGAAAGTGCAAAAATTGCGTAGATCCTTTCTGGAAGTGAAGCCGGTACTCCGCAACAAGAACTTGAAATATGTAATGCTTTTTCTGGCCAAGCTCCGGGTGCTAGCGGAGGGGAAGTTGTGTTTTATTCAGACCCCAGAGGAAACCTGGGACTGGCTGGAGAACCCCTGACGCTCAGAAACATAAGTCTCCTAGCCGTTTGCAAAGACAAGATAGTAGCCACGAAAGATCCGATCATGAAGGCTTTTAACCAGCTATACCAGCCTCGTTGCACGGCTGGCATGCCAACCCTCAATAGACTGCGAAGCGGCATCGTATGCAGGAGGGGGACTGAGAGCAGACCTGCCACAACGAGGACTGGGTGGATACTTCATGCGAAAGGCTGGACTTATGCTGGCTATACTAAGTATGTATAATTTGTGGGGTTCAGCAATTGACTAGGTCACATGGCCTAACTTCATTTGCAGTGGTGAAAGGCGGGACTATCTACAGATGTTTTGTGATACACAACAGAAATGGACTAAAATTAGTTACATTACGGGCTCGTATAGTTGGGAATAAGGGGAACCGTGCTCTCTAGCTAGGGAAGTTCCGGCTGTGTTGCGTTCCTCTTCACACAGTAATGGGGTACACAGACACGCTGCAAAATTGGGGGGTGGGCAGTTATACGTCCACGTTGCAGGGAGGCAGGGTGGGGGAGGGATCTGGGGTGTCCCAAGGTGTATAGTTGTAGTTTGACTTTGTTTTTCTGGTGCAGTCTTGCATGCGGTGCTTTTCCTAGTACATCAAGGACGGACAGTAATGCAGGAGATAGATTACCAAGGTTCATACTCAGAGTGTCTCCAATGTGGTAGCTGTGTGGGAGTAGTACTGTTGACCCTCGCTTTGGCTTTCCTAAGGCCCTCTGTGGTGGATGGCCTTCTATACAGTGTTTAAATGGGCGACAATCATGAAGAGGCTCTATTGCTGGGCCGTTTTAAACTACTCTCTTGGAATGTATATGGCTTAGGGGATCGAGTTAAACGTGGGATAGTCCTGCAATATCTGAAAAGGCAGAACCCTGATGTGGTACTGTTACAAGAAACTCCTATACAAACATCTTCTTACTCTGCACTCAATAGATGGGGTTATAAGCTGGTGGCCCACTCGGTTTACGCGAGAGGGTCTAGAGGGGTGGGTATTTTTGTGCGTAACTCCTTCCCCTTCCAGATTCATACGTTCATGCACGGTCCACTTGAAAGATTTGTCATGGTTTCGGGCCAATGGAAGTATAGGTCCCTTAATGTAACATCCCTGTATGTGCCACCCAGACCAAACTCCACGACATTGACTGACCTTGGTTCACATATATTAAACCTACCTCGGGGTGACCTACTGTTGGGCGGCGATTGTAATGCGGCTCTTAATGGCGACCTAGACTGGCATCCGCCCAGACGGGGAAAACATCCAGTAAGCTACTGACGGATTTCCTTGGAGCTTTGGGCCTTATAGATGTATGGAGAGTATGCAACCCCTCGGCCATACGATACACTTTCCTCTCCGGGGTCCATGGTAGCATGTCCCAAATAGACTATATCTTCTGTAAAGCCACCCAGCTCCCCATGTTTGGAGAGATCGCCTTTCTTCCCTGGGGCATCTCTGATCATTCCCCGCTGGTGGTGTACTATGGTGGTGACCCCGCCCCCTCCGCGCCTCAAAATGGTCAACCCTTGGTACCTCAAGGTGCCATCTATTAGAGATAAACTTACTGTGACTACCAACAATTATTTCACCGAGAATGATGGTTTGGTAAATTCAGATGTAGTACTGTGGTAAGTGTACAAACCGGTGGTTCTGGGAAGCAGGGTGGCAGCAATAGCGGGACATAGGAAGGAAAAGTTGAAGCAGTTAGAGAGGATAGAATGTGAGATTGCCCTGCTTGAATGCAGTCTCGTTGCATCGGACACTCCAGACAGCACACACAAACTGCTCATGAAGCAAACCGAATAAAGAAACATCGCTGCAGATTTAGCTAGGGCCTAATATCGGGCCACTCAGCACCGTGTGTATGATATTGACGATAAGGCTAGCAGACTGTTAGCCTGGTTAGACAAACTGGAAATAGCCAACAGATGGGTAGCGGAAATTGTTTGCCAAGATGGTACAAAACTGCAGGAAAGATCTGGGATTGCGGGGGGCATTCGCGGTCCACCTTGAGCGGGTCTTTAACTCCACTCAGGCCTCCACCCATACAGATGCAAAAGAATTACTAGCTACCCTGAAACTACCCGTTCTAGAGCCCCAGGACGTTAAGAACCTGGACTCTGACTTGACGAACGAGGAGGTGTTCAAGGCGATCAGCGCTTTGCAGTCCGGAAAAGCCATAGGCCCTAGCGGCCTTCCGATTGAGCTTTACAAGTCTAATGCTTCTACGATTGCCCCATACCTCATATGGATGTATGAGGAGAGTGTTCACTGGGGTGTTTTGCCTGAAACGCAGCGATTGCCCAACATTGTCGTTATACACAAAAAGGGTAAACCCCCGGAGCAATGTAGCTCGTACAGGCCTATCTCCCTCCTAGACCCAGAAGTCAAAATACTAACCAAAATCCTGGCAGGGCGTCTCGCCCCCTTTCTTCATAAACTGATCCATCCAGACCAATCCGGCTTTATGCTGACTAGAAATGCTGCTCTGAACCTTCAACGCCTTTATGGAGTCCTGGGTACAGCAGCCACAATCCAGGAAGAGACAGTGATTATGTCTTTGGATGCCAAAATGGCATTTGACATGATCGAATGGCCCTTCTTATTTGCCGCACTCGAAAGATACGGATTCTGGGATAGGTTCTTATCCGGGGTGCAACTCGAAGCCTCTGGCCCGAATCACAGTTAATGGGAAGCGATCAACAACGTTCGAATTACAGAAGGGAACGAGGCAAGAGGGCCCCCGTCCCCCTTGCTTTTTGCCTTGGCTCTAGAGCCCCTGGCGATACGGCTCTGGAGGGACACCCTCATTAGAGGCCTCGTTTGGTTGGTTGACTGGATTGACAAAATATCCCTCTATGCCGATGATATTCTACTTTATTTGGCCAGGCCCCGTGTCGCCATTCACCGTGTCCTACATATATTCGCCCTATTCCAGAAATACTCTGGCTACACCATTAACTGGGATAAGTCCCTGGTTTACGTTCTGAGTGGGGAACGCACGATCCTCCGTACGGGCTGCGAGGCCAAGATAGTTGCAGATGGTTTTGTGTACTTGGGTATAAACGTTACGGTTAACCCAACAGTATTCTACAATCGCAATCTTTCTCCTCTGTGCCGTTTCCATGCTGATGTGCAACATTGGAAGACACTGCCTCTCACTTTATTGGGCAGGACTGACCTCTACAAGATGATGGCGCTCCCCCGATTGTTCTATGCCCTACAAAACACACCCTATTTGGTCCCAACGCAATACTTTAACGCCATTGAATCAAAGGTACGCTCCTTGCTTTGGAATAGTTACCCCTAGAATAGCTTTGGCCAAACTTACATAAAGTTGGTACGATGGTGGTATCGCCCTGCCTGCAATTAAGTTATTATTTGGCCTCTCAACTAATAGTCCTCAATCATTGGGTGCACCGACCAGTGCCAGATCCTGCTTACAGAATGGATAGACACAATATGTTCCCTGGCAATTGTCCCAGGGCAATATATAGAGGGAGGAAACATGTACCAAAATACACTCCTACTTCCACCACATTTGCTCTTTGGAACACTGCAACTGCCGCCTTGGGGTGGAAGACTAAAATCACACAAGTCACCCCATTGCTCGACACATACCATTTGGGAGTGTTATCGACACAACCAGGATTTGATAAATGGGACTTATTAGGTCTCATGAGGGTGGGCGACTTATGGGAGGGAGGCAAGGTGATCCCGTTCAGTGATCTCCAACGGGATTATCAATTATATAGCGGAGAAACATTAGATACCTTCAAGCCCTCGGCACCAAATAGAGCTATACCCAAAGATACAGACGTACCAGTCTCCTCACTTCTAGAGGACAGATTGCTAGATGATACCTCCAAGAAAAAGCCATTTTGCTGACATACCGTAAAATATTAAACAACACACTGGACGCACTGGGGAAGACTCGTGAAAAATGGTTGGATGATGTTGGGGACATTAGTGACGATGACTGGCAGGAGGCTCAGGCTTTTTTTTTTAAACGTTTTAACATTTTCACTAGTATACAACTGGTCATCGGAAACATTGACCGCTATTCCATACTACAAATCATCATTACCAACATCTGTGCCACAGGTAGGGCCCTCCCCTTCCCCAAAACAAAGAATACATATTTACAGTTCAACCACATATGACACAAAAATGACCAGAGAGCTCCCCCACACCGCACCTTCCCCTGTGCATTTACCTATTCAATCCTCTACCCCAGCTGTACTCTGCCCCTCCTCTTCCCCCTTCATCCTCCCTCTCCTCAGAGCTCACATCAGCTGCATTCCCATCTCCAGACTGTGCTCGTACTTCCTGACCCCATGCTGCCTGCTCATTCCCCTGAAAGGCCTCCAGCTATCCTGCCCATACATCCAGGTCCACCCTCCTGGTCCTTTGGATGCGTTTTTATCTCTGCCAAAGCCTATTTAATAGTATCACTGAGCCACAGGGCCACTGAAGGAACTCTTCGACCAAGCCACCCTTCTTTTGGCTATCATCAGAGCCAATTGTTCTTTCCCATATCGAGTGTCCGTTCCGGCCGGGAGTCCCGCCCCAGCAAAGATTTTTACGGGAGTCTGTGCTGACACCACTGCACACTCTGGCCACCTTTCAGGCACTGCAACACTAATTGTGATGTGCAGCAGGCCCATTTCATACAGTCTATGCCCCCTCCACACACACACACACCTGTCATTCCAATTATTTGATCACGCCAGGATTCCTATGCTCAGTCTTGCCAGCCAGCCCATCACAAAGGGGTCTTTCTCTGCTCACTCCTCTCTACAGCTACATACTCCAGCACCTCTTATCCACGCCCGCTAATAAATTGTTCCTCCAAGGGGCAGCATGCCCTTTTTTCACTATGCCCTCTCACGACAAGGCCTCCCAAGCACAGCGGTGTACGCTGTTGGGTATTCCAACTCTCCAGCCTTTTCAGCTCCTCACTTGTCTGAAGGTGCCCCGTTCATGGCGACCAGGGACTCCCCGGCAGTCCCTTCACTGCACTGCCTTTCCTTCTGGTTGAGCGGGGCCGGCTCCTGCAGTTCCACCCGGCAGCTTGCTTCTACCTCAGCTCTTTATCCTCAGCTACCTCGGCACAGCAGGCCCTGCTTCGCGTGCCAGAGCGAGACTGCTGCCTTTTAGCTCAGGATATCAAGTGCGGGCCGATAAACCCGTGCCCCAAGGTGCTCTCTCCGTGCTTATTTCAGTGCCTCCAGAGGGTCAATATGTGCTTCCTTCTTTCACTAGCAGTTGTCCTTGGGACTTTTGTGGCTTAATTGTGCAGGATAATTACTAGGGGCAGCGAAGCGCTCTACAAGTGCATCTGGTCAACCATCTTGCGTGGCCACGCCGCCCCCAGGGCATTTTATTGACATATATACTCTCCATATGCGTACAGTACCTCAAAAGAACCAGTTCGAGGCATATGAGCTGTAGATCGCATACTTTTGGATAGATCGCCATCAGGTGTTGGGCTTGGATGTTTGCACTTTGTTTTTGTAGAAGTCTTTGTAGTCACGAGATAGGTGACTCCTCCTTTGGTTAGTAGTGTGCATGGGTATCAACTCCATCTCCAGATAGTTTTTTTTTCCGCTATCGGGTTCGGATGTAATTTGCTGCGATCCGGGTCGGTGTCGTTTTTGATTCTTCTTTAACGTGCAAAGCTCTCATCGTTCGACGGTATTGTTTCAATCGACGTGTATCCAAATCCAACTAAATCTTTGAGTGCGCTTGTCGACGTGGGTTGTTGAGCCGATCGACGCCATCAACCAGCATATGGAAAGGACTCCATTCAAAAAATGCATGCGTGGGGCTAAAGTCCCATACACAGATCTCCACGAGGTCTGCAACCTTTGTCTCTCTCCAGAACACGAGAGTCAACACTGTCAGGACTGTGATTCTTTCAGGTCCAAGAAAACTATACGTGCTCGACGTCATAAAATGTCGATCAACCGTTTCAACGCCAGACAACATCTTCGAGGCAGGCCCGATGATCCAGAACCAGAGACAGGAGATGAACAAGCCAGCATCTCCAAAGCCGATGAATCGGACTCCGAAGACCAGACGATTAATCCAGGTCAACGGAGCGCCAGTACTGCTGTCGATGCCCCTGTCCCAAAAAAACACAAGGCTCCGGTAACACCTTCACCTTTGGGTCGACACCATGACAATACTAAAGAAGCCCCGCCTCTGGGCCCGGCTCCGAAGTCCACAAAGCCTTCAGGCAGCTCGGGATCGAGCCAGCCACACCACGGTACTGAAAAATCATCTTCAGCACCAAAACACAAACCCATGGTTCTGTCGACACCAGACTCTGGCGCAGAAAGAAAAAAGCAAGGTATCGTCCACACCGGACTCTTCGGCACCGAGACAGTCAACCCAAGGTTTCGGATCTGAAAAAGCAGTCTTAATCTTCGGAGTCGAAAACTCCACCTAAGCAGAAGGACACAAAAGCCCCTTCTAAAGCTAAAGAAGACAGGCCAAAACACCACTCGGAGCCCAAGTCCTCGGCACCGAAAAAAGACAGTGCATCAAAAGAACTGTTTTATCCAGATCCGCCGGATCCTAAGCAAAAAACACTCCATATTGACCCCATTACCGGCCGAGTCACCTCTATACCACCTAAAAAGAGGTAATTGGACACCTCAAACACCTGAGATACCTTTAAAGAAAAACTCAGCCACCTCACGTATGAGGCCTTTCTCTCCACCTCCACAGCTTCCAAGCATAACACTCTCTCCAGCACACTCTCCAGTGGCTCCTCTTTCACCTGCACCACAAGATGATGATGAGGATATAGGGGGTGGGGATGAGGACATAGACCCACCACATGATCATGACGAATCCACCCACAGTATCCCACCTCATGACTCTTGGGATGATTATAATGTCCCAGATGTACCTGAGCCGGATGTATATCCCTCTAGACCATCCCCTCCAGATGACAACGTAGGGTTTGCGCAACTAATAAATAGAGCTGCACAATACCATGGAGTTCAACTCCATTGAGACCCTCTGGAGGAAGATTTTTTTATTAGAGACCTTCTCGCATCCTCAAAAATCTACAAATTCTCTCCCTATGCTAAAACGGATGATAAAACATGCCCCTGAGGTTTTTAAAGATCCTGTCGGGGCTAGAGTACTCAATCCTAGAATTGAAAGAAATACAAAACAGCTCTTCCCGATCCAGCGTACATTAAGGGTCAACTCCCCCTGGATTCATTAGTAGTGGCAAATGCCCGTAATGGGCAAATTCCCAAACCACAGGTGATGCCCCTCCGCCGGTCTAAACTATTGGACGCATCCAGTAAAAGGGTTGCGTCACAGGCTGCTAGTCTTTGGTGTTTTGCCAACTCACAAACTTTATTAGCGCGGTATGACAGGGCTCACTACTATGAGCTTAAAAAGCTCATGCAGCATCTTCCAGACCAATATAAGACCAAGGCAAATGATCTCATACAAGAGGGAAAATTCATCACAAATACCTCTATTAAATGTGCTCTGGATGCAGCAGAAACAGCATCCCGCACAATTAATACAAATGTGTTACTACGCAGACATGGTGGTTACGCATATCTGGTATTAAGCAAGAGGTGCAGTCTACCATCCTCAATCAATCCTTGGATCAGGAACACTTGTTTGGACCTACTGTGGACACATCTCTAGAAAAGATGAAAAAGGACACAAACAGCCAAATCTATGGGGGCTCTACAGGCAACAACTAGTAGAGGTCCCTTTCGTCGCTCCTCTTATAGGGGCACCTCCAAAACAATTGTCACAGAAAACACCTCTTCCACTTATAAAAGCCCCACTCAAACTTCCCCTAACAGAGGATATCTTTGAGGGACTTAGAGGCAATAACAACAGAGGGAGAGGACTTGGTTCTAACACCCGCAACTCCCCCAACACAAAACAGTGACTTCCCTTCCCTCCCCCAGACCACTCCACTCCGGTCGGGGGAAGACTATCATAGTTCCTACCCACCACAGACAGGTGGGTAAGACAAATTATCCAGTATGGTTACTGCCTGGAACAGACTTCTACCCCCCAACCCCCCCACATAGCTCCCAGACAACGTCCAATGTCCACAGAACATCTCACGCTTCTCAAGCAGGAGGTTCTCTCTCTTGCAAAAGTATTCAATAGAACCGGTTCCTGTACATCATCAAGGTACAGGAATTTACTCCCTTTATTTCCTCATTCCAAAAGAGGATGGCACTCTCAGGTAAACAGACCGTTAAACCTGTACATACAATCTGACCACTTCCACATGGTCACGTTACAACATGTCCTCCTGCTGCTCCAACAAGGCGACTTCCTTGCCACTCTAGATCTCAAGGACACCTACTTCCACATTCCTATTCACCCAGGAAATACCTACGGTTCGTAGGGGACGGACAAAATTACCAGTTCAAAGTCCTTCCATTCGGGGTCACAACAGCACCCAGAGTCTTCACAAAATGTCTCGCGGTGGTAACAGCCCACTTAAGAAGACAACACATTCATGTGTTTCCTTACCTAGATGACTGGCTCATAAAAGCGAAGTCACGCAGCAGTTGTGTACGACAAACACACAACACAATCCAACAACGGCACAACTTAAGATTCACAATAAACCTCACCAAGTCACATCTTCAACCGTCCCACAACACAACAGTGTCTAGGTGCAACAATAGATACTTCCAAAGCCCTTGCATACCCCAATCCAGCCAGGATAGCCAGTATGCAAGCCCTCATAACAAAATTTCAACCGCAACACTCACTAACAGCTTGAGTGTTCATGCAGCTAATAGGGATGATGGCCTCTTGCATCTTAATTGTCCCTTACGCAAGACTCTAGATGCGTCCATTACAAGAATGTCTAGCACAACAATGAAACCAAGCTCAACTTACAGATCTGGTGTTGGTGGACAGCAGCACATATCGCTCTCTGCAATGGTGGAGCACACAAAATCTTTCCAAAGGGCGGCCGTTCTTAGACCCAGTTCCACAAATAGTGCTTACAGCGGACACATCACTCACCGGCTGGGTAACTCATCTCTTAAACCACACCATTCAGGGTATGTGGAACCCTCAACAAAAACTCCTCCACATCATTCACCTGGAGTTAGTTGCCATATTTCTCGTCCTAAAGTCATTTCAGAAACATCTCCTAGGCAAAACTGCCCTCGTCCGGACGGACAACCTGACACTAATGTACTATATACAAAAACAAGTGGGGGGACACACTCTACAGCTTTCACGCCTAGCACAAAGCATTTGGAGATGGGCCATTCCTCAAAAGATACATCTCTTATCAGAGCATCTACCTGGAATACACAATCACATTGCGGGTCTGCTCAGTCGTCAACAACAGCAGATTCACGAATGGGAACTTCATCTGCAAGTTCTTCATCCGTTTTTTCAAATGTGGGGCCACCCAGACATAGATCTGTTTGCCACACATTTAAACACAAAATGCCCAAACTTCGCCTCCAGGTATCCACACCCATTGTCCAAAGGCAATGCGATATGGATGAACTGGTCAGGCAGATTTGTGTACGCTTTTCCGCCTCTCCCGCTCATTCCGTTACTGGTGCGCAAGCTTAAACAACAGTCTTTCACAATGATCCTGGTTGCTCCAACATGGGCCCGACAACCATGGTTCACAACACTGCTGGAACTTTCACTAGTTCCACTCCAAAAGTTGCACCTTTCTCCAAAGCTTCTCACACCGAACCATGGAGAGATAAGACATCCACAACCAGCTCAACTGAACCTAGCGATCTGGCTCCTGAAGTGTTAGAGTTTGGTTACCTTAATCTCCCACCAGACTGCATGAACGTCATTAAAGAAGCTAGACATCCTACCACTAGAGCATGCCATGCAGCTAAATGGAAAAGATTTGTTGTTCACTGCAGTAACACAATCAATCCATTAGATGCTTCAACTCAAAACATTATCTGTTATCTACTGCATCTACAAAGATGTAATCTGGCATACACATCCATAGGATTACATCTTGCTGCTATAGCAGCTTACTTACAAAACAGGCAACACTTATCACTGTTTAGGGTACCTCCCATCCAAGCATTTATGGAAGGCCTTAAAAGGATAATTTCTCCCAAATTTCCCCCCCCTCTCCAGTATGGAATCTAAACATTGTCCTTACTAGGCTCATGGGTCCCCCCCGTTTGAACCTTTACATAAATGTGAGTTACAGTTCCTCACATTGAAAGTAGCTTTCCTTGTGGCCATCACATCTCTCAGAAGAGTGAGTGAACTCCAGGCATTAACCATACAAGAACCATTTTTGCAAATACATCACAACAAATTGGACTAACCCTAAATTCTTACCTAAAATAGTTTGCCTTTTCACCTTAACCTGTCTGTTGAGCTCCCAGTCTTTTTTCCTCAACCAGACTCGGTAGCAGAATAGGCTCTTCATACGCTTGACGTCAAAATAGCTATTCTTTACTACATTGAAAGGACAAAAACTTTCAGGAAAACTAAACAACTTTTTGTAGCTTTCTCACAACCACATAAGGGCAATCCTATATCAAAAGCTGGTATTGCCAGGTGGCTAGTTGAATGCATCCAAATAAGCTAATAAAAAGCAAAGCGTACATTATCCATTTCCCCTAGAGCACATTCCACACGCAAACTAGGGGCATCCATGGCATTCTTAGGAAATATCCCCATGAATGACATTTGCAAAGCCGCAATATGGTCTACACCACACACTTTCACAAAACACTACTGTGTAGATGTGCAGGCAAAACAGGCTAGTGTGGGCCAGGCTGTACTAAGAATACTTTTTCAAAATACTGCAGCACATACAGGTAGCCACCACTAAAGGGGTGACTGCTGTATAGTCTATGCGATCTACAGCTCATATGCCTCGAACGGAAAATGCTACTTACCAGTATGCATCTGTTCTTGGCATGTAGAGCTGTAGATCCACATACGCCCACCCGCCTCCCCGGACACCTACATTGTTGCAGTACTATCTTACTTAGATACATTACACATGGACATCTTTTCTATATCTAACTAACTCCATCATCACCCTTTATGGCAAAAACAATCTGGAGATGGAGTCGAGGCCCATGCGCACTACTAACCAAAGGAGGAGTCACCTATCTCGTGACTACAAAGACTTCTACAATAACAAAGTGGCGATCTAAGCAAAAGTATGCTGATCTACAGCTCTACATGCCAAGAACAGATGCATACTGGTAAGTAGCATTTTCCATCTTCAGTGCTTTAAAAAATCACATACATTGAAGTCTGAAGCTCTATACAGTTGAAGAGAATACGGAACAGCAAGGGTCCTCTGGAGAAAGAAACTCCAATACACAAAGATTTCAGCAGCGGAAGAAATTGAAATAATCAGTCTAACAGTTCTCTGTGAAAAAAAGACATCTCAAAGGCAAACATGTAAAGGTTCCCCTTGTGAAGTACCCTTTTGTTTTAAAACCTCTAAAAATGGTGCATGGGAGACCCAGAAAAGCCGTTCTTCTCCTCCAGATGACTTGGCGATAAAAAGCTCGGTGGTAGAGGTGTATAGGCAATTGCAACTAGGCCCACCATACGTCATAAGCCAGGTAGAGGTATACTTATAGCAATGGCATGTGAAAGATCACAGAAACCAGCTTCCAGTACTGGTTCTCCTCAAGATAACTATAGTAAAAGAGTGGATGCACTAGGGTAAATTGACGGCAGAAGCAGCAGCAGCTACTCTGTGGCAAATTAAAGATTGAACATCTAAATTGAATCTGTAGGGAACTTTTACATGTTCTGTAGGAACACAGAGCACTTCGGCTGTGGTACTTTCAAGGTACAATAATATCCAGTTCCTGCCAGAAACCTTCTTTAGATGCTTGTGATATAACCAGCAGACGACGACTATACACTGGCTTATTTCTGCATAGAAATATGTGATTGAGTTTCAGGTTGCAACAGCAAGGCATTTTCATTATATTATTGATACCTCATTTAATGAAAAGCAATTGTTTGGAACATCTGTAGCTGACTTGTTGAGAAAATGAAGGGCCAAGAGACGAGAAAGGCAATGGGACCATAGAAGTTTAGTGACTCTTCTTGAGGAGAAACGCAAGACAAGATAGACGACACAACAGACAGGTCTCTTGGGGTAATTGACAGAATTTAAGATGTTCTGCACCCAGCTGTAAATTCCTGCGTCAAACCATCATGGAGCACTTGGACGGTGGAGGGTTTGGGGGAGAATGAGGTGTTATCCAAATCAATGGCTAATTAAAACTCCTTGCAAACCCTAAAAATGGCAGCTGTATAGAATTTCTACCAGCACCACCTCACGTCCAGCCCAACTAATAAAATTACAAGGAGGAACTTTTATCCCTCTGTATTATCACTTAAAGAACTTCTGCTCAAGGAAGCAATAGAAGTACCACTTGAAAAATCATGGTGTGTATGCTGCGTATTTCCTCATTCTGAAGGCAGACTTAATGTTATGGCATATCACCTGATGGACGACACGCAGCACTTTTATAAGGAGGAAAACATTCAGGATTCCTGTGTTTCAATATGCAATGTTTCTGACGGAGCAAAATAATTTCTTGGCAACTAAAGACCTGAAAACCCGTTTTTCTGGATGCCAATGAATCCAGAGCTCCGAATGAATCTCAGGTTTGGGAAGGTAGGGCTTACATTATCAGTTGACGGTGTTGCCCTTCATACTATTTCAAAAGCAAAAGTATTAAAAAAAAAAAATACACACCTAGGACCTGCCTCTTAAGATGTAGCTGTATCCGAACAATCAGCTGGTGAACGCGAGCTCATTCCAGATTGCCAGAGGAGCATAGAACTATTGATGTAGCTCTTGCTTTGTTGGGGTTCACCATGAACATCAGTCTAGTCTCATAGCATCCCAGTTGAATCCATTATTGTGCAGTAATAGCACATCCACAAAAATTGCAGTTCTGAGTTCAAAGAATTTCACAAATGAATTCATCTTTATTAAAGAGCAGTTTCTGACCATTAGATAAGTGGTGAAATTGATGGAAAAGGTGGCATCACTTGATGCCTCTTGTGGAGTTGGAAGGAACTAGTGGATTGTCACCAACAGGATGCAAAGAGCACTTCAATGTATGATTTATGAGAAAGGGTAGAAGTTTCCAACAACCGGTTTACATAGTAATGTTTACAGATGCTTCGCACAGAGTTGGTTTCCCCAATGCATAGCCTTTAAATCAGGAGTCATTGGACACTAGAGAAGTCAGTCAATATACATTTCCTAGAACTCAAAATAGTGTACTTGGCTCTGAAGGCGTATTCTGGCCAGGTGCATTGCAAAACTGTAGACTCTGATAACATCACAGAAATAGTTCTCATAAAAATCCGAGTGAATCTACATCATGCAGATTGTCTAAGCTGGCACAGGACATTTGCTGTTGGGAAAAGTCTCTCATTGTAAACACAACCTGCTAACAAAATATCATTGCAGAAACTTTTTAGCGTGCATGACACTCGATCATACTGTTGAAAGGACATTTTCCCATGTTGAGATACACAAAACCTAGACCTCTGTGTGTCCACAGAAAGGGTAGAAAACTTCCCCTCCAAATCTCATCAAAATATGTACCTATACTTTCCCACCACTTTCATTGATGAACAAGTTATTTACCTTCAGTAACGCATTGTCCCATAGAAACTAGATCTGTCCACAGATTACTTACCTTTGAATTTCCCAGGCGTCACCCTGGAATCAAAAGATTTTTCCTGAGCAGTAACCCACGCGCCGGTATGTGGTGGTGTTCAGCTTTGCGTGCTTCTGCTTCGGAAGGTGGGTGAGGGTTATACAAAAAAGATTTGTGCTTTTTCTTCCTGTTGGAGGTTTAGTACTCACTAGGGAGTAGACCTCTCGTTTTTTTTCGATACATCGGTATCCTAGCCTGAATACCTTGGACTCCCCGCTTGGGAGGATGAATCAAAACTGCAATTTGTCCCGAACAGCTTCAAAGAAAAGGATATTCTGAGAGGTGTAACTTCGGCATGTTTATAGTGAACCCCAGCAAGTGCAGGAGATTCACCATAGTCTGGAGGTGGGAGACAACAGCCTGGGGCGAGCCCGCAGCCACTCGTTGAGATAGGGGAAGACTGGCACCACTGATCTCCACGGGTGAGCTGCAACCACTGCCATCACCTTTGTGAACACCAGAGAGATGCTGGTAAGGCCAAAGGGGAGCATGGTGAACTGAAAGTGCTCATGGCCCACTGTGACCGCAGGCAATGCTGGTGGGCAGGCATGATAGGAATGTGAACATAGGCGTCCTTCAAGTCCAATGTTTTAATCCAGTCTCCCTGGTCCAGGACAGACAGGACCTGAGCTAACGTGATCATTTTGAATTTCTCCTTCTTGAGGAAGTAGTTGACGGCCTACACGTCTCGGATAGGAGTAATGCCTCTGTCCTTTTTGGGGACCAGAAAGATGCAGGAATAGCAATCACAGCCCACTTATTGGCCAAGAGAACCGTGACTTCCTTGTAGAGAACTGATAGATTATCATCCGTCAACCGGTCCTGAGATGGTAGGATGGAGGGACGGGTTGTCGCGAAGGGGAGGGAGTAGCCCCTTCGGACGATTTGCAAAACCCATGTGTCCAATGTTCGTGCCATTAACCAGTGCCAGTGGGCAGGTGAAGGTGAATACTGCCTCCAACTGAATGCCCATGCTGGTAATGGGGCCGATTAGGAGGGATGGGAGATTGCACCTGCTGGGGGCTGGGTGGTGGCCTGACCAGACCGCTGGCTACCTGACCCATGAGATCTGTGGGTACTGTGCCCTCGCCCACGCAAAGGCTGGGGAGCATGTGCGGCTCGGTGGCTGAGAGGGAATTGGTGTGGCTGTAAGCTCCGTAGCCCCGAAAGGAGCAAAAAGGGGATTGAGGGTGACATGGGGCCCTAGAAAGGCCCAAGAGCCTGACCGTAGTTCGACTGTCCTTGAAGCGCTTCAGCTCTGAAACTGCCTTGTCTCCAGAGAGGCGGGTGCCATCAAAGGGCATGTCCATAAGGAATTATTGGACATCCCCCGAAATGCCAATGCTCTTCAACCAGATGTGGCGCCTCAAGGCCACAGTTGACGAACTGCTCTGCCCAGAGAATTGTTTGTGTTAAGTCCACAACGGACAGTGAACTTCGCAGTATCTCTACTGTTGGACCCGTCAGCCCTAGGGTGGTCTCCCTCTCTATTTTTGATCGTGCCTCATTTTTTTCACCCTCATTTTTATGTTGGACTAAGGTCTCCGGGCGCCTTTTCATTGCCAATCAGTGTTAAGGTGCAGGTGATCCCTTCTCCCAAGATGGCTGCCACAGGCCCCTGCTACTGCAGACTGGTCTTCATTAGTATCACCCTAGCTGCCAGGAGCTGGCTGGGACCCCACAACAATGTTGCGACACCAGCCGACCTTTTTTGTCCCATAGGTAGAATGGGGAAGCTCCTGGAATGTGCTGGAACCTTCTAGAAGGGTGGTTTTTACTTTTGCCGCCTTGGATAGAGGTCACCTGACCTAGGGATACTTAACAGAGGGAGGGAACTTTTTCTAGTTAGTTGGCCAGTGGGGTAGAGCAGAGCTGGAAAATCCATGCAGGAGTTTCAGGCGGTAGGGCCTAGCCAGGGACTTATGCCTCTGAGAATGACAGGATTTAGGTGCTGCCTCTTAAGTGAGTGAGGGATCCTGTAAAGCCCACTGATCTTGCCCAGCAGTGGGAGGACCCAGAGACCCTCTGCCCGCCTGACTAGGAAGGACCTAGTCGCCAACTCAATCCCTACCCCCCAGGAACAGAACCCCCCAAGGGCGCCGGAAACATCTGCGCCATCAGGACTTCAGGTCCCCCCTGAATGCTGAAACTGAATGCTGAGACCTCATGTCACGACTGCATGCTGAACCTGAATGCTGAGACCTCATGTCACGACTGCATGCTGAACCTGAATGCTGAGACTTCATGTAGAACCTGAACACTGAAACTTTACGCTAAAGCTGATTGCGGAATGGCTGGGGATCAACCAGGTACTAGCGCTGAGACCCCTGTGCTCCCTGACCTGGCCTGGGATCCCCTGCATCAATCCCTGTTGAGCGCGGAGCTCTCCCGCTTAATTTAACCCCCCCCCCTTTGTGTGCGGGGACCAGAGCGCGCTCACCGCCGCGGCCCGGAAGCCTGAAGTGTGCATCATCACCACAGCGTGGCCCGCGGAGAAGCCCGTGGAGAAGCCCGGGGCCCCGTCGCAGCCGTGGCAGTTGCATGCGGAGGTGTGTAAGGCCGTGGCCGGCCCCGTCGCGGAAGGATCTACTGCGGAGTCCGGAGCTGGGTCGGACGCCTCCAGATGTCGAGATCAAGGTAAGCCGGGAGGCTTGGGACAGACCCGGTGCGCCCCCTACAGACCAGGAGTGGCACTGCACCCCGACACCCGGATTCCCCCTCTGTGGGGGTTCCCCCCGTTCACCCAAGACTTTGACACCCCGCCGAGGGATTGCCCCTCTCCTCCGAGACTCTTGAGCAGCGTTGTGCCCCACGAACTGCACAGAAGTACTTGAAGCTTGATTAGTACGAGTAGCGCTATGTTCGCAGGCTTGCTCTGAAGTGTTCAAGGCTTAATTATTACGAGTAACGCTGTGTTGGTAGGCTTTGCTCTGAAGTGTTCAAGGTTTAATTATTACGAGTAACGCTGTGTTGGTAGGCTTTGCTCTGAAGTGTTCAATGCTTAATTATTACGAGTAACGCTGTGTTGGTAGGCTTTGCTCTGAAGTGGTCAATGCTCAATTAGTACGAGTAACGCTATGTTCGCTGGCTCTGCTCACAAGGATTCACGGCGCAATTATCACGAGTAGCGCTGGGTTCGTGAGCACGGTTCAAGAGTGTACAAGGCCTGACTGGTGCGAGTAGCGCGGTAACCGCCCACTGAGGCGCTAAGGGTACCAGGAGGGCGGGAAGCCCGCGAAGTCGGTCCTGAGCCCCTACTAGACCCCAGGTGTGGCGCTACGATTCCCCATCCGTACAACGGATGTCAAGGTCTACCAGTGTGGCCTAGGGCCCCAGGGGGAATTGCTGGTGAATATAGCGCTGAGGTCACCAGGTACTGCCTACAGCACTGTTATGTATGATTGGTGCAACAGATGCTAACCTATGTGGAGAAGGCCATTTACCTCTAGTGAACTGCATTTACATCTAATGAATTGCATTTACATATAATGAACTGCCTTTACATCTAATGAATTGCATTTACATATAATGAACTGTATTTACGCCTATCTGCTTAGATAAACTTGAGTTGTTTGCATAAACCCTACAGTGTGGCGTCCCTTATTGTGTGCGTTCCCTGCTTCAGAGGATGTGTGTGTTGTATGGTCGCTTTACACATAAGCCTTTGGGTGCCCAACTGCTCGAGTCACGTTACCCTCTTAGGGCTTGGTGACCCCAGGTCTTACATTGTTGGCGAGCGGTGGGATTAGGACCTGTGACCATACAGCACCCTTCCGTGAAGCGGAGGGCGCCACAATTAAACGCCTATTGTATTTAAGCTCTTCAACTGTTATTGCTGCACTGATTACATTCCACTGTCCAGACTGAGGGTGTAAAATCCTGGTTAGCTGGTAACTGTCACCCATATCCTAGAGTTTTTCTTCCTTAGTATCTAGGTCCCCACCTGTCACGATGGAGTTCCGGTTTGCTGACCTCGAGGGGTACACTGTAAGGCAACTGAGAGAATTCGGGCACTGGATGGGGGTGCCTGGGGTGCGGAGGGCCAAAGGACCGGAACTCCGTACCGCCTTAAGGGCATGGGTAGAGGCCCACCCAGAGGGGAGAGAGGATGAGGGACAGGAGGCGCCAGATCCACCTCGGGAGGAGAGCGCCCAGGAAGTACTAGACATACTAAATGTAGATGTGTCTGAAAATGTGCCCCCAGGGAGACGTTCTGGGGCCAGTAGTAGGACCGGGTCTAGGAGGAGCGCGTCTCCAGAGGAGTATGAGGACAGGAGGGATGAGAGGCAGTTAAAGTGGGAGCTAGCGAAATTGGAACATGAGAGAGAGAGAGAAAGAGAAAACAAGAGATGGGCAATGGAGGAAAAGAAGCTGGCGCACGAGCTTCAGCTGAAGGAGTTGGAGCTGCGCGCCCTCCAGTTAAACGCGTCCAATAAGGACAATGGTGGCAGCGTACCAAGAGAGTCCCATGGGTCAAAATTGTATTTACCCAAATAAGTCATTGCCAGCTACACAGTGGGGGATGATATTGCCAAGTGGTTGGAAGCATAC
This sequence comes from Triturus cristatus, assembly GCF_964204655.1. Taxonomy (NCBI): domain Eukaryota; kingdom Metazoa; phylum Chordata; class Amphibia; order Caudata; family Salamandridae; genus Triturus; species Triturus cristatus. The sequence continues at coordinate 83,157,850 of NC_140594.1, forward strand.
GAGGTGGCCTTGACCGCCCATGGGGTTCCCGAGAGCAATTGGGGAGGGGGCCTGTATCGCTATATCCCTCCCAATGTCAGGGACACCCTGTTATACTTAACCAAGGCGGATCAGGTCAGGTATGCCCCGATGAAAGAGGCCTTACTCAAGAAATTTGGTCTCAACCCCGAGAGGTACAGGCAGAAGTTCCGTGGCAGCCATAAGCTGTCCACACAGACTTGGGTGTGTTTTTTTGACTATGCCCATAAGGCACTAGATGGTTGGGTGCGTGGCAGCGAGGTGCAGGACTACCAAGGGGTGTACAATCTTTTTTTACGGGAGAACCTCTTGGATAAGTGCTTTCCGGAGCTGCGCCAACATCTGGTGGACCGCAAGTTAACGGATCCCCGTGAGCTTGCGGAGGAGGCAGATATTTGGGTGAGCACCCGGGTGTCTCACAAGGGCCCCGGGGGAGATGGCTCGAAAGGTGGACAGGGTTTCCCCCAGAAGAAAGTGGGGGAGATAAAAAGGTGGAGTTCTCAAAAGGCCCCCAAAATAAGTTTGGGAAAGGAGTAGGAACCCCACCCCCGTCCAATTCCACAAAACCCACTTACCCTGACAGGAGTCGGCAGCCAAGGATTGTGAGGTGCTACGAATGTGGGGAGATTGGACACTACAAAGGAGATCCCAAGTGTCGCAAGCGACCCCCAGCCACACCGGGCGGGAAGAGCCCCGGGGTAAGTAGTGTAGCGCTTGGGGTGGAGCTGCCCTTAGATAGGGAAGGGGAGTGGACAGGCCTGACCCTGGTTTCACTCGGGGATAGAGAGGTGGTCCCCGTAGTGTCCCTGCCCCCGAACACTGCTAAATATCAGCAGAGGGTGAAAGTTAACGGGGAGGAGGTGGAGGCTCTGAGGGACACAGGTGCCAGCATGACCACCGTAGTGAGGCGGCTGGTGTCCCCAGACCAAGTAGTCCCCAAGGAGTTCCATCCGGCCGTATTGGCTGACGGCAGTGTGAGTCACTATCCAGTGGCTCGTGTTCCATTTGAGTGGGGAGGAGTCAAAGGCCTACTGAGAGTTGCGGTGAGCCCTGCCTTGCCTGTGGGGTGCTTGCTAGGGAACGACCTGGAGCACACCAAATAGAGAGATGTAGAGTTTCGAGCTCATACCGAGATGCTGGGATTACCAGGGTGGACTTGCGTAGTCACGCGGTCCATGGCTGCCCGGCATGGAACTCAACCCGGGTTGGAGCCTGGAATCATGACCCAACCCAACGCCAAGTGTGGAAAGAAGAAGGTGGTAGAGGACACGCCCCGTGAGATGGATGGGGAGGCTGCAGAGGTGCCCCCGGAGTCCGCGGAGGTGGATGTCGTTCCCGTGGGGCACTTGCCGACCCTTGCCGACTGGCATATGGAAGGAGGGCCTACCCGGGAGGAATTTTGTCAGGCACAAAGGGCGTGCCCCACGCTAGAAGGCATGCGGCGACAGGCCGAAGCCCAAGTGGCCAGTCAGGAGGCGGGCGGATATCATGCGTATTGGGAGGATGGTCTCCTGTACAGTGAGCCTAAGGTGCCGGTACATGGATCTTCGAGGGCCATAGTGGTCCCCCAATCTTACTGGGCCTTCCTGCTGGAGTTAGCGCATGAGATACCCTTAGCCGGACATCTGGGTCAGGACAAAACCTTTGCACGGTTGGTCCCACATTTTTATTGGCCCAGGATGAGGATCGCCTCAGACACCTTTTGGAAGACCTGTAAGTCTTGTCAGGCAAGTGGCAAGACTGGGACTAAATTGAAGGTCCCTTTGGAACCGCTCCCGGTGGTCGGGACCCCTTTTGAGAGGGTCGGAATAGACATTGTTGGGCCGTTGGACCCTCCGACCTCAACGGGGCACCGGTTCATTCTGGTTCATTCTGGTCTTGGTGGACCACGCCACTCGGTACCCAGAGGCTATTCCTCTGAGGACCATCACTGCACGGGTGGTGGCGCGGGCACTGTTGGGGATTTTTACCCGAGTGGGATTCCCCAAGGTCGTGGTGTCGGACAGGGGCACGAATTTCATGTCGGCCTATATGCAGGCCATGTGGAAGGAGTGTGGAGTGACCTACCGGTTCTCCACTCCTTACCACCCCCAGACTAGTGACCTCTATCCAAGGCGGCAAAAGTAAAAACCACACCTCCCTTCTAGAAGGTTCCAGCACATTCCAGGAGCTTCCCCATTCTACCTATGGGACAAAAAAGGCGGGCTGGTGTCGCAACATTGTTGTGGGGTCCCAGCCAGCTCCTGGCAGCTAGGGTGCTACTAATGAAGACCACTCTGCAGTAGCAGGGGCCTGTGGCAGCCATCTTGGGAGAAGGGAGCACCTGCACCTTAACACTGATTGGCAATGAAAAGGCGCCCGGAGACCTAAGTCCAACATAAAAATGAGGGTGAAAAAAATGAGGCACGATCAAAAATAGAGGGGGAGACCACCCTAGGGCTGACAGGTCCAACACGTGTCCCCCCCAGCTGAAAGAGGGGAGAGCTACCCAACCTCTAGGGAGTTCTCATCGGTAAGGCGGAAAAACCTGGAGAGACCGTCAGCATTGGCGTGGTCAACTCCGGGCCGATGTTCCACCCGAAAGTCCATCCCCTGTAGGGAAATGGACCACCTCAACAACTTGGGGTTTTCGCCTCTCATCTGCATGAGCCAGGGGGCGGTGGTCGGTCTGAATTAGGAAGTGAGTTCCAAAGAGATATGTCCTCAACTTCTTCAGAGCCCAGACCACCGCGAAGGCTTCTCTCTCAATGGTGCTCCATCGCCGTTCCGAGGGAGGAGTCTTCTGGAGATGAAGGCCACAGGTTGATCTTGGCCCTCGGTGTTGAGTTGCGAGAGCACCGCACCTATGCCGTGCTCTGAGGTATCTGTCTGTACAATGAATGCCTTATTGAAATCTGGGGTTGCGAGTACTGGAGCGGTACACATCGCATGTTTCAGCGTGTCAAATGCCTCCTGGCAAGCAGCTGTCCATATGACCTTGCGAGGTTGCTTCTTCGAGGTTAATTCTGTCAAGGGGGTTACGATGGTACCATATCCCTTGACGAACCGGCGGTAATACCCAGTGAGGCCAAGGAAAGCTCGGACCTCTGTTTGGGTCTTGGGGGGCTCCCAAGCCAAGATGGTTTCTATTTTGGCCTGGAGGGGTTGCACCTTCCCTCCGCCCACCAGGTGTCCCAGGTACACGACAGATCCCTGTCGTGTACCTGGGACACGACAGGGATCTGTCGTGTCCCAGGCTTTAATGGTCCTGGCTTTAATGGTTAGGCCAGCGCGTTGCAGTGCCTGCAATACCTCCTGGAGGTGCTGCAGATGGTCCTCCCAGGTGCTGCTGAAGACAGTTATGTCATCCAGGTATGCCGCTGAGAAGGACTCCAGACCAGATTGTACCTGATTCACTAACCGCTGGAATGTGGCCGGAGCATTTTTGAGCCCAAAGGGCATCACTCGGAACTGAAAGTGGCCCTCGGGGGTGGAGAATGCCGTCTTCTCCCTTGCTCCATCGGCCATGGCAATCTGCCAATATCCGGATGTTAGATCAATGGTGCTGAGGTACCGGGCTGCTCCCAGCCGGTCCACCAGCTCGTCTGCTCGTGGGATGGGGTGAGCATCTGTCTTCGTGACAGAGTTCAACCCCCTGTAGTCCACACAAAACCGAAGTTCCGGTGTGGTACCCGGTGGGGCCGCTTTCGGCACCAACACCACCGGACTAGCCCACGGGCTGCTGGAAGGTTCTATCATCCCCAGCTCCAACATCTTGGCTACCTCACGCTGGATGCTATCCTTCACTCGGTCCGAGAGCCGGTAAGACTTGTTCTTCACCGGGGGGCTGTCCCCTGTGCCCACATCATGGGTACACAGATGAGTGATTCCAGGCGTGAGGGAGAACAACGAGGCGAACTGTCCCAGGACATGGCGGCAGTCCCTCTGTTGCTCTGGGGTCAAGGATGGGGAAAGGACTACACCTTCCACCGAGCCATCCTTCTCCTGTACCGCTAGAAGGTCAGGAAGAGCTTCACTCTCTTCCTCTTCGCTCCCATCCGTCACCATAAGGAGAGCAAGCTCTGATCGCTCATGGTACGGCTTCAGGCGGTTGACGTGGAATACCCTCAAGGGCTGTCGGGGGGTCTTTAGATCCACTACGTATGTGGTCTGGCCTCGTCGCTCCACAATGTCATACGGACCAGTCCACCGGTCCTGCAGGGCACAAAGCTCCCCAGGTTCCATGACCCACACCTTCTGTCCAACGTCCAACTCGACCGTCCGAGCGTTGCGGTCGTACCACTCCTTCATAACGGTCTGGCTAGCCTCTAGGTTCTCTGAGGCCGCCTTCCACAGCTTGGCCATCTGGCTGCGGAACGCCAGCATGTAGCTGACAATGTCACGGGGAAGCTTCTGCAAAGTCTTCTCCCACCCCTCCTTCACTAAACTGAGGGGACCCCTAACGGGATGGCCATAGAGCAACTCAAACGGGCTGAACCCGACTCCCTTCTGCGGTACCTCCCGGTAGGACAACAACAAGCAGGGGAGGAGGACGTCCCATTTACGCCTCAAGCCCTCTGGCAGGCTCCGGATCATTCCCTTCAAGGTTTTGTTGAAGCGCTCTATGAGCCCGTTGGGAGGGAACTTTTTCTAGTTAGTTGGCCAGTGGGGTAGAGCAGAGCTGGAAAATCCATGCAGGAGTTTTAGGCGGTAGGGCCTAGCCAGGGACTTATGCCTCTGAGAGTGACAGGATTTAGGTGCTGCCTCTTAAGTGAGTGAGGGATCCTGTAAAGCCCACTGATCTTGCCCAGCAGTAGGAGGACCCAGAGACCCTCTGCCCGCCTGACTAGGAAGGACCTAGTCGCCAACTCAATCCCTACCCCCCAGGAACAGAACCGCCCAAGGGCGCCGGAAACATCTGCGCCATCAGGACTTCAGGTCACCCCTGAATGCTGAGACCTCATGACACGACTGCATGCTGAACCTGAATGCTGAGACCTCATGTCACGACTGCATGCTGAACCTGAATGCTGAGACTTCATGTCGAACCTGAACACTGAAACTTTACGCTTAAGCTGATTGCGGAACGGCTGGGGATCAACCAGGTACTAGCGCTGAGACCCCTGCACTCCCTGACCTGGCCTGGGATCCCCTGCATCAATCCCCGTTGAGCGCGGAGCTCTCCCGCTTAATTTGACCCCCCCCCCCTTTGTGTGCGGGGACCAGAGCGCGCTCACCGCTGCGGCCCGGAAGCCTGAAGTGTGCATCATCACCACAGCGTGGCCCGCGGAGAAGCCCGGGGCCCCGTCGCTGCCGTGGCAGTTGCATGCGGAGGTGTGTAAGGCCGTGGCCGGCCCTGTCGCGGAAGGATCTACTGCGGAGTCCGGAGCTGGGTCGGACGCCTCCAGACGTCGAGATCAAGGTAAGCCGGGAGGCTTGGGACGGACCCGGTGCGCCCCCTACAGACCGGGAGCGGCACCGCACCCCGACACCCGGATTCCCCCTCCGTTGGCGTTCCTCCCGTTCACCCAAGACTTTGACACCCCGCCGAGGGATTGCCCTTCTCCTCCGAGACTGTTGAGCAGCGTTGTGCCCCACGAACTGCACAGAAGTACTTGAAGCTTGATTAGCACGAGTAGCGCTATGTTCGCAGGCTCGCTCTGAAGTGTTCAAGGCTTAATTATTACGAGTAACGCTGTGTTGGTAGTCTTTGCTCCGAAGTGTTCAAGGCTTAATTATTACGAGTAACGCTGTGTTCGCAGGCTTTGCTCTGAAGTGTTCAATGCTTAATTATTACGAGTAACGCTGTGTTGGTAGGCTTTGCTCTGAAGTGTTCAATGCTCAATTATTACGAGTAACGCTGTGTTGGTAGGCTTTGCTCTGAAGTGTTCAATGCTTAATTATTACGAGTAACGCTGTGTTGGTAGGCTTTGCTCTGAAGTGTTCAATGCTCAATTATTACGAGTAACGCTGTGTTGGTAGGCTTTGCTCTGAAGTGTTCAATGCTCAATTATTACGAGTAACGCTGTGTTGGTAGGCTTTGCTCTGAAGTGTTCAATGCTCAATTAGTACGAGTAACGCGATGTTCACAGGCTCTGCTCACAAGGATTCACGGCGCAATTATCACGAGTAGCGCTGGGTTCGTGAGCACGGTTCAAGAGTGTACAAGGCCTGACTGGTGCGAGTAGCGCGGTAAACGCCCACTGAGGCGCTAAGGGTACCAGGAGGGCGGGAAGCCCGCGAAGTCGGTCCTGAGCCCCTACTAGACCCCAGGTGTGGCGCTACGATTCCCCGTCCGTACAACGGATGTCAAGGTCTACGAGTGTGGCCTAGGGCCCCAGGGGGAATTGCTGGTGAATATAGCGCTGAGGTCACCAGGTACTGCCTACAGCACCGTTATGTATGATTGGTGCAACAGATGCTAACCTATGTGGAGAAGGCCATTTACCTCTAGTGAACTGCATTTACCTCTAGTGAACTGCATTTACATCTAATGAATTGCATTTACATATAATGAACTGCCTTTACATCTAATGAATTGCCTTTACATATAATGAACTGTATTTACGCCTATCTGCTTAGATAAACTTGAGTTGTTTGCATAAACCCTACAGTGTGGCGTCCCTTGTTGTGTGCGTTCCCTGCTTCAGAGGATGTGTGTGTTGTATGGTCGCTTTACACATAAGCCTTTGGTTTCCCAACCGCTAGTCACGTTACCCCTTACATCTACCATCTGCAACAGCCTGAGAGCATACAGCCTGGGCCTCCTCTGGGACCATTGGCAGCAACTGTGTCCCACAGACGGTGGGAATAATGGCCCAAAAGGCATGTTGTGTTCTCGGACCGCAATGCAAGGCTGGCATAAGAAAACATCTTTCCCAAAGAGTCCAGCCTCTTGGATTACCTATCCGGGGGAGCAGTAGGGAGTGCACCCTGGGATGTGGAGGCTTGGACCACCACGCTCCCCAGGGTAGGGTGTTTGGTGAGGAGGTTTGGAACCCTGGGGGCTAGGCAGTGGCGGCAGGCAATCGTACTGTTCACAGAAGCCCCTATGTGGAGTTTGGACCAAGTCCCCAAAAGGATGTCAGTGAGGGCGTCATTGCACGGGAATAGCTGTTCTGAGCGGAGGACTCCCAGTTGCAGCACCTCTGTCAAGACATTAGTCTTGATTGCCACTGAGATCAACTGAAGGTCAAGGACTTAAGCCGTCCTCCTCACTACCATTGCATAAGAAGTTCCCCCTGTGTAACAATGGTAGGGGGAGAAAGCATACCAATGTCTACAGAAGTACCCAGTCCTCCTGCCTCAGCCAGTTCCTCACACCAGACCGTGTTAGGGTTTTCTTCATATAGATGGTATTCAACTGAACTGAAGGTCAAGGACCGCAGACATCCTCCACACCACCATTGCAGAAGAAGTTTCCTCCTCCTTAGCCATGGTCGGGGAAGAAAGCATTCTAGAGTCTGGAGAAGTATCCAGTTCGCAGGCTCCACCCAGTTCCTCACACCAGTCCATGTTGGGGTTTTCTTCATATAGATGGTATTCCTCAGGGTATGGTGATACCCGTTCCTTCCTGAATTCTGACCCATGGGAATAGGTCTCAGTCTCTGATCAGCACTGGATCCGGCATCTGGTGATGCCCCTCCAGCTCTGAATTGGAGTCGAGGATCAGAATGGGGATGGCACCGGGATCGGTGGCAGTGCAACAGGTGCTTGGGAAGGTCGAGATGGTACGGCCACTGCTAGTCCAGATCCGGGAATGTATCCATGGGGGCTGACTGGAGCCGGGACCAGAGCTGCCGGCGCAGAACCAGATGGGGCCCCTTCTCATCCTGGAGGGTGCGAAGGCACGCTAGTGGGGTCAGGCTGTCCAAATATGAGGCACATGCCTTCATAAAATTCCTTTAATTGGGTGGGGTCCCTCCGGCTCTCAAAGTCTGGGAGGTGTGGAGTCGGCGCAGTCTTTACTGTGGAGCCAGGCCTTGAATGTCGATGCTACCTCGTCTCGTCAGCCGAGGCATGAGAAGTTGAAGACCTCTTCAACAACATATTCTTCTATTGAGACTGAGAATTTGGAGTGGGACGATGATCGTGGACTCCGTGACTGCTCTTGGGACATTTCGCCTGACTGGCACCTCAAGTGTCATGGCATAGCTCACCGAGCCTCCATGAGCTTGAGGGATGCTCTCACTAGGCCTTAGAATTAATGGCGCGGCAGTCGGAGCATGACTTTGGGTTGTGGTCGTGCTCGAGACACCACAAGCATTCAAGATGTGGATCCATCACTGACATCTGTTGATGGCAGGCTCCGCAGGGCTTTGTCAGCTGTCCTGAAGGACATCCCTACCACACAAGGGGGAAAAAACCTCAAAAGAGTAGACAAAAAGTCTAAAGACTAGCTCTACTAGGTGGCCGCTATATAGGTGCTGCGGATGATGACGCATGCAGAGCTGAACTACGCCACCTACTAGCATGCAGGGGTACTGCTCATGAAAAATCTTCTGGATCTAGTCTGACACCTGGGAAATTAAAAAGTAAGGAATCTGCGGCTAGAAGTCGCCATCAGAATGTTCTAGTCATCAATAAGTACAGTCACACATGACTGTTATTCTCTGCTGAACTTAACAGCAATGGTATTCACATCTCATCAGCATGTCCCAGCAAAGGATGTGGATTTACCAGAAATTGCCCATTAGAGATGAATTCCGAAGGTAATATTTCACCCTGAATCCAAGAGTATATGATTTGGACCATGGCTGCTTAGGTTTTAGAACGGAACATCTGAATTTACCACCACGTTACATTAATAATAAGAGGCTAGATGCCCAATAATTCACAGGTGCTATGTGACAAAGTTGAAAGATTAACTAGCCATGTTGGCCTGCCTGGAATATTATTGGGGTATAGCACTTAACAAGCCAGTTTACAGAAGTTCTCTACACAGAGCAAATAAGTCTCTCTCTCTCTCACCGCCATTTGCAAGTAGGAACCTAAACACGGTTTTAGGGAGACTAATGCAAAAGCAATTTGAACTTCTATATAAGGCATTTAACGTAAACACCACCATTGTACAGAATCAATGCCTTCTTTCAGAAATGTCACTGAGATTCAGTCTAGGACAGTTGAAAAGCCATACATACTGAAAGATAAAAATATACGAACAAGGTTGCTAGGAGGACTAGTTCAACATTTAGCCCAGAGGTGAGTTCCAATTTTATTTTTTTGTAAACCAGACCACAGCTTTGCCGCTTTTCTTCCAGCATCCTACAGCATTAGCTGAAAGGGTGTTGCATACTTTGGATGATAAAAGAGCAATGCTATTTTACAGTTGAGACTGTGTCCAACTCAATGGTTTCTTATGGCACATGCCTCACTGGCCGAGGGAAAGCTGTCCTAAGGTAACGTAATCTAATGTATTGTACAGACTATTCAGCAGTGATGTTCATTAGCTGGCAAATCATTGCAAGTGAGATCCATGGCTCATTCTACAAGAAAATAGGTGGAGCACACTCTTGACATACCATGCAAGTGTATCTGTAATTGGTTTTTGTACTTTGCCAACTACGCACATCACATTCACAAAACATTACTTTGGATATTCAGTCACAAATGGAAGCTCAGGAAGATCAAATGATATTAATGTAATTGCTAGGCACTACTCTTCATGCTGTTGCCTACAGGGGAAAATACTTATGTATAATCTATGCTTAGCATGTGAACCTAGAATACACTCATGCTGCAAAATAAACTATTTGTCAGTTACAATAGTCTTCCTTGGGAGGATCTTTGTTGTCAATTTGAACTATTAGAATTTTTCCCACCCTATGCAGGATCTAAGAACACTACCATAACCTATATGCATATGTCTCTCTGTATTCTCTCTCTAGATATATATATATATATATATATATATATATATATATATATACACACATACACATACATATTCACTGAAAAAACAGGTTTCAGGGACGTTCTAGTTAGCTGGACATTTCACTCTTGCAAAACCTTAGAAATGTGGCCGTTATAGTTAGTTCAGTTAACTATAACTCGCGCACCCGCAATGCACTGCTCATGACGTCACATATTGCATCATTCATGACATGGTCAGTGACATCACTGATGACATCTCAAATGACATCACTGATATCATCCAGTGACTGTGCGTTTCTGTAAAGTTTAAATATCTTTTACATATATTCCAAGGTGTATTGAAGAATGAGTGGGTGTATAAGTGTCTGGATGGAGGATTTAGTAGGTGCGTGACTGACTGTATAAGTGAGTGATTAAATGTGTCTCACTGAATGCATGGGTTAGTGACTAAACTGTGTGAATGTCTGTATCAGTCTGTCTGTTGTGGAAGCTGCTGCATGGGTTGGTCAGTAGCTACATGAGTGTCTATATAGGTTATTGATTGGTTGTCTGAGTACTTTTTGGGGAGATTGAGTGTGTGTGTGTGTGGGTGAGTGGGAGGTGTGTGACTGCATAGATGTGTGAGTAATTGATTCAAATGGGTGTATGGGTTCAAGAGTGCATGTGGAAACAGCTGTATTGGTGCGTGAGTGTGTGTGTGTGTATGGGTGTGTTGGTGAGTGAATTGATGTCTCAGTGGTACATGTCCAAGTCACTACATATGTAAAAGGCAGTGTATGTGAGAGCTGAAGTATATAAATGACTACATGATAGTGATTGTGAGACTGGCTGTATGGATGAGTCTGTACTTGTATCACTGATTATATAAGAGAGTAAGTATGCGTTAGTATCTGTATGAATAAGTGAGGTGGTGTATGTATAATTCTATAGCTGAGTAAATGGGAGTGTGATTGATTCTTAGCATGACTGACTAGGTGTGTGAGTAACTGCATGGATGAGTAGCGGTGTGTGAGTGTCTGTATGGGTCTATGAGTGCATATGATAGTGTTGTATTGATGAGTGACTGCATGTATGAGTGATTGTATGGATGAATGAGTGGATGTGTGTGTAGACCTAGGAATCATTGAGTGTGTATGTAGTAACTGGTATTGGTGTGTCAATGATTTAGAAAATGGTCGTCTGTATTTTACAGTGGGTTTATCAAAGGTTATATTAGAGTGTGAGGAGGTGAATCAGAATTTCTATGGTTTTGTAAGGGTGAAATGTCCAGCTAACTATAACGTCCCTGAAACCTATGGTTTTTTCAGTGAATTTCTAAGGTTTTTTAAATGCTAATTTCTAACTATGACATCCCTATTAAGTCCCCTTGAATCCTGAAGGCCCCTGGTGGCCAAGTAGCCCCACCAGGTATATCCAGTAAGTGCCACAGACCTGCGTTTCAGAGAGGTGTTCTGAGGCCACACCCCTTTTTACACCACGCTGCAAACGTGGCTGCTGGCGCACTGCTGCTCAGAGGATGAAGTCCACTTGGGTCTTGAGGTCCTCATGACACAAGAGGACCTTATCGCCCCACCAGCAGTGCACCAGAAGCCGTGTTTGCAGAGTAGTTTAAAAAGGGGTGTGGCCTTCAGAGCACCTCTCTGCAACACAGCCCTGTGGCATTTACAAGAGGTACCTGGTGGACTAGTTGGCCCCCAGGGACCCTCAGGATTGAAGAGGAATTAATCCCCCAAATTAAAACTCGCCACAGGGCACATTTGCACTGTGGTGCAGGGAGGGGCCTGATGTGACAATTGTGCAAATGCACCCTGTGGTGCGTTTTAAGGTGGGTGATTAAGTCTCCTTGAATCCTAAGGGTCCCTGAGGGCCAACTAGCCCACCAGCTACCTCCAGTAAGCACCACAGAGCTGCGTTGCAGAGTGGTATAAAAAGGGGGTATGGCCTTGGACCACAACTCTGCAACACAGCTCCCTGGCACTTACTGGAGGTACCTGTTGGGCTAGTGGCCCACAAGGACCCTTAGGATTGAAGGGAACTTAATCCTCCAACTTACAATGTGCCACAGGGCGCATTTGCACACTTCTCAAATCAGGCCACGCCCCCTGGTGTGTTGTAAATTGGGGATCAAATCCCCTTGAGTCCTGAGGGTTCCTGGGGTCCAACTAGCCCACCAGGTACCTCCACTAAGCGCCACAGAGCTGCATTGCAGAGAGGTGTAAAAAGGGGCATGGCCTCGGGCCACCTCTCTGCAAGGCAGCCCTGTTGCACATACTGGAGGTACCTGGTGGGCTAGTTGGTCCCCAGGGACCACCAGTATTGAAGGGGAATTAATTCCCCAACTTAAAACGCGCCACAGGGCGCGTTTGCAGAGTGTTGCTGGGAGGGGGTGGGACCTCCGGCACGATACCGGTGTTTTAAAAAAATTATAATTTTTTAGAATGGGGGCTGTGTCCCCCCTTCTTTTACCCCTTTTTTTGGCCCTGGGGACCCCATCCCCCAGGGCCTGACCCCTTTTTTAAGAAAAAAAAAATCTGAACGGGAAGGGGGGCCACGTGGGCCCCCCTCCTGTGGCCAATTCCGGCCCCGGGGACCCCATACCCCGGGACATGGCCACATATATTTAATTTTTTAACAAGGGGGGCTGTGTGGCACCCCTCCTGAGGCCTCTATTGGCCCCAGGAACCCCATCCCCCAGGGCCGGCCCTATCCATTGGGGACCGTGGGGGGAGCCCCAAAGCTCCCACGGTCCCGCCGGCTCCTTGCAGGAGTCGGCATTGCTTTTCCACACGGGGAGCTGCTGACATGCAGCTCCCGTGTGGAAAAGCAATCTGCTTTGGATTTTGGAAGAGAGCAGGTTTCCCTGCTCTCGCTTCCAAAATCCAAAGCAAGTTTGGTATGACAGGACGGGAGCCGTATGGCTCCCGCCCTGCCATAGCAAACAGTGTCCCGGGGCTGGGCACCCCGGGACACTGCAGGAGCCGGCCCTGGGGGGTGGCGGTCCCCAGCGCCATCAAGGGCTCCTGAAGGGGTGCCACGTGGCCCACCTCCCTTTGTGAAAATAGCCCCGGAGAGGTGGTGGTCCCCAGGGCTCGGCAGTCCATAACAGACCCCCATTTTTTATTGCCTCGGGGAGGTGGCGGTCCATGGGGCGTGTGGGGGGGCTCGAGGCCCCCACACAGGTTTAGTTATTTTTTTAAATAAAATCCCGTGGGTGGCGGTCCCCGGGGCTGAGGGGGGCTGTGTGCCCCCCGCGAATATTTCAGAAAAGCCCTAGGGGCTGGCGGTTCCTGGGGCTTGGGGGGCCTTGGAGGCCCCCCACAAATTAAACCAGCCCCAGGGGGTGGCGGTCCCGCATATTACACACATAGCTCCGGGGAGGTGGCGGGCCCCCCCCTAATATTTGTTGGCAATGCCACAGGACCTGGCCCACCCGGGGGCCTCAATTAAATAAAGCGCGGGAGTCCGCGCTTCATTTAAAAAAAAAATAAAAAATGTCAGTGGGATTCGTGACCCCAGTGCAAATTTCGACGATTTTCTTTTTTTTTATTTATAAATGTATGTATTTTTTTGGGGGGGCCCTGGGGTTCCTTGTGGGACCCCCTGAGCAGGCCTAGGGTGTCAGGGTGTTTCTACCCTGCCCGCTTTTCTTTTTTTTCACCTTTGTTTTACTGTTTTCTTGTGACTCGGTTCTATCGAGTCACAAGATGGCTGCCAACACTTCCTGGTTTGGAGTGTTGGCAGCCAATCCCAGTGAAGCTCGGGAGGGGTCGCGACTCCACCGCGTCCCTAGATACTTTTTCTTTTTCAAATTTCTCAGGAACTACTGAACTGATTTACTCCATTTAACAAAAAGGGCTCTTTCTGAAACAAGACCTACCTTTTTGCCAAATTTGGTGTAATTCCATTCAGCAGTTCGGGCTGTAGCTGTGTCTAAAGTTTCCTTTGGAAAATTACATTGGGAAAACACGTTTTGGGACCCCCTTTTTTCTCAGCCCCCGCTTGTCGAATCGCCCCGAAACTTTCAAGACAGGAGCTGACTGGAGCGGAGATTCGTCAACCGGCGCCAAAGATATTGAGAAAACAAAAAACGCTTTTCCTATGGAAACTAAGTCCTAACTATAACTACCTACTGGCGACTGCCAGTAGGTAATATATATATATATATATATATATATATACATATAGAGAAAGAGAGAGAAAAAGAAAGTGTGTTTTAGCTTTCTTTGCTGTAGATACACCTGCTTAGCAAACTCCTGCCATCTAGTGTTGAGCTCTGGCATTTGCAAGTTATTTTTCTTGATGGAAAGAACTTCTTTCCAAAACTGCCCGCAGTGCCATGTAAAATACCCCTCGATTTGCCAGCACTATGCCTGCAACCTGAGCCTCTCCCTCGAACACAACGAGACCATTTGTGAGACCTGCTTCGGGTTCTGGTCCCATCATAGCAAAGACCACTCTTTGCTATGATGGGAGCGCTGGTGGGGCCATCGAAGGATGCAGTCCTAGAACATACAACCTCCTGACATATTTGGTGAACATAGAAGGTGAGGGGCCGTATCAGCCCGAGACATTCACAGCAGAAGCTACCAAACTGTCTCCAAGGAGGGGGGCAGTATTCAACTCAGAATCCAAGGAGGAACAGCAGCTAAGTTCTGAGGCCACCTACACTACAAGGAAGACCGGAACTGTAAGCACTATGTTTTCAGAAGGCTATATCGACCCAGCCCAAGGGCACCGAATGGAGACTAAGGAACACAGAGGAAGGGTAACTAGCTCATCCCCTAAAAGACTTTCTGCCAGACGACCACGGGCCAAGGTCGGTGCTGAACATTGAGCTCCAAGCCGACACGGGTTGCTGTGTCAAGCACCAAACTGATTCGAGCTTGGAACCCAAAAGGGCTACTTAAGCCATCTAATTCAAAAGATCATGCAGCACCAGTCTCGAAACACCCCCCCCCCCCCCCCCCAAACCCCTATTGATGCCGAGAGCTCCATCAATGCCGAACACAAGCTCAGTGCTGAAACAGACGCAGGCACCAAGGTTGCGTTCAGAGGTGGAAAGGACTACCTCTTTGATGTTGGAGGAGAATGAGCTGATTCTCCAGCGTTTGCAGGATGCGTTTGATGCTAGGCAAAAATACCTATTTACCTGCAAACCGTGGAACTCAGTAGCAGGGCTCTGGTGTAACCAATGAAGACCCTCCCACATAAAAGGCGATCACCTTTGAGGAGCAGTTTGCTGTGGAGCCAACGTTGCCAAAGCAAAGGAACTTTAAAATCAGGGCCACTAACCCTCCACCTAGACCTGCAGCGTGCCTCCTGCTCCTCCATCTCCGAAGCCGCCACCTCCTCTCCCACCACCTCGTCATGTGTCCTGAGCCATATTCTTCAGAGCTGTCGCCACACTCCACAAGGAGAGGACGGCCACACTGTAGACCCTTATAACGCTCCTTATGACCCAGAGTATGCAGGGGACCCTTGGGGGATTACAGTGTTGATCCATATGGTGACCCAGATGTCTACCCAGCTAGACTTTCGTTGCCTGATGACACCATCTCCTACCATGAGATAATACAAAGGGTGGCTAGCTTTCACAAAGTAAGCATGTATGTCCTAGAGGAAGCCAATATACTCCTTATAGAGACATTGTCAAAACACATTGAACGATACTCAAGGAAATGCTCTAAACATCAGCTGATGCATTCAAATAACCTATGAGGACCAGTTATCAGCCCCAGGTGGATATACAATATAAAGCCTCCCCTAGCGATCCCATTTACAACAGAGGACATATACTGCCTGGCACTTTAGTGATGCTTAAGGCACATAAGCGTGCAAATGCAGAAGCCATGGGGGATGCACCACCCCTAGACAAAGAGAGCAAGAAAATGTGATGCGGAAGGAAAGAGGGTCGCTATACTAACGATGGCTCATTGGGAAATTACTCATTTGGGGGGGGGGGGTGGGGGGGGTTTGCTCTGGCATTATGACAGTGCACACTGGGATGAGGTACAAGAACTCCAACAAACATCTCCTAGTTGAGTACAAGCAAAAGGGTAGGAGCTGGTAAATGAGGGGAAGACCATTTCCAATGCAGTCATTCAATTTGCTTTAGATGCAGGAGACACCACTGCACGAGGTGTTAACCCCAGCACCATTATTAGGAGGCATGCCAGGCTACGAGTGTCTGGATTCAAGCCAGAGATCCAGCATCATTTGTTGAACTTGCGTTCGACAGGGAACACCTCTTTGAACCCCAAGTAGATCAAACGCTGGAAAAGTTGAAAAAGGACATAGCACAGCAGAGGCTATGGATGCCCTTCAATCTGCACCACACAGGCAGTCAGTCTGCAGGCAGCACTACCAATTCAAGGTGCTACCATTCAGGGTCACTACTGCCCCAAGCGTCTTCATGGAGTGCCTGGCAGTGGTCCCTGCACACCTAAGAAGTAGGGTCATGCAAGTGACTACGAGGTTATCGAGAGCGCAAGCCACCAACATTGCAGCACACCCAATAGACTATATCACTTCTCCACAATCTGGGTTTTACTCCAAATGCAGTCAAGTCTAATTTGCCACTGCTCCAGATCCAGCCATTTCTAGGAGCAAATCGCCACACTCAAACAGGCAAAGCCTATCCAATTCCCTAAAGAGTGGCAACCTTTGATCAACTTGTGCTTCTTTTTCAGCCACATCATCATCTCACTGTTAAAACAGTAATGTGCCTTTTAGGCATGATCATATCTTGTATTGCGATGGCTCTTTGTGCCAGCTAACGTGCCACAACGATGGCTAGCATCACAGTCAGGCGGAGGGTTGCACAGTCTTGTCATCAATTATGTAATTTTAGATGTTGCAGTCATGTTATTAATGATGTTATAGAACAGAGCTTTCCAAACTGTGTGTTACGACACAGTTAGTGTGTACGCTGCAATGTGTAACGTGAAAGTAACAAGCGAAGTAAAGGTGCCGATTAATATGGTACACTAGTATATTCTCCTCTTGTCGTATCTGTGTATGCACATCGCGGTAGAGGGATGATACAGGGAAGCAACAAAAGAGGGTCCCTGAGAACAATGCAAGTTCTGGGGGGGAAAAAAGACCAGGGAAAAACACAACATAAATCAACGTGAGTAGGGTCCCCCACTAAATACTACCAGTTTATATGAATATTTAGTGGGGGACACTACTCACGTTGATTTATGGGGGGATAATAAAGGTACTGCGCATCAAGTTTAAACAGCGGACGTAGGGCATCATGACGTGATCGTGCACGGACAGCATACTCTGAGAGTACAGCGGCATATGATCGAAAGAAGCTGAGAAAGCATGCTGCTTCGTGGCCAGCCATATGAAAATGCAATGAATGTCTTTTTTTTTTTTTTCTTTCTGCTGCTTGATAAGAGTGGTGCTCCTTACCAACGTTGACTGTGATCGGTGAGCAGAAATAGTGAACTTCATAATTGTAAAGCAGCACATCAACTTTAAGACTTCTAAATTAAGAGGCATAAGCCGCTCTGAAACCTTATCTGTTGTTTTCATGTTACGTTACTGAAATTGCTGGTGAAGATGACGTTTGCGATGAAGGAAAAAAGTGAAACTGAAAATTTAAGTATATCAAAAATGATAGTCGTCCAGTGTGTTTTACTTGTTGTCACGATAAAGAGTGCAATACCAATGTTTGAGTCCAATATTTCAGGCTCCAATATTCCATTTCAGTGTAAGCTTCCCACTTTGCATTCCAGATGAATTGGTGATAGTTGGATGGAAGGTTCGATCTGAAAGAGACAGTTAGTTATAGATTCCTTACCTTAGAATTACCCCCAGGCATCAGACTGGAGCCGGACAATTTTTTCTCTTAACCATAAGCCTGCACGTCGGTAGGTGGCGTCGATCGACTCCGCATCTGTCGTGGTCGCCGGGATGACATTGCGGTGTTTACTTAGACGCCACCCCTGCGCGCTGTCAGTTCTTTCTTTTTCCGTGCCAGCCTAGCGCAGATCCGGAGAGAGCTTACCCCTTTAGTCACTTTGACTACGCTTTTTTCGACTTTTGTCGACTTCTGTTTTTGAGTCATTGACTCTTGGTGCGCAAGGGAAGTCCCATCATCGGACCGGCTTCAAGCCCTGCGAGGTCTGTCACAAGCTGATGTCTGTGACGGACCTGCACCTAGTGTGCCTTTTGGTGTCTGGAGCGCAACCTAAAGTCGTGCTCCGACTACCGGTCCATGTATCCGAAGTCTTTGTGGGAGCGGTCCCAAAAGCTCCTGGAGTCCCGGCAGTCGGCTCGGCGCCGCTCCCGGTCTCGCTCGAGGGGAAGGCCCCGGGACTGTTCGCAGAGCCACCACACCGTGTCCAAGTCTTCGCACTCCTCGGGTAAGTTGAAACACAAGAAGGCGAAGAAGCACCGTCGCTCTTCGCCTTCTTCCCGTCGGTCGGCTGCCGTTCGATCCAGAGCGTAATCGCCCTAAGGCTCCATCTCAGGTGCCTGGTTCCTGGACGACTCAGTACCTACCCCCATTTCTGGGAGCTGGGGCATCCCCTGCCCAGCTTTTGACGTTCTACGAAGCCCTCCATCATATCTTTGGGCAGCCCGACTCCACTGGCGCGCCTTCGGGCTCCGCAGAGCTGGTCGGGGGCCCTGGGCCTTCTATACCGTCGGCTCCGTCCCTAGTGCAAGAGGGCCCCCGTGGATCCAAGCCTGGTTCTGGATCGATGCCGGTCGACATTCCTCGGTGCTGATGCCCTCCGCGTCGGCCAGGGGCAGAGCCTACCCCATCCCCATCCTCACTCCTGAGATGGACCTGGAGCCGGATCCGACGCCGGAGGGTACTTTTGATCCCTTGTTCATCCCAGGTTTTCCTAACCGCCCTGTAGGTGGTGATGAGGACTGGGAGGGGTCGCTGGACACTTTGGCAGACCAGCTGGAAGTACCAGACTGGAGAGAGGAATTGGGTGACGCCAGTGGTTTGGACACTTTCCCAGACCTTGGCATGCTTTCTCCCCTACCGTGGCTACGGAGTGGGGAGCGTAGGGGAGCCGAGGCCTTGGGCCTGGAGCTCCCTATAGTGGCAGTCAGGACTAATCTCCTGACAGAGGTGCTTCAACCTGCGGCAACTTCCTCAGAACCCCTCTTGCCCTTCAACGAAGCCCTCACGTACATCCTTCTGGGCACTTGGTCCAAGCACAGAGGCTCCTGTGGAATGGACGATTGGCCGCCGCCACCGCCCGGCTCCGGGTGATCCCATTTTCCTCACCCAACACCCGAGAGCTTGGTGGTCCAAGTTTCTTCTTCCAAGGATGCATTCGCTTCTGCTCCTCCAGACAGGAAATCCATGAAGCTGGATCATCTTGGGAAGCGCATGTTCTCTTCCTCCAGCTTGGCACTGCGGTCCATGAATACCGCGTGCCACTTGTGCCTATACTCCCATAAAATCTGGGATACGGTTGCACAAGTGCTGCCTCAGTGCCCGGAGGAGGCCCGGGCCATTCTCTCCCAAGCTGTGGCAGATGGGAGAGACGCAGCAAAATTCACGATTCGCTGTGGACTGGATACCACCGACTCACTGGGCAGAATGATTGACATATCTGTAGCCCTTCAGCGCTACGCCTTGTTGAGGACGTCTGGCTTTTCGGGGATGTTCAAGCAACACTGCTGGACATGCCCTTCGATGGCTGTTGCTTTTTTGGTGACAAGGCAGACTCGGCGCTGGAGGGTTTTAAGGATTTGCGGCGTCCTCCGATCCACCACAGTCTGCTTTTCACCCCTTTCGTGGCTATGGAAGGGGCACTCCACCACGTCCGCCCCAGTCTAGCCACCGGTCCACGCAAGCTGCCCAGCCTATGCATGGCTGCGGGACCCAGCAACCTCACAGGCCTGGGAGCCAGCGGGCGGGCCAGTCCAACCTTTCCCCCCCTGCTGCAGCCTCCAAACCCTCCTAGCCTGACCTTTCAGGCCCATTAGTAGCCAGTGGGTGGCAGGATTTACCATCACCTCCCCCACTGGCAAACCATCACGTTAGACAGGTGGGTGTTACAGAGAGTCCGAAGGTGCTACTCCCTCCCCTTCAACACTACACCTCAGCCATTCCACCGTCTTTCGATCGCATGTCAGAGGATCATTTGGCACTTCTTCGACAGGAAGTTTCATCTCTCTTTGCCAAGGGTGCTATCGAAAGGGTCCCTGTGCCAGAAGTAGGTTGTGGTTGCTCTTTCTGTTACTTTCTGGTGCCCAAGAAGGACAAGGGCCTGCTTCCTATCCTAGACCTTAGGGCTCTCAACCGCTTCCTCCGCAAGGAGAAGTTCAAAATGCTCACATTGGCTCAGGTTCTGTCTGCCATCGACCCTGGAGACTGGATTGTGGCATTGGACTAGCAGGACGCCTACTTCCATAGTCCCTTCCTGCCGGCCCACAGATGCTACCTACGGTTCATGGTAGGCCACGAGCATTTACAGTTCACTGTGCTCCCCTTCGGTCTTACCAGTGACCCGCGGGTGTTAACGAAAGTGATGGCAGTGGTCGCAGCTCATCTGCGCAGATCAGGGGTTCCAGTCTTACCTTGTTTCGATGACTGTTGAAGGCGGGCTCACCCCAGGCTGTCATCTCTCACCTCCATACTACGGCGGACCTCCTGCATTCGTTGGGGTTCACTAGCAACTTGCTGAAGTCACACCTGACTCCCTCTCAGACTCTCCTTTTCATCAGGGCTAAATATGGACACAGTGCAGTTTCGGGCCTATCCTCCCGAACAGCGAGTCTGGGATATTTGGGCAATGATACGGAGGTTCCAGCCTCTATCCCGGATTTCGGCGAGAATGACCCAGAGGCTGCTGGGCCTCATGGCCTCCTGCATCCTGCTGGTGGATCATGCCAGATGGTGTAGTCGGGCTCTGCAGTGGGACCTGAAGTTTCAGTGGACGGAGCATCAGGGATATCTTTCCAACTACGTCCAGACCTCGGAGGGAACTGTGCAACAATTGCAGTGGTGGTTAATGAACCAGGATTGGGTCAGAGACAGATCCCTCTCCCTTCCCCAACCAGACCTTATGGTGGTGACCTATTCATCACTCCTGGGAGAGGCGGAGATCAGAGGAGTCTGGTCTCCAGCGGAGTCCGGACTCCTTGTCAACCTGTTGGAGCTCCGGGCGATTCTGTTGTCACTGAAGGCATTCCTTCCCTCCCTCAAGGGGAAGGCAGTGAAGGTGTTCACAGACAACACCACCGCCATGTGGTACTGCAACAAACAGTGCGGGTGGGGTTGAGGACCCTTTGTCAGGAGGCTCTTCGCCTATGAACATGGCTGGAACAACAGGGCATGACCCTGGTGGTTAATTTACGAGTGGCTTTAATCACTATGCCCCCAGAAAAGAACCGCTGATGTTTTTTAGTCGTTCGCTATCCACCGCGGACATTGTCTAAAATAAAAATTAGCCTTTGTAAACATCACAACCTAACCAGATAAACTACATCCCCCATCGTACCTCAGCTTTGGAACTACTGTGGGTGAGATGCCAGATTGGACGATCTGTCCGATCACATGTTTGGCTAAACCAATTACAGTTAGACTGAATAAATATGTATACCGATGCCCTCCGGATTAACTAACGGAGATGTTACATCTGTTAAAACCGAAATACTAGAACAAGAGGATGCCTCTATCTGAAGTGAGCCAATTGAGTAACATAGTTTTTTAAAATCACTTTTTTAAAATCACTTCACCGTCATAGTCTGGATCACATGGTGACGAGGTATACCACGTGACATAGTTGACCAATCCCGTCCCTTTACACTGAACGCGGAAGTATAAACCTGCCGTCTAAACGATACACGGCGCGAAACGCCGGGGATCGAGACCAAGTAGGTGGACAGACGGGGCAGGACTCTTGACGAAGTAAGTGTGAGGAGACAGAGAAGGACATTTAAAGGGCAATTGTCATCCCTACAGTGAGAGATATTCATTCACTAAGTATCTCCACATCCTTAAATGGTCTTTTCCAAATTTCTCCTCTCTCTCATACTCGGGGCTCTCACGATAGGGTTTGACTACAGAGCTACCCCCAATAGCCCTACGATCCCCTGAGAAACGGATGTCATTCGAAATTCGGGTAAGAGAGAAAGCATGTGTGTGATATGTTTCTGCAGTTGCACATATTGTGTTTTTTAACAATCACGCATGGTCGAGAGAATACCATGTTGAGTCACAGATACGGTGATAGTGTTGAATGCGAGTGGAATCTAGGAGAGTTTTAACATTGATAGAGAACACTAACTGGCATGAAGATTCAGTTAGGATGCGAGCAAATTCACCACCGCACAATATATCTGTCACGCCGATTAATTGTGTACAGATACAGTTATGAGTGGCACATGTTTGGATATAGTTGTACACCACTTTGCCTTATGATCACCTGGCACATGTAGGTGTTATTCATCCTATACACGAATATGGGAACGACCACTGAGAAAACCCACAAGTATAAGTTGTTTGTTGTTGTTTTCTTTGTTCTCTTTTGCAGATGGAATACGAAGCATGACAGATTAATTAATCAGTCGCTCATACAAGGAGCAGCTACTCTGCCCTTGCTACGAAAAACAGGTTAGGGAATTCCTTCCTCTGTTACCCAGGGTGGCCTTCTGTTTGCCCTGAAGAAAGTCCTGGACCTTCACGGCCACATACGGACTGAAACATGTTGGTACTAGGGTCATAGGACCATAACAATCCTATAGAGACCCTAATTTAAATAATTTTAGTATCCCAGACAGACCCGATAATAAAGGGATACTGGGGATCTGTCTGAGGTTTTTTAATTTTCTAGCCCCCCTGGTCTACAATATCTTCAAAGAGCTCCCAACACTGTGGTTGAGCCCACCCCGACTTATAGGCGTCGGGGTGACCCGATGATGAAGCATGACACCACTAGGGTGTGTGAGGGTACCTAAACCAAAAGGAATTGCTTCCTTACTCACCTAGTGGTGAAGTTAATATTTTCCCTCAATAGCTTCTTCACAATATTCCATCTACGTGTGTTGATATTGACCAGTCCTTGGTCAGTTGGAGTAAATTCACAGTGTTATTGATTATATAGGGAGGTGTTACTCTGACCTAGAATCCTCTCCACCCTTCCGGCAAATGAAAAACCTTTTTCAATAGCCTTTTGTATACACCTGGTGGTTCAACACCAGAGCGGACAAACTCAGCCGTCGGTGCCTGGTGGGTCACGAATGGCGTCTTCACTCAGAGGTGGTGCAAGGTCTCTTTCAGCAGTGGGGAGAGGCTTGGTTAGATCTGTTAGCCACCGAAGAGAACAAGCAATGTCAGCAGTTTTGTGCTTTGGAGTTTCCAAGGCAGCACGCACTTGGCAACGCTTTTCGTTGTGAGTGGAACTGCGGCCTCCTGTGCCCCTTTCCGCCTGTACCACTTCTGCCGAGTGCTGAAGAAGATCAAGCGCAACCGGGCTCAAGTCATTCTTGTGGCCTGGACTAGGCACGAAGAGTCTGGTACCCCAAGCTCCTGAGCATGGCCATAGATCCTCCGATCAGACAGCCCCTTCGGGAGGATCTTCTGTCGCAGCAGCAGAGGACGGTCCTCTACCTGAACCTGTCCAGCCTCCACCTTCTTGCATGGAGATAGAGCGGTGACAGTTGACAGCTTTTGACCTTCCAACCGAAGTCTGTAATGTCATCTTGGCAGCCAGGTGTCCCTCCACTAAGGTGGTATTTGCCTGTTGATGGAACAAGTTTGTGGCGTGGTGCACAGAAAAGGCTGTGGATCCCCTTTCCCCTCCTCTTTCTGAGGTCCTTTTGTTCCTTCTTTCATTGGCCCAGCAGGGCTCTTCTCTGGGCACTCTTAAAGGCTATCTGGCAGCCATTTCTGCTTTTCTTCGGCTACAAGATCAGCCCTCTTTGTTCAAGTCCCCTATTGTTAATAGGTTCTTTAAGGGCATTATTCACCTCTTTCCTCCATCTCTTTTCATAATGTCTCAGTGGTACTTGAACCTTGTCTTGGCTTACCTTACCTTATGTGTGCTTACTTCGAGCTTCTTCACAACTGTCCTCTCAGGCTCCTTACTCTGAAGACTGCCTTTTTTGTTGCCATCACCTCTGCCCACAGAGTGAGTGAGCTTCAGGCTCTTTCTTCTAAGCTCCCTTTCTTCTCTGTGCATCCGGACAAAGTGATGCTTAGGACGAGACCCTTGTTCCTTCCTAAAGTAGTTACTCCTTTTCACATAGGACAAACTATCACTCTGCCCACCTTTTTCTCACCTCCGAACCCTTCCAAGTAGGAGAGACTCCACCATCTGGACCCAAAATGTGCGTTGTCCTTCTACCTTGACCGCACTAAAGATTTCCGAGTGGACGATCAACTCTTCGTTGGCTATGTGGGTGCCAAGAAAGGTCGGGCTGCCCAAAAGCGTACCATCTCAAGATGAGTTGTCCTTTGTATAAAGATTTATTACGCTTTAGCAAAAAAGGAACCTCCAGTGGGGCTGCGAGCTCATTCCACTAGAGCTACGGCAGCAACCACTACTTTGTCATGTGGAGTCCCACTTATTGACATCTGCCAGGCAATCATGTGGGCATCTATGCACACGTTCACCAGACATTACTGCCTGGATAGTCAAGTCCGGAGTGATGGCTACTTTGCCCGTTCTGTCCTTCATGACTTTCTGGGCTGAACTTGGTTTACAGACCCTCCTCCGGGAATGGTATTGCTGGAGTATCTATTCTAAGGGAAAGAATCTATAACTGTCTCTTTCAGATAAACAAGTTACTTACCTTCGGTAACTATGTCTCTGTGAAGAGACATAGGTTACTTATAGATTTCTTACCACCCCACCCATCCTCCCTGCTCTGAGAACTGATTTCTAGGGATAGGGACTTTCTTAGAGGGCCCTAGTTTTGGCACACCAGTAGTCCGTGTCTTTCATGGTTCTGCGCTTCTGGAGTGGAAATTCGTGTCAGAACTGACGTCAGCGCGCAGGTGTGGCATCTAAGTAGACACCGCGATGTCATCTCAGTGACCAAGATGCCGACGACGGACGCCGAGTCGACCAACGCCACCTACTGGCGTGCAGGGATACTGCTAAGAGAAAAAATTCTCTGGATCTTGTCTGATGCCTGAGGGTAAGTTTAAGGAAAAGAATCTATAACTAACGTATGTCTCTTACAGATACATCATTACCGAAGGTAAGTAACTTGTTCTTTATTGTAATTTCCATTAATTAATTAACGGCTCTTGTCCTCTCATTTTAGACTGAAATGAGTTCATTTCCGTAAACATGCTTTACAAAACATGTAGGTAAGCCAATCTAGTTCATCTTTATTACATTGATGTTTTTCATCTGATTAAATTGAACCAAAATGGTCATGAACTGTAAACATTGCCAAGCTAAGTTTATGGACATTCCCCATGACAGTCAATTTCTGCTTCTGACAAATGATTATCAACCAAGTACAGAATCACAGATGAGTTCCTGTCTTAACTGTTATGTACCTCTTCTGTAATTTTGGAGTGCTGGTAATTTCTCTTCCCCTTTCCTCACTTTTTGTGTCTCCTGTTTCAGGTGATGAGAGGGTTTGTGGTTTTGCAAAGCACAGGTGGAGTTGCACATTAAAGCGTAGATGCAATAGTGGTCGTCTGGCACAAGTCCCTGCTCTCCTCCTTTGTGCCTCACTCTATTACCTTCACGTCCTAAAGGTTGGTTCTGTCTTTGGCTCTCTAGAGAGTGTTCTCTGCACCCTTGGTTCTGTGGTGCTTGGATGCTATTCTTCACTGTCCACAGCATGAAGACTCCAGTTTACTGGTGTATTGGTTGGTTCCCGGGGCTTTCGCACATGGCGCAACACTTCAGTGAAAGGCTGTGTTATGTCCTTCATGTCACTTCAGCTGAACTGCAGGGGGTCGGTCTAGAGCCCCTGGTTGAAAGCTCCCCTCAGTACTTGCATTCTGTACAAGTCTCACTCCATGACCTTGGGAATCCGCGTCCACCATCTCTGGCCACCAGCCCCCCAAGGAGTATCTGGGCTTCTTCCATGCAAGCCATCTTTATTCAAATAACAAAAATCCTGTTGCTGGATCTGTGGAAGGGAAGGGAGTGACCTATTTCTTTTGTTCTGGTTTGTTTACACACCTGAGGTCTTTTGCTACTAAAGTCTCTCTCTAGTCACTTACAAAAATAATTGTTTGAATTTTGTGATTGTTTTATATAAAACTCTGTTCGGCTGAACCGTGTTACGTACTGGCTGATTTATCATTGCTTTTTACAAACGTTTTTTTATTAACATTGGTATATTTGGATTTAGTCCGCACAGAAATATCTGTGATATTCATAATTGTTTTTTGAATGAGTTCCATGTGAACGCATGTTTCAAGGATTACTTGATACCCTGTTCACATGGACATAAGGGCTGCTCTTGTTTTGGTTAGGATTACTTGCATGCTGCCCCGAAAAGCAAATGAATATCTTTCCACCAGTGTGCCAAAGATATGAGATGGGGGGGGGGGGGCCTCAGACCACACATGATGCCACAGTTATTTGCATGAAGCATTGATACAAGAACTTTACACACTCAATTCTGCCTTGAGCCAGTCTGCTTGTTGCTGAATCTCTCCCAATCATTCCACAGATTGTTGGTCATCTCCATCTCCTACTCCTAGTACTAGATTCAATTTATCCTTCAGGCTATCAATGCTAATGCAGTGGCTTCGCCGGTCTGTTCTTGCAGCCACCTTAACACTACTGGGTCTGAAAGGTTTCCTAAATGAGTGACTGATAACAGTACCTCTGGTAAAGCCATTTCTGGTGTAGGGAATCTGCTTTTTCTGCGTGGTTAGCCCAGATGTTTTGCCTTTTGCTGGACCCTATATTTTGCTGGTTTTAGAAGTCTATACGCTTTAATCCTGATAACCAATGGTAAAGTGCCTGTGCTCCCTCTTTAAATGGTCAAATTGGTATGTCAACTGCCAAGCACCCCAGGAATTATACGTTGAATGCGAGGTGTAGTGAAAGATACCCCTGCACATGGGGTGGTGATGAAAACAGGACAAGACTTTCCACAGATCAACACAATTTATAACTGCAAGGTGTCTCATGGTTTTGTGTAGTATCTTCAGCTAATCCTGTTTTTTGTTGTTGTATTTTTTTTTTTTTTAACCCAAATTCACTTTCCCACTGTGCTTTTCGAGTCCCTTGATACAATGTTAACAGCAACATTTTAAGGCCCAGAGTGCAATGTGATTTCAGTCTCAAGGGCAGGACATGCTTAAAGTGAAACATTTGTGGAGGAGGGGCGTCAGAGATCCCGGCAGGAAGATGGCCGCCGAGAAATTATTCCGGTGAGCTATTCTAAGTGGAGGGCACAGAGAAGTGCCAAAGGTGGTTGTCCATGCTGAGCATACCTGAGAGAAGCAGGGGAGGCCACCACCTGTGCTAAAGCAGTGTGCCCTAGATGCCACTGGCAGTGGACGTGCAAATCTGGGCCAGAGCGGGGCTTGGGGATTTTAACATTGGAAGTTCCACTCATGCCCCTGATCCTTCTGGATTCTGCAATTGATATCCTGCCCTTTCTGTGAGATGGTTCGGGTGTCCCGTCTTGGTGCTGCTGCCCGGGCGGACGAAGCAGAGGCCACATATCTACAGGAATTGAGGTAGCAGGACAGCGTCATCAGAGAGCATCACTCAAGCTGGGAGGCTGCGGCCTGGTCGGGTCTCAAATGGGGCAGCTGAGTCCCTTCTGGACCACACTCCTGGCAGCAGGCTGGCTGATGCCAGTTAGCACGAGTGGCCCCGGTCTGGGGCCTAAACACTCGGCGACCCTTTCTACAACAAAAAAAAAAAAAGTATCTCCTCGAAGTGTATACAGCGGGTGGCACGACTAAGCCGTGGGTGAAGCCACTGATGGAAGCGGAGACCACAACCTGTAATAAGTGTCCAAAACTCTCTTTCGACATCCGACAACATAACGGAACAGCAGTGTTGGACAGGCCACACGAAGGGCTTGCTCCCTCCCCGCACGACAGGGCCCGAGCTCCGGCCCACCAGGCATAATCCACGAAAAGCACCTGTACCCCGTCTCCCGACGGATCTTCTGCCCTCGGACCTCTACTCATCACGGGGCCAGCCCCACCGGCTCCCCCGGCCGGTTCAAGCCGCCATCTTGGGCCCTGCACCACGAGGCCGCGTGGCCTCGCCCCGACCCTAACCCCGGGCCTGGCCGGCCCCGACATCCCGGCACCACCATCCACCCGGGAGGTGAGCGGACCACTTGGCAGGTCAATGGGAGGACGAAGTGTCAAGAGCTCTTCCCCCGCCAGGTGCCGATCGCCTCCAGCTCCCCCAGGCGCTGGCTCCACCCCCTGCTGGGTGTCTGGACACCTTCATCCCGGGCCCTCCGACCTCCAAGTGCGAGGGTCCGGACATCAAAGGGCGCCTGCCCTATAACTGGGGCAACTCCGGAGCAGGAAGGCAGTTGTATCCTGGAGTCGAGAGACACCGAGAGAACTCAGCCTTGACGGACTACTGGCGCTGCCGTAGCCCGCTCTTGTGAACCATCATCCTGCCTGCTGGCGCTGCCGCGGCCTTCTACAACATCCATCCTCGTCGGGACCTGCTGGCGCTGCCGCGGCCCGTTGTAACGACCATCCTCACCGGGACCTGCTGGCGCTGCCGCGGACCGTACATCGACCATCTTTCCGGGACCTGCTGGCGCTGCCGCGGCCCGTTGTAACGACCATCCTCACCGGGACCTGCTGGCGCTGCCGCGGACCGTACATCGACCATCTTCCCGGGACCTGCTGGCGCTGCCGCGGCCCGTACCAACTAAGCTCGAGGATTGTGAGCTAATCATCATCTCATCCCAACTACCTGACTGGTAGACAGACTGTCCCGCTACCCCTTACCCTGCTTTGAGAGACTTGAATCGAGGGGACCCCTGAGTCCAGACCTCCTTGTACCATTCAACCGTACCTTAAGAAGTGCTTATAAAGAACACTGAACCTTATCCGTGTGTGGTATCTGTCTGTGGGGGGGGGGGAAGTTACTTGTCTGTACGATCACTGGAGACGGCTCTCCCCGGAGACCTCTCCTCCTGACCCCGGCCGACCCTCCCGGTCCGTCTATCCTTTCTAACATTGGTGGCCAGCGGCGCGATCCGAATCAACGCGTAATCGTACAGAGAGTAGCTCACCCCACGACAACAACACGATGTCAGCCAAAGATAGCAACTCCACCGAGAAATTCCAAATGGATAAATTAGAAGAATACAACCACCGCGAACTGAGACAATTCTGCATAGAACTTGGCATTGCTACCACCGGCCTGAGTACCAAAGATGATCTAAAGCACGCCCTAGAGTCGTGGACAGAAACTGGGGTCGCCGGACCCTCCGACCAAAGCAGCATCACACCAGAGGGGAACGCCACGGCTCCCGAGGAGCGGGGAACGGGCCTCTCGCAGGAGGAGATCCGAGAAAGAGAAAGAACCAGATTGCACGAGTTGGAAATGGCACGACTCAAGATGGATGGGGAACTCAAGTTAGCTGAACAGAAACTCAACCTCGAGCACATGCGGCTCCGAGATGAACGAGAAGAGAAGCAGAGACAGAGAGAGCTGGAGGAGAAAAAAATAACGCTCGAGCACGAGCGCAAACTGGCGGAAATAGAACTTCGGAAACAGAATAAAGAACTGGGGGTGCCTGAGCGACCACACACCCCGGGGCCAATCGAGAAAAAAGTCCACATCCCCAAGGATGTTGTCCGCGAGTATGTCCGAGAAGACGACATACAACAGTGGTGTAAAGCCTACGAGATCGCCATGACCTCCCACCGGATCGACCGGAGTGATTGGGGAGCCGGACTCTGGGGGAGGTTTATCAACGAGGGGCGCGATGCCCTACTGCAGCTCCCAGATCACCAAATGTCGTCCTACGACCACATGAAGGCTGCCCTCCTCACCCGCTACGGCCTCACACCCGAGATGTACCGCCAGAGGTTCAGAGATTGCACCCGGATCCCAGGTACAACTTGGGTAGAATACGTGAACTATTTCAGCCGTGCCTTCGAGGGTTGGATAAAGGGGAGCCAGGTCACCACCTACGAACAACTCTTTAACCTGATGGTATGGGAGCACCTGTCGAACAACTGCTTCGTCGAGCTCAGGCAGCACCTCCTCGACAGTAAGCTGACTGACCCCCGGCAGCTCGCCGCCGAAGCTGACCGATGGGAAAGCACCCGAGTGGGCCGGAGGGGGCCACACGAACAGAACAGAAACAACCAAGGCCAGCACCGTCCTCGGGGAGGAGGAGGGGGCCAGGGGCGAGGGAGAGACGCCTTGCCCGCAACACCCGTGGCCAGCACCCCGGCTCCGGCCGGTCGGGGCAACCCCCGTGGCGTCCTGGGGTCCGAGCCAACGTCACGTGCCACCGATGCCAGCGAGTCGGCCACTACGCCAATGACCCGAGCTGCCCGCAGAACCAAACACCCAAGCCCCGCCAGGTAGCTGCCGCCGCCCTGGGGGAAGAGCGATCATTGGAGGAACCAGAGGAGTATGAGCCGGCCCAGCAAGAGTGGGAACCGGCCGCCATGGTCCTGGCGTGCTTAGGGGGAAGAGACATGGTCCCGCGGGCTCCCCTACCCGCTAACACCAGGAAATACGGTCAGTGGGTGACCATTAATGGACAGCGAGCCGAGGCCTTGCGTGACACAGGCGCCAGTGTGACGGCCGTCCGCTGTCACCTGGTGAAGCCCGAGCAGATCCTGCCGAACATTCTCTGCCCCGTCCGCTCGGCAGACAACTCTGAAAGTATGTGTCAAATGGCCTGCGTTCCATTCGAATGGGGAGGGGTCTCCGGCCTGTTGAAGGTGACGGTCCGGGACGATGCCCCCGTGGACTGCCTCCTGGGGAATGACCTCGAGAGTTCCCCGTGGGCCACCGTTGAGAGAAGAGAGCACCTGGGGATGCTGGGCCTCCCGGACTGGGCCTGCATAACCACCCGGTCCATGACCGCCCGTGCCGTCCCTCGATCAGAAGAACCAGAATGGCCAGCCCCTCCGCCCCCAGTCGCCCCAGTAGAAGACAACGACGAGGCCAGCCTCCCAGACCCGACGGCCGAAGGGGACGCGCAACCCCAGGACCTTCCTGACCTGGCTCAGTGGCGTCAAGAGGGGGGGCCCACCCAAGCACAGTTCCGCCAGGAACAAAAGACCTGTCCCTCCCTCGAGGGACTCCGCCAACAAGCCAGCGCCCAGAACGCAGGGGACTCCACCGGAACTCACTGGGTCTACTGGGATAACGACCTGCTATACAGCGAGCAAAGAATCGCCGAGCTGGGGGCCGGTCGAGTACTGGTGGTACCTCTCCGCTTCAGAGACTTTCTGCTCAACCTGGCCCACGATGTCCCCCTGGCTGGACACCTGGGCCAAGATAAAACGTACAGCCGCCTAGTGACCCACTTTTTCTGGCCGAAGATGAGGAACGACGTCCTGAACCACTGCCGATCTTGCCCCACATGCCAAGCCAGCGGGAAGAGTGGTCGGAAGCTGAAAGCCCCTCTGCAACCCTTCCCTGTGGTCACCACCCCGTTCGAGAGGGTGGGGATAGACATCGTGGGGCCTCTGGACCCCCGCACGGCACAAGGACACAGGTTCATCTTAGTACTGGTGGACCATGCCACCCGCTACCCCGAGGCGGTGCCCCTACGGGCCGTGACAGCTCCGGTGGTTGGCCGGGCCCTAATGGGGATCTTCTCCCGGGTAGGCTTCCCCCGAGAAGTCGTCAGCGACCGAGGCACGAACTTTATATCCAAATACATGAAGTCCCTCTGGCAACAATGCGGGGTCACCTACAGATTCACGACCCCCTATCACCCCCAAGGGAACGGACTAGTGGAACGTTTTAACCGCACCCTCAAGGGGATGATTGGGGGATTGGAAGAGCCCCTCCGTCGCCAGTGGGATGTACTACTCCCGTGCCTCCTCTTCGCCTACCGCGAAGTTCCCCAGAAGTCCCTCGGTTTTAGCCCTTTCGAACTCCTGTACGGGCACCCTGTGCGAGGGCCCCTCAGCCTAGTAAAAGAAGGTTGGGAGATGGCCCCCCTAAAGACCCCTCCAGACGTCTTCAAATACCTCCTGGCCCTACGCAATCAGACCCGGCGCTTCAGAGAGATGGCCAAGGCGAACCTCGAGGCCAGCCAGGAGGACATGAAGAAGTGGTATGATCACAATGCCTCCTCCGTTGAGTTCGAGCCTGGACAACAAGTATGGGTGATGTCCCCCACCGAACCATGTGCCTTGCAAGATAAGTGGACGGGGCCCTTCAAAGTGGTCGAGCGCAAAAGCCCCGTCACTTACCTCATCGACCTGGGGACCTCCCGGAACCCCCTTCGGGTCCTCCACACCAACCGACTCAAACCACACTTTGTGCGCTCAGAACTCAGCCTCCTGATGGCTACGGACAGTGGGGCAGAGGAAGACTCCGAACCCCTCCCGGATCTTCTGAAGACTCAGGAGAATGACGGCTCCGTGGACGGGGTCCGGCTCTCTGACGCCCTCACTTCGGAGCAACGCCAGGGCTGCCGGGACCTCCTGCTGCAGTTCGCTACCCTGTTCTCCCTCACCCCCGGGGTCACCCCTTGGTGTTTGCACGACGTGGACACCGGGGACAGTCCCCCTGTCCGACACCGGGCCTACCGCGTACCAGATCGGGTACGGGCCTGCATACAGGAGGAGGTGGCCAAGATGCTCACAATCGGGGTCATCGAGCCCTCGGACAGTCCCTGGGCCAGTCCGGTTGTATTGGTCCCCAAAGCCGCTGCCCCCGGCACCGCACCTGAACTGAGATTCTGCGTCGACTACCGGGGCTTGAACGCTGTCACCCGGACCGACGCTCATCCGATCCCCCGAGCAGACGAGCTGATCGACCGGCTGGGGGCCGCCCGCTACCTCAGTATCTTCGACCTAACAGCGGGCTACTGGCAGATCGGCCTCACACCCAGGGCTCAGGAACGGTCAGCCTTCTCTACCCCCAATGGCCACTACCAATTCAAGGTCATGCCCTTCGGCATGAAGAATGCCCCCGCCACGTTTCAACGCCTCGTGAACCAGGTCTTGGCGGGGCTCGAAGAGTTCAGCGCTGCCTACCTGGACGATATCGCTGTATACAGCCGCCACTGGCCCGATCACCTCCAAGAGGTCCTACAGGCCCTCCAGCGGGCCGGCCTCACAATTAAGGCCGGCAAGTGCCAAATTGGCCAAGGGTCTGTGACCTACCTTGGGCACCAAGTGGGAAGCGGGCTGGTGGCCCCGCTACAACTTAAGATTGCTGCCATCCAGTCCTGGCAGCCCCCCGTCACCCAGACCGAGGTCCGAGCCTTCTTGGGGCTCACCGGCTACTACCGGCGGTTCGTGAAGGACTACGGCAGCATCGTAGGGCCCCTCACGGGTCTCACGTCCAAGAACCAACCGAAGCGGATTAACTGGACCCCCGATTGTCAAGCGGCCTTCGAGAAGCTGAAGGCCGCCCTGTGCACCGCCCCTGTGCTCCAGGCCCCCGATTACGGTCGGGAATTCGTGGTACAGACCGACGCCTCCGACCACGGCATCGGAGCCGTCCTTTCTCAGTTAAACCCCGAAGGTCATGACCAGCCGGTGGCCTTCATCAGTCGACGTCTCCTGGCCCGAGAACAGCGCTGGAGCACCATCGAGAGGGAGGCCTTCGCAGTGGTGTGGGCCCTCAAAAAGCTCCGGCCCTATCTCTTCGGTACCCACTTCCGGGTACAAACCGACCATCGACCCCTGCAGTGGCTGATGCAGATGCGGGGGGAGAACCCAAAACTCTTGCGCTGGTCCATTTCCCTGCAGGGAATGGACTTCACTGTGGAGCACCGACCAGGCCAAGACCACGCCAACGCGGATGGCCTGTCCCGCTTTTTCCGCCTCGACGAAGAGAGTCCCCAAGGAGATGGGTGACTCTCCCCGCCTTCAGCTGGGGGGGACGCATGTTGGACAGGCCACACGAAGGGCTTGCTCCCTCCCCGCACGACAGGGCCCGAGCTCCGGCCCACCGGGCATAATCCACGAAAAGCACCTGTACCCCGTCTCCCGACGGATCTTCTGCCCTCGGACCTCTACTCATCACGGGGCCAGCCCCACCGGCTCCCCCGGCCGGTTCAAGCCGCCATCTTGGGCCCTGCACCACGAGGCCGCGTGGCCTCGCCCCGACCCTAACCCCGGGCCTGGCCGGCCCCGACATCCCGGCACCACCATCCACCCGGGAGGTGAGCGGACCACTTGGCAGGTCAATGGGAGGACGAAGTGTCAAGAGCTCTTCCCCCGCCAGGTGCCGATCGCCTCCAGCTCCCCCAGGCGCTGGCTCCACCCCCTGCTGGGTGTCTGGACACCTTCATCCCGGGCCCTCCGACCTCCAAGTGCGAGGGTCCGGACATCAAAGGGCGCCTGCCCTATAACTGGGGCAACTCCGGAGCAGGAAGGCAGTTGTATCCTGGAGTCGAGAGACACCGAGAGAACTCAGCCTTGACGGACTACTGGCGCTGCCGTAGCCCGCTCTTGTGAACCATCGTCCTGCCTGCTGGCGCTGCCGCGGCCTTCTACAACATCCATCCTCGTCGGGACCTGCTGGCGCTGCCGCGGCCCGTTGTAACGACCATCCTCACCGGGACCTGCTGGCGCTGCCGCGGACCGTACATCGACCATCTTTCCGGGACCTGCTGGCGCTGCCGCGGCCCGTTGTAACGACCATCCTCACCGGGACCTGCTGGCGCTGCCGCGGACCGTACATCGACCATCTTCCCGGGACCTGCTGGCGCTGCCGCGGCCCGTACCAACTAAGCTCGAGGATTGTGAGCTAATCATCATCTCATCCCAACTACCTGACTGGTAGACAGACTGTCCCGCTACCCCTTACCCTGCTTTGAGAGACTTGAATCGAGGGGACCCCTGAGTCCAGACCTCCTTGTACCATTCAACCGTACCTTAAGAAGTGCTTATAAAGAACATTGAACCTTATCCGTGTGTGGTATCTGTCTGTGGGGTGGGGGGAAGTTACTTGTCTGTACGATCACTGGAGACGGCTCTCCCCGGAGACCTCTCCTCCTGACCCCGGCCGACCCTCCCGGTCCGTCTATCCTTTCTAACAAGCAGGATCGGACCCTGAATGCCATAACCAAGGATATGGTGACGCCCTGGGATATGGCACTGGACCAAAGCTCACAGAGATACTTAGTGGAGGGAAAACAGTCTCCACACCACAGACTCGAAGATGAACATGATGATAAACAGGACTGATAACATGAAAGAGAGGCTGGGCAAGCACTGCGATCGCATAGACCAGCTGGAGAGCCACGTATAGGACATTAATGACACCCGCTTAACAACCAACGAACACCTTCTACAGATGGAGAGGGTCCTCGAAGTCACAAAAAAACAAGAATCGGGGCGTGATACCGGGGTCCAGATGTGATAATCTCACAAACCTTTGCGTGCCTGAATTTACCGCTATGGAGAAAATGGCATCTCATGTAGAGACACTGCTCTGCTCCCTTGGCGGCGATGCCTTATCCATTTCTATTGTGGGGAGTGCGCACATTATTCGCTTGGGCCACGAACCCGGCCTGGGGCGCCAGCATGGCCAGTTGTAACCCGCCTGTTGAAATACAGGGAAAAGAGACACTATGCTGAGAGTGGCCAGGGAGCGCCAGTCCATACCAAGGAAACGCCATCTTCTTGTATACATATTTCACTCTGGCCGTCCAGTCTGCCCGTAGAGTTTCTTCCTGTGAAGTCCCTCTTTCAGAATGCCGGAGGCACTTATTCCTTAATATGATTGACGCGCAGCTTGGCGGGATATAACAGCAAGATCCATTATTTCACAGACCCCAAGGCAGCCTTGAAATTCTCATGTACATTGGCGGCCGTCCAGCGTGACATCACCCTGGTCAGAATCCAACAGAAGTCTCAGCGATAATGACTGATTGAGTACTTAGAACTATTACTCTAGTCCCTCATCACAATACGCCCCGCAACTTCTAGCACAAACCCCCCCAATCTATCCATCCATGTCCAAATAAAACTATCGCACACTGCAGGCTTGCAAAAGGCCGACTGCTACTTTCTCCATGCAACTCACCTATGCTTGTGGTGACTTTGACCACTTGAGTGATACTTACCTGAACTAAGCAGCAACATTACCCCTCTGGGTCTTCTCATTCTTATCTTGGCCAAGCAGTTCCACGATAACTGGGTTGGACTTCTGGCCACTGACAGCCCCCAGGGAGTATCTCTCCATGTTTATCACAAACAACTTGGTGTGTTGGGGTGGAGCGGGAGGTGGGAGTTGGGCTTTCAACCAATTGGGTGTGTTGAAGTTTGTGGGTACTTGAATATTTTTCTCTTGTTTGCTTACTAGAGCAAGGGCTGATTTTGGCAATGATACACACATATGCTGACTGTTATACGCAAAATACACAGTAATTCAAGCTGATCCAGACATACATGATAGTCCACATGCCTGACCACTACCGTTAAATACTTGACCTGGAATGTATGGGGCTTAATGATCAAGATAAGGCAAGACAGGTGCTCGCCTACCTTGCCAGACACAATAGCAACATCTGCTTCCTGCAGGAGTTGCACTTGACAGACACCATGCGCTCCCAGCTCCATGACAGCTGGATGGTTGAGACAGATGTGGCTGTCTGGTCCATGTAGGCTTGCGGCGTAGCCATCCTTATCTGCAGGGGGGGGGGTTGAGGTGAGGCATACACAGAAGATGCTGTGCGACAAAGAAGGCCAACTTGTCATACTGCATGGCACCTTACATGGCAACCCTAGCCTCCATATATGGGCCAATATTCTTTGCGGAAGTCTGGCAATTGATTGTTGGCGCAGGGTTGGGAACAGTACTATAGGAGGAGGATGGGCGGTGACTATACTGTCATCCACAACCAATATACTGTTAGATACAGTAATGTTAGGTGCCCTCACCTGCAGGCCGCTGTGCGGATCCACACTATCATGCAGGATAATCATCTCGTAGATATATGGTGCTTAAAACACCAGCATGACATGCATCACATTGGCACATAACACATAGTCAAGTATTAACGATCGGCTAAACTCTAAAGATACGTCAACCTGAAATCACAAACTAGAACATCTCCCACAAAATTTGGCAGATCATGCCCTTGTTATCCTTGAGATCGCACAACATTCTGCTCGCCTAAGGACCTTGTCCTGGAGATTACCCTGAAATGTACTTCGGGATCCTGTCTCTAGAGAGGACATCAAAAACGCTATCTTTGAATACTCCTCCCAATATGTGCAGGTGGTTGCCTTCCTTTGACACTTTGGGAGGCTTTTAAAGTGGTTGTCTGAAGCAACTGTACCTCCAAACAAAGCAGGGTGCTCCGTGCGATATGAACGTAGTTGACCCGCTTGGAAACTGACATCCGGACACTCAACTTGAACTATTTTGAGTCGGGAGACACAACAACACTTGATTTGCTCAGAAGTAAACTCATGGAATATGGCAAGGACGCAGCCAGGGAGGCGCATTATCAGGGCAGGGAAGGAGTGGCTAGGCGCTAGACATAGGGTGATAGAGCAGGGGATAACGCTGGCCAGCTTCCTTCGTAAACCCTGGTCCAGTGACCACATAATTGAACTGACCAAGATGATCAGCAAACTATCCAAAAAACCCAGAGGTATCACATACACCATGACCTGATTTTACACTGACCTATTCCACACAACTACAGTAACAGATCCGGCTTCCATATGTACATACTTTGACTCATTACAACTCCTCTGGTTGGACGATGCACATAGACAATACTTAGATGTGCCCTTTACTGTTGATGATATAGTTCAGGTCATACAAAGTCTGCCCACGCTTAAGACCCCTGGCCTGGATGACTTTACCATGTCATTCTACAAAGAATATGCTCAGGTCCTCACCCCCCATTTACTCACGGTGTACTAGGAGGAAATACAAAC
This sequence comes from Triturus cristatus, assembly GCF_964204655.1. Classification (NCBI taxonomy): domain Eukaryota; kingdom Metazoa; phylum Chordata; class Amphibia; order Caudata; family Salamandridae; genus Triturus; species Triturus cristatus. The sequence goes on from NC_140594.1 coordinate 83,195,726, forward strand.
TGGAGAACTGCCGACCGCTCTACACCGGGCAATGATTGTCACCATCCTGAAACTAGGAAAATTGCTGCAACTCCTACAGGTCCTGCTTACCCCGATAACAAGATTTGACTCGGAATCGGTCATTGGCAATTTGATGGGCACGGAGCCAGTCCACTATTTAGGCGTCTGGACGAGCAGAAACATTGATGAGCTATAGTGGGCAAATTACAGAGCCCTCTTGCATTGGCTAAAGGAACGAATCCCGATCTGGTCCAAGTACCCCTTGTCCAAGGCAAGGAGAATTGCAATTATCAAAATGATAGTCCTTACCAAATTCCTTTATAAATATCCCCACTCCCCTTACTATGGCCTTTCTCAGCCGGCTTAAATCTTATTACCCTAGGATGGGCTGCTAAACACTCTCGAAGTGCATGGGAAACGCTGACTCTCCCCTTTGAACTGAGTTATGCCCCTGACATGGAATTGTACTACAACTGCTCAAAAGCACAATTCGCACATTTCTGGCCAATTTTACTCTCATTCGGGTGTTGAGTCAGATAGCGTGACCTCCCCCGCCCTTTGAGGTATGCCATCTGGCATCTTGCCCATAGGCCTCATACAGAAATTGACACCACTGCGTGTAGAATGTGGGCATGGGATAGACTGAGGGTGTGAGCCACACACAATGCCTGTATGTCCTGAATATTCCAAGTGCCAAGAACCACATTCTCCCTGCCATGAATGACAACAGTGTCCACTGCCAACTATAATGGCTACGACTTCACACTCTAGGGCAGAGGTCTTCAAACTTTTGTAGCTGAATTTTTTTAGATGTTGGAATCCCCCACAACCTGACAGAAATTTCTGGAATCGACCGCCACGCGCATATGCCAGGCATATCCAGCAAATAATGTTCAATACAATAAGAGTGTTTAGTAAACGGCAGGTTTGTGAGTGGGTGTGGTGAAATGACAGAGGCTTATTACACAGCTCAAAACACCACTTTCCAAGATAAAATGTGCGCAAATTGTTTTTACTAAGATGCTATGTTTTACACATGACATAGATTGATAATAACACCACCAACATAAATGTGACAGGTGTGCCTGTTTTTCAGAGACGGTCAATCTGTGGATGGATTTTTGCTACTGCCATCCTCAGGTTGTGCTCCACGTCCAGTCTTGAACGGTACTTAGTCTTTAAAACTGCAAGTGCTGAGAACCCAATCTCATATAAATAGGACGAGCTGAAAGGCAAGAGTTTTGATAGCTGTTTCTCCCAAAGCTGAGTATTCTGCAGACATTTTCAGCCAAGACAGGGACTGTAAGGGAGACAGTGTTGTCAGATTTTTCGAGCACTCCCTAGTTTAGAGCTGGTACACGAGAAACAAATCTTCTCTAGAAATCATTACCAAACGTTTTAGGCAGCATTATAATGGGATAATTGCCCACCAACCAGTTATGGATCCGAAGACAGTTGAAAGTCCACACAGAGGGCTTTGAACGAACACCTAATTGAGAATTCCGTTGTGGTATGATAAGTTGTTTGTCTGAAGCAGTGGGGGTTTAGAACACGTTGAGCTGATGTTTAAAAAAAATAGAACTAATAATAAATTAATGATGTCTATTTTACTTCAGAGTAATGTTGTCTGACAGACTTTGTGATGGCATGGACATGTTAGGGATTTTGGGTGCCCTGGGCCAAAACTATTTTGGGGGCCCCTGTTCAGTATGGCTTTGAGTTTAAATGATTTACTTTCAGCTCTGCCATACCCTATTTAGCCAGGCTACTAACGGTGCACAGGCACTGTAGTCGAAATTCTAAAAGCGTTTACATCTGATATTCAGAGATAGTGATGTGTTTTCACTTTTGTAACAAAGCAGCAGCCCACTAATTTTACAGTGAATAACATCTGTGATATCCTCCAATTTCTCATATGTGAGGACCCGCTTGGATCTAACTTTTTTATGGTTGTTGCATGAAACAAACACATTTCTCTGCAAATAGTAATAGACTCCCTCACATCAATCACATTAAAAAGAAATTAAACAAAACGGTATTTGTAAGAATCTGTTGAGGAATTATTCCAGGCCATCAGGACAAAAACAGAACTGTCTCTATCAAGGGGCCCCTGGAAGGCTGGATGGCAGTGCATTTAGATGTCTCCTTTTGTAATTTAGGACAAAAACCTTGATGGGGTACGACACGCCCATACTTGTGTATAGGGGTGAGTGAGGTGACCATATGAATTTGGGTGCGCATTTAGAGTGGGACGAATCAATGTATGGTTAAGGGTGGGCTTATTTGGGTGAGATTGCAGATTGAGCAGTGAGGGGGACAGGTGTGTGAAGTATCACATGAGTGCAGGGTGAGTAGTGTGCTCGTGTGACTGCAGGGTGAGGTACAGGGTGAACAGCGCCAGTGCATTGTGAGTGCAGAGTGATCACTTTGAGTGGAGGGTGAGTGGGTGAATGGTGTGAGTGCATGGTGATCAGTGTGAGCGCATTGTGATCGCTGTGAGTGCAGAGTGATCACTGTGAGTGGAGGGTAAGTGTGTGAATGGTGAGAGTGTATCGGATCAGTGTGAGTGCAGGGTGAGGGTGAAAGTGAAGGGCGATAATGAGGAGCGAGTTGTCTGAATGCAAGGTGCAATCCCAGACACTTGCAGTAACTCACCATGTTATTGACGGCAGCGTAGGGTTTCAAATGTGTTAAACTATTGGTATTATGGCAGTAGCCAGGGATCAGGGTGGAGGAAAGAAATAATGTGCTGATCCCTCTACAAACTTCCAGTCTTATGATTAGGGTTTCCAGCTGATTATTTTGATGACACAGACGGTATAACAATAAACAGTCACCTAAAGCTGTATTTTCAGCACTTGTCTGTGCATACTTTGACCAGCAAATATAAATTGATAGAACTTTTAATTGTTTTCTAGAGCTGCTTGGATGATCCATGACTGTTAATAAAAGGGATAAAAGGGAACATAGACAGAAAAGTCACATTACAAATAAATACATACTTCTTTATTTATAACCATATTTAGTGTCAAGACAAGCAATTTGCAGGCTGTTTAGACAACACATGGCTGGCTGGCATTTTGTACGCCTGCCTGTGTAATTTTAAAAGAAACTTTCAGGGACGTTTTAAGGATTTTGTGGGCACTGGGCCAAATGTATTTTGGGTGCCACTGTTTGGACCAGCTTTGATTTTATGATCCAGTCTCAGCTCTTTCATGCCTTCTTTGGTCAAATACTAAATGTGTGTACATCTGATATTCAGGGATAGTGATGCATGTTTTCAGTATGTAACACAACAGCAGTCCACTAATATTACTGCAAATAATCTCGGTCACACCCTCCATTTCTCATATGCCAGGTCCTGTATTGATCTAAAATAAACTTTTTATATGGATGTTGCATGACACACAAACACATTTTGTCTGCAAAAGGTCTATAATAGACTTTTATACATTAAAAATAAATGATAGAAAAACGCTATTTACAACATTGTTTAAAAAATGTTCAAGGTCATGAGGGCAAGACTCTTTAGAACAGAGCTGGCTGTTTCAACGCCCCCCCACTCCCCACCCCCTTTGAAGGGCTGGGGCCCTGGGCCAGAGCCCACTTTGCCTATGCCTTAAAACGTCTCTGGAAAGTTTTCCTCCTTTCTGGGAAGAGCTAACTCTTCCAGGAGGGGGTTAATTCATAGAGCTGAAATGCTTCAGCTGCAGTGGGAGGCAAGGGGTCTCCTCTGCTATGGTATGGAAAGTGTCTGAGTCCTGTGCCATTGCTTTCAGTTTTAGCAGAGGAGACATCCTGCCTCCCACTGCAGCTGAAGCATTTCAGCTCTATGAATTAACCCCCTCCTGGGAGAGTTAGCAAGACAAAAGCATGGGCGCGTAGTACCCCATCGATTTCCCCTCCCCTCCGATGCAGGGAAGGAAGGTAAGATTAGAGTGGAGTGCGTGCCCTGCCCTGAGATGGTGTCACTCCCCCCCAGGGGGGCGCGCCCCGCAGATTGAAGAACTCTGCTCTAGGGTAACTCTACCCAGAGGGTTGTTTCGTCAAAGCCCAGCATATACTAGATAATCCACCCCGCACACCCTTGGAGCTCCACAAGATCTTCAGGTGGCTCCCGGCAGACACCGGAAGGGCTGTCACCCCGGCCCTCATCACCAGCCGACTGGACTAAGGAAGCGCCTTCGATCAACTTCCCCTCTTCCTTGCAGACACCCCCTGGATCCATCGAGCCAACAGCCGAGGATGCTCTTTCTCCCACCTGGCAGATGAGGCTTTGAACAACCACCCCCTGCACCTCAGGACCGCACCATCGCTCCAGCAATTCAGAAGAGAGCTAAAGACCTGGGTTGTTGAATGATCAAACCTCCACCCAGCAGCAAACAGCTCCAGTGCCTCAAGACTCTCGCGGGTGATTGTCCGCCCTCTATAAATGTTTGATTGATTGATTAAACATTCTCTTATACTATGGGCTTCGAGCTGCACTCAAACCAGTGCTCTTTCACCAAACTATAGATTCAGACTGATACACATAAATATATGCACAAAGTATATCGAACACCAAACCTGCTATAAAAAATGTGTTTACTGACAATGCACAATGGCGGAGATGTGCGCCCCCTCAAGCCACTTTCCTTCATCTTGCTTTGGAGTGCCCCACAGTGGCCCAATTCTAGTCCAAAGTCTACAGAATAATTGAATTGATCACTGACCACTGCACCCCAACGAACTCCCCTGATGGCCCTTGGAGATATGTAAAAGATGTTCTGCCTGTGGTGCGCTGGCTGACCACAATGCTGCTGCTGTTGGAATGCGCAGCTTCGCTACACAATGGAGGATGTGACCTCCTCCTGTTCGCTTCCCGGCTCCAGTTGTGGGATGTGGAATACTGTCAGGAACAGCTCGTGGAATAGTGGGAGCTGATGCCGGAGTACTCAAGTTCTATAGACATTTGAGCCCTATCGATCAAATATCTTGCCTTGCCGGCAGAGTCTGACATGGATGCAGTTCCTGCCTCTGCATGAACAGAAAGCACCCTCTTGACTCCACCTATCACTAGTACAAACGTACCGACGATCTGTATATCAATGTGCATTATGTTAAATGTGCAATGACTCCTTTCGATGTGCACTGTAATGGTCATACTGAGATTAAGTTGTGTAAGCATCCTATTTTCTCCCTGACACTGAAGTGTGTTACTTCTTCGTTCTGCAAAACCAATAAACAAATTGTTTTTAAAAAGTGAGACATTTGCCATGGAGACACTTGGCAGCTATGAATGTCTACACAACAGCAGCACCACCCTAGTGTTGTCAGGCAAAGAGTGCAGAAAAGCAGTGGTGTGCATGATTAAAGCATCAGGTTTAAGGTGCAAGGCTACAAACTAATCTTCTGTGATTTAAAATTGTAAAGATTTCACAAGGTACTATGCTGCTGGAATGGTTGTCCACCCCTACAATGCCATATTATTCGTGAAGGAGTAGGTGAATGACCCCCACTGTGTCCACAAATGCCTTTATTAAAGCATTTGAATATAGGACTCTTACTTTTTAAAGTCGTGACAGAATGAACGTGAATCGTAAATAGATGTAAGAGCCCAACAGGCATACTTTCTAGGCCTAAAATAGTCTAACATAAGTTCAGGGGGAAGACACTACATACCCTGCATTACCTCTCCCTTAAATTAAATCTATGCTCTTTAATGTTCACTGCAAAAAAAAACTTTTCGTCTATTTCAAGGTTTTATGCAGCTGAATAAACACTGATGTAAAACAACAGTTGATGGACAGAATGCAGAACAATGTCATACATTCACCCAGTACAGAGATCTGGGCCTAAATCCATAGTTTTTTTGCTCACCATGCCATTCCAGTTTGAACCCAGCCATATGCAAATCAGTCTTGACCCTGTGCCTCATGGGAACAGTCCAGCCCGAACTGCCAAGCCAGGTCCTCCCTGGACCGGAAACAAGCATCCTTGGACTGGTTTCAGGGTTTCACCCCTCTTCAGCCAAAATAGCTTGATTCCAGTGGCATGGAGAGCACGGGATCCACGTCTGGGCATACCCGTCCCACTCAGGGTGACAAATGTAAAAACAACAGTTGATGGACAGAATGCAGAACAATGTCATACATTCACCCCAGTACAGAGATCTGGGCCTAAATCCATCGTTTTTTTACTCACCATGCCATTCCAGTTTGAACCCAGCCATATGCAAATCAGTCTTGACCCTGTGCCTCTTGGGAAGAGGGGTGAAACCCTGAAACTGGTCCTAGGATGCTTGTTTCCGGTCCAGGGAGGACCTGGCTTGGCAGTTCAGGCTGGACTGTTCCCATGAGGCACAGGGTCAAGACTGATTTGCACATGGCCAGGTCTAAACTGGCGTGGCATGGTGAGCAAAAGAATTATGGATTTAACCCAGATCTCTTGACTGGGGGTGAATGTTTTGATTTGTTCTGCATTCCATCCATCAATTGTGTGTTTTTTGCTTTCTCGCCCTAAGTGTGCAAGGTATGCCCAGACGTGGGTCCTGGGCTCACTGTGCCACTGGAATCAAGCTATCCTGGCTGAAGAGGGGTGAAACCCCGAAACCGGTCCTAGGATGCTTGTTTCCGGTCCAGGGAGGACCTGGCTTGGCAGTTCGGGCAGGACTGTTCCCATGAGGCACAGGGTCACGACTGATTTGCATATGGCCAGGTCTAAACTGGGGTGGCATGGTGAGCAAAAGAATGATGGATTTAACCCAGATCTCTTGACTGGGGGTGAATGTTTTGATTTGTTCTGCATTCCGCCCATCAATTGTGTGTCTTTTGAATAAACACTGATATGCACCAATTTTAAAAGGTTTGAAAAAACGCTGCGAAAACAGCACTATAATCCACAAAAGTTAAATACTGAAATCATGGTACAAAGTGGACTCAGGGTCTGGCAGTTAAATGCCACTAGAGGACTGCAGCACATATTGTGCCATCCACTGCAGTGAAAGTGCAAACATGGCTTCAGGCCTACCATTGTATCCTGACTCTAGCAGTGTAAAAACTGCAATTGAACCTGTCAAAATAAACCATTTTGATAGGTCAAAACCTAATTTTAATATATTTATAAATCACCCCTATGTAGGCCTTGTAGTCCACAAGTTAAGGTGCATGGTATTTAAAAGCAGGACATGTAGAAATTTCATGTTAACATGTCCGTACGGGACTAGCATCCTAATGATATTTTCACAGTGGCAGGCCTAGCTGTCCTATATAGAAAACCCAAGTACAGATTAAAATCCTAGGATTGTACCTTGGTAGAAAAATAAACAACTATTTTTAATAGATATCGAAAATCCAATTCAATAGTGAAGTTTGGTTTTTGATAAATATTAAGGAAAAGAAACTTTCAGAAACTTACACTTTACCTGCCTGAACTGTCAGAAGGTTAATTAGCTTAATCCTCTTCCAGGCACTGATTAGCCTTTCAATAGGTGTGATATGCCTCTCGGGGTGGGGGGTGGGGGGAGATAATACACTGACCGAATGAGCAGAGATGACCTCCGAGCTCTGTAGGAAATGCAGGGTGAGGATTTGGCCCCCTTTTGACAGCACAATGTCAAATCCTGCCTGACAGGTCTGCTAAGCCGCATGTAACACTTCAAATGGAGAGAACATGATGCCAAAGCAATTCTTTTGTATCCACTGTCTGATTGCTGAAGAATCCTGATTTTGTCCCACCAGACGTCTGTCTCTGGGTTTTACAAATAACACTTGGGGCACACCTGAAAGGAAAGGAACAGAATGTCAAGAAAATATTTGTGTATCTACTGTCCGGTTGCTGAAGAACTCTGCTTTTGTTCTACCATAAGACTGTCTGTTGTGGGTACAGTGACTGCTTTAAACTGGATTTTAGTGTTAGATGCGAGAGGACACCAGGATTTGTAAAGTACACTCCCCACAAACGACCCAAGACTTCACAGCCCAAGTTTAGAGTGGCAAAAGACTTTTTAATATTAAAAATGCCCAAAGTGGGTAGGGCTGGATCCAGGAACTTTTACCTGATTAGTTGAGGTAATCCCAGGGGTCCTTTCCACTCATTAGCTGGTTCAAAGCATAAATGTGGCATCTCCAGGCACGAACTTCAGAACACTTTCTGGCCCTACCGAAGAGCAGAAGAGGACTGGATCTGCTCCCTATTGTACCAAGGACAAAGAAATGGACTCCAAGAGTCATAAGGCTGACCTCCTCTTCAAACTACATGGATACACCAAGCTACAAGAGGCCCTTTCCTGGAAGTATACAGCTGAGCAGTGCAACTGGACCGAAACTGGACCCGGTGGTTGGCCTCTGCCTGATGCCCTGTGAGTTTCTAAGTGCCTCCCATGCAGTCCAGGGGGGCTTTAGAAGTGTACTCCTATGGTAGATTGGGTCTTAAATGATTAAGTCAGAAGGTTAAATCTTTGATCAGGACGAGCCTGGATTGTGTTTCGGACCCACACTGTCAGCCTCAAATTGCACCTAGTTCCTGGGCTACAGCGACCATTGACTTTTATTGGTGCAATGTGTTTTTTGGCGCCATTTCTACTTAAAGGTTCAAAATTCAAATCTGCTGTTCCCTTTATTGGATTTTTGTAATTTTGTTTATTAAATGTTACTCCTTGGTGCGAGTAGTTTTGGTTTCCATGCTCTGAGACTCTTCATTGCTGCACATAGATTAAAAAACATGAAGGGTAAAATTATGCACGATACTCATTCATTATTAGATCCTCTGCACACTAATAAAAGTTAGGACACAAAGCAAGATCATATACAAGGGTGGGGATTTACACATTTCGTGAATATACCATTAACGTTTCGCACATTTGAAGTGTGTTGGTATACAGAGAAATTGTGATTTGCCCAGATTCATTCCATTTTTAGCGAAGTAGCAAAATCAGTATTATAGCACAGGTTTTATTAGCAGAATATTTTTTCTTGTATCTCTCTATCCTTCTTTGTTTTGATGTCCAGGAAATAAATTTCCAATCCATTGAATAATATGAACATTTTAATTTGTATGTCTTCTTATTCAGCACATCCGTCAAATGCCTTAAGGGCCGATTACGATGGCGGGCAGACTTGAGTACGCCCCCTATCCAAGCGGGCCATCCACTACAGTGAAAGTGCAAACAGGCCTACCATTGTATCCTGACTCTAGCAGTGTCAAAACTGCAATTGAACCTGTCAAAATAAACCATTTTGATAGGTCAAAACCTAATTTTAATATATTTATAAATCACCCCTATGTAGGCCTTGTAGCCCACAAGGCAAGGTGCATGGTATTTAAAAGTAGGACATGTAGAGATTTCATGTTAACATGTCCTTACGGGACTAGCATCCTAATGATATTTTCACAGTGGCAGGTCTAGCTGTCCTATATAGAAAACCCAAGTACATATTAAAATCCTATGATTGTACCTTGGTAATGGGTCTAGCTAGAAAAATAAATAACTATTTTTAATAGATATCGAAAATCCAATTCAATGGCTAAGTTTGATTTTTGATAAATACTAAGGAAAAGAAACTTTCAGAAAATTACACTTACCTGCCTGAACTGTCAGAAGGCTAATTAGCATAATCCTCTGCCAGCTTCCAGGCACTGATTAGCCTTTCAATAGGTGTGATATGCCTCTCGGGGGGGGGGGGTAGATAATACACTGACCGAATGAGCAGAGATGACCTCCGATCTCTGTAGAAAATGCAGGGTGAGGCTTTGGCCCCCTTTTGACAGCACAATGTCAAATCCTGCCTGACAGGTCTGCTAAGCCGCATGTATCACTTCAAATGGAGAGAACATGATGCCAAAGCAATTCTTGTGTATCCACTGTCTGATTGCTGAAGAATCCTGATTTTGTCCTACCAGACGTCTGTCTCTGGGTTTTACAAATAACACTTGGGGCACACCTGAAAGGAAAGGAACAGAATGTCAAGAAAATATTTGTGTATCTACTGTCCGGTTGCTGAAGAACTCTGCTTTAGTTCTATCATAAGTCTGTCTCTGAGTTTATTGTGGGTACAGTGACTGCTTTAAACTGGATTTTAGTGTTAGATGTGGGAGAACACCAGGATTTTTAAAGTACACTCCCCACACACGCCCCAAGACTTCACAACCCAAGTTTAGAGTGACCAAAGACTTTTTCATCTTAAAAATGCCCAAAGTGGGTAGGGCTGGATCCAGGAACTTTTACCTGATTAGTTGAGGTAATCCCAGGGGTCCTTTCTACTCATTAGCTGGTTCCAAGCATAAATGTGGCATCTCCAGGCACGAACTTCAGAACACTTTCTGGCCCTACCGAAGAGCAGAAGAGGTCTGGACATGCTCCCTATTGTACCAAGGACAAAGAAATGGACTCCAAGAGTCATAAGGCTGACCTCCTCTTCAAACTACACGGATATACCAAGCTACAAGAGGCCATTTCCTGGAAGTATCCAGATGAGCAGTGCAACTGGACCTAAACTGGACCCGGTGGTTGGCCTCTGCCTGACGCCCTCTGAGTTTCTAAGTGCCTCCCATGCAGTCCAGGGGGGCTTTAGAAGTGTACTCCTATGGTAGATTGGGTCTTAAATGATTAAGTCAGAAGGTAAAATCTTTGATCAGGACGAGCCTGGATTGTGTATCGGACCCACACTGTCAGCCTCAAATTGCACCTAGGTCCTGGGCTACAGCGACCATTGACTTTTATTGGTGCAATATGTTTTTTGTCGCCATTTCTACTTAAAGGTTCAAAATTCATATCTGCTGTTCCCTTTATTGGATTTTTGTAATTTTGCTTATTAAATTTTACTCCTTGGTGCGAGTAGTTTTGGTTTCCATGCTCTGAGACTCTTCATTGCTGCACATACATTTAAAAAATGAAGGGTAAAATTATGCAGGATACTCGTTCATTATTTGATCCTCTGCACACTAATAAAAGTTAGGACACAAAGCAAGATCATATTCCATGGTGGGGATTTACACATTTTGTAAATATACCATTAACGTTTCGCACATATGAAGTGTTTTGGTATACAGAGAAATTGTGATTTGCCCAGATTCATTCCATTTTTAGCGAAGTAGCAAAATCAGGATTATAGCACAGGTTTTATTAGCAGAATGTTTTTTCTTATATCTCTCTATCCTTCTTAGTTTTGATGTCCAGGAAATACATTTCCAATCCATTGAATAATATGCACATTTTAATTTGTATGTCTTCTTATTCGGCACATCCGTCAAATGCCTTAAGGGCCGATTATGATGGCGGGCAGACTTGAGTACGCCCCCTATCGTAGCGGGATCGGGACCGCCCGCTGGTAATGCAGTGGTCCCATACCCCTAATTATGATGCGACCTCCACCGCGGCGGTCGCATTTGGCAATTTAACATTGCGGCGGGTGCTGCTGGCTGCAGCACACCCCGCAATGGTAAATGGCCATGTTGTGCATTTCCCTGTACAACGTGGCAGCCACCGCGCGGTGCCTGACACCTTGTGCATGGAAATGTAGGGGGGTACCATGGGTACACCCCCAGTGCACAACTGCCTCCTCCCACCACAGAGGGGGCCCGTAATGGGCCCCCCAGAGCCAGCCTCCGCCAGCCTTTCCATGGCGATTCCACCGCCATGGAAAGTCTGGCTGAAGCTAGCATTGTGATCGGGCGGTGGTGCTTTCGAGGCACCACCCCCATAACCCCGGCCTTATCTGCTCCGCCAGGCAATCATTACGATTGCCTGTGGCGGAAGCATGATGGGCACTCTTTGTGCCCGCCACGCTTGTGGCACAATACCCCTGCCATCCTAATGTGGCGGGGGGAAATGGGAGCCAGATGGCGGAGGGACCGCCACCGGCGGCCCGGCGGTGGCGGTCTCTCCGCCATCATAATGAGCCCCTTATTTCCTAATCTTCAATGTTCAGTTAATGAAGAGATCATTTTTAAATCTCATTAGTAAGATCATTTTTTACAAGTGTTGCTCGTTCATGGGTCAATCAGTAGTTTTCCACTACTAGATAGTTCGTAACTTGGCGTATGTGGGATCAAATAAAGCACCAATTGCTACACCTCAGCTTTGACAGTGCTTTGGGCCAAGTTCGCTTCAACATTTTGGAGTGCATGTTTAACTGATATTATGTTTGTGTAGTAATAAACTCAAATAGACTGATAGAAGTTGAGTTGAGTTTAATCTTGAACAGCTACACAGCAGAGACAGCAAAGTCGATGGCAGTACAGCTGAATCCCAACTGCTTTCTCTGCCTGTTCAAAACCTAGAATGTCATGACTGCATCCAGGCAACCACTAACATTCCACATGACAGAGCCTGAAATGCAGTACACATTAACTAAACACAATGTTGAACATTAAAAGGCTAGAAAACTGTAAAGCAAATATATAACGAATATAACATATCCCCTCTTGTCAATAATAATTTTTTTTTAAAAACCAATAAGCATAAAAAATAAAGAGTATCAAAACCACAAATGATAACTTTCATAGATCACAACTGATACCTCTTAGGAATGACTTTCGATCTAGTGCTCCTCCTGAGAGGAACTTGGAGATCATCAGTCTTGGGAGATGAAATCACATCTGAAGAACACGGAACAACTCTTTTTACCTTAACAACTTTTCCTACATTCCACCAGTTGCCTCCCTCAACCTGTACAGCATTTTTACCCACACGGATAACCAAGATAGGTGGACCAAACTTGCTCTCACCCTTCTTAACATGAATGGAAGATTTAACACAAACCAAATCCCCCACAAGAACAGGTACATCGTTTGCAGACTTCTTCTTGTCAAACCAAGTTTTTTGCTTAGATTGAGAGACAAAAACATTTTCTTTTACAACTTTCATAAGACTGTCAACATCAGTAACAGACCTGATCCACTTATTCATCTTAGTTGTAGAGTGTGGAGTGGTCCTATAGAACCAGAGCATGCTATTTATGGCGTTAACAATATCAGAGTTAGAATATTTTGCCCATCTGATACAATCTCCCACAACCCTATTCATGCGTTCCACAAGACCATTAGACTGTGGGTGGTACAAAGAACTTCTTACATGCTTTATGTTGCATGACTGTAAGAAAGCTTCAAACACAGTGCTGGTAAACTGAGTACCATTATCAGTCACCAATGTTTGGGGAAAACCTTCCCGCATAAAAACATCCTTTAAAAAAAATATCACACTCGAAGAGGAAATTTCGTTAACAAACTTTAGCTCGGGCCATTTAGAAGTATAGTCAATTAATACTATAATGAAACGACAGCCTCCTGGTAAAATTTCTAAAGGCCCAATAATGTCCAGCCTCAACTTGGACCAAGGTACAGAAAGGCATTTGATTGGATGAAGAGGGGGAGTGACAACTTTCAACCCCTTGTCAGCAGACCTGCAAATAGAGCACACATCAACCACATCACAAACATCACTGTCCATGGAGGGCCACCAAAAACAATCACAAACTCGACGTTTAGTAAGTGTCGAACCTAAATGTCCCTCATGGGCCTTAACAATGATGCTTCTTCTTAAGCTGTGTGGAGGAATAAGTTTTGTTGGCACGTACCAAAACACCCCCTTCCATTGAAATTTCAGATTCCACCTTCCAGAAAGGTTGTAAATAGTGGGGCAAAACACGTTCTCTTGGCCATCCGACCCTCACATATTCGCACACCTGTTGCAGGACTTCATCATTAGAAAGTGACTCCAACCAACTTTCTTCTGTGCCAAGGCTATGCTCAGACAAATCAATGGCAGCAATAAAACAATCATATGAATCCTCTTCACTCCAATCCACAATACCAGATTATTTTCCATTGTCACATGTAGGGAACCTAGATAAAAAATCAGCTCCGATATTTCTGCCCACAGACACATGAACAACATCAAACTGGTACTGCATCAGGCGAGCGACCATCCTAATAATCCTCGGGAAGCAACATTTACTCGTGTCCGCACCAAGAATATTAACAAGTGGTTTATGATCCGTCTTTAACAAAAAAAGTCTTCCCCAGACATAGGAGTGGAACTTTTTAATGGCCCATAGACAGGACAATAACTCCTTTTCTATTACAGAATATTTAAATTCCCCATTCCTCAGGACTCTAGACGTAAAAGAGACAGTATTTTCACCACCTGGAGAATCTTGCGTCAAAACACCCCCCAGACCTACTTGACTGGCATCAACAGTGATACAGGTAGGTAAAGCAGGATCATAAGGTTTAAGAGCATCACTGTTAACAAGTCTCTCTTTAACAGAACTTAAAGCTGCAGCACAATGATCTGACCAACAAAAGTAAACACCCTTCCTGAGCAACGAACTAATAGGACGTACAATAGAAGCATAATTTGGAATAAACTTGGAATAATATTCTAGTAAGCCCAGCAAAGACTTAACACCTGTTTTGTCAACGGGAGCAGGGGCACCAATAATAGCATCTAGCAAACCTTGTCTAGGTCTAATCCCCTCTCCAGAAATGTGATGTCCTATATATTCAATCTCATCGCTAAGAAATTTGCACTTTTCTGGCTTCACAACTGCACCATGATCTTTGAAAATCTCAAAAACCTTCCTTAGGAGAAAATTATGTGAAGTAATGTCTTTAGTGTGAATAAGGACATCGTCTTGAAATACAAAAACGCCATCAATACCCCCTAACATGCTTTGCATGACACGTTGGAAAACGGAAGCCGCCGAAGCAAGCCCGAACGGCATTCGTTTATATTGAAATGTCCCCAAGGGAGAAATAAATGTGGTAAGGTGACGAGATTCTGGGTCTAGCTCAATCTGATGATATGCACTGGCTAGATCCAGTTTAGAAAAATACCGAGACCCTCTGACACTTCAAAATAGATCACAAATCTTGGGTAGTGGGTGAGAGTCTATCCAAATTTCTCTATTGAGAGACCTCAAGTCCACACAAACACGCAACTTCCTTCCTTCCTTTCTTGCGTCATAAGAGGAGCGATGAGGAAGTCAGGCAAGCAGGCAGCATTGCGCGCATGCGCCGGAGTGAATAGGCTGTGGCTGAAATATAGGCCTCACTCTCTGTTAGCACGACCGCACAGAGCTCCCTGAAACCACTAGACCACACCGTCCATAGCCTCTGGCAGGTAGCGTGAATGACGCTACCTAGGTAAGAACATTTAAAAGTTTGTTTTTAGCTTGCAGACAATCTTTAGTATTTTCTTTTTAAAATAGCTGTTCGCTGTAAAAGCGGTGTAGGAATGCCAGTGTTAAAGGTTTAAAGGAACAGTCTTACCACTTGTAATGTCTTGTAGACTTGAAATAACTTGAACACGATGAATAACTTGATATGCGCGCTGAGCTTGAGATGATGTGCACGCTGAGTTCGTTATAAAGCTGTGTAGCATGAATTGTCGCCAATCAAATTGTAGTAATAAACTCAAATAGACTGATAGAAGTTGAGTTGAGTTTAATCTTGAACAGCTACACAGCAGAGACAGAAAAATCAATGGCAGTACAGCTGAATCCCAACTGCTCTCTCTGCCTGTTCAAAACCTAGAATGTCATGACTGCATCCAGGCAACCACTAACATTCCACGTGACATAGCCTGGAATGCAGTACACATTAACTAAACACAAAGTTGAACATTAAAAGGCTAGAAAACTGTAAAGCAAATATATAATGAATATAACAGTTTGTAAACAGACATTTCTTTTTTTTTTTTTTTTTTTTTTTTAAAAACCTTTATTCGTGCATCTTAAAAGAACAAATACGGGCCTACAACCTTCAGGCCGGCCACGATACAATGAAGCACTGATACCCACATTAAATCCCCCGTGCGTCAACAGTCAGGATTAACAACAAGTTATGGATCACATACTGGAGATATCTTTGACACTCGGGGAAGGAGAAGTGAAGGTTAATTTTAAGTTTTTAGATAAGTTTATCAAGAAAAAAGTCAATGAAGGATAGGAACAAAGGAGATTCGAGTCCGCAAGATAGCCTCACCACACGGGAGAGCAGCAACAGCAGGAAGAACAACAATTGAAGCAAAAACTCAAACAGTGAGGCGGTGCAGAAATATAACAGGATAGTACATGAGCAAGTACGCACCCCTCCGGAGCCGCCCCCACTCGATCCACCCCGCACCCGGACCCCGAATCGAAGAAAGTAGAACGCAGAGACATAAAGGAAAAAAGGCCCATAGAACTAATTAAGAACAGAGTATTACCCCCCCACCCTACACCAATGCGGAGGCTACGGCCTACCCCCCCCCCAGCATAGTGCCTGTCGCCCAATGAACCCGAAATATAGAGGAGAAAGAAAGTAGGAATAGAGGAAAGAAAATAAGAAAACAGAAAAGAAGGCGGGGAGGAGCCCACGGGACACCAGAGCGCCCCAAACCATCAGCCAGTCATGGCCCCCACACACTGAGAGCCCACTACGCCAAAAAACGGCATGCGAAGATACCATGGCACCACAGTGTAAGCGAAGGGATACAAGTCGCAACGAGTGCGCGCATAACATGCATACAGTTCCAGTCCCAGGCCAGCCCGTCCATAAACCATGGCATTAGAAGTCAGTCTAGCCCTGGCCCGATCGCGGGCTTGGGATTAAACCAGCCCCTGCATGAAGGCCCCGTGTCCCGAGCAAACAAAAACAAGATGGTCGCTTGTGAAAGGATGGTGAAGTAGGATCACGAAATGGCCGCCGCCCATCGATTAAGGTCCCTCTTTGCACCACATAAAATCCAAACCTGGCAAGTAAGGTACAGGAGTTCCACAAAAAGTCAGCAGTGGGCCACCGCGGACGGTTCCCCGAAGCCGTTAGGCATCTCTCAACAGGATAGTCCAGTGGACGCGGTGAGGCAGGCAACAATGAAGCAGGCAGCCATGACCAGGGGGACAGAGCATCCGCAGTTGAGGTGTAGAGCGGTGTACCCTGGGCGCCGGGAGCGCCAGGTGAAGGCACCAGAGTAACACAGTCACACACCGCCGTTGCGTCCCCGCAAGCGGACAAAAGCACCGGGAGACCCACGCCCTGTAGATGGCACACAGTGCGCTCACGACCCGCGGCCGACAGTATGGGGTCAAACCGCTCACTCAGCGCCTGCAGGCCAGCGCACATCTGTAGTTGGAAGTCCCGCAGGGCAGCCAGAACGGAGCCGCATGTAAGCGGAGGCTGGGCCCCCACAGCGGCAGCAATCCGGGACGGCACAGTGGAGCTGGTGTCCGGAAGAGAGGGGGCGAAGTGGGCGGCGGGCGAGACCGGAGTATCGCCCCCCAACCGCAAGCAGGCACTAAACGCCATGTTTTGCCGCTATACGGTGCAATGGCCGGGGGGGGGGTCGTAGCAAGGAGTCAATTCCCCTCAGGTCTACGCCGCAACGGGAAAGGCCGACAATCGCATCTCTTCTCGCAGGTTCCCTCTGCCGCTGGCTAGGCAATAGGTGAAGGGGGCAGCTGCCTCCCACAGCGCGGTCCTCAGAGCGGGGCAGGGGACCCGCCGCACCGGGGCCCACCCCACAGCTCCAGCCCGTCCGGCACAGGGTGCAGAAGGTGTCCGGCCGTCCCTCTCCGGGCTCGTCCGGCAACGATCCGTGGTGCGAGGTGAAATCGGGACCGCGGGGCTCAGGTTAGCGCTAGCTGGTCCGGCAACTGCGGAGCTTCCAGGGGGCCAGCAAAGGCCGTAATGGCGCAGGGTTTCAGTGCAGAGGACAAAAGCACCCAGAACTCGGGCATCCGGGCGGGCTGAGACTCCGGGAAAGCGGCAGCGCGGTCAGCGCGTCTTCGCACACGGTGCACCTCGAAAATCGGCGAGGATGGGCATCAGGATAGTAGTCCGAGGCCACGGACCGACGGAGCCGGGCGCTCAAGCGTCTGCTCCGGTCGCCATCTTGGCTCCTCCCTAAACAGACATTTCTGATTCCCAAAGTGTGGATTTTCTCATGAATAGAGTGAACCAAGCTGACTTGTGGATAGGAAAATCTTCCCACAGTTATAGAGAGAGGGTATTCTAGGAGAGAAAACCCTGGAAAGTTTTTGCATACCCACTATTCACAAACCTTTGCATCCTGCTCCAAACCCTGAAAACAGCTGAATAGTTGCTCCTGTCAAGTCTGATTCAAAGGTGGATAAGTGGAAGGAACACTCACACATTTGATGCAAGTGTAGGGGAATGGCTTCACCATGTAAAATAGGAGGACAAAAATTGAAAGTAGTTCAATTCAGCTTTGCTTTTATGCTTAAGTACATACACTGTGTACACCTACACATGCCAAAATGTGATCACATGGTTGGAAATGGGATTTTACAATATAATTCTAAGAGGGCTCTTGGAAACTGGTGACTGTAAATGTAAAATGTGACTGTAACAATATTTCATGCATGCATCTGGACCTCCAATGTTTTGTGAATCTAGCTCTGTAATTTTTGTTTCTTTGACAAGATATATGCAGGCATCATAGAAATCTGAAAATGAGACCGTATACTATGATTTAGAGCTACTATAAATCTTTCTTATTAAAGTATTTTGGAAACTACACTAACATCTACTTTGCCTACTACAAGGATGCTTATAAGGATAATGACTTAAACAGCTGAAAAGTAATTTGGAATGATTGTGAATCTGATTGTGGAAGTGATTTTGAGTGATTTAATCAGGCACTCTAGGTCTCTGAGATTAGCAAAAAGAGGGGGAGAGTCACTCCTAAAACGACATCAGCAAACAGATGATATAAAATTGCGAAAGACTAGAAGAAGTGGAGGTCAGGACTGTGGAGAGGGGGCTGAGAAGGAAGGACTGGCAGTACAAGCTACAACCAAGAACCGGTCTTCTATAAGCAATCTTTATTTCAGCATTGCACCATAAAAGACAGAAAGGATGTAAAACATATTACAAGCACAAGATGGTATATGAAAACCAGTGATACATTAAAATGAGCATCCTTCTCTATGTATGTTAAAAAAATAAAACGTTAACACCTTTGAAAAATTAAAATTAGATCCATACATCTTAGCATTACAATTGTATATGTGTTTGTTTGGTAATAAAGGCATTTACTGTCCAATAAACTATTTGAAATAACATATCCCTGTGCCTATCCTAGACAGACTATATAAATACTATTTTTCAGACTTTATTCATCAAATATTGGGAGCAAGCGCTAGGTCTTTGGGTTTTGGGTGCTTTGCTCCATATAATGTAGAACCCAACGCCTTGAGTCTATAGATTTGCAATATTGTGGAAATGGGTTTGTGAAAGGATCCCCTGATTAATTTCAGCAGCCCACCATTGTGTCGCTCAAGGGTGAGTCTGCGTTTGACAATGTGAGCTTTCCAATCCATATTTTCACTCAGGGTCTTCTTCAAATACTCTAATGTATGTACCTGCTCTAGGAGGGGTCCCATTTAAAGTGGGCTTGGGTAGTGTGGAGCGACATGGGTTAAATACCATGTACTTTGTCTTGTTGGTGTTTATTTCCAAGCCTCTAAGTATGCAATAGCTATTGAATTGGTTCTGGAACTTCTGTAGGCTCATAGGAGATTTGGAGATGAGCAAAGCGTCATCTGCAAACATTAAGGTGGACATCTTCATTTTGCCCAGGTAGGGGCATCATTATCATACTGATTCAAGTAGGGGACAAGGTCATTGATGAATAGTGTGAAGAGTGTTGGGCTAATACGCACCCTTGCCTAACACCTCTGGATACAGGAAAGGGGTTAGTGACCTCTCCCAGCCTGCCACTATGAACCTCAGCAAAGTTTTGTTTGTGTAATCTTTTTATAATTGTACAAAGTTAGGTTGCAACTCTTATATCTGCCAGGACTTGCCATAAGATTGTTCTTGAGGACCAAGTCGAATGCTGATTTCAGATCAACAAACATCATGTAAAGTCTACCCTTTTCCACGGGTGACAGTTTTCCAGTAAAGGAGCTGTATTCTGAAAACCTGATCAACAGTCGAAGAAGAGTTGCAGAAACTAGCCTATAGGGGGGGTTAAGATTTCCTTATCATTCACCCACTCTTGCAGCCTTCCCAATATTCTACTAAATGTATTTTGGACAACATTAATTAGACTGATAGGTCTATAATTGGATGGAGACGGGACCAGTCAGGGATGCCCTCCCAGTTTACGGGATAGGTCGGGCATGTCTAGATGACCTTAAGTATTGGCAATGGCAATCAGTCCGTGCCTCTCGACTGGCTGTGTTGTAAGGTTGCCTCTCTGTTCAGTTTGTTCACTGTTTGTGATCCTGTACCTTTTGCATTTTCTGCCCCTCTTTGTGTTTCTTAGTGGGGCTCTTGGTGTCCCTTTAGGCACGAGTGATATCATCTTGGTATGTGTTGCTGCCTTCTGTGCTCCCAAACTCGAAAGCTAGTAGTGTTTAGGTTGTGACAACGGCCCCTGTCTCCATCATGGGCCACGTCGTGCTCTGCCTGAGATTACAGTTCTCATATTCTCTTAGTTATGGTATGCTAAAGAATCCTCTGTGTCCTAATGATTCCACCCTTTTTCTGTGAGCTGTTCACCAGTAACCTGCTAACTTACCTGCCTTTCTGAGTCCAGGAGATGAGGCTTTGAAGCAATGTTGTCTTCTTTCTGTCTCCAATCCTTTACCCCATGTTCCCTTGCCTGGGGCCTGTACTGAGCCTCTCTATGTCCATGTTCACTTCCCTACCCTCTCTGTGAAGTGGTGGATAGAATATAGTCAGAGACTGTCTTGAGTTAGTCCACTTTGGACAAGTCCAGACATCTCTACAGAATCAACATTTCTGAGTTTGAATATTTTCAGGTTTGTTTTTTTTTTTTTACTCCCAAAACCGTTCTTCGCGCTACAAGGAGCATAGCGCCACGCAGCAGCCCTTACCTGTTTCCAGGGCTTGGGAGCAGAGACGCCGGCAGTTTCCCTCCCTCGCCGCCTCCCGCAGTTCCAAGGCTGTCGCGGTGGAGGACTACAGCCCCCAGCAGCCACTCTGAACCCGCCCACATCCGGCGGAAAGCGCGCCCGGAGGCGCTACTTCAGCCGAGGCTCCCCCGGTGGAGCGGGACGCGCACGGGCGCCGCCGGGCTGAGCCCGGGCAGAGGGCGGGCCGTCTGTGGCCGTCCGGGGCCAGACGAGGCTGGGCTGGGCCACCCCCCTAAAGTAAGTGCCTCGGTACCGAGAAGACGCTTTTCTTAAACCACGTTATATTGGTTCATATCTTGATAATTTGGTCATCTGATTCCCGGCGACATCTAGGCATAGCCAAAGCTGAGAATTTACTCCGTTTCATCTACCACAATGTCAGGCACTAAGAAAGACAAGGTGGTTACGGGGGCAGGCTCCATGAACAATTTCCTTGTCAAAATGGTGAATAAAATCAATGATGATAGAAGGGCTTCTTTGGGCAAAGTAGCTTCTCTAGACCATGACCTCCCTTCAGAAAGAGCAACTATGCCGGAGGCACCCCTAGAGAGCGAAAATAGCACTGATCGTGTGATAGGAGAACTAAACGCATGTAATTCAGCTAGCGTAGTAGTAGCCTCGATCCACCAGGCCCCTGATATCATTACGCTTGATTCGATATTGCTTGATAAATTACCTTCTGACTCCGAGGAAGTGGTAGAGGTAACGGAAGGAAGTATAAGGGAGAGACCGGTTAGAACCTGTAGAAAGCAGCAAAGTAAGAGGGGGGGTAAGATGACTCATAGGAGAAGAGGGGATACTCACTTGCCTGATAATCACATCTCCCCTCAAGCCAAATCGAATGCAGAGAGTAAAAAGGAAACTAGCATCACCCTGAGCCCTGAGCAGTTTAGTTTGCTTATCAAAACCATAGAGGCCACTTTTGACCTTAAACTTAAGGATTCCATTGACTGCCTTGCAGCCAAATTGGACACCGCGAACGCGGAGCTAAAAAGACTAAGAGGTTTATTGGATCAACAGTTGGCCAATCTATCTAAGACAAACCTCCCACTCCCTTCAACTAGTTCAGTGAGCTCTGAGGTTGTAGGGAAAGGTGCTACAAAAGCCCCCAATTTACTTCCTCTGATCCCTCAAGTCAATTGCATGGTTAACAATCTTACTGTCCCCCCAGCCATCTGTCCCCCACCATTAGATTCGGATGTAGACCCGGCTAGGAGCCACCAGAGATCAGGTCTCTTATGTAACACGAATGCCATACAAAGTAGGCGCAATAATTTTATTAATCTGCCCCCGGATTGCGCCCCCTATGTCGTCGTGTTAGCCAATGTTCCGGTGCATACCCCAGGCTCTTCCGGGCCACAAGAGGAAGTGCATGATTCCCTTAAAAACAAAGTGGTGGCTTGGTTGAGTGCTAAATGTGGTTTCCCTTCTGAACTTGCTGGAGACATTATCACGACTAGGAGAGTAAATTGGATTGGTCCTTCGAGGAAAACTTGCAGAGGGGATTGTGTGGTCGTGAACTTTAAATATCCACAACATGTGGCCACAGTCCTCTTACGGGCAGCATCTTTGATGGAGGACAGCAATGGCATTCAAGTGCGCCCGTTAGGGTATTTCTACAATCATGTCAATTTAGCCTCCCTGCCCAGACAAAGTCTAAGTCCATTTACCCCGGTGGGGCCCAGATCGGCTCCTCAAAGTTTGTTTCAAGGACGCGATAATCTCTCTACCTTTGGTCCCCCTATTACAACCCACAACAGATTCGATGCTCTCTCAGGTCTCGATCTTTGCGATTGACGGGGTGTCGGAGAGGGTACAGTGGACGATGTCATAGTGGATTCAACACCAGCGGATCATGTACCTTCTTCTGCCGCGAATGATAACAGTTTACCAGAGATCATAATTGATAAAGGGAATACGGTCAGACTGTTATCCTGGAATATTGCTGGGTTGCGGTCTAAGAAGGGAGACCCAAACTGGGAAAATTTTGTAAAGTGCCACGATATTATAGCCATTCAAGAGACTTGGGATATGGAGTGTGATTATTGGTTGGATGGCTTTACTTCTTATTTTGTACCTGCTTTGCCTTCCCCTGCAGGCCGGAACAAAGGAGGTCTTTTGACGCTGGTATCGGTGAACATCAAGGGCAAAATAACCCCGATAGACTGTGCCTCCCATAGTTTCCTTGTTTTGGAGATAATATTAGAGGATGGTTGTAAATTGCTTCTTGTTAACTGCTATAATGCACCGAACGGTCACCCAGAATCTGTGCACTTTACATGGTTATCAGATTTTTTAACTCTTTACAGAGACAAACAATCCACTTCATGTCGTTTTATTTTAATGGGCGATTTTAATGTTCATTTGTGCTCACATTGTGTCCTAGCAGATGAAGATGGGACAGATAGCGTGTCCCCCCCTCACCTAGAACATACACAGAAGGGTTTGGTGCTCGAAAATGCATTACGGGAAAATGAGCTATTTGAACCAGAATTCTATGATAAAAGTACACGGGTTGCCACTTATACGGGAAGGGCTAGTGATTCGATAATTGATTTTATCTTTGTTTCAAGAGGTTTTCTGAATTATGTGATTTCATATAATGCAATAGCTATGCCTATGAGTGACCATAATCCTGTGGGCTTGGAGCTAGTGAATAGCTCCTTTTTGTCTAAATCAGCTGTCATCCATCGGTCTATATTGCCTGTAAAGGATAAGGATCAGGGGAGACGAATTAAATGGGAGATGGTTGTACCAGACAACTTTTTCATAACCCTATCCTCCTCAGTTTCTGAAGAGTTAAATGTGTGTGCAAACCCGTTAACCGAGAGTAAGGAGGTTATATCTTCCTTTGAAGGTATTTGCCGGTTTGTGTCCATTTGCCTCACAGCTAAAGGTCAGGGGGGCAAACAAAAATCGGTAAAAGGCTGGTTTGACAAAAATTGTAGCAAAGCACACAACCGCCTTAAGAAAGCCCTCAATACTCGCCCAAGGGACAAAGCGTTAGTGGCGCGACTAAGAAAGGACTTCACCTCGGCCACTAAATTGAGAAAAAATGAATTAAAGAGTAAAGCCTGGGAAGATTTAATGGATAAAGCCACTCTAAAAAACAGCGCGGAGTTTTGGTCTATTATTAACACCCCCTTACTTTCAGGTGACCAAAACTCAGTGCTGGAACTAAACATATCAGAGGAGGATTGGCTTCGGCATTTTGAAAATATTTATGACAGTAATAGGGAGCTGGAACCTTTCATAATCCCTACTATGGGGATCCCCCTGGAGCCGGTGAGATTTGATATAATTGAGGTACTTAGAGCTATAGAGGAGACAGCAGGTCGCAAGGCCCCGGGCCCCGATGGAGTGCCAGCGGATATGTTCAGGGCAAATCCGCTGTTTTGGGCCAGTATTCTAACAAAAGTTTTTAATGCCTCTGCCGTAGTGGGATTCCCCCAGACCTGGTCTTTAGCAACAATTGTGCCAATATTTAAAAAAGGGCAGAGAGGAGACCCAAAATGTTACAGACCAATATCGTTGCTGGACTCCTCGGTAAAAATCCTAGGTAAGGTTGTCCTAGCGAGAATATCTGCGTGGGCCAAGGGGAACAACATCCTGTCAGAGGCACAATTCGGCTTTAGGTCTGGGAGGAGTACTGAGGACCAATGCCTCAATCTCCACCTCATAATTTCTAAATATACCAAAGCAAAAGGGGGAAGTATATTCCTTGGCTTCATGGACTTGTCCACAGCTTTTGATCTTGTTAACAGATCTAAGCTGTGGGAAATGCTCCTGAAGATGGGCCTGGACAGTTCCTTGGTACACTTTCTGGCGGAGCTCCATAAAGATCTGAGGGCCCGCATCAGAATGACCACCGACGGAAAGTGTACCGAGAGTTTTAGATCAACTAGAGGGGTCCGTCAGGGATGTATCCTGGCGCCAATGTTGTTCACGCTTTACGTGAACTCTTTGGAGGACGACCTAACGGCTGCCACAAAGGATATCCCGAGCATGGGGGGTGCACCAATTCCGGTGCTCCTCTATGCCGATGATGCGGTGCTAATAGCCAGAACCCCAGTTGCCCTGCAAAAGTTACTCGACTCGTTCGGTAATTTTATGTCCAGCCTTGACCTGGTGATTAATAAAAACAAATCACACACCATGTCAGTAGGATGTGGTAAACGTAAAGAAAAAACCTTTTTTTGCTATGGAGAGGTGATCACAAGTGTGAAAGTCTTCACATACTTGGGAGTGATTTTTGACCAAAGGGGAACTTGGACACCGCAGTTAACATCTAAAGCGAATGCGGTGAGAAGTTCATATTCTGCAATCCTGGGGTTTACTAAGAGATTGGGGGGGAAACCAATGGAGGCTATCCTGGCCGTCTACAAAGCCAAGACAGTCGCGATCGCTAGATACGGGGCTGCAGTCTGGGGTTATGTTAATTCTAAATGCATTCAGATAGAGGAAAACAAATTTCTTCGTTCTCTGTTGGGACTACCCCAGTCAACTGCCACTCACTCTTTACATCTTGAGCTGGGTTTGGGCTATATTCTAGATATAATCAATCTAGCTCCACTCTTGATGTGGATCAAGCTCTGGCTTAACCCGAACCTCAGCCTTAACCATCGGATAATCAAAGATTGTCTTATACTAGATCACAGGAGGGATATTCAGTGGCTGTCTTATATTGAATCTATGGCCGCACATTTGGGACGCCCCGAAATCTTTAACAGCCCAGAATCCCTGTGTAAAGCTGATTTGCTGTGGGTGAAGACCAATTTCACCAGATTACGTATGGCCGAGCGTGAAGCGGATGATTTATGTAAACCCTCTGTGAGGGCTCATGCATTGATAACCCCATCTTTTGAGTTGGCTCCTTATTTGTCAGTGGTCACTAATTCTTTTCATAGGTGGCTACTATCCAAATTCCGTTTTAATCAAATCTATATGGTGCTGCGGGACGAGAAAGATTGGTGCAAGCTCGAGGAATCGTCCCCATGCAAATGTGATGGTTTCTCTACCCAGGATAATGCCCACTTTCTGTTCTTCTGTTCTTTTTATCACGAACCTCGTACCCGATATCTAAAATCAATTTTGAAGGAGCTGGGTTTTATGCAGTACAAGCCTGCGTTGTTATACTTACAGATGTTGCTTTTCCCTGTAATCATGTATTGCACTGCTAGCTTTTTTGCTGCATCTGTTAGATGTAAGAGATCAAGGTTAAGACTGGAATCACAGTTGAGGACAGATACTTGAATTCATGTTTATTGTAGTGTTGAGTGCAAATTGTAATGAATTTTGTGTAAATAATGTAAAAAATGCCTTTTTAACCTGCTTTTTAAATTTACCTACTGTTTAATACTGTTTTAATCTGTTTCTTAAATCATATGAACGTAAGATATTTGTTGTAGAATACTTTTATGATTTTAATTAATCGAATAAAGTGGATTTTGACTTGACTTGACTACTCCCAAAAGTAACCCAAATGGTTTCTGTTTTTTCTCAATCCCTCTGCACACTATGAAACACTTGTAAGCCTGCATTACATATAGACTTGTTGGTTCTCTTATCTCCTGGTGGAAGGAGGCATTCACCTTGAACATGCAACATTTGGCGGCTTCCATCAGGTTCCTGTCCTAAAGCTGCAGGATCAGCAAATTTCCAGAACTTTTCAGATTCATTCTCTTTCAGCAAGACTCAGTACTCTGTCCAGTAAGTCTGAGGTATGGTTGCTTCAGAAAAGGTAGGAAAGAACACAGACCCGCTCACGAAGGATGGAATTAAATGAAACCAAAGTAACTATCAGAGTATAAAATGACATCAGTCATTTTGATCCATTACTTTCTGCTTTTCTCTAAGTTACAAGCCAATCTCAATCCCATGTTTCCTTTCCGCCCCCATTTGATCGAAACTTCAAATTTTACCTTCATGATAAACTGATTGTCTTTGGTTTAGACTGAGATGGCAAATACATGTTCATCCATCAGAGCTGGCACCATGATATATGGTCAGTTTATGAACAAGATGTAAATTTACATAGAAAGTAAAATTAAATACAAAGGCAGCGGTTACATGGAAGGCCCTGTGTGGCTCCGGTGTGTGAGGACCATCGCTGGACACCCCTGTTTTAGACCATCAGGCTAAATCTTGGTTACTGTTGGAAAGGGAATTTTAGAGAATTTTAGTATACAGCTGTTTTGATGACACAGAATCTGCCTCTAGATTCACCTTTTCTAAATACTCTCACAATGTGTACTATTGGAAGAACATTTCTACTTGGATGCAGAGTATGAGGACCAGAGAAAACTTGTACTGTCATCCTTGCTGATCTCTTTGGCCTTACTTCGACCTTAATTTGGGATTGATTGATGATTGATTGATGTACTTATAGAGCGCAGCTATCACCCTACGGGCATCTTGGCGCTTGCATTGGGAACCCGTCCTGGTTTTTCCCTGCAAGATAACCCGTACTGGGCATCCCCAAGGTGAAAGCCAGGCATCCCGCCGCGGGGGGCCGTTGTGGAGATTAAGCAGGCTTGTTGCCCAGAGCTGCATAGTGTGAACTCGTGCTTAGAGTGGGCACCGAAGCGAGAATTATCGAGTCCGTGGACGATTGTGCTCTGGACCCTGCCGCGTCGGGAATCGAACCCAGGTCCCGGGTCTGATCTCTGCTTCAGGGTATGCCTCCTCTAACCAGTGAGCTACACTTCTCTGTGTACTGGCATTGTTAAGGTACTTGACCCTGAAAGGTTTTGTTGTGGCTTGGTTTGCTGTCTCTTTATACTTATGATGGAATGTGCAGTGATGTCATGAGTGTAACCATGGGGATAGAGCTGCAGGGCAGAGGTCAACAGGAGCCTGTGGTGTAAGCAGCTGTTTATGTTGATGGATTAATAAAACGTGAACTAGTAGCTGACTGCTGGATTTATACTTTCTTTACCGCTGAACTTAACAAGTTTACCTCTGAGAACTAAGTTAAGGAGCACCTCTGGCCCTGGTTGACAAAGAGGGCCAAAAAAGCAAAAACATGAAATGAAATCACAAAGTTATAACACTGATCCCCAAACACAGATGGGCTAAATCTGCAATATACATAAATGAAAGAAAACCCCATCAGAGTAGAAATATGGCCAATTTTACATGATGTACACAGTTTACTTATATTTGAATTTTGTTTTGCTAAACATGCTGAAAAACTGCAAGGTCTTTCCAATACATAGTATGTACATCTGGGAAATCAGTTAACAATCACAGAAGCTTCTTTTGAGATAGGAGAGTTTGTCCTTTTCTGCTGAAGGTATTGATCCAGCGCAAACCCAATAAATTGATCAGGGATAAATACTCAATCTCTTTACACTACTTTGGCCCATACACCTTCATCCAGATCCGTGATGCGCTGGGGTCAAGTTTATGTATCTTTCTCCAACCTTCCTTACTGCTAAAACTTATATTCAAAACATCATGTATTTTATCTATATTTAACATATGTTATCGACTTTTCATCTACTTGGTCGATGAACCGACTAGCTAAAGAGTTGATGGTAATGGAAATTCTAAAAACATTAACAATCAATAATTTGACAAAAAGAACCACAGACTCTTGGTAAATTTCAGTAAATTTTATCTAGTAATAATAAATGCTCAGAGCAAACGTTATAAACTCAAATACTGGAAACCTCATGCGAGAGTAACAAACTAATCTCAGCAATAACGGAAATAACATCTCAAATATACGTTGCAAAGGGTGGATAGATGAAGAGACATTAGATGCAAAAAAATAAAAGATATTGACATTAACCATCAATTCCGGAGGGATAAAGGAAGAGACAAAAGCACAGACGAAAATATAATTACGGCAAATATAATTCTGTAATGTTATGTAAATACAACCCCAATGGATCTGTAAAGGGGAGACCACCACCCAGGCCTAGGCAGTAGTGAGGGACCCCTGAACCAAGAGTCAAGGATCAAAGATTCAGGAAATCAGGACAGGAACAGCAAGGCCTCTCAGCAAACCGGACACCTCAACCTACGCGATCTCTCTCCCGACGGCATCACCTAAAAACCACACCCCCCAAAGTACCTATTCTTATACTTTAAAATTACATGTTCGTCCCACAATAGTTGTGATTTTCACATTTTCTAAATAAGGGATTGGTTGGTTTCTACAGGTTTCTAGGGGTGGAATGTCACCCCATCATGAAATCATTCTTCTTTCAACTATACCATTGTTCAAAATAATTTTCCCATCCTCTCTCTCGTGAGTACACATGTTACAAATGTGTTATACAATTTATTGAATTCAGCGACTACTGGTTCCGTTTCTCACGGTGACACTGGCTTGGCTGGCAGTCAACCTCTTTGTCCTTCACCAGGTCAGGCTCTTTCAGCTTAGCACAGCATTTCAGTTACGTGTTCACATGGTTCTTGCTCGCACACAAATCCACCCTCCCTCTAGTTGGGTCAATTTACGAACATGGAGGACTCTTGTACCACTAAAAGAAAAGGAAATGGACATTTATTAGTGAAAAGATAATACAATTCACACTGTTTACCACCCAATTTAGCACTAATTCAATACTAACATGTCAGCCTAGCATAGCTTAAGCAGAAAACAGCGTTACTTGTGAGTTTAAAGCATCACACACTATGCATTTTATGAATTATACATGCGGCCTTGCCATGCAAAACCCTTTAATCCATTCTAAACACAAGATTATTACATTTATGGTTATTTACACATTAATTCTGATTAGTTCGTGCATATTTGCAAAGTAAGCTTCCCACGTGTAGTATAAATGTGCTCATTAGTCGTTTAGACACTGCTTACTGTTAGTATATTTTATAGGGGTGTTCAATCAAGCAGGATTCTTTTTGCAAATCCAGCTCCATAAGTATTCACACTAGCATAAACTACCCATAAATTCCACTAATTTGACAGACCTATATATAAAGGACCCTCCAGCTCAGATAGACCCCATAAAATTCTTGGACAAAAACTCCCTGTTACATGGTTTGCAATAAAGGAATTAAAAGCTGTTATCAAGAGATTAAAGCTCTCCCGAGCCGCTGGCCCCGATGACATTCCAGCCATAATAATTAAGACAAACAGTGTTTGGTGGGCAATGGTTTACTCTTCCTTGTTTAGTTGGATTGCCACTTCTAGCCTTTACCCCTTTTCCTGGAAAGGGTCTATAGTGAAACCTATTTTTAAAAAAGGGAGTGGTACAGACCACATACATCATGGGCTTATCAGCCTTCTTGATATTTCACTAAAGATCTTTTCTAAGATTATCTTATCCATACTTGAAGACTGGGCTACTGAAACCAAGAGAATTCCAATAGAACAGGGGGGCTTTCGGGAGGGTCACTCCACTATAGACATTGTTTTGCATTATGGGCCATTATTCTGAAGGGTCTGGAGGAAAATCAAAGGCTGTGCTGTTGTTTCGTAGACTTCAGCACAGCCTTTGATTCTGTGGAGAGGGATATTCTGTGGGGGAAACTTGTTGCCTGGGAGCTTCCGTTAAACCTCCTTAGTGTGGGGGCCGTGGTCTGGCCACGGAGTAAGATGGCTGCCTAGACAAAGTGCTCCGCTCCGAAGGAACCTTCGAGCGGGGAATGCGGCATTCTGGAGGCGACGAAACATCATCATCTTGGTGGCCCTAGAAGCGGGAGCCCTCCCGGACTGCTCCGGTCCCATCACTGGGGCTGGGGAGTACTCCATGGGGATAGCAGATCGACGGATGGCTTTTGGGCCTGGAGGCGCATCAACGGCCTCGCACGGCTGCCTGGCCCCACCCTCTGTAACAGCTGCGTGTTCCTTCCGAGCCGGGGTCACTCCCCATGCCCAGCGGGGTCCTATTACACCCCATGGGCTGTTCCTCCCCCGGCATCAGGGGTGAGTGCCATCTGTCCACCTAGCTGCCCGGACCCTCGGAGAAACCAGCCAGCATGATCGCGTCACGGTCCCCAGCCCCCATCTGACGTGGACACAGGGGATCCCCCACAGCGTGGGGCCAAGGAAGCACGAGGTCGGCGGAGGATCGCTTCCCAGAGGTGCAGGAGTACCTTCCTGAATCGGGACCTCACCTTCTCGACGGCTCTAGAGGCGGGTGCCCTCCCAGATTGCTGCTCCGGTCCCATCGCTAGGTTTGGGATAGCCCTAGACAGGAACAGCAGACCGAGGAATGGCTTGTGGGCCTGGAGGCAGAATAACAGGCTCGGTCTAGCCCGACTGCCCGGCCCCACCCTCCGCAACAGCTACATGATCCTGCCGAACCGGGGCTGCTCCCCGTGCCCGGCGGAGTACCATTGCACCCCACAGACAGCCCCCTCTGCGTGGAGGGTGAGTGCCATCCGCCCATTCAGCTGGCCAGAACCTTACAGAACACACCCAGTTTGAAAACACCGCAGCCCCCAGCGTGGGGCTGAGGAGGTGAGAGGTCAGGGAAGGATCTCTACGCAGAGGTGCAGGGGCACACTCTTGAACCGGGAATGCCGCCGACCGCGGCCCCCGCGGGGGGCCACTACAGCGGTCGGCGCCCTAGTGCCGCCGGGGCACCGGTGACCCCTCCCCACCCCCTCCCAAGGGGAGGGGGCGGGGAAGCTGACCGGTGTCCCCCTCTCCTAGTGCGGGCCGGATGTGATGCACAAGCGCGTCACTTCCTGGCCCCTGTGGGGAAGTGGAGGCTATTTAGCCTTCCCCCACCCTCCTGGCGACCTCTTTGTCGCCCACCACGCCGCATTTCGGTCATCGTTTCGACGTCGGGCGTCCACAGCTATCGGTGAGTCTTGCTGCACCCACTCCGCCCCGGCCCTGTCCCTGGGCAGTACCAGGTTGACGGGGCACTGTGGCACGGTTGGCCACGGGCGGAGGGGGCGCAAGAGAAATGCCCGCGTGGCGATTAGAGAGGGCGGTTTAATTGCACCCGGCCTGTAGCTCAGTGTTAGAGCGCATGCTAGGCATAGATGCGGTCCCGGGTTTGATTCCCTGGCATCGCTGCTTCTTAGCCGCCGTCGGGACGGCCGCGCGCGCGGGGGGTGGGGGGGGGGGTTAAAGCGGTACCCTCTGAAAATGAAGGCTGAAAGTGGCGGTGTGTTTGCTCTTCAGTAAACGTGCGGCACTCTTTGTTTCAAAGGCAACAGTAGTACCTGCCACAGGGCTGGCAGTATCACCCCATAACTCTGTCGGCATTGAGGGTCACCTGGCATGAGCTTTGCGGGCAAGTCGAACAATGCTTTTTGCATTGAAGGGCTGATTGGCCTCACCAACACCAAAAAATTATTGAGAAATTGACTTTATATTTCCGTGCAGTCATGTCCGGGATTCGCAGCTGCAACAAATAATAGTTCTTGATATGGTGGCAGAGCCTGAATCATTTTAATGTTTCTCGATTCTTTCCAGAACTGCCTGCAAGCACTTTTCTTTTCTTTGCCGCCCGTGTGTTCGACACCAGCACAGCCCTGCAGGAGGAGAGCTCTAACACAAAGCGATAATAATGCAATCTAAGTCACTCCCCTCTCTTACATCACTGCGGCTTGAGTGGTATGGAAAACTTGCTCAGCACGCGAGAGGTAAGGGGATCGATGCCCGCACTCTCCATTAAAAAATTGGCATAAAATTTTGAAATCGCGTATTCTCCTTAACGAGGATGTGGTCCGGCGGCTGCGCTGCCGCCTCTGGTGCGGAAAAGCAGGTTGCGAGCCTCGTAGTCGCGCCCACATCCTGTGATCCTGGGCAAATCATTTAATCCCCCGTGTCTCGAGTTGGGTCCGGGTGGGGCTTCGACGCAGGGGAAGTAGCTCCAAATGGTAGAGCTCTTGCTTAGCACGCGAGAGGTAGCGGGATTGATGCCCGCACTCTCCATTAAAATTAGCATTAACATTTTTAAAACACGTAATCGCCTTGACGAGGATGTGGTCCGTCGGCTGCGCCGCTGCCAAAGGTGCGGGAAAGCAGGTTGCGAGCCTCGCGGGCGCGTCCACATCCTGTGATCGTGGGCAAATCACTTAATCTTCCCGTGCCTGAATGTGTAATATAAATACGGTGCCATTTAAGGCGCTCCAATACCCTCGGGCGAACTCGCGCTATATATAATATGCAACAAAATCAATTAAGATTAGTTTTGGGCCCCTGCGCCTCCGGGTGCAGGTCTGGTTCTCGGCAGCCGAGTAGCGGGATCGATGCCCGCATGTAATACACGCTGCTTAGAAATGTTGGTGTTCTTCCTTAAAAGTTAACTCAACCCATTAAAAGTGCCACAGCCTTTCAAAGAAGTGCAGCTTTCTTCCAATTAAAAGTTCACTGGCTTGGGTGTGCAGTTATACTCACACTAAAAGTACTGCAGCCTTTCAAAGAAGAAGGCAAATAATGCTGCCATACAAATATACTAGCCCTGCTGAAAGTGCCGCGGCTCTCCCATCAAAAAACATGCCAGCCTTTAAAAGAAGTGCAAACAAGCATCCTTTAAATGTATATCGGCCATTCTGAGAAGTGCTTGCACTCTACCTCTTCAAGTGCTGCAACCTTTGAAAGAAGTGCGAATACGCTCCTATTAAAAGTGTAATAATACTCCTGCTGAAAGTGCTGGCACGCTCCCATTAAAAC
Organism: Triturus cristatus; assembly: GCF_964204655.1. NCBI lineage: Eukaryota > Metazoa > Chordata > Amphibia > Caudata > Salamandridae > Triturus > Triturus cristatus. The sequence goes on from NC_140594.1 coordinate 83,229,197, forward strand.
AGCTCTAGAAATGGTAGTACTTTTGCATCATCAAACACAACAGTTGCAAAGCTATAGCGAGAGACGTTTGGAAAGACAGCCAGCCGTAGGACCGGGCCCTGCTTGCACCTGCCCTGCGAGGCACCCCTGGAGCTTGTGCGCCCACCAGCTCACAGGCCGGTGTAGGGGGGGCTGAGTACTGGGGACTCAGCCTGGTGAAAGCAGCCAGACAGGCCCCCCACTCCACCCCCTTACCAGAGGATCTGGAGCGCTTCTTCCTCTGAAGATGCAGTGAGGGCGCAATCTTCCCCGGCATCTGAGCGATGAGCCGATAAGGAACCGCGGCTCCGCTCTACAGTCACATTTTCCCCAAAAAGGCTGGCAGCCTTTCAGCTGCGCGGGCCGTTTCATCAGATCTCTGCCGCCGACCGCGGCCCCCGCCGGGGGCCACTACAGCAGTCGGCGAGGTCGCGTCCACATCCTGTGATGCGGAGCAAATGACTTAAGCCCCCCGTACCTGAATGTGCAATGTGAATACGGTGATAGGCAAAGTGCTCCAATACTTTCGGGTCGAGTGCATGAAACCACGGTTTGAGTCTCGAGGTCGCGCCCACATCCTGGGATGCGGAGCAAATGATTTAAGCTCCCTGTACCTGAATGTGTAATGTAAATAAGGTGCCATGCAAAGCGCTCCAATACTTTTGGGTCGAGTTTGCGCTATCGATACTCCAGTGAGTCATGTGGCGTCGTGATAATGTCTGCCACCACGCGGATTTAGCGTCTGCGGCCCTTGCTACGGGCATTTATGTGCACAGACAGGTCTCCGCTCCTCCGGCCGACAAGAGAGGAGGAATGCCGTCCATGGAGCGGAAACGCGGACATCACAGCGCTCCTTGGAACTCCGTGTGTTGCCCTTGTGCACCTTACATTTCACCGCGTGCTGCACTGTGCGCCAATAATCCTTTCCTCTAAACATTGGAGCCATCGAGAGAATTCAAACTATACCGGCAGTTTGCATCACTAGTCCCGCGGCCCCAACCTTTTGCTGAAAAGGGGCATGGGTAGGCTGTTATTGTTGTTGTTGTCTTGACATCCAAACCCCCATTGCTTAAGGCCTCGCGCTCCCAAGTGCATTAGTCCTTGGGCAGGGCGGACCAGAGTGGGGATAGTCCTAACGTAGAACGGTCATTGGGCTATGTTAGTAACCGTTAAACATGGAACGCTGCCTACAGTCTAAAAGAGGTGTGCTATAAGTCTGCAACTCTGCCCCTCCAACATGCTTATGTGGGCCTTGATCTGAGCACGGTGTTGAGATGGGATTGACACGCAAAGGAGCAATTTACAGCCGTCGAGCTACTGCTAGCCGGGCCTATCAGTAACGGTCACTATTGTCCAACTAGTCAGAGCTACGAATTGTCTGGCCCAGAGACTACCGTACACGGGTATGTTCGTGCCACTACTGATATCAATAGGCCTGCTGCATCTGCGTGGTTTGGTTTTGCTCGCAAGAAAGTGACAGTCTTTGGCCTTTAACTGTCACTCATAGTTGCACAGATATGGGAGAAATCACACATAGCTAACTGAAATCTAGCCACCCAGGTGGGTGGCTAGTTCTTGGAGGGCAACGCAACCGAGATAGAATGGTAGTTTATTATCTAATGCAAATGGAAGCATTGATTAAGCTAAAAGAAGGGTGTAGATATGGGTGTAGCTTATTGCCCCAATCGCATTGAATACGGGGATGCATTGACATAGCGGCAAAAGAATAAGTGGTCACCACATAGCGCCTCACTAGGGCCAAAATCACGGCACAAAGTTACCGGTGGGATTTGACCATTGTAGAGATGACCTAACAGGCATGGATCATTGCATTGGGATTAAATTCAATGTTGCCAGCTGAACAAGCCATTTGTATAGTTGGAAGGCTTGGGACAGGCGCAAGTATCATGCCTGCACGAGTATCTAGGTTGGTTGTGGTATTACTATGATGGACAGCACGGCAGGAGCAAGGTGTGGGCGATAGGAAGTGGCCGCCTGCCATGAGCCTGGCATGTAGTCGCACAATTGTCAGGGTTCCGCAGAACTGCCTTGCGGCAGGAAGCGCGCGCGTATGCCAATTTCTAGTTTTGCGCAATTTGGTTCTCTAGGTACATTTTGCTGTGAATAGCTCTAGGTCGGTGGTTGTGTGTCACTCTGCCTACAGCTGGCATTGCGGTACGCCTGCCTTGGGGGTAACCGGACAGGGTATTTGTCCCTTCACTTTGAGGAGCGATTCATTCAATGCTTTTCTTCATAGAACTATTCTCACCGTTGTTATTTCGGTGTTTGAGGGTACCTCTGTCTCCAACCCACCAATAGTTCATTGTTAAGCCGATTACTTGCTGTCCACTGGTCCGTGTTCCAGACCGCCTCATGGCACCCGAGTTAAATCTTGGACCATGTAGGTTGAAATTATTCAATACAACTTCTGTCTGGGCAATCAACCCGATCGGGTTGCAAGTGATCACTCAGTTGGTCATTGTTTCCCAGGACCCCAGCATCCGTGCAGGTCAGTGGGAACAAGAGGGGCCTCCAGAGAGGTACACCTCCTCCTCAGTTGTGTGGGATTTTCGGGGGTTTGCCGTGCAGACGGTCCATGCGCGGGCTTAAAGGGCCGCCATTCTCACACTTGATAGTTCAAGCAAAAACTTTACGAACACTAGATTACCTGGGAATCCAATTATCACTGCATGCGAAAAGGGGTCCCGCAGTGAGGAGCAGTTGGAACTGCGTGAATAACTTCTGTCTTGGATGCGGCCTGGAATTTAAGAAGGCACAACATTGCACAGGGCAGGCTGTAAGCACAGCGCTCTGTGGGGTGTCCGGCAGAGAACATTAGCATGGGACTACCCACATGCCACGTTACTTAGTATAACGTTGGCCGCATGGCGACGCGGTGCCCGCTGCACATGCCAGGGGTGAGCTTGCTATTCACTGAAGGGAGACACCGAAGGCTTATTCAACACAGAAGGGTGACAGTCCCTCCATTCCCGAATGGAAGTAATTTTGATATGCTACGAGGCGAAGCCAGAACTGCGGCTTCGGTCATCTTCTACAACTTACAAGCCTTGTTAAGCCACCGGCACTGGGGTGTTGTAGGGGGTAGTGTGATCTTGAAATAAACATTTGGAGGCCATGTGGAAGCCGCAAAACACCAGCCGGCAGCACACTGAGCTGGGCACCAAAACCAAGGGTTAGGCCTTCAGGAGGATCAGCTGCCGGCACCATATAGAAACAGGTCCAGATGTACACTGGGGGGGGCATTCCCCTGCAACCAAAGACAGGTTTCGGGTTGCTTCAATGAAGACCTATCCACCCGCGCTTTAGCCAGGGCGGCATGTGGGTGGTATAGCTGTTATATAACAAGTATGCAGTCGTTCAAAAAGTTTGGTAAACACCACGTAGAGCCTCTTGGTGTCAGGGCATTATTGATCATGCAGCATTCGCAACATTCAGGATAGGGCCGGTATTTGCACCAAAGTTTCCTGCTGGTTCCCACAGACTTGTCGGCCCCCAGGGTTATCCTCTATGGGTTAGAACCTGAGACTGAGGGGGCATCTCCTGCTTCGGCGTCCCAAATAAGTCGATAGCTACGCTGGGGGGGGGGGGGTACCATGTAGGTCCTGTCCACTACTGAGGTTCCCCCAGGCGATGGGATCAATCTAGGTGGGACCACGAAGCCTACGGTTCTTGGGAAGCTTCCAGCGGTAGGGCATTTAGCAACAGATAAAGTATCAGCGAGTGGGTAACAGGCATCTGCTCTCCAGCAGCACTGTGCCCTGGGAGCACGCGCGATGTCCAAACACAGAGGCCTACCCATAGGGGGGCCGAGTAGCAAAAACAAGTAAATAGTTTTCATAGGCGGGCCTCTGGCCTTGGCCTTACAGCTGTGTGAAATCACCATCATTCGGAGGTAGGCTCAGGTGAGAATGGGGCATTTCTTAATGTCCGGAGGACCGCTGCGGTTGGTGGTATCTCCCAGCGGAGTCACTGGTCGCGTACTGCAGCTGCAGGAAACTGGGAACCTGGGTTACGGACACTTTTACCTCGCTAAGGGGATGCGGTCAGCCAACATATGGCGCTGCTGTCCCAATAACTGGGGTGTCAGCGGGTCAAACACAAGGGGACATTATGTCAATAGAACAATTGGCACGCCCAGGGTGTCACTAAAACTATACTTCAACGGAGCAGGATTTTGGCACCGCAGGGGATGCTCTGGGTTGGCGGGGGTGCACCCCCCTGCCACCCTCCTACCGGGGAGCATGATAGGAGGGGCGAAGTAGGACTCAGTCAATCCTTAATGCTTGAACCATACAAGACAGTGCGCACTGCTTAAACCAGACAGATTCCCGAAGCTGGTATGCCTAGGGGGTTTCATCACTGAGGGATCTGTAGGGGCCTAATTCCCATAAGGAATAAGGGATGTTGGGCAGGGGCAAGAGCGCCCCTTGCCCATGGTCACGCGCTGTCAGCTAGGAGCACTCCGGTGCATCAGGTTTATCAAATAAAGGGGACTGTTAAGCAAAACCCTTCTCGCCATAATAGCCAAAGCAGGCAGGCGGGTGGGGGAGTGGTCACCTAGCAATTGGGCTGCTGTCCCAGAGATGGGCACACAGGTTCAGGCACACTCGGTGCGGAGGACGGCAGCTAGGTGAGATGATCAAATTGATGGGGCTTTGCGAGCCAGGGTGCCGGCATCCTCCCGCCCAGATTAGTGAAGAGGTGTAACTTTCCCGCAGGGGGGTGAATAGTTCTTGGCACATCTTCACAGGCCCAACGGGTCCTTGGTTTCAGCAGACACTATCTGACCCCGGATAGCGTCTAGGGCTTTGGGACATAGATGAGGCCATCTATAACACCAGGAGCTATAGCTCACTGGTAAGTCTTGTGCCTGTGGTTGTAAAGGATCTCACAGGACAAGGGTTGAGTTCCGCAAGCGCTGTCAATGGGTAAACAACCTTTACAACGAAACTTTTACAACGCACTACCATTACAACGAAACTTTTACAACGAACGCAATGTAACCACACGATGCCATTACAACGCAAGTCTTTACATCGACTTGCGCTAGATGGCGTGCTAACATTACAAATAGTGTAGTTTACTATCCCAACACCTTCCCTACTGTTAAGTGGACTGGAGTTGGAATAGTAAATTACGCTTTTCTAATGTTAGCACGTCATCTAGCGCAAGTCGATGTAAAGACTTGCGTTGTAATGGCATCGCGTGGTTACATCGCGTTCGTTGTAAAAACCGCGATGTAACTGCACGCATTGTAAAGGCTCACGTTGTTACGTCATACATCCCTGTCAATGTGTCATAAGATGGCAAAATTTCAAACTCTTCTTTCAGTAGGGATGGTTCTCTTCCAGCTAGTTGCAGGACGCCCTAGACAGGAGAGGTTGCAGGTAAGACTATAGCGGGTTGGTGGGGGGCCCTGGCTGCGACGGTGAGCCACATCCAGGGCTGTGGCGGAGTTGCAGGGCGATCTGGAAGCAGGCCGGTACAAAGGGTACCTCTGCGCGGCACCATAGGGTGTGCCTGAGCCAAAACCGAGGAGCCTCATGGGAGGGTCCCGGAAGCCGTGTCGGCGCCCCACTAGTCCTGCGGGCGGTTGTGGGCCTGAACAACCGGGGGTTTTGCTATGCGACGCTCTGCCCCGAGAGGGGGGGCGTGAGTAGAAGTTACCAACGGCACGTGATCTTAGAAAGAATCACCTGGATGGCAGCAAAGACGGGGTTCGCTCCCGCGCTGCCCGGCTCATCAGGCGGGCAGGCGGCCCAGTTGGTTGCCTGCCCTTGGATCGCCCGTAAGATAACCCACCCATTACATATCTGGATTATGTAATAAACCTGCAGCAATTTTACCCAACTCAACAGTCTGTGTGTGTGTTATTTGGGTATGCATTTTTGGGGAGGGGGGACAGAGGGGTGCCCCTGGCGGTACTATGCCGCCGACCGCGGCCACCGCAGGGGGCCACTACAGCGGTCGGCGCCCTAGTGCCGCCGGGGCACCGGTCACCCCTCCCCACCCCCTCCCAAGGGGAGGGGGCAGGGACGCTGACCGGTGTCCCCCTCTCCTAGTGCGGGCCGGATGTGACGCACAAACTCGTCACTTCCTGGCCCCTGTGGGGAAGGGGAGGCTATTTAGCCTTCCCCCACCCTCCTGGCGACCTCTTTGTCGCCCACCACACCGCATCCCTCCCTACCGCTTACCCGGCGTAGGCGTTGGGTGGGGGGGGTTTCTGAGCGTTGTAATGTTTCTTTTTTCGTTGCAGGCTGTGTTACAGGGCGATCAGGAAGCAGGCCGGTACAAAGGGTACCTCTGCGCGGCACCATAGGGGGTGCCTGAGCCAAAACCGAGGAGCGTCATGGGAGGGTCCCGGAAGCCGTGTCGGCGCCCCACTAGTCCTGCGGGCGGTTGTCGGCCTGAACAACCGGGGGGTTTGCTATGCAACGCTCCGCCCCGAGAGGGGGGGCATGAGTAGAAGTTACCAACGGCACGTGATCTTAGAAAGAATCACCTAGATGGCAGCAAAGACGGGGTTCGCTCCCGCGCTGCCCGGCTCATCAGGCGGGCAGGCGGCCCAGTTGGTTGCCTGCCCTTGGATCGCCCGTAAGATAACCCACCCATTACATATCTGGATTATGTAATAAACCTGCAGCAATTTTACCCAACTCAACAGTCTGTGTGTGTGTTATTTGGGTATGCATTTTTGGGGAAGGGGGACAGAGGGGTGCCCCTGGCGGTACTATGGTGAGCTGCAGTGGAGTGACCAGAGGGCGAGACGGAGTCACTGCAGCCGGAAGCTGAGGTCTAAAGGCTTCTCAGGGGCCTCCGGATTTGCATGCGCACCCAGGTTCCATACCTCGCCACTTGCTCCCCTTGCTGCACAGCGGCCCCCTTGCCTAGATAATCATCCCTGGTGCAGGGCACGTCACCGAGTGACCTGCGCATGGCACGGCGAGTGCCCAGGTCCAACAGAGGCTGACAGCTTCACATCCAATGGCCAGGGATATTTAACATGGACTGTGCAACACTAGTGGGTGGTTACAGACTTTTCCCACTCACGGGCCTATGGAGGGTGCACCATGGTTCCATATCTTCAGCGGTGTGATCTTTTAAGGTGCACCTCAATATCGCAGTGGACTGGGGTGTGTGCCCCCCCATGTTCTCGCCCCCACTTCAGATTGGTGACGGGACCAGCACAGAAACGTGGCACGAATGACCACGACAAAACCAGGAAGTAAGACCTCCAGGCAACTTTTATTTATGGAGACGCTAAAACAACCACGCACCATGGCCACGAAAACTGACAATATCCCGGCGAGCGGCTCCCCAGCGCCACCCGGGATACCAGCAGCAGGTGTCACAATGGACCGCTTACTCCAAGATATCTCCTAAACAGTCAGTCGCTGGCTGGAAGGAATGGATTCTAATATCTTCAAACTGGCAGATGAATCCAAATTAATACGGGTGGAACTGGCTGGGTTCCACATCCGTGCTCAGGTGCTGGATCAGAGGCTGACGGTGGTAGAGGACCGGCTGAACACAATATCGGACAGAGATCAAGAAATCCTCTTCCTCAGCAGCAAGCTTGTCGACTTGGAGGACTGTAGCCGCAGGGACAACATTTACTTCTTTGGATTTCCGGAATCCGTTGAGGGCCCCAATGCTGCAGCGTTTCTGAAGGACACCCTCCCGAAACTTATTGGAGCCACCTTTGATCCACCTCTGGAGATTCAGCGGGCCCACCGCATAGGACCACTACGCAAGGACTCTAACGTACGCCCACAGCCGCTTATTGCCTGTTTTCTACAACACGACCAGACGAGGCAAATCCTAGCAGCAGCGCGCGCCCAAGGATCGTTCACCCAGGATGGCCGCCAACTTTTCTAAAGAAACGAATGAGCGCTGCAAAACCTTCCTTTCTTTTAGGCCCCAGCTCGGACAGCTGAACATTAAATATGGTCTTTTTGAACTGTCGAGATTCTGCATAACCAAGAACGACAAATCTAGTGATGTTTATGATCCAGCGGACCTCCGCCTGTTTCTGGACAGTGTAACATGTCAGGACATGGACACTCACACAGGCGACTCAGAACTTTCCCAACCGTTTAGCCCCTCTCAGTCAACAGAGAACAGGAGACGGACCTATGGAAGAATGTGGCAACGTGGCATGGACCAGGACAGAACGGCACATACCCATGAGGACAGAGCCTCCGTGCTCCAGGTGGTGGCCACTTTTGCTCATGACTCTCAGAGGGACAATTCTCGTTCACCTTTGAAACTACAACTGAACCTGACCAGGGGTACGGTGGGTCCGTAGTGGAGGGCCCAGGTTGATGACCCCTCCTACAGTTGGGTTTGCAACCGACGGCGCAGTGGGACGGAATCCGACCAACAGACAGCTGAGTATCCTATCCGCTGTATGGCATTGTGGGGTGTCTTAGGTTTTGGTGGGCCACACTGTTCTATCTCACTCACACTGTATACCTGATTTATTGAAATGTATGGATGTTTCTCTGTACTGTACCAAAACAATGGCATTGTTTAGTAGTGTTGCTTAAATATGCCTGTGCTCCCCACCAACCTGGCCTACTGCGCCCTCTTCACCCCCCCCCCCCTCTGCACATCGATAGGGACATCGGTCCCACACCAGACTTGGACGTTTCAGGGAGTCGCATCATCATACATCTCAGTATACATATTTATGCCTGGTAGGATCTCGGGCAGATGGCGAGCCCCTATGCCCACATGACTCCACATAAAGGAGCCACACAATGTCTTCCAGCAAGTAGGGTGTTGCACATCCTTCCCCCGCCTTCTGGACAGCCCATTGCTTGTTTTCTTTTTTCTATCCCCTCCTCTATATACAATGGTGCTATTCCTTACAGCAGCGGCCCACCCACTGCGGGAGACTGGTACTCCTGTGGAGCGGCACTCCGCCGAGTATAGACCTGCGGTAGACAGGTTAGCGCTCACAGTGCACTAAGGGCTGAGATGGTAAACCCTACTTTCGGTGACCCAGTGTCCTTTCCCTTTATTCCCACTTCTACCCTTCTTCCCCTTCCCCCGTGCAAAACATCCTAATCGGACATCGCGTACCTTCACTGCAACAACCTAGCACTTCCTCCCCTGCCCCTCCCCCGCTGACTGGGACGCCCTTGCAGCACACTCCGCTTTACAGGACCCCTTATCATCCGCAGGCAGCCCTACCGACCCAACAGATCTAATTTGTCAAGGACGTGCCAGAGGGTCCCCGACCCCGCCTTTCTCTTTCCTTTTTTCTTTCCTCTCCTCTCTTTTCTCCTCTTTTTCTCTCTTTCTCCCTCCCTTTCCTCCTTGGGTCCCTATTATCGGAATTTCCCTCCCTTCTCTTTAAAACACACCCCGGCCCGAACTTCAACACAGCCAGCTTTGTAACCCTTCGGGGAGTCTGAAGTCCCCCTCCCACTCACTCAGTTTCATTCACACATCGTACCCATTCCCTGCAAGGCCCACTACTTATTACATGGCGCCGGTCTCCCTGGCCTGCACTTGTTGCACCAAGCACTATGACATCCCTACGCCCCCTGCGAGCGGTCACATGGAACGTTCATGGTCTCACGCACTATATAAAGCGGAAACAAATCTTGGCATACCTGCAATCTAAACGTGCAGATGTGGCTTTACTGCAGGAAATGCACCTGGATGCAGTAGAATCGGATAAGCTGTGACGAGACTGGGAGGGAGGGTGATACACAGGAGTGTGCAAACTGAGGTTCTCGTAATCGAGGGACATACCCGCAAGTAAGGGGTAGCAATTCTCCTCTGGAAATCCCTCCCGGTGACAGTTACAAAGATCTGGACAGATACTGATGAACGCTACGCTTTTGCAAAGCTGAAACTAGGTGATCCCCACATATGCGAGGGGTCGGTCTACGCTGTAACAGGGGTGAAAAAATCGTTCTTCTTGCAGTTAAACAGGGTTCTGTCGGCGCCTCCCAATTCCTCATAGGCGGGTATTGGAACCTAGCAAGGGACCCGATTTTGGACAGGACTGGACCGCTGGACAGGAGCAACGCAGCTGACAGGGCATTGCTAGAGGACGTGATACAAGATCATGGCTTGGTAGATCACTGGCGCTTGAGTCACCCCGCAGAAGTGGAATATACTTTTGCCTCCCAGGTACACAGTACACTCTCCCACCTGGATTACTTTCTTATCTCCTATAAGGTAGTACAGCTTATCATGGAATCCCTCATTCTGGAGGCGACCCTTTTGGATCACGCCCCTGTCCTCCTCTCCCTGGACCTAGGATTTTCCAGTTTGGGACGCAAGCCCTGGTGGATAAATATCCAACACTACCGGGCCCCCACTGGTAAATCCCTCTTACAGACACAAGTTATGGTGTTCCTAACGGATAATCAGGGCTCAGTCGACTCTAGCTGAACCCTATGGGCGGCAGCAAAGGCCACCATACGTGGCAGACTCATGAGGGATGCAGCTCAAGCCAACAAGCAAAATAAAGACAAGCAAAGCGCGCTGGAAGCCGACATCAGGAAGCATACTTGTCTTTATCCTGCCCGTCCCACACCACAACATTGCAAGTCTCTGGAGCAGGCAAAGATGGCTTTGAATAGCCTTTTTACAACCAAAGCAGAATATGCATTGCAAAGAATGAAGGGGCGGCATTACGAGCATGGGGAAAAAGCAGGGAGTCTCTTAGCAGCACAACTCCGCCAACGTGAAGCGACCATGGCCATCCCGGCTATCAGATCAGCGTCAGGAGATACTCTTACCCGATCCCAGGACATAAGAAATGAAATTGAATCCTTTTATAAAACCCTGTATACTCCAGGCCCGCCAATAGAAGCGGACAGTCTGGCCTCATTACTGCAGGAAGCACAAATCCCACACCTTTCGTACAAAGGAAGAGAGCTATTGGATGGGGAGATCAGCAAAGAAGAAATAGCCTCAGCGAGGATGGCTTCCCGGTGGACTTTTACCGCAGGGCAGGGGAAGAGGTAGTCACCAAGCTGCAGGCAGCACTTTGTGAAGCAGAACAGTCTGCTTCCCTGGGTCTCATCTCCAATAATGCTGTCATAGCCGTTTTACCCAAACCCGGGAAGGACCTGTCGGATACCCCACAAGTCTTACCTTCCGCTTGTGAAGCAATCTCGCAGAGACGACATGAGCCACCACCACTGTTTCCACCTTACCCCAGCAGAGATGTGTATACTGTCCAGGATGGTGATAGGTTCGGGGAAGGAAGCCAGAGAAGATGGAGATGGTGTTCTGAAGACCGGTTAAGGAACCTCCTTCAGTCTGGGGGATGTCCGTGAAGCATCTAGGAAAGAGAAGAGCAGACCCTATTACTAAGGACACAAACACTCCCCTTACTCCACATACACACAGACATATGCGGAATAGGCAATCACCTTGTCAGAGAAGCACCACGAAGTAAGGTAGTCATAAGCAGCGGGAGTCACCATGAACTAGCGCTGCTGCGCACAAAAGGAAAGAACGTAGGCGCCCCAGCGCGATAATGCGCAAACAAAAATAATGCGCTCCAGCGCAGAAATGTGCGTGTAGAAACAAAAAGCTCTCCTGCACGTGAAAGATGAATGTTGGCGCCCCAGCGCGACCTATAAGTCAATTACACAAGCGCTCCAGCGCGGAAACAACCATGCAAACAAAGCGCTCCAGCACGGTGGTTCACCACAGAATGAAGCGCTCCAGCGTGAAGAGTACTCAAGAAATAATAGTGCTCCAGCACGGAGATCAGGCACAAAAACTAGCGTCTCACGGGCATACAAGACAAAGCGCTCCTGCGCGATTATGCCCCGAAGCCAACTGTCACCAGAAAGAACCCAGCGCGCCTGTGCTGGATGGAAAGCAGGTATAGATGAAGAATCAAAGCAGCGCTCCTGCGCTGACACGGGAATACCTGAATGGGACGAATGCCTTGGTCCTGGCATTCGAACGTCGGATCCGAAGCGTCGAACTGGCGGGAACCGCGGTTCAAATGCGGTTTTCCCCGGATGCACTGGATGCCGTAGTGGTGACTTCCGGTAGCGGAACTAGACCATCAACCTCTATCGGAATGGAAGTTAGTCGATCTGCTTCCGCATATGCCAAGGAGCACCACACACCTACCGCAATCAACTGGGTCCACCAAAGCCTCCCAGAACCATGACAGGACCCCCTGGAGTGCGGACGTTATCGGCCTATCTCGATGTTAAACTGTGATATAAAAATACTGGCAAGTATCCTGGCCGTGCGCCTCCTCAAAGTCATGCCATCCCTTGTGCACGCCTCGCAGGTGGGCTTCGTACCCGGCCGGTCCTCCAGGAACCATTTGCATACTCTTGCCCATACACTATGGGCGAGCAAGAACCTTCCTGCGGATGCTCTCGCCCTTTCCCTCGAGGCGGAGAAGGCGTTTGACCTTATCGAGTGATAATACCTCTTCTGAGTGATGGAACACTATGGCCTCGGGGTTTAATTTATAGAGAAAGTGCACCTCCTCTATGGGAACCCCACGGCACAAGTGAATTGTGGCGGATTCCTCTGCGACCCCTTTCCAATACGCAGAGGGACACGCCAGAAATGCCCCCTTTGCCACTCTTCTTTTTCCAGGCTATGGAGCCACTAGCCGCCACAATGCGCAATTCGGCCAACATCACGGGGGTTCCACTTCCGATAGGTGACTCCAAATTGTATTTATATGCAGATGATATCTTGTTAACCCTCACGGACCTGCCCCGCTCACTACCATCCCTACTTCAGGTTATTGACGACTTCTCCTCCCTTCCCGGGTATAAGATCAACAGGGATAAAAGTGAAGCACTCCCCATGTCGGATGGGACCACGAAAGCGGCCATACATGGGTTTCCCTTCTGGTGGCAACAATCGTACCTTAAGTATCTCAGAGTTCTTGTTAATAAAGGCCTAGTAGGCATGATTCAGGACAACCTCAACCCGCAGATTACTCAGATGCAGCGAGACTTCGAGAAATGGAAGGTGTTGAGACTCTCCACACATATACATTCCCGTGCTGCCACATGGCCATAGGGTCAGACGGATACGCTGCGAAACAATCATAGACCTCGTATATTGTTCTTGCACCCCCGTCTGGGCCTATCGCCATCTCATCCCCCCATACACCCCCTGGTTTTGCTCTCCGGTTTGCCTCTCAAACCGAGAACGAGGTATTAAAGAAATAACCCATACTCATCTCCAAGCATCTAGGGGGATGAGGGGAACTATACAGGCACATACATACCCCCCCTCCTCATGTTTTCTCTCATACCCTCCACTTTTCCCACTCCTACCCCCGTTTAAAGTTTGCAGTGTGTGATTGTTATTCGTAGGAACAAAGTGTCAAATCTATGGCAAAAAACTACAAATTTGTACCTGGGTGGAGATGATTATGTGAATGTAATCCAGAACAGTGTATGTATAATCCTACTTCGTTTTCTGTGTCCAACTATTTGAATACTTAATAAAGAAATTCAACACACAAAAAAAAAAACCTCCTAAGTGTATTTCAATCTTTGCACTCTGGTAATTGGGCTCAGGTGGAGTAAGATAAGTCGGGTTGGTTATCTAAAAAAATCCCCATTGACATTGGCCTCCGGCAGGGTGCGTCTTAGCACCCCTGCTTTTTAGCCGACCTTCCCACCTTTATTTCCCAATCTACGTCTTTTTCCCCTAAAATCGGGAAACAGCACATTGTCTAGCTGCTTTATGCAAACAATCTAGTATTGCTGGATTATACCCCTATTGGTCTGCAGAGGAAACCAAATGCTCTAGCAACGTATAGCAAGCAGAACCAGAGTCATAATAATTTGGAAAAGACCAAGATTTTGGTTTTTGGGAAAAAAAGTAACGAAGCTCAGCTGGCACTTAGACACACGGGAGGTGGAGGAAGTAAAGTAATATAAATATTTGGGTTTAACCTTCACGAGGAACCTGCATTGGGGTATGCATTAGGATGGCATCAGGATGGCATCAAGCAGAAGGCCCTATTGCAGGCCAGTTCTCTATCAAGATTTAATAGCAGATTTGGGGGGCTTTCCCATATTCCATTCCTAAGGGGTTACGAAGGGAAGATACCTCTGCTGGGTCTGTATGGAGGAGAGGTTTTTTCACTTGATCCGACATATGAATGTGACACATTAGAAGGGCTAGTGCTTAGAAGGCTTTTATCACTCCCCCAAGGCACCATGGTTCGAGCCATAAGGAGAGAGTGCAATCTGGTCTCCTGGAACCTGCCGGTCTTCTCTCGGGCCCTAAGATACTTTAATACATTGCTGGAGGATGATGAGTTGTCTAAAGTCGCCAATTGTGCTGGGAGGAAATTCAATGTAGTGACAGAATGTGGGCAAAGGACGTACGAACTAGATTAATTGCTCCTAGGAACCCCCATTCAGATAGTGGTACAATCACAACTTGGTTCCCCTTCCCAGGCAAGCACGCATTGACAGAATCTGTCGCTTTGGTGTCTGAATCAAATGACCTGTTTTACCTGCGCAAGAGGCCACCCATCAGTTTCTCAATCTCTACTCTGGGCCAGGACACTGTTTCCCCCTATTTATCACAGACACCAGACCCAGGGTTGCGAAATGAAATATTAAGGGTTAGGGTGGGATGTAATCCAATCTATTCATCCCGCCCACCCTGGCCCAGGGTTCAGGATAATAGTGGTCTCTGCCCCGCCCCCTGAAAGCTAAATGCTCCCTACTGCACATACTTATGGACTGCGTCTTTTATCTTGCAAATTGAATGAAGTTTTTAAGACCTCTGTTTTTTAAATACGATGCCCTCCATAGGAGGAAAGCTGTGGAGCTGTTGTCAGAAATGCGTTACTTAGATGTGGTAGTTGGAATCGCTTGGTTTCTACGGTCTGTTAAACAGAGTTTTCATAAACTGTAGTGGGTAGGGGGTGTTGGGTCGTTAGGATGGGGGCCTTGTAATGATTTTGTCAATTGAGTTTTTTTTAGAATGTTTTATGGGTAATTGTCTAAATAAACTTGTTTTTCTACCTACCTACCTATATTTGAATTTTGTTTTGCTAAATATGCTGACAAACTGCAAGGTCTTTCCAATACTTAGTGTGTTCTGGGAAATCAGTTAATAATCACAGAAGCTTCCTATGAGATGAGAGAGTTGGTCCTTGTCTGCTGAAGGTATTCACACTAGCATAAACTACCCATACATTTTCTGCCTGATCCTATTGGATGAAATGTCTGCTGCTGGAACTCTTTTCGCATCAGAAAACACATATGGTCTGCTGCTTCCAGCATGGCGCCGTTAGCCATCTGCCTATAACCTGCACTAAACTGGCGACTTTTAACTCTAAACGTGTGCATTATCCTGCAAATTAATTTGGTTCAGTTTTGAACAGCTGTGTGGATAGCTTGTGGATACTTATAGAAGTGCGTGGATAGCTTGTGGATACCTATAAAAGTGTGTGGATAGCTTGTGGATACCTATAAAAGTGTGTGGATGGATACCTATAAAAGTGTGTGGATAGCTTGTGGATAGCTATAAAAGTGTGTGGATGGATACCTATAAAAGTGTGTGGATAGCTTGTGGATACCTATAAAAGTGTGTGGATAGCTTGTGGATACCTATGCAAGTGTGTGGATGGATACCTATAAAAGTGTGTGGATAGCTTGTGGATACCTATAAAAGTGTGTGGATGGATACCTATAAAAGTGTGTGGATAGCTTGTGGATACCTATAAAAGTGTGTGGATAACTTGTGAATACCTATAAAAGTGTGTGGATAGCTAAAAGTTAACAATCTACCTTGCAATCTTTGTCTATAGTTTAGTTCTGTGAGAACAGTTTAGCTACAGTTAAACTCACCCTTTACCAGTTCTGTGATCTGACACCTGTGTATGTCTAATTGCATCCTCAGTTCTAGAATATCTGGCCTCCTTGTGAAGTATATGAATGCTGTGTCTTTTGTCGTTAATGTTATACATTTATTATTACTGTGTTAATTCCTACTCAGCACGGAGGCGTTTACCCTTTAAAGATATATACCCGAGTGCCACCTAATTATTTACAATTCCTGTCGCATGCTTCTATTTCAGAAAGTGCTCTCATAAAGTGCAGAAGGGAGGCTGTTTTCGCTTTCTCTAAGCCCTGCTTCAAATCCACTTTTTCTCTTGGCACTTTTTTACCACATTTCCTAGTTTGATGTTGTGAACTATTTGCGTTACTCCCAGCAATGTGAACCGAACGCTGTTTGCTGATCCAACTGTTTGTGGGAAGAGCACGTCGAATCTTTGAATGCAGTTAGAATGTCTCCAAGGGGTTCCCAGACCCACTGCATTGAATTCCCTGCCCGCAGCATATAGTTCTCTCATATAACATACCAAAGGTTACAAGAGCCGGCTGAATTTCATATGTTATGACCTTCAAAAAGCAATCTGTAGTTTGCTAGAAGACCCTCATAAACTTCCATAGGCTCTGGTGACTCCTGAAGTCCGAAGGGCCCTCATTGAATTCCATAGGCTCTGATGACTCCTGAATTCCGAAGGGCCCTCATAGAATTCCATAGGCTCTGATGACTCCTGAATTCCGAAGGGCCCTCATACACTTCCATAGGCTCTGATGACTCCTGAATTCCGAAGGGCCCTCATAGAATTCCATAGGCTCTGGTGACTCCTGAAGTCCGAAGGGCCCTCATAGAATTCCATAGGCTCTGATGACTCCTGAATTCCGAAGGGCCCTCATAGAATTCCATAGGCTCTGATGACTCCTGAATTCCGAAGGGCCCTCATAGAATTCCATAGGCTCTGATGACTCCTGAAGTCCGAAGGGCCCTCATAGAATTCCATAGGCTCTGATGACTCCTGAATTCCGAAGGACCCTCATAAACTTCCATAGGCTCTGATGACTCCTGAAGTCCGAAGGACCCTCATAGAATTCCATAGGCTCTGATGACTCCTGAAGTCCGAAGGACCCTCATACACTTCCATAGGCTCTGATGACTCCTGAAGTCCGAAGGACCCTCATAGAATTCCATAGGCTCTGATGACTCCTGAATTCCGAAGGACCCTCATAAACTTCCATAGGCTCTGATGACTCCTAAAGTCTGAAGGGCCCTCATAGAATTCCATAGGCTCTGATGACTCCTGAATTCCGAAGGGTCCTCATAGAATTCCATAGGCTCTGATGACTCCTGAATTCCGAAGGGCCCTCATACACTTCCATAGGCTCTGATGACTCCTGAATTCCGAAGGCCCCTCATAGAATTCCATAGGCTCTGATGACTCCTGAATTCCGAAGGGCCCTCATAGAATTCCATAGGCTCTGATGACTCCTGAATTCCGAAGGGCCCTCATAGAAATGCATAGGCTCTGATGACTCCTGAATTCCAAAGGGCCCTCATAGAATTCCATAGGCTCTGATGACTCCTGAATTCTGAAGGGCCCTCATAGAATTCCATAGGCCCTGATGACTCCTGAATTCCGAAGGACCCTCATAAACTTCCATAGGCTCTGATGACTCCTGAACTCCGAAGGACCCTCATAGAATTCCATAGGCTCTGATGACTCCTGAAGTCCGAAGGACCCTCATACACTTCCATAGGCTCTGATGACTCCTGAAGTCCGAAGGGCCCTCATAGAATTCCATAGGCTCTGATGACTCCTGAATTCCGAAGGGCCCTCATACACTTCCATAGGCTCTGATGACTCCTGAATTCCGAAGGGCCCTCATAGAATTCCATAGGCTCTGATGACTCCTGAATTCCGAAGGGCCCTCATAGAATTCCATAGGCTCTGATGACTCCTGAAGTCCGAAGGGCCCTCATAGAATTCCATAGGCTCTGATGACTCCTGAATTCCGAAGGACCCTCATAAACTTCCATAGGCTCTGATGACTCCTGAAGTCCGAAGGACCCTCATAGAATTCCATAGGCTCTGATGACTCCTGAAGTCCGAAGGACCCTCATACACTTCCATAGGCTCTGATGACTCCTGAAGTCCGAAGGACCCTCATAGAATTCCATAGGCTCTGATGACTCCTGAATTCCGAAGGACCCTCATAAACTTCCATAGGCTCTGATGACTCCTAAAGTCTGAAGGGCCCTCATAGAATTCCATAGGCTCTGATGACTCCTGAATTCCGAAGGGCCCTCATAGAATTCCATAGGCTCTGATGACTCCTGAATTCCGAAGGGCCCTCATACACTTCCATAGGCTCTGATGACTCCTGAATTCCGAAGGGCCCTCATAGAATTCCATAGGCTCTGATGACTCCTGAATTCCGAAGGGCCCTCATAGAATTCCATAGGCTCTGATGACTCCTGAATTCCGAAGGGCCCTCATAGAAATCCATAGGCTCTGATGACTCCTGAATTCCGAAGGGCCGTCATAGAATTCCATAGGCTCTGATGACTCCTGAATTCCGAAGGGCCCTCATAGAATTCCATAGGCTCTGATGACTCCTGAATTCCGAAGGACCCTCATAAACGTCCATAGGCTCTGATGACTCCTGAACTCCGAAGGACCCTCATAGAATTCCATAGGCTCTGATGACTCCTGAAGTCCGAAAGACCCTCATACACTTCCATAGGCTCTGATGACTCCTGAAGTCCGAAGGGCCCTCATAGAATTCCATAGGCTCTGATGACTCCTGAATTCCGAAGGGCCCTCATACACTTCCATAGGCTCTGATGACTCCTGAATTCCGAAGGGCCCTCATAGAATTCCATAGACTCTGATGACTCCTGAATTCCGAAGGGCCCTCATAGAATTCCATAGGCTCTGATGACTCCTGAATTCCGAAGGGCCCTCATAGAATTCCATAGGCTCTGATGACTCCTGAATTCCGAAGGGCCCTCATAGAATTACATAGGCTCTGATGACTCCTGAATTCCGAAGGCCCCTCATAGAATTCCATAGGCTCTGATAACTCCTGAATTCCGAAGGACCCTCATAAACTTCCATAGGCTCTGATGACTCCTGAAGTCCGAAGGTTCCCTCATAGAATTCCATAGGCTCTGATGACTCCTGAAGTCCGAAGGACCCTCATAAACTTCCATAGGCTCTGATGACTCCTGAATTCCGAAGGGCCCTCATAGAATTCCATAGGCTCTGATGACTCCTGAAGTCCGAAGGACCATCATAAACTTCCATAGTCTCTGATGACTCCTGAATTCCGAAGGGCCCTCATAGAATTCCATAGCCTCTGTTGACTCCTGAATTCCGAAGGGCCCTCATAGAATTCCATAGGCTCTGATAACTCCTGAATTCCGAAGGACCCTCACAAACTTCCATAGGCTCTGATGACTCCTGAATTCCGAAGGACCCTCATAAACTTCCATAGGCTCTGATGACTCCTGAATTCCGAAGGACCCTCATAAACTTCCATAGGCTCTGATGACTCCTGAATTCCGAAGGGCCCTCATAGAATTCCATAGGCTCTGATAACTCCTGAATTCCGAAGGACCCTCATAAACTTCCATAGGCTCTGATGACTCCTGAATTCCGAAGGACCCTCATAAACTTCCATAGGCTCTGATGACTCCTGAATTCCGAAGGACCCTCATAAACTTCCATAGGCTCTGATGACTCCTGAATTCCGAAGGGCCCTCATAGAATTCCATAGGCTCTGATGACTCCTGAAGTCCGAAGGGCCCTCATAGAATTCCATAGGCTCTGATGACTCCTGAATTCCGAAGGACCCTCATAAACTTCCATAGGCTCTGATGACTCCTGAAGTCCGAAGGACCCTCATAGAATTCCATAGGCTCTGATGACTCCTGAAGTCCGAAGGACCCTCATACACTTCCATAGGCTCTGATGACTCCTGAAGTCCGAAGGACCCTCATAGAATTCCATAGGCTCTGATGACTCCTGAATTCCGAAGCACCCTCATAAACTTCCATAGGCTCTGATGACTCCTAAAGTCTGAAGGGCCCTCATAGAATTCCATAGGCTCTGATGACTCCTGAATTCCGAAGGGCCCTCATAGAATTCCATAGGCTCTGATGACTCCTGAATTCCGAAGGGCCCTCATACACTTCCATAGGCTCTGATGACTCCTGAATTCCGAAGGGCCCTCATAGAATTCCATAGGCTCTGATGACTCCTGAATTCCGAAGGGCCCTCATAGAATTCCATAGGCTCTGATGACTCCTGAATTCCGAAGGGCCCTCATAGAAATCCATAGGCTCTGATGACTCCTGAATTCCGAAGGGCCCTCATAGAATTCCATAGGCTCTGATGACTCCTGAATTCCGAAGGGCCCTCATAGAATTCCATAGGCTCTGATGACTCCTGAATTCCGAAGGCCCCTCATAGAATTCCATAGGCTCTGATAACTCCTGAATTCCGAAGGACCCTCATAAACTTCCATAGGCTCTGATGACTCCTGAAGTCCGAAGGACCCTCATAGAATTCCATAGGCTCTGATGACTCCTGAAGTCCGAAGGACCCTCATAAACTTCCATAGGCTCTGATGACTCCTGAATTCCGAAGGGCCCTCATAGAATTCCATAGGCTCTGATGACTCCCGAAGTCCGAAGGACCCTCATAAACTTCCATAGGCTCTGATGACTCCTGAATTCCGAAGGGCCCTCATAGAATTCCATAGCCTCTGTTGACTCCTGAATTCCGAAGGGCCCTCATAGAATTCCATAGGCTCTGATAACTCCTGAATTCGGAAGGACCCTCATAAACTTCCATAGGCTCTGATGACTCCTGAATTCCGAAGGACCCTCATAAACTTCCATAGGCTCTGATGACTCCTGAATTCCGAAGGACCCTCATAAACTTCCATAGGCTCTGATGACTCCTGAATTCCGAAGGGCCCTCATAGAATTCCATAGGCTCTGATAACTCCTGAATTCCGAAGGACCCTCATAAACTTCCATAGGCTCTGATGACTCCTGAATTCCGAAGGACCCTCATAAACTTCCATAGGCTCTGATGACTCCTGAATTCCGAAGGACCCTCATAAACTTCCATAGGCTCTGATGACTCCTGAATTCCGAAGGGCCCTCGAGACCTGGCTGTTCGAATGAGCCTCCGGGACCTGCAAGCACCTGGATACCCTATCACTTTAATAGCCGCGCTTTATAAATCCTCATTGATTGACTCACAGAGGACGTCATCAGTTGTGTTTCGTGCACCATATAAAAACACATTTGTTGTGTCCATCAGGCAGAATTCTTTAGGGTACGCTAGTACTATGCCACGTTACATTCCGACCCTCAAAAAGAAACCCACAGGATACATTATACCGCCTATATAGAAATCCATAGGTTGCATTAACATTCCTTTATAGAACTCGATGGTTATGACCCGCCTAGATGTTCATTGGTCTGGTGATGACGTTCAAGCAGAGTTCTCTTGCAGAAGGACTGGCGCAGAATTCAATGGGTTGAATAATGTCTCTCCATTAGAACTCTATAGGTTCATTGTGTCCCGCTTTAGTCTTCATGATGCTGCGGTATTGCCTTTCCATGGCATTCCTTAAGTTACATTAATTGAGATCCTTCTAGTTGAATTATTGGGGAAAATGACCTTAACAACGCGGTCAAAACACCTCAATACATTTACATCGATGTTTTTACAACGCAAGTCGTTACAATGACTTGCGCTGGATGGCGCTCTAAGCGAAGGAATAGTATGATTTACTATTCCAACACCTTCCCCACTGTATGTAGGCTGGAGTTGGAATAGTAAATGATACTATTCCTAAGTCCAGCGCCCTCCAGCGCAAGTCGTTGTAACGACTTGCGTTGTAAAAACAGCGATGTAATGTACCGCGATCTAAATGATCGCGTTGTAACATCATACATCCAATTATTGGGTTTGCGCTGCGGTTCATGGATAGGAATGTGTGAGGAGGTGCCCTCTCCAGCACCCTGCCTCAAATTCGGACCCTTTTAGGGGTGCGTTGCCAAACGTGGCCCTATTGCTGTGGATTTGTCGTAAATAAAGTATTACGCACTCAGAATTTCTTTATCAATATGATCATGCATAAAGCAAGAGGCTGAGTCTGTGGTATCAGGTTCAAAAGGGCTTTATTCCAATAACTCGAGTTATAGGGAGAATAGTTCCATCACCACAAGGGATCAGGAAGGGTCTAATTCTCAGAGTATTCTCAAAATATTCTCAATCTTTTATTCACAGAGTACAGTATATATACATTCTATATTATACGTAAGCAGGAGTGCTTCAGGCGGAGCAAGAAACAATGAGATAAGAGCATGTGGGCGTGTAAGTAGGCGTGAAGGTGGGCGTCCATGTGGGCGTCCACTTGATGAGTCATAGGTGAGTGTCATAGGTGGGTGGATACCTGGAGGGGGTTGCGTGATCAGCTGGAACTTTACTGGAACTTTGCCTTACTTGTGCTCAACTCGAGCATGACGTGTAACTGACGTGTGAAAGGGTTGCTATGCAACCGGGGAGTCTGTAGTCTAGAAGTGAGGCCTTCAGTGTCAGGGCGACCAGCACATCTTGTATTATCTGGTATCTAAAGTCTGGAGCAGGGACTGATTTGTGACATAGGTTGCCCATCACCAAGAGCCAATGTGGCATTTATTTCTTCGTTTACTGCTGAAGGCTTACATGGGGGCTATGGGCTTTTCACTGACGTGAGCTTTGTAATCGCACAAAAAGAGACAGAGAGGCTAGGCTTTCTCCTTTGCAGATGGGTCGTGTTTATCCCTCCTTCTCCAGGCAGGAATGTGGTTTCGGTATGAGTAAGCAGATAACCGTGCTCAATACTGTCTCGGCACCTCGGTCGGGGCCCCTTTGGCTGAGGCCCAAGTGTGCAAGGCCAAGGATACGCAGCTGCAGCTTTCAGAGCGTCTGAGGCCTGAAACCTCTTTTCGGCTCTGGCTGAGCCATAAACATGGGCTTCATGAAAATGCAGGAAAACATGATGCAAAACGTGTAGGCCTCAGAGCAGATTTGTCGTTTCTCTCATGGGAGACTGGATTATGGCAGGCCACGTTATAGCATAAGCATCATGATAGACAGGCCATGGAGGGGAAATACATAGGTGACATGTATGTGCACATGAGTGTGGGGAACACACGGGGACACATAGGCCTTATAATATTTTATTTTCCTCATTCCCTCCTTGTCCCCTAGTGGACCCTCATGTCATATCTATTCTCATGAGACAGTCAATCTGTTCTTGCAGCATTATTTTACCATTTTCAATGCTCTGTAAATGGGGATGTGGAACACATGCAGTAGCACACAGGCCGCAATGGCCGGGCCACACTGCAGACATAGACAGCAACTGAATGTCATTAGTAGTATTAATCCACAGACGGTCAACACTTTCCATCCCCATGCCGATATTATTCCCCAGAGCCAACTGGACCAAGTCCACGTGCCTGGGTCTTGGTGTATGCTTTGGGCAATCTTGTGGAGCCTTGTTATTGCTTTGTATACAGACGTTATTAGGAATAAAAGAAATGATATGTAGCACGTCCCACCCCAGTCCAAGGGCAGCTGTACATAGGCTGTCTGGCCACAAATAAAGTAGGTGTGTCGTGATGCTCTGAAATAGGACTTTCCTTTGTCTTTAAACACTATTATAGTATCACACTCGCTGTGCCCCAAATGTACTGGGCCTTCTTTTCTGACACACAAGTTCCCTTTTACTGGCAGGACTGTAATTGAGGATGGACCTAAATTGTGTATGGGCTTAACATTCAACACTATAAAGTCGTGGGTCGCATTTCCTTGCAGATACTCTTCATTTTTTAGATCTGTACCTTTCCTTTGGGGAAGACCTTCTTTATCTGGGAAACAGTCTTCATTCATGACTTTATTCAAGTTACCCCATACCCAGTCGCCCCTACACTCCTTGTCTTGACATTCTTTGGCATCACCGTTGATGGATGTCATTAAGGCAAACCATGCTCCGCAAGAACCATTATGGGAGAATGGAAAAGGGAAAAGAGGCAACACTCCCTTCATCTTTTGATACGGGGGAAGTCGGCCACAGACCCAGCAGTCTGTAGCATTGCTAGTCTGATGTGAATGGTGCAGCATCTGAATAAAGGTATTGTTGCGTAAGGCAAGTCGATATGATAGCTCATGGGATGGCAGATCACTAAATGTGTGCTTTATAGTATCATTAGTGGAAGAGTGTAAGAGTGAGGCAATAGGAGGAAAAATAGCATGTAGTATTAAGCTGATACATATTATCGTGATGCACAGAAGAAATAGAAAAATCAAAGTCACTATACATCTACCACGTAATAGTTTACAGTATTTGCTTTTCATCTTGCTCTTTTCTCATTCTGATTTGTTCAAGATCTTATGCAAGCCAGAATACATGTTCAACCGCTTCACCACCTAGTGGACTTAATTGATCAAACGGGTTCTGACTTTTTAGATCTAAGTTTAGCTTTGTCTCCTGCTGGGGAGTCTCCTCTAGAAAATGGTGCTCAAAGTCTGAAAAGTTCTTTTCCTTTGTAAAAGAGTGGTGAAGGTGCAACCATCCTTTCCGCCCTTTGACTTTAACGGCCGTCCTCGTGGTCCAGAGCACTGACTTCGGCGCCTTCCATCCAGGAGCGATGGAGTGTTCCCTGACCTGGGTGTTGTCAGGGAAGGCGGCAGCAACCTGCGAACGACAAGAGAGTAGTGCAGACATCAAGGAAGCCAGGTAATCTGTCAGCATGTTACTATCAACATCAGTAATCTTTTTAGGCATTGGAGTGCCCCTTCATATTCGGTGGTCTACCAAAGACCACTTCATAGGGAGATAAGCCTGTTCTAGAATGGGCTACCATTCGCATGTAAAAGAGGGCAACCGGCAGGGCTACCATCCAATCTACACCTTTGTCTGCGCAAATCTTTGCTAGTTTTATCTTTGAGGTCTGATTGTGTCTTTCTACAAGGCCTGCTGCCTCAGGATGTCGTACACAGTGGAACTTCCAGGTATACCCTAACAGAAGGGACACCTGTTTCATGAGTTCAGGACATATTTATAACCTCTACATCTGTTCATTTGGATATAATCCATTTGGAGGACTTCAAAAGGATGGTCAGGTGAATGGAATCCACCTTGTTCCATCGGAATGCCTTTACCTGGATTGAATTGGCAACAGATCATACATGTTCTGACCTTTTGTTTCGCTGCTGCACGCAGGTGCTTGTTGAACCATATATTCTGTAAGCTGTCTAGCATTGCTTTCTCTCCTAAGTGTGCAGGACTATGTGCGGTATTTATGATCACTTGTACCATCGAATCAGGAAGAAACCATGTTTCTTTGCCCTTAGTCATCCAACCCTGATCAGTCAGTACCCCTCCTTGTTCCGACCATTTCTTTAATTCATCTAGAGTAGCATGTGTCTGTATGTCTTGTACATCCCTGGAAGGATCCCTAACTGTCATGGCTTTGGTCATTGATGGTATCTGTGAGTTCGTCATGTCTAGTGGGGTCTGAGCTGTCTGTTTAGCTGTTCGGTCTGCCAGATCATTGCCTTGAGAAATGGTATCTGTGGCTTTAGTATGTGCTTTGCATTTCAGGATAGCTATGGCTGGTGGTAAATGTATCGCTTCCAGAAGGGCTTGTATAAGGGGGCCATGCTGTATCTTGGCCCCGTGATTGTGAGTCGGTGTAAATGTTTACCCTCAAGTGCTTAGCTCTTATGCATGCTTGTGTCAGAGCGATGAGCTCTGCTGCTTGTGCTGAGAGTATGTCTATTCTTTTAGTCTCTATGATTTCAGTAGCAGTGGTCACTGCATATGCTGCTACTAATTCTCCCGCCCCCGTCCTCATGCATGAGCCGTCAACATAGAGTGTTAGGTCAGGGTCTGGGAGTGCAACGTCTGTCATGTCTTGTCTTGGCTTAGTCACGGTATGTATTACTTCAACACAGTCATGTGGGGAACGTTTTCTGTACTGGAGGGCAAAAGAGTAGCAGGATTCAGTATGTTGCATCGTCTGATCTCTATGTGTAGTTGAAATAACGTCAGCTCATAACCTGTCAGTCTCGCTACAGTCAGGTGTTGTGTTTGTGTCCGGTTCAAGAGAACCTCTACTGCGTGTGGTACTTGTACTGTCAGGGGGTGGCCCAGCACTATCGAGTCACTTCGTCTTATGGCTAAGGCTGTTGCTGCAACAGATTTTAAGCACGCAGGCAAAGCCTGTGCTACTGGGTCCAATGTACTAGAAAAATAAGCACAGGGCTTGTGTTTTCCTGCATGATCTTGTGTTAGGACAGATAGTGCTGTTCCATCTCGCTCTGTCACAAAAAGCATAGAAGATTTGTTGTAATCAGGGATCGCTAAAACTGGTGCTTGACATAAAGCTCTTTTTAATTCTTCAAATGCCACAGTGTGTTCTTGTGTCCAAGGGAGGACATTAGTAGAAGCTGCCTCCTGTGTCGTCAACTGTATTAGGGGCTTGGCTATGTAAGCATACTGGGGAATCCACTGCCTGCAATATGAAGTGAGGCCAATGAATGCACGTACCTCCTTTTGTGTCTTGGGCTGTGAAAAGCCAGAAATCAATTGAATACGTTCTGGTGTCAGTCGCCTAAGCTTAGTAGAACAAAAAAAAAAAACTGCTCACAACTAATTCCCCTGAAAGATCACAATAAAACATGAGAAAAGGGAAGAGCAACATACCTATTTCCTCGGCTTAATTTCTAAGGGGGCTAATTTAATTTCCAAGGGGCTTAATTTCTAAGGGGCTAGCGGGAAGCGAACCTCCTCAGGGGCCAGCAGGAAGCCAATATTCTCCTCCTTCCCCCCTTTTTGACAGGAGGAAATCTGAAACAGATTTCACTGCTGTCAAACACTACCAAACCCTGTGTCTTGTCAACACTATTAATCCCTGTGTGTAGCTACTGGGCGTAAGCAAAATTATAGGAGATACACAGCGTATTTGAAATGGCGAGAAATCCTTCTAACAAATGTACAAACCTCATTGTGTCAGCTCATAGGCTGGCCAAATGACATCTCATATGCAAATGTCCCTATTATGTGAACCTACACCAACCTGAAGTCAATATTAATGCTAGGAGGCCCTAATAGGAATACTAAGCTTTCTAAATATTTGGAAAACCAATTTTAAGAACACTTATTAATGTTGATAATTTCATAATTAATAATTTATCTGCTAAAGAAACCAGTCATTTTGCAATAATTTCCACCTATACAATAAGCTGCATCCCTCGCCTTTCATATTCAAACGTCTCCCTTCAGAAGCTCAAACCTAATAGCCTAATTAAAAAACAGGACAACTTTTTTTTTCCGCCACCATTTACAAGAATGAGCTTACTAAAGCAAACTTTAAAAAGGAAATCCTGGGGTGGCAGTCCTTATTTAAAACAGGCATTTCAAGTGTTAAGATGCGAGTGTACAGATCATAATTGTTCCTTAATGTCCAATCTGGAAACATATGACCGAGGCTGCCTGTCTATAAGAGAAAGGCAGTCATGTGATACATATTTTAGTCTTTTTCTTTTGTTTTATTCATCTCCAATACCAATTAGACATACACTGATAACGTGTTGTCTGATATTTTGACAGCATGATAATGGTAATAGCATGTCTGTGAAATTTAGTAATTGTGAACAAGTTCCAGCCAAGCGCTGCGCAAAGATTTACGTCGTCACGACCATCTCTGTAACGCCCAGGAGAACTTGTATTAATGCTAAACATACTGGTCAATATGACACAAAAACAAAACATATATAAAATACATATGCCAAGCCATCAGTATACCAAGCACAGAAAGCATAGACAATTACACTAACATATATAAATGAGCAGTGATGCGCAATTACTGTACCTACAGCTCAGAGGCGAACATTCTGGCCTGCTTAATTTGTCAGGCTTATTATCAATAACTGATTTTCCTGCCCTATTCACCCCCATCTGACAGAAGCTCATCCTGACTGCGTTATTTCTAACACACAGGACCAGCAACAATAATCAAAAATGAAAAACACACGAACATTTCTTTTTGGAAAGGTGTTATGACAAAAAAAATACATTTATTTCAACACAATGTACCCTGATTTCCTATTTGAAGGCGCATATCTCATGTGTCTTCTCATACTTGTAACCTTTGGATCATTTTGCCAATCCAACTGGTGGCAGCTTTGGGCCACAATTTCCACTGTGAAAATTGTCTGAATTTGAAAATCGTTTTTATATAGGCATATAGCCCTTAAAATTTCAAGCAAGAGCATCATTTTACTTTTTGTCTAGAAGCAATGTAACATTTGCTAAAAAATAAAACAACAGTTCTTCCATAGACATTTCCTCGGGGCACTGGTCTTGCACAGAATCGAACAAAGGAAATGTTTCTCGACTTTCATTTCTCAGCTGCCCTGTCTTATCAGAGAAGCTAAAAATAGCCCCTCAGCGCGGCTTGAGCCTGGGCTGCCAGCCATCTGTTTTTTTTTTTTATCTACTCCTGGCCCTCAAGGCTCTCCGGCCGCAGGCATTACACAGATGCTATGTCAGAGAAGCTTTCTAAGCAGTGTCTCTGTTCTGCTCCTTTTCCGGCCCCCACTTTGGCTTCAAGGTCAGAATCTGTCTCCGATTTCTGCATAGATTTGCATTATTCAGCCCCCACCCTCTCCTCACTCTGAAGCGGGGGCTAAGCCGCGACGAGTAGGAGGGCCGCTGCGGTGCGCACGGACCTTACTCTGAAGCTGTCAAAGACAAAAAGTCTTCTCAATTCCATATAAACTGAAATAATTCGCCCTATTGAAAGATCGTTTTTATATACAATTGTTCTCAGGGGGTCGTAATCTTATTTTTCTAATCTCAGTTTAGTAGAAACGCTCACTGTGAATAATTTACAGCACATAACGTACTTATTTTATCAACCTCTAATAGGTGGGAGTCTCTGCATGTTCAGCGTGAATCAGGACCCACAACCGTCTGGACCCAGCACATTGGCTCACTGAACCACCAAGAACACAAACCTGTATTCTGGTACAATTTGCAAATTCGAAATACCCACAATTTTTCTCAAGCTAAACTTTTAACCGATCACTAATTATTTTTTCGTTAACACTTTGTACATTAGGGGTGTCATCAAATCACAGGTGTTGCTCTTTCTCTAGCTACACCCCTCTCAATTTCTTTTTGACAACGTAATCAAATGTTGGACCAGGTAAACACCAGCTATGCGCTGTTCGTTTGGTGGGAGGCTCAAGAACCTTTGAGCTACTATATCATTATTATATGTATCGGGGTACTTGCGGTGGCACTCTAACTGGTCTTTCTACTGGGGCCACTCTTGCTAGTTCCTCTGAAAGGACGCGATAAATACCAGCAACGTCAGTATTTTTTCTCTTTCAGTCTGCTCTCTTTTTACCCGCTCCCCTTCATCCTGTAACTTCTTTTCTTTGGCTTTTTCAGACTCCTGTCTACTTCTCTCTGCTTTGTGAAACACTTACTCTGTCCTTCTATGTGACTCCTTGCGCCAAAACTCAATGGCATCCTTCTGAGCAGGTCTACATTTTCTCTTCCATAGCTCTTCCTCTATCTTCCTCTACCTTCCTCTACCTTCATAATGCATTCCGCATCCCACGTTCCCGTGATAGGCCATCTATACTTTGTCTCTAAATCCTTCGTGTAATCTACCCATAGCTCTAAAAACAACACGGCATCTAAACCATGCTTACAGTACATGAAATGTCCAGGTGTGTCTCTAGGCGGAATGTTAACTGGTTCCTCTAGTACACCTTTTCTGGTACATATCTTACGCAGTTTCGAAAACAACGGCATGTTGGAATGTAACCGAAAACAAAAATCACAATGACCCAAAAAACAAAAATCACAATGAAACAAACTTACATAAAAACCTGACACATTCAAACCTAACTGAACCTGACTAAGACAATAACATTCATACAGTTATATCGGTGCACCTGAAAACTTGGACTTTAATTCTTGAAACATTAATTCTTGAATGCATGCTCTTGAACATACCGGTCTCACAAGTGAGACACGTCTTTACCGTGTTCATTAAATGAACCCGTCTTTATTGCAACCCCCATGAAAAACTCACCGGGAAGCAGAACTTGAACTTGAAGGCCTCGGACACTTGACGCTGCGCAGGGAATGGCGTATCTTAGGTGGATCTCTAGAAACCTCGGACACAGCTCTCTCGCAGGTGGGCTCTGGGTTAGGACGATCCGCAATCCTCACCGCCTCGTATGGATGCCTGGTCGCAGTCCTCCTTCGGTGGCCTGAGGGAGTTGGCGGGAAAACCCGCGACGTGCGCACTTGAAGTCCGTCACGGCTGTGGAAGGGGGCAAAACTGGACCTTCATCTCCGGCGTGTGGGAAAAGAGATTTGTCCCTGGTCGGGCGCCATTAATGTCGTAAATAAAGTATTACGCACTCAGAATTTCTTTATCAATATGATCATGCATAAAGCAAGAGGCTGAGTCTGTGGTATCCGGTTCAAAAGGGCTTTATTCCAATAACTCGAGTTATAGGGAGAATAGTTCCATCACCATAAGGGATCAGGAAGGGTCTAATTCTCAGAGTATTCTCAAAATATTCTCAATCTTTTATTCACAGAGTACAGTATATATACATTCTATATTATACGTAAGCAGGAGTGCTTCAGGCGGAGCAAGAGAGAATGAGATAAGAGCATGTGGGCGTGTAAGTAGGCGTGAAGGTGGGCGTCCATGTGGGCGTCCACTTGATGAGTCATAGGTGAGTGTCATAGGTGGGTGGATACCTGGAGGGGGTTGCGTGATCAGCTGGAACTTTGCCTTAATTGTGCTCAACTCGAGCATGACGTGTAACTGACGTGTGAAAGGGTTGCTATGCAACCGGGGAGTCTGTAGTCTAGAAGTGAGGCCTTCAGTGTCAGGGCGACCAGCACATCTTGTATTATCTGGTATCTAAAGTCTGGAGCAGGGACTGATTTGTGACATAGGTTGCCCATCACCAAGAGCCAATGTGGCATTTATTTCTTCGTTTACTGCTGAAGGCTTACATGGGGGCTATGGGCTTTTCACTGACGTGAGCTTTGTAATCGCACAAAAAGAGACAGAGAGGCTAGGCTTTCTCCTTTGCAGATGGGTCGTGTTTATCCCTCCTTCTCCAGGCAGGAATGTGGTTTCGGTAGGAGTAAGCAGATAACCGTGCTCAATACTGTCTCGGCACCTCGGTCGGGGCCCCTTTGGCTGAGGCCCAAGTGTGCAAGGCCAAGGATACGCAGCTGCAGCTTTCAGAGCATCTGAGGCCTGAAACCTCTTTTCGGCTCTGGCTGAGCCATAAACATGGGCTTCATGAAAATGCAGGAAAACATGATGCAAAACGTGTAGGCCTCAGAGCAGATTTGTCGTTTCTCTCATGGGAGACTGGATTATGGCAGGCCACGTTATAGTATAAGCATCATGATAGACAGGCCATGGAGGGGAAATACATAGGTGACATGTATGTGCACATGAGTGTGGGGAACACACGGGGACACATAGGCCTTATAATATTTTATTTTCCTCAGATTCCACCATCCAGTAGGACAATTGTGGGGGATTTAATAGATTTGTGAACTGTGGAATGGATCCCACACACTCTTAGATCCAAGATATAAGACCTGAAAATGGAGATTCTGAGAGATCAGTAGAAAATCCAAGTAGAAAATGTAGATTTTCATAAGCCATGATGGACAGAAAATCTGAATTCTATTAAAGACACGGAGGCTAATATTATGCAATCCTCTTTATTGCACCACCCACAGCAGCATCATCAAAGAACATAGAATCACAAAGAACTTAGAACATTCCACAAAGAGCCGGAACCTCCATGACTCTTCCTTCTTTTGCGCTGCATAGATAAATTCAAAACAATATATTTTCTTAAAAAGTCCATTAAACATATAATCCCAAATCGAATTAGATTCTTCTTCCTGAATCATTTTTATCCACGACCTGAAAAATAATAAAAAACATTAGGGCTGGGAGAGGAGGGAAAATATTAGCCTCCGTGTCTTTTATAAAATCCAGATTTTCTGTCCATCATGGCTTATGAAAATCTACATTTTATGGCAAGACCGGAGGCTCATATTATGCAAGTTCAAAGCCTCTCTAACAACAAAGAACTTGCATTTAAAATAGGTTTAAAATAAAATTTCCTGAAAACAGAATCATTTGACCAATCTGCACCTCTCAGAATATCATTTAACGCACCCCCTAGCATAAATGCTTTAGATGCAGAGGCACCCCTCACAGAATGTGCCCCGAATCTACTCATATCTACTCCAGCATTCCTCATCACTTCCTTCACCCATCTTGATAAAGTTGGGCTTGAAACAGCTTTGTGAGGTTTCCTATAAGAAATCAACAACTGCTTCTCATTTAATTGGCGAACACCTAAAGTTCTCTTCTCATATTCCTTCAAACATCTAACAACACAAAGATGTTCATGATCATCAAAATATGGATAAAAAATACTATCTGAATTTGTCTTAGTTCTGCTACATAAATAAAAACAAACACCCTCTGGATTAAAAATCCTTGTTCCTACATCTAATGCTTTCACATCTGATACTCTTCTGAACGACAGTAAACATAAAAGCATTGTCAATTTTCCACTTAAAACCCTTAAATCCAAACCACTGTTACTCCCTAAGCCTTCCAAATACACAAGAACTTTTTTAACATCCCACACAGATGAATATCTCTCTACGGGTGGTTTTACAACCCTCACACTCCTTATCAATCTCTTAACCAAAACACTCTGACCAATTGAAACTCCATTAAGCATATCATGCCCAGCCGCAATAGCCGATCTATGTAAATTGATAGTTCTATACGCCAAGCCAGATGCAAACAAAGATGCCAAATAATTCACCACCAAAACTACATCCACTGAAACGGGATCGTAACCCCTCTCCAAACCCAGCGAAACCATTTTTGCCATGCCATTCTATACATCTTCCGTGTTCCCGGAGCCCATGATTCTCTAATCAGATCTGAAGCCTCATCCGAAAGTCCAGGCACTTCCCAGACTCTCCTGAAATTTTCCATGCCATCAATCTCAGCTGACCTGTCAAAACCAACTTGTGATACTCCCCTGACGCATCTCTCAAAATCCCTGGAAATACTGGAAGCAAAATTGGACAATCTATCGACATCTCCAGAAGGATGGGATACCATACTTGAGACTTCCATAAAGGAATTATCAGAACCACCGTCTCCTTCCATTTGCGAACCGATAAGGTCACCGTGGTTATCATCACAAATGGTGGGAAAGCATATCCCCGAAGATTCCTCCAATCCTGTCTGAAAGCATCTATCCCAGCTGATTCCGGATCCGCCCGCCAACTGAAAAACTTCTCCAACTGAGTGTTCCATCTGTTCGCAAACAGATCCACATAACACGGGCCCCACAACTCCATTATCTTCCAAAAAACACACTTGTCGATCATCCAATCGCTCGAATCCGACTGATTCCTCGATTGCCAATCTGCTTGAACATTCTTCTGACCAGGTATATACTCCGCTTGCATCAAAATATTCTGATTCAAACAATAATCCCAAAAAACTCTGGCCAGATCCGCTAGATCCCTTGATCTCGGTCCCCCTAATTTGTTTACATATCTTACTGCTGAGACATTGTCCATCCTCAACAGAACTGAACATCTGGACTTGTCTTTCATGAAACTCTTTATAGCAAAAGAACCCGCCAACAGTTCCAGACAATTTATATGCATTTGACTCTCTTCCACTGTCCACAACCCTCCTGTCGAATCTGCACCACAACGTGCTCCCCAACCAGTTAAACTTGCATCTGACTCTATTGTTAATTCCGGATTCACTCCACAATTGCTTTCCCATTCCAAGCCTCCATATTCTTCAGCCACCATAATAGTTCTGATCTTGCCTCCCCAGAAAGAGAAATCTACTGAGAATACTTCATACCACGTCTTAAATGACTGCCCTTCAATCTCTGAAGAGCTCGATAATTCAATGGACCTGGAAAAATAGCCTGAATCGTTGAAGACAACAGACCAATAATCCGTGCCAACATTCTTAAAGATATTACGTCTAAAGACAAAACCCTTCTGATTTCCTTCTGTATTTTCTTTATTTTGTCCAATGGCAGTCTCAATTGACCCTGAATTGTGTTTACCACAAACCCCAAAAACTGAATCTCCTGACATGGTATTAAACAAGATTTTTCCTTTTGACGACGAAACCTAGCCCCTCTAATAGATCCACTGCTAGCCTTGTATGTTCCTCCACCTTCCCTTTCTCCTGATCCATTATCAAAATGTCGTCTAGATAAATGATTACACAAATTCCCCTTTCTCTCAGAAAAGCAACAACTGGACGAAGCATTTTCGTAAAACACCAAGGGGTCGAAGATAGACCGAAGGGGAGACAAACAAACTTCCACATCTTCCCCTTCCACCTGAACCTGAGAAATCTCTGGTGTTCTATCCATATTGTTATAGTCAGATATGCATCCTTCAAATTCAAACGAGTCAACCAATCTCCCGTCTGAAGCACATCCCTCAACATATGCATTCCCTCCATTTTGAAGTGATGGTACACTACCCAATCGTTCAAACCCTTCAGGTTTATCACAGGTCTCATTCCTTTTCCTTTCTTTTCTACTAGGAATATGTTGCTTACAAACCCTGCACACATATCCAACTCTTCCACAACCGCTCCTTTCAAAATCAACTCTCTTACTTCTTTTTCGACCATGTCCGTCAAATCTGCACTGAACCTTATTATTTGAGGCCACTGATCCTGTATCGGTTCTTCCTTGAAATCTATACGATAACCCAAAACGGTCTGTAGAACCCATGGATCTCCCGTTAGCATGCACCAACTCTTGTAAAACCGGGCAAGTCTGCCACCCAACTTTACATGGGTAACAAAACGGTCTTCTCTTACCTGGCCTTCTTGAACGTCTATTTCCTCTAGAGTTTCCTCTTTCTTTCTGGGGGTAGAAATTGCTGGTTGATAACCATACTGTTGGTAATTGTAATTGTATGGTCTAAACCCCCTCGAAAATGAGGTCCTTGAAATTCCTTGTCCTCTGCCGGGAAATAGACCTCTGCTTCTCCCGGCCACTCCAAAAACACGCCTGTCAAATACTTTCTTTATCTCCCTATGAGATTTTTGTAAAGAACTAAATGCACCCACATATTTACTCATTTCTTTTATGAATGCTTCTCCAAAAAGCATGTCATTTGCTTCTGATCCTCCCTCATTATTTGCGAGTTCCGCAAGTTTTGGATCAATTTTAAGTAATAAACTCTTCCTCCTTTCTACAGAAATTGCTGTATTCGCATTGCCCAACAAGCATACTGCTCTTTGAACCCATTCCCTGAGTTCATCAATATCCAAACTTTTCTTTCCAAGATATGCTTCCTCAGCCATATCGAATATTTTTGTAAGGGGCCCAGTTAGGTCCAGCAACCTATCCTGGCACATCCTTAATCCTTTATCTAGTCCTTTTTAGGGTCTCTTCCTCCTTTCCCAATAAACGCAATAATTTTTGCGTCCAATTCAGGCGTCATAGCAATCTTATTTGTTAAATTTGGTCTTGGACACTCAGAACGGAGTCTCAACCTCACGTCCTTTGGTATCTGTTTTCTCAACCACATTTGGACATACTCCGCAACATGAGGAGCAGGGCTCCATTCTGGTGATAATGGGTGCTTTAGCAACATGGGGTCAAACATTGATTCTCCCAACGGGTCCATCTTCCTCAGATCTTTCCTTATTTTTATCCTAATTTTTTGACTCTTTCACCACCAATTCATCCTCTGAGTTAAAATCTGACGAACAACTCAACTCAATTTCTGCACTACCCGAAGACTCTTCACATTGGATTGTAGTATGTCTTCTACTACCTTGGCCTCTCCCTAGGCCACTTGTGTGTCCTGGACACATGCCTGTTTCGAACGATCGCGAAATAATCCTGAGCTTGGGTAGGCAGTTTTTGCTTTTTTACTTTTTATTTCATCATTTTCAAGATTTTTTCTTTTCCTGTTCACCTTTCCTCCCTTTTTTTCCAACGCCGGTCCCTCACCTGCAGACCAAAAATGCTCCTCCTGACCAAAATTGCCACCTCTTTTTAATTCCTCTAATTTCTTCTCCATTTTGTCATCTAGTTCTTTCGCAAATTTATTTAACATGAGAGTTAACCTCTCTTCCAAAGTCAAATTTGCCTGTGCAATAGCATTTCCTTCAGACATTTTTTTTTTTATTATTTACTATTTTCCTTTAAAAATTAAATGTTTCCCAAACCTAAACCTTCCTCAATCACAAAATGCCCAACTTCTTAAATCCTGACAAACAATCCACTAAATTCAAATGAAAAATCTCTACATTATACTCTACCTCTTTTTCTCTCTTTATGCCACTTTTGCCCAAAAAAATGCTCCTTTTGACAAATATCTCACACAATGCCTCTTCTTAGTTGATCGCTCGTCAATTTCCTCTCAGGGAATAACACGCGACTCGCGCATGCGTCATAAATGTACTCCGCGCAAGCGCGATTAAACGCTTCCTGCGCATGCGCGATTAAACATATTTCTCCTCGCATGCGCGATTAAACGCTTCCTCCGCATGCGCAATTAAACACTTCCTGCCTGAACTTGTCCCAGCCTTACGCCTGACGAACAATGGCCTCCCGAAGCTCGTAATGGTAAGCCAACTGATTTTTATCTCCAAATGTAAACCTTCATCTTTTTACACATACTGCCTTATTCTTTCAACATTTCATCCTAAGAAAGAATTTCCTTTATTTCACTCGTAGCGCGATTCATCCACGAACTCAATTCCATACAGCTCGTTTCTTTTACTAATTTTCAACCTTAAACGAAATCATTTTAACTCCTAAATCTATTCCCACATCCAACCAGTCCTCTTATCTTATTAAAAAATAGCACACAAACTTTTTACTAGATTATTTTCACACATTGAATATTTAAAATCAAGAGCCAAACAAATTTTTTGTATGTATTTTTGTATTTTGTACTTATACCGCGCAACTATCACCCAACGGGTATCTTGGCGCTCGGACTGTGGTGGAGAGAAACTTCTAAACTAACAAAGTGTGTAGCATCAGAGACGGAAGAGAAGAGGAGAGATAGAAAGCCGATGCTGATCAAGGGATGGAGAATTAAGAGGCCATGTGCCCCTCCCTAGGAAAGAGCCAAGTCTTCAAACTTCGCCTGAAATCCATCAAGGAGTTGGCCTGTCTAATATTCAGAGGAAGTTCATTCCAAAGTCGCGGGGCCACTGTACTAAAGGCCCTACCTCCCATCCTAGCCTTCTTGACCCTATCAGTGTTTAGCAAGAAGGCATTCGATGAGCGGAGAGTCCTTTGAGGTTTGTACCAGGATATTTTCTCTTGTAGAGGGATAGGGCCAAGACCATGTGCCGCTCTATAGACAATGCACAGGGATTTAAACTTAACCCTTTCCCTCATAGGAAGCCAATGAAGCTCTTGAAGCGCCAACGTGGTTGAGGAACCACGTTTCCTATTCAGCGCCAGTTTGGCTGCCATAGACTGGACCCTCTGCAAACTCTGGTATATGTAAAGCAGAGCGCCTAGATACAGAGAACTGCAGTAGTCCAGCCTACTCAGGATGATACTACGGACCACCAAAGGTCTTTTCTCCACAGGCAGAAGAGGTAGAATCTGCCGTAGGGCTTTCATGAGAGCAAAGCACACCCCCACTGTCTTTTTAGCTTGAGAAGCCATTTGAAGGTCGTTGTCAAACATGACCCCCAGATTCCGCACCGTTGTCACTGGGACAATGGGTTCTACTTCTGGGGCCATTCTAAGATCGAAAGGCAAATCTCTTACCCCTGCCGAGGGGCAGTAGATCACCTCAGTCTTGCCTCCGTTAAATTGCAGTGAGTTAGCCCTAAGCCAGTCCGAGGTCTGACACATACAGTTCTGGAAGTCATCCATAGTCAAAGCGCCTTTTCCCTCCAGTGAGAACACTAGTTGGGTATCGTCCGCGTAGTTAATAAGATCGATCCCGTACGCTTTGATAATAGGAATTAATGGCTGCAGATAAATGTTGAAAAGGATGGGGCTGATGGCCGATCCCTGGGGGACCCCATATTCCACCAAGGTCCTACTGGAGGTAAAAGGGGGCAGAGAAACCACCTGTTGTCTCCCTGTGAGATAGGATTGTATCCATCTCAAGGCGCATCCCTTCACTCCCAAATGCTCCAGCCTATTCAACAGAATTCGGTGGTTAACCGTATCGAATGCGGCTGACATGTCTAAGAGGACCAGTACTGACGAAAGGCCTCTGTCCGCCCGCATCCGAAGGTTATCCAGCACCGTGACCAGAGCTGTCTCCGTTCTGTGACCTGGTCTAAAGCCAAACTGGCTCTTATCCAGGAGATGGAACTCCTCCAGATACCCAGAGAGAGATCTACTCACTACCTTTTCAATAATTTTTATAGGAAAAGGCAGCAGAGAGATGGGTCTAAAACTAGCAGGATCTCCTGTGTCCAGGGAGGGCTTCTTTAATAGTGGACTAACTACTGCCAGCTTCCATGTTTCAGGCACCACCCCTTCCTCCAAAGATTGGCAGCATATCTGCCACAGCCGAGGGAGCAAAGCCGAAGCATGTTCTTTCCAGATCTTATTGGGTAGGGGGTCTAATGGGGACCCTGACCTCACATTCTGTGCACAGTTGTTAAACAGCTCATTAGTGAGTGGTATAAAGCGCTCCAGTGAGGTTCTCATCCCTAGTTCTCCCGGGGACGTGTGTCCATTATCATTTAGAGGGGAGGGGTCCATGTATTTAGCCCCCCTACAATTTTTGCGATTTTCTCCTCAAAATGAGAAGCGATTTTATCGCATAGCGCCTGTGACGCGACCACTTTATTTCCCACACTAGTGGGATTAGAGAGGTCTCTAATGATCTTAAAAAGGGCTCTGGTGCTGTTTGGTGCTGACAGAATGGAGTTGATGAAAAAGTCCGCCTTAGCCTTAGCCATCAACTCTTTATACTGAGCTTGTACCTTTTAAAATAGTACTTATCTCTGGGGCAGCAGCAAAAAAGAAGGAAGAGTCATGGAGGTTCCGGCTCTTTGTGGAATGTTCTAAGTTCTTTGTGATTCTATGTTCTTTGATGATGCTGCTGTGGGTGGCGCAATAAAGAGGATTGCATAATATGAGCCTCCGGTCTTGCCATAAAATCCAACCGTTTCCCGCGTTGGCCTGAACTTTGAGGATTTAAACCCAGTATGTTTTCTCAGATGCCCGCTTTGGAATACCCTGCTGGGGTCACGTGTTCTGAGAGGTCTCGGCTGAAGGCAGCTGAATGCAGCGTCACAGAGCCGGCCTCCTCTCTGTCTCTGTGATAAAGGAAGCCGGGGTGAGGGCTCCGATCTGCTAACCTGGAGCAGAGCCCAATGTTGCCATTTTATTAATAATAAGCTGAAGGGAGTTGAATACACGGACACTTATTTCACCTAAAGCCAGATCAGAGTGAAAGGCTTAGGGCCGGAGGAACCGAGGCTAGTTGCACCGGGGATGGGCAATCTCGCTGCATCTCAGTCTGAAGAACTGAGTGTCCCTCACACGGGCCGCTATGGACCCGGAGCGGCCCTCTGTACGGGAATGCATTTGCTGCGAAAGCTAAGGAGGTCGTAGCAGTGACCTTGAGCAAAGCTGCATATAGCGCTCCGAAAGCTCAGATTGAGGTGAAGTAGGCACATGTGTCCTGTTGCCCCTCATGTAAGGCACATGAGCTACCGCTCGCCTTCAGCGTTGCAGTCAAACCACCTTTAACGTTTAACCAGAAAACTATCAGCAGCCAAAGCGGTGCACATGAAGAGTAAACTAGAATGGGCTGAATGGGTGAGGAGCCCAGGAAGGGCTGAGCCAGGGCATCAGATGGATGCGCTGTTCTGCTCCACATTTCAACATTCTCGAAGAGCCGCTATGGTACCCTGGCAGGATAGCCCGTGCCACCAATCTTCTAGCGGGGCCTCCGTGTTTTCGTATTGTTTCCAAATATAAGTCTAGAATCCATCACTTTAGGGGTCCACACAAAGTGCTCATTCTAACACGTGTGAAAATCCACATGGCCGGGCCATGTCATCACTAGCAATTTGTGACAGCGGAGCTATTGCCTTGGGGTACAGGCAATGTAACAGGCACAATAAAGGGTGCTGTCTACCCCTTGTCAAATCTGTGACACCCTCAGTGCCCCTGGGTGGAGGAATTGTGAGTTTGTGGAGCGGTACTGGTGCCTGGATATAGGAGGGGTGGGGTTTGTTTGTAGTCTGTCCTCTGTTTCTAGCTCCAAGATTGTATGGTCACTGTCTGTCCCCCTTTCCCTCTTGTTTCTGTTATTGGTCTGGTCTTCGGATCATGGCCTCCTCAATGGAGCACAAAACGTGCATTCCCCGGATCCAGCCAGTTTCAGCGGCTCACCCTGGGCAGGGGCGGCTCTAGGCTCATGGTGGCCCTGTGCAGGGAGCGCAGGTAGGGGGCCCCGGAAGAGGGGGTCCGGGCGGGGCGGAGCTCAGGAAGGTGTTTTAATAAAACGTCCAGAAAAGGCGTTAGATGACCAGTAACATGGTAACAGAAAAACAACATTTACTTTTTGAGTGCTCATCACTTGGATACTTTATTTTAGAATCTGGGTCTCTGGAGGGACCCCTTTCAACAAGAAAAACACGTTGCGCGTCCGTAAGAGAGTTCGGCCACAAAGTAGGATCCCTCCAATCACATAAATCATATTCAGAACACGGGTCTGTAACATGGTCTTGCTCTTTGGCTTCCTTTTCAATACCAGCATCATCCGTCTGTAAACTCTGAACCTCCTTCAGAATGCCAGATGCTGATGGACCGATGAATGATGTTTCAGTTTCTCTGTCTGAGGGTCTTTTGTAATAATCCTCATCCTGAGTTGGTAATTACTGCATGTTTGTATCAATTTCAGAGTCACCTTGTTCATTTTCATTGGTCTGCTCATGAGTATCATTCTGCTCATGGATATCATCATTTTTTTGTTCTTCTTTATGGTCGTCAGCGCCTGTTTTACCTAGTGCATCAGCAGTACTCTGGCCAGAGGATTCTCCATCTTTAGGTTTCCCTTGGGTGATAAAGTTCAGGATTGCTCCTTCCTGTGACACTACGAAAGCCTGCTGAGCCACCTTTCTCTTTCGTTTCAAATAACCAGATTTGTATACTCAATCAAATAGTCTTTATTCGGGTATTAAAAAAATATCCATAAAAGATACACATCATAAAACAGTCTTATTTTTGTTAAAAACTTAAATCATTATACACAATACACGTAAAATCAGTAATGATAAAACCCCGATATACATAGTAATTAAAAACGGGACAATCAAATACTATAATCCATTATGTACAACTTTCTCACAGTAATTAGTATAGACTGAATCTGGGTACAAACTTTTTAATCCTATAAACTTGGGAGCGACCCTCATAGTTAGTCCTCTCCTCTAGTGTTTCTTAGTTTAACAGCCAATCGCAGGAAGTGTACAGTGCTAAATAAAACAAAGGGGTCGGCGGAGAGTTTAAGAAATAAAAGAGCCACTTTAGCCTGTCTGATTTTGGAGCGTCTTAAAATAGTTTTTAGGAACCGGGACCTTGGGTATGCATAAAAGGGGCAGATTAGGACGAAATGAAGGGTATCTTGCGGAGATCTTAGATCGCAGCCGCAACACCCTTTTGTGCTTGCATCGCTTGCAAAACCAGCTGGGACTGACAGAATGTGGTGCAAAAGATTTTGCCTGAATCTAGTCATCAGGAATCTATCCTGTCCATTGTGTATATTGGACAGGTAAAATTCCATGCCCAGACAAGATTTTTTGAGCTGGTATTGTCTTACAGTGCTTTTCTGCCCTTCCCTTTCCTCTCTAACCCCGGCTGAATACCGTAGGAAGTCTGCCTTTATGACGCCCTTGTCTCTCTTGGCTAATGTAGAGGGATCATTGAAAAAGTTGGCATGACCCAATCTATTTAGTGTGTCCCTTACATATTTGAGCCAGGGTATTTGCAGCCCCTTGACCCCCCTCATACAGTCCTCCAAGATTTGTCTACTTAGACTTGCCTCTGGATTTGTCCATATTTTAACCCAACAAATAATCGGTTTGAGGCAAGCCCTCTCGCTAAGGTAGGAGATACCCAGCTCCTCATGGACTATAAAAGAAGGGGTACTTTGAGGCACTTGCAGGAGTCTCCTTAAAAACTTGTTTTCCTCCAATTGAATTTTTTCCCCGTCTGTGAAGCCCCACACCTCACTTCCATACAGGGTTTTGGCGCAACAGACAGAGCCATATAGATGCACTATTTCATTGGGTGACCAGCGGCCAAGTCTGTGTGCATAATTCATAATTGACCCCACCGCACTAGGGTGTTGGCTACATTTATGTCTTATGAGGGATTTAAAATTGAGGTCTTTATCAAATAGGATCCCCAGGTAGTTAAAGAATTTAACCTTCTCAAGTTTATGTGTTCCTATAGTAAAGACACAATTCTTGGATGGGGTTTTACCCGCTTCCATGATGTACGACTTTGAGAGGTTAGGTACTAGATCAAGGTCTACCATGAAACTGACAAATCCGCTAATGAGGGCCTGCAAACTCCTTCCTGTACGCGCCAAGAGGACCGCGTCGTCTGCATATAGGAGGACAGGTATACTTCTCCTCCCAATGCAGGGACAGTCTGCCTCCAAGGCTCCAAGCGCCTTGTCGAGCCCATTGATATAAAGCGAGAACAGGAAGGGCGCAAGGATGCATCCTTGTCTTACCCGACCACGACACTGGAAGTCCTCTGTGACGTCTCCCTCGTCAGTAAATCTAACCCGTGCCGTGGTGTTTTGATGAAGCATTCGTAAAACGTGGATCAGTCCTGTGTCCACGCCCATGGTTCCCATAATTTCCCACAGCTTTCTTCTGTTCACACAGTCAAATGCTGCTGAGAGGTCCATAAATGCCAAGTAGACTGTGCCTTCCCTGGCCATAGTATACTTTGCCACCAGGTGATAAAGGTTAAGGCATTGGTCAGTTGTGGAACGCCCATTTCGGAAACCATACTGAACATCCGTGAAGATGTTGTTTTCATCGGCCCAGACCATTAAGCGATTTAAAATGACTCTCCCCAAGACTTTCGCCGTAACATCTATAAGGGATATTGGGCGATAACATTGTGGTTCATTTCTGTTGCCCTTCTTAAATATAGGCACAATGACGGCCGTGGACCAGGATCTGGGCATACCTACTTCGAAGGCTGTGTTGAACACCCTAGTTAGTATAGGGGCCCAGAGGTCTGCCTGGCTTTTAAATAAATCGGGAGGTATCCCGTCGGGCCCTGGTGCCTTTCTCATTACCAGACCATCGATACCCAATTTGACCTCAGCTACCATGATGGGTGTCCAATCGCTGATAGAGAGTCCTAAAATTGGGGTTGACTGCTCCTCAAATTTCCCACGATTGTACAGACTGGTGAAGTGCACCACCCACGCCTCTGGCAGAATGTGAGACGCCACTTGGGGTTTATTTGGGGGTTGGAAACACGGGGCATTTATTACCCTCCAGAAACTGCTCATGTCTCTAAGCTCTGCAGCCTCTCTTAGAGAGTCCCAAGCCTCGAGTTGTAAGGAGGTTTTCCGCAACTTGGTCGCTTTTTTGTAGCGAATCCTACAGGCAGCAATCTTTCCTCTGTCCTTTGGGACTGTTGTTAGTGCCGTCTTCAGGTCCCTATGAGCCCTTGAACAGTTCTT
Organism: Triturus cristatus; assembly: GCF_964204655.1. Classification (NCBI taxonomy): domain Eukaryota; kingdom Metazoa; phylum Chordata; class Amphibia; order Caudata; family Salamandridae; genus Triturus; species Triturus cristatus. The sequence goes on from NC_140594.1 coordinate 83,272,942, forward strand.
GTCGAACCATCTGGGGCAGAAATCTGCCTGAGTCTTTGGTTTACTCCTTAAAAGGCTATCTATGTGCTGAGCAGTGCCCTCGAATGCTGCAATCAAATCCGTCCCCTCTACATTTAGATATAAACACCTCCAAGTGTGGTTATCAGCGTTGGCGAGGAGAACTCTATGGAGTTCCTCTCCATCAATGCTGCTCCATTTAATTCTCCTCCCCTGATCCTTTGCCTTATATTCGCCCACAGTGGTCTTTTTGACCACTTTGGTACAGATCGTGTCCACCAGTGACAGTGCCAGGGGGTTGTGGTCACTGAACACACTGGGCACTATCTTAAAGTCGCCTACCCTACTTTCTAAGACATTGGATATGAAGATGTAATCAATAATTGAGTTGTTGCCCCTTCCCTTGAAGGAAGGAGTTATAGTGTTAGGCATCCCACACCCAATCCTATCCATCGTGTGGGTTAAAGCAAACTTGCTCAGAATTGTACTCAGCGCCAGACCCTCTCTAGAATGCTCCGGATGCCAACCCTTAATAGAAGGACAGGCGTCCCAAGTACCACCTTCCCATTTCAGGTAGGGGCACTGATGACAATTAAAGTCCCCCATAAGGATTAACTGGGTGCCTGCATCCCTTGTGTCTTGTAAGCTGACCAGCCTCTCCTCCAGCTCCACCAAATTTGACAAGGATTGTCCCGCATTATAAAAATTTATAAAAATGAGCTTTAAGCCCTTTGTTATGTATCTTACGCCCTGGAGACAGCATGAATCCCACCCCAGGTCAACCCACCTTCCTTGCAATGCCAGTGCCATGTACATAATTAGTCCGCCCTTGGCGCGGCCCATAGGTGATTTCCGGGCCGGGACGGAACAATGTGTATCCTTCGAGAAATAACGCGTCACTGCTTGTTTCCCATGTTTCCTGGAGACAAATGACATGGTGTTTTTTGATGAAATCTAGCCAGTCTAAATTTTGAATCTTGGCTACAAGCCCTGCAATGTTCCAGGAAATCAGCCTCAGTTCTTTATAGTTTGAGTCAAGGCCCCTAATCGCTCCTGGCAGCTTTTTTGGGGGAGGGCACGTATTTGGGTAATTTACTAGTGGTGGCATGGTTTCTACTTCCCTCTCCGGCCCTGCTATGATACCGCCCGCTAAATCCAGGTCAAGTGCCCCTAGTTCCAGATCATGTACCCCTAGTGGGTGAATATCTCCAATAATGCGGTGGGTGTCTCGTTCTGTCTCAGTCTCCCCACTCCCTGTTTTGATCAGTCAGTCTTGTTCGTCCAGGGCAGAGGTACTATAGAGAGGGGCAAATCTGTTTGTTTCATTGCTGAGGACATCCTCCCTCCTTTTCTTGACGACCCCGGGCCATGCCATCTCTGCCCAAATTCTGGGGCACTATTCCTGTAAAAGAAATGCAGGGGTAGCATCCTGATACAGGACCCATTTCCTCCCTCCTCATGGCGATTATCAAGCAGATCTCTTACTAACTCGGGGTGCCTGAAGTTAACAATGACACAGTCGCCTGCAAATTTTTTCTCACTGTTTCCAATCCAAGCCACCCTCCTGGCCAAAAGAATATGCCTATGCTGCAATCTCCTGACAGATGTGTTATTACGTAGCCAGTGCGAGGCTTTATTGATCAGTGTGCTGGTCATTTCTTCACTATCTTTATTGAGACCAGGCACGCCTACTAGCACAATCGGATAGGGGCTAGATGCGGGGGGTAAATCCAATGTCTGAAGACCTGGAGTACTCTGGGCGCAGACATTACTATTATTCTTGTGAGCATTGTCGGGCTCTTTTTGTCCCCGACAAACGTCCTTTGGGTCAGGAAGAATCCGCGTGTTGCCCTGGGCCTTACAGCACGGGATCCCATTACTTGTATTTGCTTGTTCCCCGTGTATTTCCCTGTGGTCTCTGTGCCCGGGGTCAGTATTAGTGGCGGCCTTATTCCCACGATCAGCCACTACTGGCTCCTCCTCCCTCCTCTGTGAATTAGTCCCGGATGGCTGTCAACTAACCGGGTCTACCAGCCTACTTAATTTCCCAACCAAATTAGAAATTGCTGTCATTGCTGGGCCTAAATGTTGGAGTAAAAGCTGTTCCATTTTTTCACCAAATGCTGTAGTAATTTCGTGCAGCCCCACCGCCCCATTTGTAATTTGACAGGATGGGCATACTCTGCTCTCAGGGTTCGTATTTACTCCTTTACTAGGCTTTAATGGCCCTCTACGGCTGGGCTTACTGGGACGAGTTACTAAAAGCGTCCCACCTCTATCCAGGGGCCCTGTCAATAATTGGGATGTTTTGGAGCGTGTAACAACTTCACTGATGGGGGTCTGAGTGAGGTCTATATTAGGCGCTGATCGTTGAGCGCTGGGCGCCCCCCTTAAGTCTTCTCCTCCCAGTGTGTTATTTACAGGAACCAGCTGAGTGTCACTAGTGCCGGACATTTGCTTCGAAATGTCTTTAGTGGTGAGGCCTGTTACAATTGGGCCTAGTGTGTCTGGGTCCCCCTGTGAACTACACTCTGCCACTGTTAATATGTCGGTGGAATCAGGCTGAGTTGAATGGACTTGTTTAGCTTGAGTTAGAGGGGCTCTACCACCAGGCGTAGGGCAAAAAGCTATATTGCCCAAGGAGGACCGTTTCTTAGCTATTAGAGAATCCAGTGAGAGCCGCTGCTCAGTCAACTGGATCTCATGGGCTAGCAGTGACTCAGCTCGTATGATAAAGGCGTCAAGGGTACCCTTTACCCCTCCCTCCACCCTGGATTGATGGTTCTTTGACTTGACCATGATCGGCCAATTTCGCCGGTGCGACGGCGGGAGGGAGAAGCAATCTGCGGCAAAAGGGATGTGGCAACCCCAGGAGGCCAAAGAGGACGTCAGGTAAGCACAGCAGGTTTATCCTCACAGCAAAAGCGTTCTGATTTGTGTACTCGAATTCTCTTCATTTTGCTTGCAATGCAGCGGGCGAGGCTAGCAGTGGGTAGGGGAAAAAAAGAAGACAATCAGCAGTGGCGGCTGCTGAAAGATTTTGATGTGTCATTTTTATTTTCTTACAAAAACAACAGTTGATGGACAGAATTCAGAACAATGTCATACATTCACCCCAGTACAGAGATCTGGGCCTAAATCCATCGTTTTTTTGCTCACCACACCACCCCAGTTCAGACATGGCCATATGCAAATCAGCCTTGACCCTGTGCCTCATGGGAACAGTCCAGCCCGAACTGCCAAGCCATGTCTTCCCTGGACTACACAATGAAGGACCAGCATACCTTAATGAACGAGTGAATTTCCACCAACCTACCAGGAAAATATGTTCCAGAACCATCTCCCTAGCAGCCCCCCAATGCAGCCGCTGATAAAACAGTGGAGGCCGCTACTTCTCCCCCCTGGCAGTGAAGACCTGAAACCCCTCCCCCTGCACCTCAGAGCCTCACTATCGCTCCAGCAGTTCAGGAAGGACCACAAGACCTCGCTGTTCAACCAACAAGAAGCATGATCCAGCAGCATGGATCCCACACCGCCTCGAGACCCTTATGTGTGAAGCAGCTGAGCTTTACAAACCCTGACTGATTGATAGTAATTACCCTTCCCACTACATGTATGACACATTATGAGGACTAGCCATATATGGAAGGTTTATTTGAAGAGTGTTATAAAACTATAGGGTAGATCATCTTTTTCCTACTGTATAATTTAATCTGCTTTCTGGTCGTCTGGTTCTTAGCGCTGGGAGGCCTTAGGGTAGCCATGCGCTCTATAAATGCCTCTTTCATTTCATTTCATTTCATCATGTGACTTGGCATACAAGGTCTGTTTTCTCAGTCCACTGAGAGCAGTAGAGCCTGGAGAATAATTCATGATCTATTTGGGAAGTGACCTTAGCAGGAAGGGAGTAGGCTACCTTTAAATCATGGCACACAGAGACCTGTCTCAGTAAGTCACTAACTGATCCTGAAGACAGCCTACAGGTAACCAAAGACTCGTCCACTTTACCACATTGTCAAAAGACAAAATACAATATATTTAATTAAGGTTTCTTGTATAGTGCCATATTCCAGCAACCAGTTCTGCTCGCTTTCAGAGCACCTATTAAACAAGGATTAATTACAGTGAGTCCTAAGGCTATGAAAAGGCACTAGAGGTTCACTGAAGCAAAATTAATGTGCAAGGAACATCCAGTCAGGAGACAACTTTCAAGCAGACGTACGAATCACTAGCACAGCGTACCAACGACCCCATGGTCCGTGGCATAGGCAAGGAAAATGGCACCTTTGGCTGCTGCTCAGGAAGTAAAATATAGCAATTATCAGGGTTCAATGGGCCCCTGAGGGTTTTGGGTCTCACTACCACTGTACTTGCTGAACCAATGGTAACTATGCCCCTAGTATGGACAGAGAAGGCTGCTTCACCAATTGCAAACTGAGGACTAGTTACACTAGTTTTCTCTGCTAGTCACATGACAAGCACTGGAATGTAATTAAAAAAATGATCAAGAAGCCAGTCTCCTACCAAGGTCTCTGCAAAAGGTCATTAGATTGAGTTAACTTGGGTAGGCACTGCCATCCTATTCCAGGCGTCCATCCATAGGTGCTTGCATTTCATGTCTGCCTCAACACCATATAAACAGACATAACCAAATGCCAAGTACATTCGAACACTCGATGTTTTAAAAGATTTGTGCAGGCAGATCCAATCATTAGATCACAAGTATCAGCTTCATACTCTGTTTTCATGATTGTTGATAAGTAATTGTAATCATTTTAATGAATCCTTAACATTACGTCTAACACCTCGTACCCTGCTCTCCTCTTCCCCCCATTACGACCGTGCCTCCCAAGTTACACCTCCAAAAGTCACCATGCCTCCCCTCAGCCACAAGTAAACTCCTGACTCACTCTTCCCTCAACATACAGCGCCGATCTGTACCACTCCCTACCCCTGGCGCACGGTGACCACCTCTCCGACCTGCGCCCTCTCAGAGATGAATCGTGAGGGAGAGGCTCTCTATCACGATTCATCATGCCCTCCCTTCCCATGGCCACCAGAATACCTCCAGCTCGCCACCTCACATGGCTTACCTCCACCCAGACCCAAAGCACACACTATCTACAATAACATCCTCACCCAACCTTCCCCACGCCCCCGGCTCCTCACCCCCACGGGCTGGGATACATTCCTACGCCTGATCTGCCCTCCTCCCCAGTGCTCCCCACACCCTCGTCCAATGGCTCACCTTCCCTCGGGTTCACTCTGCAGTGGCACACGCTGACCTCCTCACTCCCCCTCCCCATGCCCTGACCCTTGGGCTGCTCACCTCGCAGCTGGCACCAAAGGTTGCACACTGGCATGCTAGCCTCTGCAAGGCGGCCTTTCTTGCCATGGGTCTCTAGGCACGCCGGTGCATGGCCTCGGCCGGTCTCGGTGCTGCTCGCTGCACGCCGGGCACAGGTGCTGCCACCCCTCCTGCCGCCAGTGATGCGTGGTGCTTCTGTAACCCCTTCGCTGCAGGACTCGCGGGCACTGCGCATGCGCGCACATGCGAACCTCCGGAGGTGCCAGATCTGGACTATTAAAACAAGCTCGATTCTCCTGGAAAAAAAGTTCTAAACAAGCACAAGACCTACCAGAAGAGCCCGAAACAAGGCCGACCCCACACAAAGACGAGACTGGGTTAGAAAGGAAAAGAGTATAAGAACTACCATTCAGCGTGCATCACATTGGATTTAGCACGCCTCAGTCGTTCATGCGCCAAATCCCTGCCAGGGGCCGCCACGAATATGTATTGTATCCGATTCCTCGTGGTGGCCCCTGGGGTTTGGTGGCCCTGTGCAGGTGCACAGCTTGCACCTGCCTAAGGCCGCCCCTGCCCTGGGACCCAGAAGAAGAGGCCCGTCAACAAAGGGCTGTGGCAAGGGCGTGCAGGTGCGCCGCCGCTGCGATGGGTAACGTTTTACTGGGTCCAGTCTGGTGTCTGGGGGCTAGTCCAGATCCGGAACCCGTGGAACAGTAGAGTATCGGCCAGACCGAAAATGCCAGGAGGTAACTTTTCCTTATTGCCATTTTTTCACTATTTTGGCTGAAGTAGTTGAGGGCCACAATGGACAGCCAGCAGGACTGCAGAAAGGTTCATCCTAGTGATGAGTGGGGCAGCCGGCAGAAGGGTGCTATCGAACCTGCCACCACAGTCGCGTAAGCTCATGTTACAGGTTTCTGAGATGGCGCACAAGAAAGGCTCCATAAGTTCCAGGCAGCATCAATCATACTAGAGCAATCAGTGTACTTTTAATTCACTTTCTAACTTTTTGTTCTCAACTATTTTGACGATCGCTCCATTATTTGATCTCGCTGATACTTTCTTGCAAGGGGGAGAATTCTTAATCAAAGACTCGGATTTCAGTCTAAGTGGAATAGGGTGAGAAATTTCCACAGCCGCTAAATACAATTTCCAGGGTGGTAAATACCTTCAATTCGAGTTTTCAGAAGGATTGACATGCCAGAATCAATTAAAGAGAACTGCAGGCGTGTAATATCAATCAATCAATCAAGAATCTTTATTTCGGCCGAAACGGCCATAAAAACACAGATAAAAAATACAGTACAAGCCATTAGATAATAAAAAGAGACGAACATTACAATGTGAAAAACGGGCAGTTATTCTGGTTAAAACAGCAATACAGTACATACAGCGCTCCACTTTCCCCCAGACTTCCTCTGTGGATCAGAAAGCACGTCTAAAATTATGTAATTTACTAAAAGTGCATGTGCAATACATGGGGGACGTGGGGCCTAACGTTTATATTGAGTCAGATTCAATAAAGTACATATGCAAGCGTGTAATAACTATTACACAACTCGTAACTTACTGTTTCAGCATCGGAACAAAAATAGTCTGATTTAGAGCAACTCTCATCTCATCCTAATGCCCCTTGTAGACACGTTCATACGTAACCGTGACGTAAGTGAGTTCACCTCCGCCCTCCAACACGCACACACACGCAATACTGTTGTATTTACAGTAACTAACTCGGGACGGGTTCCTGATAAAACAAACACTTCTCCTTTCAGTCAATCCGTCTTTTGTCAATATCCTAAAAAAAATCGTCGCTGCCCTTCGATGTCGCTAAAGCCGTGTCGAGTGTATCAGTTTTAGGTTTCCCAAATCTATCACATTTTTCTATGACACTAGCCTGTTTCTATTTAAAATGTTAGGGGAGAAAGGACCCGGGCCGGGGAAGGCAAAGCCGGACCCGATGGAGGCCTGGGTAGAACGCCGGCCAGCGGCGGGACCCCCCACGCCACGCCCCCGCAATTAGGAAACCCGGCTAGGCTGGGGAGGGCATGGATAGGCCCGCAAACAAAGGAAGCTCCCCCCCCCCCAATCAGGGGGCGAGCAAGGTAGGCAAGGGGGAGGTTAAGAGGGGCCATCGGCCCAGGAAATCGCATTTCAAGTCTCCCCCTTGCGAAAGAAGAAGAAGAGAAGAACCCGAGCTGAGTCGAATGGAGATCTACCCAAGTCGAACAGAGGAAGTGTGGCCCGAATCCGATCTTAGTCTATGTCGAAGGAAACAGCGTTGGGAATCGAGCCGGAAGGGACGAAGGAAGGAGGCCGGGCGGTGGAACAGCCGCAGCATGCCCGAAACTTCCCCGCCACAGAGCACCGGAGGCGCAGAGGTTTCGCGCCTTTTTTCCCAAGCACTGGAGTAAACGCCGGGACATGAGCAAGGAGGCGACAAACAGACGCTAGCACCTGATGCCGGAACGGCGGTGCGTGGCACCACCAAGCCAAGACTCAGGGGGCTATGAGGAATCGACAGTAACACGTCCAGGAAGCAGAACTAACCTCCCCCCCAGCCATTAAGGAATCGAAGACCTACTGACTGTCGTCCGACCCTGCCACGGACTTTGGACCGGCGGAGCGGCAAATGTAGGACAGGCCGGATGCGCCGCCTTTTTTACCGGTGGTTTTCAAGCAGCTGCAAACAGAGGCTAATCGTGGGGCCGAGCCGGGCCTTCCTACCCCCCCCGCCTTTTTTGCAGAGGCGGGCACTGGGAGTGGTGCGGTGGGATCAGCGCAAGCAGATCCTCCGACCTGCCACCGTCACATGCCCAAAACCTGCGGCCACTACGGCGGTGTCTGGCGGCGCTACAGGGGCAGCTCAAACCTAAACAGCAGCGGCCAGGGAACCTCATGGGTCGCTGCGGGTGGCGGCGGCAGCCCCCAACCAAGGACGATCAAGTAGGTAACCACGGGTGCGAAGCCCGAAATGTAATGAAAAAGGTTAAAGCGGGAAAGAGGCAGAAGGTAGGGGGCTCGACTAGAACGTGCGTAGGGGTCGAGTTATCCATGTCTCAATCTGACCGGACTAATTTAAAGATTAGGGAGGGTATGCACTGCGCGGCGAATCCGATTTTAATGATTAAAGATGCAAGCATAGCGGTCAGACATCCAAATACCCCCTCTATGTGCATCGGCATGCTTGGGGTGAAATGGTTACCCGTCATTTTGTTGTTAAATGTGTAAACCAGCAAGGGCCGTTTTTGGTGAGGCCCTGACTCCGCAAGCATGCCCTCCACGGCCTAATCACCAACAGCTCACTGTATGTGCACCTGTCCAAAACTAAAATGCATTAAACAAGTTTTAAATCAGCAGAAAGAACCTCTGTGGAAAGGCTCCGTAAGTTTCCAAAAGACAGGATTTGCTGTCTGAAGTTTTCCGGTAGACCGGATTTGCTGCCTGTGCAAATTGCACTTGCAAGCAAGATGTCATCAGTGCAGTGCCTTGAAATAGTGGTCAGGGCTTCTTCTTGAGCCACCCTTGTCGCCGTAAATTATGTAGGGCTCTTACAAACGAGGCTGGAGACTTGCAGAGTTGAGAATATAGGATTCGTTCTTACATGAGAAGCCTCGCACGTCACCGCTGTCTATCTCAAGTCTGCCTCGCAGCTGTCAGTCCATAGAACACTCCACCTTTACATTCTCCAATCTAGGCACTGTGATCTTGTGCCCATGAAGTCACTGGGGCAGGCTGTAGTAACAACAAAGTGCAGCACAAAATGCCAATAACAATACAGAAAAATATATATATATCTTAACATACAATTTTATAGTGGAATAAATAAGAATGCAATTCCCAGTAACGTTTATCTAAGACAGAGAGATTCCTATATTGCATATCTTGGCTGTGGTGAGGTCACCCAGTCACAGTGGCACACCTGCTAAGCGAAGGGGTAAGGAGTGAGTGTGCATGAGGTAATAAGGAATGAAAAATTCAACGATCAGTGCATCTCCTGCACTCTGATTGATACAAATAGCGTCTTATAGTGGACTGGGTGAGAGGGAACAGCGATCTCCGCTCTCAGTACCAGTATGCTATCCTCCATCCCTTAGCTCTCCACTAGCACTCCAGCGAGTTGCTCACCGAGACAGCAGCTGGTCTGCAGGACACACAACTCGCAGAGAGCTGAGAAGTAGTGCAACAGAGCATGGTCCCAGCCACAGGCTTCAGGCTCGGGGCCAGCACTTTAGTGAGATACACTCCGACCCCAACCTCCAACTAAACCAGCATGTGTGCGGTATGCACACGATCTCACAGCACCATGACGGGCTGGTATGTGGAGGAACCAACACCACAATTACGTTCTACTTGTGATATGCACAACTAGGACAGCACTAATGCAGTGATGTCATGGTCTGTGGAGAACGGGTGCATGGCATGCTACAGTTGGTCCTCGGGTGGTGATGAAGCTGATTTGAAGCGAATTTGATAATCAAGGTTAATATGATCCATTCAGCCATTCAGCTTAGGGAGAGGGGTAAAATGGCACAGAGGGGAGATCATTTTATTAAAGCGCAGAGCAGGACAAGAGAAGGTACAGTGAGGGATAGAAAGACAAAATAGTGGCTCAAATGGATTGCAGTGCAAAGTCAAACGTTGGCAGTGGGACGATACATGCCATCCAATCAAAACTCGGAGAGACCTTCATGATACTGGGCAGGACATACACAAGAATAGGGAGGAATGCTATCAAATCAGGATAAAGGGTCTGAGACAGACGAGGAAGTCATCCAATAAAAAAGAACTAACCAGACACCCACACTATGTATTGTTTTGTTCATAGTAGGCCTTCAACAAAAGTCTTAAAAATGGGCTATAAAATGCTTGCCCTCTTTTCTGGATTTAACACAGTGCCACCTTACATCATTCTACTTTTTCTCTCGGAATAGGATAATAATAGAGTACCCCAGGGCAGTTGTAAAGAGACATTTAAAATGCGTTTTAGGTAGTGCATGCTAGTGCAATTTGTTTTTCATTAACAGTGTATTGAAACTTTGGTCCACATGGCACGCACGGAAGCAAATGCCTTCCAAACATTTTTGGGGGACTGAAAGTGTGTCTCTCAAGCCAAATTCCGATAGGGCTACCACCTTTTATTATCCTGGACCTGCTGTCTTTGGTGTGTGTAGTCCAAGCACAGTCTTGGAAACACCTGGTTGCTACTGCAACCACATCCGACCTTCAGTCTCATCCCAACATTTGTATCAACCATATTGGGGACAAACATTCCCTAGCAGATGCAAGTCTAGAGGCACCATGAATGAGATCGAAAACTAAAGACTGTGTCTTGCTTGTGACATGCTGGCTCCCAGAATCAAGAGTCTTTATGTCTGCAGTATGCCGCAAGGTGCCCACTCTGCTGTCTCCACCAGAGGTGCAAGGCCAAACCAATCCATCCACCTCCAGTAGATAAATAGCAGTGTTCAAATGTTGGCCTGCTTAACAAGGTCAGCCTTAAGCACCTGCGATGTGAAGCTTGACAACAAAATCCATGCTGGTTTAGCACAGCCATGACAAATGAGCCCAATTACCTCACAAGTACCAGTATCTTACAAAATACCACTCAGAAAAGATTCAACCTGTACCACCGGATTAAGTTACCAAACGAGCAGCGATAAACACACTTACATGGAGGCTTGGCTCTTGAGAGACCTTCCTTAGCTAGAACAAACCGGATGTATGGTGTCCAGCGGATGTGCAACTAGCCTATCGTTGTCAGAATATTATCTGACATAAATTTGGTGTGCAAAATAGTGTTAAATATATATTGCCCTATTGGAGTTGATAGAAATTCTACATCCAATGAGACGATATTGCAGTAAGCAATATTTAAGAGATGTTTTCTCAGACGATGTTTCGGGGCTATGATATTCTGATATACAAGCAAAACATTTTGCTTTTTTTTTTTGCTTTATTAAACAAAGATCTGTGAGTTGCAGGTCACTGCAGTTAAAAGACAAGTGGTAGAAAAAACAGAGCAGAAAATAAGCATATTCGTGGTACCTTTAAGAGTGGGGCAGACATGAAGTGCGGGCGAGGTGTTCCTGAAGTGTGTAGGACAACCTAATTCTTGTTGTCATATTAAATATTATAATTTTCGAAAAAAGCAAGACCCGAACAGGGCAGTACAAAAGCTACCCATTTTCAGGGCGATGGTCAAGTTAGGACCTGGGGGAATCCGCTTTTCGGCTAGAGGAGGGCCCCCGTAAGAAAAAGTACACCAATCTGGTCTAAAAGGCAAACAAAAACAAAAAACAAAAAAAAAAAAACAGCAGAAAGGTACCAAGACCGCCTGGGGCTATAACAATCCAGATTGCGTGGGAACAGATACACAGCTAAGGACCAGACGCCAGCAAACAAGCCTGGCGGTGGGAGGGCGGCATCCTGCAAGGCCGCGTCGGGGCACGCACACTCGTGGCACCCAGAAGCATAATGGCCAACCACAGGAAGGCCCAAGCAACCAGCCTGGTTGCAAAAATGGGCAAAACAATTCCCCTAATGTCAATTACGAAAAGCTAGTCCATTATACCTGCCCCACACACTAAGCATAGTTAGAGGAGGTAAAGCTAGAGGGCATAGAAAAAATCCAGACGAGAGCTAAACACCACCAGGGCCAAAGCGTACAAGGCCCAGGGGTGGATGTCAGGCAACACGGGTCCATAAACTGGTAGTAGTCAGGGTAACACCTGGAGGATGGGGTATACCACACGGGGATAGGAATAGACAAGTTCACGTGGAACATCGTAGGCAGATTCGAGCTAGGAGGTTGCAAGTAGGTCACGAGGTTAGGCCGAGCTAAGGGGGGAGCTCCCTCCGATCGAAAAACCGTAGAGAGCGTGGCGGAGCTGACACGAGGAACCTAGTAGAGAACGAAATTACTAGGAGATAGATGAAAGGCTCGCACAGTGTCCTTGGGATGCCTCACGGCAGGGGCACTGGGGGAGCCATTGGGCGGCGTGCCGCCAGAGAAAGAACAGAGATGACACTCCCGCAGGACCCGGAGATGCTTTACGGCAGGGGTACAGACGGACAAGATGACAAGGACCCAGCCCCAAGAAAACAGAGTAGATGCTCAAGTAAGGTCCTTGGGATGCCAAACGGCAGAGACCCCTGGGAGAAGGGAGGGCCCCGAAAGGATACAGGACGAGCGGGACGGCACTTGCAGCCCGGGCATGCCCAGAAAGGGACACCCTCCAAATCGGTAGCAAGTTGAAGCCTAGACCCGTGAATCGAAACACAGGGATTGGGGCCCCTCCCTCCTCTGCCAGGCAATTGAGGCGGCTGGGTCCAGAATGCAAATAGAGAAAATAATGAACAATAGATAAAAGTGAAACACGGTCATTGAAAGACTATAGTAAGACCATGAGTGTTGAAATTTGTAATATGAAGATTTCCTGTTACCAAAATGTTTGTTGTGAAAATAAAACTGCGACCTTTTCAGGCACCAAGAAGTGGTCAAGTGCTAATTAAGGGAAAAGCGCGCAGCGATGACAACAAACAGGGGGGAGCGGGGAGGGAGTGCTCGCCGCCTGGACGGGGTTAGGACCCGGGCCGGGGAAGGCAAAGCCGGACCCGATGGAGGCCTGGGTAGAACGCCGGCCGGCGGCGGGACCCCCCACGCCACGCCCCCCCATTTAGGAAACCCGGCTAGGCTGGGGAGGGCATGGATAGGCCCGCAAACAAAGGAAGCTCCCCGCCCCCAATCAGGGGGCGAGCAAGGTAGGCAAGGGGGAGGTTAAGAGGGGCCATCGGCCCAGGAAATCGCATTTCAAGTCTCCCCCTTGCGAAAGAAGAAGAAGAGAAGCCCACCCACCCACACCTATGGATACGGGCGTCGCAGCCGTAGGGGGGGAAGGGTAGAGGAGCTGACACGAGGAACCTAGTAGAGAACGAAATTACTAGGAGATAGATGAAAGGCTCGCACAGTGTCCTTGGGATGCCTCACGGCAGGGGCACTGGGGGAGCCATTGGGCGGCGTGCCGCCAGAGAAAGAACAGAGATGACACTCCCGCAGGACCCGGAGATGCTTTACGGCAGGGGTACAGACGGACAAGATGACAAGGACCCAGCCCCAAGAAAACAGAGTAGATGCTCAAGTAAGGTCCTTGGGATGCCAAACGGCAGAGACTCCTGGGAGAAGGGAGGGCCCCGAAAGGATACAGGACGAGCGGGACGGCACTTGCAGCCCGGGCATGCCCAGAAAGGGACACCCTCCAAATCGGTAGCAAGTTGAAGCCTAGACCCGTGAATCGAAACACAGGGATTGGGGCCCCTCCCTCCTCTGCCAGGCAATTGAGGCGGCTGGGTCCAGAATGCAAATAGAGAAAATAATGAACAATAGATAAAAGTGAAACACGGTCATTGAAAGACTATAGTAAGACCATGAGTGTTGAAATTTGTAATATGAAGATTTCCTGTTACCAAAATGTTTGTTGTGAAAATAAAACTGCGACCTTTTCAGGCACCAAGAAGTGGTCAAGTGCTAATTAAGGGAAAAGCGCGCAGCGATGACAACAAACAGGGGGGAGCGGGGAGGGAGTGCTCGCCGCCTGGACGGGGTTAGGATCTCGGCCACTAGGGAGTTAGAGAGATATGTTCACGGTCACACGGTTTGTTGCGGTGACGTGTCTAGTGTCATTTCCCCTTCTGTGGCTTAGACACGGGGCTCTCCTCTACAATGAGTGCTTCACACAGTTCAGCAGACCTTTGGACATAGTGCTATCTGGGGCATCACAGGGCTTCGGAGCGCTCTTTATCGTCCCTCTAGCAGGAGCTGGGCCTCACATACAGCCTCTGAGTTGTAAAAGGGTGTGAACAGGCCTCATCCAGTCGGTGGGTAGTTTTTATTCGCCCGCAGGCGGCTGGACCCCGCCCACGCTCTAAAATGCAATTTCGACCCTTGATACAGCACCATGGACAGCGGCTGCATCTCTCCCGGCTGCCGCCAGAGGGAAGCATTGCCAGGGCGGTGCCTGTGGAATCCTGGCCTGGGAACAGGATGAGCAAATCCAGCCCTGTGCAGCTCCTTTAAGAGGGTTAATCTATAATGATTGATGGTAAAGTTTATTTAGGTCTCGCCTGAGCCAGCGCTTATAGCGCTGCTCTGGCGAGAGTTTTCGTAAGCGGGTTTTGGAAGTGCTGACCTAGTGGCTTTTCACGCCACCAGCTTACGTTTGCGATGTCGTGCACGCGCACAGCTGCTATCCTTGTTTTTTAACATCCCTCGCATTGCCGGCTTTCCTCCCCCTCTCTCACCCGCTCCTCCCTCTCCCTTACTGCACGGAAGAGTTTCGTGAGACAACAGACAACAGGCGCCACTGGGCTTGAAGCCAGACAGAGCCATCCGGCTTGATTAATGGCGGCATTTGCAAGTGTTACAAGTACACAAACCATGGGCGCCAGGAGAGAACAAGCCATACCAGACATCCTCCTTAATTTAAGTTGCAACTGTGCTGTAAAGAAATAGATGTTTTTTTCTATTTCTTTACTTTTGGTATAATCGCGGCACACGCGCTTTACTTTTAATATTTTAAGTAAAGCACAGGTGCTGCGATTATACCAAAAGTAAAGAAATAGAAAAAAACATCTATTTCTTTACTTTTGATATAATCGCGGCACCCGCGCTTTACTTTTAACATTAAAAGTAAAGCGTCGGTGCCGCAATGCTTGTTTTATAGAAGTGAGCCCACAGTACTGATTTGGAAACCGTTACGACACTTAGATAACATGCCAGCTACCAGTATAAAACTTCTACTTGGGTAAATGGCGTGGAGATCATCCATACAACGTTTATTTTAGTAAAGAAACAGGCCACCCAACGTGTGGCAGGTATTTTACTCTATGTGAGTAAACACAGCTCTTGGCTTTTGGGTGTCCACACAGTATTGCTTTTGATCATGAAGATAACAACATACTTCTGTATGTCATATGCAGTTCTTTATCTTTACAATTATTTACAGTAGATTGTAGATGTCTTAGAATGGCAAATTATAACACCCACTATTTTGTTAATAACATTAACATAGGCTTCTACGGCTCTTGCTGGACGAAACGTTTCATTCTATTAAGATATTTGTACTCAAATCTTCATAGAATTGATTTAATCGTATTGCTTGCTCATTGTGTCCTCCAGTAAAGCCATCATCATTTGAAGATGGCGTCCGCTCTGTTCGCGGGTCCAGGAAGCGCTTTTCCATCGTCACAGTTTCGGTATTAGATGCAGCCCAGCAGACTGCAATAATTTGAAGACTGAGATAGATAGGTTGAGGTGCTTGTCTTACATTCTTTTTGTTTTGGATTAGAGGAGTTTAAGGTAAGAAGCTCAGTGCTCCTGATTTGCTCTGTCAGTGTTCTGTTCATTGAGAGGGCCGATTATCCCCAGACCCATCTACGTGGAATGCATGGTTACTCGCAAATATATTCCCGGGGGAGACAACTTAGATGTGTGATATGACCGAGAGCCACATTGATTTCCTGTGGGGAGGGAGGGGCAGTTTGAAGGTGGGTGTAGCGGATGCGAAGCATGTGCATGATGTGCAGTGAGTTATTTCGAGGGTTTCATTCAATACTATCTGCCCTCTAAATTAAGCGTTCTGGAAGAATCATATTAATCCCGGCTTTCCCACTTAGCCAAATTGTGTGATCTTAGGCAACCTTTTTTTTCACAATGCCGCGTTTTTGTTAATTATCATATGAGAGTGCCTTAAAATTACACGAGCTCAGGGTCTGCGCTGTACAGAAGTTCTTAAGTTTGATTTAATGAGCTATCATGTTGTTCCATGTATAATAACAAACTAGCATTGGCATAGCCAATAGGTCTCGCCTTTGGGACCTTATAAGTATTTCGTTATGCAGCACAATATCCTTACTGCAACAACATTAACTGTTGCATGGCTAAACACTTATAAGGTCCCAAAGGCGAGACCTATTGGCTATGCCAATGCTTGTATTTACATGGCACTTGCTACCCCAGTCCTGCAGCTTTGCAGCATTGTAGTCATCTTACTGGGACTCATTTTCTCAGCCTCGAATGGATGAAAGGCGGATTGGGCCCCAGCAGGACTCACACCGGTGATATGCAGGTTGCCGCTCGCTGCAGTCTGTTCTCCCTTGCTGATACGGACCTTGCCACCAAGGACTACTCACTGGGACTGCGAGGACCAGCAGCCTTATTTCGAAGCCCAGCTGCTGCCTCTTCCTGGGACCGCCTCTGCACACCTGATTTGTTCTTAACTGCTCGCGGCCCCGCTTCGCGGGTGCCGCTCGCTGCAGTCTGTTCTCCCTTGCTGATACGGACCTTGCCACCAGGGACCACTCACCGGGACTGCGAGGACCAGCAGCCTTATTTCGAAGCCCAGCTGCTGCCTCTTCCTGGGACCGCCTCTGCACACCTGATTTGTTCTTAACTGCTCGCGGCCCCGCTTCGCGGGTGTCGCTCACTGCAGTCTGTTCTCCCTTGCTGATACAGACCTTGCCACCAGGGACTACTCACCGGGACTGCAAGGACCAGCAGCCTTATTTCGAAGCCCAGCTGCTGCCTCTTCCTGGGACCGCCTCTTGCCTTTTTGTATACAACCACGCCCATTGGACGCACCGCGGGACGCGCGCGGGCAAAGCCCGGGCCAAGGGCGGGCCTGTTGTAGCCCGTTTGAGACCGGAGGAGACCGGACCGGGCCCCCCCTCTTTACATTGCAGACAAAGACGTATGTGCTGTCTAAACTTTGATATCTCTTCGTGATAGTGTATGCCTCATGTGTGCATTTAGTCTTGTCTCACTTGATTGTAGATATTAAATATTTGCAACCATTTCTACTCAGTAAGTTTTACCTCTTTGGCAGTCTATTCATGGCGACCAAAGAGGGTAGGAACTTCGCTCCTATTGGCAATCTCACTGGTATTCTAGATCACTTTATAGTGAGAGCTAACTCTGTGATTGACCAGGGCATAGATCTGATGGAACGTAGAGTCTCGCAGGACCTTGCCCTGGCCAAGAGATCCTCGATGGGTCACTTTGCTAACGCTCGCACGCCTAAGGCTTCTAAGGGTATCCCTAATAGTACCGGATCTAAAGTACCTATCCAGCCCCTTAGCCAATTTATAGATGATTCCTCACTTAGCGGCCTTTCGAGTTGTGAGGGTTCTCCGGCGACCCCGAGAGATATAACGCCCCCAGTGAATAGGCATGGACCGATTCTACGGAACAAAAAGGGTAAAGCTTTAGGGACGGCTCCAAAAACGAAGCCTCAAACCATTAGTGCATCGAGAGTTAAATCTGGGGGAGTCAAACAACCAAAATGCCGGAATAATAAAGCTCCTAAAACTCCTAAAGTGGTTACTGGTGAGGGTTTGGGAAGCTGTGTTCCGCTTCCTGAGTCCTCGCACCGAAAAACTGCAGGGGAGGGCTTAGGCCAGGCACAGGCTCCTCCTGTTACAGCGCCCCAAGCAGATGGGGATTACATAACATCGAAATTAGACGCGCTGTTGCGCTCCCTCCTTTGTCCCTTGGAAGAGAGGCTTGCCAGTATTGCGACCCATCTTACTAACTTTGAACAACAAATAAAGGGCACTTTAACCAGTATTGCTACTAAAGCATGCCCCCAGTGCTCCTGTAATTGTATTTCTAATAGTAGGGCTGGGGGGGTTGGGACAGATGTTACCACTACATGCTCAGAGACCCGGCCACCCCCCATCCCACAGGTTATATCACAGGTAGCGACTGCCAAAACACAAAATCCTTCACATTCTCAACATGGAG
Organism: Triturus cristatus; assembly: GCF_964204655.1. Lineage (NCBI taxonomy): Eukaryota > Metazoa > Chordata > Amphibia > Caudata > Salamandridae > Triturus > Triturus cristatus. Next base: position 83,291,043 of record NC_140594.1, read on the forward strand.
CCAGACTTAGTGACAATCAGCAACTAGTCCATAACAATGTAGGAACGGCCCTCCCTGAAAATGATAGTGTTATTGGCAGGGCAGCATGGAAGGGAGGTACCAGAGAGGTCCCTAGAACTATTCCGAGAATTGACTTGCCCCCGGAAGCAAGCCCTTATTTGGTTGTCCTTACGGGGGTACCTGAAATTAGTGCCACAAGTAGAGAGAATTTTAGTTCTCTGAAAAATAAAATAATACAATGGCTTAGCAACTATAGGCCCTTGCCCCCTGATGTCAGAAGTGAGATTATTATGGTTAGAAGGGTGGGTTGGGTGGGGTGCACCCCCAAATCTCTAACTGGTGATTGTGTGATAGTCAACTTCAGGGATCCCAGGACCGCAGAATATATTTGCAAGTGGGATACACCTTGCCCTGATACAAAAATTGGAGTTCGCCCCCTCACGTTCTTCTATCCTAGTGAATACCTAAGGCCTCAGGAAGAAGGATGGTCCTTTGTCCCATATTCGCGAGGGGGAGGAGGTGGGAAGTTTAGGCATGATACATACGCTCTGGCTCGGCATCATACCCCTTGCTTTAACAGGTTCAGCTACCTGGATCAGGTCGATTGACTGGGTTGGTACAACCAGGTAGCTCGGGGTAATATTGTGGGTGAGCCCGTGGTTACTGAGTCCACTGTGGTAGCAAGGGTAAGCAACCTGCTCCCTTGCACCCGGGGGATCCCCACTTATTCTGTAGGGATTAGTATAAACTGCCCCGTACAGAAAAAAGGTTGCATTTCCAGGAAGCAGTACTCTCCAATTAATTTAGAAAATAGTAGTGACGCCACACAGCTGGGAAGTGATATATACCAGCAGGGGTGCCCAACCCCTCTATTAGATATCCCACACCACACCCAGGGGCATTCTGAGCACATGATTATAATGTCATGGAACGTGGCGGGCTTGAAAAGTAAGCTAGCCTGTCCAGAATGGGGCACATTTGTTGATACCACTGATGTCATTCTATTTCAGGAGACTTGGGCTAGGGAGGAGTCCTATAGATTGGGGTTTGCGGCCTTTAACATCAAGGCCCGATGGGGAGGCAAAGGTCGACCCTCTGGTGGTCTGACAACGTGGGTTGGTGTACACCTAGGTTGCAAGGCAGAATCGATCCAGACCAACTCGGACGACATTCAATGTGTCCTTATGACATGGCCCACATTATATAAACTTGCAGTGGTAAATGTCTACTCCCGCCCGACCGCGTTGGCCAAGGAGTCAAGTACTATTGGGGAACTATCGGTTTTTCTTGATTCCTTAAGTACTGACATTCAGTATGTGGTCGCTGGTGATTTTAATTGCCACTTTGAGCCTCTGCGAGGGCTGAATGAGGGGGCGTTGATGGGAGAAGATGAGTACTGGGGAATTCCACCCTGCAAGTCCCCCTATGCCAAGGCATGGTCACCACTGGCCATGCAGATTACGACCTTAACCCTACACAATTCGATTAGGGCGGTAAATGGTCGTAAGCCCTCAGATATTCCCTCGAAGTGCACCTATAATAAAAAAGATCACGAATCCCATTTGGACTATGTTATGGTAGAGACTCGATTGTGGGCAAAGATAGTGGACCTGGAGGTACTGAATAGAATGGATAGTGACCACAACGCCCAGATGTTGAAGATGGAATCTCCCTTTATTTTAAAAAGCTATAATGAAATGACCAAGGATCCCGGTCTCGTCATCACTAATAATAGGCGGCGGGTTAAGTGGGGGAATTTGCTTGAGAAGAGGGATGCACTCCCCAGCTTATATAAATTATTTCTTCCCCTTTTCATAAAGGCAAGCGATATTTGGGCACAAGCCCCGAGCCTAGGTGCACCAGCGAACCTGCTTTCGGTCCACCAGGAATTGGTGGACAGTCTAGCAGGTATTTTTAACCTGATTGCTCCTCCAAATAAGACTAGGGTGCCTTCTTCTTCTTGGTACAACGGCACCTGTAGGAGGATAAACACGGATTTGGTAAGTGCCATAAAAGATGGCACAGACAGGACAAACATTTGTTCACTTAGGACATTGTATAAAGAAGCAATGAAACAGGCCAAGATAGATTGGGACCTCACCCAGTTCAACTAGGGAAACCCTTAAGGACTTGTTGTGGGCCTTTAAAATAGAGCCCTATACTTATAAGCGCTAAAGTATAACTGCACACCTCTCTCGCTATCTGAGCAAAGTTTTTGACCAGGAGCGGGTGGGCGGAGTTAGCTGAGCAGGTCCCGCCCCTCTGCACGAGTCTGCGTGACGCCAGTGGTTGGTATCCTGGCTCAGCCTCTTGTTCACCGCCACCCCTCCACTCCCCCCCTTCTCCGCCCACATGGTGTGGACGTGTGCTTTACGACTACAAATGTTATGAAATGTAATATCCTGAATCATATACTTAAGAACCATTTTGGAAAAATAATCCCTTTTGTGGCCACACACGGTGGACCTCTTGGTAGTACATGGTCACCACCTAGACTGTATAAAACCTCGCGTACCAATTTTGGTGATTTAAAAGTGAGAACAACACAGTACCCAGGAAGTGTTTTCTCCCTTCTCCCCACCCATCCTATTCTTCTCCCCATTTTAAACTCGCTAAACATGGCCTCAAGGTAGCCTTATTTCTCAGTGCCTCCCATGATTCAGACAGAGAGGGTTCAGACATTCCAATACCTAGGCGTCACGCTAAGTGAAAACCTCTCATGGGGCCCTCATCATGCCAAGTCCCAACTTAAATTGTCTCAAATTGTGGGGGGTATTCTTAAGATGACAAATGCCTCAACATTTAGGTCTATAAGTCCTGTGCTTGAAATATACAAAGCTAGGGCGAGAGCAGCGGCATTGTATGGGGGGGAACTTTGTGGGCATGCTTCCAGGCCTGAAATCTCCAAAGTGGAGAATAGATTTCTGGCAGCTGCTGCTGCTTCCCCAAAGCACACCCCTTCTACCGCTAAGGCTCGACTTGGGCTTACTCCCCATTCAGGAGGAATTATCTATTAAACCCCTTAGGTTTTGGACAGGGCCGGACTGGGAACTGAGAGCAGCCCTGGCAAATTTTGGCAGACCAGCCCCCGTCCGGCGCGTAGCGAGCGAGCGCAGAGAGCGAACCCGACCACTACTAGGGGGGTTTGGGAAAAAGACAGAATAAAATGGTGAATTTTACAGTACATTTTTCATTACAGATTCAATTGTATCAACTTTCAAAGCACAGTAAATAGTAGACGATGACCTTTAAGAACACCAGGTTACCCACCCAGTCATATGTACCCATAGACATTCTTTCAGAGAGCACCAAAATTAGACACAAGCACACAGGCCACTGAGGCCAGAAACTGTGGAAATGTAACACATAAGCACCTAGGCACTGAGGGCAGAAACTGTGAAAATGTCACAACATCTGATAACTAGCCCCTAGGGCACAGAGGCCAGAAACTATGGAAACGTCACACACAGGCCTTGTCACACCAGGCCAGAAAGCACGGAAACATCACACATAAGCACCCAGGCCAGTAAGCATGGAAATGTCACACATGACATGAGCCTCCAGGTCACTGAGGCCAGAAACTATGGAAATAGCACACATAAGCACCCAGGCCAGAAAGCATGGAAACGTCACACATAAGCACCCAGGCCAGTAAGCATGGAAATGTCACACATGACATGAGCCTCCAGGTCACTGAGGCCAGAAACTATGGAAATAGCACACATAAGCACCCAGGCCAGAAAGCATGGAAACGTCGCACAAAGGCACCCAGGCCAGTGGCACTGAAACACTTTTCAGAGTGTGGGTGCTGCCATCAATGTTGCCTGTAAATCACTTAAGTCATGGGATTGTGAAAAGTTCAAGAATCACACAAAGAACAAGGGTAGCAATTCAGCCTGGCCTATTCCGGGACATATAAAACTTAAAAGTAGATGCCAAACCATTTAAATACACTGCACTCTGCATACTGCACCCTGCCTTATGGAAAGGGCTTGCGCTAGTGGGGACATCCTGGTGACATATGTAGTAAAAGGGAATATTTTTAGGCCTGGCAAGAGATTCCCTTTGCCAGGTCAAAATGGCAGTTTTATAACTGCACAGGCAGACTGCAATGACAGGCCCTGGCCTTGGCACATGTTTAAATAGGCTACTTACGTGGGTGGCACAATATGTGTTGCAGGCCCACTAGCAGCATTTAATTTACATTCCCTGGGTACATGTAGAACAACATTTCTAGGGACTTACAAGTAAATTAAATTTCCCAATTCGGTGTAAGCCAATTTTACCATGTTTGAAAGGAAAGAGGGCAAGCACTTTAGTACTGGTTAGTGGTGGTAAAGTGTACTGAGCCCTAAGAGCCAACAAAAATGGCCTTTTTTGATGTAATAAAGCGGATCAAACCTGAATTTAATTTGGAGGAATCTGAGGCCAACAAAGACTTATCTAACCATGTCTCAGCAGTGAGTATGAACAATATGCTCCCGAAAGAGAGTGTGCAGAAGATGGGGGGCGGAGGGGGGACCAAAACCATGGTATTATCACCGTGCAAATAGGTAATCATTTCAGTTGTAAATAAAAAGCAATTTCGGCATATCCATGAAACAGGCGTGTAACCTACAGATTATACAAGCCGTTTCTGCCCCCAATACTTTCAACCCGGTGCATTGCAGTAGTAGGTATCTCTTTTTCCAGAACAGGCACTCAACCCACTGTGCTGTGACAGCACAGGGCTCCTTTCCCCTTTTCTTCAAGCCAGCAGGAGGCAATGTGTGGAAATTATAGTGGAAAATGTAAAGGCCAGCTACCACCCACCACCTTGCTCCGCCCCAAGCCTGGTAGGCCCCGGCCCGGTTCCGCGACCGCAGCACAGTGGATTTGTGAGCACTGGCAGACTACCATAAGAGCCGGTGTTGACAATTTAGCACCAGTGCAGCGCACCGGAAAGCACCGCCATAAATTAAGCACCCTGCTTGATGGTGTAACAGGGTATTTTAGCACACTGCTGACCCTGAACAGACATCTGCTCATTTGCTGTCCATACCATGCAGCTATAATAGCAGACTCAGGCTGCCTGCTCTACAGTCACATCACAAACTCCATTCATTGGAACACATATCACTTTTGACATTGACCGCTAAGAACACCTCTTTGTCTTTGGTGCCTGCAAGATTCATGTTTGAATGGCATTAATGAGCAGATACGTAGGTATATAATTGCAGGAGCGACATTAATATCTCTTCCCTCAGCTTTTGAGCTGACCTTGGAAAAAATTTCACCCTGACACTATGGCAAAGGTTCGCCACGGATTTCATATAGATCGCTTTCAAATGGTCTCTTCTGCTGGTTTTGATTAAATCACTTACGTTTAAACCTCAGCCTTCCTTGAGACTCAGTGAGTTAAGCATAGGGCCCGGCCATCACTGAGGGAGGGAGGGCCACATCCCGGGGCAGGCTACAATTTTCCGGCACTTACTGTCACCGCCACCCACTGCTAAGGACCCCTCAATGGACGCCTTGTGACGTGTAACGCATTAAATGCTGCGCCCATGGAAAAACCGTGCTAGGAGTGAGTTAAGTCTCTCCTCTGGCATTAGCTGTGATGTTTGAGTACTGACAAGACCAGTTCAGCCTTCCATCCTCCCAGGGTCAGTAAATCAGGCCTCTGTAAGCCTTGTGCGCCATCTAAACCCATTCCTCTTGGCCTCCCCTTGCTATATTCAGCACCCCGTGCCCCTTGGGCCAGATCCTTTATTTAAAAAAACAAAATCTAAAATAGAGAATAAAATGTGAAATAAATGTCAACCCATCCCTTCAGTTTCCCGCGTGTGCGTGACTCACTCAAATCTATGTCAGTTTTCATACAGAGCCAAGATTTCTTGTATGATTGGAATATTTCCCAGGCATTGCCAGTGCACGTTACACGGGCATGTTGCAGGCAGAGGCGACCTCCTACAGGGCGCATATTATAGGCCTCCTACAGGACAAGAAGGCATATTACAGGCAGTCGGTAGAGGCGGGCTCCTACAGGGCAGGCGGCGGCCTGTCAGTGCGCTCCGCCTGATGGCCTGGCTTCAACTTTCACAGAAAGAGAAGAACATTGTTGGAAGAAGCTTCAGTGGTGCTTCCTCCTGCGCTGCAGTCGGCGCCGAGAAGCACGGTCCCTGTAACCACAGCTCTAAGTACAAACGATCTCGGGTCTGTGCTGTGGAGGGCCATCTCAGAACATTCAAAGTTTTCTACCCACCCACGGTGGGTTGGTGCCCAGCAGCAGAGGTCTGCAAACAGCAAGGAACCTCATCTCCCACCAGGCCTTTACAGTGGGTCTCACTCTCTGGGGGTCCAGGGACCTGGACTGTGGAACTCACTGAAGCCAGACTTCAGGGCAGAATCAAACACACTGTCTAGGGAACAAAAGAGGACCCCTGAAAAGAAATTAGGGCGGTGGCACACTGATCGAGGGCAAATTCTGTGAGGTTGTCTAAAGCCCTGGGGAGGAAGAGCAGGCAAGTAGGTTGGTGCCTTCTCTTGATTTGTGGGAGCAGTGCAAGTACAGCAAATGGAATCCAATATGGACGATTGGGGGCATCACTTGAAGCAGTACTGGAATGTGCAGACAAAATGCATGCATTAGGAGCAAAAATGCATTCTCGTGCTCCAGTGTAGCCTATTACTTCGTCATTTATAAATAAAACTAAGTAGGTCCACGGCTTCCAGTAACGATTCATTGGGGGTCTGTGGAAATCAAAAGATTAAAAACCTCTGCTCCAGGGTTCCAATATTGAATGAGTGTTCTCTACGCTTATTCCTGATATTGGATACTATATGACTCCTAAGCACTGTTTTATGTGCTTCTCAGAGAACTCCCCTGGATTCCAGTGAGCCCACGTCTTCCTGAAATTACCACCAGATGGTCTTTTCCAGCAGTTTCCACACCAACTTCACTTTTTCTGCTCCTAAGTAGTAAGCTTCCAAGGTAGCATAAAGGGTGGAATGCTGCACTGTTCCTGTTGCATGTATGTGGTTTTCTTTAAGCCTATGCCCGGCAACTGGCAGTGTGAAAATATACATAAGCCTTGAGTATGACCTGTGTTCATTTGAGCAGGGATACTGCCTCTCTCATCTATTCTCAACATGTCCTCGCACCAGTGAAGTGAGATACTCCATCCTGTTCAAACTCTTCATTGCCATTCTGTCTATACCTCATCCATAACCATATTAGAACCCCTTCTACTAACAAGATTCCACAGAGCATCTGCATAAGGACCGCTTATCCTTTCAATAACCTGCAATTCCAGTCTCTGATGAATCAAAACCAATCTATACCCCACCATGTTGGCCTTCTACTGCAGCATCACAACCTTGGAGTGGGATCATGAAAGTCGATTTTAATCTATTTGGAGTTACAGGTACACGTCTACAAGGCCCTCCACAGCCAAGGACCAGCCTGCATCAACCACCGCCTGAACTACCACCATCCCTCTAGACATCTGCGCTGTCTCCCTCGCCCGCACTGACACACCCCTCATCCATCGAAGCCACAGCAGTGGATACTCCTTCTCCTACGTTGCCACCAAATCATTGAATGTCCTTCTCCTCCACCTATGAACAACACCCTCTCTCTCGGAATTCAGAAATGGACTCAAGACCTTGCTCTGTGACTGATCGTAGAAGGATCCTAGGATACCCTCTTGTGTAAATAGCCGCGCTCTACAAATCCTGATTGTGTTTTCTTTTTGCAGATTTATATTGCGCGAACGCGACCTGAAGGTATTGGGGCGTTAACATGAGCGCCAGTTACGTTACACAAGGACACACTAATTTTTTGGTAGGCACGGGGAGATTAAGTGATTTGCCCAGAATCACAGGAAGCTGAGCTGACGCAGAGCTCAAACCTGGTTCCCCAGCTCCAAAGTCGGCAGCTCTGGCCGTAAGGACAGGCCACAACCTCGGCTGTGCCCCTAGAGCAAGGTGAGAATCCTGCATGCACCAGGTATCTATATCCAGCAAATGGCAATTGCACCGCATCAAGTGAGTCTCTGGGAGACATGCCACACCAATGCTGGACTACCAACCCTCACTTAATTAGGTAGCATAGACCTCTGACATTCCATGAAAGAATTTTAGTGGACATCCCTCAGACAACATTCAAATACGGACAGCCCCACCCTCTTTCAAGTCAGAGTTAATATCATGTCCAAGCACCCCCTCCCACCGCCTTTTGTCAGGACCAAAACTTTAAGCAGTGAAACGATCCATTAACTTCCATCCCACCGTTCTTGTGGCATGAACAACAAACACCACACCGCATGTAGTGCCTGTAGCACCAACATTAGAATCTTCGGAACAGGGCACCGTGAAATCTCACACCATTTGATCCGCAGCAGTAGGACTGCACCCACCAAAGTTCTAGTCACACTTCAATTTACCCTCCCCACATCCGCTGTTTAACCATGTGCTAAATCGGTTGGTTTAAAGTGTTTAATCATGCCGCGGAGCAGTGGAGAATTCAAGGACAACATTCAGACGTTAATGTGTACTTATCAATTCCGGTCTTAATTTCCTTCTGACAAGGACACAAAAGATACCGTGCGCTCCTGTACTCATCTGTGCTACAGTTAAGAGGCCAGAAGTGTATATGCATCCCCCCCCCTTTCCAACACAAACCTAACGAGAGATGTTTTGCCTTGTACAGGTTTCACAATTTCTCAACAAGTTGTGTTTGTCTGAAAAACGCCTTTAAGGGTGTGTCTGTGTTTTCTGATTTCAAATATACATTTTCCCTTTCTTTGCTGTTCATTGCCTGCCTCTCCTTTATTATTATTATTATTTGAGGTATTTGTAGAGCGCAGCATTCATCCCAAGGGATATCAAGGCGCTTAATGAGAAAGGGCTGCTGAGGTTTGGACCGGGGGTTTATTATTTGGGGAAGAGATGAGTTTTGAGTTTTTGCCTGAATACAAGGAGGTTCGTGGTGTGTCTCAGATCCGCCGGTAGTTCATTCCAGCGTTTGGCCGCCAAATGCGAGAAGGCTCGTCCTCCTGTTCTTGTTTTGTAGATACGCCTGGGTTTTGCTAGGGCTGAATTAGTGGATCTTAAGTTTCGGTTTGGAATGTAAAATTCAATTTTCCCTTGCAGGATAGTAGGGCCTGTTTTATGGAGGGTTTTGTGCGCATGACAGAGTAGTTTGAATGTGGCGCGCTGGCGCATCGGCAGCCAGTGGAGTTGTTTTAAGCATGCCGATGCTGAGTCCCTTTTGCCTTTGTTACATACCAGCTTGGCAGCCTGGTTTTGCAGGACCTGGAGGCGAGAGAACAACTGCTCGTTCATTCCTTCGAATAGAGCATTGCCGTAATCCAGGCGGCTAACTAGGAGGGCCTGTGTGATTGTGCGACGACAGTCCAGTGGGATCCATTTGAAGATCTTGGCGAGGAGTTTCAGGATTGCAAATCCCTTACCCCAAAGTGTGCGTACGTGGTCCTTCATGGATAGTGCGTCATCCATCATGACACCCAGATTCCTGGCGTGTTGTTTCGGGGCGGGGGCTGTCCCTAGAGCCGGTGGCCACCAAGAATCATTCCATGATAGTTTAGCTCCTCCGAACAGTAGAATTTCGGATTTTCCGGCATTGAGCTTAAGACAGTGATTACGCATCCAGTCGGCCATTTCGGAGAGGCAACTGTGGAGTTTATTTTTAGTTGTTTCTAATTTCTCCGATCTTTCATCCAAGGTCACCATCAGCTGCGTGTCGTCGGCATATGAGCAAATGCCGATGCCCCACTTTCTCCCGATGTCGGCCAGAGATGATACATAGGCATTGAAGAGAGTGGGGCTTAGGGAAGCCCCTTGTGGGACTCCGCAACTGATGGGGCGGGGTTCAGAATGGAATTGGCCCATGTGCACTGCCTGGGTGCGGTTGCACAGGAAGGATTCGATCCATTGCAACGCTGTGCCTTGTATACCTTTGCACCGGAGGATGTTCAGTAGGCATTTGTGTGAAACAGTGTCGAACGCTGCCGACAGGTCTAACAGTATCAGAGCCACCGAACCCCCTTGGTCAGTGATGCATTTGACGCTGTCCGACACTGCCAGCGTACTGCACACAGTTTATGATAGTAGGTACCAGCAAATCCAGGTGGAAAATTATGCCTTTTATGACTAATGGATCTTCCAACTCTCTATTAAAATAACATTAGGGTTTTTAAATACCAATTATAGAAACAGTTCTTAAAATTTCGTTTGGCCTTATATTCGAAAAGAGGTATTTCTATCATACCCGGTACTGAGTCTATTACCAGACTGATAGTGAAATTGCTGAAGGAAAATATGGCAACCTATACGAATAATTAGTGCAATCACTAAGCCACAGGGTATGCTTTGCCTTTAAGCCATGTTCACTTAGGGGCCGCAGCGAGCAAACCATGGAGGGAGGCATATTGGAGACCTTTGCGCATTCACCCGATCTGACTGACTTTGAGTAAGGGAAGCGCTTGTCACGTTGAATAAATCTACGGGCCGGGCCGGGGCCTAACCAGGTTTTATTTGCTTTTAAATTCCGGCCCGGTCGGGACGCCCCCAAAGACAGTGCCTGGCCAATTAATTAATTGATTGAGCAGGATGAACACTCACCTGAGGGCGCCGGGCGGCAGCCAGCAGACACGACCCGGGGCAGGCTGCAAGTAATTAAATTATGGGTTCAGGGCCTCTCCCGGCTCCGCTAAAGCCTCTCGTCGTCTCACTCTCTGGCCTCCTCTGCCTCGCAGTCATGCGCACTTTTTATTGCGCGACCCCAATGCGCTTGCGCATGATCACCCTGCCCCGACCGACTCCCGACCCCCACCCTAAGGGTGTATGACGCGCCGCGCAGACGCGAAGGCGGAGACTGAAGACTCCGTGCATGGTGCCGTGCAGCCAGTGCCACCACCCAGTGGATTTTTTAATACATATAAATTATAATGCTGAAGTGCTAGCAGTGCTGGACACGGACGAAGCGTGCAGCACCACCAGGCAGCAGCTGCATTTTATGCAGATAGTTGTGTGCTTGTTTGCTGTTCGGTCACGGCAGGGTCCAAATCGGCCCCAACAACAAAACCGGCCCCCTGCCACAAAACCGGCCCCCACCCCATCCAGCCTACCGGGGGATTGCCCGGTGCCCAGAAGTGCCAGTCCGGCCCTGGTTTTGGAGGAAGTTATGGATAACCACCGAACTCTCGCAGTTTAGAAATGAATTGCAAGAAGTATTGAGCTCAAGCAAGGCAGCGAACATTTCATGGCTCACCTTCGTTAAACAAGAACTATTGACAATGGGTCTCTCAGCCCTGTGGCATAATCCAGCTAAGGCCTGTAGGGAGATCTCAGGGAAATCATTAACGGAGCGCTATAGGTTACGTTGCAGCAGTACATGGCTGCACGACTCTCGGAATGGCACTATGGTAAAATCATTTCTAGAAATTAAATCTGTATTTGCCTTTGAAGAATTTTTGAATGTTATCCACCCTGTTGCGGCCAGGAAGCTGTATATACAATGGAGGTTTGGTTCACTCCCAATAGGCTGCCTCACAAGCAAATGGTCATCGTCTAGGGTCACCCAATGCCCATGCTGTGGAGCTGAAAAGGAGAATGATTGCCATATTTTATTCTTTTGCCCTGCTTATAGTAGAGCTTGGAAGTTCTGGATTGTACCAATCTGTAAAAACCTGGGCTTTCAGAAATGTTCAGCTGCATTAAGAATTTTTAAATCTGATACTGCAGGATATATTGTGTTTGCCCCCTGGCCCCTCACATCTACCACAGAGCCGCGGCTGCCATTGCACCCGAACTACAATGCACCATCAACACCACCTTCAAAACAGGCACCTTCCCAGATGACTGGAAGCTTGCAGAAGCCCACAGCTGACCCCACTGACCTCAAGAACTATCGGCCCATCTCGCTCCTCCCCTTCACAGCCAAAGTTGCAGAGAAAACAGTCATCAGAAAACTGACACGATTCATTGAAGAGAATGCCGTCCTCAACCCGTCCCAATGCAGATTCCGAAGCAACCACAGCACAGAGACCACCCTACTCGCTGCCACAGATGCCACCCGCACCCTCCTGGACCAAGGCCACTCCGCAGCCCTCATCCTACTCGACCTATCAGCGGCCTTCGACACCGTATCCCATCACACACTAGTCGCCAGACTACATGACGCAGGCATACAAGGAACAGCCCTGGACTGGATTCGATCATTCCTCACTGTGTGGTAAATATTTCATTACCGGTACTATTTTTTATGCGGTAAAGTCTGTTAAGAATAACTCAGTAAATATAAGAGGCAGAATCCGTGGTATTAGAGGTTTTAAAAGGCTTTATTCCTATACAAAGGAATACAATTCGAATTGTAGGCTTTCTATTCCATCACCACGAAAGTTCAGGAAGGAAGGGCATACATTATTGACAGATAGGCAGTTTTATAGAAAATACATTACAGTGAAACAGATGCAAGAGGCGTAACAGCTGATAGTACAGATAAAAGGTGCATACGTAACTAATAGAGGCGGATGTATGGGCGTAATTTAATAACCGTCATCATACATGATGTCACAAGTGGGTGGATCCATAAAAGAATCCTGCAATGTCAGCAGAAATATTTGGCAGAGATGCGCGCACAGCCGCATGACGTGTGATTGACGTGCAACTAGAGGGTGAAGGGGACTTGACATTTAGCTCTACATGTGGAGACAGAAGTCTGGGGGTCATGTCAACCTAATCCCAAATCATATCTAATATCCTATGTTTAAAGAACTGTATTATCCAAAAGGAGAGGTCTCTAGGATAGAATCTATTCTATACTGACTGTTAGTGCGTGTACAAGCGTCAAAGTGTCTACACTAGATGCGAGGGGGTAGGAATATTCCATGGTAACGGGGCTATGAATTACATGCATGAGGACAGCGAGGCCTGGCCCTTTGCACGGTAGCTGGAGGAATGTTTACCTAAACTACTAGACAGGAATGCATCGGATGAGGAGCGGAGTAGATAATCTTGAAGGTGAAATACAGTTTTTGGCAGGCGACAGACTGGATCAGGCACCGTTAGCCGCGCAGGGAGTAGGACAAAGTTCATGGTCACAGATGCAAGCTCAGACTGGAGCTTTCAGAGGCAGAAGGCAGGAAAAGGCTTGAAGACAGAATTCTGGGCCTACTCGCCTGAATCTGTAAAATGTGGAAAGTGAACCACATAAAGTCGGTGGCCTTTCATACTTAGGAATGGAATATCTGACCCATTCATGGCGAATCTGAAAGAGGACATGTTGACGGTGGACGCACATATATTTGCGTCTTCAAAACTGGAGCAGGAGGGAACATACATGTACTTATAGCATGCACATGGAGCCGTTGGGGTCTACGATAGGGGACATAACTGATCACAAAATTCATATTTCCTCATTCCCTCCTTGTCCCCTACGGACCCTCAGGAGATATCGATCTTCATCAATCCATCGATCTGTTCATATAGCATCATTTGTTCTTCTTTCTTCTTCCGGGATCTCGAACGAAAACTTGGATGTGGGATACACGATGTGGCACACAGACCACAAATCGCTGGCCCACATTGTAGACATAAGCAGCAACTGAATAGTATGAGAAAGCCAATACCTAGGAAGGATAGGATTCTCCATCCCCAGGCTGACAACACGCCCCAGAACCAACCGGACCAAGTCCAGGTGCCTGGACTCTGGTGTATCTGGCTTACAATCTTATGAAGGCGAGTTATGGCTTTATATACTGACGGCGAATTTTCTGGTATGAAAATGCAGCAACTTGATCCGATGACCCTACAAGCTCCGCCCCTATCGGCCAGGATGACGTCAAGGACAAGACGATTTTGAAGCACAACAATCCGCATAGCAGACTGCTCTTCTGTTAAATTGCCTAAGGCGGAAATAGTTTTGTTCACTACTGCTTCCAGGGTTCTGGTTAATCTACGTATCAGCTTACTGTTAGTAACTGTACCTATATAGGGAAAGAAACCTTTATTGAAATCTGTGTATTTTTCCCATGCTGTTTCAGTGTAATCGACAATTGGGAGATCTCTCTGCTGTCTATTGTGTACTAAATGGGTATTTCTATGATAATCAGGAGGAGCTAGGAAAACAGGTGGCAGAAGGAATGCTATGTAACAGGTACCATCCCAATCTAGAGGTAGACGTATATATGCGGTCTGGCCACATATAAAGTAGGAATGGCGAGAAGCTCTAAATGTAGACTTGCCTTGATCACTGAATTTTATTACAGTGGTGCATTTACTATGGCCCATGTGTATGGAACCATTCTTTCTTACACATAATTCCCCTTTTACTGGGAATACTGACATGGCGGGCAAGATTGGTGTAGCTTCAGATTCAACGTTCAGGATCATGAGGTTAAGTGTAAAATTACCTAATCCATATACTTCATTTTCTAGATCTGTTCCTGTTCTTTTGGGAAGTCCCTCCTTGTTAGGGTAGCAGACTTTAAGCAAAACTAAGTTCAGGTTTCCCCATACCCAGTTGTCTTGATAAACTGCGGAATTTGAATCTAGCGAATTAATCAAACTAAACCATGCTCCACAGGAGCCATTGTGTGTGAACGGATAGGGAAAGAGGGGCAAAACTCCCTTATAGTTCTGATAGGGAGGGAGTCGGCCACATATCCAACAATTTGTGGCATTGCTGGTTTGATGGGAATGATGTAACATACTAATGAATGTGTTGTTGCGCAGCGCAAATCTATAGGACAACTCATGCGGAGGTAATTCGCTAAAAGAATGTTCTGCAGTTACATTGTAAGCACGCTTAAGAATAGGGTAATACATGTGCAATAGTATGCTGACAATGATGATCAGAAGACTTAGAAAAAACAAAATTAATAATGTTACTGTGCAGTGACTACGAAATGATTTACAATACGCATGCTTCTTAAGCTGCATCTGATGATTTCTTTCTCTATTCCGGTCTAGAGGATACATGTCAGAGACAAATTCAACCGATTCACCTTGGAGAGGACTTAAACAATCAAATTGTCTGACTTACTAGACCTCAATTTTAGTTTGTAAAGTTCTGGTTTTGACTGCTCAACCAAGGGGAGCTTTGAGTCTGTCTGTGAGGGAATACAGGGTTGAGTATTCACACTGGATGGTAGTCCATAAAATTTCTTGATATGACTCGAGTGCAACCACCCTTTACGTCCCTCGATTTTCACGGCTGTCCTTGTAGTGAGTAGAACTAGCTTCGGCGACTTCCACCTAGGCTCCAGTTGGGTCTTCCGGTCGAAATTCCTGACCAGAACCAGGTCACCAGGGACCACGTCATGGGGCTTTACCTCAGTATTATCGGGAAAAGCTGCAGTTACCTGTGAACGACAAGATTGTAGTGCAGACATCAAGGAAGCCAGGTAATCTGTCAGCATATTACAGTCAACATCAGTGATTTTGCGAGGTATAGGCGTCCCCCACATATTTGGTGGTCTACCGAAGATCACCTCGTACGGGGATAGCCCTGTTCGAGAATGTGCTACCATTCTCATGTAAAAGAGCGCAACTGGTAAGGCTACTATCCAATCGACTCCTTTTTCTCTACATATTTTGGACAATCTAATTTTCAGAGTTTGATTATGGCGTTCCACGAGACCTGCCGCCTCGGGATGTCGGACACAGTGGAATTTCCATTGGTAGCCTAACAAAAGGGAAACGTGTTTCATTAGTTCGGATGAGAACGGCTGGCCGTTATCTGAGTAGACAACACGTGGTAAACCGTACCGTGGGAAGAATTCTCGAACTAACTGTTTGGCAGTAGTCGGGGCAGTGTAATCTGAAACCGGGTATGCTTCTGTCCAACGGGAAAGAGCACAGACAACTACGAGAACATATTTGAATCCTCGACATCGTTCCATCTGGATATAATCCATCTGGAGGACTTCAAAAGCATGATCGGGAGGTTGAAATCCACCCTGCTCTACGGGGATGCTTTTACCTGGATTAAACTGACAACATATCATACAGGTACGAACTTTTTGTTTAGCTGCTGCTCGCAAGTGTTTGTTGAACCAAATGTGTTGAATGCTGTCTAGCATAGCTTTTTCTCCTAGGTGCGCTGGACTATGTATAGTGTTAATGATGACTTGAACCATTGAGTCGGGAAGAAACCATATAGATTTTTCCTTCGTCATCCATCCTTGATCCGTTTGGATCCCTCCTAATTCAGTCCATTTCTTTATTTCTTCTGGTGTAGCATGTGTCTGTATGTCAATTACATCAAGGGCGGGATCCTTAACTGTCATGCAATGTGTTGGTGTCGGAACTATTGTCTTTGTCATGTCAGTTGTGTGAGTCTGATTCTGAGCAGTCTGTTTAGCTGTTCTGTCAGCTAGGTCATTACCCTGAGAAATGATATCGGTAACTTTTGTGTGGGCTTTGCATTTCATAATTGATATTGCAGTAGGTAGATGAATCGCGTCTAATAGGGCTTGAATGAGGGGTCCGTGTTGGATGTGGGCACCGTGAGAAGTTAAGTAACCTCTCTCTCGCCACAGTACGCCGAAGTCATGGACGACTCCGAATGCATAACGTGAATCGGTGTATATGTTGACTTTCTTATTTTTGGCTTGAATACAGGCTTGTGTGAGCTCTGCTGCTTGAGCTGACAAAGTGTTAATACAATTTGTTTCAATGACTTCAGTGTCTGTTGTAACTGCGTAAGCGGCCACTAACTCTCCTGTACTTGTTCTCATACATGACCCATCTACATACAATGTTAAGTCTGGATCTGACAAAGGGATGTCTGTCAAGTCTTGTCTGGGTTTCGTCGTGATAGTAATGACTTCGACACAATCATGTGCCAATGGATCTGTTCCGCCTACTGGTAACAGTGTGGCAGGATTTAACGTATTACAACGTCTGATTTCTATGTGTGGCTGAAACAATGTCAGTTCGTAACCGGTGAGTCTCGCTATAGTCAAGTGTTGTGTTTGTGTACGGTTCAAAAGAACCTCTACTGCGTGTGGTACTTGTACTGTCAATTGATGTCCTAACACTATGGCATCGCTTTGTCTGATTGCTAAAGCTGTTGCTGCCACGGATTTCAGGCACGCAGGAAGAGCCTGAGCTACTGGATCTAATGTACTAGAGAAATAAGCACATGGTTTGTGTGATCCTGCTTGTTCCTGAGTGAGTACTGACAAGGCAGTACCGTCGTGTTCTGTAACAAAGAGTGTAAACTGTTTATTGTATCATGGTGTTGCTAAAACAGGTGCTTGGCATAAAGCTTTCTTTAAGCTTTCAAAGGCGTGTGTGTGTTCTGGAGTCCAAGGGAGGACAGTCGATGTGGCTGCCTCCTGTGTTGTCAACTGGATGAGTGGTTTTGCTAGAAATGCATATTGAGGGATCCACTGCCTACAGTATGAAGTGAGGCCTATAAAAGCCCGCACCTCCTTTTGTGTCTTGGGTGGTGGCATGTTAGCAATTAACTGGATGCGGTCGGGTGTAAGCTGCCTTCCCTCCTTGGACAGCGAGTGCCCAAGGTAAACAACTCGCTGGACACAGAATTGCAGCTTAGAAGGGGACACCTTGTGCCCCTTGTCGGCCAGAAATTTCAAAACCGTCAGTGACGCTGTCTCACATTCAGGTTCGCTTCGGGCGGTGATCAGCAGATCATCGACATATTGAAGCAAGGCAGTGTTAACTGGCATGTGGATACTGTCAAGTTCTCGTTTCAGTGCTTGGCTATAGATGCTGGGGCTTTCTGTAAATCCTTGAGGTGCGCGTGTGAATTTAAAACTTCGTCCATTTAAACTGAATCCGAACAGATATTGACTTTCCGGATCGATTGGGACACTAAAGAAAGCATTCTTGAGATCAATTACAGTGAAGAACGTTGCTTCGGAATCAATGGCTGTCAGTAATGAAGAGATATCTGGGACCACAGGGTATTGTGGTACAATACATTTATTTAATTCGCGCAGATCAATAACTAATCGATATACTGGTGGTGCTTTTGGATCCGTTCTTTTAAGAATCGGAATTATCGGGGAATTACATACATTGGAGTCGGTTTCGACAACCACTCCTTGTGCAATGAACTCGTCAATGATTTGCAGTAAAGCCACTACAGCATCTGGTGGTAACTTGTATTGTCGCATTCGTGGTAGTACTATTCCTGTTTTCAGTGTAACTCGATATGGTGTAATGTTCATGCAACCAACATCAGTGGGGCCTTGTGCCCATAAATGTGTAGGTAAATTCTGCAGTCGGTGATCCATGTCTCTGGATACGTAGTGACCTTTAAAGTCACGTAAAAATAGTCGTACTCCTTCCGGAGAACAACATATTATGGCTCCTAGGGCTTTCAATGTTTTTATACCTAACAAGTTTTCTGGACATGATTTAGTAAGCAATAAATCTGTAGTACGTGTTAATGGACCGACTGTAAGTGGAAGAGGTTGTGTTACGTCATTAATTATAGGTTTTCCTGAGAATCCAAGGGAAATATTTTGTGAGCCTGAGAGGGGTGCCCCTGGAACTTCACTGCGTCTTATAGTTGTTCTGCTTGCCCCTGTATCAAGTAAAAACTTTCTGTCTTCCCCTAATAGTTCACTATGTACATAAGGTCCCTCTTGGTCTACAGGAACCTCAATAAGGGGTAAGCCAACTTCCCTCTCTAGGCTATCTCATGAGTATCGCTGATAATCGGGATAATCTGTTTGTGCGTACTGATACATCTGTTGTGTCGTTGCTTGTGTTGCAGCAATAGGCTGCGCTTGTGGTAGTGCTACGATCTTGTGTGGAGCTGCCTGTTGTGGAGCTAACCTAGGTTGTGCATGCTGAGGGATTTGTTGTTGATTCTGATCCTGTCTAGGTGGACGTGGTCTCTCCTGAGTTCTACCTGTAGCAATATTATGTTTCAGGACTGGACAATCGTGTATATAATGGCCTTGTTGTTTACAATAGTGCATGTCCCTTTCGCAGGACCTGCGGAATCACCCTTTTGATGACCATCGGCTGGAACTGACTGTGCAACAAGCATTTTCATTTTTGTATCTTTCATACGTCTTTGTTCGTGTTCTTGTTCTTCTCTAATTCTATTGTGGTGATATTGTAACATCTGTAACATCTGTGATGGGGTATTACCTTGCCAGGTACTTTCGAATTTCAATACTCTATTCTTGACTTGCAGCAGAGAATTCTCAACTAATTTTGTCACAAACAGATGTGGATATGACTCACTACTGGCTTTTATGCCACTATTTATACTAAAACATTTTTCAAATCGGGAATAGAAATCACTAGTGTCTTCATCTGGCTTTTGTTTACAGGCTGAGATTGCACCCCAGTCTTCCTTTTTCGTAGTTAATAAACGTGGCAATACCTGTATTAGTAATCCTGCTAGTGCTGTAGTCTTTTCCCCAAGCCCTGCTCCTGCAGCTCGGGCCCTTTCTTCGTTTTCCAATGCTGTCCAATCTATCTTTTGGTCTCCCACCTCCCATTCCTTTTCTTTGAGTTTCTCATAAACACCGGCTGGTAATAGGACTTTTAATATTTTCATAATGTCGGGGTAGGTATACTCTCCCATGAGTAACATGTCCTTTATTTCACGGTGGAAACCTGCTGGGTCCTTGTCATGGCTGGGTACTACTTTCTTCATTTCTAATAATTCCAGTTTAGTTATAGGCGTGTACACAAACACGCGTGTGAAGTTATTACCGTCACTTCTGATTGGGTGTACTTCGCGTAACGGGTTCTGTCTATCTATGTGATACATTTTTCTTCCCATGATGGGGACTGGAACGTGTTCTGGGCATACGAAATTTAAATATTGGTTTCGGGATTCTAGAATTTCTTTAATCAAATCAGTACCTGACCCTCTCCATATATTCGTGAGTAGTTCTGTCAATATGTCAGGTAAGGGTCCTGGATCGGAGTGTTGGCTTTTATATAATATAAGGAGGTGTTGAATCATGTATATACTAGCTAAACGCTGTTCGTATGGGTCAAGATTCAGAAACGTGTGTGCAAGTACATCATCATTGTATTCGCTGGGACTGTCAGCCCATTGTACTGCTGACCTGGCTAATTCTTGTTCGTCCATGGAATCGAGCATATGGTACCCCCTTCGATCTCGGAGTAATTTATCAGCAGCTTGGAATAGGTGTTCAGGGGATTTCGTATTTAACATAGGGTTTGGAAAATGTCTATTATATTCTGGACGTATTGGACGTATCGGGTCGTTAAAACCTCTGGTATTATTATGGGGTCTTCCTCTACCTACATAAGCTATCGTTTCTAATTGCTCTGATTCTTGCTCCTCCTCTTCTTCTGATTCTACTCTGTCTGTTTCTCGTCTTTCTTTATGTATTCGTTCTACTTCCTTGCGGATCTTTCGACACATGGCGATTATACACGCCTGTCTATCATGTTTCTCTTCTGATATGTTCTGACCCCATTTGGCATGTCTTTGCATGGTATCGTGATCTGCCCCAGGCCTGTCTTGATTCCTAATTACACAATTTATGAAAAAACGTAGTAGTTGTCTTTGGACATCCACTTTCTGGTATTCCATAGCTTCGTTAATACTTTCTGGACCTCGCCCTGTTTGGACAAAGCGATATATTTTGTCTAGGTGTTCACCCATTCCTGGTATCGTCATTAAATATAAGGTAGCTCGTCTTATACGTAGTGATGATATGAGCAATTTATCCTGTCTACCTGGTACTGGGTCGTATCTACAATCCACAAGCTGTTCTTTAAACATGTCGGATGTCGCTAGTTGGGGTGTACGTTGGAGTGCTAAATCTCTAAGGGTCTGTTTATTTCGCGGCGGTGTGGCAAACATGTCTGTCGTACCTCCTGTAGCACCATCTGAGGTGCTAGGCACGAAAGGATTCGTTGAGCGTAGGATAGAGATTGTAGATGCGGGAAAAACTGTAGAAACGGACGGGCCTGTTGGAACTTGTGTAGGAGTTTGTAGTTGCGGGGATACAGACGAATGCTCTTGGTGTTGAACACCATCGACAAGCGGTGTGGGTGGTATGGCATTAGCATACTCGGGAGCTGCGTCATCTAAATAGGAGGAAAGGAAAACGTCCTTTGCTGTTTTGGGATGTGTTTTGGGATGTGCTTTTATCGGGAGCAATGGAGGAGTTAAGTCTTTTGGTATTTCCGGGGTAGCCTTAGGTAACCCTTCGGCCAGAAGAGGATACATACCATTCATAAGAGTATTTCTTTGTCTATCTACTTGTTCTGATTTTACTCGGGTACCTTCCTCAAGTAATAGATTTTCTCTGGTTTTATTTGAATTCTCTCTACCTTTCTCTTCCTGTCTGAGTGCTTTTTCTGTACGTCTATATGATTCTTTACGCCATAATTCAATGGCATCTTTCTGTGACTGTCTGGCTTTCTTTTTCCATAATTCTTCTTCTACTCTCATGATGCAATCTGCATCCCAGGTCCCCGCTGCGGGCCATCTCTGACTCTCTGGTAATTCTTTGGTGTAGTCCACCCATAAATCAAGAAATAATACGGCGTCTAGGCCATGCTTATGATACATAAAGTATCCTGGAGTGTCCCTGGGTGGGATGGGAACAGCTTCTTCGAGTACACCTTTTCTAGTTTTGATCTGTCTTAGTTTCGAAAAGAGCGGCATTTTTAGACCTTATTACTAGAACACACTTTATACAAGAAAACACAATAATGAACAGTCATTCACACCACAATATATAGAACGTATTTAAAACATTTAACACTTAACAGTTTTACGAACAATGATAACTAATAGAAAACTAGTTACTGACATAATACTAACACTAGATAGTACTTATTTATATGCAAGACATACTATATATACTGCTAAACAGTACAGATACACTGCTAAAACAGTGCAGACCGGATTTGTGTACCCAAACCCGTCTTGACCGGCACAACCTAATGTGCACGTCTAACTGCCTCCCCGGTAATGGTACTCACCGGGTAGCTCGGAACGGAAGGCCTCGGAACGGAACTGAAACTGGACCGGACTGGACTCGACTCGACTGGACTCGGAACTTCGGAACCTGGTGGGCCTCTGTATACCTCGGATCTTGCTCTCTCAGCTAGGCTCTGGTCGGGATACTTCGCACTTCTCACCGCCTCGTCTGGGTGTTGATCGCAGCCTCAGTCGTCCCCGCTTGGCCGGAGGGAGATACAGGAAATCCTGCAGGTACGCGTTTTTGTCCATTCAGCTGTGGCAGGAGACCGGGCCTGCAACGCACCGCCGGCGCGTGAGATGAGAAAGTGTCCCTGTTCGGGCGCCAATTTATGTGGTAAATATTTCATTACCGGTACTATTTTTTATGCGGTAAAGTCTATTAAGAATAACTCAGTAAATATAAGAGGCAGAATCCGTGGTATTAGAGGTTTTAAAAGGCTTTATTCCTATACAAAGGAATACAATTCGAATTGTAGGCTTTCTATTCCATCACCACGAAAGTTCAGGAAGGAAGGGCATACATTATTGACAGATAGGCAGTTTTATAGAAAATACATTACAGTGAAACAGATGCAAGAGGCGTAACAGCTGATAGTACAGATAAAAGGTGCATACGTAACTAATAGAGGCGGATGTATGGGCGTAATTTAATAACCGTCATCATACATGATGTCACAAGTGGGTGGATCCATAAAAGAATCCTGCAATGTCAGCAGAAATATTTGGCAGAGATGCGCGCACAGCCGCATGACGTGTGATTGACGTGCAACTAGAGGGTGAAGGGGACTTGACATTTAGCTCTACATGTGGAGACAGAAGTCTGGGGGTCATGTCAACCTAATCCCAAATCATATCTAATATCCTATGTTTAAAGAACTGTGTTATCCAAAAGGAGAGGTCTCTAGGATAGAATCTATTCTATACTGACTGTTAGTGCGTGTACAAGCGTCTAAGTGTCTACACTAGATGCGAGGGGGTAGGAATATTCCATGGTAACGGGGCTATGAATTACTTGCATGAGGACAGCGAGGCCTGGCCCTTTGCACGGTAGCTGGAGGAATGTTTACCTAAACTACTAGACAGGAATGCATCGGATGAGGAGTGGAGTAGATAATCTTGACGGTGAAATACAGTTTTTGGCAGGCGACAGACTGGATCAGGCACCGTTAGCCGCGCAGGGAGTAGGACAAAGTTCATGGTCACAGATGCAAGCTCAGACTGGAGCTTTCAGAGGCAGAAGGCAGGAAAAGGCTTGAAGACAGAATTCTGGGCCTACTCGCCTGAATCTGTAAAATGTGGAAAGTGAACCACATAAAGTCGGTGGCCTTTCATACTTAGGAATGGAATATCTGACCCATTCATGGCGAATCTGAAAGAGGACATGTTGACGGTGGACGCACATATATTTGCGTCTTCAAAACTGGAGCAGGAGGGAACATACATGTACTTATAGCATGCACATGGAGCCGTTGGGGTCTACGATAGGGGACATAACTGATCACAAAATTCATATTTCCTCAACTGGAAGAAGCCAAAGGATCACACTCCCACCTTTCCTCTCTGACCCCACGAAAATCACCTGCGGAGACCCACACAGTTCATCCCTGAGCCCCACCCTCTTCAATATCTACATGGCCCCCCTCACAGCCATCGTCTGACAACACGGCCTCAACATCGTATCCTATGCCGACGACACCCAGCTCATCCTCTCCCTCGCAAAAGACCCCACCACTGCCAAACTCAACTTCCAGAAAGGAATGCAAGACATCGCAGTCTGGATGACCAACAGCTGCCTGAAGCTCAACACTGAGAAGACAGAAGTCCTCGTCCTCGGTACCACCCCTTCTGCATGGGACAGCACCTGGTGGCCGACCGCCCTCAGAAGCCCACCTACCCCCTCAGACCACGCCAAGAACCTCGGCATCGTACTCGACTCATCACTCACCATGAACTGAAAGGTCAACGCCGTCATCTCCAGCTGCTTCAACACCCTCCGTATACTCCGCATGACCTTCAAGTGGATCCCCCCTGAGTCAAGGAAGACAGTCATCCGCGCACTCATCACCAGCAGACTGGACTATGGAAACGCACTCTACGCCGGCATCAACAAGTCCCTACTCTGCAAACTCCAGACAATACAGAACACCACCGTCAAACTCGTCCTAGGCATCCCCCAACACGAACACATCAGTCAACAACTATGAAGTCTCCACTGACTCCTCGTAGAGAAATGAGTCACTTTCAAAATCCTCACTCACGCCTACAAACACCTACACAACAACAGACCCAAATACCTCAACGACAGAATCAACTTCCACGTACTAAAAAGGAAGCTACGATCTTCCAACCTCGCACTGGCCGAAACCCCGTGCATCCACAGAGACAGAGCAGGCAGAAGATCCTTCTCTCACATTGCTGCCAAGACCTGCGACGAGCTACCGGCAGACATCAGATGCGCCCCCCCACTGAGCACCTTCAGGAAGACCCTCAAGACCTGGCTCTTCGTCTAAACAGATCTGCGTACCCCCACCCCTCTCAGCACCTTGAGACACTCACAGGTGAGTAGTGCGCTTACAATTCCCTGATTGATTGATTGATTCTACTCTAGTCCTCTTTCTAGCGTAGGCAGGGCTCCTTGGGAGAGGCTGTCCATCCTGCAAAGGGTATTAATGCCCCTAGAGGTCCAGCAAAGCTCTCAGTACTTTAAACCTGAGCTCAACCCCTAAACATACCAAAAGAATGAAAAAGGTAAAAACACAACACAGTACAAATCCAGCTCCAGTTTATAAAAATAGAGAATAATTCATGGAACAAAAAACAGCAAACGGACAAAATCTAATAAGGGGAACATGAGATCTAAATTGTAAAAATGTTAAATGAAAATAGCACCAAAAAAGGGTTAAGTGCCAACTACCGTCTTCTACGATGGAGTGCAGGACAGATGCAGAAACCAGTTTCATTCTGGTCAGATGTTTAACCTTCTGACTTAATCCCTGAAATGAAAGTCAAAAATCCTGAGTGGGACAAGACGGCAAGCGGTAGATGAGAAGGACTTCACGAGGCTGGATAGTTATTAGACAAGGTCCTGGTGGAGCCTTTGACTTTTTTTTTGGGGGGGGGGGAAGCTCAGAGTGAGTGAAATCCAAACTTTGTGCCAAAGGAAGGTCCCTCGCTGGCCAGATACTTTTGGTGCCTTCGCAAGGAGAACATTTCTTCTTTCAGACTTAGTCACTTTTTTGGAGCTTGGATTCCTCCAGCAGGGCAGGGCAGCAAGCTGTAGCTGAACAGGTCTCCACAAGGCCGGATACCCTCTCCGTGATGGCCCCCTGAAAAGTGTTTGCTGCGAGGCAAAATCCGAGCAGCAACTAAATTTGTGGCACCTTCTTTGGATGGACTTGACAGCAGTGGTGGCTCCTCTGCTAAGACGGGGGGCGTCGCCCCACTGCTCAAAAGCAAAAATAAAATGGCAATGATGTATCGTTATTATCACTATTTTTCCTATTGCAGTCAGTGGCCTTGTTCAATGTGAGGCGGGGCTGGTAAGAGCAGGGGAGGAGAAATTTGCACTCCCTAAGTGCGCATGACTGTTTGGCCCGCACTCTTGGGCCGGCCATACAGTTTATGCACCCTTTGCATGTTCCCCACTAGGCTGTAATGCACAGCCTGGTGGAGAACATGCACAGGCTCCCTGTCCCCATCTGAGTGCCGAACCACGACGCTCAGACCAATCACAGTGTTGTGAATGGCTTAGGGGATCTTGGGAGCCCTGGTGCTTCCTGCTGCTGGGACTGGAGACACTAAGAAGGAAGGGGGAGAGGCAGTGGCCGCCTGTTTCGGGGTAAGTGTTTTTTTTTTCCCATATATTTTTCTTAATTCCACCCCCTCCGAACCTCACCCCACCACGCCCGTCCGGTAGCAGCTTCTACTGCTTGGCAGGTTTGTCCCAGTCTTCCGGAGGTCTTTGGAGGTAAAACATTTCTAAGTCTCAGATTTGTCAGGATGTTAGGAGAAGTACAATTTGACACCAGCCAAGGACAAGGGGGTTTGGGGACAAAACTTGGGGGCAAAGACTCTCCAGCAGAAGCAGGGTCCTGGGCAGGTCCAGTTTGAACTGTTCACAAGGGCAATTGCAGAAACGGCCTCTTGTAGCTTGTTGTGTCCCTGTAGCTTGTCTCTGCAACCTGCATTTTTAGTTAATCTAGTTGATTATTTGGAGTTAAGTTAAATCTGCATTGAACTTTACTCCACATAAAGCCACCACTTCCCACGTGGGTGAAGTGCAGTGTTGGCCCGCAACACATTTTCTAGCTCACTTTACAGCCCATTGAAAGAAATGGAAAAAGATACTTGTACTGATCCTTTGCTTGTGTGGTCAGCCACCAACCTGATGCAAGGGGCCTAGTTGCCACTTTGGGTAGCTCCGAGGACTGTTCGGACTTCTATCTGACTCACAAAAGGGCTACATCCAGGCCACACCCGACTGAAAGAGTCATGAATAAAGAAAGGAGACAGTTGCTGGACCTGATTGGCTCCTGTATCTGATGCCCCCTGACATCACAAGAACTTTCCAGAACACTTTCCCCAGATGGCAGGAGCTGTCTTAGATGAGCTTGGTAGGAATTTGCCCAACAAGCCATTGTTTGCCACCGCCGTCACTCATCCTGCGGTGAGCAGGTCATCGAGCGCCCTCCTACAAAGACTTGAGCATCTGTTTGATGGTTTCGTACAGGGCGGACTGTGTTGCTGTACTCATTCTCTGGGGGCCGAGAGGCAATCCTCTTACTGCTAGCCTGAGGCACCAATGCTGCCTGGGGAGGATAGCCTGATCCGTGCATTGTGGAGAGACACATTCCTTTGCACTCCTTTCAGAGGTGAAACCCAGGGGCTACACGTGAAGCCTGGAGTCTAGCACTCTGCGACTCTCTGTGACATGTGAATCGGCTGTGCCTGTCTGCAGATCATCCGGAGACTGTAAGCACTTTACAATGTCCTTCTGCTTTTACATGGAGGACCCAAAGGGGACCCTTCCACTTCCCACCCATCAGGGTCACAAGCCATCTGCCTTGGGGTTTTCCGATTGCCTTCCTCATTCTGGGCCCTACTTGCTTCGGAGACCGTGCTTGGGGTCTTTTAATGACCTCTTACGGTCCCCTGGCTGTCCATCCTTTCATCTCTGGTCCTGCAACCGCATGGGCACCCATGTCTCCCAGGGCTGTGCCCCACGGGCCCTCGTGTCTCCCAGGGCAGGGACCCAGGCCGCTGCACCCATACCGGGCACTGCTGCCCATCCTTTCATCTCTGGTCCTGCAACAACATGACCACTCATGTCTCTCAGGGCCGGGCCCAGGCTTCTGCACCAGTACCAGGCACCGCTGCTCATCCTTTCCGTCTCTTGTCCTACA
This sequence comes from Triturus cristatus, assembly GCF_964204655.1. Lineage (NCBI taxonomy): Eukaryota > Metazoa > Chordata > Amphibia > Caudata > Salamandridae > Triturus > Triturus cristatus. Next base: position 83,318,418 of record NC_140594.1, read on the forward strand.
TCAACATGGGCAATTCAATGATACGGTGTTGTGTCTAGTACACATGATTACTTTTCTGGAAAGTGTGTAAAACTCAAAGATACAGTGTTGTGTCTAGGACACTTGTGACTACTTTCCTAGAAAATGTGTGAAACTCAATGTACTGTGTTGTGTCTAACACACGTGATTACTTTTCTGGAAAGTGTGTAAAACTCAAAGATACAGTGTTGTGTCTAGCGCACTTGTCATTAGTGTTCAAGAAAATGTGGAAAGCTCAATGATAGTGTTGTGTATAGCACACTTGTGATCACTTTTCTAGAAAATGTGTAAAACTCATTGATAAATGTGTAAAACTCAATAATACAGTGGTGTCTAGCACATTAGTGATTTCTATTCTATAAAATGTGTAAAACTCAATGATACAGTGTTGTGTCTAGTACACATGATTACTTTTCTAGAAAATGTGTAAAACTCAATGATACTATCTGTCTAGCACACATAATTACTTTTCTGAAAAGTGTGTAAAACTCAAAGATACAGTGTTGTGTCTAGGACACTTGTGACTAATTATCTAGAAAATGTGTAAAACTCATTGATACAGTTTAGCACATGTGTTACTATTCTAGAAAATGTGTAAAACTCTAAGTACTGTGTTGTGTCTAACACACGTGATTATTTTTCTAGAAAATGTGTAAAACTCAATGACACCATGTTGTGTTTAGCGCACTTGTGATTAGTTTTCTAGAAAATGAGGAACGCTGATGATACAGTGTTTTGTCTAGCACACTTGTGATCACATTTCTAGGATATGTGAAAGTCATTGATAAATGTGTAAAATTCAATGATACGGTGTTGTGTTGTGTCTAGCATACTTGTGATTACTTTTCTAGAAAATGTGTAAAACTCAATGATACAGCGTTGTGTCTAGCACACTTATGATCACTTTTCTAGGATATGTGAAAGTCATTGATAAATGTGTACAATTCAATGATAGTGTTGTGTATAGCACACTTGTGATCATTTTTCTAGAAAATGTGTAAAAGTCATTGATAAATGAGTAACATTCAATGATACGGTGTTGCGTCTAGCATACTTGTGATTACTTTTTTAGAAAATGTGTAAAACTCAATGATACGCTGTTGTGTCTAGTGCACTTGAGATTGCGTTTCTACCCACCCATTCATCACACCACGCATTCTGCAACTGGGGTTTAACAGACTCCTGTCACAACAGAAATGTACGCCGTAATTACAGCGTCGGTTGGCTCTGGGAGCTAGGCCTCTCACATACATCACAAACTTAAAATTGCACATATATTTTTTAATCCTTACATAAACAGTTAACTTATATTAACTCAGCGCAAGTTCATAGGAGTGTTTGCCGACTCCAACGGACTCTTTTTATCTCCCTTCGGTGTAATCCACTCTAATCCAGTAGGGGTTTGCTGCGCCCCTCTAACCTCTCCTTTTTATATGCGAAGGATGCTCAGTGTGACAAAGCCACCAGCAGCGACGCGCATGCGCGTGAATCTCGGGCACCCACTCATCGGCCAGTATCTGTTTTAAGGCCATTTTCTGACTGCAGCTTAATGTGACAAACGGCAGCGCTGCTGAAATGGTTTTTAACCTGGAAAACCTCACCCAGTTCAACTAGGGAAACCCTTCAGGACTTGTTGTGGGCCTTTAAAATAGAGCCCTATACTTATAAGCGCTAAAATATAATGTACTGCCCACCTCTCTCGCTATCTGAGCAAAGTTTTTGACCAGGAGCGGGAGGGCGGAGTTAGCTGAGCAGGTCCCGCCCTTCTGCACGAGTCTGCGTGACGCCAGTGGTTGGTATCCTGGCACAGCCTCTTGTTCACCGCCACCCCTCCACTCCCCCCCTTCTCCGCCCACATGGTGTGGACGTGTGCTTTACGACTACACATGTTATGATATGTAAAATCCTGAATCATATACTTAAGAACCATTTTGGAAAAATAATCCCTTTTGTGGCCACACACGGTGGACCTCTTGGTAGTACATGGTCACCACCTAGACTGTATAAAATCTCGCGTACCAATTTTGGTGATTTAAAAGTGAGAACAATACAGTCCCCAGGAAGTGTTTTCTCCCTTCTCCCCACCCATCCTATTCTTCTCCCCATTTTAAACTCGCTAAACATGGCCTCCGTTAGTCCGGTTTTTGTCCCGAGCCACAAGGGAGCCTTATTTCTCAGTGCCTCCCATGATTCGTTTGCCTGAGGAGTGAGAGGCGGTACATTTGCCAGAATTTTGGTTAATAGGGTAGCCTCAGGGGGCAAACTCAGCCTATCTACCTCCCTATCCCTAGAAGCTAAGGGTGGGATAGATGGCGGAGCAGTGGCACGGGGCTTAGCGTGAACAGGAGCTTGATGATATATTAGAGCCGCAGTAGACTTAGGGCCTGTAGGCGCTGTGTCTAATGCATGAAGGGACTTAGCCGAGGCAACTGGAGCGGAAAGACCGTCTAATGCATGAAGGGACCTAGCCGAGGCAACTGGAGCGGAAAGACCACCCTCCAATGCATGATGATTGTGCACGGGATCGGTGGCACGTGCGCCATTATTTTTTAACAAAACCTCAATGGCTGTCATCCTAGCCAATACTTGTTCTAAAGGAGCTATGGCTTGGGAATGAGTTACTACAGGGCTCAGACTCTCCCCGGCAAACTGTCGCGGCCCCTTTGAGCTAGACGTTTTGCTTAGGATGGAGTCCAAGTGATCTAGATGACCCTTTAAAGGAACAAGACAGTTATCGATCAAGTCTTTCATTTGTACACAGAATGAGTCCAAAATGGCCCTCCCCCCACAGTCCAACGCAGTGTGACCAAAAACCTTACATGCAGGAGGGACAACATCAGTTTGTGTGTTGATTGTACGATGATTTTGGGGGATCTCGGGATTATTTCGACGAGGTCGCTTCTGCTGTTTGGGTTTAGGGTGCCTGACCCTCTCCTTCGCTTCCCTGCGGGCTCACTTGACTTATTCTCAATATCCACAGTGAGTGGGGTGATAGTCCGTGACCTTGTTGCTATCGTCAGTCCAGATCCAGATTGCAGGTCCATGGGGGATGTGTCAATATCCAAAGGGGGCTGGGGCTGACTTTGGTCGATGGGAGGTGAGCAAATTAAAGGAACAACGCCTGAGCCAATGGGACCTAAGGATAAACGCCCTTTCAGAGGTACCGGGTCTAAAGATAGGCGCCTTTCCGTTAGTTCGATTTCAAGCAGAGCATGGATTCCGCCCTCACGATGAAGGCGTCCAGGGTGCCCGCCACACCCTTGCGTTTACTCATATTTGCTAACAACTCCGGGCTACAACGAGGAATCTTTTGTCCCATAGAGGAAAGAGAAAAACTGGAAATGTAATACTGACCCACCCAAGTATAGCACTGTTAATGGGAAACAATGACAATGCGGAGATAAAAACTTTGTTTTTGAATCGTAGCAGTACCTTGGTGGCTGCCGACCAGTGAGGTCGCTATAGACGTTGGAGGGGATGCCCAGCCCAGCCCAGCCTCTTCCGGGCAATGGCGGGCAAGGACGGGCCCGCCCGGGCTTTGCCCGGGCGCGCCGTGTGCGTACCGCAAAGGGGGAGCCGCGAGTTACTTTATGCGCCTCTAGGTGCACAGATTGGTGATGGCGCCTCCAGGCGTGAAAGCAGGGCAGTCTGGGGGCTGAAGTCCCCTCTGGTGCAGCAGGAGCCGGTGTCAGTAAAAAGATGCGCGGCCGCGCCTCTGGGTGCACAGATTGGTGATGGCGCCTCCAGGCGTGAAAGCAGGGCAGTCTGGGGGCTGAAGTCCCCTCTGGTGCAGCAGGAGCCGGTGTCAGTAAAAAGATGCGCGGCTGCGCCTCTGGGTGCACAGATTGGTGATGGCGCCTCCAGGCGTGAAAGGAGGGCAGTCTGGGGGCTGAAGTCCCCTCTGGTGCAGCAGGAGCCGGTGTCAGTAAAAAGATGCGCGGCTGCGCCTCTGGGTGCACAGATTGGTGATGGCGCCTCCAGGCGTGAAAGCAGGGCAGTCTGGGGGCTTAGGTCCCCTCTGGTGCAGCAGGAGCCGGTGTCAGTAAAAAGATGCGCGGGTCCCTTTTTTGGCCACACACGGTGGACCGTACAGGAGTAGGTCCGCATAGACCTTATTTCGAAAAAGGCAGTAAGGGAGCAAAAGAACAGGTTCTTTGGCAAAATTGTTTTTTCGAGGGTTGCGAGTAAAGAACTATCATTTCTCTATGGTAATAAACTGGTATCCAGGTGTTCTCGTACACATCTTCAGCGATGTTCTATTATGTTTATAAGTTGCCAACCTTTGAGTCTAAAGCCCTGGATTTGTAATTACGTCATCCGCACCTTATCAAAAACCATATCATTTGGAACAAATCCCCTTTTCTCCTAGTGTCCCCTGCACTACTAGTAACCCGTCACCCTCCTTATCAGGTGCTTCTGCCCAAACTCTTCACAGCCTCCGAATCCATCTAAATGAGGTCACGTATTTCTTTTGTAGATGTATGTGTTATGTGATGTTTGATGGTGGAAACGAAGCGTCTCATCCTCTGGGAATATAAAGCGACATGCACACGAGCACACAGTTTGGTGTTGTGTGGGAGCTGGGACTTGCTGAACTCAGAGGCGCTCAGTATACCTTGCGTAGTGTGGGCGCAGAGCTCGCCGCATCATCTGTACCCCACACTTTTCAGGAGAGCTTGGCACACACAGCTCTCTGGCATATATCACTGGGTTGGGTGCGGAGGTACCAGGCCCCAGGCTCTCCGATTCCAGCATGCATCTCTGCGCCTAACTAGGGCCATTGTGACTCGTAGCCCCCAGAATGAGGACTAACTCCGCGGAGCCAGGCACGCCAGGTGAAAATCCGCGTTTTTTCCCAAAGCATTCTCTGCCACGTGAGTTAGCCCATCTCCAGCCACAGCTCACTTGCATGTGAACCCGCATCTACTAAAACCTGGAGTTGGGCTTTTCAAATTGGTGATTGCAAGCCTGGAGACGCACGGCCACTGGCAGTATTGCAGTAATATTTTCATATTGGCAATTGTATTTCTGGAAACCCTGACAGTATAGCAAAGTGGTATTTTCAGACCGGTAATTACATCTCTCGAAATCACAGGACCACTGACAGTATGGCAGAGTGGCATTTTCAGACTGGTAACTATGAAATCACCGGACCATTGAGAGTATAGCAGAGTGGTACCCCTTCCATGGATACCGCTTCACCATGCGCATAGCGAAGGCGGCCTCGGCTTCGCACCGCTCGGCAGCCTTCGGTGTTTTACTCTTTACCTGGGATGAAGCAGCGTCTCTGCCGCAGGTTGTGTGTACCCCGCCCAGAGCAGCACATCTCTGTACTTAAAGTGTTCAGGCCCGGCCCATTCTGGGGGGCCTCCACGGCTCCACCTCACACGTCCGTGTATTGTGACCCCGCCTCTAACATGCTTGTTTCAGCCTGTTACAGCACCATGGACAACGCCTGCTATTCTGCTGTCTGCCAGCAGAGGGCAGCAGGTACAGGCTAGTGATGGTGGAATATTGGCGTGGCGACGGGCCGAGCACCCCAGCCCTGTGCAGGAATCACTTCTCTCCTAAAGCGCTTCCTTCTTTGAGGGGTTATCTAGAATTAATGTTGGTAACGTATTTATTTACGCATCACGTGCTACCAGAGTCCAGCAGCTTGGCAGCGCTTTCAATCAGCTCAGTGATAATAATATTTCATATTTTAAAGCGCAAACATATCACCGTTAGGGGAGGAAGGACAGAAACGCGCTGTATCTAATAGATACAGCACATCCCTGCCCTTTTCTTTTGCCGTAGGGCAGCGCAGCAGGGAGGCCTGCGGCGCCACCATGCGGCAACATCTTGTAAATAAGGCCTGGAGCTTCCTCGTAAACTTTGGGAACACCCACAGACTCAAAAATATTTTTAATTCATGTCAAATTTGCAATGACCAAGCCTACCCTGAAAAATGCTCAACGGTTTACTCCTGACAAAGGAAGTAGAAAATCCAGGCCAGGAAAAGGAAGGGGACACCCCCGAATTGATTGGGGCGCAGGAGAAAGGGTTTCTCCACAGGGGACAAAATCCACATAGAAAAAAAGTATTCCCATCACACAAATGCATTAACATTTCCCCGTGCACAGTTGTGCACTATGTACAATTTTGGAGGCAGAAATGCCTCTGTGTGTTCACAATTGCACAGTTACAAAGATTTCCCAGGTGTCTGCTGGGAACCTAAAAAAAACTTTCTTAATTCCCAAAACGAGCAAATCTGCCACAACATGAATCGTGGCCGGTTTACTCATCTGTTTGTGAATTATGGTTATCGTTGGGTTGATGTGGTTGGAATGGTTACCCTAGCAACCCAGTACCGAAGACTTCGGTCAGGTCACAACACGGTTTAATGAGACGCTCTCCTCACGCCTGGCTGTCGCAGGCAACAGGCAGTTCCCCAGAGAAATGTGTGCTAAGTTCAAGCAGTACCAAGACACATTACAGAACATAATACAATCACATTTCCAAACCAATTTCGGAAAACTCAGGAACATTTAATAAACAAATTGATACAAACATTGTTAAAAATGGATTTTCCATTTTTGAGACCACCCGGAAGAATAGCAGTTCCAAACAGGAAATGGAAATGATGCCCTCATGCTGGCAGAGATCCCCGGTGCATTAGTGGGTACTTTCTTTTGTTGTTTGTTGGTTTTCAGACAGAACCTTCCAGATTTGGGGGTTGTTTCTGAAAAACAATACAGTTTCCTGAGCGGATGAGCAAACTACAACCGCCGCACCGGTGGATGCACAAACGGCGGTTTGGGGCATATGGGCAACAGAATAACCCAGCAGGGCGTAAAGTCCACCATTCTGAAAACACAGGGCTGCACCTTATTTACAAAGACACGGCGCACCCCTACGTTTCCCCTAGCGCTGGCACTAAGTTAAGCTGCCTAGCGCCAATGCGTGTGTTGAGGAAATGATTGTTTATGTGCAGGAAGGTGCCCCTTCCTGCACATAAACAATCACTAATGGTGATTTGCAAGTCCTATGTGTGCTGCATTGTGCAGCACTCATAGAAGTTGCAAATCGTCATTCTTGTAATGATTGTTCATGTGCAGGAAGAGACACCTTCCTGCACATAAACAATCATTCATGGCGATTTGCTATTTCTATTTGTGCTGCGCAATGCAGCACTCATAGAAGTTGCAAATCGTCATTCTTGTAATGATTGTTTATGTGCAGGAAGAGACACCTTCCTGCACATAAACAATCATTCATGGCGATTTGCTATTTCTATTTGTGCTGCGCAATGCAGCACACATGGAAACAACAACAACAAAAAAATAATGCACAATAATAATGCATTTCTCCTCCTTTTGCTGTGTTGACACTAGCTTTTCCCTGGTCTTAATTTTTGGGCTGCCTCATATTTTCATCACCCTTGTAAATATGGGGCAGCGTAAAAATTAATGGATGTTGCGGCGGAGCGCCCACTGCCCACCTCTTTCACGCCAAGTGTAGTGTGAAAGGGTGCATTATTCACAAGGTGGCATTTAGCCATGTTTAGTGGCTTAACGCCGCCTTGTAAATAAAACAGAGCCCCTATCGCCACAGGAATGTCATAAAAAGTGACATTCCTGTGGCGTTAGGGGCTTGCAAATGTGACCCTGAGATTCCTGCCTGGAAGATGGGGGTTTCTCATATTATGGTGTGCGGGTCTTCTTCAGGACCACCCACTGAAATCTAATGGACTTCCATCGTCCTACGATTCTGTGATCCATCGTTTGTCGTCACGGATAGATTTTTTTTTAAAAACATCTTTTTATTTTGTGGTTGATTCAAGACACACAGCAGTTGTGTGGTTCACATTTCTGCATTTAGGCCCCTCACAGGAGGCCATCTCTTTATTACATTATCAGTTTTGGTGTATTCAACCCTTGACAAGATCTAGGATAAAGCCAGCTTCACCCCCTCTTTTACCTCCCTTCCAAAGCCTCAAGCACCCTTCCGGCCCTCTCCTCTGTTAGACTCAGTGTCCCCCGATATCGCATCAAATGAAGCCATATTTTCTGGAATTTCCATATCGTACCACTGGCACTAGAAATTGTCTGTTCCGCCTGTTGGCACCAGTCCAGATCCTTCTTCCAATCATTAATAGTTGGGGGCCCACTGGCTCCCCACAGACTTGCTATGTTACGTTTAGCCACCACTGCTGCCACACCTAGCCAGGAACCCACATTTCTTGGCCATTTCTCTTCTACAGACATTCCGAGCAGTAGCCACTTAGCGTCCGGTGGTACTGGCACACCCGTCGCTTCCGTCATCACTGCTATTATTTTGTACCAATAATTCTGTATGACTGGACAAGACCATAGTGTATGAAGAAATGTACCCAGCTCTTCATACCCCCTGGGGCAGCAGGCCGAATCTATGCACCCCATTTTAAACACTCCGGACAGATAAGACCTGTGAAGTATTCGCAGCTGCACTAGTCGAAATCTAGCCCTTATCGCTATTTCTCGTGGGCTCTGAAGCGCTTCGCTCCACTCTTCCTCGTCTACTTCACATAAATCAGCAGACCACGCCTCTCGTAACCTGCCAAGACTGTCAGGCATATTGTTAATAATTTTCTTATATGTCAGGGACACTGCCTTACTGGGCATCGGATCCAATAGTACTCTGTCTTCCAGAGGAGAGTAGTCTGGAATAAACTCCCCGTCAGGTAGGTGGTCCTTCATGGCGTGCTGTAACTGTCCATACCGGAATATTTGTGACGGTGCCAGATCAAGCTCATATATCAGTGTCTCAAAAGTGACCAGTGTGCCCGACCTCCATATATCTCCTGGCTTCTCAATGCCTATCATGTGCCACTTCGTGTACACTCTCACTTTCCCGACTTCGCTCAGCAAGTCACTGTCCCATAATGGGGTTTCCGCAGTAAGCTTCCCATCCCATCCTAGGCATCTGTTAGTTGCCTTCCAGGCCTGCAGCACCGCCGACGTGTGTGATGGGAGCCGGTCCTGGCCTTTCCTGTTATAAAGGATTGCCGGGTAGTCTCGGCTTCCGATGGCCAGACGGTCTACTCTATACGCTAGTTATTGCCTCTCCCCAAACACCCACTCATTCACCACCGCCAACTGGGCTGCCCAGTTGTAGGCTTTAAGGTACCGCTAAGCCCCTGTCGTACACCCCTTGCTGAAGTTTTGTTAACAAGATTCGCCCTGCTCCCCCCATTCCACAGCAAGAATTTTGAATGGTGTATTTGGGATAACATATAGGAGTCTCGGGAGGGTCATCATTTTGAAGAGAGCGGCTCTCCCCATCAGTGAGAACGGGAGTGCACGCCAGTGACCAACACCCGTCTGAAAACTCTCTATCTGGGGGACGATGTTACGCACCAGGAATTGATTTTCCAACCTTGCGATCTCAATACCTAAATATTTAAATCCGTCCGTAGCTCCTGGGGCTGGGCAGCTCTTCGGCAGAGACTGGGAACCCTAGGTTAGCGGGAAAATCAGAGACTTGTCCCAGTTGATGTGGTACCCGCGTAACTAACAAATAGGTTAAGGATATGTAAGATTCTCAGAATGGATATACGGGGCTGCTCACACATAGCAGGGTGTTATCTGCGTACAACGATATTTTTTCCTCCCAGTTCTCGTCCACTGCTATGTCCCGCACGAATAGATTTTTAATGAAGCCTTTTAACTCGGTGATACAGGATATGTAATATCTCCAGGTCCCAGTATCCAAGCGCTCTCCTTGTCCATATCAAATGCTGTCTTGAAATCTCAAGAGACGCGCAGCGCAAGGTCCCAGCAGGCTCCTCAGAACAAGGACCTCTCAGAATATTTCAGTCTCGAGAACTAAAGAATCCGACTTGAACCGCAGGCGGCCGTGTTCACAGAGGTTTTACTTCACGGCAGGGAGCTCAGGTTTCATGTCTGATACCGGCGACAGCTCCGCATGTGACATCGAGGTGCAGAGGGACTATTCTCTGGAAGGAGCCACTGCACGCTGGGTGGGGCCCCTGGAATCAGGACTGGGCCCCTTCGCTGTAGATGGAACGGGGGGGGGGGGGAGTGGTTCAAGCATGCGTCACGAACAGCAAGGAAGAGAGTGAGGCATGTCTGAGCCCCCCCATGGCCAGTGATAATGACACTGATGGGAGATGGAAAAACGAAGGAAAATCTCCTGGGGGCATATTTACATGCCCCTTGCGCCCCGGCGCGTCATGACGCACTGGCAGCTGAGTGTGGTGTCACCATATTTACATGCCCCTTGCGCCCCGGTGCGTCATGACGCACTGGCAGCTGAGTGTGGTTGCTCCATATTTACATGCCCCTTGCGCCCCGGCGCGTCATGACGCACTGGCAGCTGAGTGTGGTTGCTCCATATTTACATGCCCCTTGCGCCCCGGCGCGTCATGACGCACTGGCAGCTGAGTGTGGTTGCTCCATATTTACATGCCCCTTGCGCCCCGGTGCGTCATGACGCACTGGCAGCGGAGTGTGGGTTCACCATATTTACATGCCCCTTGCGCCCCGGTGCGTCATGACGCACTGGCAGCTGAGTGTGGTGTCACCATATTTACATGCCCCTTGCGCCCCGGCGCGTCATGACGCACTGGCAGCTGAGTGTGGGTTCACCATATTTACAAGCCCCTTGCGCCCCGGTGCGTCATGACGCACTGGCAGCTGAGTGTGGTGTCACCATATTTACATGCCCCTTGAGCCCCGGTGCGTCATGACGCACTGGCAGCTGAGTGTGGTGTCACCATATTTACATGCCCCTTGCGCCCCGGTGCGTCATGACGCACTGGCAGCTGAGTGTGGTGTCACCATATTTACATGCCCCTTGAGCCCCGGTGCGTCATGACGCACTGGCAGCTGAGTGTGGTGTCACCATATTTACAAGCCCCTTGAGCCCCGGTGCGTCATGACGCACTGGCAGCTGAGTGTGGTTTCACCATATTTACATGCCCCTTGCGCCCCGGTGCGTCATGACGCACTGGCAGCTGAGTGTGGTGTCACCATATTTACATGCCCCTTGCGCCCCGGTGCGTCATGACGCACTGGCAGCTGAGTGTGGTTGCTCCATATTTACATGCCCCTTGCGCCCCGGCGCGTCATGACGCACTGGCAGCTGAGTGTGGTTGCTCCATATTTACATGCCCCTTGCGCCCCGGCGCGTCATGACGCACTGGCAGCTGAGTGTGGGTTCACCATATTTACATGCCCCTTGCGCCCCGGTGCGTCATGACGCACTGGCAGCTGACTGTGGTGTCACCATATTTACATGCCCCTTGCGCCCCGGTGCGTCATGACGCACTGGCAGCGGAGTGTGGGTTCACCATATTTACATGCCCCTTGCGCCCCGGTGCGTCATGACGCACTGGCAGCGGAGTGTGGGTTCACCATATTTACATGCCCCTTGCGCCCCGGTGCGTCATGACGCACTGGCAGCTGAGTGTGGGTTCACCATATTTACATGCCCCTTGCGCCCCGGTGCGTCATGACGCACTGGCAGCTGAGTGTGGTGTCACCATATTTACATGCCCCTTGCGCCCCGGTGCGTCATGACGCACTGGCAGCGGAGTGTGGGTTCACCATATTTACATGCCCCTTGCGCCCCGGTGCGTCATGACGCACTGGCAGCGGAGTGTGGGTTCACCATATTTACATGCCCCTTGCGCCCCGGTGCGTCATGACGCACTGGCAGCGGAGTGTGGGTTCACCATATTTACAAGCCCCTTGAGCCTCGGTGCGTCATGACGCACTGGCAGCTGAGTGTGGGTTCACCATATTTACAAGGACACGTAAAGCCACCTTACGTGGCTTTTCGTGTCCTTGTAAATATGGCACCTTTTCGAGCAGCACTTTGCGTGAAAAGGGCATTCCATGGGTGCTGCTGTGGGTGTGCCCACGCAACACCCACGGAACCAGACACATTTCCAGAGTTTCAAGGTTGAGTAAACCTGAGAATGCATCAGAATCCTACGCCTCTCCAGGGAGGCGGAGGGGACAGTAACGAGGAGAAATACTTTTTTTTCTCTTTCTGTGCATGCTGCATTCTGCAGCACTCATAGAAAGAGGAAAACACTTCTCTTGATTTTTTTGTGCAGGAATGTGTCCCTCCCTCTACAAAAACAATCATCCTCGCAACACAGGCACACTTGCACCATGGTGCACGGGTGCCTACGTTGGCGCATGGCAGCCAATGGTGCGCCAGCGCAGGCAAGAGCTCAGGGATATGTCATATTGTTGTACATATGACGTATCCCATTGCTTCTGAAGTAGCACAGCGCGGCACAGCCAAATGGCTTGTGGCACCGCGCTGCGTTACTTCATTGTAAATATGGATCTATCTATCTATCTATCTATCTATCTATCTATCTATCTATCTATCTATCTATCTATCTATCTATCTATCTATCTATCTATCTATCTATCTATCTATCTATCTATCTATCTATCTATCTATCTCTATCGGTCTGTCTGTCTGTCTATCGGTCTGTCTGTCTATCGGTCTATCTATCTATCGGTCGATCAGTATATCCGTATATCTGTCCGTCTATCTATCTTTCTAAAAAAAAAGTTAGATTATTGTTATAGATGCTGGTCATGCCCTGTGCCCATCTTCTGCAGACAGCCTACGGTGGGCCACAAAGAAACCTTCTGCACATGGTCTGCATATGGTCTTAGGCCATGTGCAGCGGTGGTTCATTGCTGGCCTGGGCTTTAGTCAGGCCGTGCCCCCAACCCACTGCTGGCAGAACTACTTGGCTGTGCATGGCCTTCGGCTGTGCACAGCAGCAGTTCATTGGAAGGTCTAGCCTCTGGTCAGGCCCTGCACCCAACCCACCTCTGTTAACCAACCCCCCCTACACACATCCTTTAGCCGTGTGCAGTGGCGATCTTCGTCTGTGTTCTGTGGGGCCTGGCCGATGAGTCAAGTCTTCTGCCAAGCCCTGTACGCAATCAGTTTTGTTGTTGGTTCTGAAAATAACTTTTTTGGGGGGTCTGTACATTTATTTTGGGCGGGGGGGTACTTTTTGTGTTTTTACTGGGGGTTTTTCCAACAGTCATGGCAAATTGCCACTTATAACATTTTGACAATGTTTACAACCAGTGCAATAGAGTACAAAGATTCTTAGGTGGGGATTGTTTTTCACTCTTCCAGCAGCACCTTTTCCAGACCATTTGGGGGTCTCTCTGCATCCTGGCTTGCTGTTTCTTTCTTCATTTTCCACGGGTCTTCCTGAAACTCTCTTTAATGCTTTCACTTGAGAAGGCATGTCATTGTAGAAGTGCTGATGGGGTACACACTTCTCTGCCTCCTGCTTGTATCCTAGCTTTAAGTGTTTTCTCCCCAGGTAGCTGAGTGAAAAGCTCCCACACAAAGGATTTATTTTATAGTTATTCTCCCTCCATTGTCTCTCCTGTACAGGTAGCTTCCCAATCCTCATCTTCAGGTGATGCTCCTGTAAGTTCCTAGTCAGCTGCGTCCGTCATTCTTGAAGTTTCATAGCAGCAGTGACTCAGTTTGTGATCTCTACAGGTGTGCTCCTCTTCACAAAATGGTGGATGTGCCTACTCCTGCTATGGAGCAGGGCTTTTTTAATGTGGTGGAAGGATATAATTACTTCCAGCCATTGAAAAGTCTGTGGACTCTGCTGCAAGTCTACAGGCTTCAAAGGAAGTCCTACCTAGGTGCCTAGTGTGCCGGGTCAGTTGATTGGGTGCTTCAGGCACAGGGTCAAGACTGATTTGCATATGGCCATGTCTAAACTGGGGTGGCGTAGTGGGCAAAAGAACGATGGATTTAACCCAGATCTCTTGACTGGGGGAGAATGTCTGCATTGTCTGCATTCCTTCCATCATTTGTTTGTCGTAACGCTTTTCGCCCTAAGTGGGATGGGTATTCCCAGACGTGGGTCCCTTGCTCACTACGCCACTGGAGTCAAGCTATCCTGGCTGATGACGGCTGATAGCCAGAAACCGGTCCTAGGATGCTTGATTCCGGTCCAGGGAAGACATGGCTTGGCAGTTCGGGCTGGACTGTTCCCATGAGGCACAGGGTCAAGACTGATTTGCATATGGCCATGTCTAAACTGGGGTGGCGTAGTGGGCAACAGAACGATGGATTTAACCCAGATCTCTTGACTGGGGGAGAATGTCTGCATTGTCAGCATTCCGTCCATCATTTGTTTGTTGTAACGCTTCAGTGCAGCACAACCAACCCACAAAAACATAATCTGCTACAGGCCTTTTTTGTTTCTTGCGCCTCCTTTACTTCTAACTCACTATGTTGTTCATATACATCCCCCTGATGACCACTGACCTCTCACATTTCCACCCCTCATCTCAGGATGTCCAGCTTACGACTGCACCCCGAGATGAGTCTATTACACGCTCCAACAGAAAATGACTCTCTGAATTCTGCCACACAACTGAAAAAGCAAACACCTTGACCACAGTTAACCTAGTCACAGACTTTCATCAATGAACCATGACAAAGCCACAGCTCCATTCACACCATGGACATCCTCAACGCCAGAGGCAACGCCATGCAACACACCAATGGAAGAAACCAACCCTGGGAAGGGCTTTCAGATGTATGCCTGTCCTTCATGGGTCTTCAGGGTCTTGCACTCTCTGTAACCTTTTACGTGGCGCACCTCAAACTCCTCACATCCATTGCACTCCTCAAATGCACTTCCTATTGTCCACCTCATGTATGATCCCCTTCATCCCATGATCTGAAGACCACCAGGAAATGACCAACCTCATCACTAGCACTTCCATCAACCACTTCAAGAACATCAACCGGGCGGGCGCTAGCCTGCCAAGAGATGGCATCCAGCGAGAGAATGAACGCTGCACTTCTCAATCCCCAAAACACCCTCACCACCAGGCAGCACACCAAGGAACCAACAGCCACCCTCGGCAACTCTCAGAACTTCATCATCATCTCCCGAGCCATCCCTTGGAGGCCACCTTCCAACCCCAATGGACTGCACCGACTACTCCACTTTACTATTTGCCATCCACCACAAACCGACTAGCAACCGCAGCCAATTGCACCCAGCCAAGCAGCCAGCAAAGATCTCTCCATCGACACACGCAAGCAATTGCGCAATAGCTACTCAACCTATCAACCGCTACTCCACCAGTATGCAGACTTTGGGCCGCGTCATCTTTACGGATGAACATTCTGCTGCCTGTACTGCAGTGTTTATTTAAATAGAGCTGCAGTTGTAGGAGGCAAAACTTCTGTGGGCAACGTGGGAAGGGGAGCAGGGAAAGAGGGGGGCATCCCCTGTAAAAATACATTTGAAAAAAGCATCAATCACCTCTGGGCAAAACACCGTCATTGAGTGTGAGTTGTGTCTGTACCCAAGGTGAAATGTCCACACATCTGCTCAACCCACAACCATTGTCAATTTACTCCCAGTGTATGTTCAACAACACCATGAAAGAGAACACCAAATTCTGTGCCCCAATCAAACTGTGATACACATAATCCACCCGCCACTGTTTATAACATGCAATAGCTCACCGACTGCAAGTGACCCATCCACATAGAAGAAAATAAATTATGCTGAGCAAAATACTGGGATGGCCTAAAAGAACTGAAAAACTCAACTCAACCCAGAGACACCCATCGTGGCAAACACAACCAGTGCCGGATGAGACTGGAGGCCCTTAGGCAGTCGAAATGTGCCCCCCCGCACATTATCTCCTAATACGTTTTTAATTCTACCAAACAAAAATTTTAATAAACCAATTTTATTACACAAAACTAAACATTAGCAATTATTAATGTTATTAAAAAAATTACAGTTCTTTCAAGAGCAAATGAATGTTAATTTAATCCGTTGACGCAGGACCCCTAAACGGAGTGGGGCCCACAGGCCGGTGCCTACTTTGCCTATTTGGTAAACCAGAACTGAACACAACCTTCAATTAAATATCTACAAGCAAAGAGGTCTTGGGTAGAAGCACCACCATGCTGGACTGACAGATTCGCCAATACCCCATTCAATAGTCGGATGCTGCACTATCAACACGTTCTTTGTAGTAAGATCATCCCCGCTACACCAAGCCACCACCAGTCCCACATTGAAACATGGCTCGGTTGTCCAACTTCCAATTGCTGACCTCACAGACCTCCTTTCTGCTATCAAGACAACCACCTTTGACGACAGCATAGTCTCGGCGGCCATCTTGAAATCCCTCCCTGCAGTATCCCTCTGGCCACTCAGCCCCCTGTTGCCCATCAAGTCCTTGTTTAAGTCTGCTCAGAAAGGATTGGCTGATTCCCTGTTGAGGTATTGGCACCTGTGTTTTTGGCAGATTATCAGGCCTTTTGTCATTCTGCAATCAGTTACCAGTGCCAACCTGATGTCTGGATCTAAATGTGGGCAAGGTACCTTCTTGACGGGGTTCACCCGTAGTCATGAGATGCACTATGACAGGTCCGGGTCCCATAGCGAAGAGCGCACCCTGTGAAGGGATGTGTGCGATCATGAGACCACCAGGTCTGGCCCCATCCGCACAGCCTAAGCTTTTATCGGCCATGACCAGTGCTTAATTTGAGCGGGTGCTTGCGGGTGAGACCCACCAGCACTCACTTTTTGGAGGCTGACACAAATTTTTCCTCATCGGTATTTGGCCCAAAGTAAGCGAGAGAAAAACACAAAAGAGGGTGAGAAGATGAGAAGAAGGAAGCGAAAGCCAGTTAACCAGTGGCAAAGGGGAAAAGGCGGGGCAAAAAATGACCTGAAAGAGTGAGAAAAAAGGGGGCGATAGGTCTGCTGGTGTATGAAAGAGGCTTGAGGTATAATCTAGATCGCGCCGCCTCTGTATTTGGCACCATGAGATTCGATAGCACTGGCTTTAGGTCTGGAACAAAACTTTAGGCCCAACACTTACTATTATTGAATTATTTAGTTTGAAACTTAGGCGCATGCCAAGCCCCCCCCCCCTTCAGCCAGGATGACTATCCGGTGAGTTAGTCCCGACTGTCAGTCCCAAGATCTCCGTCTCCCTTTGAGTTCAGGTTAAGACCATCAGATGACTCCAAATCAATAAAGATGCTGCATTTGCCAGTGTAATGCATTTTGGGAACTGTAGTCCTCTTTTCCAGAGCAGCGATGAAAAAGTAAGTGCCTTTTTACTCGGGACCCTAGATTGGCATTTGGAACAGAAGATTTGGAAGGGGTCCCACATAGATGCTGTTGCTTCATTGATAACAGATCAGAGGGGAGGACACTGAGGGGTATATTCATGATTAAGTTGGCGTGCCCCTGCGCCCCTGAAGGGGGCACAAGGGTGACGCAACTACTCAGTAAGATATATCAAGGCACACGAAGCCACTTTCCATGGCCATGAGGGGCTTGATAACTCTAGAGTAATGCAACGCAGTGAAATCACTGCGTTGCATTACGCTGCCCCATGGCGTGTTCCATGGGTGAAGCGAGGGTGGCCCCATGCCTCAACCCATAGATTTTGGTGCATACCCATATTTACCATTAAAGGAAGACCTGGGAATGCGTCAAAATGCTACCCATCCTCAGGAGAGGCTTAATGAGGAGAAATGCTTCGTATAATGTTAAATACAGCGCATTCCTGCCTTCTTCCTTTCACCCAGAAAGGTGGCTTGCTGCGTTGCGCTGTGTGAAAGTTTGATGAATCTGCCGCCCAGTGAAGGTACAGAGCACCATGAAGGTTGTGAATGACAAGACATTGGTTCAGTGATTATTGTCTTCTTGGACCATGAGTCACTTGCTCTCAGAAAATCTCAGCGCTGGGTTGGCGGAACATTCATTGCCCCTACAGAAGGGGGCTCACTATGTGCAAATCAGACTTCGCGTTGTCCTATAGGGAGCAGTACAACGTCTATGCCCCGCAGTGCACGTTCTGGAACACTCTCCCATCAAGAGATGCTCGCCCTGTGACCGCCTCGATTCACGAAGAGCTGTAAAGACCTATCTGTTCCCGAAGACCTGGGGCCAGAGGTACAAAAAAACTCAGTTTGCGATTTCCTAATTGCGATTTTTTTGCGATTTGCAATTAGGAAATCAAAGCAGCTCGGCACAACAGTGTCTCAGACTCTGTTTGCAATTCCCAACGGGGTCGCAAATGGACCTGCCTCATCGATATTCATGAGGCCGGTCGCAATTTGCGACACATTAGGAATGGCTACAATCACTGGGATGGTGGACTATGGGGGCAGCAGATCACCATGTCTGTGATTGCTTTTTAAATAAAGCATTTTCTTTTTTAAATGCATCTCATTTTCCCTAAAGGAAAACGGGCTGCATTACAAAAATTCAAATGAAAAGTTTTTTTAAAATCCCTGGGACAACTGCCAGCTCATAAATGTGTTTTCACCCACATTCACAAAGGGGAAGGGGTCCCATGAAGACCGCTACACATTTGCGAATGGGTTACCGCCTCCCCTAGGGAGTCGGTAAATTATGAATGTTTTGCAACCGCATACCAGTCAGTTATTCAGTGCTATTCGATATTAGGAAGGGACGCCCTAAACACACTCCTTCCTAGTACTGAATCACCATAGAAATATGCGATTCGGTAAAAGGTTACTGAGTCGCATTATGCATTTTTGTAATGCATTTTACCAGTTGCAAACGACCCGATGGGCTGCTTGCGACCGGTAATATACTTTGTGGATCTGGCCCCTGGTTCCTGCACAGGCAGCTGTGATACAAGAGGAAGATATTGTCCACAACCCCCACTCCAGGGGTGTAGCCTTCATTGGTGCAGCAGGTGCGGTGGCACAGGGGCCCGCAGGGTCCCACCGAGCCCTGATTATTGCTGCATTTTATAACTCAAACAGCAGCCAGTAGGGTCATTTCCTTCCTTGCACTAGAGCTGGTGACACACTAACGACCCACTGCCCCACTCTATCATGGTTAGAAAGCCAGGGGGGGTGGGGATTGAGAAAGGGGGGAGCTGGGAGAGTTGGGGCCTCGCGGCACATCCGGGAGCAATAAAAACCTCTGGAATGTCAAAATGGATGATCTAAACTCTTGAGCAGCAGAGCTGTATATTGAGATGTACAGACATTTATTTATTTATTTAGAGTTTTGGTATAGCCGAACATGACCCAGTTGGGTATCAGAGCGCTTTACATACGATTGCGGCAGACATAGGAAAACAGCTAGTGGAGAGAGATCAAGGAAACAATGGGATAAAATACAAAAGGTGCAGGATAAAATGAAGGCGGACTGAGGAAGCAGTGAGAACGAACAATAGCGCAATATACAAAAAGAGCTAACCAGATAATATGGCCGGGTACAGAGGGTCGCAACAAGTGATATGTGTACAGTAAGCTAGAGGCAGCAGGGGCAAAGGGAGAGGAGTTGGCCTAGCCGCTAGGGCAGTGACCTCGAATCTGGGAAGCTGGGTTCGAGTCTCGGCAATGACACTGAACATCCTGTGATTCTGGGCAAATCACTTAATCTCCCCGTGCCTAACAAAAAAAGGAATGTGTCCTCATGTAATGCAACTGATTCGGGTCAAGTTAGCCCTATATAAAACGGTAAAATAAAATACCAGCATCCCATTTTCTTCAATTGGCAGCTCATCCATGACACAGGCAGGGAGCTCCTCGGGCTGACGATCCCTTCGTTGGTCTGGTGCCCTCGTATTCATTGCAGATGCTGAACAGCAGAGCTATCACTCAATATGTAAAGCTACAACAGCAGTTCTGTTCCTCGGATGTGGCTTGCCAACAGATCCTTTGACAGCAGAGCTATCCCTCGAGTTGGGAAGATACATAATACGCTCCATTTACACATCTGTCTCCGTCATCAGTTCTCACCCTCGAGTGTCCGGGTTTTCATTGCGCACCTTCAGAAAGCAGCACTATCTCTCATGTTGCTAAGATAGTGCTTCAGGCCAGTAGCTGTCAGTCATCAGCACTGTTCATCCGCGCACGGATTTTAATAGCAGGTCTTTAGACAGCAGAGATATCTCTTAGGATGTCCAGGAATGCTATGCAGTGCCCAAACTCAAAGCCAACGGCTTCTAAGGTGCTTGCCCTTATCAGCTTGACGCGGTGGAAATCCTGGTTACATAGAACCCCTTTCAGGAAAGAGCCCAGAGGCCCTTGTCGAGAGAGATGGCCGTCAACGAGCTCGGAATGGTTCATGGCAGAGGCTGCTCAGTTATTCAAGTTTTATTTAGAGGAAGAATGGAATGTCGGTCCAAGATCCCACCTCTGAACGGATTTCATTTGGGAGCACTTAAAAGTATGGCGCATAATGTTGCCTAATCCAGTTGTATGGCCGTTGCTAATTTCAGCAGATAAGGGAACTAAAACACGTGGACAGAAAGCGGTTCGTCCAGGATCACACAGTGTGGTCAGGGCGGGGGGAATAGTAATAAACTCGGGTAACCTGGTATACTACTCAGAATGTATCCGCTTGGCCCCGCCCGTTTACCACATCTGGCTCCTACCGCAGCATCCTCTTTAAAGCGCTGCAACTACCAAGGGCTATTCTTGAAAGCTCATGAACACCGACCTCAGAAGGATGAAAGGATGAATCTACACTGCCGGCATTGCCGCACGTGGGGGCTTATTTACAAGCCCCTTGCGCCACCCTTACGTCACTTTTCGCATATTAAAAATGACGCAAAAGTGGCGCAAGGGGCTTGTAAATAAGCCCCGTGGTCTGCAAGTACCATTCTGATGTATACAGGACGCTTATTGACCCACTAACCTATGGCCTACAGCTTTTGCGTGGAACTGTGCACCAGGTGCAGTAACCCATTAAACTATCTTATAGAGAATGGAGAATGTTACATGTAGATTTCAAACGGATATGTGTGGCAGGCGGATTTCTGGGATTGAAAGCTGTCGCCTTCGTGACGCACCTATGTCGCTGCAGAGGGGAGATTAGCCCACTGAGCTATTTTACTGGCATAGGAACCTGTAGCCTCCAGACCACAAATATTTCTATAGTCGATGTATAGAAATGACTGTGGTATGCTGGTGGAACTAGACACTGTGACCACCATGCTGTACATAGAAAGCTTCAGCAGGTACATTAACCCATTTGGGTATAGTTTTGAGACACCTTTATGTTGCACACGGACACCTGACTCAGATGCCTGATTAAATGAGCCTTACTGCAGGGACTGGAACCTGCGACCTTCCTGTAACACACCGACCACGCACATTGAACCCGCCCAGTTATTGTACTGGGTTTAGGAATTCCGACCATGCTGCAGCAGGCGCATTTACCCTTTCAGGTATCCTGGTGGGGTTGGAATGCACCATCCTCAGGTTTCTCACAGATCCTTACGCAGGTGCATTAACCCTGTAAGGTATCCTTGTGCGGTTGGAATGCACCATTCGGAGGTTGCTCACATATGTTTGCAGCAGGTGCATTAACCCTGTGAGGTATTCTGATGGGATCGGAATGCACCATCTTCGGGTTGCTCACAGATCTTTACGCAGATGCATTAACCCTGTGAGGTATCCTGGTGGGGTTGGAATGCACCATCTTCAGGTTGCTCACAGATCTTCGGAGCGGGTGCATTAACCCTGTCAGGTATTTTTTTTTATTTACTTGAGTTTTATATAGCGCTGGCTAGACCCGGAGGTATCAGAGCGCTTTACGTGAGGAGAGTTACATCGGTTACAAGTTACACATTGTTACAGAAGGTACGTCAATTACAAGTTACATCCGTTGGTTCAAGGCGTGTAGAGGGTAAGGGGGTAAGGTAAAAGGGGGACGGGGAAGGGGATTAAGCGGAGAATAGGCACAAAGATAAACAAAGCAGGCAGGGGAGAGCGATTCAAGGGAGAGAGGAAAGGAATAGGGGAGAAAAGCAAAGAATGAAGGAGGGAAGGAGTGGGGGAAGGGGTAGGAGACACAGCGAGGAGAAGAGGAAGTAACTGTGTCTGATGTTCGGCTGGGTGGGAGACGGCTCCCCGCGGTAAAGGGATCATTCCCAGTCTTCCATTTTGTGTGATTCCCTTGTCACGGTGGACTCTCTCAGCGGGGATGCTGAGACTCCAGGGCATAGATGCTGGATCCCACCCCAACAAGGGGAGAGGAGTGCTTTGGTCACGGGCACACTTAGAAGAATGAAGGAGGTAGAGGAGGGGGAGGGGGTAGAAAAGCCCGCATGAACACAGTGTCCGACTTCCAGCAGGGTAGGAGACGGTTCCCAGTGGTAAGGGGATCAATCCCAGTCCTCCACTATGTGAGACTCCCTTGTCACTGTGGACTCTCTCAGAAGGGTCTCCGAGACTCCAGGGCATAGATGCTGGATCCCTCCCCAACAAGGGGAGAGGAGTGCTTTGGACAAGGGCATACTAAAGGGGGCCATAATAGGGTGTCGGGCTGGTAGGGTTGCATAGGTTACAAGTTACACACTGTTACAGAGGTACGTCAATTACAAGTTACATCCATTGGTTCATGGCGTGTAGAAAGGTAAGGGGGTAATGTAAAAGGGCGACGGGGAGGGAGATGAGCGGACCATAGGCACAAGGATAAACAGAGCAGGCAGGGGAGAGAGATTCAGAGGAGAGAGGAAAGGAATAGGGGAGGCAAGCAAAGAATGAAGGTGGTAGAATGGTAAATACAGCAGAGTAAGTTCAATCCAAATATACTCTTAAATCCGACGTGCTCCCGCACCTCAAAACCCAGCTTAACGCACACAGTCAAAAATAATACTCCAAAATAGAGAATTCTTAATTGCACATTAAAGGCGCAAAAGATTCCTTACTTCCTCATTGCCATAATGAATGTTCCAATGTACTCCGAAGCCTCAATTGGTTCCTAGATTCCTCATTGCTTTAGCGAGATACAGTGTGATAGGCTGGGTGGCGCACTAATGGAAGGAGTGCTCGATGGAGGAGCGTGATGGGCTCAGCAGTTCAGGAACGGAAGCGGTAACCATGGTGCAATGAAAGCGCTGGAGTCCATCAACACACACATAGAAATGCATCACCCTAGATGCTGGCGGCACAATGCTGTTATGAGAGGTATCCCAGGTAACTGCATGGGCATGGACAACTGCATGGACATGGACAGCTGCATGGGCATGGACAACTGCATGGGCATGGACAACTGCATGGGCATGGACAACTGCATGGACATGGACAGCTGCGTGGACATGGACAGCTGCGTGGGCATGGACAGCTGCATGGGCATGGACAACTGCATGGGCATGGACAACTGCATGGACATGGACAGCTGCGTGGGCATGGACAACTGCATGGACATGGACAGCTGCGTGGGCATGGACAACTGCATGGACATGGACAGCTGCGTGGGCATGGACAACTGCATGGACATGGACAGCTGCGTGGGCATGGACAACTGCATGGACATGGACAGCTGCATGGGCATGGACAACTGCATGGACATGGACATGACAAAGCTTCTCATGCGACAAACAGTAGTCAGAGGGGAAACGAGGAAAACACAAAAATAAAGCAATACATCAAAAATATAGCACCCTTGAAGCAGCGGTCGCCCAATTCCAGGCAGGGAAACTCTTCAGACGGCAGGGAATGATCCAATAAGATTCCCATCATAAATCCAGCATAGGTTCATCAGAAGACCAAGTCGCTCCTGTGCTGCAGTAGAAAGGTAGCAGCAGGGTCTTCAGTCATCCCCTGATTTGTAAAGATCCAGTTCAGCCTCTCATCTGTCGGTGTCTCGTCCCGCTGCACCAGATGTACGGATACTGGCAGCGTGGCTCCCTCCGGGATTGCCTGGCCCACCTGTGCGCCAGGCAGTGCTATGGCATGATCCTCCCCACCTCCTCTAAGATCTTGGAGCCCGTATGTATCTCACTGTTAGGGTAAGGGGGGTTGCTATGTCAGTGTGCCTTTGTTATTGAACCGCACCCCGGATCACTGGCCGATTGGCTCCTCAGGGCCGGATACCCAAGCTGCTGTGCGCAATTTTCAAAGCTGCGGGGGTCCCGCACTCGTGAATCCTACCTGCTCTCGACTAATGGCTGCTAATTTCACCCCGGATCTCAGCTCCGTAAAGCAGGGATCCCGGGACCTGGGAAATCGTTCTGTGCCCCTCTTGCTTCAGCGCAAGCAAATCTATGTGTCCAAGAGTTTGTGGAGTTGCTTCCCCAGTCTCAGGGAGTGCGCGAGTCTGATCGTAAATTCACATCCCTGACGTTGATTGTATGCTCAGCGGATGTTTAATTCCCCAATGCTGCGTTTGCTCTCCTTCCGCCTCTTCAAACCTAGCCCTTGCACCACAGTACCGTGCCCGGCCGTACGTGCTTTCCAACATTACCAGGTATCCCGGTATGGTTGGAAAGCACCGCCTTCGCGTTGCTCGCAGATCTTTGCAGCAGGTGCATTGACCCTGTGAGGTATCCTGGTGGGGTTGGAATGCACCATCTCCAGGTTGCTCAAAGATCTTTGCGGCACGTGCATTAACCCTAGGAGGTATCCTGTTGGGGTTGGAATGCACCATTCTCAGGTTCACAGATCTTTGCAGCGGCTGTATTAACCCCGTGAGGTATCGTGGTGGGGTTGGAATGCACCATCCTCAGGTTGTTCACAGATCTTTACGCAGGTGCATTAAACCTGTGCGGTATCCCGATGGGGTTGGAAAGCACCATTGTCAGGTTGCTCACAGATCTTTGCAGCAGGTGCATTGACCCTCTTAGGTATCGTGGTGGGGTTCGAATGCACCATCTTCCGGTTGCTCACAGATCTTTGCAGCAGGTGCATTGACCCTCTTAGGTATCGTGGTGGGGTTCGAATCCACCATCCTCAGGTTGCACAGATCTTTGCAGCAGGTGCATTAACCCTGTGAGGTATCCTGGTGGGGTTGGAAAGCACCATTGTCAGGTTGCTCACAGATCTTTGCAGCTGGTGCATTAACCCTATAAGGTATCCTGGTGGGGTTGGAATGCACCATTCTCAGGTTGTTCACAGATCTTCGCAGCAGGTGCATTAACTCACACAGGTTTATACTGTGACTAGAACGAGGGAACTTCATGGAGCACAATGGGCGACGCCGTAGGTACATTAACCCAACGGGGGTGGGCTGTGGGTTGAGTTGTTTCTAACTAGCATTGAGACTTTCGTGCGGCACACAGAACTCTGCAGCAGGCTCATTAACCCTCTGATGTTTCTAGCTTCGATTCAAACACGTCAGAAGGGAGGTTGTGCTGGCTACAGTGACTGCAGTAGCGCACTGAGCGTGGCGGTCCTGCGCGTGCTGCACTCTGCCTTTGGGGCACTTGCTGTGACTGCATTGAGTGCATTAACCCGCTGAGCTGTCTGTGTGACAGCGGTGCATCAGCAGACACCTGTTTTGAAGGGCGGAGCTCCGGCTGCAGTGGACACTGTCAGCCACTGACCTGTGGCTACGGGGCCTCTGCAGGAGTCGATCCTTGAGGGGGGAGGTGGTTCTCGGATCGGGCAGTGAACAGGGCTTTAATTGGACCAGGTCCTGCTGGGTTTCAGATCCGGCAGTGATAAGGGTTCCTACCGGGCCTTATGTTGAATTGAATTGAGATTGTATTTATAGAGCGCAGCTATCACTCCGCGAGGAGTATCTTGGCGCTAACGTTGTATAGTGGTGAGAAAAAACAAGATATAGACTTGCTAAGAGTAATTAGGTCAGAGCGAGACAACAATCATCAGAAATGCCATAGATCCAAGTTTTAAGATCTTTCCTGAATGAGAGTTCAGTGTTGCAGAGTTTAATCTGGGCTGGCAGCTTATTCCATGCTCTGGCACCCAAAAAGGCTAGGGTTCTTGCGCCCTTTAGTTTATATCTGAAGTTGGGCAGTTGAAGAAGATTTGCCACAGAGGATCTAAGCGGCCTAGTGGTGGTGTATGGAATGAAGCGTGCCGACAAAAACTTGGGACCAACCCTCATCTTTGCCCTAAACGTAACAAGAAGAATCTTAAAGAGAATTCTTTTAGGGACCGGGAGCCAATGGAGTTTATTCAAGGCAGCAGAAGCTGAGGACTTTCTAGGAAGTTTGAGTACCAGACGAGCTGCGGCATGTTGTACTACCTGGAGCTTCTTTAAGACTGACTTATTGACTCCAGCCAGTAGCCCATTACAGTAGTCAATACGAGAGAGTATCGGGGCCACTGCCACAGACTTTCTTGCAGATAGAGGAAGAAACCTGAAGAATTTTTTTAGGGTTTTGATTAAACTAAAACACATTCCTGCAACCGCTTTAGTATGGGGAAGAAAAGAGAGGGGGTTGTCAAATTGGACTCCTAGGCTCCTGACAACCTTCACAACCTCAGGTGGTGGGGTGCACCATTGGGCCACCACTTAGACGGGTGGAAGGAAGTATCCGTCCCTATAGGAAGAATCTCCGTTTTATCCGTATTACACTTCAAATGATTAGTCGACATCCATTGAAGAACCTCAGTCAGACAAAGTTTGAAATTCATTTCAGCCTGCGTAGAATCGTTCTCCAAAGAAATAATTATTTGGGTGTCATCTGCGTATGACAAAACCTCAATCCCGAAGGAATTAATCAGGGTAATGAAGGGAGCCATATAAACATTGAAGAGTAATGGACTTAGGGAAGATCCCTGAGGGACTCCTGCAGTGATGGGTCGTTCAGAAGAGAGGAAGGGGCTTAGAGTAACAGCCTGTCTCCGAGAGGCCAGGAAGGATTATCATTTAATCCACCTCAACACCATACCTGAGATGCCGCTGCATTCGAGACGCCTCAGAAGAATGTCATGGGAGATCGTGTCGAATGCAGCTGACAAATCCAACAAAATCAAAACCCCCTTCCTGCCTCTATCTGCAATCATTTTCAGGGAGTCGGAGACTTCAATAAGGGCTGACTCAGTGGAGTGTTTGGGCCGAAATCCAGCTTGGCATGGATGAAGAATATGTTGCTCTTCAAGAAATTTTGTAAGCTCCTTTAAAACAAAGGTTTCCGTAATTTTGCCCAAAATTGGAAGGAGTGAGATGGGACGAAGATTAGAGAGCACTGCCGAGTCAATATGTTTTTTTTTTAAAGTGGTTTAACCAGTGCCAACTTCCAGTCAGCTGGGACAACGCCCATACTGAGAGACGAATTGACAATCTGATTGATCATGGGATTTACTACCTCTGACAATTTGTGAAAGACTGATGGAGGGCAGGCATCCAATGGAGACCCTGATTTGCATTTTTCCATGGCCATGAGAGTCATTTCCAGCGATACAGGTTCAAATATGGCGATGGAAGCTAGGCTATTTGTCAGAGGAGGGTCGGGATGGGGTTGCAGCGTGGAAAGTCTTTTTGGATTTTGAGGATTTTTTCCTCGAAAAACAGGGAGATCTGATCACATAGCGACTGAGAGGCAGGAAGCTCCCTTTGTACTGCCATCGGTGTAGTAAAAGACTTCACAATTTGAAAAATCAATTTCTGATTGTCCTTAGCTGTGTTAATTTTACTTGTAAAAAAATCCCTTTTTGCCAGTTGAACCTGGGAAAAGTACGCTTTTCTACCTTCCCTAAACATTTTTTCTTGTTTCTACATATATCCCTTTCTCCACTGTCGCTCCAGTTGCCTACAATGCAATCGTGCTCGAGCCAATTGGGGCGTAAACCAGGGAGTATTTAGATTTTTAGGTTTTAGCGGCTTGCTCTTTATGTCCGAGGGCGTGAGAGCCTTGCCGATGTTTGTAAGCCAGGACTGAAAAAGGCGAGAGTCTATCTCAGTTGTGCCTGTCAGAGTAGGAGCAAGATTTTTGGCCACCATCAATAGATTGGGATTTTTAGCAATCTGTGCCCATAAAGGCCCCTGCCGCGGTTTGTTAAAAAGTTTTACTATCTGTGTCTTCGGGGGCATTGTGATTCTAAGGGGAATGAAGGAGTGATCAGACCAGATTAAGGGGACGGGGGTGTCTGTGGCAAGCCAAGGTAAATTCGAGCAGACCCCATCAAGGGTATGACCTGCCCGATGGGTAGGACCATTCACTATTTGCTGTAGCGAAAATAAGTCTAGGATTTGAAAAAAATGATCTGTTCCAGGTTCAGAGTTATCCTCTAAGTGAAGATTAAAATCACCTAAGAGCGTGTTCGCGTCCTCAACTTTATGGTAAAACACACTGAACCATTTCCCAACAAGGACCGTGAAAACCATTAGAGGAATCCGTTCCCAAAGTACTCCCAGTTTACACCTCACGTATTTTATTCCACCCTGCACTGCCTAAGACTATTTACTTTTTCAAGGTGTCGGGTTTCTGTAGTTTTGTCACACAATGTGTGATTGGTGCACAGTGGGTATTGTGAGTTAAGTCACCTCTAGGGGTCTTGATGAGTTCCGGTTGTGAGTGGGTGTGCATGAATGGGCACAATTGAGAGCTCGGGAGTGGAGGCTCAAGAACTTGTGAGCTTCTTACACTGCCTGTCAGTGGGTCATAGAGGTGTTTAGACTATATGCTCATCCAATCCTTGGCCTCTCTACAGAGCGATCGTCGCACATGTAATTTGTAGTTCCCCTTTTAATGAAGGTACATGAAGGTTGTATTCACACCTGTTGAAATATTGACACCAAAAAACCGAAAAGAAAACCCTGTTTTCCCGTCGAGGAGAAGGAGTGACCGTGTGTGAGTGTGTGAGAGAGAGGGAGAGGGCGTGGTGAAGGAGAGGGCATAGAAGGCAGTACATTCATAAGAATGATGAAAGGGCAGTGATGAAGAGGAAGGACATGATGTGTGAAACATGCAGCTGGACGATTTCCGAAAGAGGTGGGAAGAAAAAGTCTGTGAGTGTCTAACTGATAGAGAGAATGTAGAGGAAACTAGCGTGGAGGGAAGAGCAGCGGTGACTGGGTCAGTACTCATTCCACAGACCGTAGTAATGTTTGACTCACACTTTCATATTTTCAAAATTGAAACATTTTAGTTCATATGTATTCACAGTAAAATCATTGTTACTCATTTATCTGATACTGCTAACAAGCATTGGCAAAGCCAATAGGTCTGACAATATCTAAAATGTGTTGGGTAATATCCTTTTCCATATTTGTGATCCCGACTACACACTGGTCTCCTTTTACTGCGCACACACCACCGCTCTTAGGTAGGATGAAATCAACTGCATATCTTGTTTGCTCAGAGTATATTCACATACTTTCTAATTGGGTGGTGATGTCACGCAAGGCCGCTACTGTGGAATTAGACAGTATCTGCAGCTTACATCCAAAATATTTCCTAGCCCTTTCCCCTCTGGCCATAGCGGTACCACCAAAGGTAATAATGGAGGAAAGAATATACCCAAAGGTGATGCCATTACTATAATTATTTACCTCCCGGTCTGTCACTCTGTTGCAAAATTCCTTTGTTAAAGTCCTTTTAACCCATCCTATGTTTGACTTACTATACTTACAAGGCACACCAAGAGGAAGCACCATTCCTAAAGCAACGTCCTCGGTACCATTATAAACATTGGAGTAAGTACCATTGGACAGAAAGTAAAATCCTGGGTGTGCATAAAGTGGACCTTGATAATCCACAGGAGCATACCTGGGGTTCATTTCCACTGTACTCGGATCATTCTTTCTCACCAATATTATTCCAGAACAATTTATGTATAGAAAAGCATCAGTACTATTTACTATCGGACAGCATGCAGGATAGTAACCTGCCTTTCGAGTAACTGTCAAATCTTGATAATGCCAGCCCACTAAAGTAATGTTCTGTTCATCCATATACAAATTGTCACAATACACATTAATGTTGCAACCTGGGTATCCCTTCCCTCGTGGCTTCCTATAATACAAACAAGGACCGGAATATCCCATCCTGAACTCACCCTTTACTTCTTCGAATTGTGGTGGGCGAACATATCTATAATTAAGTGACAATTGGTAAGCAGTCCATAAACTCGTAACAGATTCAGTAGGGTAGCAAGCTGTACCTTCACCAAGTAATTTCCTATGTGTATCTAGAAATACATTGCTTGGGATTGCTCTTTTTGTATGAACTTGAGAAACAATCTTGTGTGTGGTACATGATGGGACAATACAATCACACTCCGAAACCCAAGACACCCCACCCAAAAACAACAACAGCAATACAAGAACAGCACAGAGCAGTTTTTTCTTAGTAGACCAAACGTTTCATACGTGAACAAGGGGAATTGCTTGTTCTTTGTCAGTAACCATTCTGCTAAAGGGGTGCATAGTGAATAGGAAAGTAAGGGGGCAAATTTCCAGCAAGAGAAGTATACAAGCTCCAAGTGTCCGTCAGAGTCTTACTATTGTGTATTAACTCAGGCGCTATTGAGCAACGGCTGTGGAGCTGTTCGATCCTAGCTTTGGATGAAATCCCACGTCGCCCAGGATAAGGTACCCCCCCTTCCAGGGGAGCACGTTTGATCTATCCTGTCCAATATCTGAACAATGCACCAATCTCGCCTCTCCCTAAACTACTGTTGGTACCACAGGCAAGGTACACCCTATCTCCTACAGTCCATCCCTACTAATCTGACTTCTCCTTTGGTGCACTGTTCCTCTGTCAGGGATGCAAATTGTACCTAGCTACTCCAGGCACTGAGGGATCAGTAAACCATTGCCCCTGGACATCTTCTCATTTCTGGTGGTACTGCTGCGAGCAATACATCATCATTCCGTAAATCCATCTTTGTCCCCGTCACATCGAATTATCCCATAATAGATAGCCAGGCTGGGTATCGCGTCCGGGCCCCTCTGGTGTAACTGGTAGGGTTTCCAAGACCTATGAGTGAATAGATGACAAACTTTCTGTTAACTGGTAAAGATTATTATATCAACAATAAGTGGTGGAATAAGCCTCAATCCCTTTTCTGAACACTGAAACAAAGTGGGTGGTGTAGAACTACCTGGTGGTATAAGGATACTGTTAGAAATGGGATTTCTGGTTGGCTAGGGCTTGCGCCAAAGCCAGGCAGAAACCACCACTCTAGTCAGGGCTGGGGAGTTACACGCCAAAGATAACCCATGCTCACCCCCTTGGTAGCTTGGCACGAGCAGTCAGGCTTATCCCGGAGGCAATGTGTAAAGCGTTTGCGCACGCACCCAGCAACAACACCCAAGGCCCACCACAAAAGAAACTCCACACAAGGTATTATATAAAAATAGCCTTTGTATTATAGCAAAACACATTCGATAATAAATACACACTTTACAATGTGCCACTGGCACGGGTAGAATTTACAGGGGAGTTATTTACAAGGGACAGGGTCTCATGGACCACTGTCAGGAATAAGCACTTGTAGAACTAGCACTTTGTAGGAATTATACTCTAGGACATAGCACATACAATCACTGTAGCACCAATTTAGAAGATATAGCGCACAACCAGTAACCACTGGTAACAGGTAAGTACCACCTATGCAACCCTAACCACCTTAGGAAAATATCACGCAGGGAAACATGAACACACTAGCATAATTACTACTAGTAAAACAATCTCCAATGCATAAACACAGTTTAGGAAGGAAAATATCATGAAGACATTGCGCAGGCGCAAAAGTACATAGATATAAAAATCACCAGGTACCCTAGGGGAGGGCACAACACAGCAGAAACTGTCCCCAGACCAACTGGCCTCTCAGGGGTGCAGAAATGGCCAATATCCAGTAATGTCAGGGCGCGACTGCGCAGGCTGCGCAAGCCAGCGCGCACAAGGCACAACCTAAACGTTGCAGCTGCCCACTAAGTGCTGGGCAGCTGGAGAAAATGAGCGTGGGCACCACTGTGCCTTTTAAAACAAATGTGGCAGTTGTTGGAGCCTCTCTGGGTCTCTAGACAAACGAAACGCCCCCTAGAGCCTTCGTGGCTCAAGAACAATGTGCCCCCGTCGTTGGAGCCTGGTGGGCTCTGGAAGTAACCCTGTACAACGGGGGAGCCACACAAGGGCTCTCAAACAACCCAGCTCCTCTTGGGTGGGGGGGCGGCCCACTGCCAGACGGGGCCGCCCTGACTCCGTGCCTCCGCTACCACAGAGCTCAAGCCCCACTCACCTGGGCTCTTCGGCGGGACTTCTCCAGTAGCGGTGGGGCTCTCTCCCTTGCCGGCGGCGTTTCTCTCTCAGCGCGGGGCTTCCCTCGATCCGGAAGTCCTGCCCACGGAGTCCCTGCCTTCCGGGTCGCGCTGGGCAGCGGCCCGGAGGGGAATCCTATGCGCGGCTCAGGCCGCGGCGGTGACTCCTTCACGGCTCAGGTGCGGGGTGGGCTCCCGCAATGAAAAGCAGGGCAATAAGCGGGGTGGCACCCGCGATGACACCAGTAAGCGGGGTGGGCACCCGCGATCGAGCACAATACGGGGTAGGCTCCCGTGATTTGATTAAAGGCAACATCCAGCGGGTTGGGCACCCGCGAGGGTCGCAAAGCGGGGGAATCCCTACGTCGGGGTTCCCCTGTAAAGGATCGCAGCTCAGCGCTGCTGGCCACAATTAGAGCGCTCCCAGCGCTATAAGTAAAAAGCGCTTTCAGGCTCTTAGGGGAGAAAGCAAGTCCAGCAAAAGTCTTCAGAAGCTGGGGGGGCAAAGACTGGGCCCAGGGGCCAGCTCACAGGGCCCTCCAGCAGGGAGGCAGTCCCCAGTGGCGGTCTCTCCTGGCGCCCAGCAGCAGCAGGCCCCCCTCAAGTTGGATCAGCAAGAGAACAAATTGTAAGGGGACACAGCCCCTTTTTATACAGTGAAACCCTTTGTCTCAAGGTGCAGGGAAGGGGCGAACCAGTTACAACTGGTTCCTGAGCACTTTGTTTTGCTCAGCCCCTCTCCCTATTCAGAGAACAGGCCAGGGTCATCAGTCGCACCACAGGGGGCGGAGCCAGCATTGTGTGGGGAAAACCCAGCCCTATTCAGGACCCAGGCGTACTCCTCCCTCCCATCTAGCTGCTGATCTCCCCATTCACCCCTGGGTGACTCATCCTGACTCTGGGGATTCCCTAGCCCATCACATGACCTCAACCAGCCAATCGCTAGACAAGGCACACATTTCACACTGCACACAGAAGGGTCCACTTCTAGAAGTGGCACTTCCACACTAGGTACATGCACGCCGCACACATCATCGCGCAGCATTTCATCACACGAGTCCGTACATACCAAACTCGCACCTGCACTCCCCACGCATCAGGAACTACCAGGGACACATACATTCCCCCATGCATTCCTATGGGAGGGCAAGCCAACCTCATTACACGCATGCACTTTACCCTGGGACACAGGGGTAAAAGTGCGCAGAAGTCAAAAATCACTACACCAAGTCACAAGAAAAAGCAAAAAGTTTAGGGGTGAACCTGCCAGAAGGGCCAAGTCCAACAGATACCTTTCCCAGCATTATGGATCATGCACACCATACAGTATTTTCACTAGATGGGCAATTTTTCGAAATACTATCATTCTGCTATGCAGGGTCGTTGAATTGTGCTATACTTTCTTGCCATATTTCTAATTCCCATATTGTGGCTTCACCCTATACTTCTTTTCACATTCTCAAGTGTGTCCTCAAGCATTTTAACGTCAGGCACCCACCTAGCAGGGCCTGCTACAAACATCCTTTTAATTTTTTGAGCTATTTCCTTAGCGGTTTGATCTGCAAATACATTATCCCTTCTCACATTATCAGTGACTTTTCAGTGGACACTACACTTGCAATTCCCATGTCCTAATAAGGGCGGATACCTCTGCTGCTCAGACTGACTGATCAGCTGTAATTACAGAAGCAGCAGTAGTTGTGCCCTCTGGTAATTCAAAACAGGAGCCATCGACATATTGTTCTCCTTGGGGGCCATATAAGGGAACATCAGTCAAGTCTACCTGTCCTTTCGTCTCTCCAGAAGGGAGGGGCAGTAATGTGGCTAAATTCGGAGTGGCACATCTGTCAGTCGTGATGGTTTTGCCGAATCAAGCAAATTCATAGCCAGTTAGACGTGCACGGGTAAGGTGCTGTGTCTTTATCTTATGCAAAACTGTATCCACAGCATGGAGTACCATATCTGTGAGGCAGTATCGAGTACGAGCCCAGCCAATTGCCTTTCCGAGACAGCCACAGGCTTGACCGCTCTTAAGCAGCTTGGGAGGGCTCGCACGGTAGTGTTTCAGGATAGCAGAGAAATAAGCGATAGCAGAAAAATAGGCACACAGTCGTTGCTTATCTCTATTTTCTTTGGTTTGAACAGAAAGTGCACAACTAGCAGCCTCGCGTACGTACAACACGAACGGCTTTGCACCAAGCACAAAGACTGGGGGGCCGATTCCGGCCACAAAACGAACCGACCGACACGGACCCAGACCGAATACCGACCGACACGGACCAGCGCCGTACGACCCATGCAGTACGATGCAACACGAGTAAATTACAACCGACACGTACGGAATACAAGCCGTACGACCGAGTCGTAGGGAAAATAGTGATCCGGACAGAAAACCGACGCGATTTTCACCGACCGACACGAACCCGGAATGAACCCGACCGTCCCGTACCCGCGATGTCCGATCCGCACAGTACGATGCAATGTGTGTAAAACCAGACTCGCACGGAGACCAAGCCGCATGACCGACACGCACAGACAACCGGGCCCACAAGCAATAGAGACCTTCGCGACCGATGCGAATGAAACACAGAAGATAGGCAGCGTGAACAAGGTGGAGAAGCCCGCACGAGACAACAGCAGCGTCCGTTTCCGTCACATGAACGTCTCCTTCATGCCTACAAAACCCAAAGGAAAAAAGACAAAAAAAAAGGCCCAACCACGCAATGACAAAGCCAATAAATATCAAATAAAAAAAACTGGGACAAAGACACACCCACAACTCCAACTATATAAAGGACTACAATCACTACCATCATCCCTTGCAAACAGGAGACACAGCCAGCAGCAAACACCATTACACAGCAACCACAGACACACTCACAACTCACCCATCACACAACCCACACACCATCAGCACCTCATCCAAAAGCACACACACATACAGCCAGCAAAACTAACACCAACCCACCCTCACTTGCACCCTCACACACACATCTCTCACCACCTCCACCCTTCACCATGCCCCCAAAGATGAATCCAAAGTTCACAGATAGTGAGTTAGAAGTGCTGGTAGACGAGATCATCAGAGTAGAGCCACATTTGTTTGGTACATTGGCCCAAAGGACCCCCATGTCACAGAAAACCAAGATGTGGGCGAGGATTGTGGACAAGGTGAACGCTCAAGCACCAGCAAGGCGCACAAAGGACGATATCCAGAACAGGTGGTATGACGTGCGCAGGAGGGTCAAGAAACTCATCGAAAAAGATCACGCCCTGAGTCAGTGGACCGCCGGTGGCCCTCCTGTCAAACCAGCATACTTCAGGACCTGGGAGGAGAAGGTGCGGGACATCCTACCACCAGAGAGCGTCCATGGGCTAACAGACATACCAGAGCCAGGTGAGTACACAAATAACATACCCAAGATTGTGTGGCAAGGGGACAGTGAAACCATGCACCGCAAGCAAAGCTACACTAGCCAATAGATAATCATACCAAGATATGTATGCCAGTCAGACAAACATAATACCTGCCATCTCATAGTGGCTTGGAACTGTGTAATGACATGCATCAACCTACAAACAAATAGAGCAAGCCAGAGGCACAAAGCTAAATAGACTCTGTCAGACAGTTTGCCACCACAAACACACTATCTCACAGTGCAACTGACTGACAGGAAGGAATAGTGGGGATGCAGGTGAAGTGAGTGGAGCCAAAAGCATGATGGGGCCTGTAGTCACAGATAATGCTCCCCCTCCTGATTGGCTCATCAAGACCTCTCTGAAACATGCCCACATCACAGGGAGTGGAAAATGACTGACAAGATGGCTGACACTGGGTCCTGCTGTGGGGAGTACAAGGCCCTGCTAGGGGTTGTGTGCAAATCAGAAGCAGGATACCACTGACTGACATCCTGAAAGACAACTTGCATGCCCTACAATGGAAGCAGGTTTCATGATGGGAAGGAGGACTGACAGTCCTGAGCATACTTACCAGCATGTGGAGACACCCCCCCAATACAAATTCCACACAATTCATCGGGTAGAATGCATTGACACAAACCTCAGTGAAATATCAGCAAAAGATACCCCGTACTGGGTGCTGCTGTGTGAAGCACAGTGGCTCTCTTTGGACTTGTAGCCAAACAAACACCAGGATTTCACAGTCAGCGATCTTGCCATTGCTGTCACACTCCCTCACAGGGAAGCAGAGTCAAGAGGAAGGAAGTATGGGCATGCTGGGAAGGGGGGTGTAGCCAAGAGTATGATGGGAGTTGCAGTCACAGACAATCTACACCCACCCACATGGCCCAGCAACCTCACACTGAACCATACTCGCCCCAGAGGGAGTGGGAAGGGACTGACAAGATGTCTGACACTGGGTTCTGTTGTGGGGAGCACAATGCCCTGCTGGGAAATGGGCAACAACACACACCAGGTCTTCACAGTCAGCCATCTTGCAATTGCTGTCACACCCCCTCACAGGGAAGCAGAGTCAAGAGGAAGGATGTATGTGCATGCTGGGAAGGGAGTGTAGCCAAGAGTATGATGGGAGTTGCAGTCACAGACAATCTACACCCACCCACATGGGCCAGCAAGTTCTAACTGAACCATACTTGCCCCACAGGGAGTGTGAAGGGACTGACAAGATGTCTGACACTGGGCTCTGTTGTGGGGAGCACAAGGCCATGCTGGGAAAAGGACAACAACAATATCAAACTCTGTCCGTGACAAGCTGGGAAAAAGCAGTGTACAGGCAGGCATCTGTTCCAAAAGTAGAAAATGTCATGTTTGTGAACCAACGATGCATGCAGAAACATGAATCACATTGTGTGTCTCTTCCAAACACAGGTCATGCTCGGCACCCAGCGCCAAATGACGAGGATACCCAGTCCCAGACTCCGGTGGACACTGAGATCTCTGGTCTGACTCTGTCTCTGTCCTCTTCGGATGATGACGACCAACCTGGCCCCTCCGGTGTGAGGCATCATGCAGCACCAGCAGCATCAACATCTGCACCCCCTGTACCCACGCCTACAGCATCTGGAAACCGACAGGGCACCCCCGCCAACACGGACAGACCAAGGCCAATGGACACCCACAGCACAGGGACACAGGACCGCCCGGAAGCTACAGCAAACACCACCAGCAACACCACCCAAGGGGTCCCAGTGTCACCTGTGCGTCCCGCCGCTGGTACTGCCCGTGTGGATAGGAGTGCTGGGAGGCAGAGGGCGTGCCTTGCAGAGGGGTCTGGACTGCATGATGACCCCCACCTGGCACGCATCATAGATGCGTACCAGGATAGCACCGGAGGATTTGGCTAGGTAGTGGGGATCCTCAAGGACATGCAACAGGAGCAGGTCGCCCACCATGCCCGCATGGAGGCCAAGTGGGATGCCCTTACTGCGGTGCATCGGGACATGCTCCAATGCCTCCGCCAGATCAACACAAACCTGTCCACACCTCCCTGTGTGGCCACAACATCTGTCACAACACCATCTGCCAGCGCCACAGGGAGAGAGGAGGACTCTGGCGGAGAGTCCCCTGCACCACAGAGGCCTGCACCTGAGGATCCCCCCCCCCCCGGAAGAAGGGGGTCGTCCGAAGAAGGACATGTGAGAGGCAGATGTCCCAGCACATCCCCCAGGGCCTCTAAACCTGTTCTGGACAAAGTTCTTTGTGCGCAACCTGTTCACCTTGGCCAATCGCACACAACTCGCCCACATGTAATGTAATGTAATAAGGTGCTGAAGGAACTACGGAAGAGGGACCCTGATAAAGTTCATGAGCGTGGAAGGTTACAGGGATAAATATACTACACAGAACACAAAACTTCCTACGCTTATCTTTCAAAAGGGCAATATGTCCAAAATTTTTAACAACAACCACAGACCACGGTGTACAAAACAAAATTATTTCATTTATTTGTTCATTTTGATAAATTTTTTCATTTTTTCATTATTCTTTTTGGCGACATAAACAAATATCATAATATAGAAACACAATTGTGACTAACCTTAACAATGTACGGACAATTCATCTAAAAGACATATATGTAACATAAATTCAAAAACAATCAAAAACATTATGACCAATACAACTAAAAAACACAAACAAACACTTTTAACACAGACAACAATATAATAGCAGTTAAAACCATAGGTTGTGCATTATACACATGAGACCAGCGCCATGTGAGAGGCAGATGTCCCAGCACATCCCCCAGGGCCTCTAAACCTGTTCTGGACAAAGTTCTTTGTGCGCAACCTGTTCACCTTGGCCAATCGCACACAACTCGCCCACATGTAATGTAATGTAATGAGGTGCTTACATAGCGCTCTATCACCCGACGGGTATCCTGGCGCTTAAAAAGGAGAGTCCCCACCAGAAGTTAATAGGGGCAGCCGAGGTGTGACACAGGAAGGGAGGAAAAGAGAGATAATATCAGAAGGAAAAATTACTCCAGCCTAGGGAATTAAAACGTTTTCAACTTTTTCCTGAAATCCATAAGACTTGGACCTGACGTAGACGTAGGGAGAGTGTTCCATAGCCGAGAAGCAGCGGCAGAGAAGGATCTGCCACCTGTTCTGGACCGCCTGAACCTGACTACATTCATCAGAAATGCAGAAGCAGAACGAAGGTTTCTAGTTGGAGAATACCAGCTGAATTTTCTTTGCAGGTTCTTAGGGCCCATTCCAGGAGCTGCCCTAAAGACAGTGCATAGAGCTTTGAATTGAATTCGCTGGTGGATCGGCAGCCAATGCAAATCTCGCAAGGCTAATGTGGTTGAGGTCCCTCGCTGCCTATTTAAAGTGAGTTTCGCTGCAATGGCCTGTATTCTGTACAGCTTCCCGATAAGGGTGTTAGGCGCACCCAGATATAGAGAGTTGAAATAATCAAGTCTGCTGAGAATTACGTATCTCACAACCTGCATTCTAGCAGAGTTAGGCAAAAAAGGGAGGATCTTTCTCAGCACTCGGATTAGCGAGAAGCAAGTGCCAACCGTTTTGTTAACCTGAGAATTCAGTTGGAGATCCTGATCCACCATCACCCCCAGATTGCGTACTGTGCTAGAAGGGGTAGTAGGTGCGCCAGTAGGGGACAGCTGAAAGATGGGTAAAACAGGCTGATCAGATCTTCTGGAAGAACACAGGACCACTTCCGTTTTAGAGCTGTTAAATTGTAACCAGTTCTTCTTAAGCCACTTCGTGGTGCTAGTCATACACTCGTGAAATCTTTCCAAGGAAATGGAATCATTCCCTTCCAAGGAAAACACGAGCTGGGTATCATCCGCGTAATTCACCACCTCCACTCCAAAAGTTCTAATAAGCGGAATGAGAGGCTGCAAATAGATGTTAAAGAGCACAGGACTAATCCCTGAGCCCTGCGGGACCCCCTGTCATAAGAAAGACTTGTTAGCGGAGAACGGCTGAAGGCACACTGTCTGTGTCCTGTCTGTTAGATAAGAACAAAGCCAGTCAAGGGCACGACCAGTCATCAAGCACGGTAACAAGTGCTGTTTCAGTACCGGGCTTGGGCCGAAAGCCAAATTGCATCTCGTCAAGGAGCGAACACTCCTCAAGATACTGGGATAGAGACTTACTGACGATGCATTCCAGAATTTTAACAGGATGTGGCAATAAAGAAATTGGCCGATAGTTGGCCACACACCCGGGGTCAAACGTGTTTTTTTGAGAAGAGGGGTCACAAGTGCTTCCTTCAAGTTTTTAGGGACCTCCCCCGTACTCAAGGATAGACCACAGATCTGTCGTAAATAGGGAAAGAGCTCGGCCCCGTAT
This sequence comes from Triturus cristatus, assembly GCF_964204655.1. Classification (NCBI taxonomy): domain Eukaryota; kingdom Metazoa; phylum Chordata; class Amphibia; order Caudata; family Salamandridae; genus Triturus; species Triturus cristatus. The sequence goes on from NC_140594.1 coordinate 83,358,231, forward strand.
TCCTTCCAGATTCTGTGGGGGAGGGGATCCAGGGGGGACCCAGAGGAGACACCCCTGGCTAAGGTTTCAAATGTTTCCTCGTCCGGAATGTGAAAGCAATCCAGAGTATGCTGGCAGTGTTTTAAAATGGTAGGGTTGCTGGGCTTAGAGTCTGGTGCTGGCAGAGAACACTGCTCAGCATTGGACAGCTGAGGATCAGGTTCTTCCACCGCTGTTGGTGGATCAAAATCCCTAACTATCTTGTTGATTTTATCCTCCAGATAGGAAGCTAACTCATCGTATAAAGCTTGAGTAAGAGGAATTTTGTTATTAGCACAGTCAGGTTTAGACAGACTCTTTACTAAGCTGAATATAGCACGGAGGGTTCATGTTGGGCCAATGTAGCAGATGACTGTGGACTTTACTCTGGACATTTCATCTACCAGCACTTCCAACTCAACTGTGAACTCTGGATTCCAAAACCAATGTACAGCACCCACCATCCTGTGCACTTCCCTCACATATGTATGAAAATAAATTCACCAGTATACCATACTTGCCTCTGTTGTGATTCCAACTTGTCATGTGTCATGGAGATGTTGATCTGCTACACAACACAGTGCATGCCAAATACTGCAACAATGTGACCAACGTAAGGTGAGTCATGGTGATGTGACACATGTGAGGGAGACACACCACTATGGTAACACAACACATACTCACCATGGCCCTGTTACTCATCCCACATAATGATGTTGACCTGAAACACATTGGCATGCACAGAAAACAACACCAACCCCAGTCAGTGGTAACAAGTCCACAGGTGAGGCAAGCAGATGTCACTCAGATGTGGGAAGACAGACAACGCACATAACAAAGCGTAGCACAGGTTCATTACACATCAGCAACACGTTTATTCCACAATAGTTGCACGGTAATTCTACGTAACAGTGGACACACGCTCACAAAGTTTTGGAGAATTGAAGTCCCGGGATGTGTGGTACATCAGTTGATGGGAATTGACAACTTCCACACTGGTGTTGGATTCTGGGTGTTGGGGGTCAATGTTGACCGAACAACAGGCAAAGTACCCTGTGATGGACAGCCACAAGACACAGTCAAAAGCACAGCAGAACAGGAGAGAAATGCAATACACATGCACAAAAAATGTCGCAAGAAACCTACACAAAAACAAGTTAGCAGTACAACCCTATTGTGGAGTACACACCACATGAATGGACACATCAATGCACGCATCCAGTCAAGTGGCACACAGACACACTCATACAGCAACAGAACTGCCACAACACATTCCAGGCTACCTCCATACATTGACATAACAACCCTTGAAACTCACATTCAGGTGAAGAAGTTGTTGATGAGCTGTTAGCGGACGTCACCCTCATCCTCATCATCACTGGCATCTTGGCCCAGGCAGGGATCCTCCACAGGTGCCGGAGGTTGGTCATCGTCATAGTCATCCTGGATGAGAGGCACCTCCTTCCGCACTGCCATGTTGTGTAGCATACAGCAGACAAGGATTATTTAGCACACCTTTGCAGGCTCATATGGGAGGGCCCCTCCGGTCTTGTCAAGGCAGCGAAATCGGCTTTTCAGGAGGCCGAATGTCCGCTCAATCATCCTCCTGCTCTGACCATGTGCCTCATTGTAGTGCAGCTCGGCTGGTGTCACAGGGTTCCTGAGGGGTGTCAGCAACCACGGCATGTTGGGGTATCCGGAGTCACATACACACACAAAAATGAACAAGTAGCTGAGTTTTGTAGGAGTGCGGAATACAACATTGACAAACACACACAATGATAAACAGTCAGTACACACCGACAAGCCAGGCATGCTGAGCTGGCATCTGTGACATCAGCGTTGCAATACGACTACTCCTCATAATGTAGGCATTATGCACAGAACCAGGGAACCGTGAACACACACGTGTGATAGACATATCAGCAAGACAGACCACCAGAGCATTGATGGAGTGGTAGTGCTTCCTGTTGCGGTATGCCTGCTCATGTGCCTGTGGTGGTATCAGGGCCACATGTGTCCCATCAATAGATCTGATGACGTTCGGCATCCTCCCCAGTGTATAAAAGGCATCCTTTATTTCAGGGAGTTCAGCTGGGCTAGGGAACTTTATGTACAGGTCTAGGAAATGCAACATCCCCTCCAAGACATCGCCTAGCACCCGACTAAACATCGTTTGCGACATACCACCAGCAGTAGCCACAGTGTACTGGAAGGTACCAGTAGCAAAGAAGTGCAGGGCTGCCATCACTTTCACCTCTGGGGTCAGTGCTGTAGGCTATGTCCGGCCAGGTAGCAGATGTGGCGCCAACTGCTCTGCCAACTCCTCAATCAGTGGCCTGGTGAAGCGGTACCGTCTGATGCAGTCGCGTTCCTGCATGGTTGCAAGGTCTGGGAACAGCTGGTGCCCTGCAGTACAGAGATGCACAAAGGAAGATTGTCAGTTCATCCACTCATGTGGCCATGACCAGGCTCAATATCACATGGTAGATCATGACATGTACTGAGGTGTGTGCTGTTGGGCATGGACACATATGTCACCTACATGACCACCACCTCACATCTCAATTCCACATGTGCACATGAGTCCCATGTAGTGCAATGGCCAATCATCTGGATGTGTCACCCAACCTATGTACTGCTGCGACGTTCCAAACACACACCACAGTGACAAGTGAGGCCTGATGTCTCCCAGGCATCACAGATCTTTGCCATGCAGAAACCCAGGGTCCCTGTATTGCCACATCGACACTGGCATGGACATAGCATATCACGTACACACTGCAAGGCAAGCGTAAGTGCCACAGGTAGTGGCCACTGTTGCTCCTGCCGGCCCTACATGTACGTCTCTTAAACACACACACCATCAAGGTTGATGCATATACCACATGGATGTGGAGACTGTCACCCATTGGGCACATTTGATCAGACACATCTGGGACACAACATGCACACAGACTGTGTTTGCACATCAGTATTGTGGCTACAGGTCTCCCTGTGACGTACATGCCATCACCCCCTGGACTCAGGTTGTATGTGACATGTTCAAAACCTATCCAACATGAAACTGGGTCCGTGACTCATGCCCATTACTGTACAATTGCACATCACAGTGGTAATGTGCACAACACACAAAGGAGTTTGCCCCCATGTACACGTGCACAGCCTGGGAGTGGCTGCACCAAAGTGCCACCCAAAAAACCAGATGTGGCCTCCCCAAACACCCAGGGAATGCAGCCTCACATGCCATGGGACACTGTGTGGGCAATGCTGTAGTGTGGTAGGTGTGCACAGGTGGCCCTGGCTAGTAAATGTGTGTTGAATCCGTAGAATAGTCACACCAATTAGGTCCGACGTGGGTGACAATGCGTACGCATTGCACGGTTCATGACCGAGCCGTGCACACGCCCTGCCATTGAATGCAATGAGGTCCGACGCAGGTGACAATGCGTACGCATTGCACGGTTCAGGACCGAGCCGTGCGTACGCTTTGCCATTGAATGCAATGAGGCCCGACGCGGGTGACAATGTGTACGCATTGCACAGTTCAGGACTGAGCTGTGCGTACACTTTGTCATTGAATGCAATGAGGTCCGACGCGGGTGACAATGCGTACGCATTGCATGGTTCATGACCGAGCCGTGCGTACGCTTTGCCATTGAAAGCAATGAGGTCCGATGCGGGTGACAATGCGTATGCATTGCACAGGGACCGAGCCGTGTATACGCTTTGCCATTGAATGCAAAGAGGTCCGATGCGGGTGACAATGTGTACGCATTGCACAGTTCCGGACCGAGCCGTGCGTACGCTTTGTCATTGAATGCAATGAGGTCTGACGCGGGTGACTATCATGCATACGTGTCGGGCAGGCATGGTCCGAGACAGGCGTACGCCTTGGCCATTGAATCGTATGGAGACGGGTGCATGTGTATTTTCAAAATACGCGTTGTACAGTCAGTTGACCGAGCCGGGCGCACCCATTGGCTCCGGACTGTCATGGAGACGGATGCAGATTCAAAACTTTTACGACTTGTGCACTGGAAATTCAGTTGGATGCCTACAACAATGTTGCAATTTCAAGTGTTTCATGAAGGTGAAGATTTGAACGATGCGGAAGGCGTGTACGAGTCGTACATTTAAATGGATTGGCCAGATTCATAGAATGCAACCGTGTTGGACCTATCACTTGAGACACATGGCACAGATTCTGCCTCTGCAGCACAGATATAAGGCTGGCTGGCCCCCAGGGAGCTCACTTGCCTCCACTACATGCTACTGGACCACATCCCTGCTATCACTGCTGCTGTCTCTGCATCCTCTGGCTCCTGCTATGGCACATACTCTGGAGAGGGCCCCAGCCTTCACTAGGAGGAGAACCAGGCCCTGCTGGACGGGCTCCTTCCACAGTACAGGAAGCTCTATGGGAAACCAGGGGAGCAGGTGAATGTGCAGCCCACTGCCTTCATAATTATGCATGTTGTCTGACTAGCAGTACTAGCAGTGTGTACACCAGTGGCAAGCATTCTCACTGAGTACTTCCATCCCTCAAAGTGTGTAGGTACATGTAATGAACAGGTGTCCTGCTGCTAAAGTGCATTAGTGCAAGCTTAAACTATCCAGGCATTGTTAGGATGTCAGACATGCAGGTGATTTGTCCTTCCCCATGGTTGCACTACCTGTGTAACTCATTTCCCTTTGTGATGATGACATGTATATCTAAATGTGTGCTGCACAAATATGGGGCATGTGTGTTAATGTACTTTTCACTTTGTCATCCTCACAAGTTGATGCCCACCAGAAGCAGGAGATATGGCTGACCATCGCCCGGGCTGTTCGTTCGGTGGGGGTCTACAAGCGCCGGATCCACAACTGCCAGAAGAGGTGGCAGGACCTTCGGGATGGACCTGGAGGATAGCTGGAGTCCAGCTGAAGCTGTCACCTCCGTGCAGGAGGGGCGGTCACCGGACCCTGACCCCCCACATGCTCCGGATACTGGCGGTGGTCTTCCCGGACCTGGATAGGCAGCTGAAGGCCAGACAGCAGCAGGAAGGGGGTAAGTCCATGTCTAATCTGTGTACTATGTCTGACATGCAAATAGCAGTCTTTTGTCCTGGTCACACTTCCACATTACGTAGGTCTTGTAGTCCAATACTCATGTCCCTCAATTGTGTGATGCACCCTCCTCATCTGATCCACAGGTGTGGACCCTACAGTCTGTTGCTTGTGTCACTGGGGCACTGTGTCCCTGCAGTCAGCTATGCTTCAGCTACCGGACAGCATCTGGTCCTGTGACTCTGTTGTGTGTTTCATGGGTGGGTCAATTGTTTGCACAATGCCTGAGATCTGACATGTGATCTGTGTGTGCCCTTGAGATGTGTTCCAATTGCTGGTCTGACTCACCACATGTGGCTGGGGTATTCCAAACAAACCCATGCAGCAGGGGACTCCAATTTTGGGGCCTCAGGAGTATGTATATCAAGTATGTCACACTTGCTTAGCCACCTGACTACTGTCCAGGGCCAAACACTGTTTCACTTAGTCCTGGCCAGTCATGCCTCCTCAAGGGCATTTAGAAACACTCTGTAATCCCACTCCTGTGTATCAAATTACAGGTTGTGCTTAGTGGCATGTGCCCTCAGGTGTCTGCCTCTGTGTCATTATGGTGTCGCTTGTTGTTACTTACAACTGGGGTGTCCATGATTCAGAGGGTCAGCATGACATCTGAGACGTGACTATGAGAGACAAGACCTGTGTGACATATAGGTGTGTGATCATCTGACAGCGCACAATGGTGTATGTAATTGTGTCCTTCATGCAGCTGGGTTACATACATGGCAGACTGTGATGTGTTAATATACAGGGAGTTGTGTTTGCAGAGACTCATATGTCTGATTTGCATGATGTGGGGTCTTCTGGGTCCTGTATATGTTGTTTGCAGGGGATGGGCAAGTGCGCCGGTCATCTGCAGAGTTAGCTTTACCCCTGAGCTAGGATTGTGAGTCAGTGCATATTGATGTTGTCTGGATGCCCTGTCCCTGTGACAGGAGACAGTGTTGACTGACTTTCAGGGCATCCCAGTGCCATGGCATTTAACTTGCTATGAGTGATCCTGCATTGTGTTCAAGTGTGCACCATGCACCCCATTGTGGCATTGCCCATCAGGACATGAGAACATCATAGTGTGTGCTGCTGGCATGCATCACAAGCATGTGAAATGCGTCTCTGCCCATCCCTTCATCCGGACACCTGTACTGAGTCAGTAGCAAGAGATGTGCTGTGTGTATAGTGACATACTCCTACATGTTCACTTGCATGTCCAAATGAGGTGTGGGTGGTGCATGTCGGCACATTGGGGTATTAGCATCCAACATGCAACAGACATATGTGTGAAAGTCAAGGAGGGATATGTTTACCATGGTTGATGTTGAGAATGACAATTGGCTTATTCTAAACAGTGTTGGCACTTTGAGCTGTGTTCAGCTGATGATGCCAGGCCTGGCCCTGTGATGTGATGTACTCACTGTGGTGTGTGCAGTCGGTGCAGGTGACTGATGTTGTTCTCTTATCTCCTATTCCTATCCAGATACATCCACGGCTACAGGAGGGGACAGCTCCACGGACCAGGAGGAGCCACAGAGCCTTACAGGGACAGAAGGAGAGGAGTCAGGTGGACCAAGTGGCGCGGAGGGCGAGGGGAGCCACACAGAGGAGTCGTCAGCACCATCCCCCCCAGCTGAGGGCCACAGCAGCCTGAGGATGACTCCCTTGTGGAGGCAGATGTCAGCAGCCACCAAACCCCAGCTAGTGAGGCTGTTCCACCACCACCACCACCACCCTCCCATCGGCTCCCATCCCAGAGGTCCCTTTAGGCTCCAGTGATCGTGAGCATGTCTCCTTTGTGCCCTGAGTGAGGAGTCTGTGGACTTACTTAGACAGATCCATGTGGGCAGACATCGATGCTGAAGGTCCTCCATGCACACACAAGTCTGTTGAGACAACCGGTGTCGTTCATGGAGGGCATTTCCTCGGGCATGTCTGACCTACAAAGGACCAATCAGTCCGTGGCCTCCTCCCTGACGGCAGCAGTGTCCCTCCTCCAACAGTCCTGCACCCCTCCTACCCCTACACCACCCAAGATTCCTAGCAGCCTACCTGTCCCAAGCACACAAACACCCAATCCAAGGGCTAGACGTGCACACAAGCAAGCGCAGGGGACTGATACCACACTCACAGGGGCTGGTTTCCAGACACACACACAGTCATCCACAACGACTCAGCAGTCCTCCGAGACCTCTCCCTCCCAGCCCCCTTCCCTTGCATTACCTGCAACCCCATCTCCCCAGAAGCTCTTCCTCTGTGACCTTGGCCTCTTCCCCACCGACCCAGCAGATCCTGATTAAAAGGGGAAGAGGAAGTCCCCACACACAGAGGGGAGTGCCCCTCACATCCGGACACCCTCCCCCAGGCACAGTCAGACAGAGACCCCCACCCGCAAGTCCCCCCGGAGCCGGAAGAGCAAGACCCCCCCGCCACCACGCAGCTCCAAGGCAAAGTCTCCATCCTCCATCCCCCAGGCCACCACTCCAGAGGTTCCCCCCGCCACTCACTGCCCTGGGTTCCCCCATCCACAGATACACCATCCCCAAAATGCTAAGGCCCTCCCCCTACCACTTGCTCCTCGACACCTGGTCAGACGGTTAGTGCCACTGATGTGGGAAGCGTGTCCCCCCCCATCCTGCCGACCTCACCTGCCCCCCATTCCGCTCCAATGGATGTAGGCACTGCAGTGGAGTCCACGACCACCCCGTCTGACTTGGGCACTGCAGTGGGGACCCAATCCACTCCATCTGACCTGCCCACTGGAGTTGTGCCAGCACCCACCCCATCTGACTTGTGCCCTGCCCCACAGTTGTGACAGCACCCACCACTTCAGTCAGCTCCACTGCAGTTGCAAGTGTCTCGCCTGCATCCACCACCTCTTCACTGCCTCCTTCTGCTGCACCCTGATCCTGTCCCTGCGGTGCCTGGCCTGCCCCCATGTATGCCCCTCCGAAGGGATGACCCCGGTCATTAGCAGTGCAGGCAAGCAACGTGTGACAGTTGTCCCTCTAGTTCACTCCTTGGCATTTGGACATGGACTGGCCATTGGCCTTTTGTTAGAACAGACGTTTCCCTTTTAATATGCTGAATAAAGCTTTTTTCTTTATCCTTGTGAAATTGATTTAGCTGTACATCATGTTGAGGTTGTTTTAGATGCCCTTGCACCTGTAATGCTTGGTTTCCAATGTTGAATACTGATGTGTTGCTGTGAGGTACTCCATGTGGTCCATGAGATATGTATCCTATTCTGGTGGGTATCCATGTCATCCTTTGCAGCTACCTGGGTGTGTCAGGATCAACTATTTGTGGACATCTCTGTGAACATTTCATTTGCATGGTCACATCTCTGGCTTGCACCCATGCACATATGATGTGCTTCCCATTGTCCAATTTGTCTATTTCACAGACTTTGTGCGCATCACCACTGGACCTACAGGTGTGGGCATCATTGGTATAGGAGCAACTGGGTCCTCTGTGCAACTTGCTAGACCTATGTTTTGAGTATGTGCAGATGAATTAGGGGAGACACACGTACCCAGGCTGTTGTGACCAGCGCCTTCATTGTGTGGTAACTGATGGCTGACTGCCCAAGTGTTCTGCAGACATGAGTGAGACGTGCTGTGAATATGTTTGGCACAGCTGGGCTTCCACAGGAGTTGGGTCCCCCAAAGTAAGTGTGCTGTCCCGTGACATAGCCTAGGCCCATGGTGTGTGTTGTATGAGCATGTGTGTGTGTCCACATCCCTGTTCATAGACAGGCAGTGTTCCCTTGATATGTTCCTGTTGTTGATGCTTGCTGAGTGGTACTGTGTTCATCCCAAATCTTCGTCGGGGTCCGGTTCCACGAGGGTGTGTGTAGGTCCATAACGGGTGCCTGGCGCCGTAGGCTGTGTGCCATTTCGCCACCACCCTCCTCTCGTGACCTATGGTGCATTGAGCCTTTGCACCTACTAATAAACTCGGTTCCTCTCTACACATGACGGAATCTACTCCAAGTGTTTTCTGATATTTTTAACACTTGCAACCCTTGGTTAGGGTGGGCCTTAGCACGCCCATACCGCCGGGTCTTCACTATTACTCCTTTGGTCCTGATGAAAGCCTGACTAACACTCATTAAGGCAGAAACATGTTGACCGCACTTTCAGGGATAAAAAATTAACTTCTAATTCCAGTTCTTTATCCCACACATGTTTTTACCCATATCTGATTGGCAATATTAATAAAGAGTTTTTTTGACACAATTTGGACATTTTTAAATTTCACTAAATTCACCTTTCACTAAACACCCTTTTTTACCAGCTCCGCAGTAAACTGGCGTCACAGCACACTAGTGTGGCATTCGTCCCATCCTGGTGGGGCCCAATGATGAAGCATGTCACCAACCAGGTTGGTGAGTGAGGGCTTTTATAAAAAACCAAGTGGGTTTTTTCAACAGTGATAACTTACTGCGACTATCTACATGCCTGCTCTTCTCTCTTGCTTCTGTTTTGATACACTCCTCTGTTGATTGTTTGACTTATTTTGAGGGGAGTAGGAGTGTTCCTATTTTGTTCCCTTCCTCTCCTGTTGATTCCCGCATCCCACAACTTTGCCATGGGCTACCAGATGTGTGGGTGCATGACACACTACTGTTAATGGGTGTATCATCATTGGGATTTGTCAGTTGTCAGACACAGATGGGACACAGTCAGGGTTCCTCAAGGCACTTGTTTATTTGCAAAAACATGTAGTTGTCCCCAGGTGGTACCTTTCAGTGATTGAGACATTTGTTTATGTTTATGTTTATGTTTTTAAGATTTTTATTGCGCACGAATACCCTTGGGTGTCTCGGCGCATTTAGAACTTCCCAGAAACAAAGACATCACAGAAGATTACTGGTTAAATAACCAAGTCTTTAGGAGTTTGCGAAACATCAAAAGGGTGGGGGCGATTTTTATGGTCAATGGAAGGGAATTCCACAGCCTGGGAGTTGCCACCAGAAAGCGTCTATCACCCCATGTGGAGGTTCTGGTGCGTGGCACCGGGAGCACGTGCATGGATGCTGAACGTAGAGTTCTTTTGGGAACATAGATTCGGAAAGCGTCCTTCAGGAACTTAGGTCCTGAATCATGAATAGCTTTGTAGGCGATACATAAAGCCTTGAACTTTATCCGACTCTTTACTTTCAGCCAGTGCAGTTGGTGTATGGCCGCGGAGGTAGGATGACGAAATGGAACCTTGAGCAGTAATCTGGCTGCCGCGTTCTGCACTGATTGCAGCTTGGCTAACACCTGCTCCTGAGCATTGAGAAAGAGGCCATTGCCATAGTCCAGTTTTGGAAAAACAAGGGTGGTAATTAAGGTTTTTCCAGCATTTGAGGGAAGGTATGGCAGCAACTTCTTGATTTTTCTCAGCATATAGAAGGAGGATGCCGCCACAGCGTTAACATGATTCTTAAAAGACAGTTTGTTATCGAACATGATGCCGAGATTCCTGACCTTGGTCACAGGAGTGGGGGGGGACCCATATCACTGGGCCACCAGATCGAAGACCACTCAGGAGATGGCCTGCCAAAGGTCAGCACCTCGGTCTTATCCGAGTTCAATTTCAAACTGTTATCCGCCATCCATGAGCTGATGGCCATCATCCCTTCTTGGAATTTAGCGGCGACTATAGGACCATCTTTATGAACAGCCAGCACCAGTTGGGTGTCGTCAGCGTAGGTGGTTAACTGCAGGTTGTGAGCTTTTATAACCCTCGCCAGGTCCGCCACATATATATTAAATAGTGTGGGGCTTAGCGAAGATCCCTGAGGGACCCCGCAAGGGAGAGTGAAGGTAGGTGAATAGAAGTTACCCAGTTTAACCGCTTGAGTTCGGTTGGCCAGAAACGAGGCAATGAGATCTTTTGCGCGATGAGTTACCCCCATGGATGCGACACGGTCGACCAAGATGGCATGGTCGACCGTGTCAAAGGCGGCGGACAGGTCAAGGAGCACCAAGATCGCGGCCCCCCCCAGATCCATGATGGATCTGATCTCATCGGAAGCCTTTACCAAGGCTGTTTCTGTGCCATGATATTTCCTGAACCCAAACTGAGTATCATCTAATAAATTGTGATGGTCGATGAACTCAGATAATTGCAGGTTCATAATTGACTCAAATATTTTGGCCGGAAAAGGTAGGCAAGCAATAGGCCTGTAGCTGGCTGAGTCAGTGGGATCTAGAGATGGTTTTTTCAGTAATGGTTTAATTACTGCCTTTTTCCAGACTTCCGGGTAAATGCCTGAATGGAAAATGGAGTTACAAAGATCCGTGAGGGGAGGTGCAATGACCTCAGTAAGAGTGTTCAATATAACGGGGGGACAAGGGTCAAACGGGGATCCGGACTTGATGGAGGTGACCAACCTACTAATAAGTTCATTTGAGACTGGACAGAAGTTGGTAAACTCGGGCCTAGGAGAAAGAGAATCAGAGGTAGATGAGCGAGTGGGGAGGGAAAACGATGAGTAGATCCTGGAGACCTTAGTAAAGAAGAAGCTGGCCAACGCATTGCACAGAACTTGAGAGGGTTCCGTCGGAGGGCCTGTAGGGGGATTGGACAGGATGTCAACTACCTGAAACAGCTTTTTGGCGGAGTTTTGAGCTGATTCAATTTGGGCCAGAAAAAAGGTAGTTTTACATTTCACAATGTGTTTTTTGTATAGTGCCAAGGCATCTTTATAAGTCTGTCTATCGACAGGATTATAGTGCTTTCGCCACCGCCTTTCCAGGTTCCTACAGTGTTGACGCTGTAAGCGGAGATCGTCTGTGAACCAGGGAGCAGATGGTAATACCCTATTTGAAATAAAAGATTTAATTGGGACCACATGGTTCACTGCATCAGAAATCCATTCCTGGTATCTGCTGGACGTTACTCTGGGATTAAGGGAAGCCTCGTACCGGGAGTCTATTAGAGTCTGGGAAAGAAGTAAGTGGTCGAAGTTTTTCCAGGCTCTAGAGCTGATGGAAATACGGGGCATAGGTTTGGAGAAATTGGAGTTGTTTGCCTGGATGGTGAAGATTACAGCGGAATGGTCTGACCATACCACAGGACTTACTAAGGATAAGGAGAGCTTGGGGTTGTTGGTGAACAGCCCGTCCAGCGTATGTCCGGCTTGATGTGTGGGGACGTCTACTAATTGAGATAAACCGGCCACTTGTAAGTCGGCTGTTAGTTGGGAGGTGTCTTTATTCTCAAGATCCTCCAAGTGGAAATTGAAGTCACCTAGGATGGTGAAGTCCGAATGGCTTAATGAGAATTCTACAAATTCTTCCAGGGCCAGAAGGAAGCGCGCATGAGGGCCAGGGGGGCGATATAACAGAATCCCCTTAAAGGCCTGATTATGGTTGAGTGAGATAGCAAAAAGAAACGCTTCACAGTATGGTCGACTTAGAGGATCAATTTTAACTCTTAAATTGGCTTTGTAAATTATGGCTAAGCCCCCTCCTCTCCCCGTGGTTCTGTCTTGTCTCACCACACAGAAGCCCTCAGGGGTGGCTGAACAAAAATCCGGACCCGAGGAGGCATCTCCCCAGGATTCCGTGACTGCTCCCACTTGTCGGGTTCATGGCTGCAATGTTGGCAGGTGTCAGCATGTGTGCCTTGTGGTTCTCCTTGGCTTCTGCATTGTCCTGGGACTGTGGCAGGGATTCTGAAGGTGACGTGAGCTTTGATGTCATGGCCATGTACCGCATACTGTGCAGTATGTCTGTCATTCCCCAGGGTTGTAAACTGTCCTTGTGTGATGTGTCTGTGCACCTTAGTCCCTCCCAACATTCCTGTGTTTGTCATGGGTGCATGTGCAATGTCACCTGTCCATGTGGGCTTCACAGATGCACATTGTTGCAGTTCAGGGTGTGTGGTGTTGAGGGTGGACTGATGTGAATGTTTGCATGGATGGTCCCCTAGCTCCCGTTTGTCAATGGATGAGGGGCCATGCTGAGTGATCTGTGTTTGTGCATGTGTGATGTACGTTTGTGGAACAGGACACATGTCTGGGTTTCCCAGTTTGTACGGCATCTGCCTTTGTCATCACAGTGGAGGAGTCATGCATGCTTGTGTCACCCCAATGTCTGGTCCCTGGGGGTAGTGCTGTTGTGTGTCAGTCTCTTGCTGTGTTAGTTGGTGTTCCTTCCAGCTTGTGTCACATGTGTCTGTTGTGCTCCCTCTCATCTCTCAATGCCTGATTGCCCACTGAGGGTGTCCCAATGATGGTTTACTTTTGTATGGCACTGTGTCCACATCTGTGTCACTGTGGTTCAGCCCCCCTCATGTGTTGTGTAGTTGCCTGGGGAGACTGAGACACACACACACACATGCTGTGTCAGATGTGCAATGTGAGGTTGCCTGTTTGTGTTTGTGCATCTGCACCAGTGCATTGGTATTGCTGTTGTGGGCCTTTGTCTGGATGCTGTTTCTGTGATTTTCCCTGCTGTCCGTGTGAGTCATATCACATCATTGTGCACATTCATCCTGGTTGTTAGGTGCCATTGCTGGCATGGAATGGGAGTTTGTGAGCTGACACCTACAGTCTACACAGGTTGTTTTGATTAGTGTGTCTATTTTCGAGATGTGTGTATGCTTTGTGATGGTCACTTCAGCTTTTGTGTCATTGTACACTGTATGTGTTGTCAGCCCCCATGGGGGGTGCTTGTCTGCACATGGCCGAGAGTGTGTTAGGTTTTCACACTGTTAGCCTCACCACATCTCTGTGGGAATGGGACACAACCACTAGTTTGCCCCAGAAGTGTTTGATGTGTTGGGAGCAGGGATCATACATGCTGTTTGTTATTTACAGCTTTGCCCATGATGACACTTACCTTTTGGTCACTGTGATGAGGGGGGGTTTAGACCCCATCACCACAATGCTCAACATCTGCTGCATTTTGTGAGCCCACACTTAACTTCTGTTCTACACAGTGAGGGGGTGTTCTTTTTACATTGCCACAGTGCTATAGTGATGCTTGCCTTGTGTAGGGTACACTCATTTGTTGGTCACACATGTGCTGTTAGTTACATTGTATGTTCGAGGTCATAATCACTGTTGTGGGCATTTGTCACAGACTACACACTGTTGTCATGATTTTAGGGGGCTGTATTTTGCTGACATGCCTAATGTTGGAGTATGATGGATGTGTGGCGCATCACCCATCCTATGGCTGGGGGTGGCAGGGGTGATGGACAACAGGTCCCCTATGGCTGGGGGTGGCAGGAGTGCTGGGGAACATAAGCCCTATGGGTGGGGGTGGCAGGAGTGATGGGCAACAGGTCCCCTATGGCTGGGGGTGGCAGGAGTGCTGGGGAACATAAGCCCTATGGGTGGGGTGGTAGTGGTGCTGGGCAACATAAGTCCTAGGAGTGGGGATGGCAGGGGTGATGGGCAACAGGTCCCCTATAGCTGGGGGTGGCAGGAGTGCTGGGGAACATAATCCCTATGAGTGGGGGTGGCAGTAGTGATGGGCAACAGGTCCCCTATGGCTGGGGGTGTCAGGAGTGATGGGCAACAGGTCCACTATGGGTGGGGGTGGCAGGAGTGCTGGGAAACATAAGCCCTATGAGTGGGGGTGGCAGTAGTGATGGGCAACAGGTCCACTATGGGTGGGGGTGGCAGGGGTGATGAGCAACAGGTCCCCTATGGGTGGGGATGGCAGTAGTGATGGGCAACAGGTCCCCTATAGCTGGGGGTGGCAGGAGTGCTGGGGAACATAATCCCTATGAGTGGGGGTGGCAGTAGTGATGGGCAACAGGTCCCCTATGGCTGGGGGTGTCAGGAGTGATGGGCAACAGGTCCACTATGGGTGGGGGTGGCAGGAGTGCTGGGAAACATAAGCCCTATGAGTGGGGGTGGCAGTAGTGATGGGCAACAGGTCCCCTATGGCTGGGGGTGGCAGGAGTGCTGGGGGACATAAGCCCTATGGGTGGTAGTGGTGCTGGGCAACATAAGCCCTATGAGTGTGGGTGGCAGGGGTGATGGGCAACAGGTCCCCTATGGCTGAGGGTGGCAGTAGTGATGGGCAACAGGTCCACTATGGGTGGGGGTGGCAGGAGTGATGGGCAACAGGTCCCCTAAGGCTGGGGGTGGCAGGAGTGCTGGGGAACATAAGCCCTATGGGTGGGGGTGGCAGGGGTGATGGGCAACAGGTCCCCTATGGCTGGGGGTGGCAGGAATGCTGGGGAACATAATCCCTATGAGTGGGGGTGGCAGTGGTGATGGGCAACAGGTCCCCTATGGCTAGGGGCGGCAGTAGTGATGGGCAACAGGTCCACTATGGGTGGGGGTGGCAGGAGTGCTGGGGAACATAAGCCCTATGGGTGGGGGTGGTAGTGGTGCTGGCCATAAAACCCCTATGGTGGCCTGTTTGTGGCCAGGATGTGGATCCCCTGTGTGAGTGTGCCATTTTGCGGGTACGTGTCGTTTGTTTGTGTGGTAGGTGTCTGATTTACTGCCTGCACCATCGGCGTCAGTTCCTGATCCGGTCATAGATGTAGAGTACTGGTATGACCTGCGCGATGGGATTCATGATGTGTTTGTGTCGTACACGCTGCTTGTTGCTCCGTCGCGTACCCACTGCAAGCTGGTCCGTCTTGTAGCCATGGATTGAGTTGTGGCGCGAATCATAGCTGATATGCTTATTTTCCGGGTGCTGTGACGTGCTGTACGTCGCGACCCGTCCGGCGCTTAGGAAGTACGCATCGTACTTGTCAGGCCGGAAACTGCTATGGATACTGCTTCCGGGCGACTCGGTTCAGCGTTAGGAGTTACGGCTCGGACGGAGAATGGAGCTTGACTCACAGCCTACGTGTCGGTCGTGTTTTGGGTAGTTAAGCGCATCGTACTTCATCTACAGGACGGACCGGCTACGGGTACGCGTCGGTCGCACGGTAAGGCTACGGACAGCTCTCGGTAGCTGTCCGACCGGATATCGGAATCGACCCCTAATTAGGTGAACCAAGCACAAGAATTAAGCAAAGCGCAACCTTTAATTGCTCAAAATACTGCTGACACTCAGGCGTCCAAAACATGCATCCATGCACAGCAGGATCATGCATGGCAGGGTCAGTCCCCTACCCTCCTTCGATGGAAGGTGACCTAAATAGTTAACCACCTGTCGACAGTATTGAAATCTAGAAAGGGATACTCTATGGCCATGTTTAGCAACATGTCGACATACTGAAACAATGCGTTATCTATGGGGAGTGTCAAGAAATACTTTTCACTGTAGAATTATTGATACTGGGGTAGCCAGGAGAAGCACGGCGAAACCTAAAACCTCTTCTAGCGGGGTGAACCCAAAAATCCAGGTGAACCCAAGCAGATATCCGCTAGCAGGATGAATAGGAATGCTGAAGAACGTGCTCTTCTAGTCAGGGACAGAAAAGAAAGCAGCAAAAGAAGGAATCATAGTCAAAAAATCTTGAACGTCAGTAACCGCTGTAAACTGGGGAATCCCTGCTCCATTCATTTCATGCAAATCAATCACAAGACGATAAACGTCTTCATAGTCATCGTGATAATACTGTCCACCCCTGTTGGCATCAATGTTGTTACTATCCGAACGATCCTGTGAGGCGGCAGCATGCTGAGCTCTGTCCTATCCACCAGCTCCACGACCCTGACCCCGAGATCCTTGTCCCCTATGGGCATTGACTTTCTGTATACTGTCTTTGGGCTCTTCTCAAGAAGCTTACCTCAATAAGTGACCAGCGTTGCAACATTACCAAAGACCTTACCAGGTGCCATAGCAGCGTGCAAACACATTGTCCCTAATATGATAAATAATCTGGGGTGCTACATCATTGAAACACTGTTCCCACAGTCCAATCAAAGTAGCCAACACGTCCTTAAGGGCATGCAGCTGAACAAACGGCTCATAATCTTTCATGACAATCCACACATCCTCCACACTATAGATGGTGTTACGAGCCCACTAAGCGGCCTTATCAGCTACCACCTTTTTCTCTTCATCAGATCCCATCACTATCCCCCCCCATTCGCTCCCTAGCAGTCGCCCAGTCTCCGTCCCCTAATCCACGTACGGGCATACCGCTACCGAGTACCGTGAGAGAGTGAAGAAAAAGGGAAGGAGTAGTAAGAGAGGGAACAGGCACCAATGTCATTGATGACTGCATCATAGGTGTAAGAGCTGTAGAGAGAGATGCCGAAGCAATAGGCATAGCAGGAAGACTAGCACTCATTGCAGGCACAGAAGGCGAAGCCAAAGAAAGGACACGAGGCGCGGTGGCCAAAGCAGCTGGATCAATAACAGAAGAAACAGAAACAGCAGAGGCAGAAGAGAAGGATGATTGAGGCTGTGGGATGGTAGGATTTATATTTTCTGCTGGGCGTATGGGTGTGGAGGTCGAGTATCTAACAATTCCTCCACAAATGTATCATTTTCTTCTCGAGCAACATAAGACTTTTCACATTGCAATCGAAATTTCCTATTGGCACACGCTATCCCTGTTCAAAGAGAAAATTGGTGGGAAGTTAGAAGTTCCTGATATCCACCCTGTTAGTTACACAGGCGAGCCCATTGATTTATTGCGGTTTCGCAAACTCCCTTTTGAATTTAAAGGGAGGCGTGCGGAGTGCAATCTTCATGTGTCAGCTTCTGGACTGTGGGACTTGGGGTGGTGGGATCAAGGAGAACTGGGCCTTTTACTGGATCCCAACGGTCCTGATCTCGTTCTTAGTGTGGGCGGAAGGAAAGTGGATGATGATGCTTGTGTTGTGGTAGTTTCCAAAGTTCCCCAAGTTTTCTCTGGAAGTGTTGGTGAACTTAAGGGATTTTCACACAAAATCATTCTTTACAAAAAATGCCTGTCCTTGTATCCACAAGGTGAGAAACCTCCCCATGGGAGTTAAGGAAGAGGTAATCAGTGAAATTCAGAAATTGGTGGACGATGATCTTATTAAGCGTGTTGAATCTTCAGATTGGGTTGCTCCCCTTGTGGTCGCACGCAAGACCAATGGTCAGATTTGTCTTTGTGCGGATTTGAGGGAGCTCAATAAGAACATTTTTGTGGATGTATTCCCTCTTCCCAGAATATCAGAATTGTTATCGGTTACTAGGAACATGCAATGGTTTTCCACAATAGACCTGACCTCTTCCTACCATTAGGTACCCTTACACAAAGGTTGCAGACACCTGACTGCTTTCGTTCCCCCCCCGTCGGCATTTTTCAGTGCAAACGAGTTTAGTTTGGTTTGGCATCTGCCGCCTCCATGTTCCAACGAATCATGCACCTAATATTTAAGAACATGAAGAATGTGGTCTTCATCCAGGATGACATTCTTGTCATAGGGTCAGATGAGGCTGAACACGACAGTAAATCTCACAAAAAGAGAAGGAACACAAAAAGGGGGGCTGCCTAAACAGACTACTAAAGGAAGAATAATATCCACATAAAAAGAAGTGTTGTATTTGATTTGGTATACGTCATAGGGGAGAGGAAAGACAGCTGGGAGTGAAATGCTAATACAAACCAGAATATTCGAGACAAGCCAACAGGCTTGCTGAATACTGCCCGCACCCACTATGTAGTGGCATGCTTCATCATTGGGCCGCTACAGGCACCCTGGTGCAGACCATCACTCAGGATGAAGCGCTGATTTTTTAGAAAGAAGAGGAGAAAGAGGAGACAGTACTCCAAATGAGGGGTCCCGAATGCAAAAAAGAAAAAGTAGTAAAACTGCCTAAGTGGATACCAATATACTAATGTATTTGTGGTCCCTCTTCAAAATACAGGGAAAAAACCATGTGACAAGATAACCTCTGAAAAAACCACAGAAAATAAACAATAAATGATTCTCTATTTTTGTTTTATTTATAAAAATATATATATATATTATTGCTAATCAAATTCTTTTTTTTGAATAAATCCTTTCGTTTTTTATATAAAAAATTCATACATCACTAACTATAATTCAGACTAAAGTGAACGAAGCAATACAAACAACGAGAAACATATATAAAGAATACAAATTACAACATAATCATGAACAATACAATACAAAAACCATATGAACATACATTTGCGCCAATAGATACACAATTAGACAGGTATGTGGAAAGAGTTGTCAGGGATTGTGTGCAATGTATCAATTCGGGTAAGTGCTTGGTCACTCCCTTACATCCATTGTTATTCCCAGCATGCCGCGGGAGAGAGTAGGAATTGATGTTTTTGGTCCTGTGAGGTAAGTTAAGCCGAGAACGTGTGCCCCGGTGCGCTGCGCACACTTCACTGGAGGGCACCTTCCTTGTTTGAGACTCACTTTTATCAGAACATACATTTTAGTTTTCAATGTACATCACACATATAAACACAAAAATGAACATAATGTACACATTATCATGATTCGAAAATTATACAAAGACCAATAGGATTTCTACAAACATGTAGAACACTGTTTGTGTGAAGTTTACTAATATTCAAGATTTCAACAGCTTCTTTGTGACGGAGCCCAATGCATATTGGGACTTGCCAGTCCCTTGTCAGGGGCCAATCTAAAACAATAAGTCTCGCATCTCCTAATGTCCACCCTCCGTGCTGCCCACCCTCCCTGTCGGTACACCCTCCCTGCCGGTCCACCCCCCCGTGCTGTCCACCCCCGTGCTGTCCACCCTCCCTGCCGGTCCACCCTCACCTCTGGGTCCATCCTCCCTGCTAGTCCACCCTCCGTGCTGCCCACCCTCCCTGTCGGTAACCCTCCGTGCTGTCCACCCTCCCTGGCAGTCCACCCTCTGTGCTGTCCACCCTCCCTGCTGGTCCACCCTCCCTGCCGGTCCACCCTCCGTGCTGTCCACTCTCCGTGCTGTCCACCCTCCGTGCTGCTCCCGGTCCACCCTAGCCGCTGTCCACCCTGCCTGCCGGTCCACCCTCTCTGCCGGTCCACCCTCTCTGCCGGTCCACCCCCCGTGCTGTCCACCCTCCCTGCCGATCCACCCTCACCTCTGGGTCCATCCTCAATGCCGGTTTACCCTCCGTGCTGTCCACCCTCCCTGCCGGTCCACCCTCTCTGCCGGTCCACCCCCCCCCGTGCTGTCCACCCTCCCTGCCGATCCACCCTCACCTCTGGGTCCATCCTCAATGCCGGTTTACCCTCTGTGCTGTCCACCCTCCCTGCCGGTCCACCCTCACCTCTGGGTCCATCCTCCCTGCCAGTCCACCCTCCGTGCTGTCCACCCTCCCTGCCGGTCCACCCTCCCTGCTGAGCATTCTTCCATGTAGGGGGCCCGTGTGTGGAAGCAGAGGAGGTGTGGAGTGTGTACATTCTTTGGAAGTGTTTCCTTCATGTCGTCTCCTAGTGTTCTAGAATGGTCCTCCTCGCGGAGGGCACCGGCCGTCACATGTGTATCTTTGACTGTCCGGCCCGAGCCCGCGCTCTCGCTCGGTGGATCGGACGCTTCTGGAGTTGCAGTCGGGTCTTCAGTGAATGAGGACGCGCTCCCGTGGGTGACTGACTGCTCCTGGACATAAACGGAGTTGGAGAGAAGTCCTCTCCAAGTTCCGGCTTCTTCATTGGACTCCCTCTACAAGGTGCCGGCCCAGGACGGCCCCTTTGGAAACCAGAAACCGCAGGAGCCGGGCTCCGGTCCGGTCCTGTCAGGTGCTGCCGGGACGGACGGGGTTAATGGTTAGCTCAGTGGGCTTGGACTGAATATTTAACAGGAGCGCAGGGATGGCTCTGGCTGGCCGTGAGTGAAGCTCGGGGCTGCTGCAGTTGGGCTGAACCAGAGCGAGGAGAACCAGGACACTCCCGGCCCCTGCCCGCCGAGCTCAGGGCTGTCGGTGCTTTCATCCTCGGCTACTGGTCCTCTCTGGAGCGGGCACATCCTCTGGGGAGCCCCGCGGCGCTAGACGTCTCTGGAGCGGAGGGATCGTGCAGCTCCACCGGTCTGCCGTGGCCCCCACTGCACGGGGCCCCAGGGAACACACCTGCCTAGGGCTGAGAGCACGTGGACGGAGCCCAGAGCATCGCATCACCGCAGGGCTGGGGACGTGTGCACTATTGTCGGGTGGTCACTACTACACAAGCGACCAAGGGGCTGCATTATTCGGACGTGATTGCTTGAACAAGGGAACCAGGCTGTAACTCCTGTCGAAGGTGGACACTCGTGCACCAGAGCCGCGGTGCCGCACCGCAGCACGGATTCACGTTGGTGCACTGCCCTTATGGTGAAACTAGTGTACGGGAGTCAGGGTGCTGCACCGATCTGCAGTGGACACTAGTGCACCGATCTACAGTGGACACTCGTGCAGCAGAGCCGCGGTGCCGCACAGCACTGGAGTAGGCACCGCAGCACGGATTCACGTTGGTGCACTGCCCTTTTGGTGGAACTAGTGTACGGGAGTCAGGGTGCTGCACCGATCTGCAGTGGACACTAGTGCACCGATCTACAGTGGAAACTCGTGCACCGGTGCCAGGGTACTAAATTGCTCCGTGGTTGGCATTAGTAGGCGGAGCCACGTGCACCACTACTTTGGGGTGCTGCACTGCTCTGAAGTTGACATTTGTGCACCAGGGTGCCGGACTGTTCTAGGGTGGATACTTGTGCACGGGAGCTAGACTGATGATTCGTGTGTGGTAGGAATTAGTGCACTGGATTACCTGTGGCTAACTTCAGTGCACCGGACAAGTGTGCCGGACGGGCCTGGGGTGGATACGTGTGCACGTAGACCAGGGTGCTGACTGCTGTGCGCTGTGCATTATTGCACGGGGTCCAGGGCGCCGAACTGCCGTGGACACTAGTGCAAGTGAGGCAGCGTCACGTACCACTTCGGGGTGAGCACTGGTGCGCGGGAGTCAGGGGGCTGCTCCGCTCTGGGGTGAGCACTAGTGCACGGGAACCTAAGAGCTGCACCGTCCTGGGTGGAAACTCGTGCACAGAAGACGGAAGTGTCGGTCTTCGATCGGCTGTGCAAGGATGAAGGTCCAAGGACTGTGTCTAACCCTCCTCGCCGTTCCGCTCATCGTTAAGGCGTCTGGAGGAGGTGAGTCCATAGGGGACATGTCGGGGTGTCTCAGTCTTTGCAGGGTGCCCCTCCCTCCTCCATGCCTTCAGTAACTCTCGCCTCTCTCTGCTCTTTCGAGACTGCCCCCTGTACGGCTTCTCGCATGCTTCCTCCCTGCCCCCCCCCTCTCTCCTAGTCCTACCCCACACTGCACCCCTCTCTAATTGTTCTACTAGGGTGCCGCCAGTCTTTTTATATGTTCTATTGTCGCAGGTCGTCTCCTGCTTCTTTGTCGACATCTCTCCTTTTCTAAGGCTGTTTCTCCACAACTCTCCCTTTTATCTTATTTCCTTTTGTCTCGTTCTCTCTCTCTGCCCTTCTGTCGGTTCCTCTCGCACCCTCTATCTTTAGCTCTAGATTTGTCTTCCTCTCGTTTCTCTCGTTATGTGGTTCTGTTGCCCGCTTTCTACACCTTCCTCTCCCCCTCTCGCACTATCCCGTCCTCTTCTTTCTCGTTCTCTTTTTCTTGCTCTTTATGTTATGTTAACCATCATCTTTTATGTCGCTTTTATCTTCCTTTCTCCTCGTTCTCCTGCTCTTTCATTCCCTCCCCATTCACTTCTCCCTCCTCTCTCTTGTCTCCTTATCGCAGTCTCTCTCTTTCTCTTGCTTCCCTTGCTCGACCCATTTGGTTATTTCCCTCCTCTCCTTTTCCTTCTCTCTCCTCCTCCATTTCCCTTCTCTTTCTCTGTCTCTCTTCCCCCTCCCCCCAGCGAGCCTGTTATTTTCATTATTGTTTTTTTTTAGCTCTGTGAAGTCGCACCGATTAATGAGCGATCTTATACCCTCCTTATCTCCAGTGAAACCGAGCGCGCGCGGCGTTGTGCTTTCTCGCCCCTCTCGTTCAGCCGTGTCATCGTTTTTCACTACAAACACCCGTAATGAGTCTGCCCGGGACATAAAAAGGCAGCGTAAGCTTTATTCACCCGGTTATCGAAAGTGAATGGCATGGTTCAAAGAGCTGTGGGCACCAGGGATTAGAAATAAACAAGTCTCACGCATCTTTAGAGAGCATTTGCTCTGGGCGCGAGCGCACTTATAGAACTAATAGCCCTTTACTTGCTTCAGGTATTTCATATAAAGATGACAGGCCTCGAGGGGCAGCGCGGGGCTGCAGAGAGAACATTTTTATTGCAGCAGGAGCAGGATGGTGTGTGCGGTACCCCGGGAGACCGGTTTAGTCGGGAAACAGAAGAGACGATGAGCTGAAACACTACTAGACGGCACATTGTCGTTTTTCACATTTAGATGTGCCCCAGATCACACGACTGGTTGGTCTAGTGCCGGAGCTGGGATTTGTTACGCAGGGCGCCAGATTGAAACTGAGGTCCTGGCAGTAGTTTTGCCAGAGAACACATGTTTTCCTTGGGAAGGAGATTCTCAGTGACACATTGTTAAATCCCTTATCACATCGCCAATCTTCACATGTTTTCCTCTTTTAATATGTTCCTCAGAACCTGTTCCCTTTTTTTGGCGAGGGCTCATTGCGTGCTTCAGGGCGCCTCGTCGCGTTATCCCAATCCTGTAATGTCTGGCATTCTTCAGGAATCTTAAACTCGAAGCTGCCTCCAGGAAGCCATTTAACCCTCACTTCTTATGCGTGTCTCGTGTATATGTTTACTAAGAAGTTTTGTATAGCGCTGAGTTCAGGTATGCAGTCATTTTAGAGCGCATAGGGGCATAGATATTAGCAAGGGCTGGCGATATAATTATCGCCGCTTTAGCGTCCGTTTTTGGGCGAAAAGCGGCGATAATTATATCGCAATATCATCAAGGACACAGACGTGCGTGTTTCCTTATGTAGAGCCCGTTTTTTCACTGCCTCGCCTCGCATCGCTAATGAGATGCAAAAGAGGCGTGGCTGTGAAAACAACACCTGTTAATATCGTGAAGGCAGCTTCCCGATATTAACAAGGAGGTGCAGCGATAATAAAAATTGCGCTACCTCAGCCTTAACTCAGGAATTTAACGTCTGTTAAATTCCTGACTAAGGCATACTTTTAATGGGATATGGATTATGCTGATAGGACCACAGGGTCCTATCAGCAATGTTATCGCTGTTTTCAATGGAACATCGCTGGAAAACCAGCGATGTTCCATTGAAAACACCGCTATCGCTGAAATATTATCGCCATAGCGCTATGCGTTGTAAATATAGCGTTATCATGGCGATAATATTCAGCGATAGCTGGCGATAATTTTTCTATCGCTATGAACGGGCAGCGATAATTATCGCTGGCCGTTGATAATATGCCCCTAAATTCGGCCACACATGCGCTATGCAGTCCTCCCACCCACCAAACAGACTAGTAAACACACAGCCGTGTAACATGGCTCAGTTTATTGAACACACATATAATTGTTAAGGATGAAAATGGAGTTGATATTATCATTAAGAACACATCCCGGAGTATCGAGCCACACTATCCACAAACATGAAGTCAGCCGCTACAGGCTCCCGCTAGCCGGACTACTCCATCAACACAGACACGTTTTTACATGTATGCAGATGGCACGCAGTTCATGTTTACCATGACGCCTTCCGCCAGAAGCCTCTCTCTCCAGGCCTCATCCTTGGCGGACTGGGTCACTGCTGGCCATTCCTCCATGAGGGGTGTCCCTGGAGTTTCCTAAATGAATCCACTGAAGAGTGAGGTTCTGGCACCCCTCGGGATCAGGTATGAGATCTCCCGGCTGCTGTAATAGGTCCCCTCAAATTCTGTCGAGAGTCTGGATGCTCATCTCCAGCCCTCCCTTTCTCCCAGTCATCAGGTTCCAAGGTGGATGACCGCTCGCTTCTTCAGCTCAACCATTCCGGAAAAAACGTCTGTGTTGGACCCGGACTTTCATATCCCTGTCATACTGGCGAGAGTTCAGCCAAGACCGGATCACGCAGCTCCGGCCACCTGCCTCTGCCCCACACCTAACAGAACTATCCTCAAAGCAAAGTCAGCAGGACATGAGGCAACCCCCAGGTGTCCTCGTACCCACTGATAGTGGCATGATCCCGAAACAAGCTTCCTTCCCACCAGTCTATGAACTCTCTCTGTACCTCCACCCAGACCAGCCTCCGATGAGTCCACAGCTCCCCAGACCAGCCTCTGATGAGTGCACAGCTCCTCAGACCAGCCTCAGATGAGTCCACACCTCCGCAGACCAGCCTCAGATGAGTTCACAGCTCCCCAGACCAACCTACAATGAGTTCACAGCTCCCCAGACCAGCCTCCGATGAGTCCACAGCTCCCCAGACCAGCCTCCGATGAGTCCACAGCTCCCCAGACCAGCCTCCGATGAGTCCACAGCTCCCCAGACCAACCTACAATGAGTTTACAGCTCTCCAGACCAGCCTCCGATGAGTCCACAGCTCCCCAGACCAGCCTCCGATGAGTCCACAGCTCTCCGGACCAGCCTCCGATGAGTCCACAGCTCCCCAGACCAGCCTCCGATGAGTCCACAGCTCCCCAGACCAGCCTCCGATGAGTCCACAGCTCCCCAGACCAGCCTCCGATGAGTCCACAGCTCCCCAGACCAGCCTCCGATGAGTCCACAGCTCCCCAGACCAACCTACAATGAGTTTACAGCTCCCCAGACCAGCCTCCGATGAGTCCACAGCTCCCCAGACCAGCCTCCGATGAGTCCACAGCTCCCCACACCAGCCTCCGATGAGTCCACAGCTCACCACACCAGCCTCCCATGAGTCTACAGCTCCCCAGACCAGCCCCCTATGAGTCCACAGAGCCCCAGACCAGCCTCCGGAGTCCACAGCTCCCCAGACCACCCTCCGATGAGTCCATAGCTCAGCACACCAGCCTCCCATGAGTCTACAGCTCCCCAGACCAGCCCCCTATGAGTCCACAGAGCCCCAGACCAGCCCCCGATGAGTCCACAGCTCCCCAGACCAGCCACCGATGAGTCTACAGCTCACCCGAGGGTGTTCCGGTGGCAGCATTCTCCTCTTCATCTGTAACATCGTGGAACTCGCGACTTTTATCTCTGCTATTTATCACTTTTTAAGATTCATCTAAAAAATCACTTTTTAATTAATGAATACATAATCTTATTGCTTTAGTTATTGTCGTTGATTTGTTAAACTCCTTAGCACCAAGAGGATCATGCATATGTGCTCTTACTAAACGCTTTTAACACAACATGACATAAACAGGAAGAGATAGAAAAAAATGACTACCCATCTCCCAACACACTGAAATAAATCAAGCAAGAAACTGCAGCAAGTGTGAAACAGAATGGATTTGTAGGACATAAATGATTAACCAGGTAATCCCCAAAATGCAAATAAATTACTTTGTTAACCTAATTAAGGTATCAATGCTATACGTACTTGAGAAGAATGATATTTGTATACTCTTTGGCCAACAACGTACACACAACCTGAGCAGTATAATATATGTAAAGGGTGCAATGTTCCTAATCAGTAATATGCCTCTTATCTGTAGCTTTATGCTGAAGCGTCTCCTCTAGGCAATTCCCTGCCAGGCTCTAGAAGTCATAGGTTTTGTAAACATGTTTTGTGCACCAGTAAGTAAGTAATGGCTTCATAACTTGCTGTTTAGTACTTTGGAATAATTTATGCTTTTATGAGCTGTTTTAAAAGTTTGAATAAAGTTTTGTGAAACCTGAAGAAAGTAATTTATTGTTTAGGTAATTAAAACCGTAATAATTTTCACAGTACAATTACAATATATAAAATAATTTAACATTTCTTAATTTAAGTCAATGTTACTTAGTTTAAACAGTGCAATTATGCCCGGGAGGACCAGGCCTGCTTGATCCGCATTCACGTTTAGTTTGGGCACTGCTCAATTCTGGTTGTGATACAGCTGTGTAAGATGGCGTGCAATACCAGCGGCTCTTTTAAAGAAAGTCATAGAACTGATCGTGTCTCTCATCATGTGCACGAGAGGGAGCACATTTCTCCCCCATAGTTGTGCCCCTTAAATCATTTACAGTATCACCTCATATTAGAACATGCAGCCTATGACCTGATCTATCATAATGACTAAAGTGAGGGCTATAACTGGCAATAAAGGCCACATTTTTACAACTCTCAAGCTTATGAAAGGTGCCTGCATGCGCTATATCAGTCGCTACATTAGTTGCATTTAAGCGCGCTGCGCTTACTATTGATTTTAAAAGCTTGTTTTTTATATTTGTACTATTTTTTGTTTGGAGCCTCGTTTTATTAGTAGAATTGTCCCTGGCCTCATACTTACATTTTAATTGTGCCCCCACCGCGTTTTTTCGCGGAATTTCCTCCTGTTTGTAGCTTCTTCGTGGCGCTTGGCCGCCATCTTGGGGTGGTCTCTGCCTCCTGGGCCACTTGCTGCAGCGCTCTAGCGCTTCATGTAGCCCAGGTGAGCTGGTATTTAAGGCGAGCTCTCCCATTGTCCTCCCTTGGGAAAGGTGCCTGCATGCGCTATATCAGTCGCTACATTAGTTGCATTTAAGCGCGCTGCGCTTACTATTGATTTTAAAAGCTTGTTTTTTATATTTGTACTTGTAGGACTTGGCCCTTTTTCCCTCAGTTGTTTTCATTTTTCATATTGATGCAGATTCAGGGAGCCATTTTAATTACCCCTGAAAACTTCTGCCTGAGGGCCTGAAGCACAAAATGGTGGCCTCCCATGACATCACCAGCATCCACTGGAACCTACCAGCACCTTCCAGAACCTTCCAGGAGATTCCAGAACTGTGTGACAGTTGGAAACCGTTTAGAATGTTGGGAGGATAAGAGAGGCAGTTGGCAGTTGGAGCTGGCAGTTGGCACCTGACTGGTGAAGGGAGAGGAGCACAACAGTGAAGGAGGAAGGAGTGAAGCAGCAGGGGTGGAAACTTGTGCCTGGAGTGGGGTCCATAAACCCACCCTTGATACTTGTCCCTACTGATGGATCCCAGCCTATAGCCCTGTGTGGGAAGAAGTCAGAAGAAAACCATCCTAAGGACCTGGACAGCAGGAACAGGCCTTAGAACCAGGAAAGCAGCAAGATTCTGACCTGAGAACTGGTTTCCCTGGAGCCTGGCGTCGAGTAGCCGAAGACCTGGAGCCCGAGGTGGAGAAGCGGCGCTGACTGAGGTAGCAGACGTCGTACCCGGAGCCGCCTGAGGTCGTAAGAGGGCGCCGGCGGAGGTCGAGTGGAATACCAAGGGTCGAGAAGGAGGTGAACCGAGGTCGAGTGAGCGGCGTCATCGGAAGGGTGAAGTCCGCCCTCCGGAGTCGTCGGAGACCGAGGTCGAGGAGCACCGGAGGTCGGGAGTGAGGATCGCACTCCGGAGTCGCCCGGAACCTGTAAGGAGGAACACCGGAGGTCGGGGGTGAGGATCGCACCCCGGAGTCGCCGGAAGTCGACAGCGAGGCCAGGCCGGCCGACGTCATCGGAGCCGAGTGCGCCATCGGACCGGAGCCGCCCGAAGTCGACATCGTGAAGAGACTGCCCGACGCCGTCGAATCGGAGGTCGAGTTCGAACCGAGGCCACCGACATCGGACCGGAACCGCCTACCGGCGTCGACAAAGAACTGACACTGTGCCGAGGCCGCCGAGACCGAACCGGAACCGCCTCACGGCGTCGACACGACTCCAGCGGCGTCGGAACAGCAGAAAAGGGCAGTAAGTGGAGTAGAGGGCGCCTAAGGCCCTGTGGAGGCCTGAGAGACTACTCTAAGGGGCTAGGGAGGTGCTGAAACCCACCTGACTGTGCCTGGGGTGAACTGGGACTAACCTAGAGAGGTTGTGTGGAGAAGGGAAGCCAGGGCATTGGAATTTCCCCCCTTTTGATCTACCTCAGTTTAGGCCTCAGCCTTTGCCTCAGCCAGGGAGTAGCCCCCCTCAAGCCTTCCACACCCTACAAGCTGTGCCTGGGCCAAATCAGCCCTTAAGAATTGAAGTGCCATCTGATTCACAAAGTGTACTGTATACTTCTAATTATTTATTGGGGATACTGTATTTATTAAGTTCTTATCTATTTATTGCTGCACTGAATTTATAGGTCCACAGGACTTGTTGGTGTACAGTATTTATTGGGACAGTATTTATTAGTACAGTATTTATTACCTCAAAGTATTTAATTGACTGTATATATTGCACTTGTATTTATGCCCTGTTATTTATGATCACCCCTATTTATTTCAGCAAACAGCCAGTATTTATTTGACCTGCTCTATTTAAAATGTATATACTGTGATTGTTATTTATTTTCCCAATCAGCAACTAAGAGAAGAAAGATAAAGAAAGCATATTTTCATAATTTTTACGGTGTAGAGTCGTTTTTGGAACGGATGCACGCATGGTTATTGTATGGGTATATTGTATGCTTAGCACTGCGCCTGTTTCCTGACCACTCGAGCCAAGCTACCCCATTGTGTCGGGAAGGTCCACCACCACCCTGCGGAGTGGAAGTGGGCTGTTTCCAACATAAATTGGTGTTCAGTGGTGGGATAGAGCTGTGCCTACATATACTCAACAATAACTGTGGGTAGTCCATAGGCCTACACCGGGAGTTTTCTCACAGCGGCCTTCCTAATTGTGGGTTTTTGTTTTTTCCAAATTTACTCTGGTGGTGGGAGGAGGTATTATTAAAGGTACCCCCCTGCATTGTTACTGCACAAAACCTGTCCTCTAACCTGAGTGGGCAAGATGGAGGTTGTACGAGAAAATCTAAAAACGTACACTGTGGCCCAAGTCAGGAAGTTAACAGACCGGAGGGAGAAAAGACAGCTCACATGGGACTTAGCCAGGCTAGAGAAAGAGATGGAGGAGAAAAGGAGGGCGCACGAGCTTTGGATGAAGGAGATGAAGCTGCGTGCCCTCCAGATGAGTGTGTCCAGCGAGGACACTGGTGGCAGCATACCGGAGGCTCCACAGGAGCTAGAGGTTTATTTACCCCAGGATGACATCACCAGGGTGTCTGAGGAGGCATTGGGGTGGGAACCTGAAGGGGGTAGTGCAGGGATCTCTCAACCCAGCGAGGTGAGAGAAGTGGCAGATAGCCCAGCTAGGTCCCAGGGAGAGAGGGTTGTAGGGCCTCACGAC
The DNA here is from genome assembly GCF_964204655.1 of Triturus cristatus. Taxonomy (NCBI): domain Eukaryota; kingdom Metazoa; phylum Chordata; class Amphibia; order Caudata; family Salamandridae; genus Triturus; species Triturus cristatus. The sequence goes on from NC_140594.1 coordinate 83,388,431, forward strand.
CTATCTGTAGGAAGGCGTGAGACGGGGAGGTGTCCCGAGGTGCCCCAACCGAAGTCTCAGGGCCTGGAGAGTTCCGCAAGGGAGCCCCAGGTTGGGAGCCTAGGCTGTCCCGAAGTGCCATCCAGTGCAGGGGAGCCCCTAGTGTCAGGAGGACCCAGGGCGACTGTAACCAGCGCGCCTGAGGTTCTGGGGTTGGCTCAGTTTCAGGGTTTAGGTCCTGGGCTGGGATGCCAGGCTCAGGGGTTGCCTGACCTGGCGGGTGGGGCCTCTGTTAACCGGGTCCCCCCGAAATTGACCTCCAGGGGTACTTTTCCCGTTAGGAGGGTGCAGAAATCTGGAAGGGGGTGCAGAGGGAGGAAGGTCTCGCCTCGGGCACCGACTCAGCCTAAGGGTTTAGACCCTAGGTTAAAGGATCAGTTGAGGGGTCAAGGCCCTAGACTAAGGAGGAAGTGTTGGTCTGAGGGTGCCTCGCAGGGAAGGATGAGGAACCCCAGAAGGAGAGTTAGGGGGAGGAGAGCCTCGCCCCTGAAGGCTGGTCAGCCTAAGGGTGTGAACCCCAGGAGGAAGGACCAGAGGCAGTTTAGGACTGCAAGGAGGAGGACCGGAGTGGTCAACGGGCACCACAGGCCTGGGGCTACTGCCCCCCACTCCGCGAGATCACCCGGGCCAGAGACATCTGGATGGCCCAGGGGCCGGTCCTGGCCACGACTAGCTAGGGAGCCCCCGTGGGGTGGTTTTGTTGGTCCAGGGAGGTTTGTTAGGGAACCATTGGGTTCCAGAGCGGAGGAGAACTTGCGGGTGCTCCTGCCGTTGCGGGCCTGCGTCCACCTTTTCTCGCCCCAAGCAGGGAAGACCATCAAGGCATTGATCGGTCTACCCTGGCTTTTGGCTGGAAGGGGGTTGTGTAGGACTTGGCCCTTTTTCCCTCAGTTGTTTTCATTTTTCATATTGATGCAGATTCAGGGAGCCATTTTAATTACCCCTGAAAACTTCTGCCTGAGGGCCTGAAGCACAAAATGGTGGCCTCCCATGACATCACCAGCATCCACTGGAACCTACCAGCACCTTCCAGAACCTTCCAGGAGATTCCAGAACTGTGTGACAGTTGGAAACCGTTTAGAATGTTGGGAGGATAAGAGAGGCAGTTGGCAGTTGGAGCTGGCAGTTGGCACCTGACTGGTGAAGGGAGAGGAGCACAACAGTGAAGGAGGAAGGAGTGAAGCAGCAGGGGTGGAAACTTGTGCCTGGAGTGGGGTCCATAAACCCACCCTTGATACTTGTCCCTACTGATGGATCCCAGCCTATAGCCCTGTGTGGGAAGAAGTCAGAAGAAAACCATCCTAAGGACCTGGACAGCAGGAACAGGCCTTAGAACCAGGAAAGCAGCAAGATTCTGACCTGAGAACTGGTTTCCCTGGAGCCTGGCGTCGAGTAGCCGAAGACCTGGAGCCCGAGGTGGAGAAGCGGCGCTGACTGAGGTAGCAGACGTCGTACCCGGAGCCGCCTGAGGTCGTAAGAGGGCGCCGGCGGAGGTCGAGTGGAATACCAAGGGTCGAGAAGGAGGTGAACCGAGGTCGAGTGAGCGGCGTCATCGGAAGGGTGAAGTCCGCCCTCCGGAGTCGTCGGAGACCGAGGTCGAGGAGCACCGGAGGTCGGGAGTGAGGATCGCACTCCGGAGTCGCCCGGAACCTGTAAGGAGGAACACCGGAGGTCGGGGGTGAGGATCGCACCCCGGAGTCGCCGGAAGTCGACAGCGAGGCCAGGCCGGCCGACGTCATCGGAGCCGAGTGCGCCATCGGACCGGAGCCGCCCGAAGTCGACATCGTGAAGAGACTGCCCGACGCCGTCGAATCGGAGGTCGAGTTCGAACCGAGGCCACCGACATCGGACCGGAACCGCCTACCGGCGTCGACAAAGAACTGACACTGTGCCGAGGCCGCCGAGACCGAACCGGAACCGCCTCACGGCGTCGACACGACTCCAGCGGCGTCGGAACAGCAGAAAAGGGCAGTAAGTGGAGTAGAGGGCGCCTAAGGCCCTGTGGAGGCCTGAGAGACTACTCTAAGGGGCTAGGGAGGTGCTGAAACCCACCTGACTGTGCCTGGGGTGAACTGGGACTAACCTAGAGAGGTTGTGTGGAGAAGGGAAGCCAGGGCATTGGAATTTCCCCCCTTTTGATCTACCTCAGTTTAGGCCTCAGCCTTTGCCTCAGCCAGGGAGTAGCCCCCCTCAAGCCTTCCACACCCTACAAGCTGTGCCTGGGCCAAATCAGCCCTTAAGAATTGAAGTGCCATCTGATTCACAAAGTGTACTGTATACTTCTAATTATTTATTGGGGATACTGTATTTATTAAGTTCTTATCTATTTATTGCTGCACTGAATTTATAGGTCCACAGGACTTGTTGGTGTACAGTATTTATTGGGACAGTATTTATTAGTACAGTATTTATTACCTCAAAGTATTTAATTGACTGTATATATTGCACTTGTATTTATGCCCTGTTATTTATGATCACCCCTATTTATTTCAGCAAACAGCCAGTATTTATTTGACCTGCTCTATTTAAAATGTATATACTGTGATTGTTATTTATTTTCCCAATCAGCAACTAAGAGAAGAAAGATAAAGAAAGCATATTTTCATAATTTTTACGGTGTAGAGTCGTTTTTGGAACGGATGCACGCATGGTTATTGTATGGGTATATTGTATGCTTAGCACTGCGCCTGTTTCCTGACCACTCGAGCCAAGCTACCCCATTGTGTCGGGAAGGTCCACCACCACCCTGCGGAGTGGAAGTGGGCTGTTTCCAACAGTACTATTTTTTGTTTGGAGCCTCGTTTTATTAGTAGAATTGTCCCTGGCCTCATACTTACATTTTAATTGTGCCCCCACCGCGTTTTTTCGCGGAATTTCCTCCTGTTTGTAGCTTCTTCGTGGCGCTTGGCCGCCATCTTGGGGTGGTCTCTGCCTCCTGGGCCACTTGCTGCAGCGCTCTAGCGCTTCATGTAGCCCAGGTGAGCTGGTATTTAAAGTTCACTCTGCTAGCGCAGCGGTGACGCGCAGCGGTAGCGCCTGACTCGCGCCGGAGTCAAGCCAGAGTCTGCCCGTCTGCGCCCGTCCGCGCTAAGTACGCGTGGTACGCTGGGGACTTCATCTTTTATTGTAATATTGCATATATCTGTGTGCTCGTAGCTTTTGCTCTGTCAGGATGATTAAGTATTCCGACGCCTCGCTTCGTGCCATCAGAGACACACTCCCACGCTGCTCTGCCACACCCCACCATCCGCTGTGTGGCCCGTTTCAGTGTGCTTGCAATAGATGGTCATTGGACCACCCTGTAGGTATTCGCGAGCTCGCCACTTCTCCTGCCCCTCGAGCTCCTCCTGGTCTCTCTCCGTTGCCTGGCAGTCTGGGATCTGGTCTACGATTTTTAAATCTGAATACCAGATCTCTAGTGAAACACCATCTGTCGGTGGCTGATCTCATTTTGGATAAGACACCAGATCTGTTGGCCGTAACTGAAACCTGGCTACAAGATACTGATGACGCCATAGTCAATCTTGCCTGTCCTCCGGGCTATTCATGCTTTAGATCTAACCGCCATTCTAGAGGTGGAGGGATCGCCTTATTTATTAGATCCGCCTTTACATGCACCTGGACGATCTTGCAGATTGCCGGATGTGAGAGTGCGTTGTTTAAGGTTTCCATCAGCCCTCAGTTCTCGCTGTCAGGGATGGTTGTCTATCGCCCTCCAGGCAGCGATGTTGCTTTTAGAGGTGCCTTTCCGGAGGCTGTGAGCTCATTGGCTAGTGGCTGTGCAAATTTTTCCATCCTGGGTGATCTAAATCTCCACTTTGACAGGTTAGAGTCTCCGGCCATCAGTGGTTTTTTGGCCGACTTAGAGGCTTTGCAGTTGACCCAGCTTATTTCTCAGCCTACACACGTGGCCGGCCACATCCTGGATCCGTTTTTTACCACTATCTCGGATGTTAGGATCGTGGCGGTTGATCCTGTGATATGGTCTGACCACTATCTGGTGTCTGCCTGGCTTCCTCTCCCTGCCAATCCTACTATATCGCCTCCCTTGCGGATACCCCGGCGCCACTGGAACAAACTTAGGCTAGAGGACCTTCACCGCATTATGGGTGCTGAGCCATTAGGTCCCTTGCTGAATGCCACCTCGGGCTATGACCGGTTTTGTAACTGGATTACCAGGGCGCTGGACGTCCTGGTACCTATCATCTCCAGCAAGTCCAGTCCCCGGCAGGCCAGCCCCTGGTATGACGGTGCGCTGCGTGCACTGAAGTCCTCTTGCAGACGGGCGGAAAGGGTGTGGCGTAAGTCGTACGATGCCGATAAGAAATCCATCTACCTGGCCCTAGTTAAGCTTTACCATCGAGCTATATGCAGGGCCCGGGCGGCGTTTTACGCAGCCGAATTTAGAAACAGCCCTAACCCGACTAAAACCATCTTTAAAACCGTAAAAGATTTAATGGCAAAGAGAGTTCCCCCACAGTTGGACAGTTCCATCGCCCACTGTGAAGCCTTAGCCACCTTCTTTCTGGATAAAGTCAGGAAAATCTATCTGGCGTTTCCAAGCACACTGTCTCCTGTGATCCCCTGGAGCGGCTCTAGCAGCTGCCCATCGCTGCACTCCTTTCCTACCATCTCCGATGAGGAGTTCGCAATGTGGGCCCTGCGAGTCAAGTCTGGATCGCCTGCAGACCCGGTAAGATATGCTCTTTTCAGGGACGTTGCTTTTCAGGGACGCACAGCAGTGTGCTCCCTGATTAACCTTTCCCTAACCTCTGGCCTGGTCCCTGCCAAATGGAAGCAAGCGGTGGTTTCCCCGATCCTAAAAAAACCATCTTTGGATGAATCGAGACCTGAAAACTACCGCCCTATATCTTTGCTCCCTTGGCCGGCTAAGGTCATGGAGGCCCATGTAAATCGGGCCCTCACGGAGCATATGACCCTTGTGAATGTCCTGGATCCAACGCAGAATGGGTTTCGTGCTGGTCACAGCACTGAGACGGCCCTTCTGGCAATGGTTGAGCATTTGCGAAGTGTGCTCGATGCAGGTCAAACGGCAGCGCTTATTTTACTAGATCTGAGCGCTGCCTTTGACACGGTCTCCCATCGCATCTTGCTACACCGCCTGCAGGACATTGGCATTTGTGGTTCAGCTCTGCAGTGGTGCCGCTCCTTCCTCAGTGATCGCTCCTTCTGCGTTGCCACCCCTCCTTTTCAGTCCAAGTACCATCCTTTGGACCTGGGGGTCCCGCAGGGCTCCTCGCTGAGTCCCACGCTTTTTAATCTGTACGTGCAGCCGCTGGCTGAGGTCGTCAGGCAATGGGGCCTTACCATGGTCTCCTATGCTGACGACACTCAGTTGGCGGTTACGATCAGCGGGGATGCCAAGTGGGATGCCCTCAGGTTCCGAAGTGGACTGCGAGAGGTGGCCAGCTGGATGAATAACAACTGTCTCCAACTGAACGCGTCAAAAACAGAGGTGATGATCGTTGGAAGGGAAGCGGACCACTGGGGGGACGAATGGTGGCCTCCAGAGCTGGGATCAGCGCCGGTCCCTGTTCTGGAACTCAGGAATCTCGGAGTCTGGCTTGACCATACGCTGAGCTTTGTGACTCACACAAAGAGAGTGGCGGCCTGCTGTTTTGGTGTATTACGCGGGCTAAGACCCCTGCTGCGTTTCTTCGATGCCCCTACAAGACAGCTGGTCATTCAAGCAATGATCATCTCGCGGCTGGATTATGCCAGTTCCCTCCTATTAGGAGCAAACCAAGCCGAGATTCTTCGTTTACAACGAGTTCAGAATGCGGCGGCTAGGGCGGTGGTTGGTCTGCCTCGATCCTGCCCTACTTCTAACACCCTGCGGTCCTTGCACTGGCTCCCGATATGCAAGCGTATCCAATTCAAGGCTCTCTGCCTGGTTTTTAAAATTCTGAGAGAGTTGGCACCCGGAATACTCAATTCATTGATCTCTCCTTATGTTCCTACCCGCTCACTACGATCCCTTGGACAGTCCTTGGTGGTCGTCCCCCGTTTCAGACTTAGTCGGATGGGGGGTCGCTCCTTCCGTGTGAAAGCCGCAACCCTCTGGAACGCTCTCCCCTTGGAAATCCGTCTTTCGAACGACCTAATGTCCTTTCGCAGAGCTTTGAAAACCCTCTTGTTTTAATTATTTCCAGCTTCTATTTGTTTGCTTCTTGTCACCGGATCCAGTGTTGTGTGGTGTTTTCCTTTCCCTGCGCCAGGACGCTCCTTCGCTGGAGCAGCTGTGCGCATTAAAATGTAACTAACATAACATAACATAACATATGATGTAATAAGGCTCCACCGGCCAATCAGAAACCGACTCACACTGCCTTTTCTGATGCTTAGCCTTATTACAGTAATAATTATGCTTAGAGCCAGTAGAACCCACTGGATAATTATCAAACCTTGGCGAACATTCCACCAAATTTTGTGTAACAATTTGCCGTATGGCCCGAATGGTACAAACATAGTGGACAGCCAAGTCCAAACATAGTGGACAGCCAGGTCCGAGCATAGTGGACAGCCAGGTCTAGTAGGATTTTCCTACTTCTGGTGTCAACCTCTGGGCTGGCACAGCAACAGCCCGAACCATAACATCTCACACCACAAAGCTGAGGCGAATGCATGCCCTCTATCATAGCATTTCTAATGAGAACAAACACTTCCAGAATAATTCCTATGCATAGACAACCACAGAAGGCTCAGATGCATAAGACGTGTGCTGCGCATGACAGTAGAAGTTTAGTGCATCGGTTTCTGAGGGAAATCAATCCATTCCCCCTCATGTCCCTGCTTCCGCTAGGCTTTAGTATTTGACGGAAAATGCGGTTAGGATACCTTAGGAAAGTTGGCTTAGTATCAAAGTAAATGACATAACATGAAACAGCATGGCACGGCATAACATCACATATTTAGCAAATACATTTTGAAAATATATGTTATTTTGGGGAAACTCAGTTTAGAAAACTTTATTTGCGATTGCTCATGTATTTTAAAATCTGAGTACAAACGTAACAGCATATGCTTGTAGGCCTCCTTTAGTTTTTACCCAGATGTAGTTCCTGGAAACCTGCAGCAGGCATAATTGTCCAGGAGTTCAGCTAAACACACCATGAAAATTGAGACTTTCTAGGGATAGCATGGAGGCGCTGCTTTAAGTCAAACAACAAACTTTGCATAAGCACCTCAAGATAATAACATGGGCTCTGCTTTGAGCCACAGTGCTGGGTCGGTGCAGAGTCGAGCTCCTGTTTTTATGGGTTTTCGATCTCTAAGGCAGAGGTGGGTGGAACTCGCGGAATTTCACTCACAGAGTTCCAGAAAACGTCTGCCAGGTTCAGCGGAGTTTCGCCAAGGGGTGGAAAATATGCAGCTTGTGCTGCAATTTTACGCCAGTGGTGCGAGCAGCGCAGAAAATCAGCACAAATAGCACCATGCGTTGCACAAGAGCACGCACCCATTAGAGTTGGTTTTGCTGCAACTCAAGTAGAAAATCTACTCGAGAGGAAGCAGATCTGCCCGAACAACAGCGAACGCGGCGACCTCCCACGTTAGAAAATCGGCATGAATGGCACCATACGTTGCACAACAAGATGCACCAACTCAAGTAGAAAATCTACTCGAGAGGCAGCAAATCTACTCAAACAGCAGCCCTGTGACAGCGACCACTCGCGAACGCCCACAACCTCCCATGTTAGAAAATCGCTCTAGGGGACGTCAAAGCTCGCTCGTGCTCGCATATTCTGGAGCCTCACGGGGGTAAAATTCCGCTACGCAGCGATTGGCAGAATTTGGCCAGAACTCAGTGTTAAGGAGTAACACAGAGTGGCCAACATTCTGCCATCCCCTAGTCTAAAGTGCAGACACAAATCAGAATTTCCCCTGAGTTATTGCATGATCTGCAGACTGCATAGCTGGGGAAAGGTGGGCAAGGACTGTCTTTTTCTATTTCTTGTGCTGTCTGAAAATCGTGCACACATGTTATTTGCACACGTTTTTTGCACCGGCCTTCAGTTTGCGCCCATTGCGCGTTGAGCACAAATACTGCCAACTTCAGATTTTTTTCAGGTAGTTTTCCCCGTCTCCTACCTGGTGAAAAGTGCAGAAGCACAACTGTGAGGCTCGGGTAATAGCCTTCGGACATGTGAATGTAAAAGTTGCTGCATGTTATTCCCCATTGTTTCCCACACAGGTGGTATCGGGTGCTAACAGTAGTTGTAGAAGAGTTATTCCAGGGCTTTAAGTGGTGCGGGTCTCACCGGGTCTGAGCACCGGCAGTTTTTTTAAGGGGGCCTCGAGACGGGTCTCTGTCGGGCTCTGTTTTGTGCGCTGGCACAGACGGTCCGTGTTTTTTCCGGACTCACTGCAGTGCGGAAAAAAGTGCCAGGGCACAAAACAGAGCCCGATAGAGACCCGTTTCGAGACAGCAGCACACCGATGTGCCCTGCTCACACTACTCACAAGTGGTGAAGTTAAGGCATGACGTCATGCCAGGTGAGCGTTGTAGGGGAAGGGAATTCCTTCAAAGAGAGTCATTTTCTCTCTGGCTTTCCCTTCTCTTTTTGAAACGCAAGAGCAGCAACATTGTCGTGGTGTCACCAGGGCCTTAAGTGTAAGCTTTTTGAATATTCTATGCAACCCATAGATGCTGCTTATTTATCTTATGCAACTAACAGCCATTGACAAAGCCAATAGTCCTGACTTGTTGTAGGTGCCATCATGTTACTTGTTGTATCATATATCTGGATGCAACGACAGAAACAGCAAAATACAAGTCGGGGGCACACTCTGCTAAACACAGATTTTTAATGTACTGTTTTAAACCACGCCCTTAATTACATTGGCCCCCGCAGTTTTTTCATCCCATTTCAAGCCCTGAGTTATTCTATCCCTGCCCGCCTCAGCATGAGATCCCTGGAGCCTAAAACCCTCTGTGAATGGAAGCACCCCTTCCCATGACAGAGCTGAAGACACACATTTTATCATCCTAGCCAACTTGAGCAGTTGCCCACTTCCCCCACACCTTGCTGTAATGTTTGTTTCTCTGCACAAGACTGAGGCCGCGCGCCTCAGCACAGTATCCAAAGAAACGTCACTTATTACGGGGGCAAAAACTTATACAGGCGGAAAAGTTCAATAACAAACTCAGATATATTTCCTTGCAGTGCTGTGCCCGCAAACAGGTCCGCGCTAGCGCACTGACTACCTCGGCAGTTACACTCAGAGCTAGCGCACTGACTACCTCGGCAGTTACACTCAGAGCTAGCGCACTGACTACCTCGGCAGTCACACTAAGAGCAAGCGCACTGACTACCTCGGCAGTTACACTCAGAGCTAGCGCACTGACTACCTAGGCAGTCACACTCGGCGCCAGCATACTGACTACCTCGACAGTCACACTCAAAGCTAGCGCACTGACTACCTCGGCAGTCACACTCAAAGCTAGCGCACTGACTACCTCGGCAGTCACACTAGGCGCCAGCATACTGACTACCTCGGCAGTCACACTCAAAGCTAGCGCACTGACTACCTCGGCAGTCACACCCAGCGCCACCATACTAACTACCTCGGCAGTCACACTCAGAGCAGCGCACTGACTACCTCGGCAGTCACACTCAGAGCAGCGCACTGACTACCTCGGCAGTCACACTCAGAGCTAGCGCACTGACTACCTCGGCAGTCACACTCAGCGCCAGCATACTGACTACCTCGGCAGTCACACTCAAAGCTAGTGCACTGACAACCTCGGCAGTTACACTCAGAGCTAGCGCACTGACTACCTCGGCAGTTACACTCAGAGCTAGCGCACTGACTACCTCGGCAGTCACACTCAGAGCCAGCATACTGACTACCTCGGCAGTCACACTCAGAGCTAGCGCACTGACAACCTCGGCAGTTACACTCAGAGCTAGCGCACTGACTACCTCGGCAGTTACACTCAGAGCTAGCGCACTGACTACCTCGGCAGTCACACTCAGAGCTAGCGCACTGACAACCTCGGCAGTCACACTCAGAGCTAGCGCACTGACTACCTCGGCAGTCACACTCAGCGCCACCATACTGACTACCTCGACAGTCACACTCAGAGCAGCGCACTGACTACCTCGACAGTCACACTCAGAGCAGCGCACTGACTACCTCGGCAGTCACACTCAGAGCTAGCGCACAGACTCAACGCCGGCGCACTGAGTACCTCAGTAGTGTCACGTTCAGAGCCGGAGCACTGCATTCCTCAGCGCTGTCACACTCAGTGACAACGCACTGAATACCTGTAATAATGAAAGATGTCTCGTAGACAGGCCACTTAGAACAGGTTGTAGGTTTATTTGACAGGTAACAAAGTCCATATAAAGATCATCAGTAAAGCCTCAGATCTCCAGTGGAGCCCCACCAGGAGCAGCCTCCCTGCTGCTCAGCCCCATCTCATCCAACTGCCAACTCCTCCAGTCCCTCACACCCAACATTCTAAATGACATCACACACATGGCTGAGCAGCAAGGGACAGAGTAGCAATGAGGAAGATGCACATAACACAACAGGTTATAACACATCTCCCTTCCTTACGAAAACAAAGCATAAAGATACAAATGCATAAAATCAAGATGTAACCAAAATACCATTGCAAACATAAACAGAAAATTCATTATGCAAGTAAACATACAACAGATCAGAAAATACTTGCAAGACAATCCATAACGAACCCCATCCCCCTCCCTAGGGAAATAATTAGATGGTAAACACCACCAACAAACGAACAGCAATGGGGTAAACACACCACCCCATAGGGGAAAAACACCTCCCATAAACTTGGAAATAGGGAAAATAAACTTCCCTATGATACAAATTTCAGAAATAGGGGAACAACGTCACCCTATAGGGGAAAAAACACCTCCCTTAGACACAGAAATAGGGAAAATAAACCTCCCTATGATACAAATTTCAGAAATAGGGGAACAACGTCACCCTATAGGGGAAAAAACACCTCCCTTAGACACGGAAATAGGGAAAATAAACCTCCCTATGATACAAATTTCAGAAATAGGGGAACAACGTCACCCTATAGGGGAAAAAACACCTCCCTTAGACACGGAAATAGGGAAAATAAACCTCCCTATGATACCAAACACAGAAATAGGGGAACCCTATAGGGGAAAAACACCTCCCTTAAACTCAGAAATAGGGGAACTACGTCACCCTATAGGGGAAAAACACCTCCCTTAAACTCAGAAATAGGGGAACTACGTCACCCTATAGGGGAAAAACACCTCCCAAAAGACTCAGAAATAGGGAAAATAAACCTCCCTATGATACCAATCACAGAAATAGGAGAACCCTATAGGGGAAAAACACCTCCCTTAAACTCAGAAATAGGGGAACTACGTCACCCTATAGGGGAAAACACCTCCCTTATGACACACCGAACACTGTAATAGGGGAAATACACCTCCCTAAGATACTCCAAAACTCAAAACACTGAAATAGGGAAAAACACCTCCCTATAGGGGAATTCACCTCCCAGAAAAATACCGTAACAGTGAACACAACTCCCTTGAAGATTGTAAGTTAAACATACATTATGCAAAAAAAACATGTTACTTTGAAGACAACTACTAGAGCATAAATAAGTATTAACACAGCCATAATAGAGGGAAAAAAAAACAATGAACACAAAAACAAGAAAAGATACAGGGAACACCGGTGAGCGAAGTCTCACCCGAGGCTTAACATGAAAAGAAAACCTTTTCAAGAGCTGCATGCAACTGCCGCTCTCCGATTCGCTGCTGCGCACATAGTTCACCTCTGTCAGTGTCTCCACACGGCGCTAAAAAAAACATCTCTATTGGTGGCTTCTCAACAACTGTGCATGAATATCTTCTCTCCAAGATGAGTAAGGTGACTGCCTCAGATCGCATAAACACTGCATTGTCCCCGAAAATCATGTCATCATGTCAAAACTTTATTTAACTACAAAAAAAACGTGGTTGGCAGCCAAAAGCATCGATGGCAATAACGAAGGCAAACACGGTAGATCGCCTCCAAACACAAGATGGCGGCACGTTTTGTTACGTGCGCCGTGTGGCTCACGGCGCGTGCATGCGCCAAAAACAACCAAGCAGCAAGAACCATCGGAGATCCTCGTGAAGGTAAGAACGCGCGCCAAGCAAAACACGCGCTGCATTTTCAAACCAAGACAGTGCGGTTAAACTGCCCAAAATGAGAGACTGCCAGGGACAAATAAAAATAACTTTAAAGTCTCACCATCCATAATTGCACCAATACGCCAAACTTCGGAAATGGCTGGAAGTGTCACTCAGATCGCCTCAAGTCCAAAAACCGGGCATATATTTAGATGAGGCAAAAATTCCTTTTGTAGTGCACAAATATCCATTTAGATGTCAAAAGCAATATGCAGGCGCCTCAAATAGCGCTCACCACTGGCAGTAGACAGATTAACTGCAGGACAACTTTCCTTGTGAAACATGACATCTGCTGCAACATGCTGTGTATACTCAATGTAGAAAAACATTCCAAAAGAGTTGACTTTCCAATTTGGATCAATACTTGTGGGTGAAACGAAATGTAGGGACATTGTCCAGAAATTTGTACCATGTTGCTTTGTATAACAACTTCCAGGCACATTATTGGACCACAACTCATATCAGGAACAGCAGGTCTTTTCCATAACAACGGTCACAGAATAAAGTAAATCTCTAGGTACTTGGCAGCAAAGTTGCACAGGCAGGAAACAAAACAGCAGGCAGGAAGCAGGAACTGGCACTTAAATGGTAGGGCGACCGATGGAGTGGTCACTGGTGGGGCTCAGGGGTGCCAGCTTCCTTAAATGTACAGCTAGTTCCAGTTCATAAGTTTCAATTTCTTTACTCACATCCTTAGTTCCAGTACAGTTTTCCTTCAGCAACACACAGGTTCTATAAACCAGTTTCCTCATTTACCAGTTTGTAAGTTCTGTTGAAGTTCCTTTAACTTGAAAGTCCTTTAGGTTTCACAAACCATAATCCATTGAAGTAGCACACGCCTAGGTTCTTCCAAATCGTCGCCAGTGTAATAATCAAAGATGTCTCGTAGACAGGCCACTTAGAACAGGTTGTAGGTTTATTTGACAGGTAACAAAGTCCATATAAAGATCATCAGTAAAGCCTCAGATCTCCAGTGGAGCCCCACCAGGAGCAGCCTCCCTGCTGCTCAGCCCCATCTCATCCAACTGCCAACTCCTCCAGTCCCTCACACCCAACATTCTAAATGACATCACACACATGGCTGAGCAGCAAGGGACAGAATAGCAATGAGGAAGATGCACATAACACAACAGGTTATAACAATACCTCAGCGGTGTGACTCTGAGCTAGCGCACTGAATACCTCAGCGGTTTCAGAGGCAACGCGGGCGCATTGAACCCCTCAGTTGTTTCAGACTCACAGCCAGCGCACTGAATACCTCAGCGGGGTCACAGGCAGAGCCCGCGCGCCGCTGTACTCAGCGGTGACACACGCAGAGACAGCCACTTAGGTCCCGCGCCCTGTGCGACAATGTTTGTTGCCCCGCCCCCCTCCCCTTAATGACCACCTCTGCCACGGATTCCCTCACCACCGCCCTTTAACAGTGCCCCTCATGTGTCATTTAGTTTTATAGCACCACTCAGACCAGAGTAAGGTGTCAGAGCACTTTACGCAACACACACATTGCACAGAGACAATCATATGTGTGTCAATCAGTGAATAGGAAAATCTGACATCAGACAGTACTACAAGGTGTAGTGTAGGAGTAACGTCATGGATTCTGGTAGGTAATATAGTTGAAGAGTCCTTATTCAGGAAAGGCACACATTCAGAATTTAAAATGTAACACCATTGTTAGGGGTTCTCTATCATAATAATGGTTTTCTACCCAAATGAACCCTTTTCACAACATTAAGATGATGAAAGACTGGGCAAGAAAACATATAGCTCTAACATATACCTTGCAGGTTGCATGCAGCTCTTTGATGACAGTTAATAGCTCAATGTTGTATATTACGATATTGACTTACAAACGACAAGCAACAACAGGATCTCTCTTACAGAAGCAGTAACCCACTGACCTATATACATTACATGCACTTTGTTATGTGCATGGTAAACATTCTTGGCAGCAGGCATGTTAACCCTCTGCACTTCCTTAGGATGAGTCAAAACTTCCACCAGACACACCTCTGTCCCTTTCCAGGAACACATTAATCACCGGAGTTATCTTGACGTTTTAATTGATGCCTGATAATTGCTGGAGGCCAGGAACGCCGCAGCAGGTGCTTTTTAAATGACAATATACTTGCAAAAATGACGCCCCAAGTCAGCGCCCGGTGCGCTGGCACCGATCGCACCGCCCTTGAGCCGGCCCTGAGCGCACGGAATCCCTCAGCAGTGTCACACTCAGAGGCAGCGCACTGAATACCTCAGCAGTGTCCCACTCAGAGGCAGCGCACTGAATACCTCAGCAGTGTCACACTCAGAGGCAGCGCACTGAATACACCAGCAGTGTCCCACTCAGAGGCAGCGCACTGAATACCTCAGCAGTGTCACACTCGAGCCAGCGCACTGAATACCTCGGCAGTGTCACACTCGAGCCAGCGCACTGAATACCTCGGCAGTGTCACACTCGAGCCAGCGCACTGAATACCTCAGCAGTGTCCCACTCAGAGGCAGCGCACTGAATACCTCAGCAGTGTCACACTCAGAGGCAGCGCACTGAATACCTCAGCAGTGTCCCACTCAGAGGCAGCGCACTGAATACCTCAGCAGTGTCACACTCAGAGGCAGCGCACTGAATACCTCAGCAGTGTCCCACTCAGAGGCAGCGCACTGAATACCTCAGCAGTGTCCCACTCAGAGGCAGCGCACTGAATACCCCAGCAGTGTCCCACTCGAGCCAGCGCACTGAATACCTCAGCAGTGTCACACTCGAGCCAGCGCACTGAATACCCCAGCAGTGTCACACTCGAGCCAGCGCACTGAATACCCCAGCAGTGTCACACTCTGAGGCCACGCACTGAATACCTCAGCAGTGTCCCACTCAGAGGCAGCGTACTGAATACCTCAGCAGTGTCCCACTCAGAGGCAGCGCACTGAATACCTCAGCAGTGTCACACTCAGAGGCAGCGCACTGAATACCTCAGCAGTGTCCCACTCAGAGGCAGCGCACTGAATACCTCAGCAGTGTCACACTCAGAGGCAGCGCACTGAATACACCAGCAGTGTCCCACTCAGAGGCAGCGCACGGAATCCCTCAGCAGTGTCACACTCGAGCCAGCGCACTGAATACACCAGCAGTGTCACACTCGAGCCAGCGCACTGAATACACCAGCAGTGTCCCACTCGAGCCAGCGCACTGAATACATCAGCAGTGTCCCACTCGAGCCAGCGCACTGAATACACCAGCAGTGTCCCACTCGAGCCAGCGCACTGAATACCTCAGCAGTGTCCCACTCGAGCCAGCGCACTGAACACCTCAGCAGTGTCCCACTCGAGCCAGCGCGCTGAATACATCAGCAGTGTCACACTCGAGCCAGCGCACTGAATACACCAGCAGTGTCACACTCGAGCCAGCGCACTGAATACCTCAGCAGTGTCCCACTCGAGCCAGCGCACTGAATACCTCAGCAGTGTCCCACTCAGAGGCAGCGCACTGAATACATCAGCAGTGTCCCACTCGAGCCAGCGCACTGAATACACCAGCAGTGTCACACTCGAGCCAGCGCACTGAATACCCCAGCAGTGTCACACTCGAGCCAGCGCACTGAATACCCCAGCAGTGTCACACTCTGAGGCCACGCACTGAATACCTCAGCAGTGTCCCACTCAGAGGCAGCGCACTGAATACCTCAGCAGTGTCCCACTCAGAGGCAGCGCACTGAATACCTCAGCAGTGTCACACTCAGAGGCAGCGCACTGAATACCTCAGCAGTGTCCCACTCAGAGGCAGCGCACTGAATACCTCAGCAGTGTCACACTCAGAGGCAGCGCACTGAATACACCAGCAGTGTCCCACTCAGAGGCAGCGCACGGAATCCCTCAGCAGTGTCACACTCGAGCCAGCGCACTGAATACCTCGGCAGTGTCACACTCGAGCCAGCGCACTGAATACCTCAGCAGTGTCCCACTCAGAGGCAGCGCACTGAATACCTCAGCAGTGTCACACTCAGAGGCAGCGCACTGAATACCTCAGCAGTGTCCCACTCAGAGGCAGCGCACTGAATACCTCAGCAGTGTCACACTCAGAGGCAGCGCACTGAATACCTCAGCAGTGTCCCACTCAGAGGCAGCGCACTGAATACCTCAGCAGTGTCACACTCAGAGGCAGCGCACTGAATACCCCAGCAGTGTCACACTCGAGCCAGCGCACTGAATACCCCAGCAGTGTCACACTCTGAGGCCACGCACTGAATACCTCAGCAGTGTCCCACTCAGAGGCAGCGCACTGAATACCTCAGCAGTGTCCCACTCAGAGGCAGCGCACTGAATACCTCAGCAGTGTCACACTCAGAGGCAGCGCACTGAATACCTCAGCAGTGTCCCACTCAGAGGCAGCGCACTGAATACCTCAGCAGTGTCACACTCGAGCCAGCGCACTGAATACACCAGCAGTGTCCCACTCGAGCCAGCGCACTGAATACCTCAGCAGTGTCACACTCGAGCCAGCGCACTGAATACACCAGCAGTGTCACACTCGAGCCAGCGCACGGAATCCCTCAGCAGTGTCACACTCGAGCCAGCGCACTGAATACATCAGCAGTGTCCCACTCGAGCCAGCGCACTGAATACCTCAGCAGTGTCACACTCGAGCCAGCGCACTGAATACCCCAGCAGTGTCACACTCTGAGGCCACGCACTGAATACCTCAGCAGTGTCCCACTCAGAGGCAGCGCACTGAATACCTCAGCAGTGTCCCACTCAGAGGCAGCGCACTGAATACCTCAGCAGTGTCACACTCAGAGGCAGCGCATTGAATACCTCAGCAGTGTCCCACTCAGAGGCAGCGCTCGGAATACCTCAGCAGTGTCACACTCGAGCCAGCGCACTGAATACCTCAGCAGTGTCCCACTCAAAGGCAGCGGACTGAATACACCAGCAGTGTCACACTCGAGCCAGCGCACTGAATACCTCAGCAGTGTCCCACTCAAAGGCAGCGCACTGAATACATCAGCAGTGTCACACTCGAGCCAGCGCACTGAATACCTCAGCAGTGTCCCACTCGAGCCAGCGCACTGAATACCTCAGCAGTGTCCCACTCAGAGGCAGCGCACTGAATACACCAGCAGTGTCCCACTCAGAGGCAGCGCACTGAATACCCCAGCAATGTCCCACTCAGAGGCAGCGCACGGAATCCCTCAGCAGTGTCACACTCGAGCCAGCGCACTGAATACCCCAGCAGTGTCCCACTCGAGCCAGCGCACTGAATACCTCAGCAGTGTCCCACTCGAGCCAGCGCACTGAATACCCCAGCAGTGTCCCACTCGAGCCAGCGCACTGAATACCTCAGCAGTGTCACACTCGAGCCAGCGCACTGAATACCTCAGCAGTGTCACACTCGAGCCAGCGCACTGAATACCTCAGCAGTGTCACACTCGAGCCAGCGCACTGAATACCTCAGCAGTGTCCCACTCAAAGGCAGCGCACTGAATACAGCAGCAGTGTCACACTCGAGCCAGCGCACTGAATACCTCAGCAGTGTCACACTCGAGCCAGCGCACTGAATACCTCAGCAGTGTCACACTCGGACAGCGCACTGAATACCTTAAGTATCACACTCAGAGGCAGCGCACTGAATACCTCAGCAGTGTCACACTCGAGCCAGCGCACTGAATACCTCAGCAGTGTCACACTCGAGCCAGCGCACTGAATACCTTAAGTATCACACTCAGAGGCAGCCCACTGAATACCTCAGCAGTGTCCCACTCAGAGGCAGCGCACTGAATACCTCAGCAGTGTCCCACTCGAGCCAGCGCACTGAATACCTCAGCAGTGTCCCACTCAAAGGCAGCGCACTGAATACACCAGCAGTGTCACACTCGAGCCAGCGCACTGAATACCTCAGCAGTGTCACACTCGAGCCAGCGCACTGAATACCTCAGCAGTGTCACACTCGAGCCAGCGCACTGAATACCTCAGCAGTGTCACACTCTGAGGCCACGCACTGAATACATCAGCAGTGTCACACTCTGAGGCCACGCACTGAATACATCAGCAGTGTCACACTCGAGCCAGCGCACTGAATACACCAGCAGTGTCCCACTCGAGCCAGCGCACTGAATACCTCAGCAGTGTCACACTCGAGCCAGCGCACTGAATACCTCAGCAGTGCCCCACTCGAGCCAGCGCACTGAATACACCAGCAGTGTCCCACTCGAGCCAGCGCACTGAATACATCGGCAGTGTCCCACTCGAGCCAGCGCACTGAATACACCAGCAGTGTCCCATTCGAGCCAGCGCACTGAATACCTCAGCAGTGTCCCACTCGAGCCAGCGCACTGAATACCTCAGCAGTGTCCCACTCGAGCCAGCGCACTGAATACATCGGCAGTGTCCCACTCGAGCCAGCGCACTGAATACACCAGCAGTGACCCACTCGAGTCAGCGCACTGAATACCTCAGCAGTGTCACACTCGAGCCAGCGCACTGAATACATCAGCAGTGTCACACTCGAGCCAGCGCACTGAATACACCAGCAGTGTCCCACTCGAGCCAGCGCACTGAATACACCAGCAGTGTCCCACTCGAGCCAGCGCACTGAAGACATCAGCAGTGTCCCACTCGAGCCAGCGCACTGAATACACCAGCAGTGTCACACTCGAGCCAGTGCACTGAGTACCTCAGCAGTGTCACACTCGAGCCAGCGCACGGAATCCCTCAGCAGTGTCCCACTCGAGCCAGCGCACTGAATACATCAGCAGTGTCCCACTCGAGCCAGCGCACTGAATACACCAGCAGTGTCCCACTCGAGCCAGCGCACTGAATACATCAGCAGTGTCCCACTCGAGCCAGCGCACTGAATACCTCAGCAGTGTCCCACTCGAGCCAGCGCACTGAATACATCAGCAGTGTCACACTCGAGCCAGCGCACTGAATACACCAGCAGTGTCCCACTCGAGCCAGCGCACTGAATACACCAGCAGTGTCACACTCGAGCCAGCGCACTGAATACCTCAGCAGTGTCCCACTCGAGCCAGCGCACTGAATACACCAGCAGTGTCCCACTCGAGCCAGCGCACTGAATACATCAGCAGTGTCCCACTCGAGCCAGCGCACTGAATACACCAGCAGTGTCACACTCGAGCCAGCGCACTGAATACATCGGCAGTGTCCCACTCGAGCCAGCGCACTGAATACACCAGCAGTGTCACACTCGAGCCAGCGCACTGAATACCCCAGCAGTGTCCCACTCGAGCCAGCGCACTGAATACCTCAGCAGTGTCCCACTCGAGCCAGCGCACTGAATACACCAGCAGTGTCCCACTCGAGCCAGCGCACTGAATACACCAGCAGTGTCCCACTCGAGCCAGCGCACTGAATACCTCAGCAGTGTCCCACTCGAGCCAGCGCACTGAATACACCAGCAGTGTCCCACTCGAGCCAGCGCACTGAATACCTCAGCAGTGTCCCACTCGAGCCAGCGCACTGAATACATCGGCAGTGTCCCACTCGAGCCAGCGCGCTGAATACATCAGCAGTGTCACACTCGAGCCAGCGCACTGAATACACCAGCAGTGTCACACTCGAGCCAGCGCACTGAATACACCAGCAGTGTCCCACTCGAGCCAGCGCACTGAATACATCAGCAGTGTCCCACTCGAGCCAGCGCACTGAATACACCAGCAGTGTCCCACTCGAGCCAGCGCACTGAATACCTCAGCAGTGTCCCACTCGAGCCAGCGCACTGAACACCTCAGCAGTGTCCCACTCGAGCCAGCGCGCTGAATACACCAGCAGTGTCACACTCGAGCCAGCGCACTGAATACACCAGCAGTGTCACACTCGAGCCAGCGCACTGAATACCTCAGCAGTGTCCCACTCGAGCCAGCGCACTGAATACCTCAGCAGTGTCCCACTCGAGCCAGCGCACTGAATACACCAGCAGTGACCCACTCGAGCCAGCGCACTGAATACATCAGCAGTGTCACACTCGAGCCAGCGCACTGAATACATCAGCAGTGTCCCACTCTGAGGCAGCGCATGGAATACCGAATACCTCAGCGGTGGCACTCAGAGACAGAGCAGTGGATACCTTAGTAGTGTCTCATGCAGAGACAGAACACTGAATACCTCAGCGGTGTCACTCAGAGACAGAACACTGAATACCTCAGCGGTGTCACTCAGAGACAGAACACTGAATACCTCAGCGGTGTCACTCAGAGGCAGAACACTGAATACCTCAGCGGTGTCACTCAGAGACAGAACACTGAATACCTCAGCGGTGTCACTCAGAGGCCGCGCACTAAATTTTGTAGGCAGACAATCCCACACACAGGTAAAGCACATTGAACACCCCAGGTAGTAAGTTCTGCACTCAGAGGAGGCGCACTGAACTCCGCAGGTAGTGATCCCTAGACTCAGAGGCCGCGCACTGAGTTCCGCAGACAAGTGAGTACTAGACGTAGAGGCCGCGCACTGAGCACCGCTCTGCTCTTAGGGCGCATGTAATTCACGCTACAGGCAGTGAGTTCTGCTCTTAGAGGGGGTGTAATGCACGGCACAGGCAGTGAGTTCTGCTCTTAGAGGGGGTGTAATGCACGGCACAGGCAGTGAGTTCTGCTCTTAGAGGGGGTGTAATGCACGGCGCAAGCAGTAAGTTCTGCTCTTAGAGGGGGTGTAATGCACGGCACAGGCAGTGAGTTCTGCTCTTAGAGGGGGTGTAATGCACGGCGCAGGCAGTGAGTTCTGCTCTTAGAGGGGGTGTAATGCACGGCGCAGGCACTGAGTTCTACTCTTAGAGGTGGTGTAATGCACAGCACAGGCAGGGAGTTCTGCTCTTAGAGAAGGTGTAATGCACAGCACAGGCAGTGAGTTCTGCTCTTAGAGAGGGTGTAATACACAGGAAGCAGAGAGTGAGTTCTTTTCACACTGCCTGCAGTGAGTTCTGCTCTTAGAGGTGTTGTAATGCACGGCACAGGCAGCGAGTTATACTCTTAGAGGTGGTGTAATGCACAGCACAGGCAGTGAGTTCTGCTCTTAGAGGGGTTGTAATGCACGGCACAGGCACTGAGTTCTTTTCTTAGAGGTGGTGTAATGCACAGCACAGGCAGCGAGTTCTGCTCTTAGAGGGGGTGTAATGCACGGCACAGGCAGCGAGTTCTACTCTTAGAGAGGGTGTAATACACAGGCAGCAGAGAGTGAGTTCTGTTCTTAGAGAAGGTGTAATGCACAGCACAGGCAGTGAGTTCTGCTCTTAGAGGGGGTGTAATGCACGACACAGGCAGTGAGTTTTGCTCCTAGAGGTGTTACAATGCACGGCACAGGCAGTAAGTTCTGCTCTTAGAGAAGGTGTAATGCACAGCACAGGCAGTGAGTTCTGCTCTTAGAAGGGGTGTAATGCACGGCACAGGCAGTGAGTTTTGCTCCTAGAGGTGGTACAATGCACGGCACAGGCAGTGAGTTCTGCTCTTAGAGGGGGTGTAATGCACAGCACAGGCAGTGAGTTCTAGTCTTAGAGGGAGTGTAATGCACAGCACAGGCAGTGAGTTCTACTCTTAGAGGGGGTGTAATGCACAGCACAGGCAGTGAGTTCTGCTCTTAGAGGTGTTGTAATGCACGGCACGGGCAGCGAGTTCTACTCTTAGAGGTGGTGTAATGCATAGCACAGGCAGTGAGTTCTGCTCTTAGAGAAGGTGTAATGCACAGCACAGGCAGTGAGTTCTGCTCTTAGAGAGGGTGTAATACACAGGCAGCAGAGAGTGAGATCTGTTCACACTGCCTGCAGTGAGTTCTGCTCTTAGAGGGGGTGTAATGCACGGCGCAGGCAATGAGTTCTGCTCCTAGAGGAGGTTTAATGCACAGCACAGGCAGTGAGTTCTGCTCTTAGAGAAGGTGTAATGCACAGCACAGGCAGTGAGTTCTGCTCTTAGAGGGGGTGTAATGCACGGCACAGGCAGTGAGTTTTGCTCCTAGAGGTGTTACAATGCACGGCACAGGCAGTGAGTTCTGCCCTTAGAGAAGGTGTAATGCACAGCACAGGCAGTGAGTTCTGCTCTTAGAGGGGGTGTAATGCACGGCACAGGCAGTGAGTTTTGCTCCTATAGGGTGTTACAATGCACGGCACAGGCAGTGAGTTCTGCTCTTAGAGGGGGTGTAATGCACAGCACAGGCAGTGAGTTCTACTCTTAGAGGGGGTGTAATGCACAGCACGGGCAGCGAGTTCTACTTTTAGAGGTGGTGTAATGCACAGCACAGGCAGTGAGTTCTACTCTTAGAGGGGGTGTAATGCACAGCACAGGCAGTGAGTTCTGCTCTTAGAGGTGTTGTAATGCACGGCACGGGCAGCGAGTTCTACTCTTAGGGGTGGTGTAATGCACAGCACAGGCAGTGAGTTCTGCTCTTAGAGAAGGTGTAGTGTACAGAACAGGTAGCGAGTTCTGCTCTTAGAGGTGGTGTAATGCATGGAACAGGCAGGGAGTTCTGCTGTTAGAGGGTGTGTAATGCACAGCACAGGCAGTGAGGTCTGCTCTTAGAGGGTGTGTAAGGCACGGCACAGGCAGTGAGTTCTGCTCTTAGAGGCGGTGTAATTCATGGCACAGGCAGTAAGTTCTGCTCTTAGAGGTGTTGTAAATGCACGGCACAGGCAGCGAGTTCTACTCTTAGAGAAGGTGTAATGCACAGCACAGGCAGCGAGTTCTGCTCTTAGAGAGGGTGTAATACACAGGAAGCAGAGTGTGAGTTCTGTTCACACTGCCTGCAGTGAGTTCTGCTTTTAGAGGTGGTGTAATGCATGGCACAAGCAGTGAGTTCTGCTCCTAGAGGAGGTGTAATGCACAGCACAGGCAGTGAGTTCTGCTCTTAGAGAGGGCGTAATACACAGGCAGCAGAGAGTGAGTTCTGTTCACACTTCCTGCAGTGAGTTCTGCTCTTAGAGGTGGTGTAATGCACGGCACAGGCAGTGAGTTCTGCTCCTAGAGGAGCACAGGCAGTGAGTTCTGCTCTTAGAGAGGGTGTAATACACAGGAAGCAGAGAGTGAGTTCTGTTCACACTCCCTGCAGCGAGTTCTACTCTTAGAGGTGGTGTAATGCACGGCACAGGCAGTGAGTTCTGCTCCTAGAGGAGGTGTAATGCACAGCACAGGCAGTGAGTTCTGCTCTTAGAGGGGGTGTAATGCATGGCACAGAAAGTGAGTTCTGCTCTTAGAGGTGGTGTAATGCACAGCACAGGCAGTGAGTTCTGCTCTTAGAGAAGGTGTAATACACAGGAAGCAGAGAGTGAGTTCTGTTCACACTGCCTGCAGTGAGTTCTGCTCTTAGAGGTGGTGTAATGCACGGCACAGGCAGTGAGTTATGTTCTTAGAGGTGGTGTAATGCACAGCACAGGCAGCGAGTTCTGCTCTTATGGTTTAAATGTTTTTATTGTATTTTCAACCAAAACATATGCATGTGACATTTCTCATACAAGGCTAATATTCAAGCCCCTGCCAGATGGGTCAACAGGAAATCGCGCATGAAGAGCTTGTGCAGGTGCTGCCCGCTACTTCGCTATGACCCCGCTTCGTGCCCACATAACGCAAAACAAAACCTGTCCCCTCAAAAATGAAACCCCCCACCCCTTCCCTCCAACCCCTATGCCCCACGTCATTCCTAACCCCACGTTGAGCTGCTAGCGCCCTCCCCCTTCCGAGGCTTCAGCAATACGCAGCAGTCTGAGATATCTGGGACAAGTAACTTCCCTGAATTCCGTGGCCAAGATCGACAGGAAGGGCCGTCACAACTCTCCAAATCTCTCACCCTCCCCTGCCATGGTCAGTGCTAATTTTTCCATACCCAAGACGTGCCACAAACGATACAACCACCCCGCAAAGGTCGGCCCCTGAGAGGTACCCCAGTGGCTGAGGATGTTTTTAACAGCGGACCCTAGTGCAATTGTCATTAGTCGACCCCTACGGGACCGCAGTGGGTAAGTCAAAGGGTTGGGCAGGCCGAGAAGCACATATGCCGGGAAACGTGGTATCTCCGTCTCAAAATGCCTATCAATTTCATCTAACACTTGCCGCCAGTAGGCCCTAAGATGAGTACATTCCCACAAGACATGGGTGAGGCTGCCCACCTCTCCACAACCCCTCCAGCACCGTGCCTCCCGGGCCCGATCCATCTGTCGCAAACGCTCTGGGGTGTAGTACCAGTACGTCAAAATCTTTGTGAGGGTCTCCGTTAGTCCCATGTGATACGCAGAGTGCCTCGCCCTATAATATATGTCTTCCCATTCCTTGTGGCTCAGTGATCTTCCCAGCTCCAGTTCCCACCTATTTCTGCTAGAGTTATATGTGTGCTTATATGTGATCTGCAGTTGCTTATAAAGGTCAGAAATGAGGTGTTTATCTGATGTGAGCGTAATGAGCCATCGCTCGTAGGAGGAGAGGCGCCGCTCCGCCCCAGCACGGACCTGTGGTTGAAGCGCCAAGTGTCCCACCTGCATATATCGCAGTCTCTCCGTCTCCTGTAACCCGAAGTCCTCCCGCAGCTGAGAGAACGAGTATACCCCCCCGTCACCCCGTACACATGGCAAAGGGACCGGCATCCCGCCGCCTTCCACCCCGCAAAGGCGGCTTCCTCCAGGCCTGGGGTGAAGTCGGGATTACCCGTCAGTGGGGTAAGCGGGGACGGAAAGGTGGTCAATTCGTGCAAAAGGTTAGTGGCATCCCAGACTTCAAGAGGGACCCTCGTGATGTAAGAAGCATATACATTTGGGGGCCTATGAGGTTCGTGTAAGAAGGGAATCTCCTGCAGGGGACGCGCTGCAATAGCCTGGTCTTGAAACAGCCAGTGTTTCTCCGATTCCCATTTACTCCACTCCACTAGATATCTCAACTGGGCAGCTTGGAAGTAGAGTCTCAAATCTGGGACCCCGAGGCCCCCCGCCTCTGGGCCCAACATCGTCAGTGCTCGCCGCATACGCGGCCGTCGCCCCTTCCAAACAAACCGGGACAGATCGGTCTGCATCGCCTTGATCCAACCCACCGGCGGACAAAGAGGGATAGTGCGAAAGAGATACAAAATCTGCGGGAGGACAGTCATTTTAACTGCAGCGATCCTACCCAACCAGGAAAGGGGACAGCGCTGCCACCGGACAAGCTGACGGCGGACCCTGTCTCGCAGTAGAGTGTAGTTCAACTCAACCACAGCAGGCAGCGAAGGGGCCACCTGAATCCCCAAATATGGGATCGCGGTAGCCGCCCAGCTGACGGGAAGTCGGGACTGCAGGCTCGCTCGAGTGGAGCTTGATAACGATAAGTCCAAAGCTAAGGACTTCTCCGCATTGACTTTAAACCCGGCCACCCGAGCAAATCCGTCCAGCTCCTCCCAGGAGGCCGGGAGAGCGGATAGCGGGTTAGACAATGACAACAGGACATCATCCGCGTATAGACTTATCGTGTGGACATAACCCCCAAACCGAATCCCCTTGACCTCCGGGTTCTGCCTCAAACTCTGGGCCAAAGGCTCCATATAGAGAGCAAAAAGGAGGGGGGAGAGTGGACATCCCTGCCTTGTGCCTCTCTCGATGCGGAACCGTGTGGAAGTGGAGCCGTTCACTCTAACAACCGCGGTGGGCGACCTATAACAATTAAGGATGTGTGTGCGAAACCGTTCACCCAATCCCGCTCTCTCTAACACCTGTTCCAGAAATGGCCAGTGGACGCGGTCGAACGCCTTTTCAGCGTCAATGGCCAGCATCATGAATTCCCTCGGAACCCGGGTAGCCTTTTCAATACGGTGCAAAATCCGTTTTGTGTTATCAGCCGTTTGTCGCTCGGGGATAAAGCCCGCCTGATCAGAGTAAGCATTAAAGTAAGAGCTTCTTTGCTTCAGTGACTCCAATGCTGAACTCAAGCCTGGAAAGAAAGGTACCTGGATGGGGAGGAATACCAGGGCAGCCCCTGGACTGGTGGGAGAAGTCCCAGCCGTGGTCACTACTGCCAGTGAAACCAGCGCCTAGCTATTCAACCTGCCCAATAGTCAGGGCAGACCTGCATAAAACACCAGTCCATCTACTGAGATTAGGCGTCTCCAGATTCCCCGTCCACCTGCCTGGACCTGGTCCTCTGTGGCTGTGAGCAACTCCCATTCATCTACTACCTCCGACCACAGGTCTGCTATTGGCCTCCACGCACCCCAGGTGCTTCCTCCTGCAGCAGTGCTCTCTCCTCAGCCCGGGCCCACATGGTCACGTCTCTGACCCAGGTTTCCACTTTGGGCCTGACAGTGCACTTCCAAGCCTCTGCTTTGTGTCTCTTGGCTAGGATGAGTGCCAGGCCAATAAAGTTGTTCCCAACATTCCTGGGCGGGTGTCTGGCGAAGTTTGCAAAATAATGTCCCATTAAGCTTCAACATGACCTCATGTCAAAACACCTGGAGCCCGGGACAGCTCCAGGTCATATGGCCAAAGTCTAGCATCCCACAGCAGGGGCGTTCTCTAGGGTCACCTCTGTAGACTACCTTGATCCTGTACGGTGTCAGGTATGTCCTGTGAGTATAGTTATATTGGATATATTTGAGAAGTGTGTTACGGGACACCTTCTGGGGGCATGCAAGTGCCGTCCCCCTCTCTGCGTCTGACAGGTCCCTTCCCAACTCTACAGCCGGGCGTGCATATAGAGTACTCTATGAAACCACGTAATCAGGTGGCTGCTGGTGCCCATTGTCATCAAAAGTTGGAGGATGTCTTGGGTCTTCGGTTCCATGTCAACCGTGCCCCATAGGTCGCAATATGTTCGCGTTAGAAACTCGTAAGTGAAGAAGTCGCCTGGTGGCAGGCCAGTCTCCTCCAACAGCATACAAACAGTAATAACATAAAAAAACAACACAAGAAAAATCCCAAACCAATTTAGAAAAATGAGTACATTTTAATAAATTATTTAACACCAGAACGAGAAAAAATCCAATCAGTAGAATTGGAGTTATGAATTTTCAAAGTTTTTAGTGAAAACAAATTCCTAAAAGATCACAGGGCCAATCACGGCCATTTAGTCAAGTGAGACCCGGTCAAAGTCGAAAATAAAGTCAAGACAGCAAAGGAGCATGGTTCGGATACAAACAGCTGATTGGGCCCAGTTAGCTCTTACCTTCAAACTTAGAAGAAATTCTGAGAAAAATTGTCTGAGAAGAAACATTTCAGCGGGGCAAGGCTGCAGGAGGTGTCCGAGGAAGAAGCATCGTCGTTGGATGGCCTTGGGTCGAAGCCGCAGTGAAGATTTCTACATTCAGACTTAGTCATTGAATTGGAAGTCAAAAATCTCCAGTGGGACGAGGCAGAGGGCTGTAGCTGAAGACCACTCTACAAGGTCAGATACCCCTTTGGGGAATGACTGCTGAAAAGGATTTACTGCTGCAGAGAAGAATGTAGCAAGAGAAGTCGCAGAGTCAATCTGTCAAGCGAAGCACCACGGGCATGTACATTAGCAGGTTTGTCCTGGTCATCCTGTTTCTCGGAGCAATTTTCTGCTGACATTTTTTATGTCCTTAGTTTTGGGAATTGACTGTTTGTTTATCTTCAGCACTGCAACTAAGTGCCCAGGAGTGGTGGGGTGCCTCTTGGAGGTTCAGGTCTGACTCAGACTGGGTCCAGGTGAGGGTTCAAGATGGTTGGAGCCTTTTATATCCCTGTGGCTCTGAACTGGAGGCCAGTAAACTAGACCTTGAAGTCACTTTTGGTAGTCCTGGGTGCAGGTGAAGATGTAGGGCTCAACAGCAGGTCTGGCCTCGGGAGAGTTCAAGGCCGGCCCCAGGCAGCCCTTACAAGTAGAGCAGCAGTCTGGCAGAGAGCCCAGCAGTCCTCTGGGAGTCCTTCTGCAGGCCCAGTAGTGAACTGAAGAGTGTGTCTGAAGGTCCTTTTTTTACACTGGTGCCCTTCTGGAAGGTAGGAGAAGCTTCTGGAATTGGTATTTGAAGTACATGGAATTTCCTCACTCCTCTGCCCTGACTCTAAGCTGGCTGCCTTGACAAAGCAGGGTCGCTAGGCCCTTTGTGTGGAGGTAGAGCACAATCTATTTAGTTGTAAGTGGGGTTGTGCTCAGCTCTACACCCCATCCTGCCAGCCGATGGCCCATTGAGGCACACCTAATCCTTCTATTATGTGTCTGTCTGGGAGGAATTCACAAAGTCTAACTGTCAGCTACATCAAGTCATTTGATCCAAGACGGGCTGCAGGCACAAAGGGATAAGGGCAGGAAAATGCCAAATTTCTAAAAAGTGGCATTTGTAAAATGTTCATGAAAAATCAGACTTTACCATTAAAGAGGATTTATCATTACAATTTCATAGGTACCAAACATGAAATATCCACCTGTTCCCAATTAGGAATTAAAGTGTATGAAATGTAATAAGGAATTCATAATGATATCCTAGGGGAGGGGTAGGCATCACAGTAGTGAAAAATGCATTTGGGAGTTTTTCAGTACTCGGACATATAAAACTTAAAAGCACTTGTCACCCTTTTAATTACTCAGGACCCTGCCTTATGGACAACCTAGGGCCTACCTCAGTGGTGGCTTATATGCAATAAAAGGGAAGGCTTGGCAAGGGGTAAAAATGGCAAGATGACATGGCAGTTCAAAACAATGCAGGCCACCCTAAAGATGGTAGGCATTCTATTATGCCACAGCCTCTATTCTCACGCTCTCCGCAACACCTCTTGCTTAAGAAAAGTGATGTGCTGCACTGTGGTCATAGTGAGTTCTGCAAACCTTCTGCACCTCACACAATACCTCCCATAAAGGCCAATGTACATCCAACACCCATTTCAGTCATGTAATCTGAAAGGGCGCCCAGTATCCAACTGCAAATCGAATGCTCTGCAGCCACTTTATGCTTATGAAGCAAGTCATAAGTGCAACAAAACTATACACCACACATACAGAACCCCACACATGCATGCACACACACACATATGCACACTTAGGCACACAGTCACGCACATGGACACACTCACATATACATGTACAGCCCATTAGCCACTTTTGCCAGAGCACTGTTGCTTGTACACCTTTGTCACACATAGTCAGGCAAATCCCATCACTTGTGAGTGCAAATTCATGTCATTTATAAAATGTGCATTTTCCCTCTAAATTGAGTCCCTCAAACATAAAATCTAGCCAGTATAGGGAACTTTCTGTTAGAGAAAATCTGCTGTTAGGTTGTGGGCATTACAGGTAGTTCAACACCCACAAAGCTGTGGATTTATGAGCAGGCATTTGCAAACCTTTCCCTATGACATTGCCTCGAATGATAGGGTTGGAGATTTAATCCTGTAAAATGTACTAATAAATCCATAATCAGGAGCAGACTAGGAAAGGCACACATGTGAATTAGTGAGTGTGTGGAGGCAAACCAAAAATAAATTAGAAGGCCCTGACCTCAGCAGTGTACACATATATTTATTTGTGTGACAGATGTTATTCATGTGAGCACCCCTGAAGAATACTCCTGTAATTCCCTGAGAATTCCAGGCGGGTAAGAAATGTATTCAAAAAGTGTAAATTTCAAAAACAATGTAATGAACGTTTTGTGAATCTGTCTCTTGCTAAGTATAAATGA
This sequence comes from Triturus cristatus, assembly GCF_964204655.1. Lineage (NCBI taxonomy): Eukaryota > Metazoa > Chordata > Amphibia > Caudata > Salamandridae > Triturus > Triturus cristatus. The sequence goes on from NC_140594.1 coordinate 83,418,268, forward strand.
TCAATTCTAATGTTGAGCAGACTCTGCTCACTGATAAAGTCTCTCCAAAAAGGTGAATGGAAATACTGTTTGTACCTCTTGCCCCCTCTGATAAAAAGGGATTCTCAGATATCACTTTTAGTAGACCCTAATGAAAATTGTTAGTCATGAAGAAAGCCAGAATACGTGAAACAAAATAGTCCTCGGATTTCCAGAGCTGTTGCCATATATTTTAGTGGTTTTGTTTTTTTAAGTGAAAATGTAAAATTATTTTACTTTATGTCTGCAGAGGGGATTCAAATATGAAAGTCTTTTTTTTATTATTGTATGTCATTGGGTTCATTCAGCAGCTTCACAATGTAAACTCTATCATGTATCCATGTGATATTTCTATAGTATGAACCTAGCCAAAAGACAGTGGATACCTGTATAGGGTCAAAGACAAGCCTAAATTCAATGAGTGATAGGAGAGATAGCTGGGTTATAGACAGTTTATGTATTGTGATGCAGTCTTCTTTAAAGAGGTGAGTCTTTAACTCTTTCCAAAATGTGAGCAGCACTGGGGAAGTTCTAATGGTCCAGATTCAAAGAAAATTAGCCTTAAACATTCTGTTTATTAGGTTTTTAAGAATTTCAAAGAAAGGCTAACGCAGAAGAACACCACTGGAGAGGTTAGGTATGTTATGTGCAGTTGTAAAATGCACTAGCTCCCGCGAGGGTGCCCAGGTGTTGACCAGGTGTGTGTGCCCAGCCCCGCCTAGGGTAGACTGATTAATTGAAAAGCCAGGTCGTCAGCTTCTTGCAAAATTCAAGATGAGAGGAGGAGGTTGTGAAGTGGGAGGTCGTTCCACACTTTAGGAGGGATATAAGAGAATGCCCGTCATTGAGTAATCGGGTAGACAATGCATAATCAACAGCAAAGGAGATTGGACATATCATTGTGTTAATGTAGGACCCTCTAAAGTCCCCTATGTTGCCCACGAGGTGCTATTAGTACACAAAACTGTTTAGCTATGCATACCCAACACATAACAACTTTAAATGCCTCCCATGGGGTGCTGGCTTTGGATACCACCTGAGAATTGAGTTAGAAATAATTCTGGTCAGAGGTTCTAATTTCATCTTTGAATACAGTGTCTTGAAGTGCATTGGGTGGCAGTAGCCAGGAAAAAGCCCAGTCACAGGCTCCCCGGTAGGGTCAGCCTAATAAGAACCGGGACATTGCCACAAAGGGTTCCAGGAAGGTGTTCTACGCTTGAGGTCCAGGTGCCAAAATCTCTGGTAACTAACCAATAGTCTATTTTAGACCATGTATTATGCCTCTCAGGCTTTGGTGTGTCAGTCTTGCCATATATCTACTAAGTCACTTTCCAGCGTGTTTAACTGTCGAACCACTAGTGAGTGCACTCATGTTGTGGAGCATGACCTGTCAAGAAGTATTTTCTTCCACACCTCAAGGAAAGGTTGAGACAGTTGGTGTTATGTCCACACATGCAGGCAATGATGTCTATATTGCCTAATACTGTTCCATGCAACAATATGTACCTACCTTCCCTGTCACAGACAACCTGCAATGTGGTCCAAAGAACCACCTTTCTATTGATCAGCGAAACACCTCCAGCATAGGCCAGGCAAGGGCTACATGGGCCTCTATGATCTAGTTCGCAAGGACCCTGGATGTAGTGGTCTCTGTAAAGTGAAGTTCTTGAAGGAGCCCAATGGCAATTTTTTGATCTTTTTAAGCATGCAAATGCATGATGTGCCTTACAGGGTCATTCATAATATGTATATTCCACATGAGCAGTTTAATGGTGTGCACGCGTATTAGACAAATGATTTAGACGTGTTTAAAATGGGAGGCCTATCTCTCCGCTCCCACAGCTTGGAACTGTGTTAAGTGCAAGCCATATATCTTTCTATATTCCAACTGCAACAATGGCGGGCCCTTCTTGCCGCACCTCACACCAGTTCTTGAGATAAATGTGATGATTGTCGTGCAATCCACCCCATACGCCAGCCGCTGAGTGGCGCTACTGTGCTCCAGATCAATACGTCAAGAATAAATGAAAATGGGGGTGCACGAAAAAGATAGTCCAATGAGCCAAACAATTCTTTTAACTAAATGTCCTCTTTAATTTTCATTTAAATTTTAGTAGATAAAAGGAATGGCCAGCCAACGCGTTTCATTCCCTCATGGGGAACTTCATCAGGGCTGTAACATGATAAAACAACATAGATATTACAAATAAATCATAAAGCACAGGACTAGCAACACGAACAAATGACCATATAGTATGTAAATTATAAAGACAAAACAAATTTTCGACAACATTTAAAAGTGCTCATAAAATTACATAGATCAACATCTAAGACATTTACATCACATTATATACATATATACAAACAAATGTTTGAGTAACGGCAGCTAAGTTTTTTTAGGAAATTGTCAACCTGTTAGGTATTAGTAGACACATGTTAAATAAAACTCAACAGGTATTTTGAACATCCAAAAGAGGTCAAAAACTCTATACTAGAATAGTATGCTTAGAAAAATCCATACATATAAACAGAAAAAATGGATAAGAGGAGATGAAATATATATGAAGTAGAATAGATGTGTTGTAGAGAACAGTCCAATCCAAAAAACAAGCAAACCTGGAATAGGGTGATTAGAAAAATCAGTGAATATAAACAGGAAAAGTGAAAAATATATACAATGTGAAGTAGATGTGTAAGAGAGAACAGTCCAGTCCAAAAAATAAGCATACCTTGAATCAATATGTATTTTCTTGTGAATAAAGCAAGTCTTGTAACTTCCAAGAAGTCTAGTGTATTTCACAAGTACTTCAAATTTCTGTAAAGAAGCACAATGACCAAATTCTTACTAAATGGCAATCTGTGCCAAAATTTTATTTCCAATATAACTATACATAATCTGAAGACAGTCTCTCTAATTGCGTTCACTATTTTGTGGCAATATAGCAACATAATAACATGTTAAACAATAACTCACTAATAAGGAAAGTGAGACCAAACTAAAAAACGCATAAACCGGTGGAAACTAGGACCTGTGAAGTACGCACGACAAAGCTGAAAATAATCCAAACCGGTAGACACTGGGGCAGATAAGGCACGCACCACCCAACCAGATGCGCACACAAGAAACAAGTGGAACGCCCCCATTAGCGATCAACATCAATGCTTAGTCTAACCATGCCATGTCGCAAGCAAAGAGCCCATAACCACACAAAATAACACAAAACACATATATATGAGAGCATATCCCAAAGGGGAGTAAAAAATCCGTATCCTGGTAGTGGTTGTTATACAACAGGAAATTTCAAGGCAGTGTGTACGATAACCCACAGCCACGGGCATAAACTACAAATCGTCCCCACGGGCATATGCGCAGTCCCACGCATACACTTACCGGCAATTGCCTAGACAGAGTTCTAGATGTGACGGCGTATGCCTCGTTACAAAGTAAGAGGCCCGCCATGACAAATAAATATACGAGACTCCGTCCCCTCATCAGAAAGCAACCAATCGGTATGGATGTAGACCCCGGATCATGGTCTATGATATCTAAAACTGAGTCAGTCTCCATTTGTAGACAGTTAGAAAATAGGAAATAAGTTGCGTTAAAGGTGTTTTGTCTAAAATAAAAATCCAAGGAACACATAGAATTAATAAAACAGTGTTTTCCAAGACTCTAGAGGTCTGTAGATAGTGGTGAAAGCGTGCAGTATTTGCGGTTCGCTACACCATCTAATTAAAATTAAAAACACAGAAACACAGAATGGTGTCATATGTAACGTGATTCAACTAAAGTAAGGTAATAGAATACACTAATCTCAAATATGAAGTGAAGAGCAAGCAGTAATGTTCGTCTACATGTAAAAACACGAAGCGCCATTTTAGAATGGGCAATAAGTCCCGAATGAAGTCGATAAATACATATCATTTGCGATAGTTTGTAAACACACAACCTATGTGTATTTGAATTTCTCGATCCGAGTCAGGGAAAATGCATGACATATAAAGACTAGAATAGGGTGACTGGAAACACTGATGTCCAATACGAAAAATGAAAAGATGAAGAAAGAAGGAGTGATGGTCATCAATGCGGTGAAATACGGACGCCATATTGGAACGGGCAATATACGGGCAATTTTTTACCATAGTTAATTGGGCAAAATGAAAAATCGTGATAAGACCTGTAAGGATGTCAAGTTAACAGTCCTGATAAAAAATGGTGCATAACGTCTTATATACAAATTGAGACTGAAAATACCACCCATGCTAGTTATAACTCAATGCATAGGGATAGAAAAGAAAGTCACCAATTGAAACTGGTAAATTATCATGAATAAACAGACATTTGACAATCGATATAAAAAATAAATCTGATTGTTATGAACCAAAAAATATAAAATTGGAGTGTTATGCTCAATGAAGATAATTGACTGGTAAATTATTAGCGAAAAACAATAAGAAGGGAATAAAGCGTGGAACGTTCCTGGAAAGAAAAAATCTGTACAAATAAGTTTAAATCAACCCCAATAGTACGTGGCATGTAATCTCCAAGTAACAGATATTCCGAGTGGCCATAAGGGGGGTTCAAATGTGTAAGCGCATGGGTAGTAAATCACATCCCATCAACCATAAATGATGAGAATAGAATATCACACCTTCTTTTTAGATGTTAAATCAACAAAAAATCAAGATACACCATAAAAGAAGAATGAACAATCAGCAACATAACCTCACATTTGGAGAGAGACTAGCACTAAAAAGGTTGAAAAATGACAATAACATCGTCATTAGGGAATCTGATAAGGGTGGTAACGTCGTGGTCATTTGTTCGTGTTGCTAGTCCTGTGCTTTATGATTTATTTGTAATATCTATGTTGTTTTATCATGTTACAGCCCTGATGAAGTTCCCCATGAGGGAATGAAACGCGTTGGCTGACCATTCCTTTTATCTACTAAAATTTAAATGAAAATTAAAGAGGACATTTAGTTAAAAGAATTGTTTGGCTCATTGGACTATCTCATTCGTGCACCCCCATTTTCATTTATTCTTGACATATATCTTTCTATGTATACATACCAGTGGTGAAGGAAGTAAATGCGTCGCTTTTGGACTATGCAACAGGGTGCATGCACAACGCAACCTTAAAATGTAATTTATCAAGGCCACCTTGCATGGTCCTGAATGCCTTGATAAATCCTGAGTAATGCAACACAGTGTCAATAGCTGCAGTGCATTATGCTGCCTCAAGGAGGCATTCCATGGGTGGTGCAGGGGTGTTCCCATGTAACACCCATGGATTTTGATGCATTCCCAGAATTACCATTACTGGTAGACCAGGGAGTGTGCCAACATGCTGCGCCTTCCCAGGGGAGGCGCAACGAGAAGAAATATCTTTATTTCTCCTCTTTCTGTGTGTGCTGCATCAAAAACAATCCTGCTTACAATGCAGGCATCCTTGCACCATGGTGAAAGAGTCCCTGCGTTGCCGCTAAGCAGCACATTGTGCGCCAGCACTGGGAAAAAGCAGGAATGCACAATTTTGCATTAAATACGGAGCATTGCTGCCCTTTCCCTGTCAAGCAGCGCAGCACAGCAAGGTGACTTGCTGAGCTGCGTCGCTTCTACAAAAGTATGCCCCTAAGAGCTTATCATACAACCCCTCCTATTTTGACGTCCCCAACTTGTAGGAGAGGCTACCAATGCAACATTTAGGTATGGTCGCAGGGAACAGTGCCTTTGACAACAAATTGGAACAAACTAAATATTTAGAACACACAGCAAATCATAAGAGGACATTTGATGGGTGGCCAGAGAGTCGGGTATTATACCCATCTCCCAGAAGAGAAGGGTGACCGAGAGAACAGATCAGATAAAGTGCCTGGTATAGTCGATCACTCACATGCAGGCAGCATTAAACATGCGCTGGCAGTAGCAGATGTTCATATGCATGTTCACAGGTCCAGTCTCGGGCCGTATTCCAAGATGAAATGTCCTAAAACACACTGAAACAATCATGGGCAGGACTTGGGAGAGCAGTGCCATGGGAGGATCAGGACAGCTGGTAACAGCCAACAATGGGCTCCTGATTCAGTCAGGCTCCCTGAGGTGGCATGAACAACCGTCCTCATTGAAACCATCACCTCCTGGAGATTCCTGGACATGCCACTGACAGAATCTAGCAACTTGTTTCGGATCAGAGAACATTTGTACCTTACAATTGATAGCGATTCACAATTTTTCCGAGTAAGTAGGCACATATGATATTCCTGCTTTCATAAATGTGCACTTAACTGGGAGAAACTCTCTCCGAGCAGCCTGCACGGCCATGGTAAAGTCAGGTTAAATGGTGATACGGTTATCTTGATACAAGAGATCTTGACGCACATTCACCAGCCACAGGATAGTGTTGTGATCCCTAAAATTCAACAGGTGGGCAATGATATTGTGGGTGGGGCACTCGGCATGGGGCGTAGGCCCAAGAAATGGTGGGCGTGCTTCACTGAGAACATAGGGTTGAGTGTAGCTCCCTCAAATATAGATTGCAGCTTTGTTCCATATGTTTCCATACGATCCTTAGCTGCAGATTCTGGAAGGCCCTGGATACACAAGTTTTTCGGTCGAGAGGGGGCTTCTAGATCTTTATTCTTTGCCTTAATGACCTCTAGAACCTTTTCCATACGTAGAGGTTGTTAGCTGAGATTATTAGTGTCATCTTCGGCATCAGATACATGCTGTTATCGGTCATCATGGGTAGCTATCTTTTCTTTCATGTGGTGGGGCTTGTCAGTTAGAATTCCTATCTTTGAGTCAATTGTGATTAAACTTTGTTTCATTTCAGTCTGTAGGCAGGGTAAACCTTGCTTCAATGGACCAATGGCAGGGAGCTGTGTCTGAGAGGACCCCTGACTTGGTTTCTCATTGGTGAACCTCAAGTGTGCTGATTGTCAAAACCAGCATGAGCAGAGCCCAGACATATGTTCAAGTGCAGCAGATCCGTAGAGGCATTTGTTAGGGCGCAGAGGTCAACAAAGGAATCCCATGGCTTATCAGATGGGGGAGGGGCAAGGGGTCTCTTCTTGTAGAATTCTGGACGCTCAGCAAGGATGAAATAGTCTTAGCGTGGCCGTTCCTTGAATGATAAAGGTGTTGTAGGGATACATTTGTTGGATATTTTCACCCATGTGTAGAGGATCCCAAGCACTTCTTCAAAATATATCTTCTTTAGTGTAGCCATTCGCCTTACTTCAGGAAGGCCAAGACTAGGACATAATTTGTTAAAAACGGTTTGCACCCAATAAAGAAGGATATATTGGCCATTTTCTTCAATTTATATTTAAAAAAGGTCAAAATATCCTTCATAAACAAGAAAACATTTGAGGAGCTGAGTATTTTTTTCTTATAAATATCGTTTTAAACCTTTTTTTTTAAAATGGAGAGGACAGAATGGGGCAAATTAGACATATAGGCTGTAGTGTAGTAATAAAAACAGGCACTGTACTTTTAAGGGCTTACGGGCCTCAAGTGTCCGGTCATGACCAACAGTTGCTATAGTTATTTTTTTACGAAGCAAGATAGAGTACAAGTAAAGACAAAACTGGGCTGGACAATGCTTAGTTGCATTTCCAAAGCTGAATTACGACCAGTTTCGAAAGTTGGCTTTCAAATGTATGAATCCGATACAAGTCATGTTTTATGAACAAGTTAGGTAGAATTGTCATGCTAGCAGGCCATACCAATAGCAGAATCTGAAAGCCATAAACACATCTATCATGGTATCAGTGTAATATGTGTCATATCTGTACCATGTCAAAAGTGGCAAGAACACAGAGGAGAATACTTAGGAATCAATGCGACAATCTATATGGATAAAAAGCACCTTCTCTGTGCTTTAAGGTAATAGCAAAGGTGTACGTTGAGATCACTTGTTGGCTGCAAAATAGCAAAGGAAATTGCCACGCAAGCAGCTCTTGGCTTTAATGGAGGCAAAACAGCTGATCAATACAATCAATTGATTCAAGGCAGATTACCTTTTCTCCCAGTACCTCAAATGTATGCAAAGTTCCATCTTTACAGAATGCTCTCTCAGAGGCGTTGCTTCCATCGGTGCATCAGGTGCAGTGGCACCGGGTTCTAGAGGCCTGAGGGTCCACTGGACCCTGATTATTGCTGTATCGTATTATTCAAACAGTAGGGGGGGGTTCATTTCCTTCCTTGCACTTGAGTCCATGACACACTTGCTGCGCTACTTCCCTAAACTGGACAAATAACTTGTGGTCTCAGTCGGACCCCCCATATGCATTGCAGACTGGCTTATGAGACTCAAAGGGTGTGGCTGGGTTTCTCCGGAGCCTCACTATTTCATAGCTCAATATTCCGTGCAGCCATAGGGTTAGAGACAGTGCCTCCATAAGAGGAGAGGAGCAGCAGCCACTGTTCCACCCACCCACCCACCCACCCACCACCTTTTATTTGCATCGGCCGCAACGGAGTGCTTCACACATACATATGTGTGTGTGAAGCACTCCGTGGCGGCCGATGCAAATAAAAAGTGGTGAGTGGAGGGGGCACAGGGGGAGCGCGGGAGGGGAGCGTGGGAAGCACTCCGTGGCAGCTGATGCAAATAAAAAGTGGTGAGTGGAGGGGGCACAGGGGGAGCGCGGGAGGGGAGCGTGGGAAGCACTCCGTGGCAGCTGATGCAAATAAAAAGTGGTGAGTGGAGGAGGCACAGGGGGAGCTCGGGAGGGGAGCGTGGGAAGCACTCCGTGGCAGCCGATGCAAATAAAAAGTGGTGGGTGGAGGGGGCACAGGGGGAGCGCGGGAGGGGAGCGTGGGAAGCACTCCGTGGCAGCTGATGCAAATAAAAAGTGGTGAGTGGAGGAGGCACAGGGGGAGCGCGGGAGGGGAGCGTGGGAAGCACTCCGTGGCAGCCGATGCAAATAAAAAGTGGTGGGTGGAGGAGGCACAGGGGGAGCTCGGGAGGGGAGCGTGGGAAGCACTCCGTGGCGGCCGATGCAAATAAAAAGTGGTGAGTGGAGGGGGCACAGGGGGAGCGCGGGAGGGGAGCGTGGGAAGCACTCCGTGGCAGCTGATGCAAATAAAAAGTGGTGAGTGGAGGGGGCACAGGGGGAGCGCGGGAGGGGAGCGTGGGAAGCACTCCGTGGCAGCCGATGCAAATAAAAAGTGGTGGGTGGAGGCGGCACAAGGGGAGCGCGGGAGGGGAGCGTGGGAAGCACTCAGTGGCGGCCGATGCAAATAAAAAGTGGTGAGAGGAGGGGGCACAGGGGGAGCGTGGGAGGGGAGCGCGGGGTGAAAAATAAACAAAAGACTTACCTGATGCTGCCGGCCACTTCATGCCTCGGTGCACCTCTCATGATCCCAGCACTCCCTAGGACATATCACAGACTCTCCATCCGATCCAGATGCTGCTCTCATGCTATACCTAGTAAGACAGCAGCGTGGAGATTGGCTTGAGCGGCCTGGTTTGATGCACGCTGAGGCACAGGAAGTCTGTGCTGTTCATCTACCCAGCTGTGGAATACAGCTGGGGTTGGAGAAACCTAAGTGTGCATGTCTGTTTGGCCAGCCTAAGATGGCTGGCCTCAGAGACATGCGCACTTGTAGAAGTACCTACCGGCCCGCCTCCCAACCTCTCGGTGTCAATCAGGATGGCCCAGCCCGTCCCGCCCTTGAATTAGCATACTGGGCTTAGCCAGGAAAAATAAAATGATAATAACATGTTTTATTACCCTTTTATTTTTCCTTTATTCACTGCTCAGACAGCAGTACAGCAGAGCTCCTCTTCCTTAACGGAGGAGCTGCTGCTGGAACCACTACAGAAGAAAAAGTTTATTTTACCTGGTGTGTCAAGCATCCTCACTCTATTCCTGCATTAGTTCCTGCACTAATGCATTGTGGTCTATATACCATCGACATTTTGAACTATGACCTTCTTTTTCCAGACATGCTTGCTATCTCTCTTACACTAACATTCACAACTGTATCTTTTCTGTCTTTCCATCTGCATGTCCAAGGACACAGGAGAAAGGGGGCAGGTAAGATGAGATTGCATGGTACTTAACAGAATATATATGATTCAGATATAAGCGATTGCCAGCAGGGAAGGGCATGGGTGGCCGAACCTCTGCACGTTTGTGTTATCGCCTAATGTGTTGTGTTCTTGCTTTGCTTCCATTGAATTCATTAGTTGAATTTATACACCTGAAAATAGTGATTTGTAGGTGAAAAGTTCCGGACTGGAGACAGTGTCCACAATGACCTGGTGTTTGGTGGTCAGTCTACATGGTGTCAGGGTAGGGAGAAAGGGATTCATGCACTGACCCGGTAACGGTTGCCCTCCCCACCAGGATGGTAGAACAGATTTCAGCAGTAGTGCTTAGTTAATGGTAACAGGTGCGATGGAACACGTGTCACTCGCACAGTTTGAGCACATTCCGTGTAAACAAGTCTTCAACACATGATAGGGATTTTTTTTTTTTAATTTTTTTTTTTTTATTTTAGTCCTCATCTCACCAGTAACACGTGTGGGTCTTATGAAGCCGCTTAAACGATTTATGGAGGAGAAGGCCCACGGCTTACCACATATGTTTCCATTGGTTAACCAGTCCCTTGTTTTGTATGGGTAACTGGTGTAATCATTGGACAAAGTTATTGAGTCGTAGGTTATGACCCCAGTTCAAAAAGGGGTGCCAAAGGTTAGTAGACGCGTCACCTACCCCATCATACTCCAGATGCGCCATTGCGAAGGAAACCTTAAGCCAGTCTTCTCTGTTGGGTGGTTGTTTATCCTTCCATCGCTTACATATTTCCCTTCGCGCAAGCAGAACCAAGTATAACAATTAACCTCGTTGCTGTTGTGACGCCTTAGTGCAGAATAGATTATCATCCCCAAAGAAAATCAGTGACACGTTGATCTCAATAATAGAGTTGAACACGTCTTTGAGAGTTTCTCCGATTTCCTTCCAGAAGGTCTTAATTTCTGAACATTCAAAAAATATATGTATATCGTTTGCTAGGGGGAGATTGCACCTATAGCATTTCGGAGTTGGTGCTGGAGCAAATTTCGCGATTCTAGCTGGTGTATAGTAAAGTCTATTGATAACAAAAAAGGGATTCTTTTTTAGAGCTGCAGGTTTGATAAATTTATACAGCAGCTTCAATGATGGCTCAAACAGTGCTTCTATTGTTGGCTCAAAGGGGGACTGCTCCCATATTTTAATCGATGAGGGTGTTTCCGGGTCTACGGCTTCAAGTGCTAAGTTGTACCACACTGATACCTCTTTTTTTAATGCCTGGGCGGAGTGGCACAACTTTTCAACCTCCCAGTTTCCTTTTACTTGCTCTCTCTCTGCTTCGTACCACGAGGTAAGCTGTAGGTATTTAAATCTGGAGAAGCCTGTGCCAATCTTGGCCCTCAAAACCTCCCATGGAAGAACCCCCTCAGAGACCACCAATTCCGACCAGATTGTAATTCCAGCCCTCTTTATAGGTAAGGCCAGCCCATCCTTTAAACAGTAAGGTGTCCCCGGGGAGTCCCAAATGGGGGCATAGTGTGAGTAATACCCTATCCCCCATGTAGTTCTTACTTTAAGCCAAAGAGCTAGAGCTGCCCTTAAAACCTTCAAACGTACTTTTTTGAAGTACTTTGTAGCACCAAACTTATGCAGAAATGCCTCTACTCTTCCTCCCTCTTCTGCCGTTCTTGTCATTTCATACAGCAGTTTCCCCCACGCCGAGTCTTCAGGTCTCATCAATAGCGAACGGATAGCTTTAAACTGGAAGGCCACTGCGTACCAGCATATATCCGGGAGTGCCAAGCCCCCCTTGGCTAGTTTACGTCTAAGTTTTTTCCAAGATAATCTGGTACCCTTATCTCCCCAGATAAAACTCCCGATCTTACTCTGAACTTTGCTTATTAATTTTTGAGGGAAGGAGAGAGGAATAGCAGAGAAGATGTAAGAGAGCTTGGGGAGAATGGTCATCTTCACCAGGTTAACTTTCCCATATATGGTCAAAGGGAGGTTCCTCCATCTAGAGAAGAGACGATCAATTTCTTTAGTTACTCTAGACAGATTTACAGAGGGAACTCTGGCTAGGTCTTTAACTATGTAAATACCCAAGTATTTTAGTTCTAATGAGTCAACCCCTCCCCATTGTTCGACATTCCAGCCCATCACCTCCGTCTTAGATTTGTTTACCAGGTAACCTGACAATGCTCCAAATTCCTCCGTAATGGACTCTAATCGAGAAAGAGCGACCCCAGGATTATTTGTGAATACAGTCAGGTCATCAGCATACAGTGCTAATTTGCAACTGTAGGAATGGGATTTAAAGGGATGAATTTCGTTATCTAGCCTGATGGCTTGGGCTAGTGGTTCAATATAAAAATTAAACAGAAGTGGAGAAATCGGGCATCCCTGCCGTGTCCCTCTCTGAATGCTAAAGCCTGGTGTGAGTATCCCGTTCAGTAAGATACGGGCAGATGAACCTTGATAGCAATTTCTCAGAGTTTGGATAAAAATTGGGCCAAACCCTAATGTTGCCAATACCTCCCATAAGTAGACCCAGCAAACTCTATCGAATGCTTTGGCCGCATCCAAGGCTATTATTGCCAAAGGATCAGATCTTGTAGTGGCCAAATCGATGTTACCTATCATTAACTGAGTTTGCTCGGATCTGCCTACCTTCTACAAACCCCTTTTGGTCTGAATGGACCAACTTTGGGACTAGCTTCGCCAATCTCCCTGCCAACACGCCCATAAAGATCTTATAATCTGCGTTAAGCAGGGAGATAGGACGATAGGAGTCAGCGCTTAATGGGTCTTTACCTGGTTTAAGGATCAAGACTATAGTTGCCTCTTTCCAGGACTCTGGTACCCTACCGGCAGGGCTATAAACCGCATTAAAAAGGGAACACAAGGCGGGGGTCAATTCTTCCGCCAGAAGTTTGTAGACTTCATTTGGGAGTGAGTCTGTACCGGCAGCTTTTTTATTCTTGCTTTTATTGATTTGCCCACTTATCTCTTCCATCCTAATGGGGGCCTCTAGTTCCCTTCTACATTCCTCTATTATGGAGGGAAGAGATTTAGTGCTTAACCAAGCTTGAATTGAGCACAGGGAGGGCTCCAGGTCCTCTTTATACAGATCTGAAAAGAGGGAAATTAAGCAGGATTGGAGATCTTCAAATCTGCTTGAGGTTTCCCCCGCGCTGTTTATTGTTAGTCTATTGATGTTATTTTTCACTCTATCTGTTCTAGCCTTCCAGGCAAGTAGGGCCCCTGCTTTTTCACCGTACTCAAAGTTCTGCATGTTTCTTGCATGCCATTGTGCCCTGCACTTTGAATCTAACTTCCCTCTGTATTCCCGTCTTACTTCTTCTAGGTCTTTTAAGACTTGCGGTAGTTGCTCCAAATCCCCCGGGGGAAGTCTGTTCCTATCCCTCTCCAACTGACTTATTTTTGTCTCAACAGTTTTTAGGGCAATAGCTTCAGTTCTGTTTTTAAAACAGATGAGGCTATGGAGATTACCTCTCAAGTTAGCCTTGTAAGCGTCCCAGATAAAATCCCATGACGTTGATTCCCCATTCAGTTCAAAAAAGTCGTTAGAGGAAAGCTTAACAGCTTTAATAATCTCCTGATCGGCCAACATCGCTCTATTTAGTGTCCATCTAGGCTGGAATGCCGTCCCCTTAACTCTGTAGACAAACTGAATTGATGCATGATCAGAAAGGTGGCAAGGTTTAACTAATATATCCTCAATGTTGTTGAGGGATAATGAGTCTACCAAGACATAATCTATTCGGGAGGAATGACCGTACTTTTTGCTGTAGAACGTAAATTCTTGTAAATCGCCTTTCTTTGCCCTCCAAACGTCTGCCAAGTCTAAATCCTTTAGTAAGTTAATGAAGGCTCGACGGGATTTTGGGGCACCAATGTAATAGCTGAGGTTGGATCTATCCCTAACTGGGTCAAGGAGTAGGTTAAAGTCACCGCCGATAACCAAGGGAAGTGTTGTCAGAGTTAAAATCGACTGAAGTTTACCAATATAGGAGGGGTCGTCAGTGTTTGGTCCGTAGTATGAGACACAGGTTAAGTTAATATCATCAACGGACAAATTGGCCACTAGCCACCTCCCGGATGTATCAGACTGACAATTTGATATCAAACAATGTAGGCCCTTTTTGACCAAGATTGCCACCCCTCTATTATGGACTGACTGCTGTGAGGTACAAAAACAGTCTATCCAGGGGACCCTGGAGAAAAGGAGAGAACTTTCCATTTGGCTCAGGTGGGTCTCCTGTAAGATACAGATCTGGGCCGAAGAAAGCTCAAGCTGTTTTAAAATCAACCTTTGCCTACGGGGGCACCTTAACCCATTGACATTCCAGGAAGTGAAAATGACCCTTCTCCCCGTATTACGATTACAAGCCATTACTTTGGATCAGACCTACAAACCAGCTATTCCCAAAACCAATATTTGATGTGAGATGAGATTCATTTTTTTTATTTTTTACCCACTGCTCCCCACCCGTGTCCACCCTCCCACCCTTTGCCCAACCCCCCCTGTGCCTCCCTCCACCTTGAGGAGCCCTCCCTTCCAATAGGCAAGCCTATTCGACCCCAGCCCCCCCCCCCCGAACCAAGGAAAAATACGAGTGTTAAGCCACATTGAGGATTTATTATTTTAACCCTCATATTTTTACATCTACCTGAGTTACATACCAAAGACCTATTTCCCTTTACTACTTTTAATCCTCTCAATTAAAGCATCCGCTTCTTCTCCAGTTTTAATTTGGTGCATCTGGTTATCCCACATTATGCGGAGAAGAGCGGGAAACTTCAGTTGAACTTTAGCTCCAATACCTTTCAGCTCCTCCATTCTTTTCCCCAGCTCCCATTGCCTTGAAGCCGTCGCATGAGATATATCCGATCTTATTTGAAAGGAGAAAGGAGTAGATCCCCTAAAGTTAATGGAACCCTCTTTGAGAGCGGCGGACAAAATCAATTCCTTTACCGAGTAAGTCAAAAAATTAATCAGTATTTTCCTTGGCTTTGACCTGGCTGGGTTCCTCCTAAAGGGATCTCTGTGTATTCTCTGAATATCATGAACGAGATCAATCTCTGGTGCGCCTATCAGGACAGTCTCTTTTAGAAGAGATATGATGAACCCCTTTAAGTCGGCTCCCTCCAGGGCTTCGGGGACATTCAGGATTCTTAAATTGTTTCGGCGGGAGTAATTTTCCAAGCGTTCTAGGTCCTCTCTAAGGTCCTTATTCTGAGCTAATACTTTAGCCATATCCCCAGCTGTTGAATTAATAGAGTCCTTTATTTTCGGGATCTCCAGCTCTATTGCGTCGGTTCTTAATGAGACCTCATCCAATCTATTAGAGAGGACCTCACAGGAGGCTTGTATGGCTGCCTGATTAGTCTCAGAGATATTAAATCTTTTGGATAGTTCTGCTTGGTTCATCTCGGACACCTTGAATCTATTCGACATTTCCTCTTTGATACCGAATAGAATGTCAGCGAGGGAATGCGGCTCAGTTCCTGCGATAGCTAAGCATGAAGCCGATGCAGGCCCGAGGCCATAGCTATACCCATCTTATCGAGGCCATCTGATAGAGACTTTCCAACCGACGAGGGAGAGAGAGCAGAACTAGGTTCCCCATCCTGAAAGGTCTCTTCCCCTTCTATCTGGACTCCTTGCAAGGGGGAACATGATAGGGATGAGATGGAAAAGTATGGCCCTGATGTAAAGAAGCTATAATCAGCTGAAAGGAGGGGTGACATGATTTCCTCCATAAGTGAAGTCTCCTTTCTGTAGCAACATTGCCTTAATTTCTACTGCAGTGAATCCTCTAGTGGAAATTATAATTGTAATTGCATTTATATAGCCCTTACTACCCCTGACGAGGCGTCAAAGCGTTTTTTTTAGTGTGTCGCACGCTACTCAGAGAACTGAAAAAGTATTAGTGGTGAATTAGTATAGGAGCTATGAAATTGATATGAGCGGTGGACATGTACGTTTGTTATCTGGATTGAAAAAGGATAGTTGAGGGATAGAAGAGGGAAGGGTTTGCACTTATATAGCGCTTGCTACCCCTGATGAGGTGTTGCAGCACTTTTTGGCAAGTAGCACGCTACTCCAGAACCCAAACAGGATTAGTGGGGAATCAGTATAGGGAAATATGAAATAAATTTGGAGGTGGACATGTTGGTCTGTTAGTTGGATTGAAAAGGATAGAGGAGGGATAGAAGAGGGAAGGGTCTAGAAAGTGTTTTTTTTAGCTCATAGCAGTAGGAGGAGATTTGGTATGAGTAAAGGGGAGATGGAGGGAGAAAGAGTCAGAAGGAAGGGTTTAGAAAGGCTTGTTTGGGAGATCTGAATAGTAAAAGAGGTATGAGATGATGCAAGGAGGGGTAGAAGAGGGAAGAGTCTAGAAAGGGTTATTTTGGGAGTCATAGTAGTAGAATGGTGTTTGGGATGAGTCAGAGTGGAGGTAGAGGATATATTTAGACAGGTGAAGGGTGAGAAATAGGGTAGTGCTTTGGAGATGCTGAACTAGAAGTAAAGTAACAAATATAAAGATGCATAAGTACATGGGCGGTATATATGTATAAGGAAGGTAACTTATATAGATTTAAGTTGTATTTAATAAACTCAGAATTTCAAGTGTAATCTAGTTAATTTATTTATTTTTGTTGTTGTAAATCAATAGTGAAGCAATTGTAGATAGTCATGCTAGAAATTTACTTATTTATGCAGTGACCTATATACAAGTAATTTGTACTTTTGTTAAGAAGATCTAACGAATATCTATATTATTATAAATATAATCATTACATACGTTTATACAAAGCAATACACATATATAGGTACACATGTATAGTCCAAATAAATGCTTTATATACAAAGGGATATGGTGTATAATTAAGTTTGAATATGGTGGTTATGTGGGAAAAAGCCAACTTTTAAGTAGTTTTTTTAAGATAAGGTAGCTATCCGTGGATCTTATGTTTGAGGGTAAAGAGTTCCATAGTTTGGCTGCTTGAACAAAGAAGGATGTGCCACCTATGTTTTTTTTCTTGTATAGTACGATTTTGAGGCGAGGTACCAATCTAGAGCAGAGGTTCCTTTGTTGAATCTATTTGGTGATTTTATCCCTGATGAAGAGTGGTCCTGTTCCATGTATCGCTTTGTGGGTGATACAAAGCAGCTTGAATGTGGATCTTCTGGCAACCGGTAACTTATTTAGGGCTTTCAAGGCAGGGCAGATGTGGGCTTGTGGCTTTATATGTAAGAGTAGTTTGGCAGCAGAGTTCTGAATCTATTGTAGTCTTTTCATAGTTGCTAAAGATGATCCGAGGTAGAGGCTATTGGCATAATCGAGGTTAGACAGACCAAGATAGATAGCAGCCTGGACCTTGTGTGGAAATCCCAGGTGGGGGCAGAAGCGTCGCAGAGCTTTTATAGTAATGAAACTTGATCTTGCTAGGTTGTCCACTTGGGCATTCAGTGATAACTTAGAATCCATGGTAATTACGAGGTTTCTTACTTTCTTTGATACTTTAGGCCGTGTTCCCAGCTTGTCAGGCCAGGCGGTGAGTGGGTGGTAATTTTTCCAATTGCCAAACATACGTATTTTTGTTTTGGAAGCATTCAGTTTGAGATGACTCCATGTCATCCACTGATCTACAGCTCTCAGGCAACTGAAAATGTGTGAGTTTCCAATGTCTTTGGGGCTTTCCAGTTTAAGGAGTATTTTTGTGTCATCTGCATAGATATAGCATGTGAGGTGAACCTGATTGATCAGTACCGGTAATGACTTCATGAAAAGCATGGGCGAGATGATAGAGCCTTGAGGGACCCCTGCTTTTGTGGAGTACGGTTTGGATGAGAAAGTGGGGGTATGGATGACACTAGTTCTGTTTAGAAGGTAGGATGTGACCCAGTTGAGAGCAGTCCCCTCTATGCCGGCTTCCTAGGCTCTTTGTATTAGAGTGTTGTGGTCAAACATGTCAAAGGCAGCTGAGAAGTCCAAGTAAAGTAGTGCAGCAACCCCGTTCCGGTCAAATGTGTTCTTAAGGTCATCTCAGATGGCAACGAGGGCAGATTCTGTGCCTCTGGCTGGGTGGAATCCTTTTTAGAAGTCGCAAAGTATGGAATTATCTAAAATGCATTGTGACATCTGGGCAAATGCTGCTTTTTCTATCAGTTTGCCCAGGAAAGGACACTTTGTAATTGGTCTGCAGTTGTTGGGGTTGAGCGGGTCCAGGTTTGTTTTCTTTAGCAATGGGTGTCTGTGTGAATATTTTTTTAGATCTTCTGGATATATTCCCATAGTTAAGGAATTATTGATAATTCTCCTTACTGGTGTTGTAGCAGAGGTAGTTAGAAGAATTTTCTTGAAGGTTTGTAGTAGACACAGGTCAGAAGGGCTGCCAGCAGGCTTGCTTAGACCAGGTCCATACATTCATTGAGTGATATTTGTTAGAAGGAATTGAGAGGCCGTGTTAGCATACTCTTGCGTTGTTTTTGGGAAAGAGTTCGGTGCTGGTGGATTTTCTTTGTTTTAAATAGGAGTCCAACATGCCTGATTGTGTCATGTAATGATTTGTTAGTTTGTCTGTGAATTCTTGAGTAATGGGATGAGCTCCTTCTAGACAATTTGGTTTACGAACTTCGGTGAGAATTTTATAGAATTCTTTATTTGCACATTTAACATTTATTATTCTGTCTGAATAGTATTTTTTCTTAGCTTATTTGATTGCTGACTTATAAAATCTGTTACGTTTCTGCGGGTGAAGTTTCTCTTGATTGGTGTTTGTTTTGAGCCAGGTAAGTTGTAGTTTTCTAATTTGCTGTGTTATGTCTTTTAGCTCTGTATTTCTCCACGGTGCCTGTTTTTTGTTTTGTTCTGTTGTGTTGCCTTTAGTGGTATCAGGATATCAAAAGCTTCCTGTAGCCACTCATATAGCTTTTTAACAGAATGTATTGTGTCTTGACGTGTACTGGATGTTAGTTGTGTTTCTAGGTGTTCAAAATTGACGTTCTTCCACGGTCGATAGGTGGAGGCATGTAAGGTGGTTTTAGCTGTGTTGCTTTGTGGTGTTTTATGTTGGAAAGCAAACAAATGGTGGTCTGACCATGTGACTGAAGTCATCATTTGAACAGTAACTAGTTGGAGAAAATAGACTGCCACCGGTTTTTGTGTACTCTATGTCCAAATGAGGTCTTGGTCTGCTCCTCTCCCTCTACAATCACCCGGTTTCGCTATTTTTTCCAGTAAATTACATTTTTGATCTATACCCTTAATATCCTTTAGCGCTTCTCATGTAGTGGCGCTCTAATTAGACTATGAACATTTATGCTTATAAACACACCATATTAGTCAAACAGGGAATGAGGATTCCATGACGCCGGTCTGCAGGATGTCACTGCTCCCCCCAAGGCTCCCATAGCAGAGGCAGGGCCAAGGTGTGCAGCCAGTAGGCACCTTCAAGGGGTCACAGAACTTTGAGCAGGCAGGCTGCAGTCCACTCCATCACTGGCAGGCGGCGCAGAGCTGGTCTGATTCCAGAGGGCAGAGCTCCCACCTTCCAGGTCCGAGTGCCAGAAGGCTGGCATGCCGGAATGTGGGAAGCCAGCCCCATCTTACGACAGACAGGACAACTGAGACAAAACACAGCGCAGGGCCAGAATAAAGGTGTCGTAAGACAGGGAAACACTCTGGGAGACACTGGAATCAGACAGGGGTCCTCACGCAGACAGTGCTTTCAGTGCCTAGACACAGGGAGCAGCCATGCCCTTGAGCAGGATCCGGGACTGAAAGGTACTTCAGAACCTGCTGATATAATGACTTTGACACAGAGGGACCGTCCTGCCGCGGCTACGAGCCAGCGAGGTGCGCCTGTGCCAGCCTTGAAAGGCAGCCTTTTTTACAGAATGCATTTGACTTTTAATCAAAGTCAAGCAATTCTAACATGATCGATAGCTTCTTGCGCGTTCCCCTGAGATGTGAACACTTAGCGCCGCCCAGGCTCTGGCACGCGGCACTCTGCTCCCTCTCCATCAGACGGGATGGTTCATTGGGAGGTAGAGGTGGGGGGGGGGGCGAGCAGACCACAAGCCAGTGAATGTGTGTAAAAGGCCGCTTTATTGAAACAGGTGCACATAACATTATAATTCCTCGGCAAACGCCTTACAAAACTAAACCTCACTAAATAACCAAATACCTGACCCTTAACCCCGCCCCTAAAATGTTCTTGAACGCCCCCACCTGTACCTTACAACATTACAAACAATACAATGAAATGCATCAAAACATATAACCCCATAACTTCAACCAATCCGTTAAACAATCTCCCTGCCTGCTTCTTTACAACTGCCAATCACCGAACATGTATAACCGAACATAGGACTTAACCTGCCTACCCTTTCCCTGTCAATAACCCAAATCCAACAATAACCAAAAAACCTCTGTCAACCCTGGCAAACTTCCAACAACCCCCGCACGGCACCTGTTCCAAGCGACAGTACATAGCCAGCCCCTTGGTCACCTGTCCCAACAAAGCCATCGAAAACCAGAAAAAAGGGGGGAAAATCAAAAAAAAACCAGACTAACAGGGAGGAGGGGGGGGGGGGGGGGAATTAATCCGCCTAAAGCTCCCAGCCACCAGGTCACAAACCTAAAATGGTGGCTGGGAGCAGGAGCCCAAAACATTTATATGTGGGCTACAAAAACATGTAGCCGAAAACCAAAATGACTGGCCTGAAGCCTGTCCACCCCCCTCCCCCCCGCCGCTCCCAAACTGCCGGGGGGGGGGACACCTCCCTGTGGTCGGCTACCCCCCAAGCTCCCCTTGGGAGGGAGGGGTGGGGGGGAGCAGACCACAAGCCAGTGAATGTGTGTAAAAGGCCGCTTTATTGAAACAGGTGCACATAACATTATAATTCCACAGCAAACGCCTTACAAAACTAAACCTCACTAAATAACCAAATACCTGACCCTTAACTCCGCCCCGTCCCTAAAACTTTCTTGAACCCACCCCCACCCCCGTACCTTACAAAATTACAAACAATACAATGAAATGCATCAAAATGTATAACCCCATAACTTCAACCCATCCGTTAAACAATCTCCCCTGCCTGTTTCTTTACAACTGCCAATCACTGAACATGTATAACCGAACATAGGACTTAACCTGCCTACCCTTTCCCTGTCGATAACCCAAATCCAACAATAACCAAAAAACCTCTGTCAACCCTGGCAAACTTCCAACAACCCCCGCCACCCAGAAAGAAGGGGGGGGAGAGAACTACCTCCCCTTTCTGCCCCCCCCAAGTAGGCTAGCCCCCACCCCCTAAGAAGAATGCGTCTGGACTTTTAAACATCTCAACAACACCTCCCTAATCTCCAGCTAATAAAGGTCCTTGCCAAGCCTTGATAGATGCACTCCGTCGTCTCTGAAAAATTCCACTGCCTCAAAGCGCGGTTCCTTGTGATTCACTCTCCCGAAACCAAGATGTCGACAAAACCTGGACATTTCAGAGTTCACCTTCCTCCGTGCCCTGTCAATGGCCCTCGGGTTCAAAGCATCCCCACGGTATCAAGTCCTTCCACAACATCCCTCCCTTACCCTTCCAGACAATTTAAAAAAGGCGTTAATTAAAACCCAACATTGCACCAAAATAACACCGGCATGCCTGGATCTACGCCCATTTGATAAAAGAATGCCCCACAATCCAAATGGCCAATTCCTTCAATTGGGGCCCAGCCCTAGAACCTGTAACGAGAAAAATAGAGTAAGACTCAAACAGAGGAGGATGATGCATGCGCCTCCACCGCATTCCCTCTGATATAGCGTTGATAACAGTCTGAAGACCAGCGCCCCAGCCGCATTATGTCCTCCCATGTCCAGCCCCTGTTATGTGCCTCTGTTGCTGCCCCAATCCTGAAAGAATGCGTCCCATAACCCGCCCCATCCATCCCAATACTATACAGAGCTTTCCGCAAAACCATGCGCAGCTGGTAATCTGTCACCCTCTTCCCATTCACATGCCTGAAAACCACCTCTGCCCCCGAACCACCAGACACAGCATGCCAACGGCGGGCTCAATGAAGCGGACATGTTGATGGAGGTACCGCCGCCTCCAACCTGACCCCCTGTAAGGTACCAACCGGGGCTGCCTTTTTGGTACGCGGGTGGCCCCGTTCACTCACCGAAGAAGTCCGTGGGTGCTTGAGCGACGTGCAGGCGGCCACAGCCGTTGCGACGCCCGCCGATGCCGGCCGCGCCGGCCCAGCCACCTCGCCGATCACCATGTCCATCTGGCCCGCTTCCCTCAGGAGCCGGAGGGCCTCCAACATGCGATAATCCTCATGTGACATCATGTAGCTGAAAAACTGCCTTAAGCGCTAAAACAAGCCACACTAAACAAAGAATTAGCCTGCACAACTACTCAGCCTAACTTCCCAAAAATTAATCCGCCTAAAGCTCCCAGCCACCAGGTCACCAAACCTAAAATGGTGGCTGGGAGCAGGAGCCCAAAAAATGTATATGTGGGATACATTTGGGCTACAAAAACATGTAGCCCAAAACCAAAATGACTGGCCTGAAGCCTGTGAACCTCCTCCCCCGCTCCTCCCAAACTGCCCGGTGGGGGACCTCCCTGCGGTCGGCTAACCCCCCCAACCCCTCCTTGGCGGGAGTCCCGTGAGCACAGATCCAGGGAGCAGGACTCCTCCTGGAAGCAGCCAAGCCCCTGGGACAGCCATCGGTGCCTGGGCATTTACACTCCTGTGCCTTCAGTTTGTAAAACCTGCTCTGGTCATGCTGCTTCGAGCATGTGTACTTCCGGGGCAGCTGAGGGGTTCGCCCTTTGGGCCCCCAGACATGGAGATCCAAGTGAAATGTTTAAACGTGGAGTTGCAGAAGGAATGCTTGTAGCAGCCTTAAGTTGCCATGACACCCTTGCCCTGCATCCTAATCTCAGATGATGACCTCACTTCCTGTATTATGAGTGACGCGACTCTGTGTTAAGAAAGGCAAGACGTAAGGCATGGCATTACATCATGAAAGATGTTACATTACTAACAACGTCTTACACATGCATGCCATGATTGGTGCATGATATATTACCAAAAACTCAAATGGGGAATAGATCACTTGACCTGAGTAACCAGGGTTTGCGATATTCGTGCAGTGTACCGATAAAAACCCTCATTCATGTTAACAGGTTGGAAGAGCGGTATATCTTGATTCTCCGCTCTGTTATTAATAACCCTGGTTACTCAGGTCAAGTGATCCATTCCCCATTTGATTTTTTGATATTCAAGTAAAGAAGCTAAGTGGATCACAAATCCTTCTTTCTCCCTCCTTGTTGACTATAATTGCATGATATATTACAACATGAATGACATGCTTTGGTGAAAAGCACATAACATTATGAAAGGCATATGAAATGAGGAACGACATATTAAATTATGAGCGGTCTTTGATATTATGAAGGTGATGAAATATGACCTAAATGTTGTATTATATAATGAATGGCATTTTGAAAAATGAATGGCACAATGCACTATGAATGACAATATATTATAAATTACCTTCGATAATATGAACGATGAAATGTGACCTAAATGGCGTATTACATTATGAATGACATATTACATTATGAATGATATTACCTATTGAATGACATATGAAATGATGAATGATATTATATTAGGAAGGGCTTTTTGCATTATGAGTGACATGAAATATGAACTAAATGACGTATTACATTATGAAAGACATATTACATTATGAATTATATCACTTTATGAATGACATGAAATGATATTGCATCGTGAATGGGTTTTTGCATTATGAATGACATGAAATGTGACCTAAATTACGTAATATATGAGGAATGACATTTGAATAACATGAAATATGACTTGACGTATTCCATTATGAATTCCACACTAGTATTGACTTTTTAACATTATGAATTGCTTACTATACTATGAATTGCCAATGTCCAATAGCGTCCTGAATTCCATTGTGCATGACATTATTTAGAAACCATTCACACTCTGATGTTCATACTCCTCACTGGACAAGATGTCATCGCTTGATGCTGTTATCTTTGAGGAGACCAACACGTGCCTCCGTTTAAAGGCTGAGGATGGCAGGAGGCAGCATGGAGCCCTTGGTGACTCCATAGGTGCATGGGGTCCTTTGTGACCTGGAGTTGCCCAATGTGAACAAACTGGCATTGAGTGGAAAGGTAGGAGTAGAAACAGTGAGCACATTGCCGGTGAATCCCACTTGAGACTCCAGGGTGTGCATGAGGGTGTGTTGAAGGCAGCTGAGAGGTCCAGTGATATTGAGGGTCAGGGGTCATCTGCAGCCAAGAGGGCATTGTCCACGATGTGTGAAGTAGCAGTCTCGGTGCTGCAGCGTGATCTGAAGCCAGGCTGGTAGCCGTGTACGAGATGCTTAACATGGATGTTACCTTGGAGTTGAAAGTAGACTGCCGTTTCAATAATCTTGCTAAAGAATGGTAGGTGAGTGATGGTAGTTGGGAAGGCCCTCAGGGCAGGAGTAGGTTTTTTAGGGGTGGGAGGATCAGGATTTGGTCTGTCTAGCTCGGTAAACCCTCCATTCCAATAGACTACGCCCGTAACCTCGGCATCACAACACAGTTTCTTCCGCCTGCTTCCCGACCCTTTGCATGTTGTGCAAGATCTTCAGGTGGCTCTCAATAAACCCCGGAAGGACCACCACGCAGGCCCTCATCACCAGCAGGCTAGATGATGGAAACACGCAAAACGCGGGAATCACTGCGTACCCACTTAAGAGACTCCAAACAATACAGAACTCAGCTGCAAGACTTATATGCGACCTCCCAGAAGGATCAACATCATACCCCATCGCAGGAAACTGCACTGGCCAATTCAGAAGAGATGCCAGTTCAAGCTGCTGACCCACGTCTACAAGGACCAGCATGCATCAACAAATGCCTAACCTTCCACTAACCGTCCAGACTGCTTCGATCAGCCTCCCTCTCCTTCGTAGAAACCCCACAGATACATTGGGCCTACAGAACGGAAAGCTCCTTCTCGCACCTGGCAGCCAAGGCCTGGAACAACCTCCCCCTGCACCTCAGGACCGCACCGTCATTCCAACAATTCTGATGAGACCTAAAGACCTGGATGTTTGAGTAATCACATCCACGCAGCAGCGAACAGCCCGAGCGCCTTGAGACCCTCATGGGTGATTTGCCATGCTCTACAAATGACTGATGATTGATTGATAAGAAGTGGCTTTCAGGGAGTTGAGTATGTGAGCGAGATCTGGGAGAGAGAGACCATTGGCCGACACCGGAAAATATTCATTACAATAATAATAATAATAATAATAATAATATTAATAATAATAATAATAATAATAATACAGCCATTTATAGAGCGTGAACAGCTACCTCCGAAGTGGTGTCCCGGCGCTAAATGCAACAAGTGACACGCAGGATCAAGGGTCACCGAGGATTAAACTAGGTTAAAAAGCCATGTTTTTGCCGCCTTCCTAAATTGTGTACCAGAAGAAATCAGGTGCAAGGAATTAGGGAGGGAATTCCATAACGTGGATGCCCCAAGCATAAGAGATCTGCCACCCAGCCGGGCTTTCTTCACACGTGGAGTGCAAAGTATTTTCTGGGAATTGGACCTCAGCGCACGCGTCTGCGTGTAGACACCTAGCCTCTGTTTCAAATAGCAAGGGCACGTTCCATGGAGTGCCCGAAATGCTAGTGTTGTTAAGGCCTTAAATTTGATTCTCTTGGCTACCGGAAGCCAGTGTAGTTCTCTGAAATGTGGAGAGATATGTTGCCGAAAAGGAACACGTTTGATCAATCTCGCAGCCGCATTTTGGACCATTTGGAGTTTCCTAACTAGGCAAACCGGTAAGCCTATATAGAGGCCGTTCGCGTAGTCTAGACGGGCAGTTACTCTGGCATGGACTACCAACCGGCGACAGCTCTCTGGCAGCAGGTGTATACATTTTCGCAAGTTTCTCAAGCTGCTGAAGCAGGCACCTGTTATCTGCTGAATTTGGGCTGAGAAGGATAAGTCAGCCTGCCATTTTACTCCCCGATTATTGGCACAGCCAACTGGCACGGGTGGCGAGCCCATTTCCGCTGGCCACCACAGGTCTGCGGCAGGGGGCTGGATTTTGCCGAAGAACATCACAACACAACACAGGTATTACATTGTAATGCCTTTACAACGCAAGGCGTTACAACGATGCATTGTTATAGGTGACCTTTGCAGGATTCTACTTGAAAGGCTGGATGTATAAGATGAAGCAGGCTTGCTATTGTCTGTGTGCTGTTAGATCGTCTGTATTTGTTTACTAAGAAGGTTCATGGCATTGCACTTTTCTGTGGAATGAGAAATAGGTGAGCCCCGCAGGGTGTTGATGCAGTGCTTGATTGTCTTGAACAGTGTTCTGCTTCTGTTAGTGGGTTCATGGCTAGATTTGGTATAGATTATGCTTTGGTTGATATGATGAGCTGTCTGCGTGTTGTATGGAGGAACTGTCCAGGGGTGTGGGTGGTTTGCATTGAATTCTTGGTGATGTTGAGAAGACAAGGTAAAATATGTGACCTTCGGAGTGTGTTGGTTCTGTGAGATGCTGTGCCATGTTGAGTGTATTGATGATATATATATCTCATTTAGTGGACATCGCGACTGGATAGTTATATGTAGGTGAGCTGTTTTTTGTGTTGCCAAAAACTTTGGCATGGTTTAACAAATCTCCACTACACTTTCCAAAAAGGTGGGGTTTTTTTTAGCACTTTTTGCATGGACGTTTGTGAGGTGATCTGTCAAGCAGGGCCCGAGAAAAAAGGGTGATCTAAAAACACAAAATCCCCATGCATTTTCCGTAGACTTCTTTAAAAACCACTACCGCAAAAAACTGATAAACAGAATTACACCAGATTTGGCAGGAAACTAGATCTTGGTCCTCAGATTGTGATTTGGTGTAAATCCGTGTAGGAGCCTTTTAGAAATTAAGGGTCAAAATTATTTGTATATCGGGACATTTGAGTCTGTGAGAGGCTTGCGAGAGTCTCACGGGAGCACCAGTTCAAAATAGAGCATTTTGATTGACCCAGGGAGCTTTATTTTCCTTGGGCTAATTCGATTCTGCAGGAGTTAGACTTCCAAAGGATTGATCAGTCTGATTGGATGCCAGCAACATCAGAAAAATGTTGTTGGCACCCATTACAGAACTCGGGGATTTAGTTCCCTGTCCTGAAGTTTAAAATGAAAAAAATATATTAGGGGACAGGGTAGGGATACTCTGTCCCCCCTGAGGCCCCATGGGGGGAACCCGGAAAGACCCCCCTGCCCAGGGCCAAAATTCCCTAAAATTGGAACATTTTGTTGTAATCCCCCAAGACTCATGCAGGATACACACCAAAAAAATGACGGTGGTGGGCCACCTTGTTTAACGGCCCCTTCCCCGAGCCATTAAAGGCCCCAGGGAGCCACTCCGGGACAGAAAAGTTGCATAAAAGGAGAGGCCTCCAGAGGTGGGACGCTCCTGCGAGTCCCGCAAGAGCAAGCGTTCTGATTGACTGGCTGTTGGAATGTTAGAAATGAAATGCCCACCATTACTGTTTACTGTGAAAAATTGGAGGTGAAGATGAAGTAAAAAAGCTATACGCTATATAAGGGTGCAGCAGAAAGGCATGCTGTCCCCCTAGATTTAGAAAGGAGGTGCCTAAGGGATAACTACTGAGAAGATAATAAATATATATTGTCTTAAGCACATTTTTATGATCTTGCAGGACACTAGCAGCATCGTGAATAGAAAAAAGAAGTAGAAGAGTTCTCAATGTACTCTTTTGGTAGAAATGCATACTGTGGTCCTTGTTTTGGAGAGGCAGTGTGTAAGAGATAAATACTGTGATGAGTAAATAGTTAAATATTATTTAAAAAAATGTTACTATCTTGAAAGACTCTCGTGTGATTGTGAAAAGTGGAAAGGAGTAGGTGATCTTTGAATGCACACTTCCCACTGTAGGAAGGAGTGTTACTGGAGATGGTTTTTATCAGTCTACTATTTATGCCCATCAGCTTGGTAAAGGTTGAGAGTAGAGTACAGTCTCTTTCCACACCCTACTATGCACGCCTATTATTAGAGACTGGGGTGTTGGCAGGGAGGACAATCCCTCTCCACTCACTACTACACACACCTGTCATCGGAGAGATAGGTGTCAGCAGAGAGGCCAGTCTCTCTCAACACCCTTTACTATGCACACCCATCCTATGAGAGAGAGGTCTGACAGGAGAGACAAGTCCATCTCCACACACTACTATGCACACCCGCCATTTTAAGAGAGAGGTCTCAAAGGACAGGCCTGTCATTCTCCAAACACTACTATGCACACCCGTCATCTGAGACAGAAGTCTGAAAAGAAAGGCCAGTCCATCCACACACCTTACTACTCACACTTGTCATTCAAGAGATGCGTCACAGCGGAGAGGCTAGTCTCACTCCACACACACCTGCCTGTTATTCTTCACACACCCGTCATCTCAGAGAGAGCTCAGAGAGTAAAGGGCATCCCTCTCCACTCACTACTATGCACACCTGTCAGGTCAGAGAGAGGTCTGAGAGGAAAGGGCAGTGAGTACTCAGTGGAGAGGCCAGTCTATGCATACATCCTACTACACACATCCGTCACCTGAGAGAGAGGTCTAAAAGGAGAGGCCAGTACATGCACACACCCTACTATATACACTCGTCATTCAAGAGAGGCATCACAGCAGAGAGGCTAGTCTCTCTCCACAAACACCTGCTTGTTATTCTTCACACACTACTACACACACCCGTTGTTGGAAAGCGGTTCCCGGGGAGGCTGCGGAGTGTGCTCCCGTCCACCCTGGGGCCCACCTTTCCCAGAATTAGGCCGAGCAAGAGCAGAGAGGCCCTGCCTGGCAGGGTCTCGCACCTAGGATCGCACGCGCTGCGCTTACTCTCTCTTCGGATAGAGGGACACCACACAGTAGGTCGTTTATAAGGTAATAAGTCTTTATCGATAGTTGTCAGGGATCTTTATGATCCGGTAAGCAGGAACCAAAGTAAATGCCACAAGCGGCAGCGATCTTCTGATGAGGGAAAAAGGGGGTAGCGGGACAGTCTTTGAATCAGTGTCTCTGCGAGGTATCCGGCGCACAGCTCTCAATCCTCGAGCTGAGGGGATGTTGCTTCTCTCGGCAATCTCTGCCGATTCTCTTGGAGGAGCGGGCCGCGAGTCACTCAGCAGGCACCGGAGGGTCTTAGTTCAGGGAGCCGCGACGGCGTCAGCAGGGCTCAGATGGATCAGAGTTCGGGGAGCCGCGACGGCGTCAGCAGGGCTCAGATGGTCTCAGGGTTCGGGGAGCCGCGACGGCGTCAGCAGGGCTCAGATGGTTTCAGAGTTCGGGGAGCCGCGACAGCGTCCGCAGGGCTCAGGTGGTTTCAGAGTTCGGATAGCGATCTTCTGTTCGGTGAGCGATCGAGCCGCGACCAGGTCAGCAGGCTCTCGTCAGTCCAGGTCTTCTCTGCCTCTCATCCCTTCAGCACCCCTTGTTATACTCCCCCTCCTCTTTGAAGTCCGGGATCCTCGCGGAGAGAGGTCTGGTGCCTGGATGCGGTGTGTCGGGGTTTCCTGTCGCTCAGCCCCTTGATCTGTTCAGATGTGTCCGGGAGGGACTCCAGACGCCCAGCAGGAGAGGCGCCCGCTCACCGGGGGCCTGGTGGCCGATCGAAACCTCCCTCGGGGAAGAGACCAGAGGTGTGACAGAGTTGGCGCCTCTCGGTCTGGTTTGGGGGGGGTGTCGTTCTCCCTCGGCCGGGCATGCGTGTTGGGGATCTGTTCGGCCCTCGGGATGTTGGTCAACGGAAGCCGAAAGGCCGTGCCCACGAGGTTCGGCGTGTTTGTAGTGTGACTTGCTGGTCGGGAGGGCCCACGCCACGAGGCTGGTCTCACACCCGTCATCTCAGAGAGAGCTCAGAGAGTAAAGGGCAGTCCCTCTCCACTCACTACTATGCACACTTGTCAGGTCAGAGAGAGGTCTGAGAGGAAAGGGCAGTGAGACAGAGTACTCAGTGGAGAGGCCAGTCTATGCATAAATCCTACTACACACATCCGTCACCTGATAGAGAGGTCTAAAAAGAGAGGTCAGTACATGCACACACCCTACTATATACACCCGTCATTTGAAAGCGAGGTCTCAGCGGAGAGTTCAGTTTTTCCCCACACACCATATCACACACCTGTCATCTGAGAGAGAGGTGTGAAAGGACAGGCATGTTAATCTCCACAAATCACTATGCAAACCAGTCATCTGAGACAGATGTCTAAAAGGAAATGCCAGTCCATCCACACACCCAACTACGCACACCGTTATTTGAGAGAGAGGTCTCAGCAAAGAGGCTAGTTTCTCTGCACACACCCTACCATGCACGCCTGTCATCTGAGGGAGAGGTCTGTAAGGAGAGAGCAGTCCCTTCCCACGGCCTACTATGCACATCCATCAGCTGAGACAGAGGTCTAATAGGAGAGGCCAGTCCCTCCACAGAACCAACTACGCACTTCCGTCATGCATAGACAGGTCTCAGCCGAAGGGCCAGTTCCTGCCCACACCCTACTATGCACACCTGTCATCCAAGAGAGAGAGATGTCAGCATGCCAGGGGGTTGGATTTACTCATGGTAATTCAATATTACTTTACTTTAAAAAGAAACTAGAAATAATTCTGTAGTGGGCTGGGCCCACGTGTGCCAGGATGACAAGTAGACACTGTAGACGTGGCCAGGTAGGAGTAGATGTAGTTTATTAAGATCATAGGTGTAGAAGTAGTAAATCCAGAACAGGCTCCACAATAGGCCCCAACATAGGCCCCAGCATTAACCCCACCAGGAGCAGCCTCCTAGCTGCTCAGCCCATCTTCCCAACTGTCTCAGTCCCACACAGTATCTAAGCATTCCACCCACACTAACATTCTACGCGGAACTCTGACACTGGCTGAGCAGCTAGGTACAGAATGAAGGGAACATAATAACATGACCTGAGGATACTACAAATTCACAGATAAAAACAAAGGTTAAAGTAACGTTATAGTTAGGTGTGATAAAAACATCTGTTTTTTTTTTTAAACTTCAAAATTCACTGGTAAATGTAAAGTAACATTATAGTTAGGTGGGTTTGTCAATGACAACATTAACGTTTTGAACCAAAAAACCCACAGGAATCAACAAGTTATAGTTTTTAGCGCTAACTTTAACTTTCACCACCGCCATACACTTCTTATGACCTCACATATGATGTAACTCATGACATGTTCTATGATATCATTTCTGGCATCACTGATGACATATTGGGTGACGTCACTGATGCCAAAATTTATGACGGGCACTGATGAGATATCAAATGACATAATTGATGACATCAATGATGACATCATCCAAACTTCACTTTCACGCCTATTGCTCTATAAATTCCATTCTATAAAACAGCTCGCTTAGATGTAGAAAACAAGCATTATATGCAATATTGAGCCTACAGCATACAGTTTACAGGTAGCATAGATCCAATGACCAATCGACCACAGATATACGAGAACTACTCATTGACTGCAGTGTTTAATATCTATACAATTGTTGACAGAAAAACAAGAGAGGGAATGTCAGTTCCAAAACAAATGCCCTACTATGGTCCACTTTTATAAACCCTTGACACTGACCGAGCCTATATTGAGAAATGAAGCTGATATGAGCCACAAAGTAGGTACTGTAAACTGTTTTTCTCAATGGAGAGAGTATAGTCAGTTTGCAGACATCTCTCTCATGAGAAATGCACCACAAAGCACTACAAAAACCTGCTCAGAGCAGTGTACACTCTATGCGATAGTTGTAAAAAAAAAAAAAATATATATTTGTTAAAAATACCCCCAATTTAAAGGTGCTAAAGAACATACCTACTGCACCCGTCACACTGTGGTGAAACGTTACAAAATAAATAGCTCATCTATTCTAGAAAAACTAGCACACATGTTTTTCTTAGTTCCTGGTACACTCATCTTCTATGTTTTGGTTAAATTATCATGCTGACAAGATTCTCTCTAATAACTCTAGACAGCTTACAAAAGCCAGTATCTACTACGTAAACTCTTTCTCCTCTAGGAAACTTTTTCTGTAGAATCAAAAAACGTGTCTGTAGCGTAATGAACATTAATCAACTTTCACCTGCACAGAGTGTTACTCTTGAATACAATTTTTATAACATGTTAAATATCTCTACACAGCTGCGGTGCATTAGGAGCACATGCATTTTGTAAACACTAAAATGCATTTAACCCCTTCAGTGCCCGCCCCTTTCCCCGCCCTGTGCCGGCAGTTGTATTAGCGGGCGGGGTTTATGACGAGCTGGTCTCGTCATGGGCACAGCGCCACCGCGGCCCATGACGAGACCAGCTCGTCATGGGCATTGAAGAGGTTAATATGCGTGTGAATGTGTGTATATATATATATATATATACATACACACACACATATATATAGATTTTATATATGTTAACCAGTGGCATTCACCACTAATTAATTTATAGTAAGGATCGTGTTTCCAAAGCAAAAAAATGTTTTGTTTTGGTAATAACTTTGATGCCATTTGACGAATCCTCACGAAACTTTCCACAAAAGAGCTCTTTTTTGCCTAGTTTGGGCACTGTCACTTCTTCTTGAAAACATGTACAAATTTGGCCCATTTTTTATTGGAGAGCTGAGTGCTCCTGGTATTTGCTAAAGTTTTTAAATACCTAGAAAAACGTTTTACTCCTAACACCGACTTCCTAGATTTTCTCTGAAGCGACCAGAAGTTGAATGGTTCATGTGTTTCCTCTGGTACTTGTACCTTCTATGAAGCAGCCCCACTTTGGTTCTCTTTCCACCAAATGCCTCATTATGTGGCATTGCTTTCATTTCTGGTCGTAGCAATCCATGGAGTATTTTAGGATTTTACACACGTGTGTTTTAGGGGAGACCTGACATACCAACTACAAAACAGCGTCAGGACTTTGTCATCATATTTAGTGCATCGCTTCTTTACAGCGGGATTGTCAAAAGGTGCCTTTCGTGAGCCATTTTGGAGCCTCTTACCTCTCTCTGGTACTATGGCTTAGATATGTATTGAGAAAAGCAGCTTTCTTTGAGTATCAATTGGCCTGCAATACTTGGAAATGGGGATAAATGTGGGGGCTCAGTAAACCTTTAGAAATCCCCGTTTGTGGTTCCTCTTGACTCTCATCTGTACAGCCCTCTGAAATCGCGCCCACCATTTTAATGTCTTGGTTTATGTAGTGCCTACATGGCATCTCACTTGGCTTCTTTTTGTTTTTCCACAGCTCACTGGTGCTACTCTTCTCAAAACCCATCATGTGGTAAGTTATCTGTTTCTTCTATAAATGCCTCAGGGGTCAGTCGTGGTCCAGTCCCTTAAAGCACGCGAGCATCATTGTAGCAGCAGTTGGTGACATGTCCAGTACTGTGCAATACCGCCATCTGGTCTGCTCAAAATGGTGGGATGGCAGCTGGTAGTCCAGTAACCAGTAAACTGGAGGAGTGCAGAGGTGCTGGAACAATTCTCAGAGTGGGGGTGCGGCTGTCAATGTTACATCACTGAAGTTATAGGGACAAAGAGGGACATTTGACCTCTGCCTTTGAATGCACAGGAAATGTGACAAGCTAAAAACACTATTTAAAGGAATGTTTATTGTTCTTTCACCTTCTGAATGGTTCACTGATATATTGCTCCTATACTTATAAAGGTAGGTAGCACAATGTTGGAACAAAATATTGTTGACACTAACATCGCCCAAACATTAAAAATGTTTTTTTAAATATAGAGTTTAAAGTGGTAAATATTTTAACATGAACATTTAATATAATGTACATTAGATACATTCCACTAATATTTAATACTCTATATAAATATATACTTATATAAATACACAAACACATATATGTGTTTATATAAATACCTATGTACCTATATATATATATATATATATACACATACATATATACATAATTAATGAAAGTATTTTGCATTATATTATTTCCTTATTATTTAAATTTTTTTCCTATGATTTTATTTATATATGTGTCTATATATATAGAAATACATTTACTGTAAAAAACAAATGTTACAGAGACTCTATAGTTAGGCTCATATTTCACTCGTACAAAACCAGTGATATTCACCCGATAGTTACATGAACTAACTATAACTTACGCCCCTGCAATGCACTGCTTATGACCTCACATATTACATCACTCATGACAATTTTCAGTGACATCACTGATGACATCTCAAATGACATCACTGATCATTAAGTGAGCTGTTTTTAAAAGTGTATGGGTGTTAAACATATATACTAACCTGCTACAAAAGTTAAATTAGAATACTAGGTGTACTACTACTGAGGGATACTACTTCTAACATATATTATGTGAGTGGCTGTGTGACTGTATGTATCCATGTATGTATTGGTTTGTGAGTGGTTGTTTGGGTGTATATGTGGGTGTGTGAGTAGCTCTGTGGGTGAGTGAGATGCTGTGTGAGTGGCTGTGTTGGTGAGTGAGTGGGTCTGTCAGTGGATATGGGTGAGTGAGCAGTGATGTGAGTGGCTTTTTGGGTGGGTAAGTGGGTGTTTAGTGACTGTATGGATGAGTGAGTGTGTGTCTGAATGGCTGTATGAGTGAGTGTTCGGTTAAATGAGTTGGTGAGTGAGTGGCTGTATTGGAGAGTAAGTGTCTGAGAGAATGGCTGTATGGGTGAGTGAGGGGATGTGTGAGTGCTTGTATAGATGTGTGAATGGGTAAGTAAGTGGTTGTGTGTGTGTGTGAGTGAGTTTGTAAGTGATTGTGTGGGTGAGTGTTCAGAGGCTTTATGGATGAGTAAGTGGGTATGTGAGTGGCTGTGTAGGTAAATAAGTGGGCGTGTGAGTAGCTTTATGGGTTAGTGTGTGGCTATGTGACTGCCCGTACGGGTGAGTGACTGGTTGTATGAGTGGCTGTATGGGTGAGTGAAGGGTTGTGCGGGTGGCTGTACAAGTGAGTGAGTGAAAGTGTGAATGGCTCTATGGAGGAGTGATTAGGTGTGAGTACTGGTATGGGTCTGTGAATGGGTATGTGAGTGGTTGTGGGAGTGGGCGTACAAGAGGTTGTATGGGGTCTGAGTGGGAGTGTGAGTGTTTCTGTGGATGATGTTATCAGTGATGTCACTGTTCATGTCATATGTGATGCAATATGTGAGGTCATAAGCAGTGCAGTGCAGGTGCGTAAGTTATAGTTAGCTCAGGTAATTATGAATTTCACTGGTTTTGTATGTGTGAAATCTCAGCCTAACTATTCCTGTAACCTTTGTTTTTTTCAGCGAATTTCTAAGGTTTTTAAAATTCTCTTTCCTAACTTTAAGGTCCCAGTAACCTTTGGCTTTTTCAGTGAGTTTCTACGGTTTTTGAAATTCTATTTCCTAACTTCATTATACCTGTAACCTTTGGATTTAAGTGAATTTCTATGTTTATTTTAACTAGTAGATGCATTTGCAGAGTGGTGGAGAAAGGGGGCGGGCCTCAAACCAGTTCTCAGGAATCCCGCGGTGTCGGACTTACTGGAGGTAACATGAGGGCTTCTTGGCCCCCAAGGTCCCTCAGCATCCAAGAGGACTTCATCCCTCAACCAGTAGTGCACCAGAAGGTGTGTTTGCAGAGTGGTCGAGAAGGGAGGCAGGGCGTCTGACCAGCTCACAGCAATCCAGCTGTGTGGGACTTACTGGAGGTAACAGGAGGGCTTGTTGACCCCCAAGGACCCTAAGCAGCCAAGGGGACTTCATCCCTCAACCAGTAGTGCACCAGAAGCTGCATTTGCAGAGTGCCGGAGAACGTGGGCGGGGTTTCCTCCGACTAGCACGGCAGCTTTGTTTTTAATTTTTAATTTTTTCATAATTATGCCCTTCCCTTGTGGCTGCCCTGCCTGCAGGATTTTAGATTATGCAACATTTAGCCTTTATCACATAAAATTTCAGCTATAGGAGGCCAGGCAGCACAACTTTTTTTGTGGAGGCGGAACAATGGCTCAGTGAGAACAATGGTTGCTGTTAATGGGTACGAAGTTTCGAAAATTGGCAAGGCAGACTGAACGGTCTATGATTTCAGGATCAGTACATAGATAATAAACATATATGTTATTTATGGCACGGAGAGACATCAACAGTGTGCTATGAAGTTCTACATGCAAAATAACGTATTGGACCTGATTCACAACCTATTTTTTGTAGTACTTAAAGTAGTACTCAGCTAATACTTACTATAAAATGCAATTCACAAACCTCTGGGTGGAATCACCACCTTCGTCTCTCCTTTCTTTTTTGCACAGAGCTCTCCACTAATGTAAGCATATTATTAATATTTCTTTTTTACTAAATAAGGGAGGGACCAGTGAGAGTGGTGGGAAAATGGGGAATAATTACTCAAAAATAGTTGAGGCTAAGGGGAAATTAAGGACTGTTTTGGAAGGGGAATGTCAATACAAAAAACACACCGACAGAAGACCAAGACCAAGTTATAAAGTTACTACAGCCCTAATCATGTCATAACATACTTAAATGTACTCCTCCCTGGTCTTGGAGTAAATCAAGCACCACACTATTACGATGTTGTGAATTCCTTGCAGGTGCAAATGGAGGTATTTTCAGTCAAAAATGTATGTTTATGGCCAAAAATGTGTTTGTGAATAGGGCCTTTGGTTCTCATTAAGACTCTGATTCACTGACATATCCTGGAAAGCTGTGACACTCAAAGTTTAATGGGAGAACTCCTAGAAAACATCAGAGGACTCCTATATGTATATATATATATATGCTAACTCAAAGACATTTCGACATGCATGGTTGCTGTACAATTGCACATTCTTCTTTTTTTTTCATGTGTGCAATTGCTCTTCAAAACATTTTTTTTCTCCATCAGGAAAATATTTTTCCCATGGAGAAACTCCCTCGACTACTTCCCCACAAACTTTGGGGATGTTTTCTTCACATTTTCACCCTGGAAACAAATGTACTCCTTCCCTTGATAGGAATAAATCACTCATTTTCAGAGTTGGATAAGGTTTGTGAATACCCACACATCAATATGTTTGTGGGTATGCACAAACTTTCCAATGCTTCTCTGCCCTGTAGTGCCCTATTACTTACCAGTAATCTTCATTACTCCTGGCCCCGTTGTTCTTTTCTCATTCATGACATATGGAGATATATCATCTCCCAGACAGAGAAAGAACACAAGGAATGCTGGTATCCCCTACCCCACCCACTCCCACCGGGAGTACAGAAACAGTACTAACCCAGCATTTGTTATGAACTACCAAGTCCTCCTCGGAAGGCCGGCCATTCAGGTGGGGGGAGGGTAAAATGAATGGGACAAGGACAACGGGATCAGGAGTAATGAAGATTACCGGTAAGTAATAGGGCATTAGCCCCAGGTTCCAAAAAGTCCTGACAGCAAGCCTTCCGAACCCAAAACACCCAGGACACCACACCTAAAGCAGCACCCAAGTGAATTTATTCAAGAAAGGTACAGAAAAAAACACAGTTAGGAGCACACAGCCTGCAACACCCCTAACCCAAAACTGGCATCCTCCCCCAAAACATTCTGGAAACGATAATGGCAAAAAAAAGTATTGGAGGAAGCTCACTTTGCTGCCCGACAAACCTCAGCAATGAACACTCCTCGCAATTTCTCCCAGGCAGCCACCATCCCCCTCGTGGAACGACCCTGCACCCCCACCGGAAAAGGAGCACTAGCCAGGGTATAAGCCTGCACATTCACCTGTTTCAGCCATCAACTGATGGATAGTGAGCAACCCTCTTCCCCTTTAGAAGAGGGCCCAAAAGAAACAAACAAGGGCTCAGATTTACGAAAAGATGAAAAGACTGAGTGTGCTCCAGATAGACCAGGAGAGCCAGTTTCACATCCAACAGGGACCAATCCAATTCACCGGAAGAGCTAGGAACTGCCACCAGAACCAGCTCCCAGGCCTTATGGAATTGAGACACCACCTTAGGCACAAAAGAGGCATCCAACCTCAAAACCACCCCATCTTCAGAAATGACAAGTAGGGTTCCCTGGCCATCAGAGCACCCAGTTCACTAACCCTCTGAGCGGAAGTGAACGCCACCAAGAAAATCACCTTGAAGTTGACAAACTTAATATCAATCAACTCCAAAGGTTCAAAGGGGGCAGACACAAGAGCCTTCAACACCAATGGCAAATTCCATAAGGGAAAAAGCGGTTTTACCACAGGGCGGGCAAGAGAGAAACTGCGTCGCAAGCAAACCACCAGATCATCCACATCAGCAAGGTTTCCCCATGGGGACCAAAAAGCCTTAATAGCTGCCCACTGCCCTCGTAAGGTAGCCACCCCAAGATGCTTCTCAAACCCTTCCCACAAAAAACTGTAACACATCTGTGAAGGAACATTCCAATAGAGACAGCTGGAGGGAACCACACCAATGCCTCTAATAGGATTTAAGAGTGGAAGGCCTACTGGGCTGCTAGACAGCAACTGCTAGGTGCAGAGGCAGCCCCCTGCTCTGAAACACCCTCCTCTCAAGTTCCAGACCGAGAGATGGAGCATTGGAAGAGCCAGAAATGGACAGACAATCGAGGAGAGGGAAAGCATGGAACCATCCATGGGCCTTGAACAGCCAACAGCCTGAGACTGGACAACCACGACAGAAGGGGCCAAAAGGACACCACCACAATCACCAATCTGGACTTGCTCGTCAGACGAGCCAGAAACTGGGGAACCAGAGCAATTGGAGGGAAGGCATACAACAGGTGGTCGGGCCAAGGTTCCATCAGAGCATCCAACCCCCTAGCCACCATTGGGTTTGCAATCTAGGCATCACTTTTGATCAAGTGCTATGTCTTCAATGAAATACCAGGAATCTGCTTCTTTAATCTTATGATGCTGAAGACTGTTCTGGCCCCACTTCCTTTCTCCGGTTGGATTGCAGTACTCAAGACTAGTTACTGGCATGCACTCTACCTAGGTCTCCTAGCATACCAGACTAATGTGTAGTGGACACTAGGACCCTGAGGACACTGCATCCTGTCCAGGACACAAAGGACCATGGGACAACAAGGCAGGAAGTGATCTGGTCGAGACGCATGACTCCTGCTGTAACCATAGCAGTAAGAGTGGACATTTTAGAATCGGAAGGAACCTGCCTGGCTCCTGTGCCCTCCTTGGCCACCGTGACCCAACATAATGGACTATAGATTACTGAGAAAGCTGCCACCCGCATACTACTAGACCTGTCTAGGAGACCCCCTCTCTCTAAACATCTTCTCAAACTACTCTGGCTTCTTGTCGCAATGAGAGCGCTGTTCAAAAGCCTCCCAGAACACATCGCTCTCTCCCTCTGCCACCCTCTCGGAGCTGCCCACGCTCCGGAGATCTGGACAGGGCGCTCGGGCATTCGCCTGTCTCGGAGTGAAGCTCTGGAACTCTCTCACACTTTACATAGAGATCCGCCTACCTAGAGGGTCTCGAGCTGTGAAACGCTTGGTTATTCACAAACTTGCTTAGATGGTGTGCGTTGCTGATTCCCCTAGCGCCAAGACACCCTAACAATTATTCCCACACTTTATAAATATGTAAAATAAGATATATGTCCCCTGTGCCGCACAAGGAGGCAGGGCTGGACTGGCCGTACCGGGCGTTTCCCCAGGAGGCTGGAAGGGTGGGGGCCGTTTTTGTTACTGGGGGCTAATTTTGAAGCAGTGCGGCAATATCGGCCCTCAGTAACAAAAGCAGAAATCAAGCATAACTTTCGTTTCCAGTCTCTCGGGGCCAGCCAATGCTTCACACTTGCACTCCCCCATCCCAAACTCCCCTGGCAGTGGTGAGGCTCGCTCACAACGCACCGTGCAGGGACTGGTCTGACAAAATTGCCTGGGCTGCCTTGAGTTCCCAGTCTGGCCCTGCACTGGATCACTTGGAAATTGACTTTTCCCACTGAACTGGCACCCTTTTGGCAGCCTAGCACCAACACAGGCTCCCTTGCAGGGTGCCGGTGTTGCATGCAGAATAATTTTTGTGCAGGAAGGCACACATTCCTGCACAAAAAAAATCACGAGAGGCATTTTCCTCTTTCTATGTGTGCTGCAGAATACACACAAAAACACACACAGAGAAGGAGGAAGTAACAAAGAGAAATAAAGATATTTCTCCTTGATACGCCTCACCTGGGGAGGCGTATCTTTTTGTTGCATTCCCAGATTTACAAGGTCTTTTAAACCTTGGAATGCATCAAAATCCAAGGGAGTTGCATGGGAACCCCCCACGCAATGCTCATGGAATGGCTCATCGGGGCAGAGTAATGCTACACAGAGATTTCAACTGCTCTACATTACTCCAGATGTTTGGAGCCGCTCAAAGCCACGCAAAGTGGCTTTGCGTGGCTTCAAAAATCTGACTTACCGTGTGCATCGCTCTTGCACCACATTGCATGGTGCAAGAGCCAAAGAAAGGTGGTCGCAAAAATGGCTCTATGTGTCACTGCAGCACCCATGCCTGTCTGCTACTGCCGCCTGCTGTTTGCTGACGCAATTTTAGGTAAGATTTTCCAGACAAGTATTTCATCAAGGTGTGTACGATTTTATGCAGGTGTTATAGGAAAGGCCGCTGGAATTAACTGGCAGAAAAAGGCCAAATAATGTAGCAGGGTTGGTTAAATTATGCGGTATGAAAAAGCAAATAATGCGGCACAATTTGTGACATTAGCATTATTTGGACCGAAGTACAGCAATCAAGAACTGAGAGGTGACCCATTAACAATTGGAAATGGCCTTCGGATGTGCCACAAGTTTTGCAGCAGCATTTTTTGTAACTTTTGATCCGTTTGAGCTAGAAACAATGTTTTTGGTCAAATCTGTAAATTTTACAGCATATGATAGATTATGTGGCAAGTGCAGCAATTCCATAGTAATATATTACATGAGAATCAGGGAATGAGGGGGCTGTAGAGGCAGGTGACTGCGGATTGTTAGGGGTGTTTAAAACACAATGGGGGATATTCTCAAGAAATTGCGATAACTACCGCAAAAGTAGCATAACGCAACTCTTCACATCGCAATCCATCGTGGGAAAATAGCTCTGTGTCTATGTGGTATTCCCAAACCGGTAGCACCATGCGATAGTCCCACAACAACGCATCAAACCAACGCGTTAAAATCAATGCAATGCCGCAAAAATGCGAGACAACAACGTGAACAAAACGGCGATGACGCCAATCGCGATACAAAAATCACCGAAAACCAGTCACAGGCCTGCAAACCCCACGCGACGTGGGAAAATGCACTACCAAAGGTGAAAAAAAAACACATACAAAAGCCAAACAACAGCGGAGAACAATGGAGTCAGCCGGAGCAAGTGCAGAGGACAACCAGAACCCCACAAGCACCCCGGAGGACCAGCCTGGGACTTCGGGGTCAGGGAAGGGCAAGGAGACGAAGAGTAGGAAGAAAAGGTTCAGTCCGCAGGAAACAGGATCCTGATAACGGTGGTGATAGAACACCATCAACTACTGTTCGTCACCTCCACTGTGTCACTGGCAACTAAAAATGGAATATGGCAGACCATCGTGGACAAGGTGAATGCAGTTGGAGTGCTGAAGAGGACAACGGATGAGGTCAAGAGGCGCTGCAATGATGTCAGGCGCAAAACCAAGCAGAAGCTTGCAAACAAATGGAAGGCAGCAATACAGACTGGAGGTGGGAGTCCAACGCTACAGGAGGAGCTGGACGAGATGGAGGAAATGGTGTCCACAGTCATCAGTGGGGAGACCGTGGCAGGAGTTGGGGGCCCGGACACTGCTCAACAGGACCGGACACAACAGCAACAAGGTGAGTGACGACCAGGGACTGGGGAGAAGGGGAGAGATGGGCACAATGGCACACATGCACAAGTAAGCATAGCACATTTTCAGACAAACCATGCCCCAGACCCTAAACTCGCACCAAGATCCCAATGCACCCAAGAATGCAACATCCCAGCACTGTAGAAGCACAGAATTAAGAGGCACACTGCATGTAAGGGATCAGGGGCAGCCAAATCAGAGTTGCAGGGGCGACTCCCCCAAAAAGCGGCACACACATCACATGCAGAGCACATCAACATTAACAACGATGTGGCACAATCCGCAACACGTCCACAACAGAACATGGGACACAGCTGGTCCTGCTTGTGTGCAGTAACTGGCCAATGATTGATTGATTGATTGATTGATGCGGAACTTGTATAGCGCGTCTATCGCCCTACGGGCATCTTGGCGCTTTTGACTCAGAACTACATCGAAAGGTGACAGAAGGAGGTCGAAAGAAAGACCCATCTTAATTAGACTTTGGGATATAGCCAGGTCTTGAGTCCCTTGCGAAATTCGAGTAGGGAGGTACACTGTCGCAGGTTCGCAGGGAGCTTGTTCCACAGGCCAGATGCTACAGTGCTGAAGGCTCTTCCGCCTACCCTGGTGCGCTTGAATCTCGAAATTGTCAAAAGATCGGCTGTAGATGAGCGAAGATGCCTGCTTGGTACGTAGCGGGCAAACTTATCCTGTAGAGGGGCTGGGCCCAGTCCATGTATTGCTCTAAAGGTAAGGCATAAGGACTTAAAAACGATCCTTTCCCCCACGGGAAGCCAATGTAGGTCCCTTAATGCTCTGGTCGACGAAGAACAGCGTCGCCTGCCTAGCACTAGCTTGGCAGCAGCTGACTGAATCCTCAACAGTCCTTGGAGGATATACTGTGGAGCTCCCAGGAAAAGGGAGTTACAGTAATCAAGTCTGCTTAATACCGTGCTGCGCACCACCAATCACATATTGCATCGCAGGGAAATGTGAGTTGACAATGTACAAGTACAAACACATATCCGTGAAGTTGTCAAAATGTCCACTGTCCCAAATCACATAGGCAGT
Organism: Triturus cristatus; assembly: GCF_964204655.1. NCBI lineage: Eukaryota > Metazoa > Chordata > Amphibia > Caudata > Salamandridae > Triturus > Triturus cristatus. The sequence goes on from NC_140594.1 coordinate 83,461,376, forward strand.
TCCCCACAAACAGTAACAATGTACACTGTCATTCAGTCTGCATGTAAACATGTACAATGCGTCAACGTGCATGTGAACACAATGTTAAACTGCATCTCCCCTTCACATTGCAGAGGGAAATTCAACTCCTCCTGCAGAGCAGTCCCATCCTCTCTTCTCTGATGATGAAGAGGACAACCAGACCTTCGACTCGGACACCCTCCAACAGCTCGTGGACAGCCTCCGCAGCCCACTTCCAGAAGCAGGGCAGCCCAGCTGCTACAAGGAGAACCCACCCCCTGCACAGTACACACAGCAGGCAGCACCCACCACCATGGCTGCCTCCCTGGACACCACGACGAACACATGGCCTTCCAACTCCGTGTGTTGGGGTGCCAGGAGAAGCTGGCCGTACAGATGCAGGTGGGGTTCGAACGCATGGCAAATAAACTAGACACCATTTGTGGGTGTCTAAGTTCCACCAGGGACCACTCACAGTCCTAAACGGCCCCCGACAGTCCACTCCATGCTCTCCAACGAACCATTTCTGACATTGCCAGGGTCCTGACTCAGCGGCAAGAATAACTGTCCAGTCACAGTGCCTCCAGCGAGCTCGGCCCGGGAGTTGGGCCTCATGCGGAGGCACATGGAGGACAGGGAGCGTAAGCGTGTGGAAACAACGGCTGACATGGCTGCGCACGAGCAAGAGGTGGCTGGGTCACTCAATGCCATAAAGAACATTCTCATGGCATTGCTGCCACAAGGCCTGGTGCCGATGCATGCTGCTGCTACCACTTCATCCACATCTCCTGTCCCTGATGTATCAGTGCCACTCATTCCTGCGGGCATTCCACCTCCGGCCCCAGCGGTGTCACTGCCACACAGTGCTGGAGACAGACCATCACCACCCACATGTGAGGCACATGAAACAGCAGAGGACGAAGATGCGGATAAATCTGGCCTCGTGGTCAGAAGGAAGCGGTAGTATTCATGTCCGCCATATGGCCTGATTCTGCTTGGTTCTGCCCTCTGCATCATCACCTTCCACGATGCACTCTGCGACACTCACCTTGTACCTCGACATAGACTGCCATATTCTGTTTTGTCACCAATGACACAGATATCAGACTGCGGACTGAACTGCTCCACTACTGATGTACATGTCATACCGTGAAGGACTCTGGCTGGCCCTCACGGGCCATCGCCGCAAGGTGGGGTTTGCATGGCCATGTACTGCTCCAGCTACAACACTCCATTTAATGTTCATTAAACATTATTTTACACAACGGAGTGTCATGTCTATGATCTTGCAAGTGTGGAGGTATGGATGCATGTAGGGTCAATGATTTCACCTTACGTCCAAGCTGCTTATGTTGTGGGACTTGGGTCACAGGGTGACACATTGCTGATTGCGTGCCAGGTGGCGCCGACACAAGAACGGGGAAACACACATTTGTTACTTCCTTGACCAGGTCAGAATGGAAGCACGCCCACAGTCCAGGGGTCATTGTTCACACCCTTACGCTGGACTGGCATATGCCAGGCCAGCCCACTCCGCTCACGGGTGGGGGGGACAACGCTACATGTCCCAGGTCTTCCCTGTAGGGATCTGATGCTCACAGGTCTAGTTGTCAGCATGCCACAGCCACTCCCTCATGGCTGGTTCACACCCACACCACACCCATTCAGCACTGGTGTTACAGGACATGTGACCCTGCCAATAAAAAGGGCCTGGCGCAAGTGCTGGACGCCATTTCCACTCTCCATATGGGTGTCTCCGTGAGGGTATCCGTTATGCATGAGGGCCTAGGGCCCTGCCAAGTCACATTGCCCAGTGCCGGTGGTGACATCATGGCGTCCGCACCATGGGACTCAATCATAAAGGGTCCATGGCTAGCGGTGCACAGACTTGGTGGCACCGGATGCACTGCGGCAGCCACAAGCACACCGCCACGGGACGGTGTCTTTTGGTGCACTGAGATAGGGGCACCTTCAGTGCTGAGCGGGTGTGCAGCCTGCGATGATGCGCCGTCTGGGCGGTCCGGAATGGTGGCATTGGTGTAAGCCCTGCTGGACCGCAGTGTAGGCCTAAGCCAGCGGGCAGTGTGGGCCTCCCGCCATGTGGTGTTGCCTCGCGGTTCACAGAGTTAGTGGCACCTATTGGGCTGAGCGGGTGTGCAGCCTGCAATGATGTCCTGCGCACTGATGTGTTCTCTGCCATTGCAAAATCAAGACCCAGAATCAGGTGTGTGACCTGGTGGCCCGTGGTGCGTGGCTGCATGATGTGGAGGGTACCATGGTTTCGGGCCACTGGCTTGGAGCTCCCACCGGCACGTGGTGTGCCCTCTTGTGAGCAGTGAGGCCTGGTCGCGCAGGGGCGGGCAGTCTCCGCTGGACAGCGGGACGGGCTGGTGTCGAGCAGCCTGTGTGCGCAGGGGTGGGCATGTGATGATGGCGTGTGCTACTGTATGGACTCTGCCCTTCATGTCTCTGGCAACTGTTTCAGATGAGTGAGCTGGGGGACTGCAGTGTGGTTGGAGACACACCGGTGGCTGCAGGTGAGCAGTGGGGCCTGGGTCCGCAGTGTCGGCACTCTCTCTCCCTCTCTCTTTCTCTCTCCCTCTTTTTTTTCTCTCTCCCTCTTTTTTTTCTCTCTCTCTCTCCCTCTCTCTCCCTATCTCCCTCTCTTTCTCTCTCTCTCTCCCTCTCTCTTTCTCTCTCCCTCTTTCTCCCTCTCTCTTTTTATCTCCCTCTCTCTTTCCATCTCAGTCTCTCTTTCTCTCTCCCTCTCTCCTTCTCTCTCCCTCTCCCCCCCTCTCTCTCTGTTGCTCTCCCTCTCTGTCCTTTGATGGACGCATGTCACACCTTCTTATCTGTCTTTCTGTCTTGCAGGCTGCGACTTACGTAATGCCTGGAGAAGACCCGCCGTGCGTCTTCATGATTGTTTTTTTTGTTTCATCTGTAATAAATGTTTTTTTGGGGGTTATATGATGTGGATGTGTGTTTCCATTTTTATGGCCACACCTGTATGCTAGGTGTTGTGGTTGTGCGACTTCAGGCGATTTGTTTGGGTCATGGTTTCGTGGAGTTGGAAGGGAGAGGGGGTGGTGGGGGCAGTGTGTGTTGTTACCCTCTTGGTGCTCCGGGCTGCATGTTCAGTTGCTCAAGGGCATCTGTTGTTCATAGTGTTTGGCTATGGGCTGTGCTCCCTTGGCTGCTGCCGGTTGTCGTCCGACTTTGCATCAGGTCAGAGCAGGTGTTAGTCGCACCGTATCACCTGTTTTGTGTTCTTATAGCAGATCAGGCTGGTCGTTGTGAATGTTGCGGAGTGGTGTTGTCGCGGCTTTTTGCTTGGGAACGCTTACTCTACATCTCATTAGCGATAGTTGCCGGGGTCATCCGTGGCAATGTTTTTTGAGGATGCTATCGCCGGAAAACTGGTGGTATCGGCTGTTTGCACCACCTTGTGGATGGGGCGTTAATTTTATCGCGACTTTGGTTGAGATAAAGTGCCGATAACTCGGCGATAGCGTCTTGAGAATATACCCCAATATTTTGTAAAATAAGTAATACTTTAAAGTCCTGCAAAACAAAGACGATTGTGTGTGTGTTTGTCTGTGTATGTAAAAGGCCCATGTGAAATCTGACAGATGCCAAACTATACCCGACTAAAAGTACCGGTACCCAACTACACACTGTGGTATATATTAATTAGGGGGGATGTAAGAGCAACCCCCCCCCCCCGCTCACCCCCCCCCCCCCCCCCGAGGTTAAGCCTCTGCTGATTTGCAATGAAAATAGCTCCCCAAATGGCCCTATTGGTGTGGGAATAGGACTGTGCAAATGGTAAACTGGCGGTTTCTTCGTTAGGGCAGACGAGCGTCACCCCCACCGCCCGCTGCAGCAGCACTAAACATTTAAAATAAAATGTAAATGAAATGTTTGCATTGGCATTTTGTTTTTCACGTTTAGCGCACAGCAGCAGCCAGCCTGCCTCCAGCCGGGAGAAATGACGGTGAGTTCTCAGCTGCCGATTGGTAGCAGAGGAGGACTAAGCAGGGCTTACTGGACGCTCCAAAGTGCGCATGTGACTATGGCCGGCTGTCTTGCGCCGGTCACAGTGACATGCTCCTTTCAAGCTCTCCACCCAGCTGTTTTAGACAGCTGGGTGGAGACCAAGCACAGCCCTAAAGGGCCTGAAGGAGTGTTCAGCCAGGACAACCCACCCAATCCTGGCGCTGCTCTCATGCTGGTGAGAGTAGTGCCAGGATTGGTTAATGGAATTTCCTGGAGGCTGGAGCCCGTGGAGCCGACATAAGAGGGACCGAGGAGGACGTCGGACATGCAGCAGGCAAGGTAAGTGACTTTTTTTGCCACCCGCCCTGCCTGTATGCACACACCCACCCACCAATTAGCTGCCTGCCCCGCTGATGCATAAACATGCCAGCCGCCCCTGCCTGCAGCTCTAAATATCCTTACATCGAAACTGGTCCCACCTCTGATCAACAGAACTGCATCTTTCTGGAGCTTCTAAGATCTAATTTCACAGAGGGTACAAATCAGGCTGAATGCAATGGTATATCTAATTATTTGAACAGTAACACCTCGATCTAACGCCTTCCAGAGGGGTGGTATGAGTTAAACAGGTGCAGGCATTAACGCATTTAAGCAGTCTGGCTAGTGGTAGCACCCTGGGTGCCAGGACAGACCCTGACAGCTGGTGCACTGCCCCCTGTGCTGCCTTCAACACCGGTGGGCAGAAGGAAGGGAAGAAAGTGTGGGCTCGGGTGATGGAAGCAGCTTTCCACAAGCCTTGCTCTGCATAAATTTGTCTCTCTCTCTCTCGACTCTTCTCAGTCGAGGAGATGAACAGATGCCTCGCCGTGACTGCTCATTAGACAGTGTCATCAGCAGGTTTCAGCAGCGAGAAATGTGCCCACCAGGTAAGAATGTAATGAAGGTGGTGGGCAGGCTCTCTGGTGCTTGTTTAGCGTGCAGCGGTCTACTCCAATGAGAGCCTGGGAAATGCACTGGTGTACTGAGCGCTCCGCAGCAGCAGCAGGCACGAGACACCGCTATGGACTGCTAAACTCCTCTGAATCTTCTTTGATCATCAATTAGCACTGCTAGCTCGAAGGTTGGTTGCAAAGAATGTTTACTTGCAACAAAACTTCAGCAACTCGCGTCAGGCGATAACTCATTGACATTATCCAGAGTGAGTGTGAACAAGAAAGTGTGAATTCGATGTACCAGAATACACTCTAGTCACAATGAAGTGCCAACACCTGTCATACTTTTGAGAGCTGCCCTATTTGCATGGCAGAAACACACTGTTGTGGCTTTCCTGTAATGGTGCATGACAGTACAACTTACGACACATCCGCCCTTCTGATGGTGACTGATGCCTCTAGAGCACATACCAGGAGACAGCGGCTTGATATGGTCCACAATGGCTGTGAAGAAGAATGGCAATGTGAATGTGAAAACTACATGTACCAGAATACGCTGGGGTGACACTGACGTACCAACACTTTTGAATATTGCAACGTGAAAAGGCCACCAACCACTACAAATTCATTTGGAAAGAAGCTGGGTTGACCACAAAAGCCCTTAATGGGGTGCAAATGGCATCTTTGGACTGTGCCCTTTACCGCCCCTGGGTGGACCCTAAAGACCCCCTACTGTGGTTGTTACTAGATTTCTTTGGGCCGTATGATCATTTCTTCTGAGTAAATCCTAGAGGCCTCTACCGTGGTACCAGTAGCCTCTTCGGGCTGCGCATGTCACCACCTCTGGGCGTACCCCTTAGACACTCAAATGTGGTTGCCCCTAGACTTTCTTGGGACCTACCACCACTTATTTGGGGTAGATCCCAGAGGCCTCTACTGCGGTACCTGTGGCATCTTTGAGCTGCACATGTCACCACCCCTCTAATGTGGTTGTCACTAGATTTTCTTGGGACCAACCACCACTTCTTCTAGGTAGATCCCAGAGGCCTCTACTGCAGTACATGTAGCCGGCGCCTTTCTCCACCCCTGGGTGGATCCCATAAACAAACTATTGAGGTGTCAGGGGACTCACTTGGAGCTTTTTGGAGATCCGTAGACACATATACTAGTGACACCACTGAATTCCTTGAGTTGGCTGTTGCCCAGCCTTGGGTGGACCTCAGCGTCTCATACACTAAGACGCTGTGTCTCACCCCCTGGGGTTGCACCATCATCATCACCCTCAGGAGGAAGGGTTGGTACTCCTGCCACGATTTTACCCTTCAGTCGGATATGTTGAATCCATGCTCCATGAAATGTTCCCTAATGATCTCACATACCTCTATGAACATTTACATGCCAAGACCACATATCAAGACACATCAAGACCCCATGTCACGATCTCACTCACCTAACGCAACTCTTCCCACACTTGTCATAATACAGTCACACACTCTACACCAAGCACAAGTCAGTCTGTAATCGCTCCCCACAGTTCAAGCATCCTCCCATCACCTTTTGTCTGTTTAATCTGATTGCATATCTAGTTAAATCATCTGAATGAAGTGAGTAATTATTACTGGACAAAGACAGCCAATGAGAATGCTTGCAATCAGTTACAGTTACAACCAATAGGATTGGATGCCCTTCTACCATTCTGAATTTGCCGCTATGTTTAAATCATTCACATGGCCTAATGAGCAGCCAGTCAGGGTACCAGGGTAGTCCATTCTTACCTTGACAATTTGCACATCAAAGTATAGGAAGATTTGCACGGCTCTTGGAAACAAGGCTTCTTCATGGGTGAACTAAAAAGAGCAGAATTTCCATTATCTGCTTTTCGGTGAAGATTTTCACCCACCACTATTTTTGCGATGGATGTCACGCTTGCTCTTCTAAATTACCTTTATTAAAGTGAAAATGCTTTTTGCATCTTGCGTCTTATTTTCTGTATTTTGCAGCAGAGGTGTCATTAACTCCCCACTTTGGCAGCTTGAGTGGGGGTGGGTGCAGTGCTTAGTTTGTAAATAAATAAGTGTCAAGACCTTTGTAAGAAGGCTACTGCAGCTTTGTTGCAAAGTCATCCTGTGTGCCCTGTACACCCCCATTTTTTGCTGACTGGTACTAGTGGTTATTGACACTGCTGTATCCTGGGGTCTGTCTAACCAGGCACAGGACCAGTGCTATGGTGAAAGCACACACATATACATGAGGGTACACTATATGTTAGGGTACACTTATAATTGACATGACATATGCTATAAGTCCCTAGTACATAATAGGGCAGGGAGATTGAAACTACCTTTAAGTCCCTAGTATATAATAGGGCATGGCAGTTTAGAGGCCAGCAGCCCTTTTTTCACTTGCATATGTGCACTGCTGAGAGCCTGAGGTCAGTTTAAAAGCAGCCCTGTGTGGCAGCACTGCTATTAAATGGAAATTGCGGTCAAAATCGACTTTGATGGTAGGGGCACTTAAAAATGTATTCTACAAACATCTTGACATATTGGGTACCTCCAGGGACTCCCTAGGTGTCCAAAGGGGTAGCGGACATGTCACTATAAGGAGGGTCCTTATAAATTATGTTTTATATGCCTGGGGGATGTAAAAATTGCACCTTTCACTTCCCCTATTGTAGTAAAGTACCTTTCAAAATCGACTTTGGTGCTAGGAGCACTGTGGAGTGAGGATCTACAACATTTTTACGTATTCAGGACCCCTAAAGTCTTTCCTGGACGTCCCAGGTGTGGGGGTCCTGTAGCTATAAGCAGGGTCCTTATAAATGATGTTTTATAAGCCCTGGTCTTGGAGAAATTGCACATTTCATTTTCCCCATTGTAGATCCCCAGCCAATATGCCATTGATGAATCTATCCTAAATGTATACAGAAAAGAAGTTGTAAGACTTTCTTGTCTGTAAACCAAAATTCTGCCTTCCAGTGGTCTGCCCTGATTTGTCAGACTTAACAGGACTAGCCAGGCTGCTTTGATTAAGTGATAAGTGGCTCACCCAGAGAGGCAAATTTGTTGCTACAGAGGAATGCCAGAGCAGGAGGAAGGGGTCGTAGACCATGGAGCTTCAAAGAAAAGCTAGAACAGGCAGGAAAAGCCAGGTCCATCTACCCTCATCACCAATGACCCAGCCAAATGGCAGGCTTAATGAAGGAATTTGCAGATGTTGGGAGGGGGGCTATGGAAATGATCCATACCGAGGATCGGTTTAGCTAGCTCTTGCTCCTTTGCTGAGACTCCAGCCATACTGAATTTCGGAGGAATAGTGCTTTCTGGGAGACCATTATGCCACACTTGAGAGGAAGTAGTCATACTCTGGGGTGTTGCTGTACACCCCATTGGACATGAGTGCCCTCTGGCCCGATCCCAGAAAATAGTGAATAAGTATTTGAGTGGGGCAGAGACTCTTAGATTTGCTACTTGAAACTAAGAGAAGAAGGGTCCATGCTGGAAGTATGATTTGCACCAACTAGGCCCTGCACTCTGACTGACTGCGCCTGCTGCACAATCTGCAACTGCAGCCCAGTACACCTAACTTGCTTCAAGAGGGATAAAGAGTGGACTCCCTGCAAGCTACAGGTTAACAGAGCTCACCTGGATCATCACCACTAAGAATTCCCAGCCTGGAGTGCATCCAGTGGATTTGTAAGGGTTTTGTCCAAGTGGATTGTGGGAACTGAAGTCCCAAACCTTTAAGGACCATCTTGGCGATTCCACACCCTCGGATTGTGTTTTGGACACTTTGGAACCCCCAGAAGTACTGCACGAAGAAGTTCCAGAAGTTTGGAGAGCTTTGAAAAAAAGCTTCAGAGGGGGACCGACTCAACTGCGAGAGCCAAGCTACCCACCTTCAACCGCAAGTCGGCCTGACCTGCTGGTTCGTCCTGATGAAAAGCTCTGGAGGTCAAACTACCAGAGTTTGACCAGGAGCTCCAAGGAAAGCAAGCCGGTGAACCCTCACCGAACCCAGCCTGGTGAAGAGCATCAAGGGACCCAGCAGAAAAAGCTCCAGAAAGGTTTCTAAGTCGGGAGGTAAAATCTTAACTGGCTCAAACGCGAGTCATGCCTCCTACCTTTAATGGCCGGGCGGCCGGGGTCCCTGGTTCATCCCACTGAAAAGCTCTGCAGGTCTGACTTCCAGAGTTTGACCGGGAGCTCTTCAAAAGTCAAGCTGGTGAACCCTCATTGAACCCAGACTGGTGGACAGCATCGAGGGACCCGGCAGAAAAAGCTCCAGGAAGGTTTTTAAGTCAGAAGGTAAAAACTTTGACCAAGGCCTACCGCAAAGGGGAGCCGCACAGGACTCCATAGCGGTCGGCCTGAAATGTTGACTTTGCCCCAGTCTAGCCCAACCAGATGTCCCAATAGGCACTATAGGTTTCTATGTGCTATATAGTGCAACATCTTTACAAATTCATATCTCTGGTTCCCTACATTGAATTTTTGTAACAAACATTTCCTATTTTTATAACTTTGTGTTGGATTTTTATTGTGTGTTGTGTCTTATTTATTACTGAATTGGTGTTTTAAAATGCTTTCCATACCTGTCCCTGAAGTTAAGCATGCCTGCTCGCAGCGAAGCTACCAAGGGTTGAGCAGGGGAATCATTTTTTGAGACCTATTCTGAGCCTTAGACTGTGTCTTAGTGGTCTTATTGCCAGTGGTAGATGCACATTTACCACTATTAATAATCCTCTTTCCAACAATCGTTCACCACCCATTGCCCCTGCCAGTGCCTCCAGCAACAAAACCAACACAACTACTAACAATCACACTCTCCAAATGTGACTATTACAGTCTGCCAAAGCTATAAGAATGGCTTAAACAGCAGGTCTTAGTCATTTTTAATGTTTATTGAATTAATACAATGTTGTTCTGTTCATCTATCTTTTAGACAAACTAGTCTGTGACAGACTGTCTTAAGTGCTGGTGTTGACAATTAAGTGCCGGTGCTGAGAACCAGAAAACACCGGCTCAAATTAAGCACTGAATGGGTGTCGCTAGGTAGGCAGCTCTGTGTTATACATTACTGTTTATTGTTTATGGCTCCTTTGGAGACTGTGGTCTGCAAGAAGCTTATAAAGCAGAGGAAGGGAGGGACGGAGCGAATGAGAGCTAGTGAGAAAGTTGGATAGAGGATAGAAAGATGGCTGAATGCAGAGATGGATGAATGGATGGATGAAGAGAAAGGATGGTTGTAGAGAAAGATGGAGAGAGGATGGATGCAGAGAGGAATGGAGAGGCGAATTAAGTTATGGTTGGGGAGCAGGATAGATGGATAAATGCAGAGATGGATGAATGCAGAGATGGATGGAGAGAGGATGGATGAAGAGATGGATAGATGCAGAGATGGATGGAAATATGGATTGCTGGATGGTTGGATGGACAGAGAGATGGATGGATGCAGTGATGGATGGAGAGGCGAATGAAGTTATGGATGGAGAGCAAGATAGATGGATGAATGCAGAGATGGATGGATGGATGGAGAGTTGGATGGATGCTGAGATGGATGGATTTAGAGATGGATGGATGCAGAGATGGATGAATGCAGAGATGGATGAATGGATGGAGAGAAGATGGATGGAAAGACAGATGGATGCAGAGATGGATGGATTTAGAGATGGATGGATATAGAGAGGGTGATGGAGAGACAGATGGATGCAGAGATGGATGGATCGATAGCTGGATAGAGGGATGATGGATGCAGGGATGGATAGCGAGGCAAATGAAGTTATGGATGGAAAGCAGGATGGATGGATGCAGAGAAGTATAAATGTAGAGAAAGATGTGTGGACGGACAGACAAGATAGAGTGATTGATGGGTGCGAGGAAAGAAGGAAGGTAGTATTGACGATAGATGGAGGGTTTGGCTAGGATGACTGATGTAGAGAATGACATCGGTAGTCGATATTCTGGGGTAGAAATCTCTATACAACAATATATATTTTCGATATTGATATTGTGGTATAGCACTAAAAACAAACCTATCCCTCCTTCTAGGTGCTGATAATATCTTCAAACTAGAACAATACAAAAAAAAAACTTCCATACAAAACATACAGGTGTGAATAAAAGGGAGGTCATGCGCAAACACACAAAAGGATTACTTCTTAGCCATCCCACACTGCACACAACAAGTGTGCGCATGGGCAAGCCTAAGCCTGTCCTGGTGAGTCTTAGACTCAGAAACCATGGGCCTCAATCACAAGCCCATTACGATGCCGGGGAGTCACTTTTTTACATGCACCAGGGGTGCAGCATGCCTGCCATATTTACAAGGCCACGAAAAAGGCATCCTGCGTGACTTTCATGGCCTTGTAAATACGGCCCCTTTCACACATTATTCTGCATGAAAGCGGCGTTCCATGGGAGTTGCTGTGGGTGTTCCCACGCAACGTCCACGGATCCTGACGCATTCCCAGATTTAAAAGCTTTTGTAAACCTGGGAATGCGTCAGATTCCTATGCCTCGGAAGGGGAAGCATAGGAGTGGCGCAACGAGGAGAAATGCCCTTATTTCCCCTCATTTCTTGCTCTTTCTGTGTGTGCCGGTTTCTGCAGCACACATCAAAGGAGCAAATGCAATGAATTCTTCTTTTTGTGCAGCAAGGTGCCCCTTCCTGTACAACAACAATCATCCCTGCAACGCAGGCACCCTTGCACCATTACGCTTGTGGGCCGCCGTAGGGGAGAAGGACAGGAATGCAGCGTATCCCGCAGATCCAGCCCATTCCTGCCATTTTGTTTTGACGCACAGCAGGAATGCTTTCTGCACTGCATCAAAATATAGTAAATGAGACCCTATATGTTTTTAAATGAGGCTAAATTATAAATGTATTAATAAACCGGTGAAAAAGCCCTAAGTTTTAGAGTCACTTCTCAAAGTAACTCACAGCATATGCACATACTTCAGGGCATGGCGCTGTGATTAGCTGGACTGAAGATTTCTTTTGCCATGCTGCCCCCTGTCCTCCAGCCCACCTGGAGTTTTCCGTGTGTCCCACACACCCAGTCCGGCCATGCCTGGGAAAAGGAAATCAATACACCTATGGGTTACAAGACCCATCCTTCAGAACTACCGTCAGCCAAGGAGAACCTGCCAGCGCCAGGAATAGCTCGGTGACGGAGAGGAAATCCTGATGAATTATGAATGAATTCTAAAAAGGTCTCTCCTGCTTAATATTAAAAAAGGTCAGACTGGAGGGGAGGGGGAACCTCTGTGCAGAGGCGTGCAGGAGCTAATGACCTGCTTGGCAGCGCTTCAGTCTGCTATGGCCGGGACCTGGGGGGACTGTGGTGGGCCAACCACTGGAGGATGAGCTGTTTGCAGCCCTCAGGTTACCAAAATCAATCCAGAAACTCTTTCCGCGAGATCACAGCGCCAGTTTTGACTCGGAGCTTACCTTCAGCCGATGTGGATCTGTACTGCAGTGACTTCCTTGAGTGGGAGTTGCCTGGCAGCCCTGGGCATCAGGCTTAAAACAGGCAATCAATGCACTTCACCCTAAAGGAAGTTACATTACACAAAATCACATTCCTTTGGTAGGTGCATGATGATTAAGGGCCTCATTTATGAAAAGTGTCGCATTGCTGCCGTAAAACAGCGATGCAACACTTTTCAGTGCGCCCTGCTTCCGACACCATGGATGCGCCGTATTTACTGTACGGCGCTCATTGTCGCAAGTATTGACAGATACTTCAGTAATCCTGATGTATCTGCTGTCGCAAAAAGGGCGCATTGCTGGGGTGTGTCTGAAAACAGACCCAACTCCAGCAATGTATCCTTTCAAGTGGGGCAGGCCCCATGTGAATGGCACAGTGTCACCACTTACGCCTGCTTCAAGCAGGCATAAGGATTTGATGCACTGACGCCTTGGAAGTGTCACAGTGAAATCTCATAGATTTCACTGCGTCACTTCTACGCGACTTTCCTGCGTCGAAATGCCCCCCTGCAGATATTATACCTGTTGCAGGTATAATGTAGTGCAGGGATTTACAAAGTAACGCATCTGCCTAGATGCGTCACTTTATAAACTTGGTGCAGTGGAGCACATTGTTTACACTGCTGCAGCATCACAAAAAATTACGCAACAGCGCCATAAGGACCTCATAAATAAGGCAATAGGATTTGCCCAGAATCACAGGATGTTGAGCCAACGCCGAGACTCGAACCTGGATCCCATATCTAAAGTTGGCAACTGTGTCCTTAATGCCACATCCTGTCATCTTGTAGCAGCAATGAACAGATCTCAAAGCCCTTAGCATTTTCACCTGTAGCATCTTTGTCATTCTTGCTCCTGCGACACACACACACACAATTTACATTTCACAAAAACAGACCACACACTATGTGTTGGGAAACACTGAAGCAAGTTTATTCATAATTTCACCGCTGTTTAAGACTAACTGCTGACACCCATCCTGAAACCAATACAAAGCCACAGGGAATCACCTGGTTCTCTACCATTACGCAATGGGGCTGCGGCACAAGCCATTCTTTTTTTTATTTATAAATCTTTTTATTAAACAGAGAGAATCAACATTTCTCATTACAAAAAGGAGGAGTGATGCCGAGTTAAATACACAGTTACAACTGTTGACCACGAACCCCACAAATGATACATATTAAATTTCAGCAGTTATGGCATAGAAGGTTCTTCAAAGCAGGGGATAACTGGCGGGACACAAATATTACCCCGGTATGCGTTCCATTTGTTCCATATAGAGGTCAATTTTTTGGGGCACCCACGCGCAACGTATACAGTTTTTTCTCTAGCCATACACCAGTCCATATCCACCTTCCAGGTTTCAATTCTAGGTGACACCCCAGAGCCCCACAACTGGGCAATATTTCTTTTGGCAACCATTAGACCCAATGTGGCCGATAGTTTATCTTTTTTTTAAAAAAGATTTTATTGTGCATAAAAAGGGTTACAAACACGGGCCTACAACCACCAGGGCCGGCCGCTAGTAGTCGAAGTGTTCCAGCATATCAGAAAATAATGGCTGGCCCACAGGGGCTCCGCACTATCACAGTAGATTCGACTGCACATAAGGGAAATCAGAATACACACTTTTAATATAAATAACAACAAAAAGAAAAATACGAAAATACAACAAACAAGGCGAAACGACTTATGAAGGGCGGCGAACACCAGCCGGGGGAGTCAACACACCGACCACCCGAGGGCGGTCAATAAAAGAAGACCTGAGAGGGAGGGGGGGCCACGAGAGAACCAAATCTGTACTCCAAAGTACGAGATGCGCAAGGAACCCTCAAGGATCAGGGGGACGAGGCATCCCCGGACGTATCCACCAAAGGGGGAGCACAGATAGACCCACGATACGCGTTCCACTGCCCCCAAATTTTACCCCAAGCCCCCGGTTTACCACGAGCCACATATACCGTTTTCTCCCTGAACATGCACCAGTCCATGTTCTCCTTCCAGACGGACACGGTGGGAGGCCGCTGGGAACCCCAAAGCTGTGCAATATCTCTCTTTGCAATCATGTTCCCCAAGGCCGCCCACCGAGCCTGAGCCGCATTGCAGTCATTGGGCTCCCATACATTCAGCACACAACGACGCACCTCCGGCAGCAGAGCGACCCCGGTGACTCGTCTCATAATATCATGCACCCGGCGCCAGTATTCCGCCACCTCGCGGCATTCCCATAGGATATGGAGAAAGGTAGCACTGAGCCCGCAGCCACGCTTACAGAGTCCGTCGTCTGAAAACCCCATCGAGACCAGGCGGGGGCCCGTCACATATACACGATGGAGAATCTTAAGCTGGACCAGGCGGAGACGGGCCGGGATGGCCACCTCCTTAGGGGATGACAGTGCAGTCTGCCAGTCCTCATCGTCCAGCTCCACCCCATCTCCCGTCCATGCCTCCCGAAGACGCACCAAGAGGTCAGCCCGATTGTTTATCAGTTTTTTGTAAATCAGGGAGATAGTACTATCGGGGACGTGACCATCGAGTATGCGGTCCTCGAGAGGCGAAGAAGAAGGGACCGTGGTCCCCTCCCCAAAGACCGAAAGCAGGGCGTGCCGAACCTGTGCATAACGGAAGAACTCTCTGTCACTAAGCTCATACTCGCGCTGAAGCGCCGCGAAGGATTTAACCGCACCTTTAACCCACAGGTCCCCCACTCTGCTGATGCCGATCGTATCCCAGCGCTCGAAGCCTTTCGTTGTCCAGAGGCTTCCCAAGCGGTCTGAGTCGAATAGAGGAGTGGCGCACGTTAAGCGCTCACTCCAGCCCATCGCAACGTGAGCCGCCTTCCATACACGGACCGCCATCCTGGTAGGGCCCGTAAGGGCCCTACCAGCAGACCGCGAGTAAAGCGCTCTGTTATAGTTACCGCCGGGGAGCAGGAATTTATCCATCTCATATGCCGGGTTCGAACCAGGAGCGTACGTAGCATGATTAATGGCAGACAGCTGGGAGGCCCAATAGTACCGTCTAATATCAGGAAGCGCGATGCCCCCGTCATACCAGGAAAGAGTCAGCTTGGCCAAAGCGATACGCGCTCGCCCGTCCCAAACCAGTCTCCTCTGCAAACTCTCCACCTCCCTAAAGTAGGCCGCAGGAATGACATCGAAGGAGTTCTGGAGTGCATAAAGGAATCTGGGAAGGGACATCATTTTAAACAGCGCCGCGCGACCAAGTGGAGACAAGGGCAGCTTACACCACCGAGCCGTATCTGCCCTCAAACGCCGGAGTGGAGACAGGAGATTCTGCTCATAGCGGACCGCCGGATCCAATGAAACGTACACTCCCAGGTATTTAAAGCCGGACTGAGATATTTGGAGCGGAAGCCGAGGCGGCAAGAGAGGAAGACCACCAGAGATAGGGTACACACAAGATTTGGACCAGTTGATTATCAGACCCGAGTTTTTCCCGAAGGAAGTAAGGACATCAAAGAGAACATTGAGCGACTTCCGCGGTGAGGTGAGATACAAGAGAATATCATCCGCGTACAATGAAACCCGATCCTCGAAGCCCGGGCCCCACCGGAGCCCTCTAATCGAGGGCTCCCAACGGAGCCAGGCGGCGAGCGGTTCCAGGGCGAGAGCAAAGAGCAGCGGGGACAACGGGCACCCCTGCCTAGTTCCCCTCCCGAGAGCGAAAGGCCGAGAAACCCGCCCATTGACAACCACCTGAGCCATTGGTCCAGCATAAAGGAGCTTCACCCAGCTAAGGAACCCCTCCCCAAAACCAAACTTCGCCAGGACGGCCCAAAGAAATGGCCATTCAATGGTATCAAAGGCCATCGTGGCGTCTAGGGAAACCAATATGGCCGGTTCAGCGAAGTACTCAGCCCTAGCGAGGACGCCGTGCAGACGCCGTAAGTTGAGAGCGGTATTACGATGTGGGATGAAGCCACATTGATCCGGATGTATCAAGTCACATATAACGCTCAGCAAGCGATTGGCGAGGACCTTAGCAAGGATTTTGGGTTCGGCATTCAGCAGGGAAATAGGCCTATAGGAGGCACAGCGGTCACGTGGCTTACCCTCCTTGGGAATCACCACTATACTAGCCAGACGCTGGTCGTCAGGAAGGGAACCCCTCTCGAGCGATTCCTGAAACATATGACGGAGGAAAGGCGCGATTTTATCCGGGCGCAACTTATATAGTTCAATCGGCAGACCGTTGGGGCCCATAGCCTTGCCCGAGCGGAGGGAGCGAATCGCAGTAGCTATCTCTTTGACAGACAAAGGGGCATCCATCAGCTCGCGGTCCTCGACGGATAGGCCGGGCAGGGCAATATCCCGAAGCAGAAGACGAGAGTCGTCCTCATCTCTATCAGACACCGGGGAGTACACTGCACGGAGGTGGTCAGCAAAACACTCAACAATCTCACCAGGCTCAGTCACACACACTCCATCCGACCCCCGAAGCTCCGGGACCACACGATTCACTCTCTCCTTCTTGTCCAACCAGGCAATCAGCTTACCCGCCTTGTCTCCGGCATCATACAACCTACCCTGCTGCTCCCTATACATAGTCTTGGCAGCATCAGTGACGAGAGACTTATATTCAAACTGCTTCAGGCTGAGGGCATGCAGCCCATCCGGGGTGACACCCGCCTCCAAGGCTGCCTCCAGCCCCAATATTTCAGTCTCCAGCGTCACAACCGCCTCTCTCTTAACCCTCTTGGCCTCCACTATCTGGGACAGGGCATGCCCGCGGAGCACTGCTTTGAAAGCTTCCCACAGGGATACTGAGGACAACACCGACCCCTCATTCTCAGAAAAATATTGATCAATCGACTTAATCAGGCTATCACGGATCTTGGGGTCTCGCAGGTACCAAGGGCTAATAGGAGCGATCCGCCCAGCGGACCGCGACCCGGTGTCAAAAAGCAACCACAGTGGGGAATGATCAGAAATACCCCTGGCCAGGTGTTTGACCTCTCGAATCCGAGTAGCCTGGGCCGCGGGCATAAGGAAATAATCCAGCCTGGAGAGACTCCCATGGGCCCCAGAGTGAAAGGTGTACTGACACTGGGTCGGATGCATTAACCTCCAACAGTCCACCAGACCGAAGGTCTCCAGGAGCCCGCCCAGCCACGCCTGGGCAGCAGGGAGGGCCCTGGGCGGATGACGGTCCAGGTCACCCGAGACAACCGAATTAAAGTCCCCACCCATAAGCAAAAGACTGTCAGGAAGCCCAAGCAACATACGACCCAAGTCTGAGAAGGTGGAGTTCTGGAGGCCCGGGGGAACATAGACCGAGATCAAGGAAAGGGACTGCCCCTCCCACCTCCCAGTCAGAGCCACATAGCGCCCTCTATCGTCTGGGACCACCCTGGTGACTTCCAACGGAAGTGAAGCTCGCAAGAGAATGCCCACCTCTCTCGAACCAGTGGTGAAACCAGAGTGGGCCACAAGTCGATATCCCCCCCTGTTCATAGCCCGACAAACATTGCCAACCAGATGCGTCTCCTGTAAGAACACCACATCAGGAGTCAGACGACGCAGATATTGCAGCACAACACCCCGTTTGATACGGTCCCCCAATCCATTGACGTTCCAAGACATCAATCTCAACCCGTCCCCCCCCATCCCCTCCAGTAGATCAAGGGCCCCCTAGCAAAGAGCTCAACACCCGAGGATGAACCATAGCCAATACTTCGCCTTGAAAACAAAAAACACAAATGCAAACAACCCCACCCACCCACCAACCCCCCCCCCAACTCCAACACCCCCCAGCCTGCACCCCTGCGGTCCAAAAAACCACCCCAACTTGCAGTGTGCCTGTCGCCCTACAAACCCCATTCTACGAAAAGACCCCGGAGGAGGGAAGGGACCCGTCCCCGCCCGCTCCCCACACACAACATAATGAAACAAAATGCACAAAAGAAGTAGAACCCAGCCGAACAGTACAACATGGCAGAGTCCGGGACCATAAGTCACTCCAAAGGAGACCCGCCACCCTCGGTACCGGCCGAGGGCCCAGTCCGGTCACCCCGGTCCGGCAACGAATCCAGCCAGTCACTCACAGTCGCAGGAGAGTCAAAAAAGGTAGTCCGATCTTCATGTTCCACTCGGAGCCTTGCAGGATAAAGCATGGAGTACTTGAGACCGAGGTCCCGGAGACGCCGCTTCACCCCCTGGAAGCCCATCCGCTGTTTCTGGACAAGTTGGGTGAAGTCCGGGAAAAAGTTAATGGACGAGTTCTCATGTCGGACCGGACCATGGACCCGTGAGGCCTGCAGAATCGCGTCTCGGTCTCTGTAGTGGAAAAGTCTCGCAACGATAGGCCTCGGGGGGGCACCCGGTCGCGGCCGGCCACCCGGGACTCGATGGGCCCGCTCCACAGCGAAAAACTTACTCAGGCCAGCGGGAGAAAGATGTTCGAGGATGAGCTCCTCGACCAGGAGATCAACCGGGCGGTTATCGGAGGTCTCCGGAACACCTATGACGCGGATGTTATTGCGGCGGGCCCGTCCCTCGAAGTCTTCCAGCCGCCGGGCCATCAGATCATTGGCCGACTTGAGATCGCCGAGAGTGGCCTGCAGGTCCGACACGTCCGTACCAAGGGAGGACGTCCGCACATCCAGCGATTGAACCCTCTCGTTGGTCTTAGAGAGATCCGCCCGGATTAGCGTAATGTCAATGGCCACCGTGTCGATTTTACGGGCCAAGGCCTCGTACTGCGTAGCGATGGTCTCTCTGATGCCCTTAATGGCGCCCATGATGTCCTGCAGGGACAGATCCGGAGAAACGGACGGGCCACCACTGGTGTCCTCCGGGGGGACATTGGCCGTCCCGGGGGATCCTTTACCCTGAGTGTAGCGGTCCATGTTGTTCGTCTGGACCGGTCCCCCACGTAGGGATGTTTTGGTCTTACGCCTCTCGGGGTCTCCCTTGCCTCCCATGAGAACCTCGATCGCCGAAGGGGACCACCGAGGAAGCGTCGAGGTGGCACAGTCCAGGCAGACGCGTGTCGCACCACAGGCCGCAATATGGCGGAGCGAAGGGACCACCGTCAATGAGCACACTGGCAGCAGACGAAGCCACCGGCATCAAGCGAAGGCAAAATGAAAGCCCAGTCGCACCAAGCAAGTCCACAGTCCAGCCCCTCAAAGACCAAAAGTGAAACCGAAAGTGATGTGACGGCCACTGGCACAGCCCCGCTGCCGTTGTTGTTCAACTACGCCCCGGCTCCACAGATCACCCTCGCATCGGGCACAGCCGTCGGGTGGGCCTCAAAAGTTCAAACCGCCATAACTCCGGATTGCCAGGTCCGATTTGATTTCCGAAAGGAGTTTAGTGTTCAGCCAGCATTCGTCTCCCAGATTCCATAAACCAAGTCAGGATAGAGTCAGGATAAATTCCGAGGAGCAGCGAGGGTCCGGGGAGCCCTGTGCTCACGCGACCATCTTGGATGCGCGCTAGGCTCCTCCCCGATAGTTTATCTTTACTATTTACGGTGGGTTCCCAGACGGTTAATAGGCATCTTTTAGCTTCTGGTCTGATGCCTAACCCAAGTACCTCTCTCATACAGTCATGTATCCCCTACCAATAATTCTGTACATACTCACATTCCCATATTATGTGCATAAATGTACCCCCTTGGCCACACTGTCTTCTGCACATTCCCTCATCCACTCTTCCCATACTGACAAGTCGGGACCCGGTGACATACACCCTGTAAAGGATTTTAAGCTGAACCAGACGCAGTCTGGAGGAGATCGCAACCTCACGCTGGGAGGCCACTGCCTCCTGCCACTCATCATCATCGAGTTCCAGTCAGTCTCTCTCCCAACAATCCTTGAGCAGTCTAAGGGGATCTAATGTGTTGTTTATCAACTTCTTGTAGGTCAGGGAGATCGCTTTTGTAGGCAGATATCCATCCAGTAACCTATCCTCCAAGGGTTAGGATTCTGGGGGAGAGGCACCCTTTGGTAAACTTGACACTTGGCATGTTGCACCTGCAGATAGCGAAAATACTCAGTATCTGCTAGCTCATATTCTTGCTGCAAATAGCTCCCCCTCCTCCACAGAGATCCCAATCAGATCCCACTTGTCAAATCAGATCCCACTTGTCAAATCTTTTTGAGGTCCTCAGGGTGCCTAGCTGTTCGGTATCCCACAAAGGAGTAGCAAGTGTAAATTTCTGGTCCCACCCCAGGCTTCTATTCGCTGCATGCCAAACCTGTATCAAGTGCCTGGTTGGTCCTGTTAGGGAAAACCTTTGAGTTCTAGAATATAGGGCCATATTATAATTGCCACCCGGAAGCAGCCATTTATCCATTCTGTAACCCGGGTCATCCCAGTGCAATGATTGATTGTGGCCAGGTGAGCGGCCCAATAATATTTTTTAATGCCTGGAAGACCGTTACCCCCCCATCATACCAGCCCAAAACTAGTTTTTGCAGGGCTATGTGGGTTCTGCCGTCCCAGAGCAATTCTCTTTGGAGGCCCTCTATTTCTTTAAAGTATCTAGCTGGCACCAGATCCGTGAAATTCTGCAACTCATACAGGAAACGTGGTTGTGACATCATTTTGAAAAGCGCTGCCCTATCCAGCAGGGAAAGTAGGAGCACCCTCCAATGTGTTACATCTCATTTCAGCCTCTGTAGGGGGGGAAGCAGATTACGCTCATAGTGGGTTCTAGGGTCTGCTGTGATGAAAATTCCCAAATATTGGAAGCCTACCATTGCCACCTGAATAGAACAGGGGGCAGGTCTCCACTGAGGATATATATGAAGGACTTACTCCAGTTAATTGTGTACCCTGAATATTTCCCAAAATTTGTGAAGATATTGAGTACTCTATGGAGCGACGCCTTAGGGGAGGCGAGGTACAGGAGGATGTCATTCGCATACAAGGAGATGCGGTCCTCCCACGTTTCAGTCCACCTTAGCCCCCGAATTATCGGGTCTCTGCGAATCCATGCCGCCAGTGGCTCCAGAGAAACAGCAAAAAGCAAGGGTGATAGCGGACAGCCCTGACGAGTCTCACAACCCAACGCAAATACCTCAGACTTCTTATTCTTGACCACCACTTGCGCCAGGGGCTCATTATACAAAAGTTGCACCCACCCAATAAAGCCAGGACCAAAACCCATCTTTGCCAAGACTGCGAACAGGTACGGCCATTCGATAGTATCAAAGGCCATTGTGTCGTCCAACGAGACCACCACTGCAGCTTCTTGGATCGTGTCCAGTCTTCCCAGTACACCATGCCATCTCCTCAGGTTTAGTGCAGTATCTCAGTTGGGCATAAAGCCCGACTGGTCAGGGTGCACCAACTTACTTATTACTTGGGCCAAACGACTCGCCAGCAATTTGGCCAAGACTTTTGGTTCTGCGTTTAACAGGGAGATGGGCCGGTAGGACGAGCACCTATCCCTTGGTTTACCTTTTTTATATATAGTTACCAGTGTTGCTATCCCTTGATCTAAGGAAGTAGTCCCAACTCCCGGCTCTCTTCAAACATGAACCGTAGGTGTAGATCTATGGTGTCTGGTTTAAGCTTGTAAAACTCAATTGGTAAGCCATTAGGGCCTAATGCCTTACCGGACTGGAGGTTTCTGATCGCCTGTGCAATTTCGTCCTTTATAAAAGCGCTATCTGGTGTCTTCTTCTCCTCTAAGGATAGGGTGGGAAGCCGAATATCTGAGAACAGAGCCCGTGAGTCTTCCTCCAAAAGGGAGGAACTTGCTCGATATATAGCATGATAATGCTCTTCAAACTCGTTGGTGATTGCCTGTGGATCTGTTTTTTTCCCACCCAATGCATCTAGAATTTCTGGTACTAGTCTACTTGCCAACTCCTTCTTGTCTAGCCAGGCAAGTAGCTTCCTGGCCTTATCTCCCAAGTCCTACAATCTACCATCCTTGTCCCTACCCAATGTTTTGGCAATATCAGTTGCAGTTAATTTGTTTAAGCTTCAGGGCATGGAGTCTTTCCCACGTGATCAACCCCTCACTCTCTTCCTCCAACTGGAGGATTTCGTTCTCCATCAGGACTAGGTCTTTTGATTTCTCCTTTCGTACTCCTGCAATAAGTGAGAGTGCCTGCCCCCTCAGTACCGTTTTGAATGCTTCCCATATGGTTTGATACGAGCGCACGTTTTCCAGGAAATAGTTATCCATAGCTTGAAGGAGGGCTTTTTTAACCACAGGTTTCCGAAGATACCAGGGGTTTATCGGTGCGATTCTCCCCACCCTTTGTGCACTCAGGACCAGGTCAACCCATACAGGGGAGTGGTCAGAGATGCCCTGTAGGAGAGTAGGGTCTGCAATCCTATGATCACCCAGATTTTTTGCTTTTGCTTCATTGGTTTATGACTTTCCCCGGCTGTGGGCCTGCCAATCAGACCCACAGCCTAGCTGTTCTCTCTCGAAATTAAACACATGTACATTAGGTGCATCCACCAATTGGAACTGGGCCGCCTTGTCAGTCCCTGTCTCAGCATACCACAGGTATCCAGGGCATCGGTGTACCCAGGGCCTACCAGGGGCTGCAGCATGTATTATGCCACCCCTGGAATGGCCGCCCAAATCTGACACAACTGGCTGCACGACAGCTGGGGCAACGTGGTGTAATCACCCGTTGCTGTAGGTGTAGTATTCCTACACCTAACCCTAAAATGGACACATGGATTCCTATCAGTCACTCCTATGGCAGGCCTTATCAATCCTGAAGGCAGAGTGCAGGGAATCATGTGGGACGGTGCTCTGGCACGAGCTGAGCCCGTCGACGGCTTGCGGAACCAAGTCCTAATAGCCGTTCCATGGTGACGCGGGCCAACTACTTTTAAATGCATTATAATCCTCGCGGTTATTTGCTAACTTTGGCATCGCATCACCTACACATGTCGAGTAAGGTGTCATACGAATTGGAATACGAACCCCTCGCCAGTTCTGGCGACGGGGTTAGCATTCCCCCCTTTTAGAGGGGCACGACATGGAAGTAACCTTGAACCCCGGTTAACGTTGACTCAAGCCTCAGCATCACAAAATGGATGCTGCCACCAGACACAAGTCTGACCTCCTGCTGCTGGGAGACCTTCCAGCGAGGGGAGCTTGGACAAAGGGTTTCCTGTCGAGGGCGGTGTTAGCACCATCCCAGACAGGGTTTGTGTATCCCAGGTAGGCAGGGCTGAAAGGAAGGTGATTGCCAGTGGCACCCCGGTGCTCACTGTGCATAGCCCGGCTCAAACCAGTTTCGGGGGCACACCAGCCCCTGAGCTGGGGCGAAGCCGGACAAAGGAAAGGGGTGTAACCACCCCCCTCCTGGCTCCACCCATAGGTAGAACCTAGTCACGGGCCAGCCCCTTTTTCTTAGAATAAAGGTAGGAGCGAGTCCCCTTCCCAAATTGGATAATTCTGAATCTTGAACTACTTTCCACGAAAGGAACTCTTGACTATTTCTGAAGACTCTCCCTTGTGGCTAAGGAGTAGCCACCCTGCACCAGCAGGCACCACCTAAGCGCTTGCGGTTTGCTGTAAGTCTCTCCTACGGATCAAGACTGCCCAGCTCGACGAAGCCCGAGTTCCTGCCATCTCTGACCTTTTACCTACCTCATCAGCCCATCTGAGAGTCGTAGGTGTGACGAGACCTGCGGGACCGGCCATCTTCAGAACCTGCACGACGCTTATCTAGCACGCCCACCGAGGGACCCTCGAGTGAGTGCACCTAGGGTTTGAGAAGCCCTAACCCTGAGCAGCTCCAGCACCGAAGTCTGCCTCCCCAGCATCCCCGAGATCTGCGTGGGGGCCCTTCCGCTCCTTGCTGTTCACCGCGTTGTTCGACCACTTGCCGACCGGCTTGTGGCCCTCTTCACGACGCACCACGTTTGTTTCATCACTAGTCTGGTTGCTCCAGACTGGCTCTTGCTCCCCTTCAACAGAGGATTACCACGGACCCTCCTGGTCCACTCCAGACGCCATCTTGACTCCACCGCTTGGGTTGCCACTGCCAAGATCCGCTGCCCCATTCCTGGGCCCAGCATCATCGACAGCAGACACCTGCGTGGGACAGCTCACCCTCCATCCTGGTCGCCGCCGCGCCTCCTGGTCCGAGGAACGGCCGAGTCCGACGTCATCCACTCACCTGGTCGAGGTGACTTCAGCCGGTACCCTCCTGGTGCCCACACGATCGCTGGCTAGCGGTTGAGAACTGAGTCCCCTCTGCTTTCAGGTTTCCTTCATCACCGATCCAGGTTTGGATCTCGCTGAACATCGACACTGGTCGCCTGCCAGCAACTCTTCTTTCAGGCTCCTGAGACTACAACGAGGACTTCCGACATCTTGCCGAACCTTCCACAGCCGCAGCCTCTGGGCTAGGTAACTCGAGCATTTCGGTGCTCCATCGCAGGTTCGCTTTACAAGTGTCCAGTTCCTTTTACGTTTAGTCCCACTGATCGGATCACTCCGGAATCAGTCACTTTAGACTTTCTAACTTCTCCCCTTCCACTTGCAGTGTAATGGTTTTGTTCCCTCGGGCATTTGTGTAAATTGTGCAACCAGAAGTATTTTCCTAAGAGTTTTGTATTGTGCTTAGCTCTCTGACTCATAAAGAGCCAGGGTAGTCTTGTTATAAATAAATATCCTTTATTTTCATAACAACTTGTGTGGTGTCCTTTCACTTGGTGTTCAAGGGGTATATGTGATGGTAAACAGCTGGCTAAACACGCCCTCTAGAGTTTAGCCTAAGTCTGCTCGTATCCACGCTACTAGGATAGCTGGTCTATAAGGTTGACTTACAACCAATCATCAATAAGGGTTGTTTGGAATGATACACAGTGAGCACTAGAATAGTGAGCACTACATATCAGGCCAACTTCTCACATTGGTGAGCAGCGGTTGGGATTTGAGCTTGCTGTTGTTTTACCACACACGTATCCTAAGAATATCGCAGTGAAAGATCACATAAGTACCCAGGTACATATAACTTAACTTAGAATACTCCGAGTTCTACTGAACCGGCTGTTGTAGTGTAACAGGGCTTAGCACACCCTGACTACAACTCTTAGCAAGGGATCAGTAGGTAAACACATAGTGTAGGTACGTGCATCACTTACACCTCACTAGAAAAGCATGTCGGTCCACGGAGAGTCTTCGCAGACTCCCTTAGTGGTCAGTGACCCTCCACAGGTCGTGTCACAATATGCAGCTCTTAGCTTCAAGGAGATGAGACAACTGTGTGCCTCCAGGAAGCTAAACCAGGGTTCTAACCCTACCATCGCATTTCTGATAGGTCTCTTAGAGACGTACGATGCAAGGAGGTCCTCCAACACAGGTCTCCCCGATGCTGATGGGAACATGCCTCCCTTAGAGGGAACCCTCGGTGACCCAGACTTCGACCTCCACACAGAGGAGGAGGACGAGGAGGAGTTATCAGGAGACGAGGCAGACAAAGGTCCAGTGGTAGTCGGCAGGCTTACAAGGACCAACTTAAGCAGGCATGAGAATGGAACTGGGGGAGCCCCGGGCCCACGCTCAAGCAGGCCTAACCTTGGGAACGGACGAGCTAGGTCTCTCTCCAGAGGCTCTGGCAGATCGGTTCACACACATGTCTCTCAGGCATCTTCTCAGAGAGGAATGACGTCCCCTCAGAGAAGGGAGCATGAAGCGAAGATGAGGGAAGTCAATCTGAGGATCGAGCGGGAAGAACTTGCCCTCGCCAAAGAAAGACTTGCCCTGGCCCGAGAGCAGAAATTAAGTGGATTAGATCCCACTGGTGGCAGCATTCTCAATAGAGAGAAAGACAGGGGTATAGACACTAGACACCTGAGTAAAATAGTGCCCCCCTTTAAACAAGGGGACGACATCCACAAGTGGATAACTGCCTTGGAGAGGGCCTGCACTGTCCAGTGCGTCCCCCCAAGTCAGTGGGCAGCTATACTGTGGCTTTCCTTTGAAGGTAAAGGAAGAGACAAGCTCCTCACTACTAGAGCTGAGGATGCTAACAACTACCAAGTCCTGAAAAACACACTGATTGATGGGTTCGGCTTAACCACGGAACAGTACCGGGTGCTGTTCCGGGACACCCAGAAGATTCAGTCTCAGGATTGGACTGACTTTGTCGATTGTGCCACTAAGGCTTTGGAAGGCTGGTTGCTGGGTAGCAAGGTTACTGATTACACAGGATTGTACAATCTGATCATGCGAGAACAGATTTTAAACAACTGTCAGAACCAATTGTTGCATCAGCACCTTGTCGACTCGGATCTGACCTCTCCCCAAGAATTGGGAAAGAAGGCAGACAGATGGGTCAGAACAAGGGTCAAGCAGAACCAGAACCAGAACCAGGGTGGTCAGAAGAAAGCAGACCAGAAGGGTAGTAACAAAAACGAACAAGATGACCAGAAGTCTTCGACAGGTCCCCAACAAACCAAAGAGGGTGGGGGTCAGGCTTCACAGAAGAAGAAGACTCAAGAAGGCCAGTCAAAAAGGTGGTGCCAATACTGTAAAAGTAAGACTCACTGGTTTAGTGAGTGCACCAAGAAAGGAGGGCAAACTCCTGCCACTGCAGCCCCTAAGGCACCTGCGCCCCCTAGTACAGTCAGCAGTGGTGGTGCGCCTCCCAAGGCATTAGTTGGGTTAACCTTGGGAACCGAGGGGAGTGACGACTTAGTCGGCACACTCACTCAGGCCGTCCTTGTCTGTACAGGGGATATGGATATGTCCCCTGATGCCAGTCCCAATACTTTGGGCAAATACAGACAGACACCTTTGATTAATGGAAAAGTGGCTCAGGCCTACAGGGACACTTGTGCCAGTGTCACCATGGTGACGCCTAACTTTGTGGACCCTGGACAGATCATGCTAGGTACCAGTTACCTAGTGACCAATGCCAGCAACGTCACTACCAATCACAGTATGGCAGTTGTTGATTTCTCCTGGGGAGGAGTAAGTGGCCCGAAAAAGGTTGTGGTTAGTTCAGACCTTCCCGTAGAATGTCTGTTGGGCAATGATTTGGAAACGTCACAATGGTCAGAAGTGGAGCAGAGGACTCACATGGAAATGTTAGGCTTGCCAGCACATGTCCTTGCTGTGACCAGGTCACAGGCCAAAAGGTGCCCCACTGAACAGGTGCTGGATCCTGGAAGAACGGACCAGACACCTTCCAAGAAGAGGAGCAGTAAGGGTAAGGCTTCGCCTTCCCCCTTGCCCCAGGTCGTGGATCAAGTCTCTGAGGAGGCTGACCTTAAAGAACTGAGGGAAACTGAGCCGAAAGAGCTTGAACCTGGTCAGGTTGAGTTTCTGGGCTCAGGGGGACCCTCCAGGGAAGACCTGGGGAAGGCACAGTTAGACTGCCCCTCCCTTGAACCCCTCAGACAGCAGGCTGCTGCTGAGGCTGCAGGGAACGCCACAGGTACCCACAAAGTGTACTGGGACGATGGACTCCTGTACTCCGAGGCAAGAGACCCCAAACCTGGTGCGACCAGGAGGCTGGTCATCCCCTTGTCTCTGAGAGGTTTCCTTCTTACCTTGGCCCACGAGATTCCCCTTGCAGGTCACTTAGGCCAGAATAAGACTTGGGACAGAATTGTTCCACACTTTCACTGGCCCCACATGTCCGAAGATACGAAGGAGTTTTGCCGCTCCTGTGTCACTTGCCAAGCCAGCGGTAAGTCAGGTGGCACGACAAAGGCCCCCCTCATACCACTACCGGTGGTGGGGGTACCCTTTGAACGAGTGGGGATCGACATTGTCGGACCAATGGAACCCCAGACAGCATCAGGGCACAAGTTTATACTGGTGGTGGTGGACCACGCCACTAGGTATCCTGAAGCTATTCCACTTAGGACCACTACAGCACCTGTGGTGGCACGGGCCCTACTTGGGGTGTTCTCCAGAGTGGGCTTCCCTAAGGAGGTCGTCTCAGACAGAGGTGCAAACTTCATGTCGGGATATCTGACTGCAATGTGGAAGGAGTGTGGTGTCAACTACAAGTTCACCACACCCTATCACCCACAATGCAATGGGCTTGTTGAGAGATTCAACAGGACCCTAAAAGGGATGATTCACGGACTACCTGAAAAGCTTCGGCGGAGATGGGATGTCCTGATACCCTGCCTCTTGTTCGCCTACAGAGAGGTCCCGCAGAAGGGGGTTGGCTACAGCCCTTTTGAGCTTCTGTTCGGACATCCTGTAAGGGGACCCCTTTGTTTGGTAAAGGAAGGATGGGAGAGACCTCTCAGAAAGCCGGCATCGAACATTGTGGACTATGTACTCGGTCTCCGCTCGCGGATGGCGGAGTACATGGAAAAGGCGTCTAAAAACCTTGAGGCGAGCCAAGAATTACAGAAAGCTTGGCACGACCAAAAGGCTGTCCTGACTGTGTACCAGCCTGGACAGAAGGTGTGGGTGCTGGAGCCAGTGGCCCCAGCAGCACTCAAAGACAAATGGTCTGGGCCCCACACGATCATTGAGCAAAAGGGAGAGGTCACCTACTTGGTAGACCTGGGAACTCCCCGGAGCCCCCACAGGGTGCTCCATGTAAACAGGCTCAAGGCATATGTCGACAGGGAGGGCATGGGCTTGCTCATGGCCACAGACGAGGGACAGGAGGAGGAGAGTGACCCTCTCCCGGACCTGCTCTCTCAGAACCCTGACGATGGGTCAGTAGATGGTGTTGTCTTTTGTGGCAGCCTCTCTGGACATCAACAAAAGGATTGTAAACAGGTTCTTCAATCCTTTCGACATATGTTCTCTCTGACGCCCAGTCAGACCAATTGGTGTACCCATGAGGTCGACACTGGGGACAGTCTGCCCGTAAAGAGTAAAATCTATCGGCAACCTGATCATGTCAGAGATTGCATCAAGACGGAGGTGCAGAAAATGTTGGAGCTGGGAGTCATTGAACCCTCGGACAGCCCCTGGGCTAGTCCCGTAGTTCTCGTGCCGAAACCTCACACCCAGGGCGGTAAGAAAGAGATGAGGTTTTGCGTGGACTACAGAGGTCTCAATGCAGTCACTAAGACTGACGCCCACCCAATACCAAGAGCAGACGAACTTATCGACCGGTTGGCTTCGGCCAGCTACTTAAGTACGTTTGACCTGACAGCTGGGTATTGGCAAATCAGGCTAGCTGAGGAGGCCAAGCCCAAAACAGCATTTTCTACCCCGGGTGGGCATTATCAGTTCGTGGTAATGCCCTTTGGTTTGAAAAATGCACCTGCCACCTTCCAAAGGCTGGTGAATCGAGTTCTCACTGGGTTGGACGACTTCTGCGCGGCGTATCTGGACGATATCGCTGTCTTTAGCTCCACCTGGGAGGATCACCTGGTCCACCTGAGGAAAGTGTTAGAGGCCCTGCAAAAGGCAGGCCTCACTATCAAGGCCACTAAGTGCCAGATAGGGCAGACACAGGTTGTATACCTGGGCCACCTTGTAGGTGGAGGCCAGGTTCAACCATTGGAGAGCAAAATACAGGCCATCCAGGACTGGGCTCCTCCAACCACCCAGACTCAGGTTCGAGCTTTCTTGGGCCTGACTGGTTATTACCGGAAGTTTGTCAGAAATTATGGATCCATTGTGACCCCGCTAAACGACCTGACAAGTAAAAAGATGCCAAAAAAAGTTCAGTGGACAGCAAGCTGTCAGAAGGCATTCGATGACCTAAAGCAGGCCATGTGCACAGCACCTATCTTAAAGAGTCCAGACTACTCCAGACCATTCATTGTCCAAACAGACGCTTCGGAGCTGGGTGTGGGAGCTGTTCTATCTCAACTGAATTTTGATGGTCATGACCAGCCCATAGCTTTTATTAGCAGGAGGCTGACCCCCAGAGAGAAGAATTGGTCAGCTATTGAGAGGGAGGCCTTTGCTGTGGTTTGGGCCCTGAAGAAGTTGAGGCCATACTTGTTTGGCACTCACTTCAAGATTCAGACCGACCATAAGCCCCTCTTGTGGCTAAATCAAATGAAGGGTGAAAACCCCAAACTACTTAGGTGGTCCATTTCCCTACAGGGGATGGACTTCACAGTGGAGCATAGACCTGGCACTGATCATGGCAATGCAGATGGGCTCTCCAGGTATTTCCACTTAGAGCAAGAAGACTCACCTGGTCAAGGTTAGCTTATTGTCCCAAAGTTTGGGGGGGGTCATGTAGGAGAGTAGGGTCTGCAATCCTATGATCACCCAGATTTTTTGCTTTTGCTTCATTGGTTTATGACTTTCCCCGGCTGTGGGCCTGCCAATCAGACCCACAGCCTAGCTGTTCTCTCTCGAAATTAAACACATGTACATTAGGTGCATCCACCAATTGGAACTGGGCCGCCTTGTCAGTCCCTGTCTCAGCATACCACAGGTATCCAGGGCATCGGTGTACCCAGGGCCTACCAGGGGCTGCAGCATGTATTATGCCACCCCTGGAATGGCCGCCCAAATCTGACACAACTGGCTGCACGACAGCTGGGGCAACGTGGTGTAATCACCCGTTGCTGTAGGTGTAGTATTCCTACACCTAACCCTAAAATGGACACATGGATTCCTATGGCAGGCCTTATCAATCCTGAAGGCAGAGTGCAGGGAATCATGTGGGACGGTGCTCTGGCGCGAGCTGAGCCCGTCGACGGCTTGCGGAACCAAGTCCTAATAGCCGTTCCATGGTGACGCGGGCCAACTACTTTTAAATGCATTATAATCCTCGCGGTTATTTGCTAACTTTGGCATCGCATCACCTACACATGTCGAGTAAGGTGTCATACGAATTGGAATACGAACCCCTCGCCAGTTCTGGCGACGGGGTTAGCATTCCCCCCTTTTAGAGGGGCACGACATGGAAGTAACCTTGAACCCCGGTTAAAGTTGACTCAAGCCTCAGCATCACAAAATGGATGCTGCCACCAGACACAAGTCTGACCTCCTGCTGCTGGGAGACCTTCCAGCGAGAGGAGCTTGGACAAAGGGTTTCCTGTCGAGGGCGGTGTTAGCA
This sequence comes from Triturus cristatus, assembly GCF_964204655.1. NCBI lineage: Eukaryota > Metazoa > Chordata > Amphibia > Caudata > Salamandridae > Triturus > Triturus cristatus. The sequence continues at coordinate 83,492,765 of NC_140594.1, forward strand.
CCATCCCAGACAGGGTTTGTGTATCCCAGGTAGGCAGGGCTGAAAGGAAGGTGATTGCCAGTGGCACCCCGGTGCTCACTGTGCATAGCCCGGCTCAAACCAGTTTCGGGGGCACACCAGCCCCTGAGCTGGGGCGAAGCCGGACAAAGGAAAGGGGTGTAACCACCCCCCTCCTGGCTCCACCCATAGGTAGAACCTAGTCACGGGCCAGCCCCTTTTTCTTAGAATAAAGGTAGGAGCGAGTCCCCTTCCCAAATTGGATAATTCTGAATCTTGAACTACTTTCCACGAAAGGAACTCTTGACTATTTCTGAAGACTCTCCCTTGTGGCTAAGGAGTAGCCACCCTGCACCAGCAGGCACCACCTAAGCGCTTGCGGTTTGCTGTAAGTCTCTCCTACGGATCAAGACTGCCCAGCTCGACGAAGCCCGAGTTCCTGCCATCTCTGACCTTTTACCTACCTCATCAGCCCAGCTGAGAGTCGTAGGTGTGACGAGACCTGCGGGACCGGACCTGCACGACGCTTATCTAGCACGCCCACCGAGGGACCCTCGAGTGAGTGCACCTAGGGTTTGAGAAGCCCTAACCCTGAGCAGCTCCAGCACCGAAGTCTGCCTCCCCAGCATCCCCGAGATCTGCGTGGGGGCCCTTCCGCTCCTTGCTGTTCACCGCGTTGTTCGACCACTTGCCGACCGGCTTGTGGCCCTCTTCACGACGCACCACGTTTGTTTCATCACTAGTCTGGTTGCTCCAGACTGGCTCTTGCTCCCCTTCAACAGAGGAGTACCACGGACCCTCCTGGTCCACTCCAGACGCCATCTTGACTCCACCGCGTGGGCTTGCCACTGCCAAGATCCGCTGCTCTATTCCTGGGCCCAGCATCATCGACAGCAGACACCTGCGTGGGACAGCTCGCCCTCCATCCTCGTCGCCGCCGCGCCTCCTGGTCCGAGGAACGGCCGAGTCTGACGTCATCCACTCACCTGGTCGAGGTGACTTCAGCCGGTACCCTCCTGGTGCCCACACGATCGCTGGCTAGCGGTTGAGAACTGAGTCCCCTCTGCTTTCAGGTTTCCTTCATCACCGATCCAGGTTTGGATCTCGCTGAACATCGACACTGGTCGCCTGCCAGCAACTCTTCTTTCAGGCTCCTGAGACTACAACGAGGACTTCCGACATCTTGCCGAACCTTCCACAGCCGCAGCATCTGGGCTAGGTAACTCGAGCATTTCGGTGCTCCATCGCAGGTTCGCTTTACAAGTGTCCAGTTCCTTTTACGTTTAGTCCCACTGATCGGATCACTCCGGAATCAGTCACTTTAGACTTTCTAACTTCTCCCCTTCCACTTGCAGTGTAATGGTTTCGTGCCCTCGGGCATTTGTGTAAATTGTGCAACCAGAAGTATTTTCCTAAGAGTTTTGTATTGTGCTTAGCTCCCTGACTCATAAAGAGCCAGGGTAGTCTTGTTATAAATAAATATCCTTTATTTTCATAACAACTTGTGTGGTGTCCTTTCACTTGGTGTTCAAGGGGTATATGTGATGGTAAACAGCTGGCTTAACACGCCCTCTAGAGTTTAGCCTAAGACTGCTCGTATCCACGCTACTAGGATAGCTGGTCTATAAGGTTGACTTACAACCAATCATCAATAAGGGTTGTTTGGAATGATACACAGTGATCACTAGAATAGTGAGCACTACATATCAGGCCAACTTCTCACATGCCCTGTGCCATGTGACTAATTTCTTGAATGTTGCCTATCTGAGATGCTGGAACAAGGAGGAAGTCTATACGTGAGAGATTATTGTGTGCCCCTGAGTGGAAAGTCTATTGAAGGCTTTCAGGGTGGTACGCCCTCCTCGCGTCTGCCATGCCTAGTGCATCTATAAAATCCGGGAGCTATCTATACGAGGGACTGTCATCTCTCGGGGGAGATGGCGGTCGAGAGATCCCGACACTAATGAGTTGAAGTCTCCACCCGCGATAAGGTAGCCTTCTGGGAACGAGAGCATGATGGCACCCCAATCTTTGAAGGTACAACCCTGCAAACCCGGTGGAACATATATTGTCATTAATGTCAGTATTTTCCCCTCCCACTGTCACGATATGGCTGTGTATCTACCCATCTCATCAGTCCAAGTGTGTCGTATGGATAGGGGGAAGGAATTTTTAAGCATGATACCCAACCCCCCGGAGCCCGTGGTGAATCCAGAATGAGCCACTAATCTATAACCCCATCTATCCATTTTTTTGCAGGAATTACCTACAAGGTGGGACTCCTGAAGAAGCACAACGTCTGGGGAGTGCCGTTTGATGTGCTGTAGGACTATGCAACATTTAAATTTGTCCCCTAGTCCGTTTACATTCCAACTCAGGAGTCTAAAGCTTTTGTCCCAATGTGTGGTCATTAAAATACTTATAAACCATGTATTCCTCCTTTTGTCTATGGAGAGAACATGTCGTCTTCTCTGAACAGTGTTGAATCAACCCTTCCCCAACCCAACTACCCCCCTCTCTGCTCCCCTGCACTCTGGGCTTTACACTGCCCATCGAACAAACCATGCTGAGTGCCTGTCGCCCAAACTTAAACTAAGGGTAGTAAACAGCAGGGGTGAAAATCTCCGCCACCCCTATCCCTCCCTTGTGTGATGAGCTTATTTCTCTCCCGGAGATGGGCCGGACTACAACAATAAGATACCTTAGGATATTGAGAATTGCTGACAGAATAGATATCATGAGATCAACTCTGTAGATCGCTGCCAGTCAAGGGAGTTTGTAGCATTAAAGCATCGAGGCGAGGCGAGAGTACCCTACTTTTCAAGAGCAGTTCCGGCCATGGGCAGGTGACAAGCCGCCACTCATCTAGCATTGTGTTCTTTTGCCCCTCTCCAACCCTCCAGCCAGTCAGCGGCCTCATCAGGACGGTCGAAAAACCAGGCCTTGCCCTCCGCTTCCAACCAAAGCCGGGCCGGGAACAGCATTGCGAACTTGATCCCATTGTCTTGCAGTTTTTTCTTCACCTCTGGAAATTAACTACGCTGTTTTTGGACATCTAGGGGGAAGTCTGGGAAAAAGGAGATGTCAGCCTTCTGATAAAGTGGCAGGGCCACTCTGGCATTTTGTAATATGACATCTCTGTCTCTGAAGTTCAGCAATTTCGCCAATAACGGGTGCGGGGTGCACCAAGCCTTGGGCATCCACCAGGAACTCTGTGCGCTCTTTCAACCACAAACATTTTTGAGAGTCCCTTAGGTTGCAGGTGATTAAGTATAAGGTCCTCCACAAATGAGGCCGCTGCCGATCCCTCCGACTTCTTGGGCACCGCTATAATTTGCATGTTATTCCGCCTGGTTCGGCCCTCATAGTCGTCAAGCTTGTCCTCTGCAAACTTTTGGAAGGCCTGCAGATCCTCGACATCTCGCTGCAGCTGCGATGTGTCTCCGACGAGGCTAGATGTGACGAGCTCCATTTGCTTCACCTTCTCACCCATTTTTGTCAGGTTTGCCCTGATGAGCGTTACGTCTGCCGTAATTGTATCCATTCTCTGTTCTCTGGACGATCAGACCCACCGAGATAGCGTCCATGACATCTTTCAGTGTGAGTTCAGGGTGTTCCCCCTCTGATCCAGCCCCCATTTTTCCCTTGGGATAATGCTCGGAGTCAACGGGCTTTGGAAGAGCTTAGTTATCAAGCTTTGTCTGCTGAGTTACTTTTAAGCCCTTCAAGCCAGACATTTCCCCAATACTGTTAGTTCCACCCCTGTCTTTCAAGTGAGGCCACACCCTGTATGATTGGGAGCACCCAGTTGTACTCACTTCAGTTGAGAATCAGAAGGTGCGAAGGATCAGTTTGCCGATACTAGTTCCAACGCAGGGTTAAAACCTAACACCATGCGCTCTGAGTCAGCTGTGTGGAATGCGGGTGCAATGTGGTAGTACCCGGGCCCCAGGTCACACATCACTCCCCAAACAAAGCGCTTTCCATTAACTTTGCACACGCAGGCCCAGGATATCTCAGGGTGTTATGGATTGACTGGCCTTCAATGCTGCCGACAATGTTAGTGTCCAAGTCAGGGCTTATACCACCCAGTGCCGGCAGCCAAGCAGGGCAAGTGGGCCCAGGACACCTCCGCACTACCAGGCCGCTCCAGCTGCGCCCTGCATCCACTGCATGGAATGCTGCTACTCACCGTGCAGTACTGGGGCCCCAGGCTGCACCGCCCACACCCAACAGAGCGCTCTCCACCAATTATGCCCACGCTAGTCCGAATGATCTCAGGGCATTGCTGTTTAAATGTCCTTCAGTGCTGAACGTTATGTGCAAGTTGGATTCAAGGCATGTATCACCCAGCACTGGCAGTAAAGCGGGGCCACTGGGCCACTCCCACCCTTGGCAGCCGCTCCCACCACAACCGGGTTCCAGGGCCAATAGTGGCACGACTCGCTTTAACTGCAGTGCCGCTTTAGTACTGCTGAACCCAGAGGCAGAAGCAGTCCCTGAGGGTCCTGGGCGCTCCCGATCTGAGGCTCAGGCAGATTATGGCGCTGCTCCCTGGGGTGCGTTTTACAGTTTTCACCTACTGCCCACTGGGGGCCCTTTCCTTCCCGCTCTTCCAGCGATGGCTCCGGTACTGGCAGATTGCCACATCACCTTTTCAAATTTCGGATGCTCCGTCGACTCGTCGGCATATTGGGAATTGAATCTCCTCGTCTCCTCCTGCGCTCGTCACAGGCCTCAACCACGGCCTCACGTCAGACGGAAGCCGGACCCGAGGCGCCGCCACGCCCCCCACAATACTTTTGGTCATGGACTCACCCCTCCCCCTTTTCTGACACCTTTAAAGGAATGGGGCCCCTTTTTAAGGCTCATCATGACATTTAAACATAACAGGTTACAGTCAGGGATGGGGTTCTCTGTACAGCTTTAACTTTATATGCTTGGAAAGACCCCATACATTCAGGGGCATATTTATAAGACTGTGACGCAGTGCAGAGCAACAAGTCACCGTGCTGCAGTATGCTGCATCACAGGGGAAGGGCAGGAATTCTCCGTAAGAATGTGGCTCATTCCTGTACTTGCCCCTTCGCTGGTGCTGTTTTGCCTGCCTAGCGCCAACGCAGGCACCCTTGTACCATGGTAAGGGTGCCTGTGTTGCATGCAGGATTATTTTTGTGCCGGAAGGGGCACCATCCTACACATAGACAATCCATGGAGGCTTTTTCCTCTTTCTATGTGTGCTTCAGAATACAGCACACATAGCAAGAGGAAGTAACATGGAGAAATAAAGATATTTCTCCTCGCTATGCCTTCCCTGAGAAGGTGCCTTATTTTGGGGCATTCTCAGGTTTAGTAAATCTGAGAATGCACCAAAAAGCATGGGAGTTGTGTGGGAACACCCACACAAGGCCCATGGAACACCTTCCCAAGGCAGAGTCATGCAAAGCGGTGATTTGCGCTGCATTATTCCAGATTTATAAAGTCCCTCAGGGCTACTCCTGGTGGCCTTGCCTGGCTCCATAAATCACATTTTGGACATGCTTCGCGCTTGCATCAGGTTGCGTGGTGCAAGAGCGACGCAATTGGCCTTGTAAATATGCCCCTCAGTTTTCAAACACACGCTTTACAAATAAAAAGCAGTTCAACCCTATTGCAAGGTCAGTGCAAAACATTATAATAAAAGGTGGTAATACTGCAGCGGTATCGCCACAGGTTTTAGCGCTGCTCCAGCGGTACAGTGCACCTGAGCACGTAAGAAACAACAGCAGCGTTTCCCGGCAGGGAAGACAACACTCTAAAAACAGGTCAGTGCAAGGTCATGTTCAAATACAGAAAAAGCTACTTTTTATCCAGAATACATTTACAGCAGCATTTGAACGGCAATACCACCAAACTTTAAATGTGGAGATGCACTAATTCCTTTTGGTAAATTGAATTTCGCTGTAAAATCCACTCTGGTGCCGGCAAATTGGTGGGATGCGGCTCTGATAGGAGGATTGCATACGCGTTTTAATGCACATATTCTGCTGTTCGCTAGCAATATTAGTGTGAGTTTAATCAGCATTATCACTGAGTTTTCTATAAGCTTTAACGTATAGCGTTCACACCCACTGGGTATTTTATTTCAGCTAATTTAGTGCCATAAATAGCTAGAGATGATTATAGGGAATGAGCGCATGCAGGGCCAGCGCTGCCGTGGGCGAGTCCAGTAGCGGCTCCTGGGGAGAGTGCTGCCGGGCGGTGACGCAGGGCGGGGGAGGGGCAGGGTAGTAAACTCCAGATTATGGCAGAACGGAGGTAAGTATACAAATAAATAAATAAAACGAATTTCATTGTGCGCGCTGCATCGCATTTATTATGCCGGAGAAGGAGGAGACTATTCAATGAGCGTAGGGCACCCACGACAGTTCCTGACTCCAAGATTGGGTGGAACTTGAGGCAATCGCGGGATGACACACAAGACTCCAGGGGTATGCCCCGAGGAGGGACAGGCATGTTCAAAATGTGGGAAGGCGAACCACGTTTGCGAAGGTGTGCCACAGCAACACGCCCAGAATGGATTACAACAGATTCAAGAAACCAATGGGGGCACTAAGGCAACTGTCATTGGATGACACAGCGGAAGATGAAAGACAGAGTAGGCACAGACACTATGAGGAAGTGGGTGAGGGGGACAAAGAGTTTTTCGTGGTTTCGTTCATGGGTTGTGATAATAACAAAAAAGACCTACCCCGATAAGCACAATACGAATCGCTAACACACCCCTGAAGGCACTCATCGATACTGGGGCATCAGTAAATGTTGATTATGAACAATTCGAATGTCTGTCTCCATGCTTCCAACTCCTCCCCTTCAAAGCAAAGATCTACACATATGGTGACACCCAGCCATTGCCACTTTGAGGAGTAATTGAAGTGGATGCCGCCAACGATAGGAATGCCACAAGAGCCGTGTTCCAAATCACTGAAGGATAAAAAGGAACACTGCTCAGCTGCCACACAACGGAAGATTTGGAGCTAGTATTCTTTGCTAACCAAGTACATGACTCCCATGCTGATGCCATACTGGCAGAGTTCCCGCAGCTATTCCAGGGCCTGGGGAAGTTAAAAGACAAACAATTAAAATTGCATATGGACAACTCAGACAAGTCCACCGTGTTGCGGCACAGAAACATTCCTATCTACCTCCGACCACAGGTTGAACACGAATTGCAAGCACTAGCACACCTAGATGTCATCAAGAAGGTAACCAGTCCTACACCCTGAGTGTCCCCGCTAGAGATCGTTCCAAATCAAAGCATCGGGGCTCAATACAGCTCTGCGTCGACATGAGAGTCCCCAATCTTGCAATTCGTCGCAAGTGACATATTACACCTACGATCGATGATATAGTGGCTGGGCTAAATGGGGCCTGTTGGTTCTCAAAATTGGACCTCAACTCCAGCTCCCGTCAGTTGGAGTTAGCCCCAGAGAGTCGGTACATAACGATATTCTCCACAAACATCGGGCTCTGACGCTACAGGAGACTGAACTTCTGTGTCTCCTCAGCCGCAGGTGTATTCCAGGATGCCATTAAAGGGACACTATCAAGGCTACTCGAGTCATCAACCTGAGTGATGATATCCTGATCTACTCCCACAGCCTAGAAGAACATTATACCTCCTTAACAAACACTGCAATGCCTAGCAGACAGTGGCTTGACGCTCCACAAAAGTAAATGCTCATTCTATTGCAAACCAATTGATTTCTTTGGATACATCTTCTCCGGAGACAGACTCAGCATGCATCCCAAGAAAGCCATAGCCAATCAGAATGCACCGGTACCATGTTGTCCAAAGGAAGTCCGCAGTTTCCTCGGAATGGCTACATACTGTGAAAGATTAATTCCCAACCTGGTCACACTGTTGGTGCCCCTGCGGACTCTCATGAGATCTGATGTCCCGTGGGAATGGAGTCGGGAAGCCCACGAAGCCTTTAAAGCAATCCAGAGTGTCCTTCTCAGCAAAATCACCATGGGGTACTTTCATCCCAAAAGGAAGACGGAGTTAGTTGTTGATGCCAGCCTGGTGGGGTTGGGTGCTGTGCTCATGCAGGAATGCAACAAGGAAGACTATGCGAATTGAGCACTGTCGGACATGAAAACAAGCAGATCGAAAGAGAGGCCCTGGCAACCAGGTGGGCCTGCCAACATTTCAACTTGTACTTCTGTGGCCAGGAGTTTAAGATCATCGCTGACCACAAACTCCTCCTTCCACTCTTCAATGGGATCAATTGCATACCCCCCTCCCCAGAATCAAGAGGTGGGCGTTACAACTACAAGCCTACACGTTTGAGATAGCCTACTACCAAGGAGCAAACCTGCTGACCACCTGTCACGCCATCTGATACCTCCCGAACATCGGTCAGCCATCATGGAGGAAGAAAGGACAGAGGAGTTCATCAACGTGGTGGTACGGAATGGATGCTCCAAGGAGCTGACCCTTGAAGTACACAGCAAGGCGACCCAAATTAATGAGAATGTGAGGCGAGCCAAAGAAGCATTGGCTCAGAGACAGTGGCAATGCTTTCTTGACAGATCCTGGTCGGTCACTTCAGAGGAGCACACAGTGTGGCAGCAACTATGGAGAGCACAGGGAAAGCCCAGGAGGTCTCTTGCTGAGGGGTCAACTGATTGTAGTACCAAAAAGCTTATGGAACCACATAATTGATCTATTACACCAAGGGCATCAAGGGACTGGCAAAAAGAAAGCGAGACTGCACTGTAAAGTGTGGTTCCCAGGCATGGACACTCTCGTGGATGAGATGGTGCGCAATTGCCACCCCTGCACGATTACAAGTGGGGACCCTCTACCTGCGCTGCTGCTAACGGAAGACCCCAGTCGAGAACCGTGATCCAAAATAAGTATAGACTTCGGGAGGTTCCCAGATGGGTGGTCAACAGTGGTACTGATGGATTCACACACAAACTTTCCAGTCGTCCAAGTGGTGACGTCCACTGCATTCCCACACGTCGAAATGGTCCTGGACGGAGCTTTTTGCGATGCTCGGCCTTCCGAATGAAGTGAAGTCAGATAATGGACCACCCTTGCAGGGCAGAGAATTTCTAGATTACCTAACATCTCTAGCTATCCTACACCAGAGGGTCACCCCCCCCCCCAATGGCCTTAAGCCAGCAGGGAGGTGGAGAGGGTCATGAGACTTAACCGAGCTCTAAGGATCGGAGTGGATCGAGGCGAGGACGCAGAGTCATGTCTACACAAGTTTTTGAATGCTTACTGCCAGACTTCAGACAGCACAACCAACTGTGCCCATGCTTACTTGCTATTCAGAAAACCTGCTCGAGACAGTATCCCAGTCGATCCAGAGAGGTGGCTTGCAGATATTGACATTGAGGCTACTCAGACCAAGCGGACACTTGCATATTGTATGGATCAGCCATAATAATCAAGGATAGCTAGCTGGGGTAGAAGTTCTGGACTCTGTATGAGCCAGAGATATTGACAGTGGCTCAGATACATGGTACAATGATCACTGACCAGAAAGGCCACCTAAACCTCACAAGATACATCTTGTGGTTTAAAAGGGAAACACATATCCCTGAAGATTGGGAAGAAGAAGAGGAGGAGCCAGATTGAAATCATGACATTGTTCTGCCAACGCTTACTAGGGCCATAGAGAATGGGTGAGCAGCATCTCCGGAAGGAGGGCACTCCCCGGTGACTGACCCCTGTTTAGTCGAGGCCCCGGCTGATTACACTCCCGAAGGCTATCGGGCGGGGCAGAAGCCCAGAAGTATGTTCTTCGGGAATCGTATAATGCATCAATTGTAATGTATGTATATGAACAATTATTTTATTGTGGAAAATATAAATAAAACTTTTTTTCAAAAAGTATGTTCTTCGGGCACTAAAGGAGCCAGAAGTATGGTCTTTGGCCAAACTCTACATGCAGCCAACAGCTATGAGAGACTTCCTGTGTCAGATACTGAATCCCTAAAGGCTATCCATTCTGAACATTATAAAGAATAGGAGGGATGTAGAGCACCACCCAGTCTCTGTTTTCTAGGTCGTACTTCATGACATCACGGCACGAAGTTATAAATAAAGGACTACAAGGTTGCTTGTGGACTTCGCCGACTTCGCCGACACTGATAGGAAGTGTGTGCATGTTGCTGCACCTCACCTCTGGGCCCTGACGCCATGCTCTCATATCCCCCTTACACTCATTCTTTTTTAATATCACTCACTAGCCTTCACTCTTAGTCTCACTCATTCTCTCTCATACTTACTGACACTCAGGCCCGGGTTAACTAATGCTTTACTCCGGGTGTACATCACTTTTGTGATGCATACTCGGTACAAAGTGTAAGGGTGTGATTTACTATCCAAGCAAATCCTGATTTACATTGGATAGTATCCCAAAGTAACAGAAAATTGAGCTATGCACTGCCTTATTCAAAGCATCAGATGTGCGTTCCATGGAGGGTGCATGGCTGTTCCCATGCAACCACCTATGGGTTTTCCTTATCTACAAATATTGGAAGAAAGAAATGTATGCAAAATCTTACGACGGCTCGAGACAGACCTAACTAGGTAAACAGTTTCATTTCTCCCTTAATACCAAGGAGGAGGGACTGGGGCTATCTAAGGTGCAGCACATGCACCCAAAATCAGCTATGAAAACAAGGAGTGTGCAGTTCATATGTGGGGATCTATGTCTCCCAGTAGGGTAAGTCGAAGGGAGTGCTCTTTTTAGGAGCGAGGGCTCTTACACACCCCGGGGGTGTAATGCTTCCTCATGGGGCTGGCGCTACAATGCCCAACGGGCCCCGTCTTCTTTTCTTATTTGCCGATGTGAAGTGTGAGGTTGGATGCCTAGGTGTGAGTAGAATGGGAAAAGGGTGTGTGTCAAAAATCACTGAAGGGATCTAAAGGCTATTTTAATCTCCGGGTCCCTTTGTCATGTATATCTCATGGGGATAGATCCAAAATGGTTGAACGTAGTGCGCCAATCGGACCGGCAGGGCGGACGATATTGTGCATGCCGACGTTAAGGCTTGGTATCCATGTGGTGGTTTAATAAACGGTGATCTGGTCAATTGTGTCTGTTAATTACAGAGTATTACAAATGTGGGAATTATTTCTTGACTAGAATCCTACATGCATATCAACATGAATCAATTGCAATTGAAATGAAAACACTGATATGTATGGAATAACATTTTTTCCTGGCCTATGTTTAACTAGGCCACAATTAGACCTCAACTCCATTTTGAGAATATGGCTGCTTTCTCATATTTTATATCTGCTACAGTGTCCCATAGGTATTGTTCACAAACAGAATCTCATCAATCATTCAATACTTATTAATTTATTGTTATATGCAACAGTCAATAAACAAAGATATGGCCAAAGAACATCAGAAATGAATCCATGTTGTTGGTCAAGTGTATCAAACACGAAGGCATCATATTTCTTTGTTTTTGGCCCACTGCGCCCGCATTCTGATGATGGATGGAGTCTCTTTATCAGTTTTTATTTCGATTTTTTCCAATCATTAAAGACACATACAACAATATACACACTGAACATTAGCATCCATTAAAACATAGTATATTACAAATTTAAAAATTGAGTTTACCCATTTTTAAAATCATTAAAAATGTAATTATTTGCAGAATGTTAATATTGCACGTATTATCCCTAATACAGAATTTACGTCATTAAATATACAATTTTCTTAATCATAGATACAAGCAGGCACCACATAATATACAAGTAAAGTGGGGATCTGATACAGATCCACGGCTTACACAGTTAAAATATATATGGATTCCTTTACAGGTTTTCTGAAGCACACAATCACTTTGCAGCTCTGTCGCTGGGTTTCCTTTCCCCAATCTAGATGCCTTTTGCCACTACTTTTTGAGCAGTGGTTTGCAGAATTATTCATTGGTTGCAGCAACTTTTACCTTTGTGCTCTTTGATTGCCTTGTCCTGAAGATGACCTGTTGAATCATAGAAGGTTGAAACGCTGCTGACAATATTCTGGATGAAACAGATGTTTATTCTTAAATACCCAAATATGTAAATTAATTACTATGAACTGCTATCTCCGATTTATCCAAGCATATTGCTGAACATTTATGTCTTTTCACCATCTCATTTCTTGTTGTTCACGGTTTTTTGCCACTGCAAAATGTTTCCGAGCATTGGATGTTCACCTTGAACCTTGAGCTCCTGACATCTTTGAATCTAATTTGATGGTGCTTACAACTGCTTGATAAAGTTGATCAAGTACATAGATTCATTTCTGATGTCCTATAGCAATTTCGTTGTTGATTGGCTTATTGCATCTAACAATAAATTTGTAAGTGTTTTACGATTGGTGAGAATCCGTTTGTGAATTATACCTTTAGGACACTGCTGCAGATAGAAGTCATACCCATGTCTTTTTAGGTTTGTGACTCCTGTTTTACTTTTATATTTTCTCATTTGTCACCACATGCAGGAAAATGTGTACTGTTTACTTTGCGATGATAGGCTGTTCTGAAAAAAACTTTGGAGGCAGCCTTTTGTTACATATGAGGCTACGTCCTTATAGTAACACATTTGTTCTGCCACCTCTGATGACATTGGGCCAGAAAGAATCTAATATATTCATATTAGGGGATATAGTTAACATGGTTGGATTATATGTTTTACAATGCTGAATTCTGATTTGTAGCTAAAATTATACATTTGGTCATTCAATGCTGACTGTTCGAATCTTCGTTCCTTTTAATGCTAGAAAATATTATATAGGGCACTCAAATTTTGGGGCGAGTAGGAACTTTCTTGACACTTTTAATTTCCATTAGGGATGGTGCCCATTTCTATATCGATTTGCTGCATTATTTCGAGCAAGGAGTATTTTTCGGATTTTTCTCATTATTGTATTTATTTCTAATCCTGAGAACATTTATGGCAACACCATGTTCTCTTACTGAGTAATTGAACTGAGCTATAGCATTGCCTTCTGTATCATACTTTAATATTTTATTAAACCTTCATTGCTTTCTCAAAATTTCTGATCTAGAACTCTCTTTCTGAGTCAGTGCTTTCTTTCCTATTGACTGTATTTTTTCAATGCTGTTTTGAATCTTGTCTTTGGGGATACCGCGCCTCAACATTCTTGAGTTCAACACCTTTCCCGACCATGCATGGACGCACCACTATCTTGCATATTATGTAAGTGATAGCACACCCACAGTTTTGGTGGCCCATTCAGAGAGCATTATTAATAAGACAATAGATCTTTCCCAAGATCATTTTTGTCCCTGATCTGCATTCCCTTCGCACTTCTCAAAGTCTATATTTTGGATTATTTGCCGCATTCCAACTTTCCAGAGCCAATCCTGAGCCAAGGATTATTAATATCAGTAGGGCGTAATGGGTTGTGAGATATTGTGGTATTCTGATGATGCGTTGCGAATTTGAAGTTGAAAGTGCTGACGTCTGTGAAGTCATAAACTGCATTGAGATTTTTGGTTATTTGATTCTGATCTGTGATTTGTTGGTTGCTTAATTACTAGGATTTTGAAATTCATGTCATATTTGTGAACTAAAGAGCTCGTATTTTTCATTCCATTTGTTCAAGTGATTTTGTACTTGCATAGAGACTAGCGGGTTTTTATGTTCATTTTGGTTAAGGTAATCGGATTCGTGGTAATCCAAGATCTTGAGATATATTGTTAAACTTGTCCCCAAAGTAGTAGTATGTTTTGGAGGTGAAACATACTATTTTTCTGAATTACTTTGAGATTTAGGTTGAATGCGTGGATTACGGCTGGACAATATTTTGCCGGAGCTTGAATTTGTGGTTGATAAATACTGTGAAGGTACTGGTTCAGTTTCTTTTAATTTGCCTGATTGATTTCCTTAGTTTTCCACTTTTATCTGATTTAGCAGACAAGATTTATTTTGTTTGTTTGCTTGTGTTGTATGGAGAAATGCCTGGTGTTGACTTTTGTTCAGGAAGAAGATGCACTTCATTTGTTTGCAATGTCATTGATTAGGTGCCAGATCATGCTGTGATTGATCAACCTTTGCTATAGCCGTACTGCATTTGGTTGGTTGTTGCTTGTGGGTTTTGTGAATAGCTTGATCAGGAAATATGGGTGCGGGATTGAGAAAGTCTAAAGTTGTTCCTATTATGAAAGGTGAAAAGTATCTTCCTGAAGATGATCCTGCCTTCAAAATGATGATGGATATCAGATTTCAGACGCGTGCAACTAAAAGACGGGCATCAGTTCACAGCTGCTGACAGGAAGACGCAATTTCTTTTAGAGGGTTCTTTTAATATTAGAAAGCTTGATTACTTGAGATGTGTAATGAATGAGAGAAAGAGGCATCCTAGACTGACACAATTTGACTCAACCCAAGGAGCGTCACTTCAGTGTGCAGTCAAATGTCGAAGAATGACTGAGGTTCCGCCCGTGAGCTGTGACAGTGAATACAGATGCTCAACAGTGATGCATTGTGATGCTCATGACTTATGGTCCTTCTCAGTGACTCGTGATTTAAATCAAGACTCTGTGTGTTAAGGAGCAGAGGTCCACGGGTTGTTTGGTGGAAGGTTGGACCGGGTAGCATGATTGGGCGGGTTTGAGTGTCGGCATGACCAGCATAGCCGGCCCTCAGGGGCGGAGCCTAATGCAAATCCAAAGATGTAGGGGCCAACAGAACATGGGCAGCAGAGAGAATACTAACAAAGCAGAAGAACTGCAACCCCCCCCCCACCTGACAGAGCAAGCAGGGCATTGGGGAAGGGAGGCCAAGAAACCTCCAATCACATTCCCTGGGTGAAGTGTGTGAACTCCCAGCTACAGGTTTGGGTCTTGCATTTTCCTGATGTGAGGAAGGGAGGCACCCACTAGGAGAGGCCAAAAGGGGGCACCAGCCTCATTCATGCTACAGAAGCTGTTCCACCCCCACCTGAGAAATAAGGTGTGCTGGTGTCACAATCGCTACCTCTCTTGGTTTAGTGATGCGGAGGCAGCAGCATCAATCAGTATCAAGAACATCCACGAGCGGCCAGAAGGCCTGTGATGGTTATGGTTGCCTTAATGGGGGGGTTTTGTAATGTCTAGTGTCAGGAACACTGGGAGTTTGCAACAGAGGAAGCAAGGGGTTAGTTGCAAAGCAGACACAGCACTTGCAACCCAGCCACGGTCTGAACAGCATAGAAGGTCAAACACTGGTAGCAAGGGAAGCCTAGATGCTTCTACACTCACTCAACCCAAAGGAGCTTCAGATCCAGGGTACAGTCAAAGGGTGAACGACAACTGAACTCCCGCCTGTGAGCGGTGATAGAGATTTACCATGCTTAGCAGTGATTAATAGTTATGGTCATGATTTGTGGTACTTCTCAGTGATTTATGGCTGTTTGTTCATAATTTATGTTTCTTATCAGTAATTTATGGCTGTGAGGGGCATTACTAAACTGAGACCTGTATCTGCAGCCGAACTCTCTGTGCATTAATGAGTAGAGGTCTGCCAGAGTTCCTGATGAAGGAGCTCCCATGGAAACCAGATTCACCCACACTGTAAATGAGGTGGAGACCAGAGTGGAGGGTGGCCTGCCAAAGGTCTCAGAGATGAGGATCTGAACTGGTGTGCTTGTGAGTGGTCACAAACTCTCTCTTGTCCACTACCCACCCCTTACATGCACTTTCAGTCTGCAGGATTGTATGCAAACACGGCGTGCGGGAATACACGCATGCACACCTGCTCGAAAGCCTGTTGTGGCATCATCACCACCAAATGGACCCTGTATGAGATGTCCTATGAAGGGAAACCTTATCAGCATAACTCAGTTAAGGCTAATACCATGTCTTTAATCAATAACGGACCTCTTAGTATCTACAATAAAAGCAATGCCCTAACTGAGAAACTATGGTGAGGGAAAGACAGGCTTACAGTAGAAGAAAAGAGATGGAACAGAGGAAGAAAAGTAAAATCACAGGGAACAAAAAAAGAGTTAAAAAATCGGAGAAATAAAAGACAAAAGCAGAATGAAGAAAGAAAGAAAAGTAAGAGGTACCCCATGAGCTCCAGCAGTAACAGCTGTCTTCACCTCTGGAGATGGTTTGCCACAATGGGACCTTTCAATCGAAGCCAGCTGTTCCAGCACACACCATGTCAGTGAGTAACTATCGCTTCATCTTTCTCCTGCAACCACTCTCCCTAACTTTAAAAGCTGTGTTGTTGTTGCCGCCTCATACTCGGTCTCTTTCTGGAACTATCCCTCCCTGTGGTTAGTGTGCCTGAAAGGACCGGAAAAAACCAACCCAAACTCACTAAGATGTGCCAGTAGCACAAAATATCTGTAACCCTTATTTTATGCATACCCCTATAAATTAAAAATGTAATGTTAATCAAAAACTCATTGAACATCAGCGTCAATCTGTTTGCAGAAGACCTCTGTGATCTGTGCCTGCATCAGGACCAAAACAAAGGGTGGTAATCCGAGCATTTTACGAGGAAAAAATGCTTTCTCATAGTTATTTGAATCCAGAATGTATTATACTGAACGCGCATGCCTGCCGCACACCTCATCTGTGGGATCACAATTCCAAAAGAGCACTGGATTTAATTACAGGAGCAGCCATCCTTAATCAATAGGCCCCCGAGGGCTGTCCTTGGTTTGGGATCCCCTCTCATCATAACTCTCGTGTCTTTTGTACTGAACACAGGGGTGACCTGTTTGCCTCTCTATTACCAGTGTGGTGCAGATGGCACGTCTTCTATGGAAACCTAGCAGAGGTTAACCGCTGACATTTTCAGTTGTAAATAAACTGTCCAGGCTCAAATGGGCCCAGCGTTTTTAATTACACTGCTAACATTACTTTTGTAAAGTTGTCAGAGTTGGCCATGTGAACAGATGGCTTGTCCCTTTTCCTCTGACAGAAGCTCCCGTTGCTCAGACACTCTTGGAATCACTTCAAATCAACATGGAAGAGAGGTGGCAAGTGCCAACACTTGATAGCCCCACGCCCAGGCCTCGTCTCTCTGTTAATAAGTGCCATGGCGTGTGTTCCCTTTGCCTGGAAGGGGACCCCCTGCCTCAGAACGGATGTAAGGAAGACGTTTGGCGGAGGGAAGGAAACTCTTGGGTCTTCCGGTGGCATGAGTGGGCCGGTCCTAAGTGGAGGATGGGAAGAAAGGGAGAAACATAAAGGAAAGGCCTGGAGTCACTGTGTTGGCTAACTGCCGCGCACGGTGCTCTGGGAGTGCTCGGCAGTAAGGAAACTGCACCACACAGCAGAGGGATGTAGTTGGTGAAAGTCCAAAAACATCAGCTTGATTGACCCAGCGGTTGTTGCCAGTCAGAGCTGTGTTTAGATTTCTTAGAACTGCTGAAAAGCACAATAAAGAGAAAGAGCTGATCTGGGCACAAGAGAAGAGGGGGGGCTGCCTGCTGGCTGGAAGGAATCCCTCTGCCAGGTGAAGGCCTGTGGCCAGAGAGCCTGCATCCAGGCCTGCGAGGCTGCTCCCGAGGGCTAAGGAAGACAGCCTTTTGGTGACCTAGAGAGACAAAGTAGTCCAAGTTCTAACCAAAGGACCCTGCTGGATGCTGGAACTGACCTCCCAGACCGAAGACCCGGGAATCTGGATCTGCCTGGAAGAAGTCCAAGGCCACCATGGGATTACAAGGGAGAGTATTTAGTCTTCCGGAGCCCTGCCCAGCCTCAGCTGACAGCCTTCCCCAGTGGGAATTCTCCAGAAAACATCAAAGTCTGTGGTTAAAATGTAAATTTATGATGAACCATAAACCCTTCCCTGACCCAATGCCATCAGCAGGTGGCGACTAAAGGTGGCTCAGTGCAAGTCGCCTCTAACTCTTGAATGGGGTGACCTGACCTCACTTCTTTGCCTGTTGTCTCAGACATTGCCTACTTCTAGGCCATTTGTACCTCTTTGATTTACACTGGATTTTGAGTTCGAATTATTTTCCATGGAATGTTGTTTTACAACTCCTGATCCCTGTAGCTAATTGGTTTGTTTGTGTGCTATTCTAATAATAACATTTTGCTCTTCTTTCCTGTTTTTTTTTCAAAACATAATTATTTTATACATGTAATGTTGTCTTGGAGTTGTTGTACGTGTGCCACAAGCAACATTGTTTTAGGAAGTGCTTGGTGCTTGTGCCAATTTACCCATATTCCTTCCTCAAACCTGTTCCTTATTAGGAACTAGATCTTTGGGACTTTGTGGGATCCCAGACACTGTTTACATCAAGACTCTGGCCTCTGTCGCTCTCATAATTCAACAGTACAGTTTCCTACAAGGGCGGTCCAACATTCTAGAGAATCAAAGGCCCAAAGAACGATAGCAGAACTGGTGACTGGACAAAGAGGAGCGACAGACAGGCAGAACCCAGAGAGCAAGTAACAATGCAGAGAGCCACAAACCAAGATAAATTATGAAGGGGGCATGCCATTGGTAGAGTTGAAATCAATGCACAGAGGCAAAGTTGTAGTCTAGAGGGGGTGCTGCATGGAGGTCATGGGTGGCAAACTGCTACCTCTTGCTTGGAATTGTTTTTCATCCACTTGTTCAGGGACCAAGAAGACAGCAGCAGAAACAAAACCATAGAGCCCTATAGCCGTTATCACTTTCTGTAGTTGGCGCTCCATGCCTGTGATGTCATCACATGTCGAAGGGTAAGTGATGTCACTTCTGCTGCTCCCAGCATTTTGGAGAATCCACATCCATGAATGGAGAGAAATAAGGGACGATGTGATAAGAGCAAAATATGGGAGTTTAAAAATGAATGAAATAATGACTGAATGAATGAAGGAGGAGTTTATAGAGCGTGTACTTACCCTGAGGCAACCTAATGGACTGAGCCGTTAAACAGAGACTGAAAGGGAGTGATAGCCCAAATGAAGCGGAGCAGTGTAAGAAGGATAGCAGAGGGGAAAGAGGGCACAAGTGAGAATATAAAAGTTAACAACTTTAAAATTAACATTTATAGACAACGGTTCTGCCTTCGTACTTGCGCATCACGAGCTCAGATAAGGCTGATATTTGGTGACCTTTAAAAACCACTTCACATGAACATGAAAAACCTGCTTTATGCAATTTATCAGGTACTTGGATGGTGATCAATACATTCAAGCCTGGTCATAGGCAATCTTATTTTTGAAGATACTATTCCCTAAACCTGAAACTCAAACTAATGAGGGATTGGTCTGGCACGTTCCAACAAACGATCTAGCACCGCCTGAGTTGGTCCTCCTGACAACATCAAATGCAGACTTTGTGACTATGAGCGAGAATCAAGTTTGCATGCGCTATGCGTTTGTTCAATGCTTATCGATTAATGCACAAAGCTGCTCCGGGCTCCTCTCAACCAGCTCAAGGTGTGAACTTGTTTCTAAGCCCTTATGCACTGCTTGAACGAAGAAAACCTACAGTTAAACACCAGATTTGTCAAGTTTATGGACCTGGTGGAATCTAAATTCCAGGAAAAGGACACCAAATAAAAATTATTTATAATAACTGGTTTTAACTAATATGTAAAGACAACAGGGCTGCCTTGTAAAGTGTGGGTCGGGCAGCGACTATCTGAACTCAATCAAGGCCTACAACTAGGGTTTCCAGTTAAAACTGAATGTCACCGATAAAATACCACTGAAGGGAATATTTGATTTTCAGGAGAAACTGGAACACACCAGATTTTGCTCCACTTGTATTACGTTGGTGTCTAAGCAGTATAAGTGCAGCCTCTATGTCCGAGCTCCTTTCTATGAAGGATGCTTCTACTAGCATCCACTTGGGCAATGGTGTGTTACCTAATGTAGACTTTTGAGAGACCACTGGACTTCCCAGCCCTACTTCCACTCCCGTTAGGGGCATAGCTCACCATATATGGCTTCAGTTCACGTCCCACTGCTACACAGTGGTCAGTAGTTTTGCAGCCAAGGGGCTGAGTGCACCGCCACATATCCTCTTCTTTCACAGATAACAGGACAGAACTTTGCCCTCTGAGAAGCCCTCCGGTAAGTGGTTGAAGCTCCCTCATTGAAGTACAGTAGTGCCAGGGTCAGGCCTATCCATCAGGGTGCGTCCACCCACTGCCACGGTCACAATTCCAACCTGGACCAGAACCCACAGTTACACATTCCATAGAATACAGCCCAACAAGGACTAGGCATCAAGACTGTAGCCACAGAGATCACTGTGGAAACGATGCCCAGGGGACCAATGTCCCACTGAGAGGAACGCTCATGTCCTTAGTTTTAACTCATGATAGTAAGAAAATCAGACCCACCGGTGCTGCTGCCCCATGCAGAACAAGGGCCATAGCATGAAGATGGTCAGCAGCCATGGACAGTCCCAGCAGTGGTCTTTGTTCTGCTGACACTTGGCTGCCACCGGGGCAGACATAAACCTAAACTTAGTCTGTGCGTTAGTGCGTGAACCGCAGACAGTCCAGTTCAGAAGCCTGCAGAGGCAGCTGCGGCTCTGTGTGTCCTGGAGAGGGCTGCAGGCCACAGTCTGAGCAAAAACAGGGTCATGGGCCCACCCTGAGCCTGTGGGCCGAAGTAGAACATGTATTGATAAGGATCAGCGAGCCACAATGACGATTCAAGCTTACGGTGCTGAAGCGAGGCCTGACTCTTGGCAACATCACCTGCCCAAACCACGAGGACCGTGCTTAGAAGGAAACCTGTGGAGCTGGGGTCGTGCCCCCCCCCCCCCCCCCCCCCCCCGCCCTCAAGCAGAGAAGGCATCAGAACAGGGGACGCTGCACAGAACCACCTGCCCAAACCACCAGGACCGTGCTTAGAAGGAAACCTGTGGAGCTGGGCTCGTGCCCCTCTCCCCCCCCCCCCCCCTCCCCCCAGAGAAGGCATCAGAACAGGGGACGCTGCACAGAACCACCTGCCCAAACCACGAGGACCGTGCTTAGAAGGAAACCTGTGGAGGAGGGCTCGTGCTCCCCCCCTCCCCCCCCCCCGCAGAGAAGGCATCAGAACAGGGGACGCTGCACAGAACCACCTGCCCAAACCACGAGGACCGTGCTTAGAAGGAAACCTGTGGAGCTGGGCTTGTGCCCCCCCCCCCCCCCCCCCCCCGCCCTCAAGCAGAGAAGGCATCAGAACAGGGGACGCTGCACAGAACCCCAAGGCAGAGCCCTGGGCGCCTCTCGTACATACCTGGCAGAGCACAGCTCCCACACTTCTTTCACATAAACAAAGGCCCGCACGCTTGTAAAAATCAATGCATGGCGGTCCTTGGACTGGCTGCCATATAAACAGAAACCCCACAACCATATCCCACTACAAACGGTATCTGCTGTCCTGACTGCGCAAGCAAATGACGGAAGGTCCTGACATTATTTTTTTATATAAATCTTTTTATGAAACATTTGTCAGCATCCATCAGTGGGTCATGACATTTCTAACTGCTTCCTCAGCTTCTCTGTGGCAGGGTTTTTGCTTTTAAAAGGATCCTGCAGCCAGCAGTGTGCACACTCATGTCTTTGCAGACTTCTCCCCTTTGAGCATGAATTGGCCTGGATAAAGATGGGACACTGAGGCCACATCTAACAGTCTAGTCCCTTCTTGGTATCTGGAGACAAAGAGCTGTGCAGTATATCGTTCAAGTCCTAACTAGAAAACATGTATTCAGTTACTCTATTCCATGTAGAGGATTACCAGAGCAGCCAGAAAGGCGAGTTAAATGCCCACCACTAACTTTTTTTATCTGCTGCAATCAAATGTTATTGAAGTGCAGCATTTCCCCATCCATGCACGTCCCGGATATGGGGTGAGACTGAACTGCAGGACAGAGCAGTTTCAGCGAGGAGACATGAGAGAGAGGCGGGCAGGTAGGGAGCATAATGAGAAGTTACTTGCAAGAGCAAACTCAATGAAAAATTAGAGACAAGGAATTTAAGACAAGGAACGAAGGACAGAAGAGTTGACATTAGGAATGAATGAGGCAAGGAAGAAAATAAAAGTCAAAAGAAGCACTATTTAAAACCATTCCTGTGATTTTTGTAGAGAGCAAAAAACTGTGAACACTGATAACTACCTATTTTTATAATAATTGAGAACACTGGGGAAAAAAACTCCAGGAAACACAACACATAGAACCTGAAAACAGAAAAGCCTACCTATGTCCAATTTATATGTGAATGACTTACTGTTTTGTTACTCAATGTATTGACACGTTTATCAGTCACATAAGATGGTTTTATGCATGCTGGCTTTTAATATCTGAGGGTATTTTATTACTGAATGAATTAATAATTCTAATCCTTTTAGCTAACTGTACAATAAAGACTATCTCTTCCCTTCTAGTAAAATATTAAAGTATCTTGTGTTGGGCAGGCCGAGCACCCCAAGATGGTACACATAGAGCAGCGGGTTCTGGGGCATCTGATGGAGGCTGTATTACAAACACTAGGACTTGATAGTGAGGGGGGAAGGGAACGCACCGCGCAGTCATTTTTTAATTTCTTTGTTGCATTTCACCAATATTTGTGATTTGAATGAGTGACCCAGGATTGGAGCGCAGGTCTCCCATTTCCAAGGTCAGCGCCTCAGCCACTGGCGTTCATCCTTCCTAGAGATGCGAGGGACGCGGGAGATGAGAGCTGAGAGGGTGAGGGGTGGACCAAGGATCAACAGCCAGGAGCTGAGCAGATCAGGAGAGTGGGAGAGTTAAAGAGAGATGGGAGAGACTGGCATGGGGAGGGTGGCGCACAGAGCAGCCGAGCAGGTGACTGCCGAGCTGGACTGCACCGTAAAATCCTATATCCCACATGACCCGCTGTTGCAAACACAAAGCTGCACAATGCAGACATTTGTACTTTTGAGCTGTGCTTAATATGTAAAACAATAAGTGTCAGGGCCCTCGTCAGGAGGCCACGCCAGCTTGCGCCACCAAATGCCAGAGTACCTGCCTGTTTCTAAGTGCCGGTACTCTCCAATTGAAAGTGTTAGGTTTTTTCTTGAGAAGTGCAGGTACTCTCACTCTCAAAACAAAAAAGTGCCGGTACTCAGTGCCGGCCCATTTAAAGCACTGCCAACAAAACTACTAACCATCACACACCTGCAAGTGTGACAATTCAGAGTGTGTGAGGCCTCCTCAGCTCTAAGAATGGCTTGGGAGCATGTATTAGTTGTTCTCAATGTATATTGAGCTTATAAACAACTGTTGTTCTGCTCATCTTTAAATGACACAAACTGCATCACAATGTGTAATGATGCTAGGTGCTCTGGCTGCTAGCTGCTATTCCCCAATAACTTGCTGGAGGCTCTGGTAGGTAGGTAGATGCCTTTATTAACATTTAAATCTATTACCCGAGAGAGCGCCGGGCAACACGCTCCGAACGCCGTCTCTCGCAACACGCTACTCCCGCGCATGCGCAGTAGCGTCCAGTATGGCCGCTACGCACATCGCCGTCCTTACGTAGTGCGCGCGTCAACTAGACCGCAACACTACATATCTCCCCCTTTTCATACCACACAACACAATATCCCCGACCATGTGGTCAGTCCATTTCATAGTCTCTAAACCTGGATGGTCTCACCACTGCTCTCCCCACCCGGGTGTGTCTTACCGGAGTGGAATGTCCTTCTCGGCCTCCCTCTGCGACCGGGCCTCCGTCGGTTCCTTTCGGAGTGCCCTGGCCCTCTCTCTCTTTTTTCTCACCATCTTCCCGGGTCGTTTCCCCCAGGGACCATCCGCCTGGTGTGTCTCTCTCTCTCTCCTGCTCTCCGCTCATGTTCTCTCCGCGCTCTCTTTCGGACGTATCTGTGTCCCTTGTCGGCCCTTCCGTCGGGGTTTCCCCCTCCGCGTCCTCTCGGGGCCATTGTATGATTTTGTTGCACTTGGCCATGCGATCATGTGACCACACGTTTCTGTCACTGAGCAACGCTGCCCGGTCGTACACTTCTTCTACTCTTAGGGGTGGGGAGTACTTGCTTTCTCCCTTCCGCTTCAGGACTGCCAGCTTCACTCTGACCCACTCCCCTTTTTCCAACGCCGTCTCCTTCACCCTCTTGTGGCGGTTGTAGTGTTCCGTATAGATGCGTTGTGCCTTCTCCAGGTTGTGTTGCACCACCGCCGGAGACCATTTGCTGGTGATGGTCTTCTCCTGCCACGCAACATTGTCTCTGGTGAAGGGTTGTCTTCCTCGTAAGATCTGGAAGGGACTGTACCCCGTACCGGTGGGGGTGATACGGTACGCCCATATCGTGCTTTGCACTTCTTTCTCCCAGTCTTTGCCCCTCGTGATGGCCGCCTGTATGGAGCCCATAAGCACCCTGTTGAACCTTTCTACTTGTCCATTGCTGGTCGGGTGATATATCGAAGTGTGTCTAAGTAGTATGCCGTTCCTGTTTGCAAACGTGACCCACTTGTCGGAGGTGAACTGGGGGCCATTGTCGCTGATTATGATCCTGGGTATGCCTTCCCTGAGGAACACCGCCTTGAGGAAGCGCAGTATCTCATCCGTGTCCATGATCTCGTTGATGTGCACTTCTGGCCATTTCGAGTACTTGTCTACTAACGCACAGAGGTATTTGGGGATCCCCTGATCGTCTAGTATGGGCCCTAATATGTCCACTGCTACCTCTTCCCATGGGTTACTGGGGTTCGTGAACTTCCCTAAGGGTGGTCTCATTGGCTTCAGTATCTTGTCCGCACCCTGGCACTGCACACAGTCTCTCACGTGCCTCTCTACGTGCATGTCCATTCCTGGCCACCAGTACGTTTGTTTAGTCCTGGCCTTTGTCTTCACGATTCCCAGGTGACCCTCATGTAGTATGGCTAGCAGGGCCGGTACTATGTTCTCCGGTGGTACCACTCTGTCGCCTCTGTAGACAAACACCCCGTCGTTTCCCACTGACAGCTCTTCTCTGACCTCGTAGAACTGCCGGACTTTGGGTCTTTGTCTTCTCCTTTCTGGCCACCCTCGTACAATGTACAACTTGATGTCGTCCATATCGTCATCCGCCTCATACGCGTTTTTCCACTCCTGCCTGCTGATGGCTTTTTCCGGGTCGTCTGTCAGGGCTACCATCTCGTCGTCGTCTTCCATGCCATTGGAGGCACTGTCCATCGCGGACGCCCTGCTGAGGTAGTCCGCTATCTTGTTTCTTGAGCCCGGGATGTACTCCACGTCGTACCGGTACTCCAGGAGTTTCAGCGTCATTTTCGCAATCCGGGGTGTGGCGCTGGCATGACCATCCGATGTCAAAACCTTCACTAGGGGCTTGTGATCCGTCTTCACTTGAAATCTAGTGCCCCACAGGAACTGACGGTACTTCGCCATGGCCCATACTACCGCCAGCATCTCTTTCTCGATCACACTGAACTTTTGTTCCGACGCCGTCAACGTCCTGGACGCGAAGCTGATCGTCTCCGTCCCTCCTTCTGGTCTTTCTTGCATGAGCACCGCTCCTAGCCCTTTTTCACTCGCGTCCGTCATCAATATGGACCGTCCCTGGGGATCGTACCCCTGCAGCGGGATCGCTCCACTGATTTCCTGTTTCACTTTGTCAAACTCCTCCTGCGTCTCTTCAGTCCATACAAACGCCGTCTTGTCCCTCGTGAGTTGGATGTATGACGTTACAACACACACTTTTACAACGCATGCACTTACAACGCATTTTTTACAACGCATAATCCATTACAACGCATGACATTACAACGCAGGACACTACAACGCATTTTTAAAAAATACCTTTACAACGCATTACCATTACAACGCATACTACCTTTACAACGCATACCATTACAACGCATAATATTAAATTACATTTAAGGTAAGTATTAGATAGTATAGGGGTAAAAATTACTATTCTAACTCCAGGGGGTGCAACAGTAGGGTAAGTGTTGGATAGTGTAGGGGTAAAAATTACTATTCTAACTCCAGGGGGTGCAACAGTAGGGTAAGTGTTGGATAGTGTAGGGGTACAAATTACTATTCTAACTCCAGGGGGTGCAACAGTAGGGTAAGTGTTGGATAGTGTAGGGGTAAAAATTACTATTCTAACTCCAGGGGGTGCATCAGTAGGGTAAGTGTTGGATAGTATAGGGGTAAAAATTACTATTCTAACTCCAGGGGGTGCATCAGTAGGGTAAGTGTTGGATAGTATAGGGGTAAAAATTACTATTCTAACTCCAGGGGGTGCATCAGTAGGGTAAGTGTTGGATAGTATAGGGGTAAAAATTACTATTCTAACTCCAGGGGGTGCATCAGTAGGGTAAGTGTTGGATAGTATAGGGGTAAAAATTACTATTCTAACTCCAGGGGGTGCATCAGTAGGGTAAGTGTTGGATAGTATAGGGGTAAAAATTACTATTCTAACTACAGGGGGTGCATCAGTAGGGTAAGTGTTGGATAGTATAGGGGTAAAAATTACTATTCTAACTCCAGGGGGTGCAACAGTAGGGTAAGTGTTGGATAGTGTAGGGGTAAAAATTACTATTCTAACTCCAGGGGGTGCAACAGTAGGGTAAGTGTTGGATAGTGTAGGGGTAAAAATTACTATTCTAACTCCAGGGGGTGCAACAGTAGGGTAAGTGTTGGATAGTGTAGGGGTAAAAATTACTATTCTAACTCCAGGGGGTGCAACAGTAGGGTAAGTGTTGGATAGTGTAGGGGTAAAAATTACTATTCTAACTCCAGGGGGTGCATCAGTAGGGTAAGTATTGGATAGTATAGTGTAATATTATGCGTTGTAATGGTATGCGTTGTAATGGTAGTATGCGTTGTAATGGAATGCGTTGTAAAGGTAGTTTTTAAAAATGCGTTGTAGTGTCATGCGTTGTAATGTCATGCGTTGTAATGGATTATGCGTTGTAAAAAATGCGTTGTAATGGTAGTGCGTTGTAAAAGTTGCGTTGTAAAGGTTGTTCCCCTCGTGAGTTGCCTCATGTGGTGGGTTTTTGTGGCGAAGTGGTGGACGAACTTGCTATAGTACTCCGCCATCCCTAGAAATGACCGTACTTCTTCCTTGGAGGTGGGCGGAGGTGCATCGCAGATGGCCTTCACGTTCCCTTTCTTCGGTGTTATCCCCTGCGCTCCTATCTCATGCCCCAGGTAAGTGACTGATGTCATCCCGAAGTGACATTTCTCCCACTCTGCCGTCAGGCCGTTCTCCTCCAGGATCTTCAATACCGCCGACAGCTTCTTATCATGGTCTTCCAGCTCAGTCCCCATCACTAGGATGTCATCCTGGAAGTACTGCACTCCCTCGATGTCCTTGAATAGGCGGGCCATCAGCTTCTGGAACACCGCAGCTGCCGAGGCAAGACCGAAGGGCATGCGGCAGAATTGGTAGCAGCCAAACGGCGTGATGAACGATGTCAGTTTTTTGCTTGTCGAATGCAGCACTACCTGGTGGTATGCCGATTGCAGGTCGATGGTGGAGAACCATTTTACGCCTTTCGTGCGGGCCAACATTTCCTCTATGCGTGGTAAGGGGAACTTTTCTACCACAATGCACTTGTTTAACACTCTGAGGTCCACACATAGACGCACCTTGCCTGACGGTTTCATGGCCACTACCAGAGGCGCCAACCACTCCGCGCTGTCGATGGGCTAGATGATTCCCCCGTCTTCCAGTCGGTGGAGTTCCTGTTGTACCGCCTCTCTCACCGCAATTGGTATGTTCCTTACTTTGTGCGCTACCGGACGGGCGTTTTCTTTAAGGACGATTTTGTGGGAGAACTTCTCTAGTTTCCCGATCTTCCCGCCAAAAACCTTCGGGTGTCCACTCCGCCATTTCTCCGCCGTCGACTCCTCTCCGTCCAGGGTCACCATCACCTGGGTGTCCCCTCCTGGGTTCAGCTGTACGCCCAACTCTCCTTGGTCCATCCAGCCCAGGACTGACGGTCCCTTCTCCGCGACGTACAGTTTGCAGAGGGCGCTCCGCTCTTTGAACTGGAACAACAGCTTCTTGAACTCCACCATCGGGATCGGATCCCCTGTGTAGGTGACCGGTCGAATGTCGGGGGGTTCTAGCTGTGCGCCCCACGTGGGTCTGAACCTCTCGTTCCACACCGATCTTTGAATAATCGTGTAGGGAGACCCTGAATCCGCCACGATGGTGATGCTTACTCCTCCAATGATCATGTCGCACTGGGGTTTGCGCGTTCTTCTCCCATCGATGCCCAGCACCTGGTCCTCTACACACAGGACTTCATCGTCTTCTTCCCGGCCTTCTGCTTCTTCCCCCGCGTCCTGCGCCACAAATTTCACCGCATGCTGTCTCCCTTTCCTTCGGCATACTTGTCCCCTACCTGTCTGACGCCCGGTGTGAGGTTTTGAAACACCCGTATTCCTTCTGGTCCCAGGTTCTGTAGGAGTATCCTCTTCCTCCTGGCACTGGAGAACGCCTCCTCGTTCTCATCTTCCAGCGCTTCTAGGTAGTTTTTGAAGTACTCCCTCCAGTCTTCCCACTTCATTAGGGGTTCTCCCGGGCGTGGTAGGAACGGGATCGGCGTTGTTAAAGTTGATGACTGTGCACTCATTTTGGCTTCCGCTTGTTTCCTTGGGCTACCTGGCGCGTCTGTCCCCGCTCCCCTTCTTCGGGTACCTGGGACTGCGTTCGAGCTGGCTGCGACGTCGTCACCCGATTCCGCCAGGGTCTCCTCTGTCGTTCCGCGGTCCGCCTGCGATGTTCCTCTACCTCGTGGCCGGCTCCTTTACTGCCCACGTGCCACTTTCTGGCATCTATCTGCCTCTGCCGCGCTCTCCCGGTGCGTAGGCGTCTGTCCTCGACCCCCTCGGTCCTCTTACCGCGTGGGGTGACGTCCCTCCTAGTGGACACTCCTCTCTGAAGCAAGTTGGGGGCACCTTCCTCCTGTTCCTCGCAGGGTTCTCACCATCCCACCCTCGTCGCCACTGTAATGATGCTAGGTGCTCTGGCTGCTAGCTGCTATTCCCCAATAACTTGCTGGAGGCTCTGGTAGGTAGGTAGATGCCTTTATTAACATTTAAATCTATTTCCCGAGAGAGCGCCGGGCAACACGCTCCGAACGCCGTCTCTCGCAACACGCTACTCCCGCGCATGCGCAGTAGCGTCCAGTATGGCCGCTACGCACATCGCCGTCCTTACGTAGTGCGCACCGCGACACTACACAATGTGGCAGCTGTCATAAGCGCCGGTGTTGGTAATTAATAGAGGTGCCGAGCGCCGGAAACCACCGGCTCAAATTAAGCCTTGCTTGGGGGGGGGGGGGGGGGGGAACACAGTTCACACCATTTTTGCTGCTTGCTTCATGGGGACTGTAGTATGTGCTCCAATCTAAAAGCTTTTCCCCAGGTTAAAGCGCGCAGAAGCAGGAAGAAAACTGGTTTCACAGTGTGCTTGCTGTGTTTCATTCGATGACACCGAAGAATATGTATTTCTGCACTTTTTTTTAAAGCTGAAGGATGAATACTGGGCTATAGCAAAAACAATTTTCTTCGTATTCCTCAATTAACAAAGTTAATGCAAACGCTTTGTCCACTTCTATTTTGTTGCTGTGTTTGTGGACTTGAAAGACTTTCCTAAAATCTCGGCTGTACCCGTAAAATGGCAGTAGGTGTGTTAGGTATCTTTAGCAATGACTCCACAATCTGCTTGTTTTAAACTCTTTCAGTATGGACTAGAATGACATGTGTTTGCTGTATTTCTTATTACATCAGTTACTAAGTTGCTCAAATAGTTTTGCCTGTTTTTTCTGTCCCAGTGCAAAGTTTCTTTAACACGGAGCGAGCGCTCTCACAAGGCCACCAGTCCAACCCCCACCCCAAAAACACTACACGCGCCCCAAAACCGACCGAGTTAACAAGCCAACCGCTGCTTCTCTACCGCCAGGTCCGCCCCACTGGAAGGACATCAACCCCAAGTGTGGGGGAGACAACCAATCACCGATCGACATCGACAGGCGGAAGATCGGCAGAGACCAGGAGCTGGGAGACATCACCTTCAATGGCTACGACAAGGCGCCCCCGGGCAAGTGGAAGATCCTGAACGACGGACACACAGGTGGGCGGGGCTTGTGCACATCACGCGATCTTATGCTTGTGTCGAACGTGTTTGTAAGTTGCACACTACAGCACTGGATTGCTTCTAGGCGCTCGGTGGGAGGGGTTTCAGGGATGCTCCGTAGAGAAGGCGAGCTTTATGGTGTCTAGGTTACAGGCCCGCGGACAATTGGAGGTAACATTGGCGGTCACCTTTTACCTGGACTCCACTCCTGCCTGGTGAGAAGGGTGGATTAAGTGGGATTGCAAAAATAAAACCTGTCCCACCGAGGGAATCATTCTCTGACCCTCCCAAACCATTCCCACCTAACACTGCACTACAGGGCAAGCATGAATGACTGTAGGCAGCTGCAGGAGGTGTTATGTGGTGCCTCCTACCAGCAGCTCTGGTGCTAATATTTTGAAAGACCCAGGCAAAATGACAGTTTGCCATTTGGTGCCACCCTCCATAGCTACAATGCATTTATTGGAATCTGGTAACCTCAGGCAATGGTTCCGTAAAGGGGTTGCCTGCAGTGACCTTAATGTAGCAGTTGTCAGAAAGGGTGTTTAATGGGTGCCCTAATGTTCCGCTGCCTCCTTTCTTCTTAGGGGCAACCGATTGTATCGTAGATGTATGTAGCGCTTAATACTCCTGACGAGGTGCAGAAGCTCTTTGCTGATTGGCTACACACAATTCTGCAGACTCCAGAGTCAGTTTGTAGTGTTTCTGCAGTAGAAAAGCCAAAAGCAAGGTTAATCTGAAAAGGGATCACCTACAAAGTCGTGTATGCAAGCCTCTCCTTTTCTGTGATTCCTCCATAAATTCATATCTTCATACCTCTTTCTGTGTGCTCCCTTGGTAAGTCATATATTCAGATGTTCCAGCTCTCTTTCCTTCCTTATCTCACATATCCTTATCTTCCAGCCTCTCTTTCCTTCTTCTGTCCTTATCACATATATTCATATCTTCCAGCCTCTCTTTCCTTCTTCTGTCCTTATCACATATATTCATATTTTCCAGCCTCTCTTTCCTTCTTCTGTCCTTATCACATATATTCATATCTTCCAGCCTCTCTTTCCTTCTCCTCTCCTCTCCTTATCACACATATTCATATCTTCCTGCCTTTCTTTCCTTGTTCTGTGCTTATTACATATATTCATATTTTCCGTCCTCTCTTTCCTTCTTCTGTCCTTATCTCACATATTCATATCTTTCAGCCTTTCTTTCCTTGTTCTGTGCTTATCTCATATATTCATATTTTCCAGCCTCTCTTTCCTTCTTCTGTCCTTATCTCATGTATTCATATCTTTCTGCCTCTCTTTCCTTCTTCTGGACTTATCTCATATATTCATATTTTCCAGCCTCTCTTTCCTTCTTCTGGACTTATCTCATATATTCATATTTTCCAGCCTCTCTTTCCTTCTTCTGGACTTATCTCATATATTCATATCTTGCAGCTCTCTTTCCTTCTTCTGTCCTTATCACATATATTCATATCTTCCAGCCTCTCTTTCCTTATTCTGTCCTTATCTCATATATTCCTATCTTCCAGCCTCTCTTTCTTTCTTCTGTCCTTATCACATATATTCATATCTTGCAGCTCTCTTTCCTTCTTCTGTCCATATCACATATATTCATATTTTCCATCCTCTCTTTCCTTCTTCTGTCCTTATCTCATATATTCATATTTTCCATCCTCTCTTTCCTTCTTCTGCCCTTATCTCATATATTCATATTTTCCAGCCTCTCTTTCCTTCTTCTGTCCTTATCTCATATATTCATATTTCCCAGCCACTCTTTCCTTCTTCTGTCCTTATCTCATATATTCATATTTCCCAGCCTCTCTTTCCTTCTTCTGTCCTTATCTCATATATTCATATTTCCCAGCCTCTCTTTCCTTCTTCTGTCCTTATCTCATATATTCATATTTCCCAGCCTCTCTTTCCTTCTTCTGTCCTTATCTCATATATTCATATTTTCCATCCTCTCTTTCCTTCTTCTGTCCTTATCTCATATATTCATATTTCCCAGCCTCTCTTTCCTTCTTCTGTCCTTATCTCATATATTCATATTTCCCAGCCTCTCTTTCCTTCTTCTGTCCTTATCTCATATATTCATATTTCCCAGCCTCTCTTTCCTTCTTCTGTCCTTATCTCATATATTCATATTTCCCAGCCTCTCTTTCCTTCTTCTGTCCTTATCTCATATATTCATATTTTCCAGCCTCTCTTTCCTTCTTCTGTCCTTATCTCATATATTCATATTTTCCAGCCTCTCTTTGCTTCTTCTGTCCTTGTCTCACATATTCATATCTTTCAGCCTCTGTTTCCTTCTTCTGTCCTTGTCTCATATATTCATATTTTCCATCCTCTCTTTCCTTCTTCTGTCCTTATCTCATATATTCATATTTCCCAGCCTCTCTTTCCTTCTTCTGTCCTTATCTCATATATTCATATTTTCCATCCTCTCTTTCCTTCTTCTGTCCTTATCTCATATATTCATATTTTCCAGCCTCTCTTTCCTTCTTCTGTCCTCATCTCATATATTCATATTTTCCAGCCTCTCTTTGCTTCTTCTGTCCTTGTCTCATATATTCATATCTTCCAGCCTCTGTTTCCTTCTTCTGTCCTTGTCTCATATATTCATATTTCCCAGCCTCTCTTTCCTTCTTCTGTCCTTATCTCATATATTCATATTTTCCAGCCTCTCTTTCCTTCTTCTGTCCTTATCTCATATATTCATATTTTCTAGCCTCTCTTTCCTTCTTCTGTCCTTATCACATATATTCATAACTTCCATCCTCTCTTTCCTTCTTCTGTCCTTATCTCATATATTCATATTTTCCAGCCTCTCTTTCCTTCTTCTGTTCATATCTCATATATTCATATTTTCCAGCCTCTCTTTCCTTCTTCTGTCCTTATCACATATATTCATAACTTCCATCCTCTCTTTCCTTCTTCTGTCCTTATCTCATATATTCATATCTTCCAGTCTCTCTTTCCTTGTTCTGTCCTTATCTCATATATTCATATTTTCCATCCTCTCTTTCCCTCTTTTGTCCTTATCACATATATTCATATTTTCCAGCCTCTCTTTCCTTCGTCTGTCCTTATCACATATATTCATAATTTCCATCCTCTCTTTCCTTCTTCTGTCCTTATCTCATATATTCATATTTTCCAGCCTCTCTTTCCTTCTTCTGTCCATATCTCATATATTCATATTTTCCATCCTCTCTTTCCTTCTTCTGTCCTTATCTCATATATTCATATTTTCCAGCCTCTCTTTCCTTCTTCTGTTCATATCTCATATATTCATATTTTCCAGCCTCTCTTTCCTTCTTCTGTCCTTATCACATATATTCATAACTTCCATCCTCTCTTTCCTTCTTCTGTCCTTATCTCATATATTCATATTTTCCAGCCTCTCTTTCCTTCTTCTGTCCATATCTCATATATTCATATTTTCCATCCTCTCTTTCCTTCTTCTGTCCTTATCTCATATATTCATATTTTCCAGCCTCTCTTTCCTTCTTCTGTGCTTATCACATATATTCATATCTTCCAGCATCTCTTTCCTTATTCTGTCCTTATCTCATATATTCCTATCTTCCAGCTTCTCTTTCTTTCTTCTGTCCTTATCACATATATTCATATCTTGCAGTTCTCTTTCCTTCTTCTGTCCATATCACATATATTCATATTTTCCAGCCTCTCTTTCCTTCTTCTGTCCTTATCTCATATATTCATATTTTCCAGCCTCTCTTTCCTTCTTCTGTCCTTATCTCATATATTCATATTTTCTATCCTCTCTTTCCTTCTTCTGTCCTTATCACCAAGCAGTACAAGTCAACATACTTAATGTCATAACATGCTTTAAGAAAAAATACAAATTTTTATAATGATCCGCTGGAGTGGGCGGACCTGGTACAAACCTTATAACTTCTTTCACAGATTTCGCGTCACTGCCCCTGAACTTTCACATTTTATGCAGGCTGGGGATTGAACTAGACATATAAATAATCCATGCTGTGAAACCTAGGAAACCGCCTTTACAATGCAGACTTTAGCACTTGGCCGTTTCCCCGCAAGCTGAACAGCGCTTGCCTTAACCACACATATGCCTTAACTACAGTTATGAGTTTGTAAGGCGGTCGGCGTTCTAGCTGTCTGAGCGGGTAGAGAGAGGACCCAAAAGGATCACTGCAGGAAGGACCGGGACTCTGCGTGGTAAGTGGGGCGGGCAGGTTTTAGGGGTGGCGGTGAGTTTTAGGGCTCTGAGCGCAGGGCTGAAGTCGGGGTAGGTTTTAGGTGAGGGACCCTAGTTTCAGAATTAAGGGCGGGGGAAGGGGCAGTTTTCAGGGCTGGGGGGCTATTTTTAGGGCTCGGGTGTTTGGGGTAGGGGTAGATTTCTTGGGCTGGGACGGCGGGTTTTAGAGCTCAGGGTAAGAGGTCGGGGTAGTTAATACTGCTGGGGCGGGTAGATTAGAACAGGAGAGGGTCAGATTTTAGAGCTCAGTGTATGGGGGGCTGGGGTGAGATCTTTATCACGCATATACCTTTACCAAACATGCCTTTACAACAAAATTCATTGTAAATACATGCATGGTAAAGACGTCGTCATTGTAAAGACCGCATGGTGAAGGTATACGTGGTTTAGGCATGCATGGTTGCGTTATCCAACCTAGAATCCTACATCCCAGAATCACACTGGTTGCAGATGCAATACCACCATCTTCTATGTTGCCAGATCGCTTTGACGATTTGTAATTGCAGACTGTCTCTTTGAAAATAAACATAAATCCCAGGGACATAGTTTGATCAATGGCATTTGAGGATATGAATCGCAAATTTCCCAAATAAAAAGGCCGTGGGCTGCAGGATGGGGGGTAAGATGATGAAGGTTCGAGATGGACTGTTTCCATGAGGAACTGGGTCAGTACTGATTTGCACGAGGTGGGCCCCTGTCTAGAGTGACACCGTGGGCAAAACACAATGGGTTGGAATGCTACCCCGAGCAATTACCACTGGCCAGACAATTTGCAAGCATTCATCCAATCACTGGTTGGATGTCGGAGTCGCAGTAGTATGCCTGGAAAGTTGAGACAGTTGCAGCTTTGTATGCCTACCACTGCCAATTTTTGTGAATTCCCCAAAAAGTAGTAACATTGCAATCATTCTTCATTGGGTGCAAATTTATCACTGTTTTGGTAAACTGGTCACTGTATGTATTTAAGATCCTGATCCAAAAAATGAACATGTTGAAACTTCTTAGTGAAATGAGTTGACAAGAAAAACCAACACAGACCTAGCAGACATGACTTAGGACCCCGGAATCAATCAATCAATCAATCAATCAATCAATCAATCAATCAATCAATCAATCAATCAATCACATTTGTAAAGCGCACTACATACCCGCGAGGGTCTCAAGGTGCTGGGGGGGGGGGGGCTGTTACTGATTGAAGAGCCAGGTCATCAGTGTTCTCCTGAAGGTCAGCAGGTCTTGGGTCTGTCGTAGGCTCAGCGGTAGGATGTTCCATGTTTTGGCGGCGAGGTGGGAGAAGGATCTCCCGCAGGTGGTTGCAATATATTTTCGGTCTACCCGTTCGCCTCGAAGGCACGGACAAAATGGGTGGAACTGACATCAGCACGCCGACAAGGTCTTCTTATAGCTCCGGTGACATCATACGGAGTCTCGAGCGGGGCCGTGCTATTGTGACGTACTCCTCAACGAGGGAGAGCTATGAAAAAATAAAAGTTTTCGTGGAATGCTTGAGCAGGGGTAATTCAAAAGGTGAGGAATTAACGGGCAGATACTGTATCCACCAGAAAATGTGCTACCGAAATCAAATATAATATATATCATATATTAAATCATAGGTTTTAGAAACATTCATAGCTCGCCCTCCAATGACAGTGCCATTATCTGATAGAGACTTCTAGCTGCAGATTCCTTATCTTTGAATTTCCCAGGCATTAGGTTGGATCCGGAAATTTGTGCTGAGCAATAACTTTTTGAGTGTGCACCGTCGGGTGGCTTCATTCAGCTCTGTGTGATGTTGTGTGGCAGCCAGAGTGACCCCTGCTCAAGTCGAAGAATTCTAAGAGGCCATGCGCCTTGTTTTCGAGCAGGCCAAACCCTCTGGTGAGCCTTCCAGCCTCGTGGGGTCAGAAGAGGCCCGTCAGATTCTACGCCATCAGTTCCCACCACGGCAACCGTGAGGCCTTACAGATCCGATCCCAGATCCGGATCGACGACGGTCGCTCCACCCGACCTCTCCTGGTGTTGGACCCAAAGTCGGTGCCACCGGTGCCCATCGGCGGTACCAGCCCCATCCTTATCCCCGACGACACGGAGCTGGATCAACATTGCTCAACACCGATTCCAGCACCGATTGCTTAGGACAACTGGCTTCTCAGGTGATGTCCAGGCAGATCTGTGACTGGGGGTGAATGTCTGAAAAGGTTCAGCGCTCTGTCCATCATCTCCTTGTGTTTGCTTTGTTCACCCTAAGTTGGCAGGGTATGTACAGACATGGGTACCTTGCTCACTTTGCCACTGGATTCAAGCTAGCCTGGCTGATGAGGGTTGTTACCCCGAAACTGGTCCCAGGATGCTTGTTTCCAGTCCAGGGAAGACCTGGCTTGGCATTTCGGACTGGACTGTTCCAATGAGGCACAGGGTCAAGACTGATTTGCATATAGCTGAGTCTGAACTGGGGTGGTGAAGTGAGCTAAAGAACGATGATGGATTCAACCCAGATATGTGACTGGGGGTGGGTGTCTGAAAAGTTTCAGCGCTCTGTCCAAATGTGATGGACATGCCCTTTGATCGAACCATCTTTCTGGGGAAAAGGCAGATTTGGCCCTAGTGAGGTTCAAGGATTCTCAAGCTACTGCCAGATTCTTCTATTTCCTGTGGCCAGTCTACCTTTTGCCATTTTCGTGGCAACGGAAGGGGTTTCCAGCCGCGTCAGCACTATCCCAGCCACCGTCCTGCGCGGGTTTCCCAAGCCGTGCAGGGATGTGGACGCGGTTCATTCCGACCTAGGAATGTAAGCCAGAAGTCATCGGCCACGCTGCCCTTGGCAGGCGTAGCATCCAAGCACTCCTAGTCTGACTCTGCAAGACCACACCACTCCTGTTGGTAGGAGAATCCATCATCATCTCCCCCACTAGAGCTCCATAAAATCGGACAAGTGGGTCTTGCAGATCATTAAGGAGAACTGTTCTCTGCCTTTCCTTTCTTTTCCTCCTCCCATTCTTCCAAATCAGGAACGGCTGACAGAGGATCATTTAAAACTGCTCTAGGAGGAACTGACAGTTCTCTTGGCCAAGGGAGCTATAGAAAGGGTCCCGGTTTCAGAAGTAGGCAGTGGCTGTTATTCCAGCTACTTTCTGATTCTGAAGAAGAACAAAGGGTTGCGGCCCTATTTAGATCTTTGGACCGTCAATCTCTTCCTCAAGAATGAGAAATTCAAGATGCTCACTCTAGCTCAGGTCTTGCCAGTCGGGTGTTCACCAAGGTGATGGTGATGGTTGCACCTCATCTGCGCAGGTTAGGGGTGTCAGTTCTGCCCTACCTCGATGACTGGCTGTTGAAGGCTTCTTCGTCCCAGCCTGTCGTCTCCCACCTTCAGACTACGGCGGACCGCCTGCATACGCTGGGCTTCTCTATAAACGTGCCGTAGTCACACCTTCTCAGATGCTCCCTTTCATAGGAGCTGTTCTGGACACAATGCGGTTTCGGGCCTATGCTTCCGAGCAGCGAGTCCATTTTAGTCAGGTTATGATGCCGATGTTTCAGTCTCTGTCCTGGATGTCGGTGGGACTGACTCTAATGCTGTTGGGCCTTATGGCCTCCTGCATCCTGTTGGCAAGCATGCCAGGTGGTGTATGTGGGCTCTGCAGTGGGATTTGAAGTGCCAGTGGGCACAGCATCGAGGAAATTTCACCATCGTGGTTCAGATCTCGGAAGGAACTGCAAAAGATCTGCAGTGGTGGTTGATGAACAGAGATTGTGTCAATGACGGACCCCTCTTCCTTCCCCAACCTGATCTCACAGATGTGTCACTTCTGGGATGGAGCGGCCATCTGGGAGAGGTGGAGATCAGGGGACACTGGTCTCTGGTGGAGTCGGGGCTCCACATAAATTTCTTGGAGCTCTGAGCAATTCAATTGGCATTGAAATCATTTCTTCCCTCTGTCCAGGTAAAGTTAGTGCAGGT
Source organism: Triturus cristatus (assembly GCF_964204655.1). Taxonomy (NCBI): domain Eukaryota; kingdom Metazoa; phylum Chordata; class Amphibia; order Caudata; family Salamandridae; genus Triturus; species Triturus cristatus. The sequence goes on from NC_140594.1 coordinate 83,531,019, forward strand.
GTGCATGGACAACACCACTGCCATGTGGTACTGTAACAAGCACGGCAGGGATGGGGTAGTGGACCCTTTGTCGTGAGGCCCTGTAACTCTGGACATGGCTGGAACAGCAGGGCATAACCCTGGTCAACATCTGGCAGTTTCTCTGAATGCAGGGGCAGACAAACTCAGTCTTCGATGCCTAGTGGATCACAAATGGCGTCTCCAGTCGGAGGTGGCGCAAGGTCTCTATAAGCAGTGGGGAGATCCTTGGTTAGATTTGTTCACCTCTGAAGAGAAGGTGCAGTGTCAGCAATACTGCGTTCTGGAGTTTGCAAGGCAGCTATCACCAGGCGACGCTTTTCATCACAAGTGGAGCTCAGGCCTGCTGTATGCCTTTCCGCCCATACCACTCCTGCCCAGGGTTCTGAAGAAGATCAGGAGCGACCGGATCACAGTCATCCTGTGGCTCCGGAGTGGGCGAGAAAAGTCTGGTATCAAGAGCTTCCGAAGATGAGCATCGGTCCTCTGATAAGGCTGCCCCTTTGGGAGGATCTTCAGTCGCAGCAGCAGGGGAGGGTTCTCCACCCGAACCTGTCAACTCTGGGCCTCCATGCTTGGAGTTTGAGCGGCGGCAGTTGATGGCTTTTGACCTTCCTCCTGTAGTATGTATTGCTATTTTGGTGGCCAAGCAGTCCTCCACTAAGACGGTATACGCCTGCCATTGGCAGAAATTTGTATTATACTTTACAGAAAGGTCTATTGACCCTCTTTGTGCTTCTCTTTTCACTGTTCTTTTATTCAATCTAACCATTGCGCAACAGGGCTCTGCTTTGGGAACTCTCACAGGTTATCTTTCTGCTCTGTCCTCTTTTTTGCAGCTGCCAGACCAGCCCTCTCTCTTTAGGTCTCCAATTGTACATAGGTTTCTAAAAGGGATGGCTCACTTGTTTCTACCCACGCCCTTTGTTATGCCATAGTAGGACCGTAATTTTGTCCTCACTTATCTTATGTGTGCTCCCTTTGAGCCTTTACACAACTGTCCCCTCTGGCTGCTTAACATCAAGACAGCCTTTTTAGTGGCAATTACATCTGCACGGAGGGTTAGTGAGTTGCAGGCGATATCTTGCACGCCTCCCTAGAGGATGTCTTTTTCAGACAAAGTGGTGCTTAGGACCCATGCTTCATTTGTGCCAAAGGTTGTGAACCAATTCTATCTGGGTCAATCCATCATGCTGCCCACCTTCTTTGCTCCCCCATATCCCTCTAAGGAAGAGGAGCATCTCCACCGCTTGGACCCATAAAAAGCGTTGTCGTTCTACCTTGACTGTACAAAAGAGATCCGGTTGGACGACCAACTCTTTGTGGGGTACGTGGGAGCTAAGAAGGGAGGGGCAGCGCATAAAAAGACCATCTCTCACTGTGTCGTTCTCTGCATTAAGATCTGCTATGCCCTGGCTAAGAAGCAGCACCCTGAGGGATTACAGGCCCATTCCATCAGGGGAAAAGCTGCAACTACTGCCTTGGCTCGGGCGTCCAGTCCTGGACATCTGTCAGGCAGCAACGTGAGCACACGTTTGCCATGCACTGCTCTCTAAACAGTCAGGTACGCAGAGACAGGCATTTTGCCAATTCGGTCCTGCAGGACTTCCTAGATTGAGGTATTGTTCCGCACCCACCACCGGGATGGTATGGCATGGGTATCTAATTGAAAGGCAAAGGGCCAGATGCATCAAAGGGTTTTGCCCATTCTGTGTCTATGGGAAAATGTGTTGATGCATATGGCCCAAAGAATCAGCAACTAGAAGTCTCTATCAGATTAACAAGTTACCTTCGGTAGAGACTCTATCTAGCTGCAGATTCCTTACATCCCCAACTATTCCTCCCTGCTTTGCGGACAAATTTTGCTGGGCTAGGGTTACTCCCCTTTTCAGGGCCCTAGTTTTGCACACAACTACGTCAGTTACTTTGTGGCTCTGACCTTCTGGCATGGAGAAAACAAAAAGTACTGACCTCCGTGTGCCTGGGTGGAGCCTCTATAGGTACTGCGACGTGATAACCGATGCTACCAATGCCGATGACGTCACGCGGAGCCAAATGGAGCCAACCAACAGCGCACACAAGGGTTATTGGTCAGCAAAAGTTTCATATCTAGCCTGACGCCTGGGAAATTCAAACGTAACGAATCTGCAGCTAGATAGTGTCTCTACCAGATAATCTGTTACCGAAGGTAAGCAACTTGTTCAGTAAACTAAGAGGCACGTAAGTAGTCAAGTAAACCCTAAACATGGCCTAGATTTGTATAATGGATGGAACAACATTATAGTCTATTAAACCAAATATAAGAGGGGCTTGTACAATGCACATTCTGAACTCAAATATTAAAAGTGCGCTCATATGTGCTAATAAAAAAAGGGGGCTCAGTGAAATAAAATATTTGCCTAGGATCACACAAATTGGACAAGCAGGGAAGCCGGCATTGATTCCAGGTTATCGGCTGTCGCATTTTGAAATTCAGCCACCAGATGGGTATCTCTGTGTGTCTCTCTCTCTCTCTCTCTCTCTCTCTCTCTCTCTCTCTCTCTCTCTCTCTCTCTCTCTCTCTCTCTCTCTCTCTCTCTCCCTCTCTCTCTATTTGTCTCTCTCTTTCTCTGTCTTTCTCTTCTGTTTCCCAAAAAGGTCAGTGTTTTATCTTTCATTTTTGGCTCACAGCGAGAAAAACTGACAGGGATGGCAGACCTGACTCAGGGCTCCCAGACCCAACTATCAAGCCAAGAAAGCATATCTTTGGGAGTGTTGGGGGTTGTCACACCCCAAACAGCTCCACCCCCCCCCGAAGCTACACCCCTGATAAATTCCCCTAAAATAATGTTATACAAGAATTTCTAGCTGGTAGATTTGTTTCTGAGAAGATATGCCACTAATATACATAAATGCGTGTACTGCTGTAAAATGTTCTATATCAAACGTAATGCTAGCTGACTTTTCAACTTTTTCTTCCATCAATTTCATAAACTGGATGTCACAGCTTTAGCGATGTATCCACAATAAAGATTTAAAGTTAGTATATGACGCATAAGTTAAATTGCCTATTAAATCCAGTTGTCCGGCCTGTGAGGAACCGTTCATTAAGAATATGGTTTCAATGAAGCAGCAGACTTGCTTAATAATCAATATACCCTACCCATGGGTGCTCCAGGAGGTATGTATAGAGGTTTGTAATCTCCAATCTATGGCATATCATCTATACAGGAAAGGCTGACTGGATGGACAATAACGGTTTAAAATGTTTGCCTTTCATGAGTTTTAAAAAGGACTAACAACTAAATAAAATACATTGCATCCCAAAATTTAAAGTTTAAGGTACCTTCACTTTCTAACAATAACAAAAGAATGTTCCCTGTGTTATTTTTTGTCTGCCTCTCACATGTATAAATCACATGCTCACATACAGTACATTCAGATCATAAGCCTTGTTTTTAGAAAAAATATATCTCTTTCTTTATTGAAAACATGATTAGATATACAGCATTTAAAATATTGCAAAACAAGACAATTCATAAAATCTTGTTTTTTACAAAAGAGACCATAAACAGTATTATAATTGGGTATCTACCATCTACGTATTGCTCCTTTGGTTTCACTCCTATTTAGGTTTAACACATGTAATTCATCACTTTGTGGGCAAAGAACCACCTTGCAATGTTGTTCACTGTTGTGGATGTAGTGGTAGACACTCATATACAGGTAATATGTCAGACAATAAGTCTCATAAAGACAAGCATACATTAAAAATATAAAACAAATGATTATAATACAGTATAAAACAGTTGTCGACGCGGCGTTTCGGTGGATTAAAACTGCGACACCACCTTCTTTAGGACCAACTTCAGATTAAAACCAATGGTGTTCACTCTAAAAACAAAAGCAATACATGTAGGAACATTTAATAAAGGGCGACTTTTTTTATCCACTAAAAACAGGCTGTAGGTTTTATTCATTCATGCTTCTCTCAATATGCCATTATTAGATATTACTAAAAAGTATGCAAACCGTCAGGTTCACATCAAAGTTATCTCACGGTAATATCATCTCTACATTCTTCATTCGTTAGCACTCACTCCCCTTTCTTTCTAGGCAGTACCTTACTTACATTTTGTATTTATCAATCTGTATGAATGATTCATCTCTTGGGAATTAGTCACTTCCTTATAGTTAAACTTCAATATGCACACGGGCTATCCTCGCCATTCCCGCTGATGTTCTGCAAAGTTATATAGAAAAGCATTATTCTTATTGTTAGTTTCCCCTTTCTGTTTTAATTTATTCCTGATAATGTTCTCTTATGCTCACCTTAACGTTCAAAGATGTATTCAAACCATTGAAAGGTGCTAGAGATGTCTGTGACCATCTGTTTAATATATAACATTGATTCGTCCTCAGCTGGATGTTATTGCCTTGACTGTTGTATTGCCTGCTTCTTAATTATCCACTTAATTGCACACAGCACTTTGCCCCTTAGTAACATTTTGATCTATCTCTTACTTTCCCATCCTCCTCCTGTCTATCTCGATTGTGTGTTCTCCCCACCCGGTTGATCAGTATACCACCCTCGCCTTCTCTTTCCTGCTGATCCAGGCTACGGTCGTAGCCTCTGGATAGCCCTCCTTATTCCCACACCTCTCTGTCTCAAGTCACCGTAATACAAGGTCCTTACTCCAGTTTTTGGGGCCTATTTTCCCATTCTCAGACGTTTCTCCTACCCACCATCTCCCACCCTCCCCCAGCCTTACGCATCCCTCCTATCTCTTACCAGCACTTTCGATCACCCTAGTTGCATTACCATGCCTCCCCCCAACCACACCCTTACTGCACCAGATCCACTCATCACTAGGTTTGGCTCCAACTTTTTGACCACCCTTTACCGACCCAACCTCTCTAAAAATGCCAAGAAGAACATGAAACACAAACTATTAATACGTCACCAAGAAACGTTATTTGTTGACAATTTCCTAAGCCTCACCTCCATTATTAAAACCAACTACATCTTTTACTCCAGACGTACCTCTAAATGGAAAGTAATCTTCCTCCACTTCCTCCCCATAACGAAATCTTGCAAAATCCCATATGGCTTGAGGCTGTCCACCACTCCTTCCTCCACTTTCTCAGGCGAAATTGACATCTCTATTTTTAAATCCGGAAACATCCTCATACAAGCCTCAGAAAACCATCTCACCATCTTTGAGCACCACTTCAACACCTTATATGATCGAGTAGACTCTCCTGCTCAAATTTCTACAGCCTCACATTCACAGGAAGTCCTCCCGACTTCGCCTCTTCTGACGCCAACTCCACCACTACATGATACCGCTGCTTTCTCTGAAGTCTCCCAATCCCAGACCTTTGATCCCACCACTCCCGTAACATCCTCTCCTTCGCGTGACATTTCCACATCTAACTTAGCCACTCAAACCCTCTCTCCCCCTGCCTCATTGTCCTCTCCACTTTTGCCTGGTTTTCCATCACCCCTCTCGGCCACCCTAACCCTCTCCCATTCCCCTGAAGCTCACCCACCCAACCCTAATCCCTCCCTTCTTACCTCTCACTCCTCTCCTCGCCCGCAGACTGATCCCCCTACTCCGACCCCCCTACACACTGAGTCCCCTCCCATCATCCCCCCTGCTGCTCCACGATGGACACTAATCCCCTCCTATCTTAATGACTCCCGCCCCCAAAGAGATGATATCACCTCTCCTCACTTGCCCCTTTCCCCCTCATCTTCTCATAGCAACCACCAGACCTCTGGGTATGTGTGCGCCCATACTACAAGCCTTCCTCAATCAAGCATCTTGAACACCCCTCTCCTCCATCCCCCGGGTTCCCTCCATTTACACTTCCCACTCCTCTCTCCCTGGCTAATGTGGACCATGCCCCGCTCCTCTCTGACCTCTTCTCCTCCTTACCATCACGCTTTTAACCCAATCGCTTCTTAACATTGAACTTCACCTCTCCATCTTGACGTCGGAACTTTCATCTCTCAGGAAAGACTTTAATGCACTCTCTGTAACTAAACCAGCCAATCACCCACTCTCACTCGGCGACTCACTTACAAACACTTCTTTCCCGCTACAAGGATGTACTACCCCTTATGTAATCTCAGAAGATGGACTTCCTTGTAACTGTCTCCCTATACCTTCCCAAGCTCCGAACCATCACTCCTCCCCTAACCCTGGGGACTTAAACAATACTTACCCACCCTGTACCTTGACTGTTGCCTCGCTTATGCCTCACACCACTATTCCGATGACACTGGGTAGAAACCTCTTCCCTTCCTCCACTGGCCCGCCCATGCTTTCTCCACAATGCACTACTACTACCGATCTGCCGACACCTCACTCCACTATTCCCGTGATCCTGGGGACAAGCCGTACACCTACCTCCCCTGGCTCGCCCAGGCCCCCACAGCAACTCACCACTATCCATTCTGGCTGCTCCCCCGAAATCAACCATATACCCCTCAACTGCATGCTGGTCAACTGTCGATCGGCTGCACGACATGCAACAGAAATTTCGGAAACTATCCTTAGTGAAGCTCTCTAAATCGATTTCCTTACGGAAACCTGGCTCAAGGCTCACTCCTCATCTATTCTTGACATGCTCTCCCCCCGGGTTACTCTATCCTCAGAAAAGATAAGCTTGACAAAATTGGGGGGGGGGGGACTAGCCATTATTTATAAAGATGAACTCCCACGCACCCTTATCAAGAATTCTGATCAAACTTCTTTCGAATACATGGGAGCTGAACTATAAGTTCAGGGGCCCCTTCTATTCGGCTACACAACATTTACCATCCCCCTGGTGACCCTTTGCCCTTTGTGGAGGAATTGTCTGAGCTATTTGCTCAAACCTCGATTTCCAACTCCAAAAACATCTTCCTCTGTGACTTCAACATTCATTGGAACAATAAGACTGATCCCTCGGTTAGCATCCTTAATGACGTCCTTGACATTACAGGCTTGACTCAACTTTGCCATTCACCTACACATTCCAAAGGGGCTACTCTTGACCCTATCATTACTAGCAAAGACCTGGCTTCCCTTCTGCAAATTGTCCCTATTGATTGGTCGGACCATCACCTCATCCTCTTCACGATCAACAGCGCTGCTCCTCCCCCATCCCCCAAAAACATCAAACATAAGAAATTAACCAGAAACCTTCACCTGATTCCTCCGGGCGATCTGGAGTATAAAATCAAAGCAAAACTCCAACTTCCTCCTCCCTCACTAAATACTAATGACCTTACTGAACACTGCAACAAAGTCGTCATTGAGGTCCTTAGCCAAATTGCCCCGTCCAAATTAAAATCACAAAAAAACATTCCCTCCAAATCCTGGTTTAATGCTGATCTCAACAATGAGAGACGCGCGCTTAGGATGACCGAACGCACATGGAGGCAACATCCCCCCCCCCTAATCTTGCCCTCCTCAGAACCGTTAGGGCCAATTATAAAAATCACATCCTCAATGAAAAGGCCTCCTTCTTCCGCGCTCAGCTTGACCGAGCCAAGAAAAGACCTAGGGAACTATTCAGAATTATCAAAAATCAAACAGCTTCTGCCCCTCCCAAACTGACTGCCTCTACCGAACGATGTGAGGAAATTGCTTCTTTCTTTTCTGAGAAAATTGCCAAGATTGATCGATCCTTTGCTTTATCCCCCTCACCACAGAGCTCATCACCACTCTATGTCCTCCCACCCAAGTCTCCTCTGATTCCCTCACCCCCTCCTGACTCTGTCCCTCTCCAGCACTCCGGTGCCCCCCTTGAACATTTCCCCGCCTGCCCACAGCTAAAAAATAACGCAAATTGGCTTTATTTTAGCCCACTTACCGAGCGAGAAGTCCTCAACATCATCACTAAGCTTAAACCTTCCTCTCACACCTTTGACCCACTTCCCGCCAACCTCGTTAAAGATTTAAAGCACATCATTGCGCCTTATTGGATTACCAACATCAACTCCTCCTTGGCCACTGGCTGTGTCCCTGTCTTCCTCCAGCTCGGCCAAATCTCTCCCATCCTCAAAAATGCTACTGCTGACCCTAACGACCTTAACAATTTGTATCCTATCTCGAATCTTCCCCTTCTATCCAAGGCCCTCGAAAAATGCGCCTTGCTCCAACTGGACAAACACATCGACTCATTCAACCTTTTGGACACACTACAGTCAGGTTTCCGTAAGGGCTGTAGCACTGAAACTGCGATGCTCAACATTGTTGATGATATCCATCACTCCCTCGACAAAGGGGAGGCATATCTTTTCATCCTTCTCAACCTCTCTGCTGCTTTCGATTCTGTCAACCACTCTACCTTACTCAACACCCTCAAGGATCGGTTCGGTTTCAATGGTCCTTTCAGCACAGAACCCAACAAATTAAAATCAACAATTGCCTCTCTAAACCTATGCCTGTTTCCTTGGGTGTTCCCCAGGGGTCTATTCTCTCTCCTTCTCTATTTAACCTCTTTATGGAGCCCCTCACCCTCATTCTAAAGCAAGCAGGTATCAACTATCACCTCTATGCAGACAATACCCAACTTTACTATAAAATCAAATCCCATGCAGACATTCTGCACCTCAATGATACCTTGACTAAGATTCAACAATGGTTCCATCACAGCCACCTGGAAGTCATTCTCTTCGCCCCTAAAAACAACCAGCTCCCCATTCAACATTGGTTCTCTGACCATAAAGCTCTCAACTGCTCCTTGTCCTCCTCCAGCTCAGTCAAATCTCTCGCAATAAGCCTTGACCAAAACATCAGCCTTTCCCCCCACATAAAAAAGGCAGCTAAAGGCGCTCTCTTCTCCCTACATCACCTCAAGAAAATCAAACCCTTTATTCCTGTTGATGACTTCAAATCTGTTGTTCAATCACTAGTCCTCTCCAGATTGGACTATGGCGACGCCTTACTCTCCGGAACACCTAAAGTTCATCTAGCCCCATTCAAGTCTGTCCTCAACCTCACGGCCAGGCTTATTTCTGATTGCAAGAGGTTCGATCACATCTCCCCCATCCTCAAAGATCTCCAATGGCTTCCCATCGAAGGCTGATCCACCTACAGGAACGGGTGCATGACGCATAAAGCCTTGCATCTTCAAACCCCACTGTATCTCTCACAGAAACTTCACAAAGCGGGCTGCTCCAGAGACTTGAGGAGCACCTATACCCTCATACTGGTACCTCCCTTGGTACACAAGAAATCGACCCAATCACGCTCTTTCTCCGGTTATGCTCCTACTATCTGGAACTCCCTCCCCAAAGAGTTACGTTGCAACCCCTCATACGTCAGCTTCAAAAAAGATCTAAAGCGACACCTTCTCCACAAATACTGGGGTCCTTAATCCCGGCCACCTTTCAGGGTCCCACTACCTGCCCAGGACCGTGCGACGTTTCACACCACATTATACCTGACTCACTTCCCCCGCCTATCCCCCTCACACATTACCCCACCCTCCTTCTACTAGCTCCCATATAATCACTGCCTACTCCTACATGCTTTCTCCTCTCCCTTCACCCTACCTCCAGACGTTCCCCCCTCCATCCCTGGCCTCCCACGCTGACACATCTATCCAAATCCTGTTATGGACAAAATGTACTGCTTATTGTTCTGTTTAGGTATTTACTGTTCTTCACATTTTTGCTCATATTTTCTCATGCTTTTCCTTTTGTACGAACGTTATTTTGCAACATGTTTCCACTTCCAACTCCTGTAAAGCGCTCTGATACCTCTGGGTCTAGCCAGCGCTATATAAAACCGTTAAAATAAAATAAAAAATAAATAAATAAATACAATTCTGTTTCCATTTGCAATCACTCTCCTAGACTGTTCCTCAGTATGAATCAAAAAGGGAAAATTATGTGGTAAGCCCACCCCTAAATAGACATCATTCTTCATCTACTCTAACATTTATTATGCGGTTACGAGGTTAGTTTTCAACTTTCAGTCTTTGAGCCAAGGTCAATTCTTTGCTCTTTGTTGAACTGACCATGAGAAATGGTTATGGGGAGTGGGCGAACAGGGCATCCCCCCCTCCCTGGATCCCAATGGGCATATAATACAATATTACAACATCATCAGTGTGCAAAAGGATATGGAAAGGTTGCCCCCCCCCCCCAGTTTGTGTGGGTGCATCCCAATATTCTTAAAAAATAGCGGTAAATCATATGAATATAATGAAAAATGAAGGGGAGGGGCCAACATATCCTACTCTTTTAGGCCATTTTGGGAATTCTTTTTTGATAAGAGTCCTTTATCAGCCCCTAGAAACACTTTAGATAATTTATAGGGCGAGGTTTTGTTTTAAGGTGGAGCTCTCAAAGGTTTTTCTATTTGTGCCTCAGGGTTCTAAGGTCTATTTTATAAGACGCAGCACAGCAGTCGATAGAAGTAGAACATACCATCATACCTTTCGATGTATATTTATTTTCTAACATTTGACGCATAGCCACATTATCCAGGATAGGCACGGTTCCCAAGACGCCAGACTGCTCCATGGTCAGCTTACTGTTTTCATCAGCCCAACACGGTAAACACTGCAAGAGATTTGTTTAGAACAGTTTCTCTTTCGAGTCTAATGGCGTAATCTGTCTGTAACTTTTAGGATGATTAAGGCGGCCTTTTTATATATAGGAAATAGTACAATCCCCTGCCAAGAACCTATTAATCCACTGGTCAGACTTGCTTTAAATAATGGTGTTAACACCAGAGTCCCTGCACCCGGGTTTGCCTGAAGCATGTTATTGGGAGACCCCCTGGGCCTTCAGGCACAGTGTTGGACTTGAGAATCAGGGCACCTATAATGCCAGGGTGAGGGGTTTCAAGGAAACATTGGCCAGTTTTCTCCCCATCATCAACCCTATCAATGTGCCATTGGAAGCTTCAATTAATGCAAAATGTAAGGACAGGGCCTGCTCAGCTGTCGCCACAGGGTCACTCAGGGCTTTCATTCCCACAGTTTAAGAAATCAGTTGCCAAAATCAATATCCTAAGGGACTACTTTTGACACATGCCACATCTGGGTCTCTTTAGGGTTGTTAGACCTGTCAGCCCTTTGGGTGGTCCCTCCTCTCCATTATTTATTTTGTCCCACTTTTGCCTCAAACCCTGTTAGAATTTTTCCTTTTTGGGAACCACCAGACTTTTTAGTGTTGATGCAGATTCAGGGAGCCATTTTATCTACCCCTGGAACTTCTGTCTGAGGGCCTGGAGCACAAAATGGTGGCCACCTGTGACATCACCAGCACCCACTGGAACCTACTAGAACCTTCTGCAACATTCTGGAGCCCTGTGACAGTTGGAGGCGGTTTAGAATGTTGGGAAGCTAAGACAGAGAGTTGGCAGTTGGAGCTGGCAGTTGGCACCTGACTGGTGAGGAGAGAGCAGCAGAAACCTGAAGGAGGAAGGAGTGAGGCAGCAGGGGTGGAAACTTGTGCCTGGAGTGGGGTCCATAAACCCACCCTTGATACTAGTCCCTATTGACTGAGCCCAGCCTGGAGCCCTGTGTGGGAAGAAGCAAGAAAAACCATCTTAAGGACCTGGACAGCAGGAACAGGCCTTAGAATCCAAGAACAGCAAGATCCTGACCTGGATACTGGTTTCCCTGGAGTCCGACGTCGAGAAGCCGGAGACCCGGAGCCCGAGGTGGAGAAGCGGCGCTGACTGGAAAAGCAGACGTCGTACCCGGAGCCGCCAGAGGTCGAGAGAGGGCACCGACGGAGGTCGTAGAGAGTACCAGAGGTCGAGGAGGAAGTCACCCGAGGTCGAGTGAGCGGCGTCGACGGGGGAGTGAAGTCCGCCCCCCGGAGTCGCCGGAGACCGAGGTGAAGCGTGCCGGAGGTCGGGAGTGGAGATCGCACTCCGGAGTCGCCGGAACCTGAGGAGAGGAGCACCGGAGGTCGGGAGTGGAGGTCGCACTCCGGAGTCGCCGGAACCTGAGGAGAGGAGCACCGAAGGTCGGGAGTGGGGATCGCACTCCGGAGCCGCCGGAAGTCGACATCGAGCCAAGGCCGGCCGACGTCATCGAACCTGAGGTCGCCATCGGACCGGAGCTGCCTGAAGTCGACATCGAGCCAAGACTGCCCGATGTCATCGAATCGGAGATCGACATCGAGCCGAGGCCGCCGACATCGAACCGGAACCGCCTTCCGGCGTCGTCAAGAACTGACATTGTGCCGAGGCCGCCGACATCGAACCGGAACCGCCTCACGGCGTCGACACGACTCCAGCGGCGTCGGAGCTTCAGAAAAAGGGCAGTAAGTGGAATAAAGGGCGCCTAAGGCCCTGTGGAATCCTGAGAGACTACCATAGGGGCTAGAGAGGTGCTGGAACCAGCTTGATTGTGCCAGGGGTGAGCTGAGACTAATTCAGAGGGGTTGTGTAGAGTGAGGGAGCTAGGTCTCTAGAATTCCCCCCTTGATCTACCTCAGTTTAGGCCTCAGCCTTGTCCAAGCCAGGGAGTAGACACCCTCAAGCCATCCATCTAACCATAAGCTGTGCCTGGGCCAAATCAGCCCATAGTAATCTCAAATGTGATCTGATTCTATAAGTGTCACTGTCAGCTTTTAATTATTTATTGAGAGCACTGTATTTATTGTATTTAACTTATTTATTGCTTCACTGTATTTATTGTTCCACAGTATTTATTGTCGCACAATATTTATTGGTTTGCAGTATTTATTGCCTCAGAATATTTAATTGCCTGTATGTAATGCACTTATATTTATACCTTAATTATTTATGATCTCCCCTATTTATTGAATCATTAAGACAGTATTTAGTTGACCTGCACTATTTAGAAAGCCTTGTATCTTGTGATTGTGTTATTATTTATTTAATCAGCAACTAAGAGAAAAAGAAGATAAACAGAGATATTTTCATAATTTTTACGGTGTAGAGTCGTTTTTGGAACGGATGCACGCATGGTTATTGTATGGGTATGATGTATGCTTAGCACGGTGCCTGATTCCTGACCACTCGAGCCAAGCTACCACTGTGTATGTCTGGAGAGACCCCGTTACCACCACCCTTTCCGGTGTGGGAGTGGAGAATTTCCAACATAATTGGTGTTCAGTGGTGGGATAGAGCTGTGCCTACGTATACTCAACAATAACTGTGGGTAGTCCATAGGCCTACACCGGGAGTTTTCTCAAAGTGGCCTTCCTAATTGTGAGTTTTTGTTTTTCCAAATTTACTCTGGTGGTGGGAGGAGGTATTATATAAGGTACCCCCCTGCATAGTTACTGCAGATAACTGTCCTCTGACCTGAGTGGGCAAGATGGAGTTTGTACTGGAGAATTTAGAAACGTACACTGTGGCCCAACTCAGGGAGTTTTGCCAGCGGGAGGGGGTGTATTGTCCCCCAGGAGCAAAGAAGGGTGCACTCCAAACCAGCTTAAGGGCTTGGGGGGAGGCACGACGAGAGAGCAAGGCTGAGGAGGAGGACAGGGATAGAGAGCCCGACAGTGAGGGAGCTGGTTTGTACCAACCTGAGGTGGGGAACCTGTCAGCGGGGCCCAGGACACTTTCCAGGAAGGGCAGCAGTGCCTCTAGCGGTGGCTTGTCTGAAGTGGAGTTAACAGACCGGAGGGAGAAAAGACAGCTCACATGGGACTTAACAAGGCTGGAGAAAGAGAAGGAGGAACAGAGGATGGCTCATGAGATAAGGCTGAAAGAGATAGATCTTCAGATCCTGAGAATCGGGGCACACCCTGTACCTAACGGTGGCAGCGAAGAACGAGAGTACACCAGGGAACCCAAACCCTACCTGCCAAAGGACATAGTAGCTAGCTATGGGGCGGGTGACGATATCGCCAAGTGGCTAGCGGCCTATGAGGTCTCGTTAAGGGCCCATGGGGTTCCAGAGAAGTACTGGGGAGCGGGATTGTACAAGTACATGCCTCCAGCTGGTAGGGATGCATTATTGGCCCTCGAGGAGGATGAGCAGACCCACTACCCCACCATGAAACTGGCGCTCATAAGAAAGTTTGGACTAACACCCGAAAAGTACAGACAGAAGTTCAGGGGTAGTCACAAACTGGGCACACAGAATTGGGTGGACTTCCTGGACTATGCAAAGAAGGCACTAGAGGGTTGGATTCAGGGCAGTGAAGTGAGGAACTACGAGGGGTTGTTTGATCTAGTACTGAAGGAACACCTGCTCGAGAAATGTTTCCCTGAACTGCGTCAACACCTGGTGGATAGCAAGCTGACCAGTCCCCGGAAGCTTGCTGAGGAGGCGGACATTTGGGCTAGTACCCGGGTGTCCACAAGGGGGACTGGAGGGGATACTCAAAAGGCCGGACAGGGCGCCCCCCAGAAGAAAGAGGGAGGGGAAAAGAAAAAGGAGTTCTCCAAAGGCCCCCAAAATAATTTCCAAGGAAAGGGAACAGGATTCACCCCTAGGGCTAACCCACCCAGAAACCCTAATCCTGGCCAGAGTCAGCAGCCAAGGGTTGTCCATTGCTACGAGTGCGGTGGCGTTGGACACTATAAGGGAGATCCGAAGTGCCTGAAACGACCACCCCCTCCCATTGGAGGAAAGGCCCCCGGAGTAGCTAGTGTAGTGCTCAGGGAGGAGATGCCCTTAACTAAGGGAAGGGAGTGGGCGGGTGTCACTTTAGCGTCCCTGGGAGAACGGGAGATGGTTCCTAAGATCCAGGTGCCCGCAAATACCGTAAAGTATGGGCAGTGGGTCACCATCAACGGCCAAAGAGGGGAGGCTCTGAGAGACACAGGAGCCAGTATGACTATGGTACGTAGTCAACTGGTGTCTCCAGAGCAGGTAATTCCCGATATACTCCACCCAGCCGCGATGGCTGACGGCAGAACAGGCCACTATCCAGTGGCCGAGGTTCCCTTTGAATGGGGGGGGGGTTGCAGGTTCACTTCGAGTTGCTGTAAGCCCTGCCGTGCCAGTCGATTGTCTACTGGGGAATGACATGGAGCACAACGCTTGGAAGGAGGTGGAATACCGGACTCATACTGAGATGCTGGGTACACCTGACTGGGCCTGTGTGAGCACAGGGTCCGCGACTACCCGGAGAGGGAGTTCGTTTCGGCTGGAGCCTGGAACAAAGGCCCAGCCAGCTGCCAGTCAAGGGAAGAACCGAGGACAGGAGGAGCCTGCCTCGGCGTCCACACCCCGTAGGACGGATAGGCCACCGGAGGTGGTGGACCAGGAGTCTGCGGTGGGGGACGTTACCAAACTGGAGGACCTACCCATCCCGGCCAAGTGGCACGTGGAGGGAGGCCCGTCCAGGGAGGAATTCTGCCAGGGCCAGAGGGAGTGCCCTACCCTTGAGGGGCTAAGGCGTCAGGCCCAAGCCCAGGCAGCAGGGAACGTTGAAGGGAACTACAGTGTTTACTGGGAGGATGGCCTCCTCTACAGTGAACCCAAGGCACCCCTACACGGATCGTCACGAGCCTTGGTAGTCCCTCAACGTTATCGAGCCTTCCTTCTGGAGTTGGCTCACGAGATCCCATTGGCAGGACACCTGGGGCAAGACAAGACCTTCGCCCGTCTTGTCCCACACTTTTATTGGCCTCAAATGAAAGTGTCGTCCGATACCTACTGCCGGACATGTGTGTCTTGCCAAGCCAGTGGGAAAACAGGGGTGAAGCTAAAAGCTCCCCTGGAACCACTTCCTGTCGTTAGCACCCCCTTCGAAAGGGTGGGCATCGACATTGTGGGTCCGTTAGATCCACCTACTACAGCTGGTCACAGGTTTATCCTGGTTCTGGTGGATCATGCCACACGGTACCCAGAGGCAATACCTCTGAGGACCATAACAGCACCTGTTGTGGCTAGGGCCCTGATGGAAATCTTTACCCGAGTGGGTTTTCCCAAGGAAGTTGTGTCCGACAGGGGGACCAACTTCATGTCAGCGTACATGCGGGCGATGTGGAAGGAGTGTGGAGTGACCTACCGGTTCACAACTCCTTACCACCCCCAGACCAATGGTCTGGTGGAGAGGTTTAACAAAACCTTGAAGGGCATGATCAGAAGTCTGCCTGAAAGCCTGCGGAGGAAATGGGACGTCCTCCTACCCTGTCTACTCTTTTCTTACAGGGAAGTGCCACAGAAGGGAGTGGGCTTCAGCCCCTTCGAGCTTCTGTATGGGCACCCTGTACGTGGACCTCTCAACCTGGTGAGAGACGGATGGGAAAGAACTCCCAGAAAGCTTCCCCAGGATGTGGTGAGCTACATGCTGGCCTTCCGGAGCCAAATGGCTAAGTTGTGGAAGCAAGCTTCTGACAACTTGGAAGCCAGCCAAGCAGTAATGAAGGCGTGGTATGACCACAACGCTCACCCGGTGGAGTTGGAGCCTGGCCAGAAGGTGTGGGTGATCGAACCAGGAGAGCTTAGCGCCCTCCAGGATCGCTGGTCAGGACCCTTTGAGGTGTTGGAGAAGAAGGGTAAGGCTACCTACTTGGTGGACCTTAAAACCCCTCGTCAGCCCCTACGGGTGCTGCATGCCAACCGCCTCAAACCCGACCACGAGAGGCCCGAAGTCATCTTGATGATGGTGACTGACGGAGCAGAGGACGTGGAAAGCGAGCCTCTCCCCGATTTGTTTGCGTCTCAAGAGAAGGATGGGTCGGTGGAGGGAGTGATTCTCTCCTCATCTCTAACTCCTGAACAGCGGGAGGACTGCCGCCAGGTCCTGGGACAGTACTCTTCGTTGTTCTCCCTTGTCCCGGGTAGGACTCACCTGTGCGTCCATGACGTGGACACAGGAGACAGCCCACCTGTGAAGTCCAAGATCTACCGGATGTCAGACAAGGTGAAGGCCAGCATTCACACTGAAGTCACTAAGATGCTGGAGCTAGGAGTGATCGAACCTTCTAGCAGCCCCTGGTCCAGTCCGGTGGTGTTAGTACCAAAAGCTGCACCACCGGGTGCCCAACCGGAACTGAGGTTCTGTGTGGACTACCGGGGACTGAATTCAGTGACCAAAACTGATGCTCATCCGATCCCTAGGGCGGATGAATTGATTGACCGGCTGGGAGCTGCCCAATATCTAAGTACCTTTGACCTTACTTCTGGGTACTGGCAGATCTCTTTGACTGATGGAGCAAGGGAAAGGTCAGCCTTCTCCACGCCCAATGGCCACTACCAGTTCTGTGTGATGCCCTTTGGGCTCAAGAACGCACCTGCCACGTTTCAGCGCCTGGTAAACCAGATCCTCACCGGAATGGAGAGTTTCTCTGCTGCTTATCTGGATGACATAGCCGTCTTCAGTAACAGCTGAGAGGATCACTTGCGTCACCTGCAAGCTGTTCTCCAGGCCCTGAGACAAGCTGGATTGACGATCAAGGCCAGCAAGTGCCAGATCGGGCAGGGGTCGGTAGTGTACCTTGGACACTTGGTGGGTAGGGGAGCGGTGCAACCCCTCCAGGCGAAGATCGAGGCCATCATGGCCTGGGAACCCCCCAAGACACAGACTGAGGTCCGAGCTTTTCTGGGCCTCACGGGATACTACCGCCGCTTCGTGAAGGGATACGGTACCATCGTAGCCCCCCTCACGGAGCTCACGTCCAAGAAACAACCTCGACGGGTAGTCTGGACGGAGGCTTGTCAGCAGGCCTTTGTGAGATTGAAGAAAGCCATGTGCGAGGCCCCGGTCTTAAGGGCCCCAGACTTTTCCAAGGAGTTCATTGTCCAGATGGATGCATCAGAACATGGCATTGGGGCAGTGTTATCGCAACTCAATGAAGAGGGTCTGGATCAACCCGTGGTCTTCCTATCCCGGAGACTACTTCCCAGGGAACAGAAGTGGAGTGCAATAGAGCGTGAAGCCTTTGCAGTGATATGGGCTCTGAAGAAGTTGCGGCCATACCTGTTTGGCTCGCACTTCCTGGTTCAGACCGACCACAGACCCCTTCGTTGGCTGATGCAGATGAAGGGGGAGAATCCCAAGTTGTTGAGGTGGTCTATCTCCCTACAGGGAATGGACTTTCAGGTGGAACATCGGCCTGGAGTGGACCACGCCAATGCAGACGGTCTCTCAAGGTATTTCCGCCTTAGTGATGAGAACTCCCAAGGGGTTGGGTAGCTCTCCCCACTTTCAGCTGGGGGGGACGCGTGTTAGACCTGTCAGCCCTTTGGGTGGTCCCTCCTCTCCATTATTTATTTTGTCCCACTTTTGCCTCAAACCCTGTTAGAATTTTTCCTTTTTGGGAACCACCAGACCTTTTAGTGTTGATGCAGATTCAGGGAGCCATTTTATCTACCCCTGGAACTTCTGTCTGAGGGCCTGGAGCACAAAATGGTGGCCACCTGTGACATCACCAGCACCCACTGGAACCTACTAGAACCTTCTGCAACATTCTGGAGCCCTGTGACAGTTGGAGGCGGTTTAGAATGTTGGGAAGCTAAGACAGAGAGTTGGCAGTTGGAGCTGGCAGTTGGCACCTGACTGGTGAGGAGAGAGCAGCAGAAACCTGAAGGAGGAAGGAGTGAGGCAGCAGGGGTGGAAACTTGTGCCTGGAGTGGGGTCCATAAACCCACCCTTGATACTAGTCCCTACTGACTGAGCCCAGCCTGGAGCCCTGTGTGGGAAGAAGCAAGAAAAACCATCTTAAGGACCTGGACAGCAGGAACAGGCCTTAGAATCCAAGAACAGCAAGATCCTGACCTGGATACTGGTTTCCCTGGAGTCCGACGTCGAGAAGCCGGAGACCCGGAGCCCGAGGTGGAGAAGCGGCGCTGACTGGAAAAGCAGACGTCGTACCCGTAGCCGCCAGAGGTCGAGAGAGGGCGCCGACGGAGGTCGTAGAGAGTACCAGAGGTCGAGGAGGAAGTCACCCGAGGTCGAGTGAGCGGCGTCGACGGGGGAGTGAAGTCCGCCCCCCGGAGTCGCCGGAGACCGAGGTGAAGCGTGCCGGAGGTCGGGAGTGGAGATCGCACTCCGGAGTCGCCGGAACCTGAGGAGAGGAGCACCGGAGGTCGGGAGTGGAGGTCGCACTCCGGAGTCGCCGGAACCTGAGGAGAGGAGCACCGGAGGTCGGGAGTGGGGATCGCACTCCGGAGCCGCCGGAAGTCGGCATCGAGCCAAGGCCGGCCGACGTCATCGAACCTGAGGTCGCCATCGGACCTGAGCCGCCTGAAGTCGACATCGAGCCAAGACTGCCCGACGTCATCGAATCGGAGATCGACATCGAGCCGAGGCCGCCGACATTGAACAGGGGCCGCCTTCCGGCGTCGTCAAGAACTGACATTGTGCCGAGGCCGCCGACATCGAACCGGAACCGCCTCACGGCGTCGACACGACTCCAGCGGCGTCGGAGCTTCAGAAAAAGGGCAGTAAGTGGAATAGAGGGCGCCTAAGGCCCTGTGGAATCCTGAGAGACTACCATAGGGGCTAGAGAGGTGCTGGAACCAGCTTGATTGTGCCAGGGGTGAGCTGAGACTAATTCAGAGGGGTTGTGTAGAGTGAGGGAGCTAGGTCTCTAGAATTCCCCCCTTGATCTACCTCAGTTTAGGCCTCAGCCTTGTCCAAGCCAGGGAGTAGACACCCTCAAGCCATCCATCTAACCATAAGCTGTGCCTGGGCCAAATCAGCCCATAGTAATCTCAAATGTGATCTGATTCTATAAGTGTCACTGTCAGCTTTTAATTATTTATTGAGAGCACTGTATTTATTGTATTTAACTTATTTATTGCTTCACTGTATTTATTGTTCCACAGTATTTATTGTCGCACAATATTTATTGGTTTGCAGTATTTATTGCCTCAGAATATTTAATTGCCTGTATGTAATGCACTTATATTTATGCCTTAATTATTTATGATCTCCCCTATTTATTGAATCATTAAGACAGTATTTAGTTGACCTGCACTATTTAGAAAGCCTTGTATATTGTGATTGTGTTATTATTTATTTAATCAGCAACTAAGAGAAAAAGAAGATAAACAGAGATATTTTCATAATTTTTACGGTGTAGAGTCGTTTTTGGAACGGATGCACGCATGGTTATTGTATGGGTATGACGTATGCTTAGCACGGTGCCTGATTCCTGACCACTCGAGCCAAGCTACCACTGTGTATGTCTGGAGAGACCCCGTTACCACCACCCTTTCCGGTGTGGGAGTGGAGAATTTCCAACAAGGGTTTTTTGTACTTTCTACTAATGGCCAATTCCCTGTTCAGATTTTTTTATTACAACAACCCTATCACGAGAAAACATTTTGCATTGTAAACTAATTGGTTTATTTAATAAAGGGGCTGCTTCCCATTTCTGTTTTTGTTCCTTAGCACACAAAACATTTTCTTTTCAGTCAAACATGTTGTTTCTTCCACCAACTTTGCCAAGTAGGCTTCAAAGCTTACAAATATTGTTTTAGACCACCAAGTTTGGTCGTTACCAGTCACTGTCTGGACAAGATGACCCAGGTTTGGTGAAGCATTTTTTATACAGTGAATAGGATGGTGACCAGTTTGGAAAAACAGTTCACCGCGGATAAGATTCCAATGATGTACATCCATCTCTATGAGGTCTAAGTAGCACTGTTATGTTGCGTTATGTTATGTTATGTGTATTTGTAACTCGCATTATGACCCGCAAGGTTATCCTGGTGCTGAGTAGGTGTATGTGCCTAGCCCTACCTGTGTTGGGGTGGTTATTTGAAATGCCGGGTCTTAACTTCTTGCAGAATTCAAGAAGAGAGGAGGAGGCTCTGATGTGGAGATGGAGTCACTCTTTATGAGCCCTGTAAGAGAGCGCTCCTTCTCCTGATCTGGTTCTGTGTATTCATGGGTTGTTAGCGTGTTGGAGCCCGGTGGAGTGGAGGTGTCTGGATGGTTGGTGGAAGGATATGTGACTTTTCAGGTAGGTGGGCCAGAGTTATGGAGTACCTTGGATGTGTGTGTGAGGAGTGTGAATTGAGCGCATTTGTGTATTGAAACTAGTGTAGTTCCTTGAGGTGTGGTGAGGTGTGAGTGCTGTGTAGGAGTGTAAGGATGAGTCTGGCTTCTGAGTTCTGCATGGTCTGTAGTCTTCTAGCAAGTTGCTTGGTGATCCCGGTGTCGCTGCTGTTCCCGTAGTCCAACTTGTGGGTGACTAGGTTGTGAGTGCCAGTTTTTCTTCTGTTTCTTTTGTTTCCTGAGTGTTGTAATACACGCACATGATGACATGTGTGTTGTAGTACACTAAAACAAAAGAATGAGTGTTGTTGTACACTCACACGAATGCCTGAGTGTTGTAGTACATTCACACAAAATCATGAGTTTTGTAGTACACACACATGAAAGCATGAGTGTTCTAGTACACATGCATGAAAGATTGGGTGTTGAAGTACACACACATGATAGCATGAGTGTTGTAGTACACTCACATGAAAGCATGAGTGTTGTAGTGCACACACATGGAAGCGTGAGTGTAGCAGTACACACACATGAAAGCACAAGTGCTATAGTGCACACATAAAACCATGAATGTTGCTTTACGCATACTATTCTATTTCCGCCCCACCATCTGGGAAACAAAATCTGTTCAAAAAACCAGCTTCAGTACCTCCAGAGAGTAAAACTGAGATGAAAATCCGTCCGTCGACGACGACCACTTGCGCGTCGATCAGAGCGGCGTCGACAACGACTTTGTCGACAGCAACATTGTCAACGCTACAGGTGATGCCAGTTTCAGTGTCTACGACGATGATGACTACATCGACGTTGACGAGGATGACGTCGACGATGGTGTCGACGACGAAAACGACGTCGATGACGTCGTCTACAGTGATATTGACGACAAGCTCGTCGACGGTTCTGTCGACGATCATTCCATCGTCGTCGATGGTCCAAATTTCATCGGCGATCCCTCCGACGACGACCTCATCGACAACGTCGTCGTTGATTAAAAAAGTGGAAATTTCCATTAAAAGGAAGATTACGCCAGAGATGACATCTCCTCGGAGGGTGACACCATTACCTCCAGCACTCCTTTTAGAAGAGGAGGAATTCTCAGATGAGGAAGATAGTCCTTATGGGGATGCATATAGTCCATCCAAATTATGAGTCAAATACCAGGACTCAGACTCAGAAGACTATGTTATGGACCAGCAACAATACATGCCGCAAACAAGACCACAGGAACAATTGCAGCAGGGCATGGTAGCCATGCCGTCTTCGCTCATTACTGATCTGCAGCTCATGTTGTTGGATTATAAGAGGAGGATTCCATCACATCCCTCTGACCAACAATCGGGGCAGGTTCCATCACTGCCACTTCTGACTATGGTAGTTTCTCAGCTTCCTCAGCCTTCGGACCAAGAGTCAACAGAACGTCAGCAGAATGTCGTCATTGGGCAGGACAATTCATCAGACGATGACCAAAGTGTAGGACCAGTCCCAGATCCAGATAGGGAATGGGACGATTATGTCATCCCGGATCCAGCTTCACCATCGCCGGATCCTGTGGATTCTCCTCCAGCGGACATTGGAGGTTTCCATAACCTCATGGAGAGGGCTTCCAAACGGTTTGACCTTCCCATACCTTCTGAACAATCAAAATGCTTTCTTTATGATTTTAAAGAACCCTTTAAAAAGTCTGTCCGTTCTATCCCGATTGTGGAACATGTTTGGAGTGAGGGGATTAAGGTGATGCAGTCTCCAGCTACCGTCATTCCTGTTCTTCCGAGGCTGGAGAAGAAATATAAGGCTCCTGCTGATGGTCCCACTTGTCTGGTTGGCCAACCAAAGCTGGATTCTGTCATATCTCAGGCAGCCCAAAGAAAGTCGAAGAATCCGTCTGTGCCCCTTACCACACCACCGGATAAGGAGGGTAGGCGACTAGACAATGTGGGAAAAAGATTCTCTTCAATGTCCAGCCTTCTTGTTAGGGCAGCAAACGCTTTAGCAATTTTGGGACGATATGATCGCCAAATGTGGTGCGATTTATCCCCATACATTGGCCAGCTTCCAGATGAATCTAAGGCTGACGCAAAGAAGATTCTGGAGGAAGGAGAGCGTTCCTCTTCAGAGATCATAGATTGCGCTATGGACATTGCTACCACTGCTTTTCACGCTTTGGCTGGTGCTGCAGTCCTTAGACGGCAAGGTTGGCTTCGTGCCACCTGGTTTCGCCCAGAGGTTCAGAATAAAATCCTAGACCTACCATTTGATGGAGAAATACTTTTTGGCAAGCATGTGGACGATGCACTGCAGGAGATAAAAAAGGATACAGATACGGCAAGGTCCCTTGCCGCCCCCAAAGGTGGTTATCAACAGCAGCGTTGTTCCTCCTATTCACAACAAGCGCAATCTTACAGACCCCAGTATTCTCAGCACCAGTGCCAATCGTCGTCTTTCTCTCACCAGCCTTCAAGAGGATGACAGGGACGATTCTTCTAAACGTACATAGCGGCGTTCAGGGTCTGTCTACTGCTCCTTCGCCCCCTGTAACACCAGTGGGGGGCAGGATATCACAATGCCTCCACAACTGGGAGATCATCACATCGGATCGGTGGGTCCTCAATATCATCCGGTTTGGCCATACGCTGGAGTTCCAACACCTTCCACCATCCAGAGCCCCTCGCGCCACCGAATCCAAACATCTACACCTTCTACATCTAGAAGCTCACCAACTGCTTCTCAAAGGAGCAATAGAACCGGTGCCTCTGTCCCAACGAGGCGATGGATTCTATTCCCGGTTCTTCCTCGTTCGAAAGACAGTAGAAAAGTGGTGTCCAATTTTAGACCTGAGGGAGCTCAACACCTATCTCATAAAGTTATCGGTTCGGATGGTATCCCAACAGGACAGTTTGAAGCTTCTCAACCCAGGCGATTACATGGCCACTCTGGATCTCGAGGACGCATACTTCCATGTTCCGATCCATCCAGCCCACAGGAGGTTTCTACGCTTTACAGTAGCCAAGAGCCACTTTCAATTCAAAGTCCTGCCTTTCGGACTTAGATCTGCGCCGAGGATATTCACAAAAGGTTTGGCACCAGTTGCAGCGTTTCTCAGAAAACAATCGCTACAAGTTTTCCCTTACCTGGACGACTGGTTGGTGAAAGCACCATTGTCGCAGGCAACTATGAAGGCAGTCGAAAGTTGCATTCAACTTTTCCAACATCTGGGACTTCAGCTGAACAGAGCCAAATCAGTCCTCTATCCTTCCAGGTTGTCCAAGTTTCTGGGGGCCATTCTGGACACAACTTCTTGCAAGGCGTTTCCATCAGAGGAGAGGCAGGACAGATTAATTTCCTCCGCCCGTCGTTTACAAACAAGGTGGTCTCTGTCGGTTCGCCTATACAAATCTCTTCTAGGATCGATCTCATCTTGCATTCCATTAATTCCGCATTGCAGACTGCGTATGCGTCCACTCCAAGAACAACTAGACATGCAGTGGCGCCAAGCAGAGGGATCATTCGACAACAAGATAACCATCACTCCTCTTATGAAAGAGGCGGTCAGCTGGTGGATGATCAGAGACAATATCTCGTGGGGTCTCACTTCCACAGTTGCTCCAGCTCCTTTAATACTAACAACATACGCCTCTCTAGAAGGCTGGGGAGCAGTCTTGCAAGACCTTCAAGTAAGTGGTCACTGGACGCCCGAACAACACAGTCTCCACATCAACCTTCTGGAGCTCAAGGCAATTCGGTTAGCGTTATAGGCTTTCCTTCCAAGAATACGTAATTCAACCATCCTAGTTCATACAGACATCACGACGGCTATGCACTATGTCAACAAACAGGGTGGAACTCGATCTCAGCTGCTCTCCAAGGAGGCCCAAGTGATTTGGGAGTGGGCGATTCATCACCATATCGCTCATTCAGCAGAACATCTTCCGGGTACCCTCAACACAACAGCAGATTCGTTGAGCCGTCTGAAGTCGGTCTGTCACGAGTGGGAGTTGCATCAAAACACTCTGGAGAAGGTTTTTAATCGTTGGGGTACTCCGTCCATAGACCTGTTTGCCGCTCCAGAGAACAGAAAATGCAGTTTTTACGCAAGCAGGGAGCACCATCAGGGGTCGTTGGGGAGTGCGCTTTTGATAGCCTGGTCCGGCGCATTGGTCTACGCCTTTCCGCCAATTCCCCTAATTCCAAGATTGCTCAGGAAGATCAAAGCGGAACCATGCAAAATGATTCTGGTAGCACCAACGTGCCCCTGCCAGTTTTGGTTCACGGAGCTCCTCCTATTCTCTCAGGATCATCCAATTAATCTGCGTCCAATTCCCTCTCTATTGACGATGTCCCAGGGCCATGTGGTGCATCCAGATCTGAGCTCACTTCAGTTGACTGTGGCTCCTGAACACTGAGAATTTCAGAACTTAGATGTTCCTCAGGAATGTTAGGAGGTGCTAGCTCAGGCCCGTGCACCGAGCACAAATAAAACTTATCGTTCCAAATGGAAACGTTTCTGCTTGTGGTGCCGCCGAGAGAACATCCATCCTTTTTCTTCTGCTCCTCATCAAATCTTACCTTATATTTTAGTTCTGGCCAAGTCAGGTCTTGCTCATTCTTCTATCAAAGTGCACCTGGCTGCGATCTCTAGATTCAGACGGATGACTTCTGGTCCTTCTCTCTGGTCGGCAAGAATTATCAGTTTTTAAAAGGACTGTTTAGAGTTTTTCCTCCGGTCAGACCTCCGCCTCCCATGTGGCAACTCAATTTGGTTCTTGCTCAACTCATGAGACCTCCTTTTGAGCCTGTTCATAGAGCAGATCTTAAATTCCTTTCATGGAAATTGGCCCTCCTTCTCGCTTTAACATCTGCCAGGAGGGTTGGGGAACCCTCACTATAAAGGATCCATTTTTACAGTTTAAGAAGGACACTCTTATTCTGAGAACAACTCCAAAATTCATTCCCAAAGTGCCTTCGGATTTTCAGTTGAACTACTACTCCAGCGGAAAGATCTCTTCATTCCTTTGGATGTCCAAAGATGTTTAAAATTCTATCTCCAACGCACCAAGGATTTCCGAAAATCTGCACAGCTCTTTGTCGCTTTTAGTGCACCTCGCAAAGGACTTCCCCTTTCAAAGCAAGGAGTTGCACGTTGGATTGCCAGTGCGATCCATTACTGCCATCAGGCGGCTGGTAAGCCCCTAGAAGGTCGGGTGCGGGCGCACTCCACAAGATCAGTTTCATCGTCTGCTGCTCTTTTCGCTGGGGTGCCGATCAATGACATTTGCAGGGCGGCTACATGGAGCAGTGCCCATACATTCACGAAGCATTACTGCTTGGACTCTTCCACGCGGAGCGAGGCAGCAGTGGGACAAGCAGTCCTCAGGAATCTCTTCCAGTGAGCGGTGAGCTTTCCCTTCTAACCCTCCTTCCTGTTATCGCTATTGCACATTTTGTATCATATGATGTGTTCTGGCTAATGTTTTGCATATCTGGTTATTGCTTATGTGAATATACATACAGGGTTATGCTAATGTTTATTTCACAAAATGTGCATTGTTGCTAACTGCTAACTACTCTGATGCAACCTGTGGGAATCTATGAAAGTTCCAATACTGGAGTAAGAAAACAAGTTACTTACCTGTAACATTGATTCTCCAGTATTGGTAACTTTCATAGATTCAGTGTTTGGTAATGCAAGTACTTCGCCTTGCTTCGGAGCAACGTACCCACCAGCCTCAGCTGAAAAGTTCTGTATTACTTATTGAGTTTCAAACAATTTCATATCAATGTGGCTAAATCATAATTTACATCGCTCTGTTGATTTTACACAGTGATTGATTTAATCAAAATATACAATTCACAATAATGTTTACATGATATACAAATATCAGAATTTCCATGTGATTTGATTCGCCCAATGCATTTCGGGCCTTTGGCGGCCCTTCGTCAGGGGATTTTCTGCAAATAATAAAAAAATACAATCGTAATAACGTTGATGTACAGAAGTGCTACATATACAGGCAATTTTAAGAACTATACATAAGTTTTTCCACATAGAAAAATGTCCTCGTATCAAAGAAAAGAGGTTTGTGATAGAAATGATCCACAGTAAAACCAGCCACCCTGTGCGTTGAAAAATCGTGCACTACAAACAAAACCGAATACCTGATATTCTGGTACTCTCCCTGGCTGAAAAAAAGAGGAAAACAACTTCCGTAACTAAACACGACTTCCTTCTGACTTTAAAAGATAATAAACGGACAGCCGTCCCTCAGTTCAACCGACCTGCATAAATGATACTGATCCTCGTGAACACTCCTTCACCGGATCAACTGTAGAAAAAACATAAAAATGATGCTTACTAACGAGGCGTAACTTCTTCACCTGCGCCTTTCTCCCACTGATACGTATCGGTCTGCACTGAACACCGCTAATCCTCACCTTCACTGAGAAAAAATCTCGTCTTCTTGTGACCACCAGGTAAACAGCTAACCGTGCTCCTCAAAGCCGTATTCTACCAACTCCTCAGCGTCTACCTTATACGGACACATTCTAATCGACAACGAAATAGGACTATGAAGTTCTGCTGTAAATACAGACCGCCATTTTGAAATGGGAATCTGTTCCACTAACTCTAATAAAAAGGATACTCCCTCGATTTATCGATGCTAAACGTGATTACCGTAAAAAAGCGAAAGTCCGTAAATATGAAAAAAATGATGTGCAAAGTGGATAGGAAAGAAAAAGAGAAAACTCAAGGTACCTCTTTACCTGAGAAAGATAAAAAACTAAAACAATGTAAGGACATTCATAATATGGGCGTCTGTATGTCTCCAGTAGCTTGCCCGAGCATCGTGTTACAAAAAACATGATAAATCTACTTTTTCATTGATCCCGTAGGGATCCTGTGTATTCAACCTCCTAATCCAAAATATTTCTTTTTGTAAAAGAGATTTAGATAGGTTCCTACCCGGGACCTGGACCATTTTGTCGATAATTTGAAATTTCAGTTGGGAAATGGAATGTTTGCACCTATTCCAATGTGTCGCTAAGCTACTCTTTTGATTTTTATTACGAATAGTGCTTTTATGTTCAGAAATTCGAGTTTTTATTTTTCTCTCTGTTTTCCCTATATACAGGAGTCCACACGGACATTTAATAGCATAAACTACGTTGGTTGAGTCACAAGTAGAATTGTGATGTAGTTTGATGGTTTCCCCCGTAGTGGGGTGATATACTATGTCGCCTGTTATTACATTGTTGCAATGTACGCAATTAGCACATCTTTGCGTGCCTTTAAATTCCAAAGTGGTGGTCTTGAATGAAGTTGATAAGATTTCTTTGATGTTCTTTGATCTCTTATATGCAAATAAAGGTTTCTCTTTAAAAAGGTCTTTAAAATCCTCTTCATTTTGTAGCATATCCCATCTATTCAAGATGATTTGTTTGATGTGTTTGGAACTTGTAGAGTACTTAGAAACAAAGACTTGTCTGGTGGAGCTTTTCGTAGGTGCTTGTTGCAATAAACTTTCCCTTGGCCTTTGTTGTGTCTTGTCAATTGCTTCGTTCAGAATTTCCTCTGGATATCCTTTAGATAGATACCTTTTCTTCATGTACTCCGTGTTGGTTTGACATGTTTGTTCTGATGAACATATCCTTTTGGCGCGTGGAAATTGTGAAAAAGGAAGATTTTTCAATAAATTCTGTGGGTGGAAGCTGGTGAATCTCAAAGTGTTATTCTTGTCAGTTGGTTTATGGTGTATTTCTGTTTGAATGGTGCCATCTTTGATTGTTATCAATACATCCAGAAAAGATAGTGAGTGTTTACTGATAGTGTTGGTAAATTGTATATGTTCATTCTTTTGATTGAGTTCCAATATCTTATTATCCAACATTTCAGGACAGTTTTTCCAGACTAAAAAGATGTCATCTATATATCTTACATACATGAGAACATTCTCCGTCCATTCTCTATCTGAGTAGATGTGCTGGTCTTCAAAATGGGCCATGTAGGTATTCGCGTATGCGGGCGCCCCCGCAAAACCCATGGATGTGCCTTTGAGTTGTAAGTAATATAGATCGTTCCACTCAAAATAACTGTGATGCAAACAGAAATGCAACATTTCGAGTACAACAATTTTGTCTGCTTTCAAGGTGGTTTGTTTCAATAATGCCCATTCTACAGCTTCCATTCCCCCAGAATGAGGGATGGAAGTGTATAACGATTTCACGTCCAAAGTACATAATAAGCTTTCTTGGGTGATCTGAATCCTTTGTAGTTTTTGTAAAAATTGGGTGGTATCTTTGACGTAGGAATTCCACTGCTGAACAAAAGGTTGTAAAAAACAATCGATGTATTTGCCAATTGGTTCAAAAATGGTCCCGCACCCGGTGACTATGGGTCTAAATGGTGGATTAAAAAGATCTTTATGAATTTTTGGCAGCATGTATAATCCAGGTGTACTTGGATTCTCTTGAGTTAAGAATAATTTTGTATTGTCGGTAATCCATCCCATCTCTTTGGCTTTGGCTAAAATGATGTTGAGTGTGACTGTGAGTTGGTTGATGGGATCTCCATCTAAAAGGAGATAGGTACTTGAATCTGATATGTGTTCCATGACTTTTTGATGGTAGAATATTTGGTCCATGATAACAATGGCCCCTCCTTTGTCCGCCTTTTTGATGTTTATGGCGTTGTCGTTGGCAAGGTTTTTGAGAATGGATTGGTCTGATTTAGTGAGATTGGTCCTGATTTGCTTTTTGGTGTTCATCTTAAATAAATCTTTCTTCACCAAATTTTCAAACACATCCAGAATTTTGTGAGATATGGGTGCTTGGAACGTTGATTTTCTTCTGAACTCTTCCAGTTCCTTTTCGGGAGGGGGACCCTCTACCGTTGCAAATGTTGAAAAAAAGTATTTCAGTCTCAAGACTCGCATGAACTTGAATAACGTGATCTCATTTTCCAATTGGTTAGTATGATATGTAGGGACGAATCCTAATCCTTTGTTCAGAGTTCTAATTTGGTTATTCGAAAATTGTTTGGAAGAGATATTGACAATTAGGTTATTTTCTGGCTCCTCAATGTTGGTTTTGACCTTTCTTTTGCTTCTCCTGGTTTTCCTGGTGTTTTTCCTGGAGGTAAATTGCTGTCCGTGACCTGGGCTAAAAAAGAACTTGATGTAGAAGCTTGACTATCAGTTGTTCCTGCCCGTTCTGCTGGTGTTGTTTCACGGGACTTGTCTACATTTGGTGGTGGTCTATTGATGTTGGTGTCAGTATCTGTTGCCAGACTCTCTTCTGAGGAAACGTTCGGATTTTTCTTAAAATATACTCTCCTTTGGGCATACACTTCCGCCCATGTATAAACCTCGTTAAGTTTATAATCCAAAGTATCCCTCTTATACTTTCTCAATTTCCCCTCTTGTATTTCTTTGGAATAGGTCTCTAGTTTCTTGTTCATATCTTCCAAGACTTTGTGCCAGTCTTCTGAGTCCATTCTCGCTTCTATGTCTGTTTGTATTGTTTTTATCTCTTCCGTGATTTCTTAGATGATGACTGCCAATTCTTCAACTAGTAGTAGTATTAAATCCAATGAACACTTGTTTAATACAGCATACCATCGATCCATAAAGTCTTTCTTTAAATGGAACCTGAAAAGCATGGGCTTAATGGATAATCTTAATACAGACGCCCATATTATGAATGTCCTTACATTGTTTTAGTTTTTTATCTTTCTCAGGTAAAGAGGTACCTTGAGTTTTCTCTTTTTCTTTCCTATCCACTTTGCACATCATTTTTTTCATATTTACGGACTTTCGCTTTTTTACGGTAATCACGTTTAGCATCGATAAATCGAGGGAGTATCCTTTTTATTAGAGTTAGTGGAAACAGATTCCCATTTCAAAATGGCGGTCTGTATTTGCAGCAGAACTTCATAGTCCTATTTCGTTGTCGATTAGAATGTGTCCGTATAAGGTAGACGCTGAGGAGTTGGTAGAATACGGCTTTGAGGAGCACGGTTAGCTGTTTACCTGGTGGTCACAAGAAGACGAGATTTTTTCTCAGTGAAGGTGAGGATTAGCGGTGTTCAGTGCAGACCGATACGTATCAGTGGGAGAAAGGCGCAGGTGAAGAAGTTACGCCTCGTTAGTAAGCATCATTTTTATGTTTTTTCTACAGTTGATCCGGTGAAGGAGTGTTCACGAGGATCAGTATCATTTATGCAGGTCGGTTGAACTGAGGGACGGCTGTCCGTTTATTATCTTTTAAAGTCAGAAGGAAGTCGTGTTTAGTTACGGAAGTTGTTTTCCTCTTTTTTTCAGCCAGGGAGAGTACCAGAATATCAGGTATTCGGTTTTGTTTGTAGTGCACGATTTTTCAACGCACAGGGTGGCTGGTTTTACTGTGGATCATTTCTATCACAAACCTCTTTTCTTTGATACGAGGACATTTTTCTATGTGGAAAAACTTATGTATAGTTCTTAAAATTGCCTGTATATGTAGCACTTCTGTACATCAACGTTATTACGATTGTATTTTTTTATTATTTGCAGAAAATCCCCTGACGAAGGGCCGCCAAAGGCCCGAAATGCATTGGGCGAATCAAATCACATGGAAATTCTGATATTTGTATATCATGTAAACATTATTGTGAATTGTATATTTTGATTAAATCAATCACTGTGTAAAATCAACAGAGCGATGTAAATTATGATTTAGCCACATTGATATGAAATTGTTTGAAACTCAATAAGTAATACAGAACTTTTCAGCTGAGGCTGGTGGGTACGTTGCTCCGAAGCAAGGCGAAGTACTTGCATTACCAAACACTGAATCTTAGGGTCTGTTCAGACAGACTGCCCAAATTTCGGAAGCACCCCTTCCTTTTATGATTTCCCAAAAATTTCAAATAGATTCTTAAAAAATAGAGTGCCTTTCTTTCCATTACAATTAACTTTCATAGATTCCCATGCGCCCACCCACCTCCCCTGGGAAAGCTCAGCCTTCAGCAAATTTGGTTACTCTGTTACACAACAGCTACGAAAATCTGAGGCTCTGAAACTCTCTCAATGAGGTTCTATGGGGTGAGGCTAATCTGATTGGTTGTTGCTTTAGTTTGCTCTCTTTTACAAAAAGAGGTGGATATGCTACAAAATGAGATGAGGCCTAGGCCTTTCTTTCTCTTTTGTATATACTGCTATGTCATTTTTCTATTTACCGAGACTCCCATTCCGACGACGGGGAATGATACAAGCTATGGGAATCTATGAAAGTTACCAATACTGGGGAACCAAAGTTACAGGTAAGTAACTTGTTTTCGTACTATGGTACACACACACATAAAAGCATGAGTGTAGTAGTACGCACATACGGAAGCATTAGTGTTGCAGTACACACACAAGAAAGCATTAGTGTTGCAGTACACACACAAGAAAGCACACGTTTTGCATCACACACACAAAGCACAAGTTTAGTAGTACACACACATATAAGCATGAGTATTGCCGTACATACACATGCAAGCATGAATGTTGTAGTACACACACATAAAAGCATAAGTGTTGCAGTACACATGCATGAAAGAATGGGTGTTGAAGTACACACACACGAAAGCACGAGTGTTGTAGTACACTCACACGAAAGCACGAGTGTTGTAGTACATTCACACGAAAGCACATGTGTTATAGTACACACACATGAAGGCACATGTGTTTTAGTACACACACATGAAAGCATGAGTGTTGTAGTACACTCACACGAAAGCACGAGTGTTATAGTACACACACATGAAGGCACAAGTGTTATAGTACACACACATGAAGGCACATGTGTTGTAGTACACACACATGAAAGCATGAGTGTTGTAGTACACTCACGAAAGCACATGTGTTATAGTACACACACATGAAGGCACATGTGTTGTAGTACACACACATGAAAGCATGAGTGTTGTAGTACACACACATGAATGCATGAGTGTTGTACTACACTCACATGAAAGCACGAGTGTTGTAGTACACTCACACGAAAGCACATGTGTTATAGTACACACACATGAAGGCACATGTGTTGTAGTACACACACATGAAAGCATGAGTGTTGTACTACACTCACACGAAAGCACGAGTGTTGTAGTACACTCCCACGAAAGCACATGTGTTATAGTACACACACATGAAGGCACATGTGTTGTAGTACACACACATGAAAGCATGAGTGTTGTAGTACACACACATGAATGCATGAGTGTTGTACTACACTCACATGAAAGCACGAGTGTTGTAGTACACTCACACGAAAGCACATGTGTTATAGTACACACACATGAAGGCACATGTGTTGTAGTACACACACATGAAAGCATGAGTGTTGTAGTACACACACATGAATGCATGAGTGTTGTACTACACTCACATGAAAGCACGAGTGTTGTAGTACACTCACACGAAAGCACATGTGTTATAGTACACACACATGAAAGCATGAGTGTTGTAGTACACTCACGAAAGCACATGTGTTATAGTACACACACATGAAGGCACATGTGTTGTAGTACACACACATGAAGGCACATGTGTTGTAGTACACACACATGAAAGCATGAGTGTTGTAGTACACTCACGAAAGCACATGTGTTATAGTACACACACATGAAGGCACATGTGTTGTAGTACACACACATGAAAGCATGAGTGTTGTAGTACACACACATGAATGCATGAGTGTTGTACTACACTCACATGAAAGCACGAGTGTTGTAGTACACTCACACGAAAGCACGAGTGTTATAGTACACACACATGAAGGCACAAGTGTTATAGTACACACACATGAAGGCACATGTGTTGTAGTACACACACATGAAAGCATGAGTGTTGTAGTACACTCACGAAAGCACATGTGTTATAGTACACACACATGAAGGCACATGTGTTGTAGTACACACACATGAAAGCATGAGTGTTGTAGTACACACACATGAATGCATGAGTGTTGTACTACACTCACATGAAAGCACATGTGTTGTAGTACACTCACACGAAAGCACGAGTGTTATAGTACACACACATGAAGGCACAAGTGTTATAGTACACACACATGAAGGCACATGTGTTGTAGTACACACACATGAAAGCATGAGTGTTGTAGTACACTCACGAAAGCACATGTGTTATAGTACACACACATGAAGGCACATGTGTTGTAGTACACACACATGAAAGCATGAGTGTTGTAGTACACACACATGAATGCATGAGTGTTGTACTACACTCACATGAAAGCACGAGTGTTGTAGTACACTCACACGAAAGCACATGTGTTATAGTACACACACATGAAGGCACATGTGTTGTAGTACACACACATGAAAGCATGAGTGTTGTACTACACTCACACGAAAGCACGAGTGTTGTAGTACACTCCCACGAAAGCACATGTGTTATAGTACACACACATGAAGGCACATGTGTTGTAGTACACACACATGAAAGCATGAGTGTTGTAGTACACACACATGAATGCATGAGTGTTGTACTACACTCACATGAAAGCACGAGTGTTGTAGTACACTCACACGAAAGCACATGTGTTATAGTACACACACATGAAGGCACATGTGTTGTAGTACACACACATGAATGCATGAGTGTTGTACTACACTCACATGAAAGCACGAGTGTTGTAGTACACTCACACGAAAGCACATGTGTTATAGTACACACACATGAAAGCATGAGTGTTGTAGTACACTCACGAAAGCACATGTGTTATAGTACACACACATGAAGGCACATGTGTTGTAGTACACACACATGAAAGCATGAGTGTTGTACTACACTCACACGAAAGCACGAGTGTTGTAGTACACTCCCACGAAAGCACATGTGTTATAGTACACACACACATGAAGGCACATGTGTTGTAGTACACACACATGAAAGCATGAGTGTTGTACTACACTCACACGAAAGCACGAGTGTTGTAGTACACTCACACGAAAGCACGAGTGTTGTAGTACACTCACACGAAAGCACGAGTGTTATAGTACACACGCATGAAGGCACATGTGTTGTAGTACTCACAAATGTCCACATCTGCAGCTATTTAGGCTCTCTTAGCAAATGTCCTCTTCTGTGAATTTCTGCTAAATGCATTATCTACATTTATAAATAAAACAAAGAGGGAAATAAATAGTTTTCTGCCTGTGTTTATCTGTAAAAATACAAAATTGGAAGCCTTAGTTACCACCCCCTGATGTCTGTCTGTCCCCTGTGCACAGTAGTGTATCACACCACTGCTCTCTGTCCTCTGTGAAGAGGGGTGCTTCGCCTCCCGCTGTCTGCCTGTCTCCTGTGAACAGTGGTGACCCATGCCCTGCTGTCTGTCTGTTCCCTGTGCACAGGGGGTGCATCACCCCCTGCTGTCTGCCTGTCCCCTGAGCGCAGGAGATCACTGCCTCCCGCTGTCTGTCTGTCTCCTGTGCACGGGAGTGAATCAACCCCTGCTGTCTGTCTGTCCCCTGTGCACTAGGGTGCATCACCCCTTGATGTCTGTCTGTTCCCTGTGCACATAGGTGCATCACCCCCTGCTGTCTGTTTGCCCCCTGGACACAGGGGATCATTGCCTCCTGCTGTCTGTCTCCTGTGCACAGAGGTGCATCACCCCCTGCTGTCTGTCTGTCCCCTGTGCACAGTAGTGCATCACACCACTGCTCTCTGTCCTCTGTGAAGAGGGGCGCTTCACCCCCTGCTGTCTGTCTGTCTCCTGTGCACAGAGGTGCATCACCCCCTGCTGTCTGTCTGTCTCCTGTGCACGGGAGTGAATCAACCCCCGCTGTCTGTCTGTCTCCTGTGCACGGGAGTGAATCAACCCCTGCTGTCTGTGTGTCCCTTGCTCGCAGGGGCGTATCACCCCCTGCTGTCTGTCTGTCTCCTGTGCACAGAGGTGCATCACCCCCTGCTGTCTGTCTGTCCCCTGTGCACAGTAGTGCATCACGCCACTGCTCTCTGTCCTCTGTGAAGAGGGGTGCTTCACCCCCTGCTGTCTGTCTCTCTCCTGTGCACAGTGGTGACCCATGCCCTGCTGTCTGTCTGTCCCTTGCTCGCAGGGGTGCATCACCCCCTGCTGTCTGTCTGTCTCCTGTGCACGGGAGTGAATCAACCCCTGCTGTCTGTCTGTCCCTTGCTCGCAGGGGCGTATCACCCCCTGCTGTCTGTCTGTCTCCTGTGCACAGAGGTGCATCACCCCCTGCTGTCTGTCTGTCTCCTGTGCACGGGAGTGAATCAACCCCTGCTGTCTGTCTGTCCCTTGCTCGCAGGGGCGTATCACCCCCTGCTGTCTGTCTGTCTCTTGTGCGCAGAGGTGCATCACCCCCTGCTGTCTGTCTGTCTCTTGTGCGCAGAGGTGCATCACCCCCTGCTGTCTGTCTGTCTTCTGTGCACAGAGGTGCATCACCCCCTGCTGTCTGTCTGTCCCGTGCACTAGGGTGCATCACCCCTTGATGTCTGTCCATCCCTCGTGCACAGGAGTGCATCGCTCAATCTCAGGCCTGTTTTCGCTGTGTAGTCCGTCTGCTCCCTCTGTTTGTCTTCTCACCTTCTTGTGATATGTTTTTCTTGCCAGTGCTGCTCAGTCTGGAAGGGGAGACCATCTTGGGACACATAAACATCAGCGGGGCTGGGCTCCCCAATGTCTTCCAGGCGGTACAGTGCCATTTCCACTGGGGGGACCTGAACCGGGGCGGCTCGGAGCACTGGATCGACGGAAAGCAGTACCCCATGGAGGTAAGACATGGGGGGGGCAACAATGAATTGCATATACTTTTCATGCAGCCTGGTTAGTTGAAAATATCAGATCAATAGATTCAGATGTCCCTGTAGGCATGGAAGTCAATTCACCAATCTAAAGTGAATTGAGGCAGACTGACCCTCTCCTTAATACATCACAGGAAGTGACCTCACATAGACTTTAACATTTATGACATCATAGGAAGTTATGTCGCATGACCCTTGGTTCTAGTAACATTACAGGAAGTGATTTTTTAAAGATATAAAATGAAAGTTAGTCAAAATATTTTAACGAAAGTGCAGCAATAGTAAACCAGTGGTGGAACCAAACTACGCGAAAGGCAAAGCAATCATAGGCTGAGGGTGGAGCCATTATAGATGAGGCCCAGAGCCATGACATTCCTAGGTACAGCCATCACATTTCCAAGTACAGCCTCAAATGCCCCGGAAACAGCATGTATATGCTCAGTCACTGCCATCATATGGCTAGGTATAGCAGCACAAGAGCACAGTCGTTGTTTAGACACTGACCTGGATGGGGCCTGTGTCTGAATTTCTTTCTTGGAACCAGTGTGCACACATTCTTCAAAAGGAGTCTGTGTTCCACCCTTAACAGCTGAGTGTGTGTTTTGGAAATTGTGATGTTATAGCTATCAGAGGAGTTGCAAAGGATGAGTCTAGGAATGTGACTTGTGACTTTCAGGGGCGGCTGGCAGGGAGATATATTGGTGAGGTGGGCAAATGGCTGGTGGATAGGTGGGTGCATTCAGGCAAGGAGAGCGACTACAAATAAAAAATATAAAGTCACTTGCCTTGTTTGACGCATGTCAGATGTCCTCCTCGCTCCGGTCCCTTGGCTCCGAGGGCTCCAACCAATTCCATTACCCAATCCTGGCGCTACTCTCATGCTGGTAACCAGCATGAGAGAAGCACCAGGATTCGTTGGAGTGCGCTGACTGGACACTCCTTCAGGCCCTATAGACCTGTGCTTGATTTCCACTCAACTGTCTAAGACAGCTGAGTGTACAGTTTCAAAGTGAACATGTCATTTTGGCTGGGGTAAGATAGCCAGACAAAATGGCATGCACACTTTGGAGCATCCAGCCAGCCACTGCTCCTGCCCTCTGCTGCCAATCAGCTGCAGAGGAGGACACGCCCCCATTTCTCCGGGATAGGGGCAGGCTGGCGGCTGCTGTGCCCTGCGTGAAAAATTAAATGGCAATGAATTCATGCCATTAGCTAATTATTTTTCACGTTTAGCATGGCTGCAGCGGGCTGGGAGCGTCGACACCCCACCGCCCTCATGCAGAAACCGCCACTGGTGATTTTATGTTCTATGTAGTTTCTTCAGCAGCATTTTCAGTGCTAATCTTATGAACTTCTGTTTTCTATGCCAAGAGCGCTCACACATTTGTATCAGTATCTTTCAGCCCCAACCCTTAAGCTCAAATAGTTATACACCGACAAATCAGTTAATAGACTAAAACTACTAAACTCATACACCACAAGGAGTTAAAACTTGCTCAAACAACTTAACACAACTCCCAAATGTAGTCATCCTATGTCAGTTTTGCACTAGCTGCTTCCAAGAAGGGTGTCGTAAGTGTATTAGTTTGAACCAAGAGCGGCCCGTGCAGGTAAGAGCGGTGTGGCTGGGTGGAGGGAACTCGATAGACATCCATAAGGGAAAATTAAATAAATAATACATTTTGCCTCGTCGTCGTCTGTCGAGCACCTGAGACTGGTGTTCTCAGTCTGAGGTCATAATGGCGTGTGTGCTACAGAGAGCGGTACCTACCTGAGATAGATGACTGCAGTAAAGTGCCCTTCGAACGACGGTGCCAACAATATCAGCTGCAACGAAATGATATGTGATATGCCAATGCCAACTGTGCTAGAAGTTGAAACACAAGTGCCTTTCTTAGTATACAAAACATAAATAAAGAATGTACAGTAATTCAAACTTTATTGTCATATATTAGAACGGTCAGCATTTTCGGGCAGTGGCACCTTGTACTGCCATGTAATTAAACGGTTCTCTTTTACAACTGAAAGGAAGAAAGGTTTGTTCAAAGTAATGCACTTGTGATACCTTTCTTGGAAGTAGCTAGTTGTGTTAAGTTGTATGAGCCAGTTTTAACTCATTGTGGTGTATGAGTTTAGTACTTTTAGTCTATTTAACTGCTTTGTCTGTGCATAACTATTTGAGCTTGAGAGTCAGGGTGTGAGATACTGATACAAATGTGTGCTGACTCCTGGTGTAGAAAACAGGAGTTCATAAGATTAAAACTGAAAATGCTGCTGAAGAATCTGCGTAGAGCGTAAAGGCACAAGTCACATTCCTAGTCTCAGCCTTTTCCACCCCTCTGATAGCTATAACATCACAATTTCCAGAACAGACACTCAGTTGTTAAGGGTGGAACACAGACTCCTTTTGAAGCATGTGTGCATACTGGTTCCGAGAAATACACGCAGACGCAGTCCCCATCCAGATCAGTGGCGTAGTTCGCAAAGTTTCCCTACACGGAACTCCACGAAGTGACAAAAAAACTCAGCGTAGTTCAGCAACTGGCAGAGTGCAGTACGAACTGCCGTTCACCCCAAGCGCGAGCGGGAAAAAACCTCCGCTGCACTATGTGGAGCGGAGTTTTATGCACTCTGCGAGCTCTGCGTAGTGTGGCGTGCAGAAAACTCCGCAAACTCCATGAACGGAGTAGAGTTCACCGCCCAGGCCTACTCTAAACAATGACTGTGCTCTTGTGTTGCTGCACCTAGCCATATGATGGTAGTGATGGGGCATTTGAGGCTGTACTTGGAAATGCGATGGCTGTACCTAGGAATGTCATGGCTCTGGCCGCATCTATAATGGGTCTAACTTTCATTTTAAATCTTTAAAAAATCACTTTCTGTAATGTTACTAGGACCAAGGGGCATGTGACAGAACTTCCTATAATATCATAACATCAAAGCCTATGGGCCTTATGTAGGTAGCCTAACATTTGCCACTTCATAAATACCGAATTTTACCGATTCGGTATTTATGAAGTGGTAAATGCTATGTAGGTAATCAGTCGGTAAAAATTACCGATTCGGAATTGGTCGGTAATTAAGAATCGGTATTTACCGATTCGGTAATGGTAACTGGCTTCCCATTGATTCCTATGGGCCAGCAGGCCCATAGGAATCAATGGAAAGCCAGTTACCATTACCGAATTGGTAAATACCGATTCGGTAATGGTGGGAGCACAATCAAGGGTGGCAGGGTGTCACAGTGACACCCTGTTGCACCCCTGATTCCTGCATGTGTGCACATGTGGCACACATACATGCCCTAAGGGCATGTATGTCTGCCACATTGCACACTTCTAAGGGCCGAAAAATGCTTTTTCTAAGACATTCGTCATTTACCACCAACTTTTAGTTGGTGGTAAATAACGAATCCACACAACACCCACACACTCCCCCTACATCTCATTTCAGGATTCGGTATTTACCGAATCGGTAAAATTACCGAATCGGTAATTTTACCGATTTGGTAAATTACCGAATCCTGAAATGTCCCCCCTACATACCAAAAGCCTGAATACCGTCGGTAACAGGATTTTTACCGAAAATCGGCTGTTACCGACCGGTATTAGGCTACCTACATATGGCCCTTTGTGAGGTCACTACCTGTGGTGTATTAAGGGGGAGGGGCAGTGTGTCTGAGCTCACTTCCGCTACCCCTGGCATTTTGGTGAATTGACATCCATGAAACAAACCCTGCTTTCAAAGGACTTTGAAATCATGCATTGTGAGACTGGGACTGCTACCCCTGCTTTGACATTTGGTACCCAACTACTAACCTTGTTACCACTGGTCTCGTGATGTCCGAGGTAATTGCCTACTCATCTCGTATCTCCTTAAGAGAGCCCAAGACCCTGTAGGTGGCCCTTAGGGCTGTGAGATTTCTGGGTAACCCTTGACATTGGAAGGTGTTAGTTGAATGAACTGGGTAATACTCCACGTTACTAATCGGTTCCTTTTAAAGGAGTACCTTTTCTTGCTCTAACCAGTCAAACAATTGAAGTTTAATGGTAACAGTTTGTGTTGGTTCCCAGGAGGTCAACAAAGGAGCTTAGAGTTCTAGGACTCTATTCATTAATGTCCTATGTTGCCCTCGAGGAGATGTATGTGAGAGGATGAAAGAAGATGCCAGGCAGAGCTTCTCCAGGATGCTGTGTACTGGGCAATGAGTGAGATGAACTTACTAGGCAGCATTTATTCTTGGTCCTTTAGGTGCATCAGTAAAATAGCTAAAGATTACAGATTATCCTTTTCAATAAATCATTGCACCGGTTAATAAAAGAGGTGATGGTTTGGGGCATTTCTACTCAGTGGGGCCTTGTATTAGCCAAGGTTGTGGGAAATTATTATCTCATTTTTATCTTGAGCTGGTCAGGAAGAGAGTTGAAGGTTCTAGGCATTTGTTTTCATTAGTATTGTCTCCTAGTTAGTATAGTCTCCTAGTTAGTAAAGGGGATGATGGTTCGAGTTTGCTCCTTTGGTTTCTGGTTGTTGGACAGTGAGGGTGGTGAACGAATTAGTTATTCCATTATGGTATCTTGTTACGTAACAAGTGGGTTATTGAAGGATCCAGAACTCTGCTCCTTCCGGGTCACTGACAAAGCTACAGATATAAGGTTAATTCTTTAACAAGTAACATTGCCCTTTAGGGATCAGGTAACCAGGAAATAATGGAGCCTGTGTTTATTTAACACATGGCCCATGTAACCAGGGAATAATGGAGCCTGTGTTTATTTAACACATGGCCCATAATGGAGCCTGTGTTTCTTTAACACATGGCCCATGTAACCAGGAAATAATGGAGCCTGTGTTTATTTAACACATGGCCCATAATGGAGCCTGTGTTTCTTTAACACATGGCCCATGTAACCAGGGAATAATGGAGCCTGTGTTTATTTAACACATGGCCCATAATGGAGCCTGTGTTTCTTTAACACATGGCCCATGTAACCAGGGAATAATGGAGCCTGTGTTTATTTAACACATGGCCCATGTAACCAGGGAATAATGGAGCCTGTGTTTATTTAACACATGGCCCATGTAACCAGGAAATAATGGAGCCTGTGTTTATTTAACACATGGCCCATAATGGAGCCTGTGTTTCTTTAACACATGGCCCATGTAACCAGGGAATAATGGAGCCTGTGTTTATTTAACACATGGCCCATAATGGAGCCTGTGT
Organism: Triturus cristatus; assembly: GCF_964204655.1. NCBI lineage: Eukaryota > Metazoa > Chordata > Amphibia > Caudata > Salamandridae > Triturus > Triturus cristatus. Next base: position 83,572,942 of record NC_140594.1, read on the forward strand.
TTCTTTAACACATGGCCCATGTAACCAGGGAATAATGGAGCCTGTGTTTATTTAACACATGGCCCATGTAACCAGGGAATAATGGAGCCTGTGTTTATTTAACACATGGCCCATAATGGAGCCTGTGTTTCTTTAACACATGGCCCATGTAACCAGGGAATAATGGAGCCTGTGTTTATTTAACACATGGCCCATAATGGAGCCTGTGTTTCTTTAACACATGGCCCATGTAACCAGGGAATAATGGAGCCTGTGTTTATTTAACACATGGCCCATGTAACCAGGGAATAATGGAGCCTGTGTTTATTTAACACATGGCCCATAATGGAGCCTGTGTTTCTTTAACACATGGCCCATGTAACCAGGAAATAATGGAGCCTGTGTTTAACACATGGCCCATGTAACCAGGAAATACTGGAGCCTGTGTTTAACACATGGCCCATGTAACCAGGAAATACTGGAGCCTGTGTTTAACACATGGCCCATAATGGAGCCTGTATTTATTTAACACATGACCCATTTAACCAGGAAGTGAAGAAGCATGAGGTTATCATCTGACATGTAATAGTATGAGGGAGTGAGTCTGACATCAACAAGTAAACGATGTAACCATAAAGTGACATGTCTTCGGGTTCACAGGTGACCCTTCTTCTTGGTGCTTTGCAGCTAGGAAGAGCGGGAGGCTGAGGTTAACAAGAGACTCCTCTCTTGGAGTCAATGAAGCAGTGAGTCAAAGAGCGTGAGGCACATGCAGCTCTTTCACTTGATCAGATCTAAGCAGAAAGGGCTTTTAAACCTATTGAGTAACCATCGACCTGATCAGTAAGCTGCTGAGGATTATGGGTAATCTTTTTCTCTCTCCTTTTGTGTCGTAGCTGCACATTGTCCATCTGAACTCCAAGTACAAGAGCATTGCAGCTGCTAAAGCAGACCCGAACGGGCTGGCTGTCCTGGGGCTGCTGTTTAAGGTAAGTGGTGACGCAACACACTTGTGTGGATCTAGATACACGTCTAGGTGTGTTTACATCTTTGCGCGTTAGCGAGCGTTTCTATGTTTATTTGTGCTATTTGCTGCCGACCTCTCTGGCTTAAGATGGCGTGGACATCACCAGGAGACCACAACCATCAAACCACGTTGAGTAGCCACGTTTGCTGCCAGCCTCTCTGGCTTAAGAAGGCGTGGACATCACCAGGAGAACACAACCATCAAACCACGTTGAGTAGCCACGTTTGCTGCCAGCCTCTCTGGCTTAAGAAGGCGTGGACATCACCAGGAGAACACAACCATCAAACCACGTTGAGTAGCCACGTTTGCTGCCGACCTCTCTGGCTTAAGATGGCGTGGACATCACCAGGAGACCACAACCATCAAACCACGTTGAGTAGCCACGTTTGCTGCCGGCCTCTCTGGCTTAAGAAGGCGTGGACATCACCAGGAGAACACAACCATCAAACCACGTTGAGTAGCCACGTTTGCTGCCGGCCTCTCTGGCTTAAGAAGGCGTGGACATCACCAGGAGAACACAACCATCAAACCACGTTGAGTAGCCACGTTTGCTGCTGGCCTCTCTGGCTTAAGAAGGCGTGGACATCACCAGGAGAACACAACCATCAAACCACGTTGAGTAGCCACGTTTGCTGCCGGCCTCTCTGGCTTAAGAAGGCGTGGACATCACCAGGAGAACACAACCATCAAACCACGTTGAGTAGCCACGTTTGCTGCCGGCCTCTCTGGCTTAAGAAGGCGTGGACATCACCAGGAGAACACAACCATCAAACCACGTTGAGTAGCCACGTTTGCTGCCGGCCTCTCTGGCTTAAGAAGGTGTGGACATCACCAGGAGAACACAACCATCAAACCACGTTGAGTAGCCACGTTTGCTGCCGGCGTCTCTGGCTTAAGAAGGCGTGGACATCACCAGGAGAACACAGTCATCAAACCACGTTGAGTAGCCATGGTTGTAATTTAGCTCGATGGTTCACGGTACAGATTCATGGACGTTGATTCTACTAAAATGCCAGGTGTAGTGGAAGGGACACAACACACACTTTTACCTTAACGACATCACAGGAAGTGACATCATATGACCTTTGACCCTGCATTTTCCTAGGAAGTGATGTCACATGACCTTAACACTGATGATATCACAATAATTGATATCATTGAAGTTCCATAATAATAACTCATTTGACAGCTGTTTTAGATACCTTCTATATTACTCTGCTGGCACGATATGCCAGGGGAACATTACTTGTTTCTCTTCGTATCACTTGAAAAAAGATGTGTTTGTCTGAAGAGGCTACAGTGCCAAAAAACACAGAACAGACTCTGGGAGCCTAAATTATTTATACCGCAAACTGTATTGATGTTATAGGTCCCCAAGTGTGTACTGCATTGAGAAAAATATTTATAAATCACAGGGAGAGACAAAAACGAAATTTAAAAAACAATATTTGTTATGTGCACATGTATTAATTGATTTAGCCCCCGCATGCACACAACATACATTTAAAAGTTTGTTTTTACTTTCCTGAGATGCTAGTGAAGGTCCTTTCCAGCTCCTGGGGCTCCATTCATTATTACGCTAGAAGTGAACATCAGACTAGTGTTTACTATCAGTGTAATATTTTTTTTTTTTATTAAACAAGGAGGAGGAAGGCTCAACACGACTAGGTGTGAACAGCCCCTGTATTCTTGTCACAGATTTGCCGACCTCTAAAGCCAGGAATAGCAAGGTACTCACCAGGGGTCGCAGCTGCAACCCCAGACAACCTCTAAATGACATTCACGGATCAAGTGGGAGCCCAGGCCGGCCCAACCTCATCCTGGCCTCCTATAGGATCTCAGATAAAAGACATGCTAAAGACAGCAGCTTTGCTCATGCGAATTTAAGAATGATGAATGCTGCGAGTGTGGATTTACAGCATTGGTCTAATTTCTCTACCTATGTCGGCTTTCCTTTGCATTCCATATATCTCCAACCCCCCCCCTCCCCCCCCCCACTATATTTGATTTTGTTTGGAAAGTAAGCAGGAGGCCTGGCTGGTAAAGTAGGATTGCTTCCTAAGATCTGTCACCACGAGGGGAGACGCAGGTGAGCCCACCCATTCTCAGCCAGTCAACGCTGCCCTTAGTGGTGGCTCCGCACTCCATCACCAAAGGACCCCGGCCACTTAAAGCTCTTCAAGAAAAGGAACTCCACATCTGGGTTCTAGAGATAGATTATTATAACCAGCAGTTTCAGCCTCTGAAATCTGTCTCTTTAATGAGTGATTTAAGCTCTTATTAGGGTTATGTGCTACAATGCAGAATAATTCATTTGAAGAACCTGATTGGCTCATAAGACACATCATATGATTTTAATGAAATGTCTGGTGCAAGTACGAGTTGGAAAATTAAGAAACGGCTCAAGACACACTACCTTCTTGAGACCGCCCCACTTGCAGATGTTTGATTACTAGTCGTGCACCGGGTGTCTAAGTTGAGAGAAACAATGTAGCTCGATGAAACATAAAAAATATCTGAGCTGTTCCATATAATAGCCTCCTAGTTTATGGAAGGCCTTGTTAAATATTAGCGAGCCGAAACATGTTGGACTCATTTGGAATTAGACACAGGTTTTAGGTAGTCAGGTGGTTTTCAAAGGAATTAAACTTGTTTGTAAACCTCCTCATTTACTCTGATTTAGTTCAAGTTGTTTTCTTGGCCAATGACTCTACTGAACCCGAGCCAGGCTTTCGTGCCATTTAAAGAGCATCAACGCCATATGTAGCGCACTGATGTCTTATTGCGTTCTGTATGAATGCCTACTTTGACTTATGTTACATGTTTGACTGATGAGGGTGGCAGACACTTGCCATTAGGGTTGAAACGCTTATTATTATTCCCCTTGACTAAATATATACCCCATTGACTTTAAACCAACTGAACATTTAGTGGCATATGTATGAAGCCATTTTCCCGTTTGCAAATGGGCCGATTCTCAGAATTGGCTTGTTTGCGAATGGGAAAAAGCCTTTTGGGATGTATCATTCTAAAAGGCCCTCGCAATTTAGAGAATCGCAAAATTTGTGATTTCCTATTTTGCGAATGCATTTAGAGAATTGCAACTTGCGATTTCCTAAAAGCTATTCCAGTAGCCATCACAAATTGCGATATTACTGTAAGGAACTGCAAATTACCACCAACTTCAAATTGGTGGTAATTTGCGATTTCCTCTAAAAAAGCACTTTTTTCTTTTTTCAAAGTGCCATGTGGCACACATGCATGCCCTTAGGGCATGTATGTGCGCCACATGTGCACACAGGTACATTTCAGGGGTGCAACAGGGTATCCTTTGGGAACTCTTGAAATTGCGTGCGCAATTTCCGAGTACCTATTGTGTACTCGCAAATTGTGCATGTAATTCCCATTCATTCCTATGGGCCTCTTGGCCCATACAAATAAATGGGAAGCCATTCCTGATTTGCGACTCGCAGTTTGTGAGAAGCAAATAAGGAATGGGTAGGAATTGCTATTTTAAATGCAAAAACTACCTACATAGCAGTTTGCAAGTTTTTAATAGCCATTCGCAAAAAATCGCTATTAAGGACTCGCAAACCTGTTCTTTCATACATGTGCCCCTTATTGCCACGCGCTCCATTAATACACGATTCAGGTATAGTTGTTTTTCTGGCACTTGATTGTTTGCACGAAGTGTTACTTGTGACTTTATTTCATTGACATTGACTGGTGTAGCTATTCCATATTATGTTTCAGACATTTAGGGGCACATTCATCAAGTCATTTTCCATTTGCAGAATCGGCCCTTTTGCGAACGGAAAAAGGCTATTTCTAATGCATAAAAGGCTTGACATTTGCAATTCAGGTAATCTCAATTATTTGCGATTACCTAATTTGTTTAATGCATTTAGGGAATGGCGATACATGTAGCCTTTCCTAAATGCGAACTGTGCATTTAGGAAACGCAAATTACCAGCAACTTCACGTTTTTTGAAGTGCCATGTAGCGCACATGCTTTACATGTGCACACTTATCTTTTTTGGGGGGTGATTCAGGGGGCGGCCTTATGCCCCCGGCCACCCTTGGATTTGCATTCACAATTGGCGATCACAAATTTGGCAATCACAATTTGCGAATGCATTACCGTGCATTCCAGTGGGCATGTAGGCCCATGGGGATGATTGGCGTCACATTAGCAAACAATGATTAGCAACTTCAGAATCGTTATTAGCTAATGTTAAGGAATCGCAAATTAATTTGCGATTCCTACATGCGTAGCTTTTTGCTATTCCAAAATAACGATTCGGTATAAATCTCTATATTAGAATCGCAAAATGTATGCTTGATGCATGTGCCCCTTAATGTTTATTTGAGCCTGAAGTTGAATGAGGTATACTCTGTTGTTTCATGCTTAGAATTGTGAACCCAGCACAACTCCTTCACAGATAAGTGAATCCCATGGAACTATTGTTTTATACACCCAGGTTCCCTTTGAGGTATGGGTGTCCCCTCTCACATACATACAACACCCCTTCATTTGCTGCTCTTTAAGGAGATTAAAGACTCGAATCTTGGTGTGTTTCAAGCCCTGGGGCTTTGCATTCAACACTTTTGTACACTTAGTTTTTCCCTTTTTCAGGTACTTGTTAAAATGTAATTCAATCTCGTTTCAAAACTAAAGATAAAATGTAAAGGAAAAGTTGATGAACAAACAGCTGAAAAGCCTCTAGTCTTGGTTCATTGCTTAGAAAAATGTCCTATTTGTTAGGTGAATAATAGGATAAATTCTCTAGGGCCTCTATGTAACTATATATCTCACGAGAAAGCTTAGTGGGTTGAGAGCCAGTGGCAGAGATCTGAGCATCACATGTTTGAATATCAGATGGAAAGACTTACATTTCGCATTTTCAGAGGCTGATAAAAATAGCACCAATAATTTGGGGATTAATAACACCTGACACTAGTGTGAGGTCAGCTTGTTTTATTTGCATGGTAGGTGGACCAACAAAGCTGTTTTTAAGCTCTTTAGATAAGGTGTCCTTACGCAAGCTATTTCTTACTTGACATGGGGCATTTAGGAGTATGTTAAAATGTGCCCTGTTAACACTCCTTTGTGTACTGTTACATACATTTTTAGATTTAGCCCCAAGACAGCTAAAAGGGGAGTGAGATGGGCATATTTGGAGAATACTCCTATGCAATGAGTACTAACAGAAAGGACTGTGCCCTGTTTGCACTTTTGCTAACAAGGGGCAGAATGTTTCAGGGCTGATACAAAAATGCACGTAAGGGTACTAAAGAGTACTACAGAACTATGGGCCCGAGTCACAAACATAAACTTACACTTTTGTTTTAGCAATTCACAAAGTAATTTTCACGAGTATTATCTTTACGACTGCGAAGTCTCCGCACTTGTAAAGGAGAATCCACGCTTGAAAAGACAGGCCGTCGTAAAGAGGCTTCTTGTTAAATTCCTTTGTGACTTGCAAAAAATCGTAAACTTACACAAAAGTGTAAGTTTAACATTGTGAATCAGGACCAATGTTGTTACGCCCTCCAAAACGCCTTTGTAATAAGGGCCCTGGTTACTACTGCTGTCCAAGGGCCCTTGTTACTACTGCTGTCCAAGGGCCCTTGTTACTACTGCTGTCCAGTGGCCCTTGTTGTTCTTGCTGTCCAAGGGCCCTTGTTGTTCCTGCTGTCCAAGGTCCCTTGTTACTACTGTTGTCCAGTGGCCCTTGTTGCTTCTGCTGTCCAAGGGCCCTTGTTGTTCTTGCTGTCCAAGGGCCCTTGGTGCTCCTGCTGTCCAAGGGCCCTTGTTGCTACTGCTGTCCAAGGGCCCTTGTTGCTCCTGCTGTCCAAGGGCCCTCGTTGCTCCTGCTGTCCAAGGGCCCTTGTTGCTCCTGCTGTCCCAGGGCGCTCCTGCTGTCCAAGGGCCCCTGTTGCTCCTGCTGCCCAAGGGCCCTTGTTGCTCCTGCTGTCCAAGGGCCCTTGTTGCTCCTGCTGTCCAAGGGCCCTTGTTGCTCCTGCTGTCCAAGGGCACTCCGGCTGTCCAAGGGCCCCTGTTGCTCCTGCTGTCAAAGGGTTATTCTGTTGCTCCTGCTGTCCAAGGGCTCCTGTTGCTCCTGCTGTCCAAGGGCCCTTGTTGCTTCTGCTGCCCAAGGGCCCTTGTTGCTCCTGCTGTCCAAGGGCCCCTGTTGCTCCTGCTGTTCAAGGGCCCTTGTTACTCCTGCTGCCCAAGGACCCCTTTTGCTCCTGCTGTCCCAGGGCCCTTGTTGCTTCTGCTGTCCCAGGGCCCTTGTTGCTCCTGCTGTCCAAGGGCCCCTGTTGCTCCTGCTGTCCCAGGGCCCTTGTTGCTCCTGCTGTCCAAGGGCCCTTGTTGCTCCTGTTGTCCAAGGGCCCTTGTTGCTCCTGCTGTCCAAGGGCCCCTGTTGCTCCTGCTGTCCCAGGGCCCTTGTTGCTCCTGCTGTCCAAGGGCCCTTGTTGCTCCTGCTGTCCAAGGGCCCCTGTTGCTCCTGCTGTTCAAGGGCCCTTGTTACTCCTGCTGCCCAAGGACCCCTGTTGCTCCTGCTGTCCCAGGGCCCTTGTTGCTTCTGCTGTCCCAGGGCCCTTGTTGCTCCTGCTGTCCAAGGGCCCCTGTTGCTCCTGCTGTCCCAGGGCCCTTGTTGCTCCTGCTGTCCAAGGGCCCTTGTTGCTCCTGTTGTCCAAGGGCCCCTGTTGCTCCTGCTGTCCAAGGGCCCTTGTTGCTCCTGCTGTCCAAGGGCCCCTGTTGCTCCTGCTGTCCCAGGGCCCTTGTTGCTCCTGCTGTCCAAGGGCCCTTGTTGCTCCTGCTGCCCAAGGGCCCTTGTTGCTCCTGATGTCCAAGGGCCCCTGTTGCTCCTGCTGTTCAAGGGCCCTCGTTACTCCTGCTGCCCAAGGACCCCTGTTGCTCCTGCTGTCCCAGGGCCCTTGTTGCTTCTGCTGTCCCAGGGCCCTTGTTGCTCCTGCTGTCCAAGGGCCTCTGTTGCTCCTGCTGTCCCAGGGCCCTTGTTGCTCCTGCTGTCCAAGGGCCCTTGTTGCTCCTGTTGTCCAAGGGCCCCTGTTGCTCCTGCTGTCCCAGGGCCCTTGTTGCTCCTGCTGTCCAAGGGCCCCTGTTGCTCCTGCTGTTCAAGGGCCCTTGTTACTCCTGCTGCCCAAGGACCCCTGTTGCTCCTGCTGTCCCAGGGCCCTTGTTGCTTCTGCTGTCCCAGGGCCCTTGTTGCTCCTGTTGTCCAAGGGCCTCTGTTGCTCCTGCTGTCCCAGGGCCTCTGTTGCTCCTGCTGTCCAAGGGCCCTTGTTGCTCCTGTTGTCCAAGGGCCCCTGTTGCTCCTGCTATCCAAGGGCCCTTGTTGCTCCTGCTGTGGCTATGCACAGCTCGGGTAGGAGCTTCTGCTCGTGGCTCCGCAGACAGTGTCACAGGAAGTCACGGTGGTGCTAACTGTGCCTCGTCCACATTTACAGCAGATGCTGCTACCAGCCTCCATGTACTTGGTGCCCCTACTATATGCGTGCACCGTCACAGCTCGGAGCCGCCCATGTCCAAGGCCTCTGGGCGCTACTACAGCTGCAATCGCTTGTGCTGCACACACACAGAGTGATGGGCAAAGAGTCACAGATTGAGAGAGTGAGAGAGACAAACAAAAGAGATATAGACAGAGATGCAGACCGAGCAAGATGGATGGATGGATGCAAATAGATTATGGATAGTTGATGGATAGATAGAAATAGAAAGAGAGATATACAAATGGCGTCCCCTGTCTCCCTCTGTGGCTCTCCCAGTCTTTTTCTTTCTCTTTCACTCTTCGTCTATATGTATCTGTCTTTTTTTGTCTGTCTCCGCCTCACTTTCTGACTCTTTATCTAACTCTCTCCTTTCTCTCTCTCCCTATCTGTGCCCCTCCTTGTCTTTTTCTTCCTCTCCCTGACTCTCTCTTTGTATTCATTCGGGATTGCTGCCTTTCTCTGTCTTTGTGTTTCTCTCACCCTGTCTCTCTGTGTCTTTTACTGTCTTTCTTACATGTATGCCTTTCATCCTTTTCATTTTTTTCTCTTCCTCTCATCGCTCCCTCTCGCCTTCTTTGCCTGTCTCTGCCAATCTTAATCTCTCTCTACTTGTCTTACTCTGCCTCTCTCCATCTCTCTCTCACTGTATTTCTCTGCCTGTCCGTCGGTCTATTTCTCTTCCTTTCTGTCTCATTTCCTTTCCATGTTTTCCTCTCACTTTATCTTCCCATCTCTTCATCTTTTTGTTTTTTCATCGTCTTTCTCTTCCCTGTCTCCTCCTAACCTTCTATGTTTCTTTCTCACCCTGTCTTTCTATCCTTGTCTTTCTTTCTCTGCCACGGACTGTCTCTCTTTAGCTCTCTCTCTCTCTGCTCAACTCTTTCTGTGACTTTGTTTGTCTCTCCCTATTTCTCTTGCTGTTTGTCTCTCTCTTCCCATCTCTGTCGGTCTTTCTCTGTCTTCCTGCCCTGAGCGATTCTTAATGTCTAGCATAAACTTCAAAGTTTCAATGCCTTATGTTTGTGTAACGTGGGAACTGAACAGCTTAACTTTGGCTGAATCTGTGGGGAGCAGGAGAGTTTGTGTGGTTCTTTCTCTAGTTTCCTGCATGCACAGGGACAGAGCCAGGAGGGACCTTGTCATGAAGGGTGGAGCCAATGACGGCCTATACATTAGTATTGAAAAATGCTGCCCCCAAAGGGATAGGCAGAAGGAAGCAGGTGACAGTAAAGGGGTTCTGGCTCCCTTAATTGGCAGCCGCCTGCATTGATAGTGGGGTGGGATAAGCACTGGCCTCAGAGTGCTGAGAAAGATGGGGCCCCTAAAGGGGTGGTGCCCTGAGACCAGTAATTAGGAATCCTACATGAGAGGTGTGGCTTCTGTAATATTCAAGAGTGTGCCTTCTCCTGCAGGGCCCCTTTCTTTGCTCTGATCTGTCCACTCCCCTCGGGTCATCTGCTCTTCCTCCTCCTCCTCCTCCTCCTCCAGGCCCTCCTCCCCCTCTTCCTCTTCCTCCTCCTCTTCACCACTCTCCTGGCCCTCCTCATCGTGATGCTTCTTGAACGCTCCTGGCCCTGTCCTCTGCCTCTTCCTCCTACTACTCCTAACCCACCGCTCCTCCACTTGATAGTCGTTGTGGTTATCCTTCTAGTCCATTACTCTTGTGGGTCCTGACCCTCTGTGACTTGGTCCTCCCCATAATCCTAGTCCACCTCTGGCTCCTGGTCCACCTCCTGGTCCATGACCTCCTTCTGATCCTATGGTCTGCTGCCTGACCCTCCTCCTTCTTCTGCCTCCTCCTGGACCATCACCTCCTTCTGATCCTCTGGTCTGCTGCCTGAGCCTCCTCCTTCTACTGCTTCCTCCTGGTCCATGACCTCATTCTGATCCTGTGGTCTGCTGCCTGACCATCCTCCTTCTACTGCTTCCTCCTGGTCCATGACCTCCTTCTGATCCTATGGTCTGCTGCCTGACCCTCCTCCTTCTTCTGCCTCCTCCTGGTCCATCACCTCCTTCTGATCCTATGGTCTGCTGCCTGACCCTCCTCCTTCTACTGCTTCCTCCTGGTCCATGACCTCCTTCTGATCCTGTGGTCTGCTGCCTGACCCTCCTCCTTCTACTGCTTCCTCCTAGTCCATGACCTCCTTCTGATCCTATGGTCTGCTGCCTGACCCTCCTCCTTCTTCTGCCTCCTCCTGGTCCATCACCTCCTTCTGATCCTATGGTCTGCTGCCTGACCCTCCTCCTTCTTCTGCCTCCTCCTGGTCCATCACCTCCTTCTGATCCTGTGGTCTGCTGCCTGACCCTCCTCCTTCTTCTGCTTCCTCCTGGTCCATGACCTTCTTCTGATCCTGTGGTCTGCTGCCTGACCCTCCTCCTTCTTCTGCTTCCTCCTGGTCCATCACCTCCTTCTGATCCTATGGTCTGCTGCCTGACCCTCCTCCTTCTACTGCTTCCTCCTGGTCCTCCTCCTATTCTTGGTCCAATTCCTCAACCTCCTGGGGCCATATTACAATAAGTGCCCTGGGAGTGCAACAGGCGTTTGCACCCGCTTTGCGCGCCCCGTGGCACTTTGGTATTATAGAAGGGGGTACAGACGCTTGTGTGTCCCCTTCCATAATACCGATATCGCTGGCACACTTAAAGCGCCAGTGCTATCAACAGAGGGCGTTCCCTCATTTGCATAGGGGCGTGCCCTATGCCAATTCAGGGAATTCTGTTGACTCTGCGCCCATGCCATATTACAGGCACGGGCGCAGAGGCAAAGAAGCCCTCAGGAGGCGCACTGACTGTGCACCATTTAAAAGGTGGCGCACTGTTAAGGCGCCTCCTGAGAGCAACCCTCTGCAGGGGGTAAACGGGGTCCCATGGACCCCCCAGTCAGTGACTGCACCCGCCTGCAAGGGGATCTCTAACCCCCTTCTATGTGCAGGTGGGTGCCGCCTGTACTGTGAAAACACTGAGCGGCTGCTGTTTGTTTTCACATGAATGCGCTGACCCCAGGGCAGCACGAGTTTGCGGCTGCCATGGGGGCAGCGCATTCATCCTATAGGGCGCATTGTCATTCTTTGCGCCCGGCCCCTGGTCTTCATCCTGGCCTCAACTGGTCCTTCTGTTCCTAGTCCTCCTGCTCCTGGTCACCCTGCTCCCTTTGGTCCTGACTGTCCTATGTGACTCCAGGGTTTTCTTAAAGACACCTGTGTGGCCTCAGAGATACCCAGGTGGCCTTGGTGACACTAGGCGATGCTCTAAGTTTCTCTTCTAAGCTCAGAATCTTATCATTGTTGTTTCCTCTGTGCAGGTGGTGGAGACTGATAACACAAACTATAACTCCATAGTAGATGCCATGAAGAGCGTGTCGCTTGAAGGTAAGAATTTGGGAAACTAGTTCTATTGTTGCATACCGGCACATGCAGAGGCTCAAGAGACCATATCAATGATGACTGTGTGCTTTCCAACTTAAGGATAATGTAACATAACGTAAAATAATGTAATGTGACGGATGCATTTCAGTTCAGCTGAAGTTGAAAGGACCAGAAAGCAGAGTAGAAAATGTTCAATCAGGTGGTAGGATGGAACTGAAAGATAAGATATTGAATCATCGGAAATGAATAGAGATTTAGCAAGCAGCAAAGATGGAAAAAGTAAAACAGGAAATAATGTAGGGGCTAGCTACATTAACAAGATCCCGGTGGGGAGGCTTGGAGCATTAACAGAAGGAAGAGACAGGAACAGGACTGATGTTGATCCAAGAGTTGAATTTCTCAATTTGTAAGCAGAGCTGAGCTTGCACGCACTTTTCTATCAGTTTTGCCAGATTGGGAATGTTGCAGATAGGATGGAAGTTATTCAAATCAGAGCTGTCTGCATTAGGTTGTTTTAGGATGGGGGTTACCTGCACTGCTTTTAGGCAGTTGGGGATAGATTGATGGGCAAGATAGTCATACCAACAAGAAATTAAATGATTGGGCAACAAGTATAAGAAAAGATGAATGAGGTAAGGATCGAAAGTGATGGATACATTAAGGGCAGGAATTGATTGGAGGCCGGGGGCAATGATCCATTGAGATGCAATGATCGATGCGCAAGGCACCACAAAATGAGATCAGGAGCAAGCAGGGGTAGAAAGTGATGGGAGAGCCAAAGAGTGTCAGAAGCTATGCAAAGAAAGCAATGATGAAGACAAGCAGATGACACAACTCCTTCTGACAGGAAATGATGAGCAGCAAGGTACCGGAAGTAATGAAGTATCAGGAAGAAGAAATAGTGTTTAAGTCAGGGGCAAAACCTAATGGAAGAAAGGGGATTTAAAGTGGAGGAGCTATAGCATAAAGTGCTGGATATTCCAGAAATATTAAGAGATACATAAAAATGGACAGAAGTTGGTAGATGAGCCAAAATCAAGAAATAATGGAAGAGCTTGAAATGTAGAGCAACAGAGAACCCTGGCTTGGCACAGGAAGTAATAATCCAGTTGGGCACAAGAAATAATGGAATAGACATGGATAGGATGTGATGGTATAGTAAGAGACGGTAGGTAATGTTAGAAAAAGGGTCACAGTGTCAAAGAGAAGCAGGTGGCAAAAGTTAGCCGCAGGAAGTGATGGTGAAGACAACAATAGGAAGTGATGTAGTTGTCAACAACAGGAAGCAATGTCATGGTGGCAGCATTTTTAAAAAAAACATTAAAAAAAAAGATCAACAAAGCTCGCAGAAGAATATTTCTGACCAGCTTTCTTCATGCTAGGACTATCATGGTACCCAAGAGATGGACTATTGCCTTGGGTGATGGATGGATAGTCAGAGGGTGGATTTGTGATGTCATTGAAGTCCAGGAGCACCTGTACATAGGTACTACAAAGAAAAGATTTCTTAGCTATTCTTTGAAAGAATGTTTTTTAACATCTCTTGCTTTCACCTTTTCTAACCCCCTAACAAATCAGTTATGTGATGCCCCTGAAAATATGACACACAGAATTTGATTGACATTCTTTTGATCCAACGCGGAGCCACCATTTTCTTTGGTCGTGCTTTAGTGGTTCAATAGCCAGACCCTTTTTTAATCGGACAATGCAGCTGACGCGGAGTGGTTAGTTTCGCCCACATTGATTTTAAAGCACTGTGTGTTTGTTTTAATCTTGGAACTGTTCTGTGTTTTTTAAAATATCCAATTCTGAGGGGCTTGTCCCAGTTTTCCAACATGGCGGACGCGTTCTAGGTGAGCTCAAGCAGCCACCTCATAATCCTGCCTTATCCTTCCAGATTTTCGGCCATCCATCCCCTGACACCATTTTCTGAGTTGGAGGGGACGGAGAACTGGTGGGTGGAGCCCAGAATCGAAGGGGCAGAAGAGAAGATTTGACGTTCAGCCTCGCAATGCTAGGTTGGGCATCAGGGCAGCCCTGGCAGAGTTGGTGGCCATGTCGGGCCACGTCGAGTTGTTGAGTCTAGCGCCGCAGGACTAGCCCCACGGGCTCTCAGAGGTGGCCCGCTTGGGGCTAGATGGCCTGGCGCTGTTGGCGTCTGCCAGTCACGGAGACTGGGTGGCCTGGACCAGCGGCCCTCAGAACTGCAGCAGCCTAGTGGGCCCCCCAGACTGTGCTTAGTGGAGCCGCAACCACGCAATGTGCCACCATCCACCCGCCGGGCGCTGGAGAGGAGCGGCGATGCAGATGCTGAAGGGCCACTGTTGCAGGGATTCTGCAGAGTCACAGAACTATGCTTGAGATCATGGAACCTTAGTAGGCAGGGACTGAGTTTTCCTACCACCTGAGTACCCATGAGCCCGCGACCGACTAGCTATAGTGTCTCACTTGCCCTCCTACTCAATCACAGAAGAACAAGTGATTAGATACCCCAGAACACAACACTCCCGACCCTCTCAGGAATTGCAGTTGCAGGACACACCCTTTCACTCTCACACTTGTACTAGTCCGCAATAAGCAAATGATTATATATGAGAAGATCTCTGGGTGTTAGCAGCAGAGCCCGTACACTACATCTGCATCTCAAGTGCTGTCACGCTCTCTTCCCTAGAAAGATTCCTCTCCAAGTGTGTGTCCTACCTATCTGTGCATACTTATATGACAAAGTACATGTTACCAAACAACAACTGCATCTGTGCTTTTTGTCAGGGGGTTAGGGCCTGACCAGAACAGAATCACAAAGGGCATTGTTATTTGACCTTGTCTGTGTTGTTCATACTAAATCCCAGGAAAGAACAGAACGCAAAAACAATAGCATGTTCTGTGTAAAAGCAAAATGAATTTGTATAGAAACGTGTGCAAAGCAGAGGACAGTGTGCAACCTGCTCATGTCATTGCTAACATATGGAAAATGACAATGGCATATATGACACATATACACCACGAAGGAAGAAGCGGGTGTCCCAACCTTTCTTGCTGTCCGCGCCTGGATCGACTTGGGCGGCCCGATCTGGCCCGGCAGGCTGTGAATCACTGGCTGGAGTGGCTGAACGCGGCCTGCAGACGACACTTGAGGACTGTGGTAGCATACCAATGAGGTGACTCGGGTGTCCAACTACGTGCCCACTGCCTGGTGAGGAAACCATTAGGGGGAAGGGGTGGCATACTCCTGACTGTGGAAGCGGCCGGGCCAGGTCTCGGTGTGGTTTGCTGTCAGGGACGGCTCCTCTGTTCCTTGTCGTCCACAGCTGGTAGCCACCGCATGGCCCTCATCCATTGCGGGCCTGCCCACTACACTGTGGCCAAGATGACCCTGTACCCTTTGGCGGCTTGCATCCTTCCTGAGGGTACTCTCTGCAGACATCTTGGGCGGCAAGGCACCATACAGCCCCAGACCTTTGCTGTAGAGACCCTAGCCCCGACAATGACCAAAGATAAGCCCCCAGGCCCGCAACAAAACAGAGCACGATTGATCATTTTACTGGGGCTAGAGTGACAGGGTTTGATACTGGTGGGGCTCAAGGTAATACACCAGACAACACGGCGTTGTTAACTGCTATCACCCTGTCTCGTGACATGCTGGATGCGAAGATTGGGGCAGCTGGCTCTGAAGTAAGGCTGCTGCATCAAGATCTTCGAAAAGCAGTGGAGCACATTACTGAGGCTGAGACTCGTGTTTCTAATGGTGAAGATGTAGTTACCACGCTTCAGTAAAAAGCTAATACTGTCATGACAATGACCAAAGGGCTCACCGTGCGAGTGGAAGGTGCCGAAAGTCGGGCCCGCCACAACAACCTTCGCTTTGTGGGATTTCTGGAGGGGTGCGAGGATATTGGCAAGTTTCTTGTTCATTGGATTACTCAGTGGGTACCATCAGATTCCCTCTCCACAGAGCACTAGTAAAGAAATCCCCTCTCGGTGCCCGACCATGGCCTGTCATTCCCAGAATTCTTAACTTCCACGATCAAGACATAATCCTTAAACTGGCTAGAACTCAGGAAACATAACTATTTGAATCACACCATATCATGATATTTCCTGATTACACAAAAAATGGTTCAGCAGCCTCTGTGAATTTAAAATTCAATTGATGCTCCTATTCCCCGTCCGGCTGCGTGTGGCCGATTACTCCCGCACCCTGTTCTTTGGTACCCCGAGGAGGTATTCACTTGGGCGGACGAAGCAGTTACCATCAAGCCTCATACCCCGCCATTCCTTGACTCTTATTCATCCTCCATGGGCCTCTACAGTCAAGGAAGGTGGCCGCATTGAAAACCTGCATATCTAAGCATGTGGATGATGTTGGAAACAGCCCACTCCCACTCCGCAGGGTGGTGGTGGACTCCCCGAACACACTGTGGTAGCTTGGCTCGAGTGGTCAGGAAACAGGCACCGTGCTAAGCATACAATATACCCATACAATAACCATGCGTGCATCCGTTCCAAAAACGACTCTACACCGTAAAAATTATGAAAATATTCTTCTTTATCTTTTTCTCTTAGTTGCTGATTGGAAAAATAAATAAGTCAATCACAATATACAAATTTTAAATAGTGCAGGTCAAATAAATACTGTCTGGAGATTCAATAAATAGGGATGATCATAAATACAAGGGACATAAATATAAGTGCAGGTAATACAGGCAATTAAATATTCTGAGGCAATAAATACTGAACCAATAAATATTGTACACCAACAAGTCCTGTAGACCAATAAATATAGTGAAGCAATAAATAGGTTAACACAATAAATACAGTGCCCCCAATAAATAATTAAGAGTATACAGCAGCACTCATGTAATCAGATCACTTTTCAATTCCTAAGGGCTGATTTGGCCCAGGCACAGCTTGTAGGGTTGTGGAAGGCTTGAGGGGGGCTACTCCCTGGCTGAGACAAGGCTGAGGCCTAAACTGAGGTAGATCAAAGGGGGGAATACCAGTGCCCTGGCTTTCTCTCTCCACACCACCTCTCTAGGTTAGTCCCAGTTCACCCCAGGCACAGTCAGGTTGGTTTCAGCACCTCCCTAGCCCCTTAGAGCAGTCTCTCAGGTCTCCACAGGGCCTTAGGCGCCCTCTACTCCACTTACTGCCCTTTTTCTGATGTTCCGACGCCGCTGGAGTCGTGTCGACGCCGTGAGGCGGTTCCGGTTCGGTCTCGGCGGCCTCGGCACAATGTCAGTTCTTTGACGACGCCGGTAGGCGGTTCCGGTCCGATGTCGGCGGCCTCGGTTCAATCTCGACCTCCGATTCGACGGCGTCGGGCAGTCTCTACTCGGTGTCGACTTCGGGCGGCTCCGGTCCGATGGCGCTCTCGGCTCCGATGACGTCGGCCGGCCTGGCCTCGATGTCGACTTCCGGCGACTCCGGGGTGCGATCCTCACCCCCGACCTCCGGTGCTCCTCCTCTCAGGTTCCGGGCGACTCCGGAGTGCGATCCTCACTCCCGACCTCCGGTTCACCTCTACCTCGGTCTCCGACGACTCCGGAGGGCGGACTTCACTCCTCCGATGACGCCGCTCGCTCGACCTCGGTTCACTTCCTCCTCGACCTCTGGTATTCCTCACGACCTCCGTCGGCGCCCTCTCACGACCTCAGGCGGCTCCGGGTACGACGTCTGCTTCTTCAGTCAGCGCCGCTTCTCCACCTCGGGCTCCAGGTCTTAGGCTACTCGACGCCGGACTCCAGGGAAACCAGTTTCCAGGTCAGGATCTTGCTGCTTTCTGCTTCTAAGGCCTGTTCCTGCTGTTCAGGTCCTTAGGATGAGTTTTTCTGTCTTCTTCCCACACAGGGCTATAGGCTGGGATCCATCAGTAGGGACTAGTATCAAGGGTGGGTTTATGGACCCCACTCCAGGCACAAGTTTCCACCCCTGCTGCTTCACTCCTTCCTCCTTCACTGTTGTGCTGCTCTCTCTTCACCAGTCAGGTGCCAACTGCCAGCTCCAACTGCCAACTCTCTGTCTTAGCTTCCCAACATTCTAAACCGCCTCCAACGGTCACAGGGTTCTGGAATCTCCTGGAATGTTCTGGAAGGTGCTGGTAGGTTCCAGTGGATGCTGGTGATGTCACAGGTGGCCACCATTTTGTGCTCCAGGCCCTCAGACAGAAGTTTCAGGGGTAGATAAAATGGCTCCCTGAATCTGCAGCAACACTAAAAAGTCTGGTGGTTCCCAAAAAGGAAAAATTCAAACAGGGTTTGAGGCAAAAGTGGGACAAAATAAATAATGATGAGGAGGGACCACCCAAAGGGCTGACAGGTCTAACACGCGTCCCCCCCAGCTGAAAGTGGGGAGAGCTACCCAACCCCTTGGGAGTTCTCATCACTAAGGCGGAAATACCTTCAGAGACCGTCTGCATTGGCGTGGTCCACTCCAGGCCGATGTTCCACCTGAAAGTCCATCCCCTGTAGGGAAATAGACCACCTCAACAACTTGGGATTCTCCCCCTTCATTTGCATCAGCCAACGAAGGGGTCTGTGGTCGGTCTGAACTAGGAAGTGCGAGCCAAACAGGTATGGCCGCAACTTCTTCAGAGCCCATACCACTGCAAAGGCTTCACGCTCTATTGCACTCCACTTCTGTTCCCTGGGAAGTAGTCTCCGGGATAGGAAGACCACGGGTTGATCCAGACCCTCTTCGTTGAGTTGCGATAACACTGCCCCAATGCCATGTTCTGATGCATCTGTCTGGACAATGAACTCCTTGGAAAAGTCCGGGGCCCTTAAGACCGGGGCCTCGCACATGGCTCTCTTCAATCTCACAAAGGCCTGCTGACAGGCCTCCGTCCAGACTACCCGTCGAGGTTGCTTCTTGGACGTGAGCTCCGTGAGGGGGGTTACGATGGTACCGTACCCCTTCACGAAGCGGCGGTAGTATCCCGTGAGGCCCAAAAATGCTCGGACCTCAGTCTGTGTCTTGGGGGGTTCCCAGGCCATGATGGCCTCGATCTTCGCCTGGAGGGGTTGCACCGCTCCCCTACCCACCAAGTGTCCAAGGTACACTACCGACCCCTGCCCGATCTGGCACTTGCTGGCCTTGATCGTCAATCCAGCTTGTCTCAGGGCCTGGAGAACAGCTTGCAGGTGACGCAAGTGATCCTCCCAGCTGTTACTGAAGACGGCTATGTCATCCAGATAAGCAGCAGAGAAACTCTCCATTCCGGTGAGGATCTGGTTTACCAGGCGCTGAAACGTGGCAGGTGCGTTCTTGAGCCCAAAGGGCATTACACAGAACTGGTAGTGGCCATTGGGCGTGGAGAAGGCTGACCTTTCCCTTGCTCCATCAGTCAACGAGATCTGCCAGTACCCTGAAGTAAGGTCAAAGGTACTTAGATATTGGGCAGCTCCCAGCCGGTCAATCAATTCATCCGCCCTAGGGATCGGATGAGCATCAGTTTTTGTCACTGAATTCAGTCCCCGGTAGTCCACACAGAACCTCAGTTCTGGTTGGGCACCCGGTGGTGCAGCTTTCGGTACTAACACCACCGGACTAGACCAGGGGCTGCTAGAAGGTTCAATCACTCCTAGCTCCAGCATCTTAGTGACTTCACTATGAATGCTGGCCTTCACCTTGTCTGACATCCGGTAGATCTTGGACTTCACAGGTGGGCTGTCTCCTGTGTCCACGTCATGGACGCACAGGTGAGTCCTACCCGGGACAAGGGAGAACAACGAAGAGTACTGCCCCAGGACCTGGCGACAGTCCTCCTGCTGTTCAGGAGTTAGAGATGGGGAGAGAATCACTCCCTCCACCGACCCATCCTTCTCTTGAGACGCAAACAGATCAGGGAGTGGCTCGCTTTCCACGTCCTCTCCTCCGTCAGTCACCATCATCAAGATGACTTCGGGCCTCTCGTGGTGGGGTTTGAGGCGGTTGGCATGCAGCACCCTTAGGGGCTGACGAGGGGTCTTCAGGTCCACCAAGTAGGTAGCCTTACCCTTCTTCTCCAACACCTCAAAGGGTCCTGACCAGCGATCCTGGAGGGCACTAAGCTCTCCTGGTTCGATCACCCACACCTTCTGGCCAGGCTCCAACTCCACCGGGTGAGCATTGTGGTCATACCACGCCTTCATCACTGCTTGGCTGGCTTCCAAGTTGTCAGAAGCTTGCTTCCACAACTTAGCCATTTGGCTCCGGAAGGCCAGCATGTAGCTCACCACATCCTGGGGAAGCTTTCTGGGAGTTCTTTCCCATCCGTCTCTCACCAGGTTGAGAGGTCCACGTACAGGGTGCCCATACAGAAGCTCGAAGGGGCTGAAGCCCACTCCCTTCTGTGGCACTTCCCTGTAGGAAAAAAGTAAACAGGGTAGGAGGACGTCCCATTTCCTCCGCAGGCTTTCAGGCAGACTTCTGATCATGCCCTTCAAGGTTTTGTTAAACCTCTCCACCAGACCATTGGTCTGGGGGTGGTAAGGAGTGGTGAACCGGTACGTCACTCCACACTCCTTCCACATTGCCCGCATATACGCTGACATGAAGTTGGTCCCCCTGTCGGACACAACTTCCTTGGGAAAACCCACTCGGGTAAAGATTCCCATCAGGGCCCTAGCCACAACAGGTGCTGTTATGGTCCTCAGAGGTATTGCCTCTGGGTACCGTGTGGCATGATCCACCAGGACCAGGATAAACCTGTGACCAGCTGATGTTGGCGGATCTAACGGACCCACAATGTCGATGCCCACCCTTTCAAAGGGGGTGCTAACGACAGGAAGTGGTTCCAGGGGAGCTTTCAGCTTCACCCCTGTTTTCCCACTGGCTTGGCAAGACACACATGTCCGGCAGTAGGTATCGGACGACACTTTCATCTGAGGCCAATAAAAGTGTGGGACAAGACGGGCGAAGGTCTTGTCTTGCCCCAGGTGTCCTGCCAATGGTATCTCGTGAGCCAACTCCAGAAGGAAGGCTCGATAACGTTGAGGAACTACCAAGGCTCGTGACGATCCATGTAGGGGTGCCTTGGGTTCACTGTAGAGGAGGCCATCCTCCCAGTAAACACTGTAGTTCCCTTCAACGTTCCCTGCTGCCTGGGCTTCGGCCTGTCGCCTCAGCCCCTCAAGGGTAGGGCACTCCCTCTGGCCCTGGCAGAACTCCTCCCTGGACGGGCCTCCCTCCACGTGCCACTCGGCCGGGATGGGTAGGTCCTCCAGGTTGGTAACGTCCCCCTCCGCAGACTCCTGGTCCACCACCTCCGGTGGCCTATCCGTCCTACGGGGTGGAGACGCCGAGGCAGGCTCCTCCTGTCCTCGGTTCTTCCCTTGACTGGCAGCTGGCTGGGCCTTTGTTCCAGGCTCCAGCCGAAATGAACTCCCTCTTCGGGTAGTCGCGGACCTTGTGCTAACACAGGCCCAGTCAGGTGTACCCAGCATCTCGGTGTGAGTCCGGTATTCCACCTCCTTCCAAGCGTTGTGCTCCATGTCATTCCCCAGCAGACAATCGACTGGCACGGCAGGGCTTACGGCAACTCGAAGTGAACCTGCAACCCCCCCCCATTCAAAGGGAACCTCGGCCACGGGATAGTGACCTGTTCTGCCGTCAGCCATCGCGGCTGGGTGGAGTACATCGGGAATTACCTGCTCTGGAGACACCAGTTGACTACGCACCATAGTCATACTGGCTCCTGTGTCTCTCAGAGCCTCCCCTCTTTGGCCGTTGATGGTGATCCACTGCCCATACTTTGCGGTATTTGCGGGCACCTGGATCTTAGGAACCATCTCCCGTTCTCCCAGGGACACTAAAGTGACACCCGCCCACTCCCTTCCCTTAGTTAAGGGCATCTCCTCCCCGAGCACTGCACTAGCTACTCCGGGGGTCTTTCCTCCAGTGGGAGGGGGTGGTCGTTTCTGGCACTTCGGATCTCCTTTATAGTGTCCAACGCCACCGCACTCGTAGCAATGGACAACCCTTGGCTGCTGACTCTGGCCAGGATTAGGGTTTCTGGGTGGGTTAGCCTTAGAGGTGAATCCTGTTCCCTTCCCTTGGAAGTTATTTTGGGGGCCTTTGGAGAACTCCTTTTTCTTTTCCCCTCCCTCTTTCTTCTGGGGGGCGCCCTGTCCGGCCTTTTGAGTATCCCCTCCAGTCCCCCTTGTGGACACCCGGGTACTAGCCCAAATGTCCGCCTCCTCAGCAAGCTTCCGGGGACTGGTCAGCTTGCTATCCACCAGGTGTTGCCGCAGTTCAGGGAAACATTTCTCGAGCAGGTGTTCCTTCAGTACTAGGTCAAACAACTCCTCGTAGTTCCTCACTTCACTGCCCTGAATCCAACCTTCCATTGCCTTCTTCGCATAGTCCAGGAAGTCCACCCAATTCTGCGTGCCCAGCTTGTGACTACCCCTGAACTTCTGTCTGTACTTTTCAGGTGTTAGTCCAAACTTTCTGATGAGCGCCAGTTTCATGGTGGGGTAGTGGGTCTGCTCATCCTCCTCGATGGCCAATAAAGCATCCCTACCAGCTGGAGGCATGTACTTATACAATCCCCCTCCCCAGTACTTCTCCGGAACCCCATGGGCCCTCAGTGAGACCTCATAGGCCGCTAGCCACTTGGCGATATCGTCGCCCACTCCATAGCTAGCCACTATGTCCTTTGGCAGGTAAGGTTTGGATTCCCTGGTGATCTCTTGGGTTTGGCTGCCACCATTAGGAACAGGTTGTGCCCCGATTCTCAAGATCTGAAGATCTATTTCTTTCAGTCGCAATTCATGGGCCATCCTCTGCTCCTCCTTCTCCTTCTCCTGCCTTGCTAAGTCCCATGTGAGCTGTCTTTTCTCCCTCCGGTCCGTTAGCTCCACTTCAGACAAGCCACCGCTAGAGGCACTGCTGCCCTTCCTAGAAATGGTTCTGGGCCCTGCTGACAGGTTCCCCACCTCAGGTTGGTACATCTCAGCCCCCTCGGGGTCAGGCTCTCCATCCCTGTCTTCCTCCTCAGCCTTGCTTTCTCGGCGTGCCTCCCCCCAAGCCCTTAAGCTAGTTTGGAGTGCACCCTTCTTTGCTCCTGGGGGGCAGTACACCCCCTCCCGCTGGCAAAACTCCCTGAGTTGGGCCACAGTGTACGTTTCTAGATTTTCTAGTACAAACTCCATCTTGCCCACTCAGGTTAGAGGACAGGTTTTTGTGCAGTAACTATGCAGGGGGGTACCTCTAATAATACCTCCTCCCACCACCAGAGTAAATTTGGAAAAAACAAAAACCCACAATTAGGAAGGCCGCTTTGAGAAAACTCCCGGTGTAGGCCTATGGACTACCCACAGTTATTGTTGAGTATACGTAGGCACAGCTCTATCCCACCACTGAACACCAATTCATGTTGGAAACAGCCCACTCCCACTCCGCAGGGTGGTGGTGGACTCCCCGAACACACTGTGGTAGCTTGGCTCGAGTGGTCAGGAAACAGGCACCGTGCTAAGCATACAATATACCCATACAATAACCATGCGTGCATCCGTTCCAAAAACGACTCTACACCGTAAAAATTATGAAAATATTCTTCTTTATCTTTTTCTCTTAGTTGCTGATTGGAAAAATAAATAAGTCAATCACAATATACAAATTTTAAATAGTGCAGGTCAAATAAATACTGTCTGGAGATTCAATAAATAGGGATGATCATAAATACAAGGGACATAAATATAAGTGCAGGTAATACAGGCAATTAAATATTCTGAGGCAATAAATACTGAACCAATAAATATTGTACACCAACAAGTCCTGTAGACCAATAAATATAGTGAAGCAATAAATAGGTTAACACAATAAATACAGTGCCCCCAATAAATAATTAAGAGTATACAGCAGCACTCATGTAATCAGATCACTTTTCAATTCCTAAGGGCTGATTTGGCCCAGGCACAGCTTGTAGGGTTGTGGAAGGCTTGAGGGGGGCTACTCCCTGGCTGAGACAAGGCTGAGGCCTAAACTGAGGTAGATCAAAGGGGGGAATACCAGTGCCCTGGCTTTCTCTCTCCACACCACCTCTCTAGGTTAGTCCCAGTTCACCCCAGGCACAGTCAGGTTGGTTTCAGCACCTCCCTAGCCCCTTAGAGCAGTCTCTCAGGTCTCCACAGGGCCTTAGGCGCCCTCTACTCCACTTACTGCCCTTTTTCTGATGTTCCGACGCCGCTGGAGTCGTGTCGACGCCGTGAGGCGGTTCCGGTTCGGTCTCGGCGGCCTCGGCACAATGTCAGTTCTTTGACGACGCCGGTAGGCGGTTTCGGTCCGATGTCGGCGGCCTCGGTTCAATCTCGACCTCCGATTCGACGGCGTCGGGCAGTCTCTACTCGGTGTCGACTTCGGGCGGCTCCGGTCCGATGGCGCTCTCGGCTCCGATGACGTCGGCCGGCCTGGCCTCGATGTCGACTTCCGGCGACTCCGGGGTGCGATCCTCACCCCCGACCTCCGGTGCTCCTCCTCTCAGGTTCCGGGCGACTCCGGAGTGCGATCCTCACTCCCGACCTCCGGTTCACCTCTACCTCGGTCTCCGACGACTCCGGAGGGCGGACTTCACTCCTCCGATGACGCCGCTCGCTCGACCTCGGTTCACTTCCTCCTCGACCTCTGGTATTCCTCACGACCTCCGTCGGCGCCCTCTCACGACCTCAGGCGGCTCCGGGTACGACGTCTGCTTCTTCAGTCAGCGCCGCTTCTCCACCTCGGGCTCCAGGTCTTAGGCTACTCGACGCCGGACTCCAGGGAAACCAGTTTCCAGGTCAGGATCTTGCTGCTTTCTGCTTCTAAGGCCTGTTCCTGCTGTTCAGGTCCTTAGGATGAGTTTTTCTGTCTTCTTCCCACACAGGGCTATAGGCTGGGATCCATCAGTAGGGACTAGTATCAAGGGTGGGTTTATGGACCCCACTCCAGGCACAAGTTTCCACCCCTGCTGCTTCACTCCTTCCTCCTTCACTGTTGTGCTGCTCTCTCTTCACCAGTCAGGTGCCAACTGCCAGCTCCAACTGCCAACTCTCTGTCTTAGCTTCCCAACATTCTAAACCGCCTCCAATGGTCACAGGGTTCTGGAATCTCCTGGAATGTTCTGGAAGGTGCTGGTAGGTTCCAGTGGATGCTGGTGATGTCACAGGTGGCCACCATTTTGTGCTCCAGGCCCTCAGACAGAAGTTTCAGGGGTAGATAAAATGGCTCCCTGAATCTGCAGCAACACTAAAAAGTCTGGTGGTTCCCAAAAAGGAAAAATTCAAACAGGGTTTGAGGCAAAAGTGGGACAAAATAAATAATGATGAGGAGGGACCACCCAAAGGGCTGACAGGTCTAACAGATGACATACTCCCACTGGCTGCATCTCAGGTTTGTGCCACTCCGGGGTCCTCCAGAGAAACCACTTGGTGATGGGGTACAATAGGGATCCATTGGATGGGCCTGGCCGCCAGCCCCCATTAGGGTTGGCTCTGATCTCCTTCTGCTCCAGATACTTCAATGTTCCTGAGGTATTGGGATGGTAATGGTTACAAAGTTGTGGTTAACTTTTATATGCGCTATCCAGTTCTAACAAGTGTCCTGCTCATACATTGCTTGGTTTCTATTAGCTTGCACCCTGATGGCTGATGCAAATACTACTTCCCCTACAGGGAAGATCCATATCGTCACATGGAATGTTTGCGGTGTATTAGATAAGGTGAAATGAGGGGCTGTGCTCCTTCAGGCCAAACGACTACAGGCATATATTCTTTTGTTGTAGAAGACACACCTCATTGGGTCTAAGGTCTCATGTTTAGCTCACTTTAGGTTTGCACAGACTTATCACTCCGGCTTTGCAAGGGGTTCATGGGGTGTGGCCATTCTTATACACCGCAGAGTTCCCTTCCAGGTCCTGAAGACCTGGGTGGATACACAAGGGAGATTTGTCTTTCTGTCTGGGACACTACAGAGAGAATCCATCATCATAGGTTGTGTCTACGCCCCCTCACCACTCAGCCAAACTTTTGTGGATCGTATTGTGAGTGAATGAGGGTCCCTTCCGGGAGGTTTGGCTGTCATAGAGGGTGATTGGAATAACATTATGCTTCCGGGACGTGACAGATTGTGGGAGATGGGGCGTGTGGGCAATGTACGAGTGCCCCGCTTGAGGTCCATGACAGAAGCGGTGGGGTGGATGTGTGGTGGGTATATCATCCCAATGACACAGGGTTTACCTTTTATTCTACAGTGCATGGGTCATTCTCCCAGCTTGACTACATATTCGTGTGGATGGGTCACACACATAAAGCTTCTGATGAGATCCTACCTAGAGGACTATTGGACCATCCTCCAATGGCACTGTGGCTTTCCATGGGCCCTCGGTGCCCTCCTTTTCGCTGGTGGCTGTCTCTGTGGCATTTGCTGAATCCTAGAAATATGCCAACATGTTTCAGCCAGTGAATGGCCCTATGGGTCCACGGCTTTCTTCAGGGCAAAACTTCGTAATAAATCCCTCCCTGGAATTATTAGTATAGTATCACACTTTTCAATTAAAAATGTTTAACCAAAAAAGGTGCCCTCTGGATATACTTATCCTTGATGTGGCATGTATATTCACAGGTCCGTCCAACCTATGGAGAGACATACCATAACACAAGACTATTGTGTCTGTACCATACAACAAAATGATTAAGAGAAAAGTGCCTCATGCAGCGTGCAATCCCTCTTGTCCTCATTAGATAGGGTGCCGCGATAGTCTGAGTGTTGGAGTATATAAGTGTCTGTATGTGAGAGTGAGTGATTGTGGATGTATGGATGAGTGTGTGCTTATGTCAGTGATAGTATAAGAAAGTATGTATGTGTTAGTATCTATATGAATAAGTGAGGTGGTGTGTGTATAACTGTATAGGTGAGTAAATGGCATTGTGATTAACTCTTTCGGTGACTGACTAGGTGTGTGAGTGACTCTATGGGTGAGTGGCGGTGTGCGAGTGTCTGTATAGGTGTATGAGTGCATATAATAGTGGCTGTATTGATGAGTGACTGCATGTATGAGTGACTGTACGGGTGAGTAAGTAGATGTGTGTGTAGATCTAGGAATCAGTGAGTGGATATGTACTAACTGGTATTGGTGTGTCTATGGTTTCGAGAATGGTAGTCTGTATTTTAGAGCGGGTGTATGAAAGGTTTTATTAGGTGTGAGTAGGTGCATCAGCGACTTGAAAAGATTGGTATTAGAGATCAAGCCCTGCTCTGGCTTAAATCCATCATCAGTGAGCGCTCCTAGGCTGCTTTTCTTCCACCTTTCACCTCTGCATCAAAACCATTAGTGTGCCGAGTGCCTCAGGGCTACGCTCTCAGCCACACACTCTCTAATATATATCTGGAGCCCCTGCTGAAAATAGTCAAGGCTTGGGGGGTGAAAGTTGTATCCTATGAGGATGACACTTAACTCTTCCTGGCCTTCCAGAAAAATAGAGCCCATGACCTTGGGCTCTTTCAAACATTGAGGCATATGTACGAGGAAGTGGCGTAGTGAGGCGTTAGCCGTCATGGCTTAACGCCTCACTCCACCACTTCAGAAATGCAAGGCTGCACCATATTTACAAGGATATGGTGCAAACTTAGCAGTGTAGCGCCAACGCAGCTACCCTTGCACAATAGTGCAAGGTTGTCTGCACGCAGGGGAGGATTTTTTATGTGTAGGAAGGTGTCCCTTCCTGCACATAATTCTAAAATGCCATTTTATCACTTTTATGTGTGCTGTTTCATGCAGCACACATCAAAGTCACAAAAAACCATTTGGTTTCCAGATTGTTTATGTACAGGAAGGGGGGCCTTCCTGTACATAAACAATCCATGGCAGTTTGCCTTTTCCAAGTGTGCTGCACAAGGCAGCACACATAAAAAAAGCAAAAACAAGGAGAAATAATGCATTTCTCCTCGTTTCGCCCAGTAAAGACCAGTTTTTCCCTGGTCTTAAATTTGGTGCTGCCTCCTATGTACGCTGCATTTGTACAAGGGGGCAGTGTCAAAATCAATGGTTGTTGCGGTGGAATGCCCACCGCAACACCCACAGCCCACTCCTTTCACGTTAACCATAGCTTGAAAGGGGGCCTTATATACAAGGCAGCGTTGAGCAATGGTAAGTGGCTTAACGCTGCCTTGTAAATAAGGCTAAGCCCCTATCGCCACCATGACGTCGGAAAAAGTGACGTTGTTGTGGCAATAGGGGATTTTACATATGCCCCTTTGTTTCAAATCTGTAGTGAACCTTTCTAAAACTTAACTCAGATAAGACTGAGATTCTTTTCTTTGACGTCAAGTCCATCCCTGAACCTAGCCTGTGATGGCCGTTGGAAATCAGCCTGCCCCCTTCCGTGCCCTGTGGTAAGAAATCCACAGGTGAAATTCGACTTCGACCTTACCTTCGAGCCTCAGATCAAGGCATTATCCGCTTCTTGCTTTTTCACTCTTAGTTCCCCGAGAAGGATGATGCATCTTATCCCTGTGGACTTTCGCAAGACGATTGTCTATGCTTTGATTACCTCCAGGTTGGAGAACTCCAACAGCTTGCATCTGGGGCTCCCAGCCTTTCTCATTCAGCGTCTCCAAATCACCCAGAAGGCTGCTGCCGGGCTAATTCTCAAGATCCCACCATGGACTCCCACGTCAGCATCACTGGCTTCCGGTGAATAAAAGAATCCAGTTTAAGGCACTCAACCTTGCCTTCGGGGCCTACAACGGCAATGGACCTCTCTCCCTTAGGCGTCACTTCAGACCTTATGTCCAGGAGAGATCCTTGAGATCCAATAATCCCCCCGCATTCGCAAGGCCCGAAGAGGAGGGTAGATTGTTCACCTTTCTGGGAACTAAGGGGCATGTCTACAAGGCGGCGATATTAAATTATCGCAGCTTGTGCGGCTGTTTTCAGCCGAAAAGCGGCGATAATTTTATCGCTATATTAGCAAGGTCACGCTATCACGTGAAACCTTGCCTTAGCGCCTGAATTCCTAACGCCCATCTTTGCATCTCTAATGAGATGCAAAGTGGGCTTTTCTCCCCAGGATAACGGGAGAAATGTCGCTAAGCGACATTTTAGCGACATTTCTCCTATTATCAAACCTCACGCAAAGCAGCATAGCGACAAGAAAAGTAGCGAAAAAACCTGTTATCGCTACTTTCTTACGCCTGCTTTGAAACTGACTTAGCCATGATTTCCTATGGAAGGTGGATATCATGGCTAAGTATGTGAGGCCCTATCAGCAAGCTATCGCCAAACTTTGTAGGATTATCGCTGGGTTTCCAGCGATAATCTCACGTTTGGCAGTTAGCGCTAGGATTTTTATCGCTTTTGTGATAAGCGTTGCTAATAGCACGCTATCTCAGCGATAAAAATCCACGCTAGCCGGCGATAATTATCCTAGCGCTAAGTGCGCTTAGCGATAATTATCGCCGGTTGTTGCTGATATGCCCCTAAGTTGTGCAGCGCACATCCGCTTGGTCTGAGAAGCAGCCCATCGGAACTGTTTTTAGAAAGAGCATCATTCAGCATCCTTTCTGTCAGGGCTTCGGTGGGTGTTCCTTCTGCTAGCGCTGGGACTCCTCCTGTTATCCTTTCTGTCAGGGCTTCGGTGGGTGTTCGAGCTGGGACTCCTCCTGTTATCCTGTCTGTCAGGGCTTCGGTGGGTGTTCCTTCTGCTAGCGCTGGGACTCCTCCTGTTATCCTTTTTGTCAGGGCTTTGGTGGGTGTTCCTTCTGCTAGCGCTGGGACTCCTCCTGTTATCCTTTCTGTCAGGGCTTCGGTGGGTGTTCCTTCTGCTAGCGCTGGGACTCCTCCTGTTATCCTTTCTGTCAGGGCTTCGGTGGGTGTTCGCTCTGGGACTCCTCCTGTTATCCTTTCTGTCAGGGCTTCGGTGGGTGTTCCTTCTGCTAGCGCTGGGACTCCTCCTGTTATCCTGTCTGTCAGGGCTTCGGTAGGTGTTCCTTCTGCTAGCGCTGGGACTCCTCCTGTTATCCTTTTTGTCAGGGCTTTGGTGGGTGTTCCTTCTGCTAGCGCTGGGACTCCTCCTGTTATCCTTTCTGTCAGGGCTTCGGTGGGTGTTCTTCTGCTAGCGCTGGGACTCCTCCTGTTATCCTTTCTGTCAGGGCTTCGGTAGGTGTTCCTTCTGCTAGCGCTGGGACTCCTCCTAGGAGGCAGCTGTGTGATTAACAAATGTATTGTGTGAGGTTTAACTGACTTGTCTTTATTACTAACCTTCTGTTTCAGACTCTTTACCTATCGATAGTTATGATTTTCAAGACTTGAGACAGATAGAAAAAGGCTCAGAAAAAAACAAATGGGCCAGAGAGCGGTCTCATGTGCTTGTTTAGCCTGTAAACTTGTCCTCACATTCTCAATTTGCCAATATATTTCCATCTGGCCTCTGTATGCCACCTACTCTGTTCTCCACTTTTCTACCACCCTCTTTTGACCCACTGTCTTATCCTGTTTTTTAATTCCCAACGCAGGGCAGTTTGTAGAGCTGGCTTCCACATTTCGCCTGGATAGCCTGCTCCCGAGCGCAGACACACTCTCGCGATATTACCGCTACAAAGGCTCTCTAACGACCCCTGACTGCGCGGAGGCTGTGATTTGGACAGTATTGGAGGAACCGGTTGGCATCAGTCATGCACAGGTATGATGAACCCCATATCCCCCCCACTGCAACACACCAAATCGGGAACAAGGTGGAGGGCGGACCCAGTATCGAGCAGACCCTCAATGCAATGTTAGGACCAGGGATACGGGCACCGATGGGCACACTCCTGTGAATGAGGCCAGTCTGTGAGGACCGGGTAATGCTGGTTTGAAGAGCATGAGGTCCATGAAGGCGAATTAGTGAGGTTTATGGGAAGAGGAGGAGCCAGTGATAGGGATTGAGTGTGCCTCCAGTGACATTCATGGAGCATATTTATGAGAGCTTGCGTCACGTTTGCACCATGCAAAGTGGTACATGCATGAAGCAGGGCTCCGAGTTAGATTTATGAAGCCACATAAAGCCACTCTGTGTGGTTTTGAGTGGTCTCATAAATTTGGAGTAAGGCAACCCGCTGCATTGCCTTACTCTGCGCAAGGGACGTTTTCCATGGGTGTTCCCATGCAAATCACATGGTTATTGACGCATTCCCATATTAACCAAACCTGGTAAAAATGGGAATGCTCTAAAAAGATACGCCTCTCAAGGTGAGGCGTACCAAGGAGAAATGTCTTCATTCCTCCTCATTTTGAATCTGTCTGCATTCTGGAGCACACTTGGAAAGAGGAAAATACCTCTCCGGATTGCTTTTGTGCAGGAAGGTGCCCTTCCTGCACAAAAGCAATCATTCCTACAACACAGGCACCCTTGCACCATGGTGCAAGGGTGCCTAAGTTGGCGCAAGGCTGCCGAAATGGCACCAGTTCTGGGGAAAGGACAAGAATGCACCACATTGGATACATACAGTTCATTCCTGCCCGTCTCCTCTGGAGCAGCGTGGCACAGAAGGTGACTAGCTGCGCAGCACTGCGTCAGAGAGTAGATCTGCCTCATGAGGTTTGGGATGGTGAATAGGTTTTGTTCGACTGGGCAGTAAGAAGCAATGATGGACTTTGTAAGATTCAACTGAAGTGTATACTACTGTGCTGCTGCTGTGCAGTGTCAGAGTCGATGCCTGAGTGATGGTGCAATGCTTTGCAGATCTCCTCTAGTTTGCAAATACCAGGCTTGCTGAACTAAGTTATAGCTTCGCAGAGGGCTGTCCTAACAAGATATACCATTACATTTAAGATGATAAAGTCACAGTGCATGAGTGGGATTGGAGGGCTAGAGCAGAGAAACTACCTTGTCGGACAGGATCATTTTGGAGGTCGAAGAATCGTAAATAGTCTCTAGATTGCTCTGCAGGCCAAGTCTGCGCCTTGTGTTACATAACAAATGATTTGTTTATCTCCTTCCGCCAATACAGCTTAACGTCTTTGTAGATACCGCCCTCTTCACCGCCACTGGGGAAGCAAAACAGAAGATGACCAACAACTTTCGACCAACACAACCCCTGAAAAATCGTAAAGTCTTCGCCTCCAGAGATGCGACAGTTAACCGGGGAACAACATCCAGCATCAGCGTACTTGCACTGCTTGTCCTGCTCCTGACTGGCCAGCACATGGTCTATTCCTGAAGACTCCTCCCAAACTCACCTCACCCTCCAAAATTGTTTGATTGATTTTCAAATGGGTCTTACTGTGACTTCACCTGCACTTCCATACTGTGATTCTGCCTGTAATGCACTGGGAATGATTGAATGTAAATGATGTGTATAATATTATAGTTTAACATTGACAAAGAAATGTAGTTTGTTATTTGAAGGGGAAACGATTTTCAGAAATCATGGGATAGTGTTTATAAAGGAAAATTCTTGTTATGCAAGTGATAAAGCTAATGAAAATATTTGATGAGGCACATGTAACACTTTTTCCTTGTCGAAAAAATGTTCTCTCTCTCTCTCTATATATATATATATATACATACAAATTCATTATTTAAAATACTTTGCAAAAATCAATTAAATCTTTAGTATTTCTTACATGAGGTATTGGATATCGTCTTTCTTTTACCTTTTTTTAACAGAAGTGAGCTCACTCTGCCTCCAGTGGCAATTATTGAGAACTACAACTAGAAAAGTTACTGTACCTCTGTCGGACACATTTCATCGAAGAAACCGGTTTCATGGCATGCAGCTCCAGTCATATGTCTAGAATTGATCTCTCTGAAACTTTCCGCTCTTCACGGGTTCTTTATGTGGGACAAATAGGGTTGTAAGCTGCCACAGAACACATGTACTAAAGAGCTTAAGTAGGGGACCCATGAAAGAAGTGTGTGACTTACTATGTATGGGTTCGATTTATGGGCCTGATTACGATGTCGGTGAGTCCGACACCGATGACTCGTTGGTGGCAGACCCACCGACATCGGCCCCTGCGGTCCGCCTGCCGCATTACGATGCAGCAGGTGGAGGCATCTAGCAGAGGTACCTTCTACCACAATTCAGACGGGCACACAGAGGGTCAGTAATCCATACAATGAGGGCCTGCTCAGGCACTGCTGCAGGGATTACAATGTCCCTTTCGGCCTGCCCTTTCATGGCAGCTCACCCGCAATGAAAAGGCAGTCAGAAACTGACTTTGGGACGCCCTAGCACAGCCCCTTTACCCCTGACCCTCTGCTATTGGCATGCATGGTACCTGCTACATAGTGCAGAGATATTTTAAATGTGTTTCTTTTCTATTGGGGCGTGTGAAGGCAGTCACATTGTAATGCGGGCAGCGGGACCGCCGACTTCTAATCGGGCGGTCCTGCTTCCGACCGGCATCGTAATTAAGCCCTATCTGCTCAATAAATTCCTAAACATAACTTTACTTTGCAGAGAGAGTAAATGGAACAGATGGATTTGGGCTCTAATTACATTGTTGTTTAAATGGCTCTTGACAGAGTTTGGCATGCACTCTTGTAAAATTGGAGGGATGTAGCAACCCTTCAATATTTCATCATTTTTGTTAATTGTTTTAATGTAATACTTATGAATATATATATATGTATATATATATATATATATATATATATATATATATATATATATATATATATATATATATATATATATATATCCAAGAAAGAAGTGACTCAAACAGATAGATTCACCAAAGAACAAAAATATATTTCCACTACAACGTTTCAGCTTCCGCCTTCCTCAGGTAGTACAAGATGGTTTGCTCTGTGGCTGCACAGATGACAGCTGAATTTTCAAAAAGCATCATGAGTGAAGATTCCATTTGGAATGTGGAATCAATGCAGTCCAGAGAGCTCTTGAGATATGCAGTAATCAGGTTGTGTTGTCAGTAATGTTCAGTCCATCTGGATGCAGTGATTTTAAACGGTACATCCAGAAGTTTTCCCTGGAGTCCAGTAGTTCTTCCTTTGAAACATGTTCCACGGGGAAAATCTTCAAATCTGATAGTGAATGATCCACAAGGTTAAAATGATTGGCTACAGGCTGGTCAATTTTCTTATTAATTATTGCAGATTTGTGGTTCCTGAATCGTGTACGGAGGTCATTCACTGTTTGGCCTACATATTGCTTTTTACAGCTTTGTCGTTGGCACTGAATCACATAAATAATGCATGTTGAGCGACATGTAAGATGCTGCCTTATTGCATAGGTCCTTCTCGTAACAGAACTAGTTGCAGATGATGTTTGTAAAAGATATTCACACGTGATGCACCTTTTAGAGTCACAGCAATGAACCCCTGCATTTGTTACAGCTTGCTTGAGTTCAGCTCTCACAATAAGAGATCGTAAATTTGGAGCTCTGCGGTAAGCAATGACTGGTGGTTTTGGAAAAACCTTTTGCAATTTTTCACAAGTGGACAGTAAGGGAAATGTTTTTTGCATTATATTTCTGTAGTTAGGAGCTGATGGATGATAGTCCACTACAAATGGAGTTCTATGAAGGACCTATGCAATAAGGCAGCATCTTACATGTCGCTCAACATGCATTATTTATGTGATTCAGTGCCAACGACAAAGCTGTAAAAAGCAATATGTAGGCCAAACAGTGAATGACCTCCGTACACGATTCAGGAACCACAAATCTGCAATAATTAATAAGAAAATTGACCAGCCTGTAGCCAATCATTTTAACCTTGTGGATCATTCACTATCAGATTTGAAGATTTTCCCCGTGGAACATGTTTCAAAGGAAGAACTACTGGACTCCAGGGAAAACTTCTGGATGTACCGTTTAAAATCACTGCATCCAGATGGACTGAACATTACTGACAACACAACCTGATTACTGCATATCTCAAGAGCTCTCTGGACTGCATTGATTCCACATTCCAAATGGAATCTTCACTCATGATGCTTTTTGAAAATTCAGCTGTCATCTGTGCAGCCACAGAGCAAACCATCTTGTACTACCTGAGGAAGGCGGAAGCTGAAACGTTGTAGTGGAAATATATTTTTGTTCTTTGGTGAATCTATCTGTTTGAGTCACTTCTTTCTTGGATATTTTATTTCTTTGTGACTCATTGTATCCTTTGGGATCCAGATTTTTGCCCTGGCTGGCTGTTGTTTTCTTGTGATCCTTCATCTTCAAGTATATATATATATATATATATATATATATACACTGTTGGACCTATATCCTAGTGGTAGCTTGGCTCAGGCCAACAGGCTTCCATTCCCTCAGGGCATCTCGTGCTTGCATCACACTCAACTCACAATCCAACGCAGCACCTCTTAAAAATGACACTACACCGATTAAACTTCAAAAGTCACCTGAAGTCTTTATCTTATTCTTCTCAAACCGGGTTATTCGGGATCACTTCACAGGATACAAACATTTCATCATTTCACAGGATACAAACATTTCATCGCATTTTAAATAGTCAATACTTGTACATATGTAATTTTGCACAACAACTACTTTTCATAACATTACAAATGGTCATCTAGCATGCACAGGCCTCGCCTGCCAGATGGACTCCCTAATAGCCACCACCTCCCATGACTATCTTGTCTTCAACAACTAGCTGATTTTCCTCAGACACTGACGAGTCAAAGACCAGGCGGCTGGCAGTTGCCTAGGGACAAATATGCAGTCTCGGGAAAGGTTCGCTGTCACCCACTGAATTCCCTACTGCAGTACCCCCCAACCCCTCACTGTTCACCAAAACTCAGGTTGCGGTTTGACCCACTTAGGCACAAAAAGCTCTACTTCCTCTGCTGCCATTACACGTGGAATTAGGACCAACAGTCATTATTTTTAATCTGGGCCCTCGTTTCTCCACTACCCAACACTCGGGTTTACCTGGGTATGTCTGTTCGTTCATACGGACACTCAGTGCCTTGATGTCCGCTCTTTTCCCTCCCTCTGATTGTAAGCCCCACTTACAGAGTCTCGAAACTCCTCTTCTCCTGTCGACGGGCGACGAGAACCCACCTCCTTCAGGTAGGCGGAGCTCGCTGGGTCGGTGAAGTCCCCACAGAGGGAAGATGCAAACGAGGCCCCACTGACCACCCGCCTTCCACCAGGGCTACCTTTCAAGGGGGGGGGCTGCTCTTCGGATGGGAACCACTTTGGCGGGGTTTCAATCCCTCACTTTCACCCCTGCTGACTCCGTGACTCTCCTCAGATCGGGGAAGGGTTTCCTGGCCAATCCACTTCCGCATCCACGGCTCCGGGCTCCCGCAGCCGCCAGAACAGCGCGGCCTACGGGGGCGCGGCCTCCGCCTTACTTGAATCCGCCCTCCGATGACAATGGCGGGGGCGGCGCTACTGCTGCGGCCCCGCTCACGTGATACGAGAGGTCGGCCTCAAAGCCGGAATCGCCCTGCACTTTCACACCGGGGGTTTCTCCTCAGCGGCCTCACGCGAAGCCGGTCAGCGCTTCCAGAGGGTCCCGATCACTTCTCTTCCCAGTTTCTCCGAAGTCCACGCAACACTCCCCAATAGCCACGGCCAGTTTGTCAGCCCTGGGGGCGCGGCGGTGAGTACTCTGGGAAGGGGATGCTGGCAATGTTGCTGTTAAGGACGCCGGACCCACATCACCGCTGGTAGGACAGTTAGCCAATCATTATAGTTGGAGCTAAATCCCCTTTTCAGTCGCCAGGGACAGTGGGCAATCACTAGTGCCAGCTGGTCGGGGGTTCCCACGTTAGCTATGAGGGACAGGTGGTTCCGGTTGGCTTCTCTCTCCTGGATCCCAATCTGCCAGGATTCTGACCACCTTGGGGCTCCCAGGAAAACGTCCTCCCCCACAGACTTGGGCCGTGTTCAGGGACCGGTCAGAAGGTTGGGGTTGGTATCAGCGGAATTGGAAGTCACGCAGACCCTAGAACCTGTCACTTCCCTATCCAGTGCCGCCACCTCCCCACACAGGTGCCTTCCTCCTGACTAACTGGCCGCCCAGCTCTAATCTAAAATGGCCGCCCTCCTGTCATCTCTATTTATCACCTTGGGCCTGACTTGCCAGAGGGGTCCAGAAGGTTCCGGAACCTCCCATGGCAGTCATGCTCCAGGTGCTGAGGTGACAGTTGGTGCCACCATTTTGTGAATCTCACCTCCCTTCTCTAGTTTACCTCAGCGGAGCACCTTGCGCCTCCCCCTCAGGTAGTGAGGGTGAAGCGCCCAGAACCTCTACATCAGCACCCAAAAAGTTTGGTAGACAGAAAAAATGAGAAGGGGGAAAGGGACAAAAATAATAAAAATGAGGAGGGAACTGCCAAAGGGCTGACAGGTCTAACATGCGTCCCCCCCAGCTGAAAGTGGGGAGAGCTACCCAACCCCTTGGGAGTCCTCTTCACTAAGGCGGAAATACCTGGATAGACCGTCAGCATTGGCGTGGTCCACTCCTGGGCGATGTTCCACCCTAAAGTCCATTCCCTGTAGGGAAATGGACCACCTCAATAGCTTGGGATTCTCGCCCCTCATTTGCATCAGCCACCTGAGGGGCCGGTGGTCGGTCTGAACCAGGAAGTGCGAGCCAAACAGGTATGGCCGCAGCTTCTTCAGAGCCCACACCACCGCAAAAGCCTCCCTCTCACTTGCACTCCACCTCTGTTCCCGGGGGAGTAGTCTCCTAGACAGGAAAACCACCGGTTGGTCTAGACCCTCGTCATTGAGTTGCGACAGCACTGCCCCGATACCGTGCTCCGACGCATCTGTCTGGACGATGAACTCCTTGGCGAAGTCAGGGGCCCTGAGAACAGGTGCCGCACACATGGCCTTTTTCAAGGTGTCAAAGGCTTGTTGACATCCCTCGGTCCAGATTACCCGTCGAGGGTGCTTTTTGGAAGTAAGCTCAGTCAAGGGGGCCACGATAGTACCGTATCCCTTGACATAGCGTCGGTAGTAACGAGTGAGGCCCAAGAAGGCCCGGACCTCTGTCTGAGTCTTGGGGGGTTCCCAGGCCATGATGGTTTCGATCTTGGCCTGGAGGGGTTGCACCTTGCCCCGACCCACCAAGTGACCGAGGTACACTACCGACCCCTGCCCGATCTGGCACTTACTGGCTTTGATCGTCAGACCTGCCTGCTGCAAAGCCTGAAGAACAGCCTGAAGGTGGCACAAATGGTCCTCCCAGCTGCGGTTGAAGACAGCGATGTCATCCAGGTACGCAACTGAAAAGGCTTCCATTCCAGAGAGGACCTGGTTCACCAATCGCTGCAACGTAGCAGGGGCGTTCTTGAGCCCAAAGGGCATCACACAGAACTGGTAGTGACCCTCAGGTGTGGAGAAGGCTGACCTTTCCTTGGCTCCATCCGTCAGGGAAATCTGCCAGTACCCGGATGTAAGGTCAAAGGTACTGAGATATTGGGCAGCTCCCAACCGGTCAATGAGCTCATCCGCCCTCGGGATAGGATGAGCATCTGTCTTTGTCACCGAATTCAGTCCCCTGTAATCCACACAGAACCGGAGTTCTGGGGTAGTGCCCGGTGGGGCAGCTTTGGGTACCAGTACCACCGGACTGGACCAGGGACTACTTGAAGGCTCAATCACTCCTAGCATCTTGGTAACTTCTCCATGGATGCTAGCCTTCACCTTATCCGACAGTCGGTAGGACTTGGACTTCACAGGTGGGCTGTCCCCTGTGTCCACGTCATGGGTACACAGATGAGTCCTTCCCGGGATAAGGGAGAACAAGGAAGCAAACTGTTCCAACACGCAGTGGCAGTCTCTCCGCTGTTCAGGAGTTAGGGATGGTGATAGGATCACTCCCTCCACCGACCCATCCTTCTCTTGGGACGCGAAAAGATCAGGAAGGGGTTCACTCTCCTCTTCCTCTGACCCATCAGTTACCATCATTAAAGTGACCTCGGGTCTCTCTTGGTGAGGCTTGAGGCGGTTGACATGGAGCACCCGATGGGGCTGCCTGGGGGTCTTAAGATCCACCACATAGGTGACCTTGCCCTTCTTCTCAACCACCTCAAAGGGGCCTGACCAGCGATCCTGGAGGGCGCTAAGCTCGCCAGGTTCCATCACCCACACCTTCTGGCCAGGCTCCAGCTCCACCGGGTGAGCGTTTCGGTCATACCATTCCTTCATGACCGTTTGGCTGGCTTCTAGGTTTTCAGAAGCTTGCTTCCACAACCTAGCCATTTGGCTACGAAAGGCCAGCATGTAGCTCACCACATCCGGGGGAAGTTTTCTGGGAGTCTTTTCCCATCCATCCTTCACCAGGCTGAGGGGTCCACGCACAGGGTGCCCGTACAACAGCTCGAAGGGGCTGAAGCCCACTCCCTTCTGTGGTACCTCCCTGTAAGAAAACAGCAAACAAGGTAGGAGGACGTCCCATTTCCTCCGCAGGCTCTCGGGCAGACTCCGGATCATGCCCTTTAAGGTTTTGTTAAACCTCTCCACCAGACCATTGGTCTGGGGGTGATAAGGAGTGGAGAACCGGTAAGTGACTCCACACTCTTTCCACATAGCCCGCATATAGGCCGACATGAAGTTGGTACCTCTGTCCGACACCACTTCCTTGGGGAATCCCATCCGGGTAAAAATTCCCATAAGGGCCCGTGCCACTGCAGGTGCAGTAATGGTCCTCAGAGGGATAGCCTCTGGGTACCGTGTGGCATGATCCACCAGAACCAGGATAAACCTGTGACCGGCAGATGTTGGTGGATCCAATGGCCCAACAATGTCGATGCCCACCCTTTCAAAGGGGGTGCCAACGACAGGCAGTGGTTCCAGGGGAGCCTTCAGCTTCACCCCTGTTTTCCCACTAGCTTGGCAGGTTACACACGTCCTACAAAAAGTATCAGACGTAATCCTCATCTGAGGCCAGTAGAAATGAGGGACAAGTCGAGCAAAGGTCTTGTCTTGTCCCAAGTGTCCTGCCAAGGGTATTTCGTGAGCCAATCCCAATAGGAAGGCTCGGTAACGCTGGGGAACCACCAAGGCCCGGGATGAATCATGCACCGGAGCCTTGGGTTCGCTATAAAGGAGTCCATCTTCCCAGTATATGTGGAAGTTCCCCGAATCGTTACCCGCTGCCTGGGCTACGGCCTGCCGCCGTAAACCCTCAAGGGTAGGGCACTCCTTTTGGGCCCGACAAAACTCCTCCCTAGTAGGTCCTCCCTCCATCTGCCAGTCTGCAGGGGTAGGTAAGCCCTCCAGGGAAGTTACATCCCCTTCTGTAGACTCCGGGACCATTCCAGTCGCCCCATCCGCCTTCAGAGGTTCCGATGCCGGGGCAGGCTTCCCCCGTCCCCGTTTACTCTTTCCGGCAGCTGGTTGAGCCTTTGTCCCAGGCTCCAACCTCTGTGAATCCCCTCTTCGGGCAGTCACGGACCGAGTGTTGGCACACGTCCACTCAGGGGTCCCCAACATTTCCATGTGGGCCCTGAACTCAACCTCCTTCCACGTCGAGTGTTCAAGGTCGTTTCCCAACAGGCAGTCGACCGGCATGGCAGGGCTTATCGCAATTCGTAGAGGACCCGCAACCCCTCCCCACTCAAAGGGAATCTGGGCCACCGGATAGTGACCCTCTCGGTTGTCAGCCATCACAACCGGGTGGACTACATTGGGAACCACCTGCTCTGGAGACACCAGCTGACTCCTTACCATAGTCATGCTGGCTCCTGTGTCCCTCAGAGCCTCCACCCTCTGGGCATTGATGGTGACCCATTGCCTGCACTTAGTAGTATTCGAGGGCACCTGGGTCTTAGGAACCATCTCACAATCCCCTAAGGACACTAAGTTTAGCCCTGCCCACTCACCTCCCTTATCTTGGGGCAACTCCTCCCCGAGCACTACACTCGCCACCCCAGGGGTCTTTCCTCCAATGGGAGGGTGTGGTCTCTTGGGACACTTGGCATCCCCCTTATAGTGCCCAACCTCACCACACTCATAACATCGGACAACCCTAGGCTGCTGACCACGGTCAGGATAAGGGGGTTTGTGGGGGCCAACCTTAGGAGGGAATCCTACTCCCCTCCCTTGTGAACTCTTTTGGGGGGCCTTTAGAGAACTCCCTCTTTTTGTCTCCCCCCTCTTTCTTCTGGGGGGCGCCCTGTCCAGCCCCTTGGAAATTCCCTCCAGTCCCTTTTGACGATACCCGGGTACTCGCCCAGATATCCACCTCCTCTGCAAGCTTCCTAGGATTAGTTAGCTTGCTGTCCACCAGGTGCTGACGCAGCTCCGGAAAACATTTCTCGAGGAGGTGCTCCTTTAAAATTAAATTATACAGTCCCTCATAGTCCTTGACCTCACTGCCCTGCACCCAGCCCTCTAAGGCCTTCTTGGCATAGTCCAAGAAGTCTACCCAATTCTGGGTGGCCAACTTTTGACTGCCCTGAAACCTCTGCCTGAATTTTTCAGGGGTCAACCCAAATTTCCTCACTAGGGCGACCTTCATGATGGGGTAAGTGGTCTGATCTTGCTGTTCTAATGCTAACAAGGCATCCCTCCCCACCGGAGGCATATACCTATATAGGCCACCCCCCCCACTGAGCTTCGGGGACCCCATGGGCTCTTAGGGAGACCTCATAGGCAGCCAGCCATTTTACGATGTCATCCCCGACACCATAGCTGGCGACTACATCTTTGGGCAGGTAAGGCCTGGACTCTCTTGGGATTTCTCTCGGTATGCTGCCACCATCAGGACTGCTGGTGGTTCCAAGCTGTAGGGCTTTGAGCTCTAACTCTTTTAAATGAAGCTCATGGAGGAACCTCCTCTCCTCCCTCTCTTTTTCCAACCGGGCCAGATCCATTCTGAACTGCCTCTCCTCCCTTCGGTCAACTAGATCAGCAGAGGACAGGCTTCCCCCTGAAGCGCTACTACCCACTCTTGAGGGGGCCCTAGATCCGACGTCCATGTTGCCGCTCCCAAGGGGGAAAAGGACTTCCGATTCTTCCGGGAGGTCCAGTCCTGGTTCCTCCTCCCTTTTCCCACTAGGGTGGGCCATAACCCAGGCTCTTAAGCTAGCGTGGAGCTCTATTTTCCTCGCCCCCTGCTTAAAGAATACCTCCTTCTCCTGGCAGAATTCCTTCAATTGGGTCACCGTATATTCTTCCAGCCTACCCAACTCGAACTCCATCCTACC
Source organism: Triturus cristatus (assembly GCF_964204655.1). NCBI lineage: Eukaryota > Metazoa > Chordata > Amphibia > Caudata > Salamandridae > Triturus > Triturus cristatus. Next base: position 83,614,915 of record NC_140594.1, read on the forward strand.
AGATGGGACCCAACGCAGTCAAAAAGAACTTCACACTGGAAGACCTTCCCTAAAAAGGAAGTATAACACAGGCCAATTTTGAAAACCTCCAATCAGGAAAACAATCTGGAGAAAACTCCAGTCAAAACAATCAAGTGTAGGCTGTGGCGCGCGCAAAACTGCTAATGAGCGGATGCAAGCACAGATTAAGGATCCCACCGCTGAGCACCAATTTGTTGGACCTATATCCTAGTGGTAGCTTGGCTCAGGCCAACAGGCTTCCATTCCCTCAGGGCATCTCGTGCTTGCATCACACTCAACTCACAATCCAACGCAACACCTCTTAAAAATGACACTACACCGATTAAACTTCAAAAGTCACCTGAAGTCTTTATCTTATTCTTCTCAAACTGGGTTATTCGGGATCATTTCACAGGATACAAACATTTCATCATTTCACAGGATACAAACATTTCATCGCATTTTAAATAGTCAATACTTGTACATATGTAATTTTGCACAACAACTACTTTTCATAACATTACAAATGGTCATCTAGCTTGCACAGGCCTCGCCTGCCAGATGGACTCCCTAATAGCCACCACCTCCCATGACTATCTTGTCTTCAACAACTAGCTGATTTTCCTCAGACACTGACGAGTCAAAGACCAGGCGGCTGGCAGTTGCCTAGGGACAAATATGCAGTCTCGGGAAAGGTTCGCTGTCACCCAGTGAATTCCCTACTGCAGTACCCCCCAACCCCTCACTGTTCACCAAAACTCAGGTTGCTGTTTGACCCACTTAGGCACAAAAAGCTCTACTTCCTCTGCTGCCATTACACGTGGAATTAGGACCAGCAGTCATTATTTTTAATCTGGGCCCTCGTTTCTCCACTACCCAACACTCGGGTTTACCTGGGTATGTCTGTTCGTTCATACGGACACTCAGGGCCTTGATGTCCGCTCTTTTCCCTCCCTCTGATTGTAAGCCCCACTTACAGAGTCTTGAAACTCCTCTTCTCCTGTCGACGGGCGACGAGAACCCACCTCCTTCAGGTAGGCGGAGCTCGCTGGGTCGGTGAAGTCCCCACAGAGGGACGATGCAAACGAGGCCCCACTGACCACCCGCCTTCCACCAGGGCTACCTTTCAAGGAGGGGCTTCTCTTCGGATGGGAACCACTTTGGCGGGGTTTCAATCCCTCACTTTCACACCTGCTGACTCCGTGACTCTCCTCAGATCGGGGAAGGGTTTCCTGGCCAATCCACTTCCGCATCCACGGCTCCAGGCTCCCGCAGCCACCAGAACAGCGCGGCCTACGGGGGCGCGGCCTCCGCCTCACTTGAATCCGCCCTCCGATGACAACGGCGGGGGCGGCGCTACTGCTGCGGCCCCGCTCACGTGATACGAGAGGTCGGCCTCAAAGCCGGAATCGCCCTGCACTTTCACACCGGGGGTTTCTCCTCAGCGGCCTCACGCAAAGCCGGTCAGCGCTTCCAGAGGGTCCCGATCACTTCTCTTCCCAGTTTCTCCGAAGTCCACGCAACACTCCCCAATAGCCACGGCCAGTTTGTCAGCCCTGCGGGCGCGGCGGTGAGTACTCTGGGAAGGGGATGCTGGCAATGTTGCTGTTAAGGACGCCGGACCCACATCACCGCTGGTAGGACAGTTAGCCAATCATTATAGTTGGAGCTAAATCCCCTTTTCAGTCGCCAGGGACAGTGGGCAATCACTAGTGCCAGCTGGTCGGGGGTTCCCACGTTAGCTATGAGGGATAGGTGGTTCCGGTTGGCTTCTCTCTCCTGGATCCCAATCTGCCAGGATTCTGACCACCTTGGGGCTCCCAGGAAAACGTCCTCCCCCACAGACTTGGGCCGTGTTCAGGGACCGGTCAGAAGGTTGGGGGTGGTATCAGCGGAATTGGACGTCACACAGACCCTAGAACCTGTCACTTCCCTATCCAGTGCCGCCACCTCCCCACACAGGTGCCTTCCTCCTGACTAACTGGCCGCCCAGCTCTAATCTAAAATGGCCGCCCTCCTGTCACCTCTATTTATCACCTTGGGCCTGACTTGCCAGAGGGGTCCAGAAGGTTCCGGAACCTCCCATGGCAGTCATGGTCCAGGTGCTGAGGTGACAGTTGGTGCCACCATTTTGTGAATCTCACCTCCCTTCTCTAGTTTTCCTCAGCGGAGCACCTTGCGCCTCCCCCTCAGGTAGTGAGGGTGAAGCGCCCAGAACCTCTACATCAGCACCCAAAAAGTTTGGTAGACAGAAAAAATGAGAAGGGGGAAAGGGACAAAAATAATAAAAATGAGGAGGGAACTGCCAAAGGGCTGACAGGTCTAACATACACACATACATGTATATCCTCCACACTCTCTCTTGTGCATACACCGCTGCCACCAAACCGATGAGCAAGGCAGCTGTGCTGCCGAAACGCGTTAGATGGAGGCCGAATAAAAATAATATTCAACTGCACAAGGCGTCGTCATCCTCGGTTATTCCTGGTCGTGAGGAGTTGTGAGGAAAATTGAGAAATATATATATTTATATATAAACATACACGCACACACACACACATACACTGAAAAAACCAAAGGTTACAGAGATGTTATAGTTAGGCTCAGATTTCACTTGTACAAACCACTTATAGTTACCTGAGCTAACTATGACCTACTCCAGTATTGGAACTTACACTCTTTAGCTTGATGGTCCGGATAAAGGCAGCAAATACAGTCAGCATGAGGGTCATCAGTGTAGAGCCTCTTCTTGAAACAAGTGGCACAGGCTCTAAACAAACCCTTTTTCTCCTTACCAGACATCTTCAGGCAGGATGAATTAGTAATCAGCAATAAAGATGATAATAGTAGATGAAAATCACAGAGCTCAAAGGAGACTCCCTAGCACAACGTGCAGTAGAAAATCTAAAGGTCTAAGGTTCTCTCAGGAGTGTTCTAGAGGGTGAGAGGTCCTGATTGGCTCAGGGAGAATTTTGGTCTCTTTTACATAACGAGAGCTATGGGTTGCAGAGCGGAAATGGGCCTAGGCCTTTTTTCTGCTTTGTATTTACCTAAACATTGCTTTTTTATATACCGGGGACTCCCATCTGGACGATGGGGAATGATTCAGGCATGTGAATCTATGAAAGCTTCCAATACTTTAGAACTACAGTAACTTGTTTTCTTACACCCTCACAATGCACTGCTTATGACCTCACATATTATATCACTCATGACATGCTCAGTGACATCACTGATGACATCACTGATAATATCTCAAATTACATCTCTAATGCATTCACTAATGACATCATCCAGTGATTGTGAGTGTTTTCTAAAGTTTTCTGAGTGTTAAAGATATATAGTATGATACTACAAAACTTAAATTAGTTCACTTTCTATACTACTAATGAGTGATATTATTTCTAACATATATCATATGAGAGGCTTTGTGTATCCGTGTGTGAGTGGGTGTGTGAGTGGCTTTATGAGTGTTTGAGTGGCTGTATGGATAAATAAGTGGATGTGTGAGTAGCTTTTTGGGTGAATAGGTGAGTGTGTGAGTAGCTGTATGGGTGAGTGAGTCACTGTGTGATTGACTGTTTTGGTGAGTGAGTGGGAGTGTGAGTGGCTGTGTGGGTGAGTGATGGCAGTCTGAGTGACTGTATAGGTGACTGAGTGGCTGTATAAGTGAGGGAGTAGGTGTGTAAGTGGCTGTATGGGTGAGTGAGTAGCTGTTTGAGTGTGTCTATAGGTAACCAAATGTGTGTGTAAGTGGCTGTATGGGTGACTGAGTGGCTCTGTTGAGAGGCTGTATGGGTTAGTAAGTGGGTTTGTGAGTGGCTGCATGGGTGAGTAAGTAGCGATTTGAGTGGGTGTTTGGTTAACTGAGTGAGTGAGTGATTGGCTGTATTGGAGAGTGAGTGACTTAATGGCTGTGTGGGTGAGTGAGTGGATGGATGTGTAAGTGCTTGTATGGATGTGTGAATGGGTGTGTAAGTGGGTATGTGAGTGAGTGTGTGAGTGCACTTTTTTGACTCCCCCCTTTCTTGGAATCCGCTTGAACGATCAGCCCAAAACTTTCCACGCACAACAAGAATCAACAGAACACTTTTTGGGTTAAAGTTTAGTGAAGATTCGTCAAACGGTGCCAAAGATATAGGGAAGTCAAAAAACGATCTTCCTATGGAAACTAGTTCCTAACTATAACTACCTACTGGCGACCGCCAGTAGGTAATATACATATATTACCAACTGGCGGTCGCCAGTAGGTAGTTATAGTAAGGAGCTTGTTACCATAGGAAGAGCGTTTTTTCATTTGCCAATAACTTTAGCTCCGTTTGACGAATCCTCATGAAATGTTCAAAACTAACACGCTAGTCACTTCAGCTGCTGTCTTGAAAAGTTTGTGGTGATCTGTCAGGTGGGGCCGAGAAAAAAGGTGGGTTCTAAAATGTTTTTTCTCCATGTTAATTTTCATAAGAAACATTAGACACAGCTACCGCCCGAACTGCTGAATGGAATTGCACCAACTTTGGGAGAAAGGTAGCTGTTGGTCTAGAAAGCAAACCGTTTGTTAAATGGTGTAAATCTGTTCAGTAGTTGCTGAGAAATGTAAAAATTTCTCAGATATACAAATGAGGCTTCAGTGGCTCCACGACCCCTCCCAATCCCGTGCCTGAGATCTAATTGGCTGCCAACACTTCAAAGCAGGAAGTATTTGTAACCATCTTGTGACTCGGTTGAATTGAGTCACAAGAAAAAAAAATGAAAAAGAAAAGGGGGCAAGGTAGAAATACCCTGCCCCCTAGGGCTCTAGGAGGGGTCCCACAGGGACCCCCCCTCCCCCCAGAGCCAAAAATGCCTTTTTTTAAAACAATTTAGATGGAAGTCCAATTGAATTTGCGATTCCTGCTGAAAATGAAAAAAAAACACAAAGGGCGATCTGCCGGGGCAATTAGAAATAATGATGGAGGTGCCCGTGTGGGGCCCACGCAGCCCCAGGGACTGCCACCTCCCTGGGACTGAATACAAGTGAAATGCGAGAGGGGGGTACGCGGTCTCCCTGCAGCCCTGGGGACCGCCACCTCCCTGGGGCTTTTAGATTTTCATGTGGGGGGGTCCAAACTGTATTTTAAATAAATGGGAGGGACCCGGGTGGCCCCCCTCCTGGGCCATTCTAAGCCCCGTGGCAAGCCCTATTCTAGGAAGGAGGGTGGCCATGTAGCCTTCCTGAAGCCCTACATGGCCCTACATGACCCTGGGGACCGCAACCCCTCAGGGCTGGCTCCAGCAATGTCCTGGTATGCCCATCCCCGGGACATTGCAGTTTGCTATGACATAGCGGGAGCACTTGCCATAGCAAACAGTGTACTCCGCTTTGAGCAAGTGGGAGCATTTTGCTCTCGTTTGCTCAAAGCGGAGCACACTTTGCTTTTTACACACAGGGAGCTGCATGTAAGCAGCTCCCTGCATGTAAAAAGCAATTACGGCTCCCGCAGGAGGTGGGGAGTTGGCGCCCCCATGGTCCCCAATGAGGTGGCCATGCCACAGGGGATGGGGTCCCCGAGGCCGAAGTTTGCCCGGGGAGGGAAGCTGCGCAGGCCAACCTCACCATTAAAAAAAATATATATTAAGGTCTGGCACTGGGGGATGGGGTCTACGGGGCCGAAATAGGCCTGGGGATGGGAGGCACACGGCCCCTCTCCCTTTAAAAAAAAAAAAAAAGTATAAAGGCCTGGCGCCAAGGGATGGGGTCTGAAATCAGCCTCACCCCCTCCATTTTTTTTTTTCAAAAAAGGGGCATGCCCTGAGGGATGGGGTCACCAGGCGGCCCCCCTCCCTTGGATTATTAAAAATCATTATCAAAGGACGGGCTCCAGAGTATGGGGTCTCCGGGGCAGAAATTAGCCCAGGTGGGGCACCACGCGGCCTCCCTCCTGTTTTATTTTATTTTTTAAAAATGGGTCAGGCCCCTGTGGATGGGATCCCTGGGGCCCAAATGGTCCAAGGAAGGGCGCCCATGCAACCCCCCTTCTGAAAAAATAGAACAAAAATTAAAAAGCCGGCAACTCACCAGAGGCCCCATGCCCTTTCTCCACTACTCTGCAAACACGCCACCTGGTGCACTCCTGGTTGGGGGATAACGTCCCCTTGACTGCTGATGGTCCTTAGGGGCCAACAAGAACTCATGTTACCTCCAGGAAGTCCCACACAGTGGGATTGCTGAGAGGTGATCGGAGGCCCCCTTTCTCTACCACTCTGCAAACGTGCCTCTCAGCACACTGCTGGTGGGGGATGAGGTCCTCTTCTCTCCTTAGGGCCTCAGAACTAAAGAGGACTTCTTCCCCCAGCAGCAGTGCGCCAGGAGGCGAGTTTGCAGAGTGAGTCTTACTGGAGGTAACAGTATGGCTTGTTGGCCCCCAAGGACCGTCAAGAGCCAAGGGGGCTTCATACCAACTAGTAGTGCACCAGGACACGCATTTGCAGCGTGGTGGAGAAAGGGGGCGTGGTCTCCTACAAGTTCTCAGCAATCCTGCTGTATGGGACTTTGGAGGTAACAGGAGCGGTAGTTGGCCCCCAAGGACGTCCTTGGGGGCACAACTACCTCTCCTATTACCTCCAATATGTCCCACACAGCGGGATTGCTAAGAGGTCTTCAGAGGCCAGGCCACCTTCAGAGGCCAGGCCCCCTTTCTCCACCACTCTGCAAACACAGCTTGTGTTGAACTTCTGGTTTGGGGGTGATGTCCTCTTTACTCCTGAGGGACCTTAAGGGCCAAAAAAGCCCTCCTGGTACCTCCTGTAAGACCTACACAGTGGGATTCCTGAGAGCTGGTCGGAGGCCTAGCCCCCTTTCTTCAACACTCTGCAAACACGACTACTAGTTAAAAAAAACGTAGAAATTCACTGAAAAAAACAGAGTTTACAGGAATGTTATAGTTAGGAATTAGCATTTAAAAAAGCTTAGAAATTCAATGAAAAAAACAAAGGCTACAGGGATGTTATAGCTAGGAAATGAAATAAAAAAACGTAGAAATTCACTGAAAAAACCAAAGGTTACAGACGTTATAGTTAGGCTCATGTTTCACTCGTATAAAACCAGAGAAATTCAGCAGTTATAGTTATCTGAGCTTACTATAACTGGTGCCGCAGCAATGCACTGCTTATGTCCTCACATAATACATCACTCATGATAATGTAAATCCTCAGGCAACCATTCTATATAGATACTAACATGTTATTCCATATTCAACAGAGCTTGTCAACATATTAGTGAAAAACTTTATCACAATGTTTTATTATTCACATGTCTATAAGACCGACAATTAACATGCACATAAATATGCATACAATTAAACTCATAAACAATACAATCCACTCATCCACATCTCTCATAACCCATACACATACATGATATTTATTTACTAATCTCTCAGTGAGTTCAATTATGTGTATCAATCAGTGTCTTCTTATTTAACAGATCCTGATAGATATAGACAATGGCTTCCCAAAAATATACTTTCATATCAATATATGAAGAACAATAAACAACACATGGTCAAGGATCCAGAGATCAATTATCACATATGGCTGATATTAAACATGTGGCTGGAGTGCATGCTGCACTTAGAAGATCTTTCTCCTTTCTACATCTCAAATGATATCACTGATGCCTTCATCCTCAGAATTTCTGATGTGCCCACTCACAACCCAATATAACATTTCCAACTCCCACATGATCATTCTCGAATCCATTGACACACATATACCAGTACTTACACACCTACTGATTGATTCATAGGTCTACACACACATCCATTCAGTCACCCATACAGTGACTAATACATCAACTCACTCACTAATACAGCCACTGATATATCCACTCATACAGCCACTCACACACTGTCAGTCACCCATAGAGCTACTCACTCACGCATAGAGTCAATAACACAGCATTGTACTCACCTATAGTTATTCACACACCCACTCGCTTATTCATACAGATACTAATCCTTACTAACTCACCCATACAGTCACTGACACAAGCACACACTCTCCCATATAGCCACGGTCACAATCACTCACTCATACAGCCACTGTCACAATCACTCACTCACACATACAGTCACTCATATACTCCAAAACTCACCTATACTGCTTTTCACATATGCAGTTACTCACCCAGATACCACTGATACATCCATTCACTCACCGACACAGCCATACACACACTTAGTCACCCATACAGCTCTTCACAGATGCACTCACTAACCCATACAACCACTGACTTACCAACTCACACATTCATGCAGGCAGTCACACACCCCCTCACCCAACTACACAGACACTCATATACCCATACAGGTACTCAAACAACCAATCACCCATACAGCGACTCACTTACCCACTCACCAACCCATACAGCCACTTAGACACCAACTGAAATACTGATACAGACATTCACACAACCTAGTCACTCACCCATACATTCACTGTAACACCTAATCACTCATTTATACAGTAAGTCACACACCCACTGAATCATCAAAACAGGCACTCATACACCCACTAATTCATCAGTACACTTTGGTATATATATTTAACTCTCATAAACTTTTTAAAGACACTCACGGTCACTGGATGATGTCATCATTGATGTCATTTGAGAGGAGGTGGTGGTCCCTGGGGCATTAGTAAGCCCAGGATGGGGACCCATGCGCCCCCTCCTATATCTGCATAATGCTCCTGGGACCTGGCTCACCCAAGGGCCGATAATGACTGAAGCATGGGAGCCCGCACTTCTTTTTTTGTTTTACTTTCACCCGGATCCGTGGATCCCGCCCAAAGTTTACAAAAATGCTTTTTCTGGCCATGCCCCCTCCAAGAGGCCTAGTGTGTTAGGGTGTTTCTACCCTGCCCACTTTTCTTCTTTTTTTTTTTTACATTTTTGGTGGGCCTCGGTTCAACTGGGTCCCAAGATGGCTGCCAACACTTCCTGGGTGAAGTGTTGGCAGCCAACCAAATTTCGGCAGGGTTTCAGTAGTATTTTGGCCTCCCAGATATCTATATTTTTTAAACTTAAATATCTCTGAAATTATCTGAACTGATTTACATCAAATCACAAAAATCACGCTTTCTGGACCAACATCTAGCTTTTTGCTAAATTTGGTGTAATTCCCTTCTGCGGTTCGGGCTATAGTTGCGTTCAAAAAATGAAAACTCCCCAAAGACATAAAATGGGGAAAACACGTTTTGGGACCCCCTGTTTTTCTTGGCCCCCATTTGACGCATCAAACTGAAACTTTCAACACAGCACCTGAACCAAAAAGGGGAAGTTTTTGGAAAAGTTTGTGAAGATTTGTGAAAGTTCATCAAATGGCACCAAAATTATTGGCAAAACAAAAAATACTTTCCAGAGTACTTTTATCCTAACTATAACTACCAGTAGCGATGGCCAGTAGGTAAAAAAAAAAATACACACATACACACACACACACTATCTTTTACCAACTGTTTGAGATGTGTAGTAGCCCATTTAATGTGGGTGTTTATTCAAACACTATATGACTTCTTGTTTTCAAATGCTGTCTTGCTGTCTTTGCTATAGAGGCATGATCGGAGAATATTGGAATGTGTGAAGTGTACATCTCCCTTCCATGTTTGCACACTTCAATTTGCCCCTGGTCAGTGCACCTTTAAATGCAGCAGCTTTGCTCCATTATGCAGCGCTTGCTGCGGAAATCACTGCGTGTAATTTGCAGGTCACAGGTTTGATTGCTCTGATTATAGCTCAGTTGTACATCGTTAATTCGACTTTTTTTGTCCCTGAGAAATAGCATCAGCTCCTTCCTAACACGTTTAATTGCTTTACTTCAAAATTCTAGTGTGTACTTGGAAATTAATTAGATGCAGTGTTGCTGTGAAAAACAACACTTCTATTTTTATATTTTTATATTATTGAAAGATGAAATAAAAACAACGTTTAAATATCATCAACATGCCTTAAACATTATTCCAGCTGTGACACTAAACAAACACTGCCCTTCCTTGAACTGTAAAAACCCTTTAATGCTACTCTGTCATGAGACCTATAAATACCTTTCAACGCCCCAAAACTACCCTTCCCTGAACCCTGCACACCATTTACTACCCCTTAACACTACCTATCCCCGAACCCTACAAACGTTTACCACCCCTTAACACTACCCATCTCTGAACTCAACAAACCCTTTACTAGAATTTAAAGTTACCCTTCGCTGAACTCTGAAACCCCCTTGATCCTCCTTAACTCTACCCTTTCCTGATTCATAAAAGGTTTTACTACCATTTAACAGTACCTTTCCTTGAATCCTAAAATATCCTTGCTACCTCTTATCGCTACTCTCGGCCGAATTCTAAAAACTCCTTATAACCTCATAGCGATACACTTCCCTGAACCCTAAAATCTTAATTATTTCCTTAAATATTAAAGCTAATTCAGTTCTATATGCCAAACCCTTAGTTTGTACTGTAACCTTCTATCCCTAACGCCAAACCTTTTCTATTAAGCTCTTCTTCCTTTTGCACTATCCAAACTTTTATATATTTTGGGAACAAATACTTGTGAAATAATCCTTTTTCAAAGCATTTATTTTTAGAACTAATACTTAGAAGTGTCATTTTTTAAAAGTTATTTAGGCCATCCTATCTTTAAATTACTGAGGCAATAGAAATAGCAAAAGCATCCACAGTACACAGGAATAGAAAAACTAAATGTAGCGAAGCTGTGTGCACTTCCTGGAGGAATTCCAGAGGAGCTGCCATGTCCTTGTCTACAGAGCATAGATCAATGCTAAAATCCCACCCTGGGCCTTATTTACAAGAAAGTAACGCAGTGCAGTGCTGCAAGCCATTTGGCTGCGCCGTGCTGCGTTACTTACAGAGCACTGGGATGTGTCATATTTATAACAATATGAAGGATCCCTGTGCTCTGTCCTACGCTGGCGTACAATTGACTGCAATGTGCCAACGCAGGCACCCTTGCCCCATGGTGCAAGGGCGCCTGCGTTGCGGGAATGATTGTTTTTGGTGCAGGAAGGGACAACTTCCTGCACAAAAACAATCACAAGATGTGTGTACCTCTTTCTATGCATGCTGCAGAATGCAGCACGCATAAAAAGAGGAAAAAACAAGGAGAAATAAAAGTATTTCTCCTTGTTCTGCCTACTTACGCCCCCTTTTGGGAGGCGTAGGATTATGAAGCATTCCGAGGTTTACGAAACCATGTAAATCGGGTAATCTGGCAGAATCCATGGGTGTTGCGTGGGAACACTCATGGCACACCCCTTTCACGAAAAGTGCTGCCTGTAAAAGGGACATATTTACAAGGACATGAAAAGCCACGAAGGGTGGCTTTAAGTGTCCTTCTAAATATGGAGCACAAAATTGAGCCACCGGTGCGTCCCAAAGGGCTTGTAAATAAGCCCCTATGTTTAATTAGAGCATGTGTTTGCAGGCGGGCCTTTCAGAGCACCATGTTGAGTAGCTTCTTCTTATAGGGACACAAGATGGTCTGACAACAAAATATAGTAACCAAAGTATCATCTGAGAAAATGTTGGAACTGATTCACAAAAGCAGTTATGATTAGGGAAAGTAGCACTACAGGAGTACGTTTTACGTACTCTGACATACCGTTTTCAATCGGCTCAAAACATCCAGGGGCTTATGAATGAGCCGATTGCGCCGCCGTTGCGTCACTTTTTGTGAAGCTGATGCAGCGTAAAAAATTAACCACATTGCACCATATGAACAAAATGATGCTTCTAAGCTGATGCATCACTTTGAAAAGCCTTTCGCTACATTATACCTGAGCCAGGTATAATGTAAGCAGTGTCGGCATTCTCCCGCAGAATATGCTCGTAGAAGTGTCGGAGTGAAATCTATGAGATTTCACTGCGACACTTCTAGGACACCACTGCGTCAAAATGTTTCGCCTACCTCACAGCAAGCATACGACTGGCGCAGGCCCTTTCACATGGGGTATGCATTGCTGGAGTTGCGTCTGTTTTCAGACACACCCCAGCAATGCGCCACTTTTGCCCCTACATATATGTCAGGAATACTGACAAATCTGTAAATCCTAGCGACATGGAGCGCGGTACAGTAAATACAGTGCATCCATGGTATCGCAAGATGTGCACACTAAAAAGTGTTGCATCGCTGTTTTCACGCAGCCATGCAACACTTTTCATAAATGAGGCCCCCAATCCCTTATTGGTAAAAGTACCCTTTCTGTTTGCATTAATTGTATATAGATATTCCCTGAACATTCACATTTTATTCAGATTTTAGCTATTTTGGGATTAATTCACAAAGGCATGTAGGTGTACGTGAATGAGTAGTTTAGCCATACTAATTTACGAATGCCAAAATGCCCTGGTGAGTAAGCCCCATAGAGTCCCTGATATATCACCACATTTGATTCAGTAATAGGCCTGTGCGGTGAGCTCTGTTCGTGGAGTTTGTGGAGTTTTTCGCACTCCGCGGAGCACCTTGAGTTTTTCCCTCGCTCACCAACGTTAATTTGGCGAGCTTGAGCGAGGAAAATCCAACACCAGATCACCTCCCAGCGAGATTTCTCAATGCGGGCAGTCGCGGATGGCTGATACCGCTCATTTTGAGAAACCTCCCGTTCACGTTAAGGAAGCTGATGCTCAAGTACAACATCTACTCGAACGGCAGAAAGAAGCAGCACCCTCTTGCACTGTGCATGGTGCAGTTCGCACTGATTTTGTAGCGTTGCACAAACACCTTGTGCTAAAATCAGCGTGAATTGCGCAACCTAACGCACTCCGCCACTTGTGGAACTACGTGTATTGTGTGAGTTTTTTGTCACTTTCTGGAGTTTCGTGCAGTGGAACTCCACAAACTCCACCCAGGCCTATTTAATAATAGAAAATCTACACCCAGTGGGAGTATGTTTTTGTTAACAATGTTTAGGACACAACAGTATTGTCAGATGATATTTTTGCTAATGATATTGCGCTTCTATTTCCCCTCTGTCACTTTGTTGGGTTGGCTACCCTTACTACCACCTCTGTATGAAGTTGACACCACCATTTTTCTGAGGGTCACACAGCTTCAGTCCGCACGGCCATGCCCAGGCTCACTTTACTTGTTCTTTCGTTTAAATTCAAACCCAGAATCTTGGTCTTGACCATCTCTCTTCTTTTAGGAATCTATGTATCATCATCCTATTTCTTCTATGATTCAACTTCGGGGGAATCTATGTCTCCTGTGTGTACCAAACCCAAGAAGGTCTCATACATCACTTGCAATTTGAGATGCATACCCTTCTGCTGAGAGGTAAACCCTTGAAGGTGCTTGAAGTTAGCGTTCGCCTTGGTGCCCACCTTGTACACTGCTAGCGGAAACCTCCATGGTGAAGATGACAATTGATATCACAGCGTCTGTGGGTTTTGGGTGTCACCAGCCCTGGAGCGCACGTAATCTATCCCTTGGTGATTATCACTGTCACACTGTTGCAAGGGGCATATATGGTGCAGGTCTTGTGGCCTACAGGTCTTCCAGGAGGTTTGGAAACCTCTTCCAGCTTCTCTCTTGTTGCACCCCAGCACTTTCCTCTACCCCAAGAAGTCCAGTCCTTTGCCACCCTAACCAGGAGGTGCCATGGTCTAGAACTTTGGGTCAGGGGAAAGGCTGTCTTGTTGATTTTTATCTGCCATACACTCATTGCTTTTATCTGAGAACCTCCTGCACACAATTCGTGCCGCTTTAAATATCCTCTTGGGGGACCACTAACATCTTTCCTACCATAGCCTAAGCAGGGGCGGCTCCTCCATGTGGGCGGAGGAGTGTCGCCCCACTGCTTTCTTGCAGTGTGAGAAGCAGAAACATAAAATGGTATTATAAATACAATTTTATGATTCTGCTTCTCGCACTGCGAGAAAGCAGAAGAAGGGTTAGGTTGGGGGCGGGTGGGTGGGCGGTCCTTCTCGATGGCAGGGGAGGAGTGGCTAGCCCAATGTTGCTGGCACTGACTGTTTGGGTAGCTCCTCCATGTGGGCGGAGGAGTGACGCCCCACTGCTTTCTTGCAGTGTGAGAAGCAGAAACATAAAATGGTATTATAAATACAATTTTATGATTCTGCTTTTCGCACGACGGGAATGCAGAAGAAGGGTTAGGTTGGTTTCGGTCCTTCTCGATGGCAGGGGAGGAGTGGCTAGCCCAATGTTGCTGGCACTGACTGTTTGGGTAGCTCCTCCATGTGGGCGGAGGAGTGACGCCCCACTGCTTTCTTGCAGTGTGAGAAGCAGAAACATAAAATGGTATTATAAATACAATTTTATGATTCTGCTTTTCGCACGACGGGAATGCAGAAGAAGGGTTAGGTTGGTTTCGGTCCTTCTCGATGGCAGGGGAGGAGTGGCTAGCCCAATGTTGCTGGCACTGACTGTTTGGTCGGCCTCTGGGGCCAACCATACCAGTCTTGTGCACTCTCCATTTTCTCCATGTAGGCTGCATGCAGCCTACATGGATAAAATGGCCTCCCCATAGACGCCTGTGCAGTCGGCGTCCCAGTCAATCACAATGCTGCCATTGCAGCGTGTTGATTGGCTTAGGGGAGGGGCGGGAGGCTGCCTCCTTCCTGTTCCTGCGGAGGCAGGAAAGCAGGAGCAGACCTAGCAGTGAAGACGCAGCACCCCAGAAAGGTACGTTTCAAAAAAATATATTATTATTTAACCATGTATATCCATGAATACTGGTCTTGTGTGTTTTACAACGTACCTCTTAACACTGGAGATGTTCTGCACAAAAAGCCCCTTTTGAGAGAAATATCGTTGGTTTACATGTGTCACAGTCCGAAGTCATAAATCTGTGTGAATCCATCCTCGTTTGCAAAGACCGTTTGGTCTCTCCCACCCAGGATCTGGGTGTTAATCCCTCAGGGTTGCATCGTTTGCAAAGACTGTTTGGTCTCTCCCACCCAGGATCTGGTTATGAATCTCTCAGGGTTGCATCGTTTGCAAAGACTGTCTTGTCTCTCCCACATAGGGTCTGGTTATGAATCTCTCAGGGTTACATGGATTTGCAAAGACTTTTTGGTCTCTCCCACCCAGGGTCCGGTTAGGAACCCTTTAGATCTGCATGTATTTGCAAAGACCGTTTGGTCTCTCCCACCCAGGGTCTGGTTATGAATCCCTCAGGGTTGCATGGATTTGCAAAGACCGTTTTGTCTCTCTCACCCAGAGTCTGGTTATGAATCTCTCAGGGTTGCAAGGATTTGCAAAGACCGTTTGGTCTCTCCCACCCAGGTTCTGGTTATGAATCTCTCAGGGTTGCATGGATTTGCAAAGACTGTTTGGTCTCTCCCACCCAGGGTCCGGTTATGAATCCCTCAGGGTTGCATGGATTTGCAAAGACTATTTGGTCTTTTCCACCCATGGCCCGGTTATGAATCCCTTAGGGTTGCATGGATTTGCAAAGACCATTTGGTCTTTCCCACCCAGGGTCCAGTTATGAATCCCTCAGGGTTGCAAGGATTTGCAAAGACTGTTTGATCTCTCCCACCTAGGGTCCAGTTATGAATCCCTCAGGGTTGCAAGGATTTGCAAAGACCTTTTGGTCTCTCCCACCCAGGGTCTGGTTAGGCATCCCTCCGAGTTGCATGTTTTGCAATGACTGTTTGGTCTCTCCCACCCAGGGTCTGGTTAGGCATCCCTCCGAGTTGCATGTTTTGCAATGACTGTTTGGTCTCTCCCACCCAGAGTCCTTTATAAATTCCTCCGGGTTCCATAGTTTGCAAAGACTGTTTGATCTCTCCCACCTAGGGTCCAGTTATGAATCCCTCAGGGTTGCAAGGATTTGCAAAGACCTTTTGGTCTCTCCCACCCAGGGTCTGTTATGAATCCCTCCGGGTTGCATGGTTTGCAAAGACTGTTTGGTCTCTCCAATCCAGGGTCTGGTTATGAATCCCTCAGGGTCACATGGTTTGCCAATCAACAGCAATGACGCACTGGCCCTGCCCTGCCCTCTCCGTTTGGCAGAAAGCCAAAAATATAAAATGGTAATAAAATCCTTTTATTACCATTTTATTTTTCCAGCTTTCTGCGCAGCAGTGTGAGGGAGCAGCGCTCTTCTACTCCCATGGAGGAACCACCGTTGGGTATGAGGTGGCAGATGCAGAGTCCAGTGAGTGATAGGTGGGCCACAAGTGGATATTCTTCAGCTGTGACCCGCATTAGCTTGAAGATTATTTGTTAAAAAGCCGGAACAATAGATTTCAGGCATTTTCTTAAGCACAAGGGCATCACAAGGGGGAAAGGGAGCTTTATGACGCAGGTCCTGTGATTTTCAAGGCCACCTGCCTCTGTAGCAACATTTATGCATAGATTTTTAAAACTATAAAAGGCTTTATTTATTAATTATGAGGCAGCTCACATGGCCATTCTACTGGATGGTGCCAGATGTCAGAGCTTCTGTGTTTTATTTTCATCAGGAGTTCTTTTTTTAATACCTACGTATAGGTGGTCATGACACCTGGCCAGTGGCGGCTGGTGGATTTTGAAAGTGGTGAGGCGAAAAATATTTTACTCTAATGTAATAAGCGAGTGAAGCGAGCGAGCACGAACTGCAAAAGGAGGGTGCGCCGGGGTTCTTCCCCCGCACAAATTTTTTTAAAACAATTGATTCAAATGGTGGGTTTTACACCACATATTTATTGCAAATTGTTGAAAAAAGGAGGTTCAAATATAGCATTTTGAAGCCCCAAGTGTGAAGAAAACATTAGAATCAAATCAAAAATAAGCCCAATCCTCAAAAAGGTCTGCTTGCAAAATCACATCAGTTAATGATCACAGGCGATTAATTTTTTGATGGAAGACTGATCACGTGACAAATACCAATAGAGAGATTTTCTGCATGACCACATGCAAAATTGACCAAATATGACAAATACCGGTGGCAGTAAATGCTTCATACAATACATTTCACATACAGGAAAATAAAAGAATCTGCAATTCTGCTTGTGTAACAAACCAGTGGAAACTTACTCCCTCCAAAAATGTGCTAGGGCATATACTGAGCCCCCCAAAAGCACCAGAAACGTGCTGAAACCATTGCCACTTAGAGCGCCATAACACATCATACCGGTACTGATGGGTGAAATTATCATTCAAACCAGCTCGGTGTGAACTCGTACAACACAATTACAAAAGAGTAAAGAAAAAACGCTAACCCAGATGACATGACAATGATACCCAAGTGAAGTGACATGCAATTAATTCCCCCATTCACGCCTTATTGCTAATATTAGAAATGCATGACTCCAAAGTGAGCACAGCTTAGCGTACTTACTGAACCGACTTCACCAACAATGTGAACCGAATGCTGAAACGAACCCAATCAGTGAAACGCTAACAAGGCACTTAATTTAAACTGGTGCACGTACCCAACAAACTACTACCGCTTTTCTAAATACACCTATGACAGAATATGGTCACCATTTGGTGTAGACAACATGTACCTTCACTTTCTCTTCTACGCATAAGGTTTGGTGACTGTCCTGACAGCTCCGCATCTGCCGACCGCGCCTCCATCCCTTGACACCTCTTCTGGGAGTGCACGCGCACCTCTCTCAGAGAAACATGCCTGGTGCACCCTCCAGGACTGCGACTTGTCCAGCACCTCGCATTATGCTTACTCTCGTAGAACCCACATTGTACCTCAGCTTTTTCTGCACTTCTACGATCTTCATCGCTGCAATCTACGCAGGCCCAGAAGAAGAACAGTCCCCTGGGCCTCCAGCTCGTGTACATTATACTCGTTCACTTACCTCAAAAGCTTGTGCCTGGTTAAGTCCCATCTCATCTGGTCGCGTCATCTCCTGTGGACCTGCTTTAGGGAGTTCGCTCTCCAGACCAGATTCCCGCATGACACAGCAGAGCATGTTCACACGTCCACAGTCGTGATACGTCACCAGCAGGCACACCGGTCCTCGGTATAGAATATGTCCCCTTGTGACAGGGCATGAACACTTGCCCTCCGTCTGAAGCACCTCCCCCTCACCGGCCCTCTGCGGACCACAGTGCATGCTCTGTTGGAGGGGGGAGAGATACTCAATACTTGTGATATACATCCAGGTCGCGCACATTAGTTCTCGCTTCACAAAAGTTCCACTGTTGTGATACACCTCTAGAACAGACACGATACATGTTCGTGGTAACTTATGAAATGTTTCAGTTTCAGAGAAAAAAGAAGGATTAACTCAGCAGTAAACTCGATCTGCGAACATCGTTTCTCGACTGTGGTTTACAAAAAGGTATCCAAGTCAATTAAATATTTAGCGTATTAATGGAAAGCATGCCCTGCCAATTTTGAACGAAGATAGATATCAGCAGCTAGTTCCCTGGTTTTCACGAACTGCGGCAACCGGATCCTGGGGCTTGGGAAGCATGCCTCGGACCATCATTACCAAGCTCTAATTGAGGGCAGCAGAACTGAACTGTCAACTGTTCGCTTTCTGTTTGCGCCTCAGCAGCGCGCTAATCGCTTGGCCATGACAATTATAAAGTAATCCGTCCGCCACCAAAACGATGGCTGCTGGAAGGGCATTATACTTTTCAATTAGAGGCAGGCACCAAGGAGGGGTGTTGAACGTTATTTTTTTTTATTAGATGTGAGATAAAGACCATTTCCAATTCTTTCCTTCTACAGAAGCCAGCAGCACATGATGGCGCAGCCGCGCAGGTGCCCTGTATCAACATACCCGGGTAGGCCCACCCTTTGAAAGTACACAATGCGAGATCCCAATTGTGTGGGGAGCGCACAGGCGCGGACTTCCTGATCAATCTACCTGATAGTTTAGATAAGTAATGTTCTCCCAAAGTATGTGTCAAACAATCATTCTCAGTTCTAAACTTCGGCATTAAAACCAAACCTACCTTACCGCCGGCGCCGCCTCCGCTCCTGGCCGGTGTGATCAATTGATGCAGCCGGGTCCTGCCAGGAACAGGAAGCAGCCAGCAGGCAGCCTCCTTCCCCGGCCCTAAGCCAATCACAACTCTTCAATGGCAGCGTTGTGATTGGTGAGGCCCAGCTGAGAACACCCCAGCCGGGCCATTTTCTCTATGTAGGCTGCATGCAGCAGCCTACATAGAGTAAAATGGGGAGTGCACATGACTGCTTTGTTCGGCCCTGGGGCTGACCAAACAGTCAGTACCCACAACAGTGGGCAAGCCACTCCCCCCTGCCCTCGAGCAGGACCGCCCACCCGCCCTCCCACAACCAGGCACTCCAGGCACTTCTGATTTCTCGCGGTGCGAGAAGCAGAAACATAAAATGGTAGTTTTACCATATTATGTTTCTGCTTCTCGCACTCTGAGAAAGCAGGGGAGCGACGCCCACACGCCCCTATGGAGGAGCCGCCACTGCACCTGGCAAAAATGAAAGAAGAATCCAGTGAGGCCCAGCATCTGGTTTTTGACCCAGGCCCTGAAAAAACTTCTAACAGACCTGTGAAGCTTGCTTAGTTTGGTTATACTCTTAGACTTATGTTCAGAGCATTCACCAGTCTCAGGCCCTGGACTCCCAGGATGCTGCCACTATAATATATACTTTTGAAGGCTCTTTGAGTGATGACATGTGCATTTGCAGATTTTATGACATGGTGGGCAGATAGAGGAGTGATTGTTATTGCTATTCTCATATTAGTTTGCCTCAGAAGGCCTGGTGGAAGGTAAAAAGAAATTTGAAATTGGTCACAGAAAATACTGGGATCTAGTGGAGCTCCTACAGGGGTGATTTAATGGGGTTTGGAAATTGTTAGACCAGGTAGCCTTAGGGTGGTCTTCCCCCAAACGTTTTGCCTTCACCCTTCCTATTTTTGCTGATCTTGTTTTTGCTGACCTTAGAACTCTGTGCACTTCACTACTGCTAACCAGTGCTGAAGAGCTTGTGCTTTTTCCTCTAAACGTGGTAAATTTGGCTTATACCCACACATTTAATTTACTTGTAAGACCCTAGTAGAGTGGCACCCTCATGTACCAAGGGCCTGTACATGAAAAGCCATTAATGGGCCTGAAGCAGCTTGTGCCACCCACTTAAGTAGCCCTGTAAACATGTCCCAGGCCTGCCATTGCAGCCTCTTTGTGCAGTATTAAACTAACATTTCAACCTGGAAAAATTAACCTTTTACCAGGCCTCAACCTTCCTATTTCATACATATAATACATACAAGTTACCCCTAGGGTAGGCCCTGAACAGCCCAAAGGGAGGGGTGCTGTGTCTTTAACACGCTGGACATATACATGTATGTTTTTCATGTCTTGGTAGGGAAAAACTCCTACATTCATTTTCGCTACTGTAAGGCCTACCTTGCCCATAGAATAACATTGGGTTACCTTATTACATTTAATAAGTTATAACTTTCAATTGGGAGAAGGTAGACAGTTTGGTGTCTAAAGAATTGTAATTGAAGCCCTCTTTAATGGGGAAGTCAGATTTTAAGTCACAATTCTAAAAAAAAGCCACTTTTAGAAAGCTGGCATTGTCTTGCTGTAATCATTTGGTGCCTGAAGCCTCATTCCTGGCTGACATTATCTGGTGTACCTGACAGTTGCTCTTCCTGTATTGCTTCCAAATAGTGCTCAAAGGGAAGATAGATGTTGCCTATTGCTTCCAGATAGCGCTTAAAGGGAAGATAGATGTTGCCTGGATGGGCCACTCTGACTTAATGAGTGGGAGGAGCTGTGACTTGACACAAATGCACATCAAGAAGGCTCTACCTGAGCACTCTCACAAACGGGGTGTGTCCCCAGATAAGCTGGGGCAAGAACAGGTAGGAAGGGGATGCCTGACACCTCATGGGGGTGGGAGTCTCTAGAAACTTATCCTACTTCAAAGTGGGCACCAGGTATAAATATTGGACCTCAGACCCCAACTCTTCAATATACATAGGGACCTGAAAAAGACTGAAAAGAAGGACTGTTGTACTGCTTGCTGCAAGGAATGCCACTATGCTGCCTTGCTATGCTACCCTGTTGCCCTCCTGTCTGAGTGAGTAGGACTGGACCTGCATCTTGAACCCAGGGCCACCAAAGTGACTCCATGAGCTAGTTGGCTGGTCCCCTGATCAGAATGCTCAGGGATAAAACGGACTTACTCCATCTTGGCAGTTGTGAGTCCTGTTCTCCCAAGTGGTGCCACCAGAGTCCTCCTGACCCCTTGGAAGTTGGCCTGGAGCTGCATTGCCAGCCCAATGGGGTCCTAGCTGAACCGACATAGTGTGACATATTGCCTCCCAGAAACTCTGCATCGGAGCCGCTATGCTACATGTCGCCGCCCAAAAACCTCCGAATCGGGACCGCTGTGCGACGCAACCCGACTCAGGACTATGCATCAAACCCCTCAGCTTCATTGGAAGTGCCGCTGCATGACACATCCTTGATGTAGGTCTTCACTTCGCAAGCCCCTCGTTGATGGCAGCCTTGATAACAAAGGAGGACTGCACATCGCAAACCCTGCAGTTTCTGCAGAACAAGAACGTGTGCAACGCATCCTCGGTGGCAGTATCCTGCATCACCTTCATTGCAGCTCCTTTGTACTTCCACACCAGGGCCTTGCATCACCTCAGCTTCACGGCACATCCTCGATGAAAAACCTCGCGTAGTTCTGCAACCAGGTTTTAAGGTAGTCTTGTTCAGTGAGCCTAACTGGGTCCCTTTAGCCAACCTGTGCTCCATCGTGGTCAGCCTGAACTTGTGACTTTGTCCTAGGCCGGCATGACCAGATAACCACAGCTGGCGCTTTGCACTTTGTATCGCTATTTTCACTTAAATGTTAAAACTGCACATCTTCTGTTCTACTGATTGGATTTTTGTAATTTTAGTCTTAAATTATTTATTACATTTTACTCTTTTTGTCTTGCCTTTTATTTTATTACTGTTTGAGGTGCTGCATAAATACCTTACACGTTGCCTTTAAGTTATGCCTGACTGCTCTGTGCCAAGCGACTTGATGGTTAGCACAGATTCATTTGGGGTTTGCTTGTGACTTCACCCTGATAAAAATTGTGGTTGCTGCTTGAGTAGGGTTTCACCAGCCTCAACCAATAGCCCAATTTCTTACAGAAATATACATATACAAAAACATTTAAAAAGATTATCAGCTGGCATGATTGTAAATAATTTAACAAATTTGCTTGCACAATGACAGATAGCCACTTAACAGAAATGATAAGGTTTTTTCTCATTTATAAGCAGTTACATCTGAAAAAAGGAAATGTGTGGTCTTCAAATCTTTTATTCTTAATATAGTATTCTACTATTTTTTGTTATTTTTTTCCAGCCAAATAAAAGATATCACAATATACAACTATTTTTTGTTTAAACTGACACAGTCACAAACGACAATTTTTGACTTTACATTATAGTACCTAATAGAAGTCGAATGTCCACTGGTTTTTGTATATTCCCCCAATTTAGCTTAATCTCGCCACATTGGTTGCCTTCCTGAGTTCAAGAAAACCACAAACATTGACGATACAATACCTGTTATTTGAGCCAAGCCGTGGAACCCGTTGCCAATGATCTGTGACCTGGAATGATGTAAAGACCTGGCTGTTTGTGAACTAGGGGCCAGATGTACAACCAGTTTTTGCATGCGCATATGTGTTTGCGACCCGTTTGTGCATGCAAAAACCTACATGGTCAATGTAAAAGCACTATTTTGCGACTCGTAAAAAATTGTGACTCGCAAAATAGTGTTTTGCGACTCGCTATTAGGAAGGGGCATCCCCTTCCTAATAGCAAGTCCCTAGCCATGTATGAATGTTTTGTGACCGCAATTGCCATCACAAAACACTCGCAAATGACGACCCTCTTCAAGAGGACCCCTTCCCTTTTGTGACTAGCTCTAAATATATGTTTTAAGGACAGGCAGTGGTCCCAGGGACCACTACCTGCCATTAAAAAATGAAACAAAAAGGTTTCATTTTGTTTTTTTTAATGCATCCTGTTTTCCTTTAAGGAAAACGGGCTGCATTTAAAAAATAACTGCTTTAATGCAAAGCAGTCCCAGACATGGTGGTCTGCTGGGCCCAGCGTGTTTGTTTTGCTGTTTTTTTGCAGTTTCATATAGTGCAAATTTGAACCAAAGGTACTGGACTGCACTGTACATGAGCACAATTATGCAAGCATTACTAGAGGGGCTTTGGCTCCGACATATTTTGAGAGCCAGGAGTACGTTTTGATTGGATAGAAGGTGTGTGCTTCCACAAAAAAGTACTTGCCCTCCACACAGCTGTGATCATTTTGTTTGCTTATCCAACTGTCTGAGCTTGAACTTTCAGGAGCACACATGCCATTGTAATGCTATTAACATGTCTTAGATAACTAGATTTATGTTTTTTTGCTCTGGCAGCAGTACAGATTGGTGGAGGGCAATCGTTGACCTACATGGATGTTTAGGTCTGGTTTGACAATGCAACTGTAATTTGACCTTTTAACCAATGTCAATATTATGCTGCAGCCTTTTGCTTCTACACAAATACTTATCTATTTCCATGCTTTTTACTTGAAATGCTTCACATTACCACTCAACATTCCTTTAAAGGCAAACTAATTGGCATTGCCAATTCTTGATTTTTGTTAGGCATGGGGAGATTAAATGATTTGCTTAGAATCATAGAATATTATCTACTGGCGGTCGCCAGTAGATAGTTATAGTTAGGACCGTGTTTCCATAGGAAATCCGCAACATTGTATTTGGAATAACTTTGGCGCCGGTTGACGAATCCTCGTGAAATTTTCAAAATAGGTGGGGCGCTCCGCTCCGCTCCTACCCTGAAAGTCTCGGGGGGATTTGTGAAGCGGGGGCTGAGAAAAATGGGGGGTCCCAAAACGCATTTTCCCCATGCAATTTTCCATAGGGACCTTTAGTCCAAGGTACAGCCCGAACGGCTGAACAGAATTACTTGACATTTGGCAGAGAGGTAGTCCTCAGGTCAGGGAAGAGCCTTTTGCAGGTCTGGTGTCAATCTGTTCAGTAGTTCCTGAGAAAATCAAAAGTAAAATCATATATATATGTGGGCGGAGCCTAACCACACATCTCATCCTGAGATCTGATTGGCTGTCAGCACTTCATCCAAGAAGTGTTGGCAGCCTTCTTGGGACCAATATACATGATAGCACCTCATTAAAAAGCATTGCAGTTAATAGAAGGTTTTAAGACTTTAGTTACATTATAAATCATTTGTTGATGGTACAATACTCATTTTAGGAATTGTGGTATGTTCTAAGGTGATTTCACCATGTGAAAAAGCCTTCTGCTGGGATGTCATGATTGAGAGAAAAATATTTTCTCATGCTTTTCCCACAGAGGTTTGGAAGGTGATCTATAAGCTAAACTTAGAGCTTATTTTCTGTAAATTCACATTATCTTTCTCAGTCATGTGAGAATGAAGTCTGACATTCTCAGTAAAACATGTACATCCAACAAGGGCAGAGACTGTCAGTTGATTCCTTTGTGTTCTACTGCAGCTTCCCAGAGTGTTCCAAAGAACAACTAGAGCGCTAACAGTCCTACTTATGATAAACATATGGCACACCTGAAGCCATCTTGCTTGGATTAAAGTGGTAACTCTTAAAACATTTAATTTAAAAAGGAACAAAATGAGGGGGTTCATTTTTCTATAAAAAGTATGATTAGTGCTGCAGAAAGAAAAATTAGGGCACATTTTGAGTGACTTCTCAAATCCTCTTCTATTTCATTAAAAAAATTCTGACATGCAGACTGAAACATGCACTTTCAATACCAGCAGCAGTTTTCCCTGGTGAGCAGTAGCTTTACTACAGTGATCTAATGAGCAAAAATAGTGCTAACATTCTGAATTTATGGCAAATGTGTGACACATCTGAATGCCTTCTTGATGGAATCAAAGTAAAAAACTGAAAGTATTTCCTACTGAGGAGACTGCAGGAAATGAGGAAATTAGGAAACTTCATAACAAATAAGTCTCCCAAGATGGCCACCAGAGACAAAAGAGCCCAAATGTAGCCCAAATATCACCCAGATGTAGCCCAAGTATAGCCCAATGACAATGTCCCAGAGTGTTCTTGAAAACAACTAGAGCGCTTACGGTCTTCATTATGACAAAAGTATGGCACACCTGAAGCCATCTTGATTGGAATAAACTGGTAACACTTAAAACATTTAATTTAAAAAGGAACACAATGAGGGGGTTCATTTTGCCATAGAAATTATGATTAATGCTGAAGAAAGAAAATGAGGGCACATTTTGAGTGACTTCTCAAATCCTCTTCTATTTCATTAAAACAATCTGACATGCAGACTGAAACATGCACTTTTAATACCAGGAGCAGACTTCCATGGTGAACAGTAGTTTTACTACAGTGATCTAATGAGCAACTAGAGTGCTAATATTCAGAATTTATGGCAAATGTGTGACATATCTGAATACCTTCATGATGGAATCAAAGTAAAAAACTGAAAGCATTTCCTACTGAGGAGACTGCAGTACATGAGGAAATTAGGAAACTTCAAAACAAATAAATCTCCCAAGATGGCCACTGGAGACAAAAGAGACCAAATGTAGCCCAAAATCACCCAGATGTAGCCCAAATATAGCCCAATTACAGAAGTGTGCAAAACACTTATTATTTTGTGTTTTTGCAGTGTTATATAGTGCAGACTTGTCAGGTATTGGAGTGCTTTACATGAGCATTGGTTACATCACACAAGAACAAATTAATTTTGGTTGTAGACATGGGGAGACTAAGTGATTTGACCAGAATCACAGAATGTCGAGCTGAAGCAGAAACTCCAACCTGGTTCCCCAGTTGCAAAGTCTGCAGTTCTGGAAGTAACACCACATCCTCTCCCCTAAGTGCAACATTTAATAAAGTGGTCAACTGGATAAAAAAACATAAAGATTACAAATAATTTAAAAGTGCTTTGTCGCTATTTGAAAACTCAGAAAATATGTCCTTATTTTAGTCTTTTAGAGCACTAACCATAATTTTGATGCCAATAAGACCCTCTCATATATGTAATTTCTAAAGGAAATGCTCTAGGTATTACACTTTTGATTACATCAAGATGACGTCAGGCGTTCCACACTTTTGTAATAAATATAGAATGTTAGCAATCTAGTTGTTCATTAGGATACTGTTGAGAGGCAGAGGCCAGGGGCACGGACTCTGAAAAATGAAGGCAGGTAGGAGGGTGCAAAGGCAACAATTTAACCACACTGAGCAGGCAGGAAGGGCCGTGGCAGCACAACAGACTATGGAGGGCAGTGGAAAGGGGGGCAGGGGCAACAAACCAACAATACAGGACTTGCAAGAGAGGCTGTGGCAATGTAATAGACCATTGTGGGCAGAAGGAAGAGGCAATGGTAGTACAACCATACATGCCAACAGACCCGATTCAGCCAGGAAACGTCCAATGTTTTTAAGCTCAAATGGGCTTTATTTGATCTGTCTCCTGTCTACAATCTCCTCTTTTTCAATGTAACTCAAAGGGGAAAATCAATACCCCGTTTTTTTTTTCAAAATCTCCCTCTTACCAAGTTCAAAATGTTCGCAAGTATGGTACATTGGACGATGGAAGGAAATGGGGTAGTGACATGGACTTGGATAACAGAGGACAGGAGGGACATGGAGAGGTGCACCAAACTGACCCTGCAGGGCAGGCATCAGGGTTTGCAGCAGCACAATACACCACACAGGGCATGCGGGACGGGAGTGCAGCACAACAATCCATAGAAAGCAAGAGGGAGGGGACAGGACCATGCACATGGACAACAGAGAACAGAGGGGCAAGAGGCAATGGTAGCTAGCTGACCATAATGGACAGACATGAGAGAAAGCTGCAGCATAACAGACCATAAAGGGCAGGAGGGACGGATCAGGGGCATTACAATGGAACAGACAAGCCAGGAGGGAGGGAGTAGGGGTCTGCACATGTAAACAGAGGGCTGGGGGCAAGGGGGCAGGGCAGGAGCAGCAAGATAGCCATGGAGGTCAGGCAGGATGGGCACTAGAAGCAAGACACACCATGAAGAGCAACACTGAGACTGTGATGGCATACACACAGACCATGGAGGGAAGGTGGGAGGGGGTCAGGGGCAACTAACTGACCACACAGGGAAGGTGGGAGGGGCCATGGCAGCACAGAAGACCATGCATGGCAAGTGGGAGGGTTA
This sequence comes from Triturus cristatus, assembly GCF_964204655.1. NCBI lineage: Eukaryota > Metazoa > Chordata > Amphibia > Caudata > Salamandridae > Triturus > Triturus cristatus. The sequence continues at coordinate 83,642,122 of NC_140594.1, forward strand.
GTGGCAGCACAATGGCTATGATGGCAAGAAGGAGGGTGCAGGGGCATGCACAAAAGACGATGGAGGATAGAAGGGAGGGTCAGGACCTGTGCACAGACAAGAAAGTTCAGGGGAAGGGGCCTCACAACAGACCGCACGGGGCAGGCAGGAGGAGCAGTTGCAGCACAACAGACCAGGGAGGGCAGAAGGGTGTGGCAGTACAATGGACCATGTAGGACAGGAGGAAGAGGATAGGGGCATGGCATGTGGACAGGCAGGGTGGAGGTGGCAGGGACAGGTTACAGTCATCTGACAATGCTAGGCAGGTGGGAGGGGAGTGGCAGCTCAACAGAACACTCAGAGTAGATAGGAGTGGCAGGTCCATGGAACATGGTGGGCAAAAAGAATGGAGCAGGGGCATGCACAAAGACATCGGAGGGCAGGGGGAAGGAGAATAGGGGCAGCAAGCTAAGCACAGAGTTTAAGCAGGAGGTCAATGATGGGGCATAGAATTGGGCAATGGAGGGCAGGAGGAGTGGACTGGTACATCATACTAAATTGAGGGCAGTGGCAGCACATCAGACCATGCATGGCAGGAGGGAGGAGGCTAGTCCATGGATTCACACAACAGAGGATAGGGAGGAGGGGGATGGGGCAGCAAGCTAACTGTTCAGAGAAGGCGGGTATTAGGAACTTTATTGTTTTTAAAACGTGTGTCTGTGCGAACTACTTAAAATATGAACAAGTATGCAGCATAATCTCACTTTTATTCAGGAAGAAGAGGACGTTTGTGACTGTGACTCCGGGCTCACTTGGCAGAAACACCCCCTGACCCTCCACCCCCTATCGCAAAATGTAATGCCCGTGAAAAGGGTAGGTGAACACAGTGTTATATAGAACATAGTCCTGAGAGCACGATTGAAAATGAAAACTAGATATAGTGTATGGTATAAACTATGCACCAAAAAGTGTGATATAAGATGAACCGGGCGTGAAATATAATATGCAATACATTGTGCGCAATTACAGATTCATTGGAGAGCGCGAGATAGCACAGGCACTAGCGCGTGCTATGCGATATGCGCCTTGGAGTGTAATATGCACGGGGCAGTGTTGTGTAACCTAACTAGTCTCTAAAGTTGTAATATAAAATATGTGCTGGGGAGTGTAACGTTGCATATGCACTGTGACAAAGATATGGATCCCAGATTGTAATATGTATGGCATAGCACTGTGCGTGATAACATAGGCATCGAGGAAGGCACGTTAGATGGGGCAATATAACCCGTGCGAAGACAAGTGTGGCATGACATATTCACGGGGTGGTGTTACAGTGCACATGGGCTAGAGAGTGTCATAGCATATGCACTAGCTAGTGGAATACAACACAGAGGTGTGTGGCACTCAGCAGGCAATGGTGGGTGTTACACAGCATTGGGCTCTGCCAGGACCGCGCTGTGACTCTCAAGTGATGTTCGTCCCCTTTCCAGAGAGTAAAATAAAAAGTATTACACATCCGGCAGTGGATGTGTGTTTTATTAACCGTGAGGGGGGTTTCTTGCATAGTTTTGGTCGAATTTTTGTCGAATCCCCTTTGAATGGCTTGGTGTGCATGTGTATTAAATGTGCCCGTCAATAGCTACCCATGTTTGTATAAATAAACAACAAGGGTGTCTACCGGGATTAGGCACGGTAGGGCATCAGACATGTCAGAGCTTCACTAGTGGTGTAAATACATTCCACGTGGATTTATTGTATGCATAGTCGCCTTTTAATGAATATCACGCAAATCGTCATGGTGATAGGTACGTACGGTTTGTCCAGCATGTCCTAGATGTGTCTATAAATATATATTTTTTAAAAATAATAAAAAACAGTGGCCGTGTGCAAACACGCACTATGGCACGTTTTAAATTGGGGATATAATTTCCCTTCAATACTGAGGACCCCTGGGGGCTAACTAGCCCACCAAGTGCTTCCAGTAACCGCCACTGAGCTGCATTGCAGAGAGGTGGTCCAGGCCGTGCCACTTTTTACACCTCTCTGCAACGCAGCTCTGTGGCACTTACTGGAGGTACCTAGTGGGCTAGTTGGACCCTAGGGACCCTCAGGATTCAAATGAACTTATTCTCCCAACTAAAAACGGACACAGGGCGTGTTTACACAGTGGTGAAGGGAGGGGACGGGGCCTGAGTTAACGTGTGCAAAAACGCCTTGTGGCCTGTTTTAAGAGGTAGTTTTAATCCCCCTGCCCTATTATATACTAGGGGCTTACAGAGGAGGTCATGCTAATCACAGGGGGACCCCAACGCATAATGTTCCCTAGTGTATGTAGGTGTTTTCACTGTATTCTAAGTGTCTTTTAACATAGCACTGGCTCTAGGACTGGTTAGTCAGACTCAGTTACCACCAGTATCCGTCTGAAAAAGTTGAGGGTACAGGATGATTTTGCAACAAGGCTTCTTTCTGGTCTTCTTTTTGTTCTTTCTGCATGTTATCCTTCTTCCTGCACTTTTCTTCGTCTTTGAGGACTTCTGTTGCTTCTTTATGCACTTCTTTTTTTTCTTTCTGTGCATTTTTTCTTCTTTCTTCACATGTCCTATCTCTGTAGGCATAGTTAGAAATTAGCATTTAAAAAACCTTTGAAATTCACAGAAAAAACCATAGGTTTCAGGCACGTTATAGTTAGGAATAAGCATTTAAAAAACCTCAGAAATTCACAGAAAAAACCATAGGTTTCAGGGGTGTTATAGTTAGCTGGACTTTTCACTTGTACAAAACCATTGAAATTCCCCTGTTATAGTTAGTTCAGCTAACTATAACTCGCGCGCCCGCAATGCACTGCTGATGACGTCACATATTACATCACTCATGACATGGTCAGTGACATCACTCATGACATCACTGATGACATCTCAAATGACATCACTGATGACATCACTGATGATATCATCCTTGTGATAGAGTGGCAGACCTCCTCTCACCCTAATATAACCTTTGATACACACATTCAAAAATAGAGACTAACATTTTCAAAACAATGGACATACCAATACCAGTTATAACAACCTCTTCAGTAATTCTAAGTTCCACATACACATACACTCATTCACCAACAGTCCTATACAGTCACTCATACATGTACTCACTCATCATATGTACTCATACACCTATACATCCTGTTACACAATGCCACTCATCCATAGAGTTACTCACACACATAGTCACTCATGCTAATGAGGAAATATGAATTTTGTGATCAGTTATGTCCCCTATCGTAGACCCCAACGGCTCCATGTGCATGTTATAAGTACATGTATGTTCCCTCCTGCTCCAGTTCTGAAGACGCAAATATATGTGCGTCCACCGTCAACATGTCCTCTGTCAGATCCACCATGAATGGGTCAGATATTCCATTCCTAAGTATGAAAGGCCACCGACTTTATGTGGTTCACTTTCCACATTTTTACAGATTCAGGCGAGTAGGCCCGAATTCTGTCATCAAGCCTTTTCCTGCCTTCTGCCTCTGAAAGCTCCAGTCTGAGCCTGCATCTGTGTCCATGAACTTTGTCCTACTCCCTGCGCGGCTAACGGTGCCTGATCCAGCCTGTCGCCTGCCAAAAACTGTATTTCACCTTCAAGATTATCTCCTCCGCTCCTTATCCGATGCATTCCTGTCTAGTAGTTTAGGTAAACATTCCTCCAGCTACCGTGCAAAGGGCCAGGCCTCGCTGCCCTCATGCAAGTAATTCATAGCCCTGTTACCATGGAATATTCCTACCCCCTCGCATCTAGTGTAGACACTTAGACGCTTGTACACGCACTAACAGTCAGTATAGTCAGTATAGAATAAGATTCTATCCTAAGAGACCTCTCTTTTTGGATAACACAGTTCTTTAAACATAGGATATTAGATATGATTTGGGATTAGGTTGACATAACCCCAGACTTCTGTCTCCACATGTAGAGCTAAATGTCAAGTCCCCTTCACCCTCTAGTTGCACGTCAATCACACGTCATGCGGCTGCGCGCGCATCTCTGCCAAATATTTCTGCTGACATTGCAGGATTCTCTTATGGATCCACCCATTTGTGACATCATGTATGATGACGTTTATTAAATTACGCCCATGTATACGCCTCTATTAGCTACGTATGCACAGTTTATCTGTATTATCAGCTGTTACGCCTCTTGCATCTGTTTCACTGTAATGTATTTTCTATAAAACTGCCTATCTGTCAATAATATATGCCCTTCCTTCCTGAACTCTCGTGGTGATGGAATAGAATGCCTACAATTCGAATTGTATTCCGCTGTATAGGAATAAAGCCTTTTAAAACCTCTAATACCACGGATTCTGCCTCTTATATTTACTGAGTTATTCTTAATAGACTTTACCGCATAAAAAATAGTACCGGTAACGAAATATTTACCACATAAATTGGCGCCCGAACAGGGACACTTTCTCATCTCACGCGCCGGCGGTGCGTTGCAGGCCCGGTCTCCTGCCACAGCTGAACGGACAAAAACGCGTATCTGCAGGATTTCCTGTATCTCCCTCCGGCCAAGCGGGGACGACTGAGGCTGCGATCAACACCCAGACGAGGCGGTGAGAAGTGCGAAGTATCCCGACCAGAGCCTAGCTGAGAGAGCAAGATCCGAGGTATACAGAGACCCACCAGGTTCCGAAGTTCCGAAGTTCCGAGTCCAGTCGAGTCGAGTCCAGTCCAGTCCAGTTTCAGTTCCGTTCCGAGGCCTTCCGTTCCGAGCTACCCGGTGAGTACCATTACCGGGGAGGCATTTAACGTGCACATAGTCTGTGCCGGTCAAGACGGGTTTGGGTACACAAATCCGGTCTGCACTGTTTTAGCAGTGTATCTGTACTGTTTAGCAGTATATATAGTATGTCTTGCATATAAATAAGTATTATTTAGTGTCAGTATTATGTCAGTAACTAGTTTTCTATTAGTTATCATTGTTCGTAAAACTGTTAAGTGTTAAATGTTTTAAGTACGTTCTATATATTGTGGTGTGAATGACTGTTCATTATTTTGTTTTCTTGTATAAAGTGTGTTCTAGTAATAAGGTCTAAAAATGCCGCTCTTTTCGAAACTAAGACAGATCAAAACTAGAAAAGGTGTACTCGAAGACGCTGTTCCCATCCCACCTAGGGACACTCCAGGGTACTTTATGTATCATAAGCATGGTCTAGATGCCGTATTATTTCTTGATTTATGGGTGGACTACACCAAAGAATTACCAGAGAGTCAGAGATGGCCCGCAGCGGGGACCTGGGATGCAGATTGCATCATGAGAGTAGAAGAAGAATTATGGAAAAAGAAAGCCAGACAGTCACAGAAAGATGCCATTGAATTATGGCGTAAAGAATCATATAGACGTACAGAAAAAGCACTCAGACAGGAAGAGAAAGGTAGGGAGAATTCAAATAAAACCCGAGAAAATCTATTACTTGAGGAAGGTACCCGAGTAAAATCAGAACAAGTAGATAGACAAAGAAACGCTCTTATGAATGGTATGTATCCTCTTCTGGCCGAAGGGTTACCTAAGGCTACCCCGGAAATACCAAAAGACTTAACTCCTCCATTGCTCCCGATAAAAGCACATCCCAAAACACATCCCAAAACAGCAAAGGACGTTTTCCTTTCTTCCTATTTAGATGACGCAGCTCCCGAGTATGCTAATGCCATACCACCCACACCGCTTGCCGTTGGTGTTCAACACCAAGAGCATCCTTCTGTGCCCCCGCAGCAACAAACTCCTATGCAAGTCCCGTCCGTTTCTACAGTTTTTCCCGCATCTACAATCTCTATCCTACGCCCAACGAATCCTTTCGTGCCTAGCACCTCAGATGGTGCTACAGGAGGTACGACAGACATGTTTGCCACACCGCCGCGAAATAAACAGACCCTTAGAGATTTAGCACTCCAACATACACCCCAACTAGCGACATCCGACATGTTTAAAGAACAGCTTGTGGATTGTAGATACGACCCAGTACCAGGTAGACAGGATAAATTGCTCATATCATCACTACGTATAAGACGAGCTACATTATATTTAATGACGATACCAGGAATGGGTGAACACCTAGACAATATATATCGCTTTGTCCAAACAGGGCAAGGTCCAGAAAGTATTAACGAAGCTATGGAATACCAGAAAGTGGATGTCCAAAGACAACTACTACGTTTTTTCATAAATTGTGTAATTAGGAATCAAGACAGACCTGGGGCAGATCACGATACCATGCAAAGACTTGCCAAATGGGGTCAGAATATATCAGAAGAGAAACATGATAGACAGGCGTATATAATCGCCATGTGTCGAAAGATCCGCAAGGAAGTAGAACGAATACATAAAGAAAGACGAGAAACAGACAGAGTGGAATCAGAAGAGGAGGAGGAGCAAGAATCAGAGCAATTAGACACAATAGCTTATGTAGGTAGAGGAAGACCCCATAATAATACCAGAGGTTTTAATGACCCGATACGTCCAATACGTCCAGAATATAATAGACATTTTCCAAACCCTATGTTAAATACAAAATCCCCTGAACACCTATTCCAAGCTGCTGATAAATTACTCCGAGATCGAAGGGGGTACCACATGCTCGATTCCATGGACGAACAAGAATTAGCCAGGTCAGCAGTACAATGGGCTGACAGTCCCGGCGAATACAATGATGATGTACTTGCACACACGTTTCTGAATCTAGACCCATACGAACAGCGCTTAGCTAGTATATACATGATTCAACACCTCCTTATATTATATAAAAGCCAACACTCCGATCCAGGACCCTTACCTGACATATTGACAGAACTACTCACGAACATATGGAGAGGGTCAGGTACTGATTTGATTAAGGAAATTCTAGAATCTCGAAACCAATATTTAAATTTCGTATGCCCAGAACACGTTCCAGTTCCCATTATGGGAAGAAAAATGTATCACATAGATAGACAGAACCCGTTACGCGAAGTGCACCCAATCAGAGGTGCCGGTGATAATTTTACACGCGTGTTTGTGTACACGCCTATAACTAAACTGGAATTATTAGAAATGAAGAAAGTAGTACCCAGCCATGACAAGGACCCAGCAGGTTTCCACCGTGAGATAAAAGACATGTTACTCATGGGAGAGTATACCTACCCCGATATTATGAAAATATTAAAAGTCCTATTACCCGCCGGTGTTTATGAGAAACTCAAAGAAAAGGAATGGGAGGTGGGAGACCAAAAGATAGATTGGACAGCATTAGAAAACGAAGAAAGGGCCCGAGCTGCAGGAGCAGGGCTTGGGGAAAAGACTACAGCACTAGCAGGATTACTAATACAGGTACTGCCACGTTTATTAACCACGAAAAAGGAGGACTGGGGTGCAATCTCAGCCTGTAAACAAAAACCAGATGAAGACACTAGCGATTTCTATTCCCGATTTGAAAAATGTTTTAGTATAAATAGTGGCATAAAAGCAAGTAGCGAGTCATATCCACATCTGTTTGTGACAAAATTAGTTGAAAATTCTCTGCTGCAAGTCAAGAATAGAGTATTGAAATTCGAAAGTACCTGGCAAGGTAATACCCCATCACAGATGCTACAGATGTTACAATATCACCACAATAGAATTAGAGAAGAACAAGAACACGAACAAAGACGTATGAAAGATACAAAAATGAAAATGCTTGTCGCACAGTCAGTTCCAGCCGATAGTCATCAAAAGGGTGATTCCGCAGGTCCTGCGAAAGGGACATGCAACTATTGTAAACAACCAGGTCATTATATACACGATTGTCCAGTCCTGAAACATAATATTGCCACAGGTAGAACGCAGGAGAGACCACGTTTACCTAGACAGGATCAGAATCAACAACAAATCCCTCAGCATGAACAACATAGGTTAGCTCCGCAACAATTAGCTCCGCAACAGGCAGCTCCACAACAGATCGTAGCACCACCACAAACGCAGCCTATTGCTGCAACACAAGCAACGACACAACAGATGTATCAGTATGCACAAACAGATTATCCCGATTATCAGCGATACTCATGAGATAGCCTAGAGAGGGAAGTTGGCTTACCCCTTATTGAGGTTCCTGTAGACCAAGAGGGACCTTATGTACATAGTGAACTATTAGGGGAAGACAGAAAGTTTTTACTTGATACAGGGGCAAGCAGAACAACTATAAGACGCAGTGAAGTTCCAGGGGCACCCCTCTCAGGCTCACAGAATATTTCCCTTGGATTCTCAGGAAAACCTATAATAAATGACGTAACACAACCTCTTCCACTTACAGTCGGTCCATTGACACGTACTACAGATTTATTGCTTACTAAATCCTGTCCAGAAAACTTGTTAGGTATAAAAACATTGAAAGCTCTAGGAGCCATAATATGTTGTTCTCCGGAAGGAGTACGACTATTTTTACGTGACTTTAAAGGTCACTACGTATCCAGAGACATGGATCACCGACTGCAGACTTTACCTACACATTTATGGGCACAAGGCCCCACTGATGTTGGTTGCATGAACATTACACCATATCGAGTCACACTGAAAACAGGAATAGTACTACCACGAATGCGACAATACAAGTTACCACCAGATGCTGTAGTGGCTTTACTGCAAATCATTGACGAGCTCATTGCACAAGGAGTGGTTGTCGAAACAGACTCCAATGTATGTAACTCCCCGATAATTCCGATTCTTAAAAGAACGGATCCAAAAGCACCACCAGTATATCGATTAGTTATTGATCTGCGCGAATTAAATAAATGTATTGTACCACAATACCCTGTGGTCCCAGATATCTCTTCATTACTCACAGCTATTGACTCAGAAGCAACGTTCTTCACTGTAATTGATCTCAAGAATGCTTTCTTTAGTGTCCCAATCGATCCGGAAAGTCAATATTTGTTCGGATTCAGTTTAAATGGACGAAGTTTTAAATTCACACGCGCACCTCAAGGATTTACAGAAAGCCCCAGCATCTATAGCCAAGCACTGAAACGAGAACTTGACAGTATCCACATGCCAAATAACACTGCCTTGCTTCAATATGTCGATGATCTGCTGATCACCGCCCGAAGCGAACCTGAATGTGAGACAGTGTCACTGACGGTTTTGAGATTTCTGGCTGACAAGGGGCACAAGGTATCCCCTTCTAAGCTGCAATTCTGTGTCCAGCGAGTTGTTTACCTTGGGCACTCGCTGTCCAAGGAGGGAAGGCAGCTTACACCCGACCGCATCCAGTTAATTGCTAACATGCCGCCACCCAAGACACAAAAAGAGGTGCGGGCTTTTATAGGCCTCACTTCATACTGTAGGCAGTGGATCCCTCAATATGCATTTCTAGCAAAACCACTCATCCAGTTGACAACACAGGAGGCAGCCACATCGACTGTCCTCCCTTGGACTCAAGAACATACACATGCCTTTGAAAGCTTAAAGAAAGCTTTATGCCAAGCACCTGTCCTAGCAACACCATGTTACAGTAAACAGTTTACACTCTTTGTTACAGAACGCGAAGGTACTGCTTTGTCAGTACTCACTCAGGAACAAGCAGGATCACACAAACCATGTGCTTATTTCTCTAGTACATTAGATCCAGTAGCTCAGGCACTTCCAGCGTGCCTGAAATCGGTGGCAGCAACAGCTTTAGCAATCAGACAAAGCGATGCCATAGTGCTAGGACATCAATTGACAGTACAAGTACCACACGCAGTAGAGGTTCTCTTGAACCGCACACAAACACAACACTTGACTATAGCGAGACTCACCGGTTACGAATTGACATTGTTTCAGCCACACATAGAAATCAGACGTTGTAATACGTTAAATCCTGCCACACTGTTACCAGTAGGCGGAACAGATCCATTGGCACATGATTGTGTCGAAGTCATTACTATCACGACGAAACCCAGACAAGACTTGACAGATATCCCTTTGTCAGATCCAGACTTGACACTGTATGTAGATGGATCATGTATGAGAACAAGTACAGGAGAGTTAGTGGCCGCTTACGCAGTCACAACAGACACTGAAGTCATTGAAACAAATTGTATTAACACTTTGTCAGCTCAAGCAGCAGAGCTCATCGCTCTAACACAAGCCTGTATTCAAGCCACAAATAAAAAAGTCAACATATACACAGATTCACGTTATGCATTCGGAGTCGTCCATGACTTCGGCGTACTGTGGCGAGAGAGAGGTTATTTAACTTCTCACGGCGCCCACATCCAACACGGACCCCTCATTCAAGCCCTATTAGATGCGATTCATCTACCTACTGCAATATCGATTATGAAATGCAAAGCCCATACAAAAGTTACCGATATTATTTCTCAGGGTAATGACCTAGCTGACAGAACAGCTAAACAGACTGCTCAGAATCAGACTCACACAACTGACATGACAAAGACAATAGTTCCGACACCAACACATTGTATGACAGTTAAGGATCCCGCCCTTGATGTAATTGACATACAGACACATGCTACACCAGAAGAAATAAAGAAATGGACTGAATTAGGAGGGATCCAAACAGATCAAGGATGGACGACGAAGGAAAAATCTATATGGTTTCTTCCCGACTCAATGGTCCAAGTCATCATTAACACTATACATAGTCCAGCGCACCTAGGAGAAAAAGCTATGCTAGACAGCATTCAGCACATTTGGTTCAACAAACATTTACGAGCCGCAGCTAAACAAAAAGTTTGTACCTGTATGATATGTTGTCAGTTTAATCCAGGTAAAAGCATCCCCGTAGAACAGGGTGGATTCCAAACTCCCGATCATGCTTTTGAAGTCCTCCAGATGGATTATATCCAGATGGAACGATGTCGAGGATTCAAATATGTTCTCGTAGTTGTCTGTGCTCTTTCCCGTTGGACAGAAGCATACCCGGTTTCAGATTACACTGCCCCGACTACTGCCAAACAGCTAGTTCGAGAATTCTTCCCACGGTACGGTTTACCACGTGTTGTCTACTCAGATAACGGCCAGCCGTTCTCATCCGAACTAATGAAACACGTTTCCCTTCTATTAGGCTACCAATGGAAATTCCACTGTGTCCGACATCCCGAGGCAGCAGGTCTCGTGGAACGTCATAATCAAACTCTGAAAATTAGATTGTCCAAAATATGTAGAGAAAAAGGAGTCGATTGGATAGTAGCCTTACCAGTTGCGCTCTTTTACATGAGAATGGTAGCACATTCTCGAACAGGGCTATCCCCGTATGAGGTGATCTTCGGTAGACCACCAAATATGTGGGGGACGCCTATACCTCGCAAAATCACTGATGTTGACTGTAATATGCTGACAGATTACCTGGCTTCCTTGATGTCTGCACTACAATCTTGTCGTTCACAGGTATCCGCAGCTTTTCCCGACAATACTGAGGTGAAGCCCCATGACGTGGTTCCTGGGGACCTGGTGCTGGTCAGGAATTTTGACCGGAAGACCCAACTGGATCCTAGGTGGAAGTCACCGAAGTTGGTTCTACTCACCACAAGGACAGCCGTGAAAATCGAGGGAAGGAAAGGGTGGTTGCACTCGAGTCATATCAAGAAATTTTATGGACTACCATCCAGTGTAGATACTCAACCCTGTATTCCCTCACAGACAGACTCAAAGCTCCCCTTGGCTGAATTAACAAAACCAGAACTTTACAAACTAAAATTGAGGTCTAGTAAGTCAGACAATTTGATTGTTTAAGTCCTCTCCAAGGTGAATCGGTTGAATTTGTCTCTGACATGTATCCTCTAGACCGGAATAGAGAAAGAAATCATCAGATGCAGCTCAAGAAGCATGCGTATTGTAAATCATTTCGTAGTCACTGCACAGTAACATTATTAATTTTGTTTTTCCTAAGTCTTCTGATCATCATTGTCAGCATACTATTGCACATGTATTGCCCTATTCCTAAGCGTGCTTACAATATAACTGCAGAACATTCTTTTAGTGAATTACCTCCGCATGAATTGTCTTATAGATTTGCGCTGCGCAACAACACATTCATTAGTATGTTACATCATTCCCATCAAACCAGCAATGCCACAAATTGTTGGATATGTGGCCGACTCCCTCCCTATCAGAACTATAAGGGAGTTTTGCCCCTCTTTCCCTATCCGTTCACACACAATGGCTCCTGTGGAGCATGGTTTAGTTTGATTAATTCCCTAGATTCAAATTCCGCAGTTTATCAAGACAACTGGGTATGGGGAAACCTGAACTTAGTTTTGCTTAAAGTCTGCTACCCTAACAAGGAGGGACTTCCCAAAAGAACAGGAACTGATCTAGAAAATGAAGTATATGGATTAGGTAATTTTACACTTAACCTCATGATCCTGAACGTTGAATCTGAAGCTACACCAATCTTGCCCGCCATGTCAGTATTCCCAGTAAAAGGGGAATTATGTGTAAGAAAGAATGGTTCCATACACATGGGCCATAGTAAATGCACCACTGTAATAAGATTCAGTGATCAAGGCAAGTCTACATTCAGAGCTTCCCGTCATTCCTACTTTATATGTGGCCAGACCGCATATATACGTCTACCTTTAGATTGGGATGGTACCTGTTACATAGCATTCCTTTTACCCCCTGTTTTCCTAGCCCCTCCTGATTATCATAGAAATACCCATTTAGTACACAATAGACAGCAGAGAGATCTCCCAATTGTCGATTACACTGAAACAGCATGGGAAAAATACACAGATTTCAATAAAGGTTTCTTTCCCTATATAGGTACAGTTACTAATAGTAAGCTGATACGTAGATTAACCAGAACCCTTGAAGCAGTAGTGAACGAAACTATTTCCGCCTTAGGCAATTTAACAGAAGAGCAGTCTGCTATGCGGATTGTTGTGCTTCAAAATCGTCTTGTCCTTGACGTCATCCTGGCCGATAGGGGCGGAGCTTGTAGGGTCATCGGATCAAGTTGCTGCATTTTCATACCAGAAAATTCGCCGTCAGTATATAAAGCCATAACTCGCCTTCATAAGATTGTAAGCCAGATACACCAGAGTCCAGGCACCTGGACTTGGTCCGGTTGGTTCTGGGGCGTGTTGTCAGCCTGGGGATGGAGAATCCTATCCTTCCTAGGTATTGGCTTTCTCATACTATTCAGTTGCTGCTTATGTCTACAATGTGGGCCAGCGATTTGTGGTCTGTGTGCCACCTCGTGTATCCCACATCCAAGTTTTCGTTCGAGATCCCGGAAGAAGAAAGAAGAACAAATGATGCTATATGAACAGATCGATGGATTGATGAAGATCGATATCTCCTGAGGGTCCGAAGGGGACAAGGAGGGAATGAGGAAATATGAATTTTGTGATCAGTTATGTCCCCTATCGTAGACCCCAACGGCTCCATGTGCATGTTATAAGTACATGTATGTTCCCTCCTGCTCCAGTTCTGAAGACGCAAATATATGTGTGTCCACCGTCAACATGTCCTCTTTCAGATCCACCATGAATGGGTCAGATATTCCATTCCTAAGTATGAAAGGCCACCGACTTTATGTGGTTCACTTTCCACATTTTTACAGATTCAGGCGAGTAGGCCCGAATTCTGTCATCAAGCCTTTTCCTGCCTTCTGCCTCTGAAAGCTCCAGTCTGAGCCTGCATCTGTGTCCATGAACTTTGTCCTACTCCCTGCGCGGCTAACGGTGCCTGATCCAGCCTGTCGCCTGCCAAAAACTGTATTTCACCTTCAAGATTATCTCCTCCGCTCCTCATCCGATGCATTCCTGTCTAGTAGTTTAGGTAAACATTCCTCCAGCTACCGTGCAAAGGGCCAGGCCTCGCTGCCCTCATGCAAGTAATTCATAGCCCTGTTACCATGGAATATTCCTACCCCCTCGCATCTAGTGTAGACACTTAGACGCTTGTACACGCACTAACAGTCAGTATAGTCAGTATAGAATAAGATTCTATCCTAAGAGACCTCTCTTTTTGGATAACACAGTTCTTTAAACATAGGATATTAGATATGATTTGGGATTAGGTTGACATAACCCCAGACTTCTGTCTCCACATGTAGAGCTAAATGTCAAGTCCCCTTCACCCTCTAGTTGCACGTCAATCACACGTCATGCGGCTGCGCACGCATCTCTGCCAAATATTTCTGCTGACATTGCAGGATTCTCTTATGGATCCACCCATTTGTGACATCATGTATGATGACGTTTATTAAATTACGCCCATGTATACGCCTCTATTAGCTACGTATGCACAGTTTATCTGTATTATCAGCTGTTACGCCTCTTGCATCTGTTTCACTGTAATGTATTTTCTATAAAACTGCCTATCTGTCAATAATATATGCCCTTCCTTCCTGAACTCTCGTGGTGATGGAATAGAATGCCTACAATTCGAATTGTATTCCGCTGTATAGGAATAAAGCCTTTTAAAACCTCTAATACCACGGATTCTGCCTCTTATATTTACTGAGTTATTCTTAATAGACTTTACCGCATAAAAAATAGTACCGGTAACGAAATATTTACCACATAAATTGGCGCCCGAACAGGGACACTTTCTCATCTCACGCGCCGGCGGTGCGTTGCAGGCCCGGTCTCCTGCCACAGCTGAACGGACAAAAACGCGTATCTGCAGGATTTCCTGTATCTCCCTCCGGCCAAGCGGGGACGACTGAGGCTGCGATCAACACCCAGACGAGGCGGTGAGAAGTGCGAAGTATCCCGACCAGAGCCTAGCTGAGAGAGCAAGATCCGAGGTATACAGAGACCCACCAGGTTCCGAAGTTCCGAAGTTCCGAGTCCAGTCGAGTCGAGTCCAGTCCAGTCCAGTTTCAGTTCCGTTCCGAGGCCTTCCGTTCCGAGCTACCCGGTGAGTACCATTACCGGGGAGGCATTTAACGTGCACATAGTCTGTGCCGGTCAAGACGGGTTTGGGTACACAAATCCGGTCTGCACTGTTTTAGCAGTGTATCTGTACTGTTTAGCAGTATATATAGTATGTCTTGCATATAAATAAGTATTATTTAGTGTCAGTATTATGTCAGTAACTAGTTTTCTATTAGTTATCATTGTTCGTAAAACTGTTAAGTGTTAAATGTTTTAAGTACGTTCTATATATTGTGGTGTGAATGACTGTTCATTATTTTGTTTTCTTGTATAAAGTGTGTTCTAGTAATAAGGTCTAAAAATGCCGCTCTTTTCGAAACTAAGACAGATCAAAACTAGAAAAGGTGTACTCGAAGACGCTGTTCCCATCCCACCTAGGGACACTCCAGGGTACTTTATGTATCATAAGCATGGTCTAGATGCCGTATTATTTCTTGATTTATGGGTGGACTACACCAAAGAATTACCAGAGAGTCAGAGATGGCCCGCAGCGGGGACCTGGGATGCAGATTGCATCATGAGAGTAGAAGAAGAATTATGGAAAAAGAAAGCCAGACAGTCACAGAAAGATGCCATTGAATTATGGCGTAAAGAATCATATAGACGTACAGAAAAAGCACTCAGACAGGAAGAGAAAGGTAGGGAGAATTCAAATAAAACCCGAGAAAATCTATTACTTGAGGAAGGTACCCGAGTAAAATCAGAACAAGTAGATAGACAAAGAAACGCTCTTATGAATGGTATGTATCCTCTTCTGGCCGAAGGGTTACCTAAGGCTACCCCGGAAATACCAAAAGACTTAACTCCTCCATTGCTCCCGATAAAAGCACATCCCAAAACACATCCCAAAACAGCAAAGGACGTTTTCCTTTCTTCCTATTTAGATGACGCAGCTCCCGAGTATGCTAATGCCATACCACCCACACCGCTTGCCGTTGGTGTTCAACACCAAGAGCATCCTTCTGTGCCCCCGCAGCAACAAACTCCTATGCAAGTCCCGTCCGTTTCTACAGTTTTTCCCGCATCTACAATCTCTATCCTACGCCCAACGAATCCTTTCGTGCCTAGCACCTCAGATGGTGCTACAGGAGGTACGACAGACATGTTTGCCACACCGCCGCGAAATAAACAGACCCTTAGAGATTTAGCACTCCAACATACACCCCAACTAGCGACATCCGACATGTTTAAAGAACAGCTTGTGGATTGTAGATACGACCCAGTACCAGGTAGACAGGATAAATTGCTCATATCATCACTACGTATAAGACGAGCTACATTATATTTAATGACGATACCAGGAATGGGTGAACACCTAGACAATATATATCGCTTTGTCCAAACAGGGCAAGGTCCAGAAAGTATTAACGAAGCTATGGAATACCAGAAAGTGGATGTCCAAAGACAACTACTACGTTTTTTCATAAATTGTGTAATTAGGAATCAAGACAGACCTGGGGCAGATCACGATACCATGCAAAGACTTGCCAAATGGGGTCAGAATATATCAGAAGAGAAACATGATAGACAGGCGTATATAATCGCCATGTGTCGAAAGATCCGCAAGGAAGTAGAACGAATACATAAAGAAAGACGAGAAACAGACAGAGTGGAATCAGAAGAGGAGGAGGAGCAAGAATCAGAGCAATTAGACACAATAGCTTATGTAGGTAGAGGAAGACCCCATAATAATACCAGAGGTTTTAATGACCCGATACGTCCAATACGTCCAGAATATAATAGACATTTTCCAAACCCTATGTTAAATACAAAATCCCCTGAACACCTATTCCAAGCTGCTGATAAATTACTCCGAGATCGAAGGGGGTACCACATGCTCGATTCCATGGACGAACAAGAATTAGCCAGGTCAGCAGTACAATGGGCTGACAGTCCCGGCGAATACAATGATGATGTACTTGCACACACGTTTCTGAATCTAGACCCATACGAACAGCGCTTAGCTAGTATATACATGATTCAACACCTCCTTATATTATATAAAAGCCAACACTCCGATCCAGGACCCTTACCTGACATATTGACAGAACTACTCACGAACATATGGAGAGGGTCAGGTACTGATTTGATTAAGGAAATTCTAGAATCTCGAAACCAATATTTAAATTTCGTATGCCCAGAACACGTTCCAGTTCCCATTATGGGAAGAAAAATGTATCACATAGATAGACAGAACCCGTTACGCGAAGTGCACCCAATCAGAGGTGCCGGTGATAATTTTACACGCGTGTTTGTGTACACGCCTATAACTAAACTGGAATTATTAGAAATGAAGAAAGTAGTACCCAGCCATGACAAGGACCCAGCAGGTTTCCACCGTGAGATAAAAGACATGTTACTCATGGGAGAGTATACCTACCCCGATATTATGAAAATATTAAAAGTCCTATTACCCGCCGGTGTTTATGAGAAACTCAAAGAAAAGGAATGGGAGGTGGGAGACCAAAAGATAGATTGGACAGCATTAGAAAACGAAGAAAGGGCCCGAGCTGCAGGAGCAGGGCTTGGGGAAAAGACTACAGCACTAGCAGGATTACTAATACAGGTACTGCCACGTTTATTAACCACGAAAAAGGAGGACTGGGGTGCAATCTCAGCCTGTAAACAAAAACCAGATGAAGACACTAGCGATTTCTATTCCCGATTTGAAAAATGTTTTAGTATAAATAGTGGCATAAAAGCAAGTAGCGAGTCATATCCACATCTGTTTGTGACAAAATTAGTTGAAAATTCTCTGCTGCAAGTCAAGAATAGAGTATTGAAATTCGAAAGTACCTGGCAAGGTAATACCCCATCACAGATGCTACAGATGTTACAATATCACCACAATAGAATTAGAGAAGAACAAGAACACGAACAAAGACGTATGAAAGATACAAAAATGAAAATGCTTGTCGCACAGTCAGTTCCAGCCGATAGTCATCAAAAGGGTGATTCCGCAGGTCCTGCGAAAGGGACATGCAACTATTGTAAACAACCAGGTCATTATATACACGATTGTCCAGTCCTGAAACATAATATTGCCACAGGTAGAACGCAGGAGAGACCACGTTTACCTAGACAGGATCAGAATCAACAACAAATCCCTCAGCATGAACAACATAGGTTAGCTCCGCAACAATTAGCTCCGCAACAGGCAGCTCCACAACAGATCGTAGCACCACCACAAACGCAGCCTATTGCTGCAACACAAGCAACGACACAACAGATGTATCAGTATGCACAAACAGATTATCCCGATTATCAGCGATACTCATGAGATAGCCTAGAGAGGGAAGTTGGCTTACCCCTTATTGAGGTTCCTGTAGACCAAGAGGGACCTTATGTACATAGTGAACTATTAGGGGAAGACAGAAAGTTTTTACTTGATACAGGGGCAAGCAGAACAACTATAAGACGCAGTGAAGTTCCAGGGGCACCCCTCTCAGGCTCACAGAATATTTCCCTTGGATTCTCAGGAAAACCTATAATAAATGACGTAACACAACCTCTTCCACTTACAGTCGGTCCATTGACACGTACTACAGATTTATTGCTTACTAAATCCTGTCCAGAAAACTTGTTAGGTATAAAAACATTGAAAGCTCTAGGAGCCATAATATGTTGTTCTCCGGAAGGAGTACGACTATTTTTACGTGACTTTAAAGGTCACTACGTATCCAGAGACATGGATCACCGACTGCAGACTTTACCTACACATTTATGGGCACAAGGCCCCACTGATGTTGGTTGCATGAACATTACACCATATCGAGTCACACTGAAAACAGGAATAGTACTACCACGAATGCGACAATACAAGTTACCACCAGATGCTGTAGTGGCTTTACTGCAAATCATTGACGAGCTCATTGCACAAGGAGTGGTTGTCGAAACAGACTCCAATGTATGTAACTCCCCGATAATTCCGATTCTTAAAAGAACGGATCCAAAAGCACCACCAGTATATCGATTAGTTATTGATCTGCGCGAATTAAATAAATGTATTGTACCACAATACCCTGTGGTCCCAGATATCTCTTCATTACTCACAGCTATTGACTCAGAAGCAACGTTCTTCACTGTAATTGATCTCAAGAATGCTTTCTTTAGTGTCCCAATCGATCCGGAAAGTCAATATTTGTTCGGATTCAGTTTAAATGGACGAAGTTTTAAATTCACACGCGCACCTCAAGGATTTACAGAAAGCCCCAGCATCTATAGCCAAGCACTGAAACGAGAACTTGACAGTATCCACATGCCAAATAACACTGCCTTGCTTCAATATGTCGATGATCTGCTGATCACCGCCCGAAGCGAACCTGAATGTGAGACAGTGTCACTGACGGTTTTGAGATTTCTGGCTGACAAGGGGCACAAGGTATCCCCTTCTAAGCTGCAATTCTGTGTCCAGCGAGTTGTTTACCTTGGGCACTCGCTGTCCAAGGAGGGAAGGCAGCTTACACCCGACCGCATCCAGTTAATTGCTAACATGCCGCCACCCAAGACACAAAAAGAGGTGCGGGCTTTTATAGGCCTCACTTCATACTGTAGGCAGTGGATCCCTCAATATGCATTTCTAGCAAAACCACTCATCCAGTTGACAACACAGGAGGCAGCCACATCGACTGTCCTCCCTTGGACTCAAGAACATACACATGCCTTTGAAAGCTTAAAGAAAGCTTTATGCCAAGCACCTGTCCTAGCAACACCATGTTACAGTAAACAGTTTACACTCTTTGTTACAGAACGCGAAGGTACTGCTTTGTCAGTACTCACTCAGGAACAAGCAGGATCACACAAACCATGTGCTTATTTCTCTAGTACATTAGATCCAGTAGCTCAGGCACTTCCAGCGTGCCTGAAATCGGTGGCAGCAACAGCTTTAGCAATCAGACAAAGCGATGCCATAGTGCTAGGACATCAATTGACAGTACAAGTACCACACGCAGTAGAGGTTCTCTTGAACCGCACACAAACACAACACTTGACTATAGCGAGACTCACCGGTTACGAATTGACATTGTTTCAGCCACACATAGAAATCAGACGTTGTAATACGTTAAATCCTGCCACACTGTTACCAGTAGGCGGAACAGATCCATTGGCACATGATTGTGTCGAAGTCATTACTATCACGACGAAACCCAGACAAGACTTGACAGATATCCCTTTGTCAGATCCAGACTTGACACTGTATGTAGATGGATCATGTATGAGAACAAGTACAGGAGAGTTAGTGGCCGCTTACGCAGTCACAACAGACACTGAAGTCATTGAAACAAATTGTATTAACACTTTGTCAGCTCAAGCAGCAGAGCTCATCGCTCTAACACAAGCCTGTATTCAAGCCACAAATAAAAAAGTCAACATATACACAGATTCACGTTATGCATTCGGAGTCGTCCATGACTTCGGCGTACTGTGGCGAGAGAGAGGTTATTTAACTTCTCACGGCGCCCACATCCAACACGGACCCCTCATTCAAGCCCTATTAGATGCGATTCATCTACCTACTGCAATATCGATTATGAAATGCAAAGCCCATACAAAAGTTACCGATATTATTTCTCAGGGTAATGACCTAGCTGACAGAACAGCTAAACAGACTGCTCAGAATCAGACTCACACAACTGACATGACAAAGACAATAGTTCCGACACCAACACATTGTATGACAGTTAAGGATCCCGCCCTTGATGTAATTGACATACAGACACATGCTACACCAGAAGAAATAAAGAAATGGACTGAATTAGGAGGGATCCAAACAGATCAAGGATGGACGACGAAGGAAAAATCTATATGGTTTCTTCCCGACTCAATGGTCCAAGTCATCATTAACACTATACATAGTCCAGCGCACCTAGGAGAAAAAGCTATGCTAGACAGCATTCAGCACATTTGGTTCAACAAACATTTACGAGCCGCAGCTAAACAAAAAGTTTGTACCTGTATGATATGTTGTCAGTTTAATCCAGGTAAAAGCATCCCCGTAGAACAGGGTGGATTCCAAACTCCCGATCATGCTTTTGAAGTCCTCCAGATGGATTATATCCAGATGGAACGATGTCGAGGATTCAAATATGTTCTCGTAGTTGTCTGTGCTCTTTCCCGTTGGACAGAAGCATACCCGGTTTCAGATTACACTGCCCCGACTACTGCCAAACAGCTAGTTCGAGAATTCTTCCCACGGTACGGTTTACCACGTGTTGTCTACTCAGATAACGGCCAGCCGTTCTCATCCGAACTAATGAAACACGTTTCCCTTCTATTAGGCTACCAATGGAAATTCCACTGTGTCCGACATCCCGAGGCAGCAGGTCTCGTGGAACGTCATAATCAAACTCTGAAAATTAGATTGTCCAAAATATGTAGAGAAAAAGGAGTCGATTGGATAGTAGCCTTACCAGTTGCGCTCTTTTACATGAGAATGGTAGCACATTCTCGAACAGGGCTATCCCCGTATGAGGTGATCTTCGGTAGACCACCAAATATGTGGGGGACGCCTATACCTCGCAAAATCACTGATGTTGACTGTAATATGCTGACAGATTACCTGGCTTCCTTGATGTCTGCACTACAATCTTGTCGTTCACAGGTATCCGCAGCTTTTCCCGACAATACTGAGGTGAAGCCCCATGACGTGGTTCCTGGGGACCTGGTGCTGGTCAGGAATTTTGACCGGAAGACCCAACTGGATCCTAGGTGGAAGTCACCGAAGTTGGTTCTACTCACCACAAGGACAGCCGTGAAAATCGAGGGAAGGAAAGGGTGGTTGCACTCGAGTCATATCAAGAAATTTTATGGACTACCATCCAGTGTAGATACTCAACCCTGTATTCCCTCACAGACAGACTCAAAGCTCCCCTTGGCTGAATTAACAAAACCAGAACTTTACAAACTAAAATTGAGGTCTAGTAAGTCAGACAATTTGATTGTTTAAGTCCTCTCCAAGGTGAATCGGTTGAATTTGTCTCTGACATGTATCCTCTAGACCGGAATAGAGAAAGAAATCATCAGATGCAGCTCAAGAAGCATGCGTATTGTAAATCATTTCGTAGTCACTGCACAGTAACATTATTAATTTTGTTTTTCCTAAGTCTTCTGATCATCATTGTCAGCATACTATTGCACATGTATTGCCCTATTCCTAAGCGTGCTTACAATATAACTGCAGAACATTCTTTTAGTGAATTACCTCCGCATGAATTGTCTTATAGATTTGCGCTGCGCAACAACACATTCATTAGTATGTTACATCATTCCCATCAAACCAGCAATGCCACAAATTGTTGGATATGTGGCCGACTCCCTCCCTATCAGAACTATAAGGGAGTTTTGCCCCTCTTTCCCTATCCGTTCACACACAATGGCTCCTGTGGAGCATGGTTTAGTTTGATTAATTCCCTAGATTCAAATTCCGCAGTTTATCAAGACAACTGGGTATGGGGAAACCTGAACTTAGTTTTGCTTAAAGTCTGCTACCCTAACAAGGAGGGACTTCCCAAAAGAACAGGAACTGATCTAGAAAATGAAGTATATGGATTAGGTAATTTTACACTTAACCTCATGATCCTGAACGTTGAATCTGAAGCTACACCAATCTTGCCCGCCATGTCAGTATTCCCAGTAAAAGGGGAATTATGTGTAAGAAAGAATGGTTCCATACACATGGGCCATAGTAAATGCACCACTGTAATAAGATTCAGTGATCAAGGCAAGTCTACATTCAGAGCTTCCCGTCATTCCTACTTTATATGTGGCCAGACCGCATATATACGTCTACCTTTAGATTGGGATGGTACCTGTTACATAGCATTCCTTTTACCCCCTGTTTTCCTAGCCCCTCCTGATTATCATAGAAATACCCATTTAGTACACAATAGACAGCAGAGAGATCTCCCAATTGTCGATTACACTGAAACAGCATGGGAAAAATACACAGATTTCAATAAAGGTTTCTTTCCCTATATAGGTACAGTTACTAATAGTAAGCTGATACGTAGATTAACCAGAACCCTTGAAGCAGTAGTGAACGAAACTATTTCCGCCTTAGGCAATTTAACAGAAGAGCAGTCTGCTATGCGGATTGTTGTGCTTCAAAATCGTCTTGTCCTTGACGTCATCCTGGCCGATAGGGGCGGAGCTTGTAGGGTCATCGGATCAAGTTGCTGCATTTTCATACCAGAAAATTCGCCGTCAGTATATAAAGCCATAACTCGCCTTCATAAGATTGTAAGCCAGATACACCAGAGTCCAGGCACCTGGACTTGGTCCGGTTGGTTCTGGGGCGTGTTGTCAGCCTGGGGATGGAGAATCCTATCCTTCCTAGGTATTGGCTTTCTCATACTATTCAGTTGCTGCTTATGTCTACAATGTGGGCCAGCGATTTGTGGTCTGTGTGCCACCTCGTGTATCCCACATCCAAGTTTTCGTTCGAGATCCCGGAAGAAGAAAGAAGAACAAATGATGCTATATGAACAGATCGATGGATTGATGAAGATCGATATCTCCTGAGGGTCCGAAGGGGACAAGGAGGGAATGAGGAAATATGAATTTTGTGATCAGTTATGTCCCCTATCGTAGACCCCAACGGCTCCATGTGCATGTTATAAGTACATGTATGTTCCCTCCTGCTCCAGTTCTGAAGACGCAAATATATGTGTGTCCACCGTCAACATGTCCTCTTTCAGATCCACCATGAATGGGTCAGATATTCCATTCCTAAGTATGAAAGGCCACCGACTTTATGTGGTTCACTTTCCACATTTTTACAGATTCAGGCGAGTAGGCCCGAATTCTGTCATCAAGCCTTTTCCTGCCTTCTGCCTCTGAAAGCTCCAGTCTGAGCCTGCATCTGTGTCCATGAACTTTGTCCTACTCCCTGCGCGGCTAACGGTGCCTGATCCAGCCTGTCGCCTGCCAAAAACTGTATTTCACCTTCAAGATTATCTCCTCCGCTCCTCATCCGATGCATTCCTGTCTAGTAGTTTAGGTAAACATTCCTCCAGCTACCGTGCAAAGGGCCAGGCCTCGCTGCCCTCATGCAAGTAATTCATAGCCCTGTTACCATGGAATATTCCTACCCCCTCGCATCTAGTGTAGACACTTAGACGCTTGTACACGCACTAACAGTCAGTATAGTCAGTATAGAATAAGATTCTATCCTAAGAGACCTCTCTTTTTGGATAACACAGTTCTTTAAACATAGGATATTAGATATGATTTGGGATTAGGTTGACATAACCCCAGACTTCTGTCTCCACATGTAGAGCTAAATGTCAAGTCCCCTTCACCCTCTAGTTGCACGTCAATCACACGTCATGCGGCTGCGCACGCATCTCTGCCAAATATTTCTGCTGACATTGCAGGATTCTCTTATGGATCCACCCATTTGTGACATCATGTATGATGACGTTTATTAAATTACGCCCATGTATACGCCTCTATTAGCTACGTATGCACAGTTTATCTGTATTATCAGCTGTTACGCCTCTTGCATCTGTTTCACTGTAATGTATTTTCTATAAAACTGCCTATCTGTCAATAATATATGCCCTTCCTTCCTGAACTCTCGTGGTGATGGAATAGAATGCCTACAATTCGAATTGTATTCCGCTGTATAGGAATAAAGCCTTTTAAAACCTCTAATACCACGGATTCTGCCTCTTATATTTACTGAGTTATTCTTAATAGACTTTACCGCATAAAAAATAGTACCGGTAACAAAATATTTACCACACTAATAAAGAATCAAACATACATTTACTTGCATATACAGTTATACACACACCACCACACTTACTTCTACGGAAACTTACACATACTTAGTCTTTTAAACAATCACTTATAGAAACACATACTTATTCATACAGGAACTCTTTCAATCTCTCACTCTCACATATACTCACTTATATACACCAATAGTCACATATACTAGTTTAAAACATATGTAGTTACTCATAAAGACACTATTGAGACAGTCATTCACTCACTAACACACCCATACACACACTCATCCACCCATACAGTCCTGCACACATGCTGTCTTCAACACATAAAAACAGTGAGTCACTCATTCATGCACCTATGCACTACGTAATACCCCCCACCGAACCATGCAGACACTCAGACTGATACTCAAAAAAACAACTAATAACCTATATAGACACCCATGTAGCTACTCACCAACCCATGCAGCCACTTATACACAAAGTGAGAGACTGATACAGATATTTACATATTTAAACATTACTCACTAAGCCATGTATTCACTATGATACACTTAATCAGTCAGTTACACAATCAATTTTTCAAAAACAAATCATCCATTTAGACACTTATATACCCATTTATTCTTCCATCGACCTTGAGATATACATATATAAAACATATTTCATTTTCAGAAAAACACACATTCAATGGATGATGTCATCAGTGATGTCATTTGAGATGTCATCAGTGATGTCATGAGTGATGTCACTGACCATGTCATGAGTGATGTAATATGTGACGTCATCAGCAGTGCATTGCGGGCGCGCGAGTTATAGTTATCTGAACTAACTATAACGGGGGAATTTCATTGGTTTTTTACGAGTGAAATATCCACCTAACTATAACATGTGTGAAACCTATGGTTTTTTAAGTGAATATATATATATATATTTTCAATTTCATATAGCGCAGACATGGCCTGAGGGCATCAGAGTGCTTTACAACAGTAGCAGAATGCAAGGGTAGAGCGGGTTACAGTTACAGCAATTAAATTCAGATATTAGCATCGGTTGATGCGACCAGGAAAATTGTAGAAGTTGGTCAGAGGTCGTACACAGTTCAAGCTTTGACATTGACTCCAATCCCAGCCGCTATGATTCAAGCACTCTCCACGCACTCAACCCTGGACACAACAACAACTGCCAGCTCTTGACACTGAGCAACTCCCAAGGCCCGGTCTCCTGCCGACACTGCCGCTGCACCTTCACCCACCTCCGTCCACAGACAGCTACCGCCAACCTATCGGACGCCAGAGCACCCAAACCCCTGAGCTGCATACCCCTCAACGTACGCTCCCTGCACAGACACACAGTAGATGTTTGGGACCTCCTCCACACCGTCTTGCCTGACGTTGCCTTCATCACAGAGAGCTGTAACAATGCCAGCTCTGCTACCGACATCGCAAACGCCATCCCTGACGGGTACAACATCCAGAGGAAAGACCACCCCAACCATGCGGGAGGAGGACTCGCCAGTGTCCACAAAAGCTCCCTCCAACTGACAACCTCCATCTCAAACGATGCCTCTTCCCCGATGGAACACATCCAGTCCAACCCCAGAATGACACTCCGTGGAACTCTCACCTACAGACCACCCGGACCACACTCCCCATCGAAGACACTATCACCACGTCCTCGCCTCCACATACTATGTACTGCTTGGAGACCTGAATTTGCACCTAGACAACATCAGCGACCCCAACTCCACCTCTGTGACCTCCACTGGCTCCCCCTTGAAAAGAGAGTGACCTTGAAGCTGCTCACACATGCCTACAAAGCCCTCCACAACACCGGACCCCAATACCTCAACTAAAGAATCACCTTCCACGTCCCCAAGAGAAACCTCTGCTCCGCCGACCTAGCCCTTGCCGAGATCCCCCGCATCCAGAGAGCCAGAATGGGAGGCAGGTCCTTCTATCACATTGCAGCCAAGACCTGGAACAAACTCCCTCTCAGAATCAGATGAAGCCCTACACTGCAAGCCTTCAGAAAAGACCTCAAGACCTGGCTCTTCAGATGACTTCGGAGCTGCCTGAACCCCCATGCCTTGAGATCCTTACGGGTGAGTAGTGCACCCTATAAATCCCTGATTGATTGGTTGATTGATTGACTATGATGGTGGTCACATAAAGAAGGTAATTTGTATCCTGGTGGAGAGAGTATGGTCAAGGGTGATTAGCCAAGGTGTCTGTCAAATCTGGATCTCCAGACAACCCTCTTAAACCCGAACTCTTCATTAAGTTCCAAGACTGCCTTCTTCCCAGCTGCCTGGAACTTATCAATCTTTCCCTATCCTTAGCAGAGACCCCACAATCCTGTAATCCTGCAAAAGTCACCCCTCTAATAAAAAGAACGTCTCTAGATGCCTCGAGACCAGAAAATTACTGCAAGATCTCTTTGCTCCCTTTCTTAGATAAAATGACAGATTTGCATGTGAACACCACCCTGACCTGGAATCCAGCTCCATTTTAGGTCCCTCTCAAAATGGCTTAGGACCCTGGCATAGTACGGAGTCAGCTCTACTGGCAGTTACTGAGCAACTCGGAGGCTCCCTGGATGAGGGCAGAACCTTGGCCTTGATCCTTCTGGATCTCAGTGCCGCCTTCGATATGGTCTCCTGCTTTCTCGACTGCGGGAGATTGGTGTCACTGATAAAACCCTTGCCTGGCTCACATCTTTTCTGGATAACAGTACCTTCCAATTTATTGCTCCCCCTTTCCACTCCCACACTCAATCTTTGCGCTACAGCATCCCCCAGGGTTCAGCATTGAGTCCCACCCTGTTCAATGTTTACATCTGGCTTCTGGCGCTGCTGGGCAGAGCCCGTAACATTTCCCAGGTGTCATACGTTGATGACATGCTGCTGGTGCTCTCCTTAACCAATAACCTCAATCGCCGCCAAATTTCAGGAGGACCTGACGCCATCTCTGCCTGATTGGAGGATAATGTCTTCAATTGAACTTCATGAAATCTGAGATCCTCATATTAGGTAGAGATTCCCATCTTTGGGGCAGCAGTTGGTGACCCCCAAAGCCCTTGCGCACCCCCTCTGCCGAAAACTGTGGTAAAAAACCTAGGCATTTGGGTTGCTAGCACCCTCACCTCTGAAGAGCATGCCAAGTCTGTTACAGGAATCTGTTTCGTCTTGCTGCAGGACCTCAAACCCATTTTGGGATTGTTCGCCCCCATACTCGCCAGCTGATTGTTCAAGCCACTGTTCTAGCCAGGCTGGACTATTGCAATGTGCTGGTCCTTGGCTCCAACAAGTCCATGATTAAAAGGCTACAGCGCACTCAGAACGCTGCAGCCCTTGCGCTGTTTGCCCTCCCTAGGCACTGCTTGCTCTCCGGCCTTCGGCGCCATCTTCACTGGCTGTTCATAGAGTAGATAATTCAATTTAAAGCGCTCTGTTTCACTCATAAAATTATTTTTGGTTCGAGCCCTGCAATTCTGAGCGATCTATGCCTTCCCGACATCCCGACGTGTGATCTTCGCTCGGCCTACCTCCACCTTGTGCAAGTTCCCCGGTTTCTCAAAACCAGAGCCGGAGGGTATTCCTTCAAGGTGCTAGTGCCGGCCCTCTGGAACTCTTTGCCTCTTTCCATTAGAAGCATCCCCAACCACCTGACTTTTAGAAGGGCGGCCAAGACCTGGCTCTTTCGCTGACCGCTGCTTCCTCCTTGACCTTCCTCTCTGTGCTGCTAGCGCTGTGACGTCCCTTTGCCGGGACAGCCATGCGCTCTACAAATTACATAACATAACATAACATAGGAGGCTCTTGAGGTCCTTTTTGAAGGTGACTGGGCAGGTGGTTAGGCCGAGGGATGGAGGTAAGGAGTTCCAGATTCTTGTGGGACTACCAGAGAATAACTGCTTATGTACCGTTCTCGACAGAAGACAGGAGGGAGGTTCCAGGAGCAGGGATTGGGCATTTCTAGAACCCCTATTAGCTCCATAGATTTTCAGTTTCTCGTTTAGATAGGAGGGTGAAGAGGAGTGCAGCACTCAGTGGATAATGAGGCAGTCTTGAATTGGGCCCACACTTCTATTGGCTAGCAGGGCTGGGGAAATGTGGGCCAATTTCCTGACACGTAAAACGAAGCATGCTGCAGAGGGTAGTGCTGCTCCCAGTGGGCCTAGGTGAACTTTGTGAATGCCCAAGAGAAGGGCAATTCCATAATCTAGTCTGGAGAGAACAAGAGTATGTACCACTGTTTTGAGGTCTTGTTCCAGGATCAATTGTCTGATGCACAAGAGCTAGATTGAGAGGATTTCAAGGGGGATACCAAGTGATCTAGCTCTCTGGACAATGGCAGGGCAGCCATCGAGGATAAGAAAGTTGGCCATCCATTTCTGAACTGGAGTTTTTGCTTTAAGATGTGAAATCAAGAGAAATTCTGTTTTAGTTAGGTCAAGTTTTAGATGGCAGTTATACATCCAGTTTTTAATGTTTAAAAGTGTGATTGAAAGGGGGGCAACATCTTCAGGAGATGAGATTGTCATGTATATTTGAGAGTTGTCGGCGTAGAGGTGGAAGAGAATCCCAGAGTTTATGAGAATCACACATAGTGGTTCTAGATAGATGGTAAAGAGTGTTGGGGAGAGAGTTGAGCCTTGAGGGTCCCCTTGACGTACGCTGACTGCTCTTGAGAACAAGTTGCCCATTTTCACAATTTGGGAACTATTGGTTAGGTAAGAGGAGAACCAGTTGAAGAATGTGCTCCACATCCCATGCATTGCTCAAGAGTGCAAAAGAGGTAAAGATGGTTGACAGTTTTGAATGTAACAGACAAGTCAAAGAGGACCAGGAGGCAAAAGTTACTGGAAGCTAGGATTAAGTCATTGAATATTTGGAGTATTGCAGTTTCTGTCCTGTGGCCATGGCAGGAAGCTGATTGGAGAGTGTCTAGAAGGTTCTTTGTTCGAATATGTATAGTGAGTTGGGACACTACGCAACTTTCAATTACTTTGCCTAAAAATGGGAGTGTGGAGACTCGGTGGTAGTTGTTCATGTTCTCCTGGTCAAGAGATTGCTTTTTTAAGAGTGGGGAGACCTGCCCCACTTTTAGTCGTTCTGGAAATAGGCCCTGTTGGAGAAAAGAATTGACCATGTTGGTCCATATGGGGGGCAGGTGTGTGGCAAGAGGTTTGCTAATAGAACCTGGAATGGTGTCCAGAAGATGGTTTGAGGGTTTCACTTTGGAGATTGATCACTGTAGGTCTCATTCCGAAATAGGGGAGAAAGGTGACTATGAATGCAGCACCATGCATGGTAGAATCTCTGGTGTCGCTGGTGTGTTTTGAGATGTGGGCGTCTCTAATTTTTTTTATCGAAGAAAGCCACAAAGTTGTTGCAGCGGGCCAATGATGACTCAGGAGCTGTGGTGGAAGGGTTTGTAGTTTGTAGTCTGTGCTACAACCTCGAACAGGCACTTCCATCTGTTCTTTGTAGAATTCATGGGGAATCTGTTATGGGTGAATTTGGCACTGAGGCTTTGTATTGTTTTCACTCTTTGTGAAGCTTATTCATACTCAGGTGAGAGGGTGCTAGTCTCCATTCTTTCTCACATTTTCTGATAAGGTTGAGGCGGCACGGAGCGGGACCGGTAAGTTCAAATCTGCCCAACTTACCTTTCTGAGGCTTGTGTGCCTGCCGTGAGGGGAACGGCTATCGGCCCAGCACAGCGAATCCCGCCACAGCCGTGAGGGGAACGGCCTCTTCCAGCTCTGCGCAACTACAGTTCCCAGCATCCCCCGCAGTGGGCGCTTGCGACGACATCACTAGGCAGCGCCGCGGGGATACATAAGACCAGCTGTTGCCCCACAGTGCGGGACGCGCATCCAGTTCAAATCTGCCCAACTTACCTTTCTGAGGCTTGTGTGCCTGCCGTGAGGGGAACGGCTATCGGCCCAGCACAGCGAATCCCGCCACAGCCGTGAGGGGAACGGCCTCTTCCAGCTCTGCGCAACTACAGTTCCCAGCATCTCCCGCACTGGGCGCTTGCGACGACATCACTAGGCAGCGCCGCGGGGATACATAAGACCAGCTGTTGCCCCGCAGCGTGTGACGCTCGCGGGCAGCGCCCGGTCCAAGGGCGGGCCCGTTTGAGCCCGTTAAAGACCGGGTAAGACTGGACTGGGCCCCCCCTCTTTTATTTTCTTTATGATCTGCCGTCCAGCCACATGTTATATTTCTTCCAACTGCTTAACTGTTATCTGCTAATTTTAGGTTTTACTACCTGGCAGTCCATATTGTATTATCTTTGGTATGATGACTAGGGGTAGTAGGAGCAAAACTGCACATGGGGCAGTGCACACATCTGGCCCAATCGATCAATATATTACCAGGGCAAATGAGGCGATTAATCAAGGTATATCACTTTTGGAGCATAGGGTTTCTCAGGATTTGGCTTTAGCCAGGCGATCTTCAATAGGCACTCTGGCACTAGCCAAGACTCCCACAAACCTAAGGGATATTAGGCCTTTAATTGAAGTTCAAGTTGAAACACATGGTGTGCCAAATATGGTTGATCTTTCAGCATCTCTGGCTCTTTCGGACATGCAATTAAGTGAGGCGCTCGAGAGGACGCCTGAACTTTTTACGAGCCCGAGGCAGGAGGTCCCCAATATTGAGCATTTAAGGGGGAAGAGGGAGGGTGCTATCCCAAAACGGAAGAAGCCTAGGGAAGCGAAAAAATGTAAACGTAAATCCAATAAAAAAAACCCCACTACTCATACGCTAAGTAAAAATGCATTCACACAGGGTGGCTCAATTAACATAGTTACGGATATATCAGCCCTTTCCTCGAATCCTACTAATCCTAGTGAGCCTGGTAGTTTGGGTGAGGGTTGTAAAGTTTGTGAGGCTAATAACCAACTTCTACTCAGATTAGGAGAACTCATTAAAATGTATATGCAACCCATAGAACTATCTCTTTCAAATATTGTAAAACAGATAGCTTCTATGAATGCATCCTCTAAGATTCAGACTGGTGCTGGGCTGGCTAAACCTGGGGAGCCAAATGCAAATAATATAAATTCAATGGCGGAGCTGAAAGTGTCGAAAGCACCTTCTAATGAACCGAATATAAAACCAAAGCCACTGCCAGCCGCATTGAAGAAGGTTGTAGAGGCATCTAAATCCCCAGTCGCTTCCGAAATCACAAAAGCTATACCATTTAAACCATCAGGGCCAGTGCATAACAATGATAAGAATAGGGGTGAGAGCGGGCACCGCATACATTTACCAGTAGAAGCAGTCCCATATGTTGTAATTAAGACTGGTGTTCCTGAGTTAAGCCCAAATACAGAGGAACCGACGCGGTCCTTAAAAAATAAGGTACAGCATTGGCTCACTATCAACAGACCGCTTCCACCTCATTGCGGTAGTAGGATCCTAATGGTGCGTAGGGTGCCCTGGTTAGGAAATGAGAAGAAAATGACTCGGGGGGACTGCGTCATAGTTAACTTTGACGACCCGCGCACGGCTGATTATATTTGCCATCGTGGTATGTGGGCAAAGAATGATGGAATAGAGATGAGAAGGCTCTCTTTCTTCTATCCCCCTGCAAATTGTTGCACTGCCATCCCTGATAGGAGCAGGCCACAAATAAGTAATTGGAATAGAAGAAGGGAGTGGGTTGATTGGTCAGGCTATGAGGGTAGAGATACAGTTCCTTCTGTAGGTTGGAGAGGCATACCAGTTGCTAATAGATTCAGCTGCCTAGAAGCAGTGGATTGACCATTATCGTGCACAGGATATGGCCCTGAGGGCACTGAATACACCAGTCCCAAATCACTACAATCTATAGATAGCTCTATGACTAATAAAAGCATAGATATTAACTGTATAACTACAACCCCGAAGACAATCGATCAAGAAATCCTGCAGGCCACAGCTCCATGTCCATGCCCTACTCCCGTATCAGGGCTTAGCATTGTACAGCCTATGCCCTCTACTGATTTTATGTCTCCTGTTGCATCCATGCCCTCTGTTGAATACCCAAGTCTCCAAAATAGTGATGCTCATGATCTTATGGGTACTCTAAAGATCCTAAGCTGGAACCTAGCAGGCATCCAAAGGAAATTGTGTCTACCAGAGTGGAATGCCTTAGTGGAGGCGCACAAGATCTGTCTGTTTCCGGAGACCTGGAGCTTAGAACCACTTTATCGCGTGGGATATGTTACCTATTTTGTCTCTGCAGTACTCCCCAGAAATGGGAAGGATCGTCCTTCGGGAGGCCTACTCATTTGGGTAAGCATCGCCTTAAACTGCCGCATAGCACTTAAACCAATTAATAGCCCTGACATTTTAGGAATCTCTTTGAGAGGCCCTCGTAGGGGATTAACCCTCGACTTGTTCAATGTATATGTCAGAGGTACTAAACATGGGTCTATGTCCCTGACAGTGTCCATTCTTGAAACGGAACTTAGAGATAATACAGCTGGAGCCCAAGTCCTGGTTGCGGGAGACTTTAATTGCAGCTATGAGCCTCTCACAACAGATGATATTTTGGACTCGGGCGAGGATGACGCTAGATGGGGTATCCCAGTCCTAACCATTCCTCCGATTAAAAAATGGTCCCAAACTGCGATTCAGCTGAATGCCCTAACGTTGGAGTTCGGTCTAAGAGCCACTAATGGCCGCAGAAGTTCAGACCCCACGGGCGCGGCCACATTTAATAGAGTTAACCATAATTCAAGGATCGACTACCTCCTGCTAGATTTTTCACTTTGGGGTCTGGTACAGGATATGGTAGTCCTACCTACTGTCGAAAGCGACCATAATTCGCTTTCCTTGTCTCTCAAAAATCCTTGGCCCAATGAAACAATTAAAATATCCCCTAAGCAAGCTCACAAAATCTCTGTCTCCTCGTGTGGGAGACGCTTGAAGTGGAATTTTGTTTCAGCTGATGAAATTAAACTTAACACTATCAATGCAATGCTTACTGCCTCACAAATGGAGTTGGATAACATCGACCTGGCCCCTCCAATTTTTGGAAGGGTCACATCCATCTTTGAGGGAACACTTAGGATTATTGGGAATGTATTTTTGAAAAAGGAGCGTGTGGGCAAGAATACAGCAATTCGGAACCCTAGGGGTAAGCATGAATGGTACACATCTGCATGTAGGCATGCAAAAACTCTTTTGATTAGGGCTATTAAAAGTAAATCTCAAGTAGCGATACAGGGAGCTAGAAATAACTATAAGGAAACCCTGGCAAGTGCAAGAAAGGAGTGGGAAGAAGAGTATTGGTGCACCTTAAAAGAGGCAAGCTCTGGGAAAGACTCAAGGCGCTTCTGGGATACAATTAGAGCCAAAAGTAGACCAGATAGCGACCTTATAACATGTAATATCACCAGTGAAGTGTGGGTTAATCACTTTTCCAAATTGTATACTCGCCAAACTGGTGATATTGCCACAGCTATTTCCAATGATGAACAGGGCTGGGAGGTGGCCCTAGCAAATCCCAACCTTCCAATAAAAAGAGTAGAGCGTGTAACTGGCACTATTTGTACTATTATGCCCCTTAAGGACTGGGAGGTAGATTTAGCAGACCCAGTTTTTTCTATTAAAGAAGTAGAGTATGCCATTAGTACCATCATGCCCCAAAAAGCGGCCGGTCCAGATGGTATCCCTGGGGATCTGCTACGTTCAGACATCCCGAAATGGGGTAAACTTATCTACTGCCTGCTCAATGCTATCAGTAGGGGTG
Organism: Triturus cristatus; assembly: GCF_964204655.1. Classification (NCBI taxonomy): domain Eukaryota; kingdom Metazoa; phylum Chordata; class Amphibia; order Caudata; family Salamandridae; genus Triturus; species Triturus cristatus. The sequence continues at coordinate 83,676,487 of NC_140594.1, forward strand.
CACCGATTCCCACATCTTGGAAAGGGGCGGAGGTTGTTCCTATTTTTAAAAAGGGGGCCAGGGACGACCCATCGAACTATAGACCCATAAGCCTGCTGGACATAACTCAAAAGGTAGTCGGCAAGGTGTTGTTGGTTAGAATATTACAATGGATCGGTGAAAACAACATCCTTTCTGACTACCAGGCAGGCTTCAGAGCAGGCACTGGCACAATTGAACAAGCTTTTAGTTTGTTGCTAGTGTACTGGAAGGTGGTGGTCATAGGCAAAGGCAGTCTCTATCTCGCGTTTATCGATTTGAAGACTGCCTTTGACCTAGTACCTAGGGAGACTCTTTAGAGAGTCCTTGCTGACATGGGGATACCCCACTACATTCTATTGTTAATTGTAAGGCTACATGAAAATACCTTTGCCCAGATTAGATGGGGCAGGGACGGAGAGAAAACTAGCAGAATCCCGGTAGAGAGAGGGGTTCGCCAGGGATGTGTTCTAGCTCCCACCCTTTTTTCTTTATATGTCAACGGTGTGGTCGAGCATCTGCTGAAAGATCCTTCAGACGAACCATCCCTGGCGGGGGAGCGTATCCCTACCCTCCTCTTCGCGGATGATACACTCTTACTGTCCAAATCCCCAATGGACCTCCAAAAATTACTTAATAACTTCCAGCTTTTTTGCGTAGAACGGGGCCTGGTAATCAACACTGATAAAACAAAATATCTTGTGATGATCCCCCAAAAAAACCTGTGCATCCCCCGAAGTTGAACGCCGTACCTCTGGGGAGGGTGGATGTGTTTGATTATCTAGGGATCCGTTTGTCGCATAATATGCAGTGGGCTCCTCATTTATGTAAAATGCTGCTAGCCCATAAGAGGGTAACAGGGGCTCTTCTGAAGGAGCAGCGCTCCTGTGCAATTAGACCTATAGCCCCTGTTATTGAAATCTATGCAGCAAGGGGAGTCAGCTCTGCTCTTTATGGGGCTGAGCTGTGGGGCTCATGCAACACTAGCGAGCTGTCAAGATCTGAGAGGAAGTTCTATAGGGCCATTATGTCACTTCCCCAAGGTACCCCTATGATTCCATTGATGCTTGACTTAGGTTGTCGTCCCATTGGTGATTTGGCAAAATTTCGACCTCTATTGTTATGGGCTCGGTTGTGGCGAGTCCCGGAGCTAGCTAAATATGCTAAAGGCCTCTCTGAAGTTATGTCACTTCCCGGGTGCCATAGGATAAAATGGTTGAGAGACATGAAAGCCCTCCTGTGCAATCTGGGGCTAAGTGTAGCCTGGGAAAATAGGTCTTCCCCTCCAAAAGCAACACTTAAGAGTCTATACTCGAACTGGATTGCGACCCAACGGAATACTAACTGTACATTGGGCAGACTCACGGAGGACTTTCTGAAATTCAAGGACTTGCCGATCCGGGAATTATATCTACATATTATTGAGAGACCTTTTGATAGGACCCTTTATTTTGAATTTAGGTCCGGGACTCTTCCACTTCATGCTTTTACATCTCGGTGGAAACCCCCAGCCCAGACCACAGAATTTTGCCCCTTTTGTACATCTAGAAAAGAGTCTGTGGCACACTTTTTGTTTGAATGCCAGGAGTATGTACATCCAAGAAGGAGATGGCTTAAGCAATTGTGTCGCTCGTTAGGAACCAGACATCACATTGAGGCACTACGTATTCTAATGTCGGACTCTCGCCCTTTGTATGCTTGTGCCCTTTCAAAATTTTTATCATGGGCTTGGTGTATCAGAAGCAAAAGGCTTAAAGGAATTGTTTAATCTGTTTTTATCAATTATTTATGATGTGCTTCTTCTTTTTACTGAAAAAATTGGATTTTAAGGTTAAATGTAATCAAATTCTTTTTAATTGTGAAGCTTTTATGATAAGTTTTTATCGAAATAAAGCCTTTTACTGACTGACTGACTGATAAGGTTTCTTTGTTTGTAAACATCTTTTGTGAACCAAGGACTAGAGGGTTTTGGTCTGGATAATTTGCACTTCAGGGGTGCACATTTGTCGATAAGGGATTCCATTCAGGAGTTGTACTTGTCAGTAGCCTCATTAATATCAAGGTGAGGTGTGATCGAAATTAAGGTAGGAAGGGCAATGGCTTTTGTGTCAAGGTTGGATGTGTCCCTGAACCATATTTTCTTTTTCTTGGGTGGCTCGGATGTTTAGGTATAAGAACCGGATAGTGATAATGGGATCTGTATGTGGTTGGACCAGTTGGGGTTGCATGCCTGTAGGTTTGGGGAATTGGGGATTAGCAGGTCCAGAATGGTGCCATTGTTGTGTGTGGGTTTATGGCTGTGTTGTAGGAGATCATTATCTTTGAGAAAGAAGGTTAAAGTGTCCACATAATTATTTCCCCCGTTTCTCCAGTGGATGTAGAAGTCTCCAAGGAAAATAGTGTTGTTGAGCTGATAAGTTGAGAGGTGAAGAGATCCCTGCATTCCTCGATGAAGCAGTTGTTTAGACCCGGTGGACGGTAAATCACATTCAGTCTGTTGTTGAAGGTAGTGGGTGTGGACATTTCTGCCGACATGCACTCGAAAAACTGAAACTGAGTGATTGGGAGTATCTTGTATCTCAGGAAGTTTCTGTGACTAAGTGCTTGACCTCCACCATGTTGATCTTCCCGGTCTTGACGCAAAATGGAGTAATTAGAAGGGAGTAGAAGTTCTAGAGAGAATTATTAGATGATTTGTTGAGCCATGTTTCAGTGAGGATCGGACTATCAAGATTATGGGCCAGGACCAAATCCAATATCTCTAGATAGTGTTTGACTGCAGACCAACAAGTTCTGACAGATGCTGTAGTTTTTCTGACTTGGCTGTTTATGGAGGGAAGTTGGGATTTGTATCAAGTTAAGAGGGAATGATCATACACCGGTATGGTGTATGTGAGTTTGACTGTGGTCTGAGATGAGGATGGGAATCGGGCAGCCTACTGTGGGAAGAGAGGAGGAGGGGGTAGCGGAAATTGAGGCTGCGCAACTCTATAGGAGATAGAATAGGTCTGAGTTGTGTAGGGGAGATTGTGTCCATTTGGGTCTGGGTAGGCGGCTGTCTCTCTGTATGCTGGAAGAGGCTTAGATGGGATAGAGCTGATGAGAGGATGTTGATTCTTCTAGAGAGGTGTGAAAATGAAGAAAGTAGCTTGTTGAGCAGAGGCCAGTTATGTTCACCAGTTATGTTTCATGGACATGTGGGTTGTTGGTATCTGGTGTTAGGAAAACTTGGGGCAGTGGACAATAAGGAAGGAGAGGGAGGGCGGGCTTATGGGTCGACTGTGGGCTGGAGAAGAGGGTGGAGCAGGCAACTGAGGTGGGTATAATGGTTTTGGGGGGTTAGAGATGAACTGTGTGAAGATAGTCTGTGAGAGGGTGTTCAGGGTCTGGTTCTGGTGGTGAGAATAGGTTGAGGGGCATATCAGACTGCAGGAGAGTCTGGGGAGAGAGGGGTTGTCTGGGTGGACCATAAGAGGTGGAGCATGGTTGAGGGGTGTTAGGGATAAGCGGGGGAGGGGAGCATGGAGGATCGCTGGAGGGCTTGAGGGTTAGATAAATAAAGTCAAACATGGCCAGCTTTGTGTCATTGGCTTGGAACATATGAGCCAACGCCAAGATTTGAAGCAGGTTCCCCGGTTCCAAAGTTAGCAGCTCTGGTCGCTACGCCACAGTGTCTCCTGATGGCTGCTAACCTGGGAGAGCATTCTTTTTGTTGTCTATGGCATACGGATATGAATCCCAGCACAAATCCAAAATGTATTGTGATCCGTTTATATGTACAGCAGGCTCAAAAAGGAACCAAAAAATCAGCAGTTGGTGTATGGTCTACTCCGACTGGCTGCAAGTAGCCAATCAAAATGCTCCTAAGGCACAGCACTATTCTGACTGGTTGAAAGGGTCGTGGACAGCTGCTGACACCTCCCAAGACCACATTTTGCAGTCTAGTCTAGAGAGACAAGAATACTGTTAATTATTCAATTTTGCCAGCAAAAAGGATTTACATGTTTCTTTTTTTATCTCAGTATCACGTTGCTGAGGAAGTGGTGGATTTCTCCTGATCTGCTTGTAAATTAATCTTTTAACCAAAGCTGACTGGCAACCAGAGCCTAATTTAAGAAACATTTCTAAATACATAATTACACAGGTTGTGTCAAGTCCACGCAGGTAGAAGTGGTTAAGAGAGGTTTATTCAAGATAGTTACAAGATAACAAGAAGACGGAGTCAAGACCAGATCAAGACCGAATCAAGACCCCACCAGGAGCAGCCAGCATGCTGCTCAGCCCAGCCAACTGTGTGCATTTGACTCCCAACATTCCATGTTATTTCATTGCAGCAAGATTCCATTGGCAGTGCAAGGATAAAATTAGAGTCAAGACAACAAATCACCCTTTCTTCTATATATAAAAAAACCAACAATGAGGGAACAAGAAAGAAGAACGAGGAAGATGAGAAACGGAGGAAATCAGAAACATGAAACCATTGAAAGAAGAGAGCAACAGAAAAGGATAAGAGAAGCAAAGAAGAGAGGAAAACCAAAACATAAGAACGACGCAGGTTTGTTTCAGGATCGTCGCCAAAAATTGTAGTGATTGAGTCAGGTACACAAGATGGGTTTCAGGTAGTTTTATTGAAGATGGTACATTAGACCACATCTAGTCCATATCAAGACCCCACTGGGAGCAGCCAGCATGCTGCTCAGCCCAGCCAACTGTGTGTATTTGACTGCCAAAATTCCATGTTATGTCATTGCAGCAAGATTCCATTGGCAGGGGAAGAATAACATTAGAGTCAATGTTCATGTCTCATGGGGTGTGGCTTTATGGTATTAAATAATAACTTATGAGAAGTAGGGATTAAACCTGTGCAGAGAGGTCGAATCTTTTATACCTATATACCTGTGGGAACATTAACGAAGCCCTCCTTACGTCACCCTCAGCTGCTTTCCAGCTATCTGGATCTTTTGAAAGTAGGGATGACTCCTCTTTTTTTTTTTTTTTTTAAAGTTGCTGAGTTTTAATAAATATGTTTAGAACAAAGCATACAGCAGTGATACTGAAAGTACAGCCCGGGGGCCGCATGCTGCCCTCCTGACCGATGCATGCGGCCCCTTGGGCAACAGCAGCACAGGACTGGGCTTAGCACAAACATTAAAAAGATGTTAAATAATTTGGTAAGCATTTATTTAAATGTTAATTTAAATTAAAGAAAGGAGGCAACTATGGTGTCCTGCACTCTTTTAATACAGAAGTGCCTTTATTTTTAAAGTCATTGTGCAGCAAAAGTGTAAAAGTATGAAAAGGTCTGTTCAAAACTCAAAAAACGTATATCATTAAAATGTGGAACTGTTCACCCTAGTACATCAGATTCTATCAGTGCATTGAGAAGTATTTTTTTAAGTGATAGTTTTCAAACATGATTTTAGAAACTTTCATTCTTCCGCTCCCACAATGCGAGTAGTGAAATAAGCGAGAAGTCAGTTATTATGTGCACTCTTTGGGTAGCTGGGGTTTATATTATACATGAACAACATTATAGTTATTAAATCAAACACAGGAGAAGGTTTTGTACAGCACACATCCTGAAGTCGTACATTTCATGATCCACATGTGATAATAAAAAAGGAGGGAAATTGAAATAAAACAATTGCCTAGGATCACACAATATAGTTAAGTGGAGAAGCCAAGATTAACCCCTTCAGCGCGGCGCGGATTCCCGCGCTGTGCTGAAGGGTTCGAGCGCGGGCGGGGCCATGACGGAACGGTTCCGTCATCCGCACAGCGCAACCGATGCTCATGACGGAACCGTTCCGTCATGAGCATCGAAGGGGTTAATCCCAGGTTCTTGGTTTTACATTGTGCAGGTCAGACACTAGATGTATATGCTTTGCTTCCCCTTCACCCACCTTACTGCCAGTCCCCTCTGACTGCCACCCGGCTGACATCAATGCAGCCCTTCATCACACCACAGACCAAACTTTGTGGCCCCTGGGAAAATGTTTGTGAGTACCCATGGCATACAGTATGTGGGGAAAAGGGCATGTCATTTCACTTTTCACCCATGGAAACTAATTTAGGGTCTCCAGGGCAGTAACGTATTTAGTAGGCTCCAACTTTGATAAAATATGTTTTTTCCTCTTGTGTCCAGGGGCCACAGCGCACCAAACTCACCTCTTCCACCCCTGAGTCTCAGGGTACTGAAACAGAGCAGTTATATGTTTACTCAGGGAGGTGGTGTGGGTGAGAGTCCCTCAAGAACAGTTAATACATCAGTGTCCATCTTTAAAAGTAAACATACTTTCATCTACACCCATAACTTAACACTGTACAGAAAATAATACAAAAGGTGCATTGGGACAACATCTCCTGGAAGCAAATCTCTCGGTAACAGTACCGTTAAACAGTGCACAGATGGTAGAACCTGTTTGACCGATCAAGATGTTCATATATAACCATTTCTTCTTTTGTATGCTGTGAGGTAGCCTTCCACTTCCTTTGGCTTAGGCACAACTCGTCCCCTCTGAAATAGGAGGGGGAATGAATGAATGAATGAATGAATGAATGAATGAATGAATGAATGAATGAATGAATGAATGAATGAATGAATGACCGGCATTTATTGAGCGCAGTCCCAGCGCTAACAGTCCACAAGTGCCTGCCCTGCAGGGGGTTTAGTTCTTAAACAGCCATGTTTTCAGCTGTGTTTTAAAGTGTGATAGAACTGCTAATGATCTCAGAGCTGCCCGCAGTTTGTACCAGGTGCGGGCACCCAGGAAGCCGAACGATCTACCGCCTCTGCGTGACAGTCGTGTTTTGGGAATACAGGCCAGGTCGGCGGAGGACGATCTGAGTGTCCTGGTAGGTACGTAATGGCTGACTCCCTTTCTAAGGTAGGTGGTGTCTGTGTCATGGAAGGCTTTGAAGAAAATAACCATGGCCTTACATTTTATCCTTTCCCTCACTGGGAGACAGTGTAAGGACTTCAGATGGGGTTTATATGTGATCTGGTTTTCAGTTTAAGAATCGCCCTAGCTGTTGAATTTTGCTCTATCTGGAGGTGTTGGAGAAGGTAGTCCGGTAGTCCCAGATAGAGGACTTTAGTATAGTCCAGTCTGGGCGTCATCAGTGCCTGAACCACTGTCCTCCTGGAATCCAGTGGGAGAAGTGGCAGAAATGTTTTCACCATCTACAGTACTCCAAAACAGGTTCCTACTAGGGCTTGAACCAGGGACTGCATCGAGAGCTCATTATCGATGTAGATACCCAGATTTTTGACTGTTGATTGAGCAGTGCTGGGGGAAGATATCTGTGGGCCACCAGTGACTCCAATTGCCCTCCACTGGGTGTTCGAGGAATGCGAACTCGGTTTTGTCGGGGTTGCACTTGAGCTGGTTCTGCTTCAACCATTTAAAGACCTTGGTGAAGCAAGATCTAATTGCATCTCCGTTGAAGTCATCCCCTTTCTTGCATGTAAAAATCAGCTGCGTATCATCAGCATAAAAGACTATTTTAGTGCCCAGTGCCTCTGCTAATGATGCTAGCGGTGACACGTACAGGTATAACAGAGTTGGACTTAGTGAGGAGCCCTGCAGGACTCCAGCCCCCATGCTTGGCATAGGGGCTGAGAACGGAGGCATCCAGGTGACCTGTTCCCTGTTATCCAAAAAGGATGTAATCCATGCCAATGGTTTCCCTTCTATGCCCATATTCCTTAATCTGTCTAAGAGCATCCTGTGGGGCACTGTATCGAATGCAGCTGACAGATCAAGCAGGATGAGCATTGCTCTTCCCCCACGATCAAGCTGATCTACCAAGGTGTTCAGTCACTTCCAGACTCGGCGCTATAGTTGGCCCTAAAGCTGGATTGCGTGGGGTGCAGGAGGTTGTGTACCTCCATGTATTCCATGAGTACTTTGTTGACATGTTTTTCCACTACTTTTGTGAAAGCAGGAAGAAGAGAGATTGGTCTATGGTTAGTGGGAGTATTAGGGTCTGCATTTGGTTTCTTCAGGAGAGGTAGGATTTTAGCCTGTTTCCAGATTGGCGGCACAACCCCCGTTTCTAGCAAGGAGCTGAATACCTTATTGACGGGAGCGTTTAAGGTAGCTGCCAGTGACGGTATCAATTTGGCTGGACACGCATCTGTAGGTGATCCAGACTTAAGGCCCAAGAGGTATGTAAGTGAGTCCTCGAGTCTGATGGCAGGGATTTGTGACAATTGCAGCCTTTGTGAGAGTGCCCCCGGGGGAGAGGGTGGAGTGGCGCATCCCACCTGTGTGTGCGGTAAGGATGTATCTTCTTCCACCTCTGTGGAAAATGACTGCTAGATCATCATTATTTTATCATGAAAGGAACGACCCACCTGCTTTGTCCACTCGGCTGATGGCGGAGCTTCTTTATTCTCTGCCTTAGGAGCCGCAAACGTTTTAACTATTTTTAAGATTTCCTTGCCGCTATTGTTAGTGTTTGCAATTTTATTTTCCAAATAAATCATTTTGGCCGTCCTTGTCAGTTTGTAATGTGTCTTGAGAGCGGCTTTATAGATATTTCTGTCCTCTGAAAGTTATTGCCTACGCCATTTTCTTTCTACTCCTTTGCATTTTCTTTTGCTGGCTCTCAGAGATTCATTGAACCAAGGCTCCAAATGACCAATTCTCTTAGAGGTGCGCGTGGTCAGTGGTGCAGCTGCCTCAATATTAGTCCTCAGCCAGTCTTCTAAAGAGTGAGCGTCTATTTCAGGGTTGCCCACCAGAGAGGGGGCAGAGGTGTTGAGCGCCCTCTCAAGGGAAGGTAGGTCTATTTTATGGAGAGGTCTATAAGTAAGTTCTGACTTTGCCTGCCCTGATGGGTCGAGCTTCCCTATGACTGGTATCTGAAAGTTCACTAGGCAGTGGTCCGAGCAAATTAGCTGAATTGGAAGATCCACCTCCACTTATAAGTCAAAGAAAATTTGGTCTAGGTGTGAACAAATTTATGGGTAGGACCAGAGACGAAAGGTTTAAGATTGCAAGCTGCCATGATTTCTGACAGGGCCATCACATGGGGGTCCAAGGGTTTGTCACAGTGCAAGTTCAGGTACCCTAGAATGAGAAGATGCTTGTATCTTAAGGCAAGTGATGTAATGCATTCATGAAAAGAATGAGTAAAATTCCCTGGTGCGCCCGGTGGTCCATTGATGCGGGGAGACAGTGCAGCGAAACACCAGACATTCCGTGCCCTCCACCTGGTCGAGTATAATAGGGGAGCATACTAGTTTCTGTTTGTGAATATTGGCGACTCCCCCTCAGATTCCCGTCTGCCTATCTGTTCTCATGATTTTGTACCCATCGGGAATGGCTGGTGCAATTGCGGGATTGGATGAGTTTGAAAGCCATGCTTCAGTGAGGAACATAAGGTTGGGAAGCCCATCTAATAGAAGGTCATGGACTTGGGCTTCGTGTTTTTGGAGGGAGGGAGTATTAAGAGTATTAAGAGGTGCTGCTTTGAGATGGACATGTCCCAGCTGAGCATCCCCCCACCCCTTGACAGGACACCAGATGCAGTGAGGATAAACAAATGAATTTATATTATTCTTACTTGCAGCGGTATTCCTGCATTTGTGGAAGTTAACTATATTTAATAGTGCAACTTGTGATGTTTCTCAGGTCTGCATGACGCTGATGGGTGAAGACAGGCTTGCCTTTGGCGTGCCAGCGGCACGCCCGCTGTGCCGGTCCGCAGCGCGTACGCCGCGTCCCCCAGGTTAAATACCCACCTACTGTGGAATTGGGAGGAGAATAGACTGTCTCCCTCCCAAAATGGCGGGCGATGTGTGGATGACCGGAAGTGAGGCCTCCCGATGGTAATCCTCCCTCCATGCAATCAGCAGTAGCTGTGGTGGACTGGGGAGAATTGGCTGAGAGGATTAGCGAGGAAAGGAGAGATGGTGATGCTGGAGACGCGCTTAGTGTCCAGGGAGCCAAAGTCTCTACCCGCTAGCAAGACTACAAACAATAATCACAGTGCCTTTCCCAGAACACAGCAATTAAAATGGTTTTAAAATATTAAAATGGTTGTGCCAAAATGCTACCTTAGCATGCGAGTATGACTGCCAGAATGACAGAATGTCACGCAGTCTCTTGAAGGTGAGGGGCAGTGCTTAATTTGTAAAACAACATAAGTGCTAGGCCCTCGCCACGAGGCAACCCCAGCTTGCAGCACACATTGGGGCAGATTTACAAGCCCCTTGCGCCTCTTTTACGCCGCCGCTGCATCACTTTTGTGATGCAGCGGCAGCGTAAAGCCAGTGCCATGCTGCGGGGTATTTACAACGTGACGCATCTGGGAGATGCGGCACGTTGTAAAGCCCTGCGCCACATGTAGGTGTTCCGGCGCAGTGGGGGACGTTCCGGCGCAGGAACGCCTCCTAAAAGTGGCTGAGTGAAATCTACAAGATTTCACTCAGTCACTTTTAAGGCCATGCTGCGTCAAAACCCTGCGCCTGCTTGAAGCAGGCGTAAGGATTGACGCAGCATGTTAGGGATAGGGCACCACCGAGCCTTGCTGGAGCTGCGTCGCGCTTGCGACGCAACTCCAGCAATGCACCGCCTTTCTGACGGGGGATGCGTCACGCATCTGCCCATCCGAGCGCCACGGTGCGCCGCATTGCAAATGCGGCGCATCAGTGGTGGCACACGTGTGGGCAGATGCGTCGCAACTCTTCCGGCGCATCTCTGCTGATTAGCAGAGATGCGCCAGAAGTCGTAAATCTGCCCCATTGCCTCTAACATCGCTGCCAATGACAGTACATACACACCTACTGACCAACACACTGCCACAAGTGTGACAATTCAGAATATTCCAGGCCCCCGAAGCTATAAGAATGGCTTGGGAGGCAGGTATTAGCTGTTTTAATGTTTATCTCTATATTACTGTTACAATCCAAAAGTAGTCCACCAGTAGCCATAAATTAGGTTATAGGTAAGAGGTTACAGGATGGTAAGTAGGATAATAAGATCAGCCCCACCAGGAACAGCATCCTTGCTGCTCAGCCCACACACTCCAACTGTCTCTCTGTCAACCACTCCAGGTACTCCAGCATCCCACTACCTCCTCAAGCATTCCAGCATTCCACACACATCACATTCACACTGGCAGAGCAGCATGGAACAGGTAACTAAGGGAAAGGATGCAAAGCGACAATACAAGTTACAACAATTACACAAACAGAGCCACAATGTGAGAGCTGTCACAAGTGCCAGTGCAGACAGTTTTTTCTTGTTGCAATTTTCTTTATTGATTTTCAAGAAACAAAATAGATAAGAAAGAAGCAAAATGAGGCGGAAGTGAAATATTGCTTGCGAGTACATCTCCAAACTGACACCAGCCATGCTAGTACACCAAGTTATATTCAAACAAAACAATCAATGTCCATAATTTGACAAAGAACAAAATCATGAGACAGTCATGCGTGGGATCAGATCCCAGGGGATAGCCTAAAAGGGGGATATTCAAGCGGGCAGTCCTGTGAAGGTGGAAGGGAGCGGGTGCTACGGCGTGTCATCAGGTTCTAATGTGCTATGGTAATCGCAGAGAGGTCAGTGCTTTAAATGGGCCGGTACTCACCGGCACTGAGTACCGGCACTTCTCAGTTTTCTCCTCCTGAGTACCGGAACTTATTTTCAGGCAAGGAGCGTACCAGTACTCCATGAAGCAGCAGGGCTCAGGCCCTGAAGTACGGGTACGTGTAACAGATGGTGCGTGTTGAGGTGCTGCTCTGGCTGGCAACAGCCTGTGTATTTCTGCGCTAGGGTGCTCCTGCAGTGCTAGGTTCTCATCAATCGAGCAAGCCCTTTGGGATCGAAGGGCTTCAGAGACCCCATCCCCCCGGCCCCGTCGTGTGGCAGCCCGGGCCGGGATGAGACTGCTTCCCAGGCGCGCACACAGCCGCACTCAAGTACTTCACAGGTCTTTAAAAGACCAATTGCTTTTTAATGAGGCTTTGTTATTTCTCACCCCTTCTTAGAGCCCATGCATCTCTGCTGCCTATTGCTGAAAGAATTAGCCCCCCCCCCCCTGAAATTTGACTCTAGTTGCACCTCTGGTTCTCCATGGCATCGCAACAAGAATGAGGGGATATGGTCAGAGGTGCCGAGAGTGGAACTGAAGAACCAGGGTCAAATCACGATGTCTGCTCATCATCCTGTGGTTCTGGACAACTCCCTTAACCAGGGGTCTTAAAAAAGTAAGCTTTAATGCAGATGTTCTGATTGTATGTAAATTGCTTAAATGCCCATGGCCCAAATTTGCGCAATATCAAACTGCCAAAACATAGGCTCTGCACGTGTGGCATAGAAGCTGATGCTTGCCATGTCTCTTATGTAAGGAGGCAGTTTGATTTTGCGTGAATTTGTTCCATGGGCATTTAAGCGCTTTACATGACAATCAGAGCATTTGCGTTAAAGCTTACTTATGTGGCTATTATTAAATTCCTGGCTCACAGACACGCCCCCGACACTCCCCTAAATACCTACCCAGTCTTAGTGAGTACCGGCACTTCTAATTTCCCATGTAAAGCACTGACAGAGGTCCCCAGATATCTTTAGGGTGGGAAGATGGGGCTTTAAGGCAGGCCCGGTTCTAGCGGGTGGGCCGGGTGGGCCAGGCCCACCCAAACATGACCCTGGCCCACCCAAACATGAGCCTTGGCCCTCCCAGTGAATCTGCCACCGATGTACAACAACAATAAAAAATGTTCAGATAACTGGTGATTTATGATCCTGCTGCAGAGCAACCATTTGTCTGTTGGTCAGTTTTAAATGCAGATAAACTGGATTTTATGGGGATAGCTCAGTGGGTTACTGCCTTTGTCACAGATATACTTGTGTTACTTGCAGTTCAGAAGTTACTATCCTAACATAGGACAGTGACCTATGAACTGTCATCAAAGAGCTGCATGCAAACTTTGCTTTTTTGTGTTGTGATATAGTTAGAACGTCTCCAGTCTTTCATTATTTTAATGTTGCTAAAAAGAGTTTGTTTTGGCAGTTATATATTTTTATCAGTAAAGCCAACCCCCAACCACTGGAGTACTCTTTAAATCCTGAGTTTGTGCTTCTCCAGACCAAACCCTTGTAAAATATATTGCCCACCAGTATGGATGACATGATTTCTACACCTTGTAATCCTCATTGGCTTATGTGACATTCCCCGTAGACTGATTTATTGTCTCTGTATAATGTATACTGTGATGTAAAGTACTGTGACACCCTACACTGATATGAGTAGCGCCATACAACAAATGAAATGCATACAAGAGAGGGTCAACGGGTCAACGGAGAGATGAGGGGCACTAGTGGAGGGTGGCAGTGAGGGAATCCGAGGAGGAGGTCATGGGGTGGGGGGGCTATGGAGAAATGAGGGGCACTAGTGGAGGGTGGCAGTGAGGGAATCCGAGGAGGAGGTCATGGGGTGGGGGAGAGCTATGGAGAGATGAGGGGCGCTGGTGGAGGGTGGCAGTGAGGGAATTCAAGGAGGAGGTCACGGGGTTGGGGGGAGCAACGGAGAGATGAGGGGCACTGGTGGAGGGTGGTAGTTAATGAGTCTGAGAAGGAGGTCATGAGGGGTAGGGGCTATGGAGAGATGAAGGGCACTGTTGGAGGGTGGTAGTAATGTTATCTACAGAGATATAGGGCATTGGTGGGGCGCCAAAAAAGACTTTTGCACCAGCACTAAAGCCGGCCCTGTCGTGGCCTTTCTGTTTTTGTTTATTTATTTTACAGTCGGGTAATTAGGACAACTGTGGAGCATACTTTAAAGTGCATGCTAATTACATTTACTGCCATATTAAATGTTTCAAATTTGAAGGTGATTTTACTACTGTTTTTTACTCGCAATAATGAAAGTGGAACCGAATGGTGGCTGATATGGGGCTGGGGCCCAAGGTCAGCTGTGAGATAAGGTGCAATGGAGAGGGGTGGTAGAAAAGTGGATAATCAAGCCTGTAAGGGAGCGCGCTGCAGGATCTGGGGTCAGGTGGGGGTAGTAATGAAGAGGGTTTCTCCCTGAAGGCTCGCACAGAGGGAGGCCGAGTAGTGTCATTTACCTGATACTCCCACCTTAGAAACCTCCTCTTCCCATCAAAGGGACATTACATGGAATAAAAAAACTTTTTGCGAGTGATAACATTTAGAAAGAGACTTGGAAAAGAGTGTGTTTTACTGGGCCTTGTAAGACTAAGGAGAGATAAAGGAGGGCCCAGAAGCAGGCCTAGCTAGATAAATAAGCGATAAATCGGCCCAGCCGTGGCCCACCCGCATGCACCCTTGGCCCACCCAAATAAAAATTCCTGGAGCCGGACCTGCATTTAGGTCTGCGTAGTCTTCGCTGACTGTTTCACAATAGTGTTAAAATCTGGTTTGCAATGTCAACATAATCGACGCCACCTTGTCCCCTCTCAGGCCCGTACGCTCACTTAAGCAGTAGCCATTTTGAAAGCGCCATGGCCCCTCTGCCCCTCGCCGATCACCAGCGCGTTCCCTTGGCGCTGCGAACACCCCCCCGCTCTTTCGTGCATTGACCATACACCCCTCCCCAGCGCGACCCTACCTCGGAAGCGGAAAAAAAAACCCCGGGGCCAGCACCTCCCCGTCCTTTGATGAACCCTCTTCCTCTGCCCTGCCCCGCTCCCAAGCCACCACCTGGTCCTGCAGCTGCCATTCATTGGCCCCCTTCCTGTAAGCCCCGATTCAAAGGATCTCTGACTAATCAAAGGCCTCCCACCCCGTGCGATCCGATCAGATATCCCGTTCCGGGAATCGACAGAGTATCCTGCTGTGGAATAGCCATCACTTACTGTAGATATGTGTGGGAACGAGCTTGAAGTGGGGATTCCAAGGATGTCTTTCCGTACATCAAAATCTCAACAAGAATGTGTAACGTGTAATAAAGCAATAAACCTGTGTATAAGAGGCCAGGCCTCAGAGATGTGGTTAGAGCACCTCCCGAAGACATTCTGTGTGCGTGTCCGAAATGACAGGCTCTCCTCATGAGAAATAAACCCTGTTCTTGCGTTCCAGCTTCCAGCGCCTGTCTCTTTATTTGGTAACTATTTGCTATGGGATATTAGAGGCGTCCTTGCGCCAACAGCCTGGGCGTTCGACAGTAACTGGCTGCTTTTCCACAATAGGACATGCTTCTAAGCAAAGCAGGAGCTGCAGTGCCACCCCAATGAAGCGCTATCTCACGTTTGGCCAGATGGAGGCACATGGAGACTAAGCGGCGTACAGGGCGCGGATACCTGTGGTATAGCCCAGCAATGCTAGGAGTGGGGACGGGGAGAGCTGTACTTCTACCATGGCCGAGACATGCGCAAAGACAGCAGTCTAATATGTCTGTATCACAGGGCATGTCCAGTTTAGATGGGCAAATTCAGGTTCAGGGGCGTGGCATTTTACGCACGTATCAGATCTGCTGGGGTCAAATGTAACTATATCAGAGGGAGAGAGATAAGTAGGGGTGGAGACATTTGAAATGCAGTCATTTGTGAATGTAATTACCTGAAACATATATAATTTGTGAGCAGCAATACGTCCATATTTTGTCCATAAGACAGACATCTAGTTCATCCCCTCAACCCCTGCCGGCGGTGGTATCTGGCTTAAGGGAGATGCATGTAGGGCAAAGCAGGAAACAGGTCGGTCTCCGTCAGTTGCCACGAGGGTCAAAGGGAGGAACTCCTCATGAGGCAGTGGGAATGAAGGTAGTAAATAACACAATGTATTGTGGAGTCTTCGAAAGATGAACCAGTCCATAAAAGGTATATATATCACATGGAAGGTTCCGCAACTGGATGAGCAATGTGTCTGTCTGGAAAGAGATCCCCCAGCTAGTGGAAGCCTGGGATTGTCAAGGAGGGGAAGAGCAGGGAGGACGGGGGCCCCCACCCAGCAGCATTCGCAGCCTGCGCCATGCCCAGCAGGTCGTGGATACCATCTGGGTGTCTTCGGTATCATGTGGAACACCCTTTGGCAATAGTAGAGCATGCGAGAGGTTGTCTAACTGGGCTTGTTCCGGTCTCAGGGTCCTGATGATACCAGCGGTAGGAGTATTGGCATTGGGCAACCAGATAATATGAATAAAGATCAGAGACTCCAAGCCCACCACGTTCGTAAGTGAGGGTAAGAGTGTCCCAGTGTATGCCCGCACAGCCTCCAGCCCACACCAAGTGGAGGAGAAGGCTGCGTAGGGAGCGGAAAAAGGACTGAGGCAGCGGGATAGTAGTATTCAATAATAAGTATAAAAATCTAGGAAGCACAACCATTTTTATGATAGCTATATGACTGGCCATGTAGAGGGGCTGTTTAATCCACCGTTCAACCTGGAGAGCAAGTTTGTCCATTGCCGGGCCATAATTGAATTGGAGAACACGGTCTCTATCTCGATGGAGCTATATACCGACATATTGAAATGAACAGCCGGTGCGGGCTCTGCAGTACCTGTCAATGCAACCAGCTCAGATTCAGCCCAGTTAATGTGAAGTCTGGCAATTTGACAAATCGGACAACCTCCTGTATCAAGGGTGCACGTTTTCAGGCTGATGGCAAATAAATTGAAAGATATCTTCTGCGTTTAGGTAGAGTAATAGTGAGCCATGGGTAAGCTACAGCCCACTGTGTAGATGACGATCATGCATGTAACAGACCAATGGGTCCATAGTGATGATGAAAAGGAGGAGAGAGGGGGCATCCCTGTCTGGTCCGCGTCGCTATGGGGAACGGTTCAGAGAGCGTGCCGTTAACACGGAGACGGGCCACAGGGTGAGCGTATTGCAGCACAATTAGAGAAACAAAAATCAAAGAAATGCCCAGCTTGCCCACTACTGCTCTCAAAAAAGGCCACTCAAGAGAATCAAATGCTTTCTCAGCATTCAACAATGCCATGACCGCAGCGTGGGTGGTGTGATCTTGTTGAGGACAGCAAACATGGTGCGCAGATTTGGGGCGGTAGAAGGATGCAGAACGATGTCCGACTGCACAGGTGAAATGATGTGTTCCATAAGGAGGGATAATCTTGTGGCGAGAACCTTAGCCAAAATCTTGTTGTCGAGGTTTCTGGAGATACAGGGGAAAGTATGATGAGCTTAAGAGGGTGTTTTTTCCAGGTTTCAACAGAAGGATAAAGATAGCCTCACGTAGGAAGGGAGGAAGAACGCCGGTGGTATGGGATTCATTATATAGCGCCAAGCAATGATGCGCTAGTATTTACTTATAGGTCTTGTATAAAGCTCCCATCAGGCTGTCCGAGCCAGATGCTTTCAAGCCATCAAACGAGTCTATGGCCAAGGAGACCACCTCGACGGTGATGGGTGCAGTCAGGGATTGGCGTTGGCCATCCGACAGCCAGACCATCGTCACCTCCTCGAGGTAAGAGGATATTTCAAAGGGGAGGTTCGGGACTCATGAAGAGAATAGATTCAGATAGTACTGATGAAGTTCTGCCATGACTTTCTCGCAATCAGACACTCATTGTCCAGATTCCGAGCATAGCTCAGTGATGCAGTTTTGTGAGTGGTTGGGTCTCAGAAGTTGGGCAACAGTGTGACACAGGTGCTCTCCCTCCCTCTGGCATGTTTCCTCATGTACTTGACCTTTCTGTCCGCAAGGTCTCGAAAATCCATCAATTGGGTGGAGCGATGGCCCAAGCAGGAATCTCTGCCTGTGGCAGCCCTTTCGCCGATGTCTTGTAATGCAGATTCAATACTATGCAACTGTGTGCGCATGTCACGAAATATGCCTGTATGTTTAGAGATACATACTCCACGCATTAACGTCTTAAAGGCTTCCCAAAGTGTGGCCTGTGGCTCTACCGACCCCACATTCAGCTCAAAATAGTCAGTTATGGCTGGAAGTACCTCCCCTCGAAACACTGGGTCACATAAGGGCTCACTCGGGAGCCTCCAAGTATGTTACACTCTGCACCCATAGGGAACCTGCTACCGGAGGAGAACCGGCCTATGGTTTGACAGCCTGCATGGCAGGACCGTGATCTCACGCAGCCAGAGGTCCACATTAACTGAGAGCAGCCAATTATCCAACCTGGTCCAGATGGAGTGGGGGGCAGAATGAAAGTGAATCCAGGAGTGGAGTGGTGTCAGGTGCACCAAGCATCAAAAAGAACGTGAGTGTCAACCAGGAGCCACAGTGTATCCTGTGCCCAGGGCCTACCGCTAGGATGTACCCTGGTGGAGTCAGCATGAGCGCACGCTGGCATATTTAGGTCCCCCCCCAGAACAACATAGTCCACCTCTACATAGTCCATAGGTGCCAAGAGGATGTGGTAAAAGGCAGGGTCGTCCACATTGGGTGCTTAGATGTTCAACAGCATTACCCGTTTATCCGCAAGGATACCCTGAAGAAGGACATATTGGCCCTCATTGTCTAAATAGCTGGATTGAATACTGAAAGGTTCCCGGAAATAGGAATTATAGCAGGAGAAGTAACGGTGTGTAGCACAAGGCTAAGTAAGCGGGCAGTCTGTCATGGGAGGCAGATGTGCCTCCTGCATAAAGGCAACTCTGATGCCATGCCTATTCAGGTAGGACTGATTGTTACATAACAATAGGGTATACCGAGTACCCAAATGGACCTGGGCCAATAATGGTATATAAAACAAGTGGTACAACTGACCGGTAAATTTTTCGAGGCGAAAAACAAAATTAGAGGACACCCTACAATGATTAAATGGAACAATGACCAGGTTAACTTGATTATCAAAAACGTTTATATTATGAATTAATCACAAGTTCTCAATTTTAATGGTTGCTCCAAAGTGAAACAGGTGAATTAAGTGCTTGAGGTAGTGCTCGTGGAGGGATGGGGATGTGATAATAACATTTCCAGTATTTATAATATGTTACAAGGCTGAAAGCGACCTGTCTAACAATGCATCAAAAGCTGACTAAGACAACCCAAGTAATGCGATGCCATGAATGCATAATACATTTTCCGTTTCTGGTTTGAATAGGTAAGTACAGGTCCAATTGTAAGCAAAGTTCACGTTTCGACCCCAGACACTAGAAGGTGATTCTTTCCTTACAGCTGGATCTTTATCAGGACCATTGGAGGAGCAACCTCAATAGAGCACTACTCGATCGACAGTGGGCATTTTTATGATAGGGCTGGGTCGCTCCCAGTACATGAAAATGTAGGACAAGATAGAAAGGGGCAGATTTACAAGCCCCTTGCGCCTCATTTACGCTGACGTTGCGTCACTTTTGTGACGCAGCGGCGGCGCAAATCCTGCGCCATGGTGCGGGGTACTTACAACGTGACGCATCTGGGAGATGCGTCAGGTTGTAAAGCCCTGCGCCACATGTAGGCGTTCCTGCGCAGGGGGGGGCGTTCCAGCGCAGGAACACCTCCTAAAAATGGCTGAGTGAAATCTACAAGATTTCACTCAGTCACTTTTAGACCCATGCTGCGTCAAAACCCTGCGCCTGCCTGAAGCAGGCGTAAGGATTGACGCAGCATTAGCAAGATTGGGCCCCCTAGAGCATTGCTGGAGCTGCGTCGCACTTGCGACGCAACTCCAGCAATGCGCCACTTTTACGGCACAGATGCGTCACGCATCTGTGCCGTTTTTGCCCCATGGTGCGCCGCATTGTAAATGCGGCGCATCCATGGTGGCGGAGCTGTGGCGCACAATAACTGGCGCATCCCTGCTGATATGTAAATATGCCCCAAAGTTTTTATAGCAGTAGATGATGGTGTAGTGGAGACAGGGTTTTACATACACACATTGCTATGTTAGCATAAGCGTTTTAGAACCTAAACGTTATCTCGCCGCTTTGCTTCTTTTGCACATGACACTACAGGTAGCTGTTATTACAAGTAAAATTGCATGCTTGCTTTTTCTTCACATGAGAACGGTCTGTTGTTCACATCCCTAAACGTGCACCATGACCTTAGTCTGAAAACTGTGTACAGAAGCTGTCAAGGTTAAATAACAATGTATGCTGTTGAATTCAGGTTGATCGGCCCAAGCTCTAGACACAACACGCACACAGCTGCAAATATCTGAAACTCGGGTGCCTTTAATATTGCACTTTGCATGTATGATTCAGACACTTGGAGAAAACCTTTCCAGACACAGAGAGCAGAGCTGATCCTGTGATGAGATTCACCTAAGCTGATATTTGAGGTATGGGGTTCCCCATTGAAACCTAGAGACCTTCTGTTAGACTTGGGGGTCTCTAGTTGGCACAAATGTATGCACTTGTGACAAATAGGGACCCTCGCCTCTAGTCAGGGTAAGGGGGTACACTCCTAAAATAACCAATGCTCACTCCCTTGGTAGCTTGGCACGAGCAGACAGGCTTATCTCAGAGGCAGTGTGTAAAGCATTTGTGAACACATATAGTAATCAAGTGACAACACTACAGATGGACACCACACAGGTTTTATATAAAAAATAAGTATTCTTTATATAGATTTACCACAAGACCATTAAACGACAAAAACACACAATACTGTTACTTTAGATGGTAGAATTTAACTTAGTTCTCTTAAGTTCTTAGATGTGATACTTTAAGTCAATGTACCTTTTAGATGCGACACGCAGGGCAACAAAAGTGTTGCAACGATGTTGATGCGATGAAGTTTTTGGTGCAAAGAAATAAAGACGTGAAGATCTTCCAGATGCGGCACGCTTCTCCGATGTTGTGAGAAGACTCGACTCGATGCTTCAGCTGCAGCGGCGACGCACTTTACGCGTTGCGACGACAGCAGCCTTGGCAGTGACACTCTTCTCCGACGTTGCGAGACGCTTCCACTCGATGCTTCCGCTCGATGCGATGTTGCAGCGGTGACACCCCTTTATGTGATGCGACAACAGCAGCTCCGACGGCGGCACGCTTCTCCGTGGATGCGAGGTGCTTTTCTTAATGCGGTGCAATGCGACAACTACGATGGCTGCGATGGCGACACGCTTCTTCCTCGATGCGAGACTCTTCTCTTGATGCGGTGCAATGCGTCAACTACGATGACTGCGATGACGACACGCTTCTTCGGCGTTGCGAGACACTTCCTGGATGATGCGAGATGCTTCCGCTCAATGCGATGCTGCAGCGGCGACACACTATACGCGATGCGAAAACAACAGCTCTGACGGCGGCACGCTTCTCCTTCTTGAATCGCGCTTCCAGCTCCTTGCGACACGCAGTCCCTCAGATGGCCCTCAGCAGCAGGCACTTCCAAAGGGGGTGAAGTCTGTTGTTCCTGAGACTTCAGCAGGAGGCAAGCTCTTTTCCAAGCCCTTGGAGATCCTTCACAAGTTGAGCAAAAGTACACACAAAGTTCCTTTCTCCTCTCTTTGGCAGTAGGCAACCCCTGCAGGCCAATCCCCCAGTTTCAGGGATAGTCTCTCCTCAGTTTCTTCTTGGTTCCTCTCCTCAGCAGAGTTTCTACTTGTTTCCCAAAGTGATCTAAATTCTTGGGATCAGGGTCCAAATACTTCTACCCCACAATCCTTTGTCCTCTGAAGGCAGAGGGGCCTTTGCCTTGTTCAAACCAGTTCTGGTCAGTCCTGGAGCACTTTGTTTACCTGACTCCTTCTTTCCTTTCAGAGTGCAGGGCAGAGACATCAGACGCACCACAGGAGGTGGAGCCAGCATTGTGGAGGGAAGGCACAGCCCTATTCAGGTCCCAGGTGCAACTCCTCCCACCCATCTAGATGCAGATCTCTCTATTCACAACTGGGACACCTCACCCCGTCTCCTGGAAT
Source organism: Triturus cristatus (assembly GCF_964204655.1). Lineage (NCBI taxonomy): Eukaryota > Metazoa > Chordata > Amphibia > Caudata > Salamandridae > Triturus > Triturus cristatus. Next base: position 83,698,261 of record NC_140594.1, read on the forward strand.
TCTCCAGCCCTGTCACTCAAAACTCCATACTGGGAATACACAGCCTAGCAGAGGCAGGTTTGAATGGTTAGACAAGAAAATGCCTACTTTCTAAAAGTGGCATTTTCAAACGCAGAATGTTAAAACCAACTTCACTAAAAGATGTATTTTATCATTCTGAGTTCAGGCATACTAAATTCGAAGTTCTACCATGTTCCCTGAGTCAGTTAGGATTATAAGATGTAATAATCAAACTGCCCATTCTGGCCTATGGAGAACAGGTAGCTTTGCAATAGTGAAAAACTAAAATGGCTGTAATTCACTATTAGGAGATGTCAAACACACCAGGGCATGTCCTACCTTATCCTTACAATGCACCCTGCCCATGGGCCTACCTTAGAGGTGTCTGATATGAAGAAAAGGGAAGGTTTAGGGACTGGCAAGTGGGTGCATTTGCCCAGTCAACATAACAGTACCAGACTGCACGCAGGCTCTGCAATGACAGACCTTAGACACATTTTTACAGGCTGCTTCTGTGGGTGGCACAACCAGTGCTGCAAGCCCACCAGCAGCATTTGGATTACAATCCCTGGGCACTCCTGGTGCACTGTACTAGGGTCTGACAGGTAAACCAAACAAACCAATCATGGAATCACTAATTCATACATCAATTTACAATGGGGAGAGCATATGTACTTTAGCACTGATCAGCAGTGGTAAAGTGCCCAGAGTCATAAAACAGCCAACAACAGGTCAGAAAAAAATTAGGAGGAAGGCAACAAGTTCAGGGATGACCCTGCAAAAAGGGCCAAGTCCAACACCTTCTATTAGTTTTATAAAACTAGTTCACTTGCCAAGGGAGGGTGGTTCACAAAGGATTATAGGATTTGTTTTCCACTATCATTTTTTAATATGATTTCTCCTTTTGTGTTTTATGGAATTGTAACAATGCTGATGGTTTTATTTTTAATCATTTGCCTGCTTCTATTAGCCAAAGTACTGCACCTTAGAGCACGTAGTTAAAAATAAACAATTTAAACTTTTCTGTGTCTGTTGTGGACTGAAATGAGAATAATAACGAAAAGGTGTTTCTGATTCCCACCATTCCTGAGAGTACTCTAATTCGCTTGTTCTGAGGTGTCTAATCATTGGTAGCTTCAAAATGATATGGAGAACAAATGAGACACTGATGCTAGTCGGATAGGGGTTCTGGGTACTAAGGTGAGTTTTTTGGTACACCACAATTCACTGAGGTCCCGGTTTCCTGTGCATAGTTCTGTGCATGAGCAGAATCCCTGCAATATGGCGCACCTAACGTTTTGGTCTTATGATTGAGACGCCTTAGTAGTGCTTATATTTGTCCACAACACCCTCACTCTTGTTTCCGGTTGACGGGAGTGACGGTTTAAACCTACCTAAATATTTAATATATAGGTTCTCTCAAGCTTGACAATTAAAAAGGTTTCATTTTAACTTCTACCCTTTTTGTGCTACAGTTTAATATAGATTTATTTTCTTCTCTGCGTCCTTATGGCTGAGGCTGCTATTGCAGCACTTAGTTGCACACCTCTACAGCATCATTTGACGCAGTTCGGAGTGCCTGACGATGGGATGTCTATTATCTTTGTGGTGAGTCCGATGCATAGTTTCCCTATGAGCTGTTTTACTCTTGGGTTACTTTGCCGGAGGTGAATGCGGATGATAAAACGTTTCACACATACACTCCTACGGCGGTCCCAGCTAATTACACGCCATATATGATGCAGGAAATTCCCATTTCTGCTTGGCAGCATCGTATTTGGATCAATGGCGCCCTCCCCCACACCATTATACCAGTTTGTTTGGGTCCCTTGTCCATCCCAGGGGCCACTTGGCCAGTCTTGGCCGGGTTTACACCACATCCACGTTATTTGCAAGCCCCGCTGGATGACTTACGTCAACTCCATACCGCCTTGATTACGGTACATAGGGTTTTAGTGCAATACGTACCTCTCAATGTCCAGGTGGGTGCACCTGGAGTTGCGGCGCAGCCAGCTGGCCCGGCCGGGATTACTATTAGTCCTGTCATGGTTAATTCAGTTATGGGCAAGCACCCCCAGAAAAAGGGCGATATGCCTTATTGGCTTGCTGAGAAATTTGACCAGCTGGAAGCAGTATTTCCCAATTGTACTCCTGTGGAAAAACACAGGGTCCTTACCATTAGTTTGCAGAAAGTCTTAGTCCCGGAGGTTCATGATTGTCACAACTGGGGTAAGGTACTTGCAGCAGTCTACTCAAAGTGCTTTGGCACACTGTCTATGACTGTACTGCCCTCCGTGATCAAGCGTGTTCAGGATCAACACGGTCCGGAGGCGGCGGTCGAGTTAGGAATGAGGCTAGTCAGTGTGTTCGACGTAGTTGCTAATCTCATCCTTGCTAACGTCAAGGGAGATGCGGTTAACTTTCAAGTGTCGAATGAACTGCGCCTCGTCGCCGACGGCAATAAACCTCAACAGTTACCGAAAATTATTGCGGAGGCTTATAAGACCATTGGCCACAATAGTTTAGGGGTTAAGCCTTTTACTAAAACAACAGCGCAACCACAAACTCAGACGGTTACGTCTACTAAAGACGACCGTTCAACTTTTCCTAAACAGAATTGGAAAACTAAGAAACAGGGGAAGCAGTAACAGAAACAGGGGTCTAGGCCTGCGTGACCAGTACAAGTGACTACTGAATGCACGTATTAATTGCGCGATCGCGCTAGAATTGGGATAGATTTCAGATTCCTGAACAACGTTCTCCTCGCTCTTCACAGGAAACATCGGTCTTGCAGTCTGGTGGAGGAGAACGTGGCAAAGGTCGGGGTGCCCAACAAGGACATGAGCAACCCTGCCAGACTGACGGTAAAGGCAAGCAGGAAGAGTTTGCACGTCAAAAACCCCCGTTTCAGAAAAAGAAAGTTGCTGCACTAACAGCGAGGTATGCCACAGATAGTGAGAACGCAGCTTCGGAACCTGAAATGGGCACTAACGCTGCTAGACAGCGCAGCGCAGGTTATAATAGTGCAGCAAGCACTGCGTCCATATCGGAAGGCGACAGCAACTGACACATTTATTACTGTAGAAACTGCTGACACTAGAGTGGCTCCCCCTGACAGAGTATATGACATAATCCTTTTAATTGAAGGTGACATACAACGTACCATAAAAGGGATTTTTTGGGAAAATCTGACCTCTTCATAAGACATTCTGTTAGCAGAGGCAGACTGGCCCCCAGCTTTCGTTTTGGCAGCTCACAGAGGGGAAGAGGTAATCCTCCCATCTTTCGCACACACTGTGCCAAAGGAGAAAGCTCAGAACTTTGCAGAAGAGTGGGCACTGGTGCTTGCTCCGGTATTGTACCGTACTCAAGTTGGGTGGGATAAATTGTCGCCAAGCCATGAGATTCTATTACGGTCTATGGCCCAGCCACAACCCCAATATCCCATGTGCCACGAAGCTAGATCTCACGTCGCAGAAATCCTTGAACAATTAGAATATCAAGGTGTAATTGAAACATGTGTGTCGCCCATGAATGATCCTCTTTTTACTGTATATCTGGGAATAAATGCATAATTTTCGTGCCCTCCGAAAATTATGCATTTATTCCCAGATATACTCAGTGAGCAGCTACACGTCCTGTTTTCAGAAATAATCCACTCAGGAGCCTTTCCAGATGCCTGGAAAATCGCTGCAGTCACCCCCTTACTAAAAAAAAGTACCCTGGACCCCAAAGACCTCAGCAGCTATAGGCCAATCTCCAGAATACCCTTCCCAGCGAAAGTATTGGAGAAACTGCTTAATCAACAACTGAAGGATCTTATAGCCTCCAGAAATTACCTGGATAATTCTCAATACGGGTTCAGAGAACATCATGGTACTGAGACAGCATTGGTAATGGCAGCAGAAGGGCTCAGGAATGCGTTAGACGCAGGAGGGAAGGCCGCCTTGATCTTGTTAGATTTATCGGCGGCCTTCGACACCGTGAACCACGATATCCTCCTGGCACGCCTGGACGAGCTAGGGATTCAAGATTCTGCCCGCCAGCTGATGGCGTCCTTTCTGAGAGACAGATCTTTCACAGTCACTCTGGGAGAACATGCCTCCAGCCCTTTTACGACACCATGTGGAGTTCCTCAGGGCTCGGCGCTTAGCCCCACACTTTTTGACATTTACGTTGCCCCTTTAGCCTCAGTTATTAGAAACTTTGGTTTCACACCAGTCTCATATGCCGACGATACTCAAATAGTGGTATCAGTCTCAGGCAATATAGAGGAATCAATAGACCGCTTCAGGAACTGTATGACCCAAGTCAACCACTGGATGCGATGCAACTGCCTAAAGCTTAATGGTGGGAAAACCGAAATCATGCTGCTAGGTACTATGGCCGACCTCTGGTCCTCCGACTGGTGGCCTGACACTCTGGGCGACTGCCCTCTCCCAGTGGGGAAATCTTGGGTTTATCTTCGATGACAAATTGACGTTTAATTCCCAGGTCAACAAGGTGTCATCCTCCATATGGCACACCTTGAAACTGATCAGAAGAATATGCCCATTTATCCCACTGGATTCACGAAAAACTGTGATTACAGCGCTTGCCTTGTCTACATTGGATTATGGCAATGCCTTATACACAGGTATCCAAACTCAATACCTTACCAAACTGCAACGCCTCCAGAATGCGGCAGCAAGACTGGTGCTGGACATCCCTAGATTTGAATCCGTGTCTAACAAGCTAAAGGACCTACACTGGCTCCCCGTGGACAAAAGGATACAGTTTAAATCCTTGTGCCTGGCCTATAAGGCACTTCATGGCTCAGGTTCACATTTCTTAAGAACCCAATTCCAATGGTATGTCCCAGGCAGAAGTCTCAGATCCGCCAACACCAAACTTGTCCAAGTCCCCAAATTCAGGCAGAGTAGATGGGGAGGAAGAAGTTTTCTGCTAAGGACAACCAAGCTGTGGAACCTTCTACCTTTCAACATTAAAAACAGCCCTACTCTCTTCGCCTTCAGAAAGGCCATCAAGACATGGCTATACCCCTGCTAATCATCCTCGCAGAATCTCCTTGCATCCAATTCCAGCGCCAAGACGCCTTTGGGCATGCGTGCGCTCTACAAATATAAAAATCAAATCAAATCAAATCACTGTAACCAAACCTGATGGGTCATACCGCCTAGTTTTGGATTATCGGCATTTGAACTCTCATTGTCGGACCAGCATGGTACAAAATACCCACAGTTCTGCCCTCGTTGATAGTCTCGTGAGAAAAATGTTTAAGACCACACTTGACATCTCCAATGGCTTTTATAGCCATAACCTGTCCTCTATTAGTAGTCAATGGACAGCCTTTACTTCTGGCGGCAAACAGAAACAGATTAAAAGATTAACCATGGGCTACAAAAACAGCCCTGGTGTCTTTTCCGCGCGTGTAGTCTCTCTGTTGGAGAGCATTGACCCTGATGCATACTCGTATGTTGATGATATTTATCTCACAGATGATGAATTATGGCCGCATCTGTGTCACGTTGACCGCATCATTGTTATGTTTGCGGACTTCGGTTACAAATTCAACTTTGCAAAATCGCACATTGCAGAGTATACAGTGTTGTTTTTGGGCTATGAACTCAACAACGAAGGTTGAGGTTTAGCACCTCACTTCCTGGAGAAGTGCGCATGTTTGCACGCTCCAACAACTCTGAAAAAACTACAATCTTTGCTGGGTTTTTTAAATTTCGGGTGTACTTACATTCCCGATTATGCCCAGCGTATCAAGCCCCTATATGCCTTGGTATAACCAACTTTTTCCAAATCGAGCTGGCTGCCAGAACACACAGCTATCCTGCAATCTTTGCAGGCTGATCTTCTTGCTTCTAAATACTTACTGATGCGTGATAACCACACAAACCTGGTAATAAGAATTGTGCCTGGCGCAGTGGGTTTCACATACTTAACGTTCAATGAGGGCGACACAGTCCCTATTGCTTACAAGTCACACTTGTACACTTCGGCTGAAATGAGCTTTTCCACAGTCGAAAAAGTCTTGACTGAAGTGCAGATGGTGATTCTGAAAGAGAGAGCGCTGTCGCAAGGGAAACGCATGTTGTTTGTAACACCATATTCTGCCCTAGAGGCAGTGACAAAAGCCAGTGTACTGAATTCTAAAGCTTTGCATCCGCGCTGGATACAATGGGCCACTTCTTTGACGTCTCCGGATGTCACTTACATCTTTGATGCCTTATTGCAAACTCAGGAGTATTTGCAGTATGAATTTGTTCATCCAGCTCCTCTGTCTTTGCGCCCACTTGAGTAATACCATTGTATCATTTACACTGACGGTTCGGCGCAACCGGCGACGATATCCAAGCACGCATATTCAGCGGCCTGCGCAATAGTGGCTGGTACTTTCGTGAATGGTGAATTCAAGTCTGATGTCGTGCACACGCAGACATTAGGAGACTGTACAGCCCAGTTGGCAGAGCTTCGTGCTCTGGTGCTCGCACTGGAGTTTGCTGATCCTCGTGTGACTACTCTTATAGTGAGTGACTTACAATGACAATTTATTCTTTTGGTCTCCAAATCAGTATCGTGATTCCAAAGGTAGCACAATCAAGCATAAAATGCTTTGGGTTTGAGTCGCAGAACTTAAACAACGTCTGCTCTTGTGAATGTAATTCATACTCTTGGGCACCAGCGCTTAGGTGTCCACGCTGTTGGCAATAGCTTAGCTGACGAGGCAGCAAAAACAGCAGTGGCGACATATCTAGTAGCAGCAGTTACAAGATCCAAAAGTAAGATTGATGATGACATCTTGGCAGCTATTGCTGCAACAGAGAAGGGTGATAATTACCCTAGGGGTTTCCCTTCTAAATACTCTTTTCATTTAAGTCCTGATAAAGTTCCCTATGTGAGAATTAACGACATTGGTGACAGATTGATCCCCAACGCGGACTGCAGACTTGCCTTGATAACAGCCGCTCACGAAGATATGGCTTCTGCCCATGCCAGCGTTTTGGTCTTACAACAACGTTACTGGTGGCGTGGATTGTATAAACAGACTCGTGCTTATGTCCTTAATTGTGACATTTGCCAGCAGATTAAACCTTCGACTGCTGTGCGCCCACCTCAAACACAGTTGTACATATCTAATAAACCACTTGGGTGTGTTTATTCAGATCACTGCTGTCCTTTCTCCTCTGATACTGCGTATAATTACATCTTCGTTGCAATGGATTCGTGCATACGTTTTCTATGGGTTTGGCCACAACGGAGTGCTGATGCTCGAACTGTCATCAGGGATTTGCGTGTCTTTGTGGGAATCTTTGCATGTGGTACCCTACATTCAGACCAGGGTCCAGCGTTCGCCTCTAAGCTGTACAAGGATGCCATGAGATCTTTGGGGGTCCAGGTCAGATTTTCGTCTCCATACCGGCCTGAGGGCAATAGTGTTGTGGAGCGAATGAACCATCACTTAAAGCAGTCCCTGACAGCTAGGGTTTTATGTACTGGCAGGAACTGGTTGGCCCATTTGTATAGCGTTCAACGTGCACTTAATAATCTCCCTAGAAGGTCTCTGGGTGGGCGGACCCCATACGAAATGCTCTTTGGCATGAAGATGTTTGTCCCAGACCTTGATGGTCTAGACATGGCAGCGTTGGCCGCACCCTTTGACGTAGATGATCATTCTGCTGTATTACAGAATCTACAAGATTCCCGAGACGGTCTTGCAAAGCAACACTTGCCCTCCACAACTGATGCTGCACTTCAGATTCCGGTAGTCGGCTTGCTACCTCGAGTTGGTGACCTGGTCCGTGAGAAGGTGGAGAACAAGAAGGAGTTTGGCTCCTCTTATCGTGCTCCAGTTCCAGTGCTTGGTGTGCAGGGTACAAGAACAGTCATTTTACCTCCACTTCCTGGTCACAATAATAACAGGTACATCTCCATTGACAATGTCAAACTACAACGAGTAGCTGATTCTTCTTAGTATGACTCCAGCGGTCTCTTGTCCAGCAATGTTGAGAAATTCTGTTTTGGCTCCGGCGACTACCAACAGACCTGACATTGCCATTGAGATGAATACAGTAACTAATCCTTTATTGCCTCTACCAGCTGGTGGTCCAGTTGAAGATACTGGGTATACTTATCCCACAGATGTGTCGTTGCCTGGTTTACAATCAAGTGCAGTTGACCAGTCATGTTTTTCATTTGACACTAACTCTATGACTTCCAATGCCCCATCGAAAATTTCTATTTTTGCTGTTTGGTTTAAAAGACATTTTTTAATTCCCCCTTGGACTTACATTTGGCTGGTGCTCATATGTATTTGTTTATTTATGTCAATTGGATTTGTGGTTGTATTTTTTCGTCTAGTAAATGGACACTATCTTACCGAAAGATCTACAATTAGATTAATCGATGGAACTTTGGCTCCCCACTCCTCATCCCACATCATGAAGAGGGACCAGACTTTTGGTAAAATTACTGCCTGGCCTGTGTTGGATGGGATTGTATGGGATGCTGTTAAATTTCAAATTCATGGTCCCACGGAGGTGATTAATGTCCCCAATGTACTTAGTGTTTCTATGGGGGATGTTGTGAAATAAAACATACGCTCTGATGATTGGGATGTCCAAGAGACTCTTTTTTCTGATTTAAAATATTATGCTGCTTTTGATGCTGAAGATTTATATTTAGACACCGCAAATTATGCAGTTGTTTTGTTACCAACACTGTGGCAATCATTCCCTGCATAAAGCAAATACATTTAGGAATATCATCAATTATACACAATGGGAACATTGTCCAGCACCAATTGAAGGCAGCTCCAAAACTCTAGTGAAAACATTTACATATTTTACTGATTTCAGTGTATCTGAACCTGAAGCCTTTTATTTTAAAATGGCTGCTGAGTCAGCTTCCAAAGTCAGACTGACCCACACTAAATTATTGTATTCGAAGTCCTTTACGGAGGACTTAGCTATAGGGGCTATGAGCTGTGGAAAGATACCATTGATCTTAAATCTGTTTGGGGTTCTAAAGCTTGGCAGGTACAAGGCAACGAGGCACTGCATCGTGCATGCCTTATTCCGAGCCACATGCTGTTTTTTAATTCTACCATTTTTCAGACCACCTGCTTTGGATTGGCTACTTCTAAAAAGATGAATTCCCCTACTATTCCTGACCTGGGCGCTTATACAAAATGACTCTTCTACTTGGTGTTATCAAGCACGTTACTATATACGGATAAGGACTGATACGGTTTCTTCACTTATTTGCCACAGTCTATTCCAGTGGGAATTTATATTTTAAGATTTACCACTATTGATGATTACAGAGATTATTGATGCACTAATCGATTTGAATATATGTGATTTTGGCCTATTTGCTGTGGAGATTTCTCATTGATTTGACATTTTATCTCCGTCACTATTTACTGAACGTTGGATCACGACCAGTCAGCTATTAGCCTTGAGGAAGTCATAGTACTTATTAAGTACGGACGAAACACGTGTTGGCTGTTTTGGAAAATGGATATGGGTTTGGAAACCAATAAAAAGAACATATGATATTTAAGCTTTGACGACCTTTCATCCTACCCGGTGGAACTGTGAAAGATCTCACTTTCCTTTAGGACTTTTGTATATTTTGTACTTACTTAGCATCCAACATTGGTCCTTATTTGAGGACATTGTTTACTGAGCATGGGAGTGCGTCAATAGCTGGCTTAGTGTTGGCAACAAAATGGGATAATCACACAGATCTGTCCCTTGATGAATTACAGTTATTTATTACTAATACATCCTTAAATATTTACAACTTAGATCCTGAGGGATGGTAAGTATGGCAGAAGAGTTCAGATTCTTGTCAACATCGTTTTCTGGGTTTGCGCCCTGGTTATACACAGGTTAGGGTGGACACCCAATTTGAATCTTCCCATTCCGTTACTACCTATTCTTTAGGAAAGTTATGTCAAACATGGCTGCAACATTCCACCTTGGCGTCAGTTAAACAACATTTATCCAAATTGAATGACAAAGTAGATTTGAATGATCTTGTTAAAGGCCCTGTGGATGGCAGGTCCAAAGGATGGGTGTATGCTCTTTACAATGAAGTTTGGAAACTATCCCAAATTGAGGCTGCTTCTAGATTAAGAGCTATTGATCAAGCAAATTTGGAAAAAGTGCTTGCAGTCATTGATAATAGCATTAACACCCTTTCTTCCAGAATTTACACATTGAATAATATTGTATCATCTGTTGTGCACATTGTGCAGGATGATATGTCTGTTTTATACCATGGTCAAAATCAATTGCGTTCTATAATGCAGTTTGCATGGACTTTATAAACATTGAAGGCTGGGAACGTTCCCTGGGACTACATGAACACATCATCTTTATTCCTGCCGTTTAATCTGACTGATAAACAGCATTTTATGTCCATGAAGGATGCGACATACTCATTATTGTATATTGAAAAGTTGGACCCTTTACCATTCTCTGAGGCCGAATCAAACTCAGCTGTGTGGCTTATCCATGGATTAATCACTCTACCATTTCCATTGTTTAAGTTCAGTTCATGTATGAAACACTATGCCTTAGGCAGGTACGAACCTTTGGGTAACGCTTTCCTGCAGGAAGTCTGGTGGCTCCCATTTACATACAGGTACCTGAGAGAGGGTAAAGAGGTTTATTTAAAAGGAGAGGAATGCACTTCCACACCTGATCACTCAGTAGTCTGTAGGAACATCCAATTGCATGGCGCATGCAATGTTCAAGCACCGAATTTAGCTTGCATTCTGAAGGGAAATCCTGTGCCAGCGTTTACACCCACCTTCACGTTATTAGCTAATGGTAGTTATTTACTTTCAAATAATGAGGCGTGCTGCGGGATGCTTGTGGGGATTCCGTACCTTGTAACTGTCTCCCAATGAGTAGTCTGTTGTAAGAATGTCGTTTTTCCCACCCCCGCATGGGAAACTAGATGTATCCATCTGGCCTTCCATACCAACCTTGAAAACAGAGTTCAACAAGATGAGCAGAATAATGGCTCTATTGTCTCAAAAAGAAGTCGCCCTGACTTCCTCCTGTGAAACATTTTTCCTTCACGTAGCAAAGACCCGCACCGAGGTGCATGCGCTTTTAAATACTGATCTCCCCCTTCATTTTGGTGCTCTGATTTATACAATTTTCAATGCCTCGTCAACAACTGGCTTGATGCATTTTTTCAAAATTGTGGGCTCCGGCCTTGTGATCTCCTTCCAAACAATCTTTGGTGTGATACCGGCATTTTTTCATTCTATTTTTTCAAGCGTCTTCGGCGGGCTTCCGTTGATTCTCTCTTTGACTGCTGGTGTACTGCTGTTCGTTTGCTTGCTCTGCAATGGTTGCACGATCTGTATCACACAACAGCCTGTCCCGGCTGCTTCAACTGCACAACCGGATGCATGAATACTATGGAACATTACCACGGGCCACTTTGAGCGTAGCCTATGGATTATCCTTCCGGTTTTCATACTTTACTTTGTCTCCTGCCCCGGATTATGAACAACTAATGAGTCCCTTAGTGGCTTATGATTTGGACTGTTCTGGTATCAGGACTATGGCCTGTGGAGCGGCGCACGGAGTCCTAGGGAATTGGGATATATATGCGGCAGCATATGACTTCCTGGTGAGAAGTTATCTTGAAGAACACACAAGTTGTCCTCTGATTGTGCTAGAGGCTCCAGTTATCGAAGAACATGTATGTTCATTTCCTTTACTTGACTGGATGGCTGACTCTTTTACTGAACATTACAATAACTTCCTCTTGGAGGCAGTTGCAACTTATTGTGCCTACACGTTGATGGACTAAATTGACGGTAGTCCGTCTTCCACACATCCTAATCCAGAAGTTTTAATTTTCCTTTTTACTCTACATTGGGTGGTATTCCGCCCCTGGCAGATGTTTTAATTTTTTATTTTTCACGACAAATTTTTCGAACTTTCACTACCAATCATAAGGCTTGACAATTTATGAACTTGGTTCTGTCTCACTCGAACTTGAACTCTGCGTTACAACATTGCTTCCCTGTTCTGTGGGTGGTCCGATCAAGGGAGGGTGTAGTGGAGGCAGGGTTTTACATACACACATTGCTATGTTACCATAAGCGTTTTAGAAGCTAAACGCCATATTGCCGCTTTGCTGCTTTTACCTACGACACTACAGGTAGCTGTTATTACAAGTAAAATTGCTTGCTTGCTTTTTCTTCACATGAGAATGGTCTGTTGTTCACATCCCTAGACGTGCACCGCGACCTTAGTCTGAAAACTGTGTGCAGAAGCCGTCCAGGTCAAATAACAATGTATGCTGTTGAATTCAGGTTGATCGACCCAAGCTCTAGACACAACACGCACACACCTGCAAATATCTGAAACTCGGGTGCCTTTAATATTGCACTTTGCATGCATGATTCAGACACTTGGAGGAAACCTTTCCAGACACAGAGAGCAGAGCTGATCCTGTGATGTGATTCACCTACGCTGATATTTGAGGTATGGGGTTCCCCATTCAAACCTAGAGACCTTCTATTAGTTTTATAAAACTAGTTCACTTGCCAAGGGAGGGTGGTTCACAAAGAATTATAGGATTTGTTTTCCACTATCATTTTTTAATATGATTTCTCGCTTCATTTTCTATGGTATTGTAACAATGCTGATGGTTTTATTTTTAATCATTTGCCTGCTTATATTAGCCAAAGTACTGCACCTTAGAGCACATAGTTAAAAATAAACATTTTAAACTTTTCCGTGTCTCTGATTACTCTTGTTGTGGACTGATATGAGAATAATAACGAAAAGGTGTTTCTGATTCCCACCATTCCTGAGAGTATTCTAAGTCGCTTCTTCTGGGTTGTCTAATCATTGGTAGCTTCGAAATGATATGGAGAACAAATGAGACACTGATGCTAGTCAGATAGGGGTTCTGGGTACTGAGGTGAGTGTTTTGGTACACCACAATTCACTGAGGTCCTGGTTTCATGTGCGTAGTTCTGTGCATGAGCAGAATCCCTGCAACAATGGGAAGCCTTAAAATAATTCCGGCATATAAGATTGAATCCAACACTTGTGAAAACGTAATCAAATTAACATCGTAGTGCAGGATGAATCCCCGTTAATCTCTTTGAGAACAGAAAGTCAGCAAGGTCGAGATGTTTTCACACGTGTTGGACCACTTGTTGTACGTACCATATTCCGGGAGGACAGCACCTGTTTCCCCTTTCAGGGGTTATTAATTCCTCAGGCGTTCCAAGAAATAAAAGAGGTCAAGTGGCCTGTTACCTTGATTTGAGTGCATGACCGTGATGCAGAGACAGACTCAGAGGGTAACTTAGCAGTGCATGTAAAGGCAACTTAGATGTTTCAGCAAAGAGTGAGAGAAAGGCAAAAAACCAAAACCTCAAATCGAAACATGAAACCCCATCCCCCTCCTACACTGGAACATAAGATGTCCAGTTAAACTCATCAAGCATTACTAAAAACAACAAAAGCCCAACAACCAGTAAGTGGTGGTCACCATGGAGGAATAGCAACAGCACGGCAGGCAGTGGCCCCAATGCGAAACAATAGGCATTCAAATATAGTGATTAATCAGCCGCAATTATACTAAACATCATTTACAGAGAACACTGAGAAGAAGAGCACAAGCTGTAAATGGCACCGGGGTCCCGGCAGGTATATAGGCAGCTTACGATGAACAGGCTGGAGCGGAGCAGTCACACTAGGATGTAGACCAGGGAGGGAGACTTACTCAAAAGGATTTGCAAAAGCAGAAATGTCGGATGGGGCATCAAAGATGTGAATTTTTCCCTCGTGTTCCAAACGCTGGCCTGCTGGGTAGAGCATCGCGTACCAGATGCCCAGCTTTCAAAGTGAGTTCTTCAGGTCGCGGAATTTAATACGGGCATCCTGCACCTTGGGGGCGAAATCAGGTAAAAGGAGATGTCAGCACTCAAATAGCAGAGAGGTCTCTCAGCACTCAAATAGCAGAGAGGTCTCTTCTCAAGGGCCAGGCGGAGGGCAGTGTCTCTGTCCCTGTAGTTTAAGAGGTGGGCAATAAGGAGTCGAGAAGGAGCACCATCAGGGGTTGAGGGCCAAGGGATCGCTGTGCATACTCCACTGCAAAAGTGTGAGAGAAGCTGAAGCGATCAAATAATTCCACAAGGATCTGCTCCATGAAGATGTCAGGCTGTCCTGTGTCAGTGGTTTCTGCAATACCGATAACTGTAGGTAATTTCTCCTGGACCTGGCCTCAAGGTACTCGTTTTTTATTGTCACTTGCTTCAAAATGCGCTCTATCTTGTCCAGCTATTTCTGCATGGTAGAGCTAGTATCTTCTAGCCCCAAGATTTGCTTCTCAGTTCTATCTATTCTCATTCCCTTACGTTCCCGGCACTGCCAACAATTAAGTTCCGTGTCGAGCACCAGAAATCCCCGGCTCAAATTAAGTGAGGGGTGAGGGGGTTACAGAATCGAACACTGGGAGGTGGGAGCAGGGGGAGAAAATCTGAAGCAAATTGATATGTTCTCTAGTGCAGTGAAGTGGAATCCATGGGCTCCAAAAGTGGCAAGACTGAAAGCGGGGGACATCTTGGAAACTGTATAACAAGGTTAAATATTTTCAGCACTGCGAGCTTCAAACATGCACATCAGTGAACCCACAGCTCCCAGTTGACTTTTTCCCAATGTGGATGGTCTGCGGAGCTGGGGGCCTGAGTGGAGACAATGAAGGGCCTCGCATGAGCCAGGGCTTCAAAGCTGTATATATCTGCCATTGCTGCATGGGTGTTTGAGGGGATTCTGGGAGTCTGTTTACCAAAGCTGCTCCTACCAACGCAGCGGACACCATTGTTGGTCAGAAGGGAAGACTAAGTAGCCTTGAAATCGATGAAGGGGACAACCAAGGGCACCCTAGGGGGTGAGGGGTTTTGGGGTTCACCCAGAAGGTCTTTGCAGTGCTCCATGTTGATGGTGTTTAGCTCCTTTCTCCTTTCCGCACAGCTTCTTAGTAACCAGGCAGCTGAGCTCTGGGCTCCTCTTCAAGATAGCTTAGCTTTGCAGGACACACTTAAGGTCGGACTGACCTATGGGTCAACCCACCAGTGCCAGAAGGACTGGTCTGACAAGTCAGCATGTGAGCTGGATTTTTTTGCTGTTTGTGTGCCTGTTTTATGGTCTGGTGGGCAGGTCTTCACTGCTGATTTTCCTGATAGGACTGGAAACATTACCCATGGCAAGTATAAATATAGGCAGTTTCTTATAGCTGCAAAATGCCGACACAGCATTTTGTTGCAAGTTCAAAACTGCCCTGATTTGGAAATGGGACCCACCTTTTAAATTGCCTATTTCGCTAATGGAGGATGCTTTTATTATGGTGGATGGGCCTGTATTCTGACCCAGTCGACCCTGGGTACACGCTCCAGTACTCCTTTATGCAGCAAGAAAGCGGGAGGGGGGGGGGGGTACAGTCGCATTTTAAACCCCATATAATTTCAGGGGTTCTCCTCAGGACCTGGACTCGGTCATTTCTCTAGTTGTATCAGTGTTGGATTCTCCAATATAGCCGCCTCGTTCTACTCCACGCCTTCAACAGTCCATATAACTGAGCAATCCACAATTGAGAAGCCACAAGACTGAAGCGGAAGGAATGAAAGGAATTATACGGACTATTGAAGGCGTGCAGTAGAACGAGGCAGCTCAAAGGTAGAAGAAGAGCTTACTTTGAATCAAAAGGAACTCGTTTTCTCACAAGCACCCACTGTGGTTATACTCTATATTGGAGGATTCAACGGTGATACGACTAGAGAAATGACTGAGTCCAGGTCCTGAGGAGAACCCCTGCAATTATTAGGGGTTTGAAACACGTTGGCCCATGCCATTGGGGAAAGAACATTCGCATTGATAGTGCCTGAGAGAGATTTAGAAGATTGTACCTCTTTCCCTGACAACATTCAGAGTCAGCAGCCCTAAAGCAATACACATTGGCAGGATTTACCACACCTAAGTGAAAGGGAACTATCCGCCTAGTGTCAATATGTAAATGAAGGACTGGTCAAAGAAAGGATATTTAACAAAAGCTTTTCAATACGTTGATTTGTCAATAAATGTTGTTTGGAAATGTATGTGTATACAAATGTGGTTTAATGTAGATTTCACAATTAAGGGGGATATTCTCAAGAACGTGTGATAACTACCGCAAAAGTAGCTTAAGGCAACTCTTCACATCGCAGTCTATCGCGGAAAAATAACTCAGTGTTAACGTGGTATTCCCCAGCAAACGGCACCATGCGATAGTCCCACGACAATGCGTCAAATGACCTCGCTAAAACCAACGTGACTCCACAATAATGCAAATGGAAAAAAAGCTGCGATGAGGCCAATAGCGATACAAAAATCAGCGATAAACAGCGATAGACGTGCATTCCCACATGTCATGTGGGAAAATGCACCATAAAAGCAGAGTACAAAAACTGTGAGATGACAATGTACGAGCACAACCCCACATCTGTGACATAGATCAAATGACCTTTGTCCCGCATCACATAGGCATCTTCTCACAGTCACAATGTACATTGACATGCAGTCCGCATGTAAACTGCGCCAATGCAGACACATGCATAGAACACACTGTGAAACCCCATCTCCCCTTCACATTGCAGAGGGACAAGCAACCCCTCCTGCACACAGATGTGTCATGCCCATGATCAATCAATTATGATAGTGTGGACGAATGTAGGGTCAGTGACTCCTGCTTACGTACATGTTGCCCATGTTGTGGGACCTGAGTCACAGGGGGCATCCCTGCATCATGATGGTACATAACTGACCCCAATAAGAGCCCTGTTGTAACCTGTATGTCACAAATGGCATCCAAAATGGAATGATCTTGGACACATGTGAAACGCCGAAGAGTGGGATTCCCTACTAACTGTGACACACAGTACTGGCAGTTCGAATACGTGACACCCCAAACAGCCTCTCTGCACATAGGTAACACACCCACCATCCATGAACACATCATAAAATCGTTATCAACACATGTCACACTCACACTTGTCTGAGCGATGTGCCTGTACAGATGAGTGACAGGCACTTAGGTAATGTCATTTTGAAATGCCTTTATTTGCACATGCTGTGCCTGTGGCTATTCTGTACTGTCCTGTGATTGCCAAGGACAGTCACACTGTGACGTGCTCAGCCTAAGAAATTTGCACTGATGGTGTCCCTGCGGGCTATTCCTGCTGCGTCTGCAGTGGGGCGTGGTCCACCTTCCTCATCATCATCATCCAGTGCCTCTGGAACTGGTATCCATGGGGCCTTGCTGCATACTCATATGTTGTGCAACACACAACATGCAACAATCATCTTGCACACGATGTTTGGGCTGTACAGGAGCCTTCCACCTGTGACGTCCAGGCACCTGAAACGTGACTTCAACACGCCAAATGTGCGTTCCATGATGCCCCTGGTGCGTTTGTGTGCCGCATTGTACTGCCTCTGGGGCTGTTCATCATCCAAGGGCTGAGTGCATATCCTTGGTCACCTGTGACAGTGCAGAGAGACATGAGTCAATAGTTGGTTCTGCATGATGTGTTGGCAGGCTCACTTGTTCATTGGTGTGTGATATATGTGACTTAGTGATTCCTGTATGACATGTACTGCTTGTTGCAAATGAGAGGCATCAATGTGTATTACGTTGCCTCACTGCAGCTCCTCCCTCCCCCGAGCCTGTTCACTAGGATGCGCAGTGCAGTTGCATCACTTGCACCCCTACGGCACACCATTGTTATGCATGTCTGCGCATGTCCACAAGTCTGACAACGACACTGTGATATTGTGCGCTGAAGGTGTGCGGCCACGTGTATGTAGGCCTATGGTAAGGACAGGGCGGACACAGATGTAAAGTTCATACCTGGCTGAACTCGCCATGCGGTTGAGGGTAGACCTTTGGCTTATGCAGCAGAAATAGCGACACACACAACAGTTGGCATGTATGATCCCAGACCCCAGGCAGGCTTGCACACCCTCATGTACCCCTCGGCCGCACTCCGCAGGCATGCTACATAGCAACATTGACTGACGTGTGGCGCAGACACTACACCAGAGACACACGCATCAGTTACATCTTTGTCAAGGCCTAAACTCAACTACGCCCAGAGCCATGTGTCGAATGACCACACCCCTACGCCGTACTGCCGTACGCCGATCCACTCACTTACGCTCACTGGGGGGGCCGACACAGCCACATGTCCCAGGTCTACCCCACTGCCTGAGGAGACAAGGTTGCGCACGCTGTACACAGCACAATGTGACGTGGTATGGCCAAGGGCCCTCATGCATACATAATGACCACACGGACACACTGAGATAATTTGTGGAACTGCCTACGGGCATGTGCGCCTGGCACCTTTTATTGCCAGGTCACACGTCCAGTGACGCCTGTGCTAGATGGGTGTTGGGTAGTGTAAGCAACCCCTCAGGGGTTGGTTGGTGCTGGCAACAACTACAACAGTGATAAAACAATCAGAAGTTCAAAGTACAAACAGCAAGGATCCATGACTTGTGCTACACAGAGTTAGTGGTCGGCCGGCAGAGGCACACCCGCATGGGACGGTGACTTGTAGGGCCACGAGAGCTGAGCAGGTCCTCGTTGATGTCAAAGGAGAATGTCACGGAGTGTTACGGGGGACAGTGGAAGGTGTCCATCCAGGGCTTGATGCTGAGGGCAGAAGCAAGCAAAAACAGGCATTATGGAGGAGTTGAATGCTACAGTCTCCTTTTTCCCACCATGTCAGTATCAGCTACATGATGAAGACAAACCCCAGGCCATAGACTCAGACGCGAACAAAGTTCAACGGGAGAGTGCCCATGACTCCCGTGGCACAGAGTCAGTGGCACCAGAGCTGGAAGGGGATGCAGTCTGCGATGAGGCCTGTACAATGATATGTACTCTGCAATAAACAAATCAAGACTCAGTTCCAATTGTGTGTCCTACTCGACCGCAGTGTGTGCCGGAGGCAGCAGTCAGCGTGGGGCAACCGCTGTGCAGCCAGCTCCTCCTGGATCTCTAACACACGGTGTTGAAATGGCATGTGGAGAAGGTTCCTGGTTGACGGAGGTGGAGACACCAGAGCTGAGCGCGTGTGCACCCTGCGACAATGCCGTGTCCTGCCTGGGGCGGTGGAATTGGATTTATCTGAGGCCTGCTGGACCAGTGTGTAGGCCTAAGCCAGAAGTCTGCAAGGGCCCACAAACACGTGTTGTCAGAATGCTATGCACAGAGTTGGTGGCACCACATCGAAGGGAGTATAGGGATTTACACGATGCCATGAATATGTACTCTGCCATCGTGTAATCAAGACTCAGTTACAAATGTGTAACCTACTTGTCCGCTGTGTATGCCGGTGGAGTGCGTCAATGGGAAAGGAGTACTGTGGGCCTTGCTCGCGGAGGCCGCGAGGGTCTGAGGAGGCTTCCAAGGTTGGCGGCCGCTGGCTTGGAGCTAGCACAGGCACGTGGTGGGCACTCTTGGAGACACATCGGTGTCGGCAGGTGAGCAGTGAGGCCTGGATGCGCACGGGCGGACGAGACTGGTTCGGGGACAAGTGGGCCGGGATGCAGCTGGCACACAGGATCGCAGGCAACGCTGCATACGGCGTCGGCCTCATGGCGGGGTGAGAGGCACCGCCCTGGCTGACACGTTGGCCATTCCAGAAGAGAACCATGCCCATGGCTACGTGCTTTTTCTTCACACCCCTACGCCAGCCTGGCGTATGCCGGGTAAGCCCACTCCGCACATGCTTATAAGGGGAACGTAACAAGCTACATTTCCGTGATCTTCCCCACTGGCAGGGGTGACATGGTTGCGTCCACTGTCCACAACACTACCAGCACCAGCATTATGTGTAGACATGGATATGTCTGTGGTCTGCATACTGCATTCTGTCCAGCACATCCACGCCACACTTGGCAATGTGTGCATTCTCTTCATGGGTCACTTGCCTCCTTCGCACATGCCTGGTTGCCACCTACCTCCACATTCCGCTGGTGTGTAGCTGATGTGCCATGACATTGGTGGCTCATGTACATGGCTAGCCCAGGTTGCCACAGTAAGTTGTGCCGTTGTGTCTGGTGTGTGGGCATGTTGTTTGGCATGTTGTATGTGGGTTTGTGATGTGTGCATTGCCAGAGTTGTGAGTTGCATGATTGTGGATTGGAGGTGTGTGGTGTGTTCATTTGGTACTTACAAACGAGCATTGCATTTCCGTAGTTGCCATCCTGGAAGCGCCGGTTGATGATGGACTGTCGGAAGATGTATGAATCATGCACACTTCCTGGGTAGTTGGTGACGACATTGGTGAAGAGTCCCCAGTGGTCCACTATTGCCTGTACATTGATGGAATGCGTATGCTTTCTGTTGCGGTAATTGTGTGCAGTGTCGTCAGAGGGCACAAGAAGGACATGTGGGCAGTCAATTACCCCCAACACGTTTGGGAATCCAGCTATGGTGTAGAAGCCTTGCTTGGTCTCCAGCTGTTCCTGCGCAGTGTGGGCGAAGTTCAGGTACTGGGGTACCAGGTTGATGAAGGCATCCAGGACAGGTTTGAGGAACTTGGATAGGGCTGGCTGTGAGACTCCTCTGACTCTGGCAGTTGTTGGTTGGAATGTCCCAGAGGCCAACAGATGCAGCACAGCCAGCAGCTTTGTCTGTAGAGGGATGTTGGTTGTCTGCTGTGTTGGTACCATCAGCCTGTGGGCAATGATGTTCAGGATGCGGAAGATGGTTGTTCTTTTGAGCCTGTAGTGGGCAATGACATACTCTGGTGTTAAGTCTGTGAGGCTGGTGCATTTCCTGAAGGTCCTCTGTCTTTGTCTGGACTAACCTCTGTGGTGGTCCTGGGGGAGGGGGGTTTGTGGCCCTGTTGGGGCTCCGAGCTGCATGATGAGTAGCTCCATGGCATCTGTTGTTCTTCAGGTGTGGCTCTGGGCTGGGCTCCCTTTATGCTGCAGCTTGTCATCCAGCTTTGCACCAGGTCAGAGCAGGTGTTAATTTCCTGCTGCTAACGTGCCTTATCGCATGTTTTGTGATCTTATCGCCGATTTGGCTGGTCGTTGAGAATGTTGCGGAGTGGTGTTGTTGCGGCTTTTTGCTCGGGAACGCCTACTCTGCATCTCATTAGCGATAATTGCCGTTCTCATATGCGCCGATATTTTTTGAGGATGCTATCGCTGGGAAACTGGTGATATTGGCTGTTTGCACCAGCTTGTGAATGGGGCGATAGATTTAGCGCCACTTTGGCTGCTCTAAAGTGCCGATAACTCAGTGATAGATCCTTGAGAATATGCCCCCAAGTGTTGCTCTTTAAAGAGAAATGTAATAATGCAAAATAATTTTTCAGAAAAAGAAAAGAGAAGGAATAAATCACAAGGGCTAATGAAATTAGAATATAGGTACCTTTATTTATGAGCAGACATAAAATGTGGCAACTAGATACTTTGTGCGTTTATAACAAAAATACATATTTACAAAGGGCAGCATGCAACTTTGCATGGCTTAACACCGCTTTGTCAATAAGGTACCCTTTCATGCAGGAAACTGCATGAAAGGAGCGTGCAATGGTTGTTGCTGTGGGCGATTCACCGCAACACCCATTGCTTTTTGACGCTGCCCCAGATTTACAAGGAGGGGTAGATCTGAAGCAGCGCCAAAAACTGACGCCATGCAAGAGCAGGTGTTAGAATGCTGAAACAAGGAGAAATGCTTTTATTTCTCCTTGTTTTTGCTTTTTCTAAGCGTGCTGCATTCTGCAGTACACATAGAAAGAGCAAAACGCCTCTAATGATAGTTGATGTGCAGGAAGGTGTGCCTTGCTGCTCACAAACAATCATTAAATGATGATGATTTGCTACTTCTATGTGTGCTGCATTCTGCAGCACACACAGAAGTAACACATCGCCTTTAATGATTGTTGATGTGCAGGAAGGTGTGCCTTGCTGCTCACAAACAATCATTAAATGATGATGATTTGCTACAATCGCCATTATTGATCGTTTATGAGCAGGAATGGACACCTTCCTGCACATGAACAGTCATTCCCTGCAATGCAGGCACCCTTGCACCATGGTACAAGGGTGCCTGCGTTGGCGATAGGCAACAAATGTTAGCGCCAGCGCTAGGGAAAAGAAAGGGGTGCGCCGTATTGTTGTAAATATGGTCCATGCCTCCATTTTGGAAACGTCAGAGTGCAGCGCTGCAAAATCTGGTACTGCTCCGCACTCCATTTCCATGTAAATGTGCCCCTTTCTCTCTTCAAGGGGCGAGGAGGTGGTGTTAGCCCAGAACTGCTGACTTTGGTACTGGGGAACCGGGTTCAAGTCTCAGCCTCGCCTGAACATCCTGTCATTCTGGGCAAATCACTTAATCTCCACCTGTCTAAAAAATAAAACGAGTCTGACCTTATGCAATGTAACCGGTACCCCCGTAAAGCTCTCTAGTACCAAGGGTCTGAGCTTGGGCTATATAAAACTGCAAAACACAGAGGCAGGCAACACTCCTAGCAGGATGCAGGACACCAGACTTCCTTTCACAGGCCCCAGTCTCACCAGACAACTGGGCTGATGAACTCTTACGGGCAATCTCTCCACTGTAGAGATGCAGTCCAATAACATATTCTCCTCAGCAGGCAGCACTCCTCCCTCCAGGCAGTCCACATCTGTCCTTTGAAGGGGCCTGATCCAGGGTTGGTCCCAAACTGGAGGGGACTCAATATCAAAGATGCTAGCCGTGGAGCTCAGCAATCTTCACAAGCACGCCTGTGCTCTCCAGGTGATGAGAATGAATGGACACCGAGCTGGTCAGTTGCCACGACCAATTAACCCTGTGAAATTTTCATATTTTATTGTAAATCTGGGGCAGCGTCAAAAGCATTGGGTGTTGCAGTGAATCACCCACAGCAACGCCCATTGCACGCTCCTTTCATGCAGTTTCCTGCATGAAAGGCTACCTTATTTACAAAGCGGTGTTAAGCCATGCAAAGTGGCATGCTGCCCTTTGAAAATATGTATTGTTTTTGTTATAAACGCACAAAGTATCTAGTTGCCACATTTTATGTCTGCTCATAAATAAAGGTACCAATATACTACTTTCATTAGCCTTTGTGATTTATCCCTTCTCTTTTCTTTTTCTGAAAAATGATTTTACACTATTACATTTCTCTTTAAAGAGCAACACTTGAGGGCATATTCTCAAGGATCTATAACTGAGTTATCGGCACCCAGCGGAGGGGCAGGGGTGGGGTCTTCTGCAAGGGCTCTCCAAAGGCTGGTTTGAGTAGGTCTTGTACTTCTGTATACTGCATTGAGGCAGTTCATCCACATTTGTTGTTAAGGACTTGCAGCAGGAAGAGCGGGCAGGGCTGGGAGTGTCCTGTTTCAGGAGGCAACACCACAAAGGAGAAAATATGTCACCTCTGCTCACCTGAAACTGAATCCCAGGAACAATAAAACATCTGGAGGAATGGAAGATTGTTACAGGTTCTTCTTCCTTGTAAGACAAAGACTTGAGCAGCCTCAGCCAACACCTTTCACCTTGAGTTGACATTCGCACGGAATGGGTTCCTGTGACGCGGGCAGCTAAGCACAGGCGCAAACGCCGTACTCATCTTCCTCACACAAATTGTACATCAACCCTCCATCCATGGACCACACACGTGGTGGGAAGGATGCGATTAGCAGAGACCAACAAGACCTTTTCATCGGAGCGCAAGTCCAATGGAGGCTCCAGTTTTGAGCAGGCTGAATAATGAGATAATACCTTGGATCTGAGAACTTAGGTTCTATGGTTGTCGAGGTTTCCAGATGTTTGTTGGACCTTGTGGTTTTTGAGACTGTAACCAGGAAAACTCCGGATTACAGGTTCACTTGGCTACATTGTATTTGAACACACCTGGTGTTGGTGAAGGCATGAGATACACGGACTGGGACATGGTCATTACATGGCTTGAAGCTCCTACTTCTATCAGAGCCATGAGTTGGTGACCAGGAATTGTGGCTCAGCTCTTGGGTTGTGCCTTCTGGCTCAGCATCCCATTTCTAGGACATACACTCAGGGCTGGACTGGGAATGCAAACCGGCCATGGCAATTGAGTTCGACCTTCTGCTGGGAGGAGGTTGGGGGTATCTGGGGGAGTAGGAGGGGTTGCACATGGAAAACACTGCAGCTGCTTTGTTACAGGGGGCCGATATGCTGAAAAACCGGCCCGGTAACAAATCTGGCCCCCAGGGGTCCAAAACTGGCCCCTACCCTGCCCGGTGCCATCTATGGCCAGTCTGGCCCTGCATACCATGTGTGTGCGGAGCCTTTCTGCACCTCTTGATTCTCATCTATGTCTCTGACCCCTGGATGGTGGCTGTCTGGTCCCACCATGTTGACTTGGTGTGTACTGAGTGAGCCGGTGAAAAATTGTTGGTGGGTGATGTCTGATCTGCATACTTTGGCACAAAGAGGTTCATCTTCCTGTAGTTGGAACCCTTGCAGTTTTTCACGAGGCAGTCCACTGCTAGGCTGAACTGTCATCCTAGAGCCCACACACAGCTTCCCATTTGGAGAAATGGGGGCTGATGCGTGATTTATTAATCATCCTAACAGATTCACTGGTTCATTCTTCAGTTCAACTCTGACTCAGGATGATTCTAGTTCAAACTAATTAAAACACCTTTTTGTTACACAAAATATATTTTGTCAGCTCAGTTTTATATATTTTTCATTGTAGTTCCTGCACCAATTTGTATGTTGTTCTCCAACAGGTATAGAGGGTGATTTATAGTTCGGCAGACAGCATACTCCATCACAAACACGGTCTACAAGGCTCTAAATAGCTCAGTCTGTGTTCCGAAATTCAGGAAAGTTAGGTCTAGGGGTAGGACCTTCTAGATAAGAGCAGCTCAATTGTGGAATAAGCTCCCAGCTGCTCTCAGAGCCAGTGCAAATCTCACCTACTTTAGAAAAACGTAAAGACCTAGCTTTTCCCGAAAGAGAAGCAATGGTTATAGCTAGGACTGGTCTGGAAAGATGATGCAGAAGTTAATGTATTTGTGGTTGAGGATCTGGCAAGGTTCATAAATATGTGTTACTTGTTACCTACTTACAAATGGGATGGAGTATCCTGTCTGTGAAACCGATGGTCTGCAGCCCTACTTAGGGTTAGGCGGACCACCAACCTTCCGTCAACTGAGCCCCTTTTGGCTCCATTGATGAAAAGATTTGTGTGATGGCCCAACAAAGTAGGGACTATCAGAGGACAGGCTTTACAATGCCCACCCTAATGTCCATTTGTTTCGGTCTGTCACTGAAGAAATGATTCTGTATGGTCATCTCCCGCTGTCTCTTGGTGTGAAGATTCCTCTCTACTCTTCACTCTCTCTGCTTGACATTTATGATACAATGTGATGCCCTTTTCAATAATTTGCGTTCTAAGAAATTGTGGGGTATATTTACAAGAATTGGTGCTAATCAGTTTTTGCGGTAGTTAGCAGCAATTGTTTTAACATGGTCTATCGCCAAAAACTATTGTTCTGTTAGCAACATACTTACAATACGTCTTTTTCATGGAAATAGAATCAGCTAGCTGCGGTGAAAACCGCTGCTAACACTAGCATCAAGGTGATGAACAAATTTACGTAAGTGAGAGAAAAGTGACGAAAGGCCAATTAGTGGCAACAAAATTCACGTTATTCAGCCCAAAGTCACTTTTCAGCCTCTAGAGACAAAAATAGCCTATAAATACACCTCTAATGAAAAAATGAAAATAAAAACAACGAAATGCAGAACGTATCAGCCAGGGTCAAGTTCAGCACAGGTCAACACCCCCCCCTCCCACACCCTCAACAGCCAGGATGACCAGCCAGAGTCTCAGAGGAAGAGGAAATGCAGATTCAGGGCCTCATTTATGAAAAATGGCGCATTGCTGGGGAAAACCAGTGATGCAGCACTTTTCATAGTGCTTTCCTTGCAACACCATGGCAGCCGATGCCTGGAAGCACTGACAGTCTCCGGGGCCCGGAGGCCTCGCTGGGCCTGAGTCTGAGACCCAGAGTGGGAGGCGGCAGGGAGTGGAGTCGCTGCAGCCTGATGGTGGAGGCACGCAACGCCAGGTCCAAGCCTTAGATCCGCCACGACATTGAGGTGTCCGCGATCGCACTTACCTGGTGGCGAAGTCTGACAGGTCGCTTGGTGACACATTGATGACCTGTGTGAGAAGACAGCCTGGCACCCCTTGAAGCTGTGATCAGTAGAGGTGCTCCTGCGCACTGTTGCAGGAAGGTCTGCATTGCATAACACGCTCCACCACTACACCGGGGAGCACGGAGGAGATTGTCAATGTTGGGTCTTGCCTTTCTGCATCACAGGCCGAAGAATGTGTCGCTGTCCGGACGCTGTGGAGGGTCGGACCCCTGAGCTGCACTGAACTTATGTGGTAGGAGCGCTGTAACTTCACACCTAAGGGGGCCATGTTGCATCACCTGCATCAGGATGTTCCACAGTGGATTTGGTTGCAACTGCTCTACCCAGGCCTGTGAAATGCCACCTGGCTGAGGCTCCTGCTGGCTGATTCACAGATTCGGAGAGAGCGCAGCAGATTGAGCCCCGGTGTTGATGTCCAGGTGAGGAGAAGGTGGGACACAGAGCAAAGGAGGCCCGGGGGTCGAGTCAGGCGCAGGCCTAGCGCAAGTGGGTGGCGTACATGTGCCCTGAGCAATCCCTGCACTGTGGCTAACCAACATCACTGAGGGCACCGCACAAAATTGGTGGGGGACTCCACTTACTGGCTATAGTCGCTGATATCGGCCGTTGGAGGTGGCGGGAGCCAGGGGCACCAGGGTCAGTTCAGGCCAGGCTCTTGGGTGTGCCTCTTGATCTGCCATCACTTACTGGGGCACTGGGGAACACGGAATCTGGTTGCCACTGTTAGATCGGAGGAGGCATCTGGTTGGTGCTGCCTTTCCTTGCACCCTGGTAGTGAGCTCTTGGGTGTACGGGGGATTTTCATTGTTGACGCCCGAATGTAGATTCCTGGGTAGCAGACACCTGACTGGAGGAGAGGGGCCGGCTTGCCACACTGCACTACATCGCATTTAATACAGAGTGTCTGGGTGTCTGTCGCAACGATGGCCCACCTGTAGAGGGGGTGGTGCCAACATTTTACCGCTCCTCCGTGTCGGTGGACCGAGTGGCTGTGGATCGCTGGCCGCCAGGGCAGGTGACAGTGGACAGCCTGGACTCCAAACTAGACTCTGTACTCGCAGCAGGTACTTCCCTTAAACAAATGGGCACTTCCTTTGAGGGCCACATAGACAGAATCACTGTTGACTTAACCGTGGAGCTTGCATATCATCACAAGCTGACTTACAAGGTACACAACATTGACCAACAACTGGACAAAGTCCCTCCGAGTACCCTGAGCACAGCCTTGGAGGTGTAGCAGCTAATGGCTCATGTGACATCACTGGAAAGAACTGTGGAGAATGCGGAGGGCTGCTCCCAGCGTAACAACCTGATGGTATTGGGTCTGCCTGAGAGAGCAGAAGGGGCTGATGCAATGGCATATACTGAGACATGGTTGCGTGATCTACTGCCAGCAGGTGCACTCTCCCTTCCTTGTTGTGGAACAGCCTCATCGAGTGCCGGTGAGCCGCACGCTGCCAGGGACAAGTCCTAGACCCTTTCTCTTCCGCCTCTTGCAGGGATTGTGACACTGTCCTGAGCGAGATACACAAGCTGGGGGAGGTATAAGTGGATAACGCCACCGTTATTTTCTTCACTGACTACGCCACGGGGGTGCAGAGGCAGAGGGGCTCATCTCTAGTGGTTAAGCGAAACCTCCGATAGTTGGGTATCAAATACTCCCTCCTCTACCCGTAAAGGCTGCGAGCGATCTCAGATGGTGACACGCAAATCACTGACGCAGCTGAACAGTGCTGGACCTGGCTGCAATCTACTGGTCACCAGGTGCTGCGGAAAGGGAGTGAAGGGTCTGCGCAACAAGCTGTTATTCATGGAGCCAGTTGTACTGGGAGGCATAGAAGGAGCAGGCATCCCAGCCACAACTATAAGCCACCCCCAATCTGCAGCAGGTTGTACAAAGATGCAGAAGGAGCTGCTTTTGGCGCCGTCGATGCACAATAGCACTCAGAGACAGGATCTTGACACTTCCCCTGAACGCTCCCCCAGCGACTTGGGCTCCACTGCGATGTGGTCATCCAGTGCAGAGTCCGGGCAGCCCCTGGATGTGCCTCCTCAGATTACGCAGATAACCTAATTCAACGTTGACTCGTTGTGCATCTCTCCTTCTTCCACGGTTACAGACAGCTCCGGAGAGTCTCTGGCTTTCGGCGGTTCCTGGTCTCCAGCTTCCTGTTGCTGAAGTTCCGGTCTACCGAGGTCAGCACTTAGAGGGGATCAGGTCCAGTCATCACCCAAAGGGAACGGAGCAGTTGTCCAGGTGAGCAATGCATGTCAGGGGTGGTGGTCTCCTTGGTGCTCCTAGCTCCAATAGCATGTGGTCCATGGCGTCGTTGACCTTGCCAAGGATGAATTGTGGGAGCACCTCGATTATTCAAGGGCCTAATTTATGAGGCCCTAGCGGCACTCTTGAAATGCTGTGACATCACATGTTTGATGTTCCGGATGCACAATGTAGCACAGCATGTTTTCAAAGCCATGCAAAGACACTTTATGTTGCTTTTTATGGACTTGTAAATATGTGCCCCTTTCATGCATTAAACAGTGTGAAAGGGGTGTTTCATGCAATGGTAGCCTGCATGGCTTGCGGGTGAAGGGGTGAGGGTGGATGTGGGGGGGTCACGGGGAGGCGCCAGGGGTCGCCGAGGGTGGGCACGATTGCGGGATGGTGCGCATTAAAAAAATATATATATATATATAAATATATGTAACTTAGCTTGCCGCTGGGTCCCGCGTCTCTGCTCCTGTTCTCCTCGAGGAACAGGTAGCACATCCAGGCCCCCCCGACCAATCATAACGCTGCAATGCACCGTTGTGATTGGTTTTGAGCATCCTGGTTCGACGCTCAACCCGGGAATGGGGGCATGGGCGTGTTCTCTACGCAGGCTTTAATGCCACCTGCATGGAGAACGAGGAAAGTGCACATGATGGGTTTTGGCAGCCTGAGAGGGCTGATCAAACAGTCATTGCGCACTTAGAATTGGGCAAACCCCTCCTCCCCTGCCCTGCTCCGAGAGCAAAGCAGCCCGCCCACCTGCAAAGCAACACAAACATAAAATGATGATGACTGAAAGTTATTATCATTTTATGTTTCTACTTCTCGCACTTCTTGAAAGCAGTGGGGCGACGCATCTCCACGGCGGAGGAACCACCACTAGTTCAATGGGTGTTGGTGTGGGCGTTCCCATGCCAAACCAATGAATCTGAATTGTTCTAGGGTTTCCGAGAAACCATAAAACTTCAGAATGTGTCAGAGTCTAATACCATCCCAAGGGTGATGTTTGGAAGGCGCTACGATGATAAATGTTTCCATTTCTCCTCTTTTATTCACTTTTACTGCGTGTGCAGCCTTCTGCAGCACACACAAAAAGAGGAAATACTCTGGATTGATAGGTTTTGTGCAGGTAGGTTTCCCTTCCTGCACAACATCAATCAAATCCGCAACACAGTCACCTTTGCACCATGGCTCAAGGGTGCCTGCAATGGCGCATGGCAGCCATTGTGCATCAACATAGGGGGAAAATGTATGAGCCCCTTCCGACAGTTTAATGTCACCGTGCGTCATTTTCTTGACATACTTGCAGTGTGAATTTTGCACGACGTTGCGCCATATTTACAAAGTGACGCATGTAGGCATATGTGTGAACTTGTAAAGCCCTGTGCCACATTATATCTTCATCAGGTATGATGTATGCTGGGTGTGCGTTCCCACGAAACAAAGCCTCGTAGGAGTGGCGCTCTGAAATCTATCAGATTTTACTGTGACAATTCTGGGATGCCACTATGTCAAAAACATGGCAGCCACAAGGGTGACGCAGTGCAATAGGTTTAGGTTGTCCCCATTCATTGCTGGAGTTGCGTCATGCTTGCAACGCAACTGCAGCAATGCGTGACTTAAGCGCTGACAGATACGTAAGGATTCCAGACGTATCTGCCATTGATTGCTACATGGAGGACCTTACAGCAAATACGACGCAGCCATGGTGTCTCAGGGCGCAGTGAAAAGAGTCCAATCGCTGTTTTATCGCTGTGATGCAACACTTTTCATGAATGGGGCCAAGGAATGCACCCTATCTTATTGATAGGACGCATTCCTGAACTTTTGTTTCGGCGCAGGGAAGTGTAGCAATATTCCTTGCAGCGCTGTCCAGCACCCAGACATCTTATATGTGGGCCCAATTATTTGCACCAATTTTAAGACTAGCTATTTTCTGGTCTTAAAAAAATGCCTCTAATATGAGTTAGAGGCAGTTTTGTGGGCTTATCGATGTACTGGATTTTCCTTGTAAATGCCGCAAAGTGTGTTTAGTGGCAGTTTGTTCACGGGAATGCCTACCTTCCATCTCATTTTCGTTAAGCCCCGCTAACAGAAGTGGCATTCTTGAAAATTCATGTTTACGCTGAAAAAGTGCCACTAACTACAGTTAGCAGCAACTTGTAAATAAGGTGCTAAAAAAAGCTGCCGTAACGTAAAAAAATTGACACTACTTCGGCGTTAAGTTCTTGTAAATCTGCCCCTGTGTTCTTTGAAATACAAAAATAAATGAGACACATAGTTGTCAACCTTCTAGAAATTCTTAGAAATCAATAACAGGCTAAAGTAAAATAAAGCTGTCAGCATTTAGATTGAATACTGGAAATGTATTCACTTAAGCTTGATATGCAGAACATAAAATTATTGACTACATGTGCGTCATAGTAATCAAATGCATTCAGCAATTTACTACTCCTACATAATCACTTTTGATTAATTTGCAGACACATGTAACTCACACAAGGAAATACCCGCAATGGAAAAAACACTATTCATGACACACCCCTGTGAGTGTAGATGATGAGGCCTAATGATGTTGCCATTTTCCAGTCCCTCCCCTACACCCGGAAGTTGTGGAAGGCAGAACATTCTGAGTAAGGTATCATCGGCATGTGTTAAATACTAAATTATGGATGAAGGGCTGAGCTGGGCTGAGTCTGTGATGTGAGCTTAATTTGTGCAGGTGTGGGGGCACCATCACACGTGTTTGGAGGCCAGGAATTATTTTTCAACTGACTTGAAGGCGCGTGGGAGAACGCCATCAAAGTAGAAAGAAACAGGAAGTAAATGAGAGGAGGACAGAGACAAAAGGAGAAGGCAGGGATGACTAAAAAGATGCAAGAGTGTGATAAAGAGACAGGAAGTGTAAGGTGGTGTAAGAAAGAGGCATGAGGTGGAATCAAGAATAGGACTCTTATTTGGCGACCCCAGAGCTCACCAGCACAGGCAGCGCGTGGGAACGCGTATGGAAAGTACACATTACACAAAGAGCTTCTTAAAAATGTGATCCTTGGACTTCAAGGGAGTCTTGCTGCCTATCTAGATATCCCCGCTGGACCATGAACTCCGAGAAGGAATGCAATATCCTCAAACCTCTTTAAAACGGTGGCTGTGACCCCCAAAGATCCTTGTCAAACTTACATGTTGAGACTGAGAAAAGTATCCTGGAAGGAACAAATGATGATACATACAGTAACTACCTAGTTTTAAAAGTTGGAAGAGGGTACACGATGGTGGAACTCAGGGCCGGCTTTAGCACTGGTGGCGCCCTGTGTGACTAGCTTTGTTGGTGCCCCCCCAATGACCACCTCTTGCCACGGATTCCCTCATTAGCACCCTTTAACAGTGCCCCACAAGTCTCCGCAACCACTGTCTCTCAGATTCATTTAGTTTTATAGCACCACTCATACCAGTGTAAAGTGTCAGACCACTTTACACAACACACACATTGCACAGAGACAATCATAGGTGTGTAAATCAATGTTTAGGAAATGTTACATCAGACAGTACTACAAGGTGTAGTGTAGTAGTGACGTGTCATCGATGCTGGTGGGCAATATAGTTTGAGCCCTTATTCTGGAAAAGCACAAATACAGAATTTAAAATGTAACATCATTGTTAGGGGTTCTCTTTCATAATAAGAATTGTTTTCTACCCAAATGAACCCTTTTCACAACATTACGATGCTGAAAGACTGGGCAAAAAAACATTCAGCTCTAACATATACCAGGCAGTTTGCATGCAGCTCTTTGATGACAGTTAATAGCTCAATGTTCTATATCAGGATTTTGACTTATAAATGACAAGTAGCAAAAGGAGCAGTAACTCACTGACCTATTTACATTACATGCACTTTGTTATGTGCATGGTACGCGTTCTTGGCAGCAGGCATGTTAACCCTCTGCGCTTCCTTAGGATGAGTCAAAACTTCCACCAGACAAACCTCTGTCTCTTTCCAGGAAGACGATTAATCACCAGCTTTAACAGGACCTTTGAATTGTTGCCAGAACATTTCTGGAGGCCAAGAAGGCTGCAGCAGGTGCTTCTAAAATGAGAAGATACTTGTAAAAATGACACCCCCACACCAAGTCAGCGCCCGGTGCGATGGCACCGATCGCACCGCCCTAGGTGGAACTTATTGTTCTTACCAACAGGTGCCCAGGTTGTCACTTTGAAGAGCCTTACAGCACAAAAACATCTAAATTCAAATGTTGCTAATTTTGTTCCAAAGACATCAAGTCAGATAGCTTGCTGTCATGAAATATCTAGAATTGACCAACTAACCATCTTTCTTTCTGTTTTGTACCTGTTTAAGTTACAGAGCATTTGTGAAGCCCAACTTTTACCTAAAAAGAGCTGGTGCTGTAGAAGCAAAACCAGGTGGACAAAATGTCATGGTGACCTAGCTGAAGGCCTTCCTGGCTGTACAGATGGCTATTCAGAGCTGGACACAACTGAAAGTGCCCGCGTGGTTCTAGCAGCTGGAGTAAGACCAGGCCTGGAACAAGCTGCGTTTGGCTTTTTGTCTTGTGCCAGGCTTACTAAAATCCCATAAGCATTGTAATCTCATCCATTTATTTAGGCGTGGTCGCCACTCATTTCTTATTGCCATGCAGATTTTGTTTCATGGCCTAAGCGCCAGGATATCCGTTGGGTAGTCGCACGCTAAATAACCAATAAATAGATAAGACGCTGTCCCACGGCGGCTTCAACCCAGAAGGTCTGGTCTCCAGGGCAAGGAAGGCAGGAAGATGGAAGTTCCAGCAGAGGTCCATGGAGAGCACAGTTTCTGGTGGTGCTCGGGGTAGTTCGTTCACCTCTATGGCACATTGAGCCTTTGGAGTGCTCGGAACCCTCACCAGCCCACGTCT
This sequence comes from Triturus cristatus, assembly GCF_964204655.1. Classification (NCBI taxonomy): domain Eukaryota; kingdom Metazoa; phylum Chordata; class Amphibia; order Caudata; family Salamandridae; genus Triturus; species Triturus cristatus. The sequence goes on from NC_140594.1 coordinate 83,731,720, forward strand.
TTACCCTCTTGAGGGCCAGCCCTGCCCAGCTCGACTGGTGCTTCACTAATACATTCATCTCTACTGTCCTCAAACATCACACAAATATGATAATAGGTACAATTGTGATGTGTCTAAGCTGTGTGTTACCTGAACAACATGCATAATGCACTGAGGGGCGTTTGTACAAGCCCTTAGCGCCACCAGAGCGTCACTTTTTTTATGCTTTGGTGGCGGAATGCCCTGCACCATATTTACAAAGTGATTTTAGGCCAGTTTTTGTGGCTTAACGCCGCTTTGTAAATATGCAACCCTTTCACGTAGGTATCTACGTAAAAAGGGGCATGCAACGGGTGTTGCTGTAGGCGTTCCACCACAACACCCATTGCTTTTTGACGCTTCCCAGATTTACAAGGAGGTGTAAATCTGAGGCAGCTCCAAAAGTAACGCTTGCAAGAGCCGGCGTTACAATGGCGAAATGAGGAGAAATACTTTGATTAAATAATGGCGATTTGCTACTTCTATGTGCGCTGCAGAATGCAAATTGCCATTATGGATTGTTTATGTGCAGAAAGGGACATATTTCTGCGCATAAACAATCATTTCCTGCAACGCATGCACCCTTGCACTATTGTGCTAGGGTGCCATAGTTACAACAAACAAATGATGGACGGAATGCTGACAATGCATACATTCTCCCCCAGTCAAGAGATCTGGGTTAAATCCATCGTTCTTTTGCCCACTACACCACCCCAGTTCAGACATGGCCATATGCAAATCAGTCTTGACCCTGTGCCTCATGGGAACAGTCCAGCCCGAACTGCCAAGCCATGTCTTCCCTGGACAGGAATCAAGCATCCTAGGACCGGTTTCTGGCTATCAGCCGTCATCAGCCAGGATAGCTTGACTCCAGTGGCGTAGTGAGCACGGGTCCCACGTCTGGGAATACCCATCCCACTTGGATCAAACCCAAATCTGTGGACTGGGTGTGAGAGTTTGATTGGTTCTGATGCTCCGTCCATCACCACCCCCTTTTGTACCGCTTTGTTCGCCATAAGTTGGCAGGGTATGCTCAGACGTGAGTCCCTTGCTCACTTTGCCACTGGATTCAAGCAAGCCTGGCTGAAGACGGCTGAAATGCCAGAAACCGGTCCTAGGAACCTTGTTTCCGGTCCAATGAAAACATGGCTTGGCAGTTCGGGCTGGACTGTTCCCATGATGCACAGGGTCAGACTGATTTGCATATGGCCATGTCTGAACTGGGGTGGCAGAGTGGGCTAAAGAACGGTGATGGATCAAACCCAAATCTGTGGACTGGGTGTGAGAGTTTGATTGGTTCTGATGCTCCGTCCATCACCACCCCCTTTTGTACCGCTTTGTTCGCCATAAGTTGGCAGGGTATGCTCAGATGTGAGTCCCTTGCTCACTTTGCCACTGGATTCAAGCAAGCCTGGCTGAAGACGGCTGAAATGCCAGAAACCGGTCCTAGGAACCTTGTTTCCGGTCCAGTGAAGACATGGCTTGGCAGTTCGGGCTGGACTGTTCCCATGAGGCACAGGGTCAGACTGATTTGCATATGGCCATGTCTGAACTGGGGTGGCAGAGTGGGCTAAAGAACGGTGATGGATCAAACCCAAATCTGTGGACTGGGTGTGAGAGTTTGATTGGTTCTGATGCTCCGTCCATCACCACCCCCTTTTGTACCCCCAGGGTGCCATAGTTGGCAGCTAATTTTAGGGCCGGCACTAGGGAAAACGCAGGGGTGCGCCATATTGTAATAAATACAGCACATCCCTGCATTTAGAAAATGTCGGAGTGCGGTACTGGCCAATTTGGCACAGCTCTACGCTCTGACATTTCTGTGTAAATATCCCCCTCAGTTTGGTCTAAGTTTGCAGGCTGCCAGTGGAAGTTAGACTCGGTTGCAGTGTGCTGCACATCTGTTCACTTTGCTGCTCTGCTTTTTAAACAACGAAGGGGCATATTCACCAGCCCTTTGCGCCGATGGTGCGCCATTTTCTTTGATGCATCGGTGGCGCAGTGTGGTGCTGCATGTTTACAAGGCCACGTAAAGTCACCCTTGTAAATACGGCCCCTTTTCACTCAGCAGTTTGCATGAAAGGGGTGTGCCATGAGTGTTGCGGTGGGTGTGCCCACACACCACTCATGGATTCTGCCGCATGCCCAGATTTACAGCATTTCATTAACCTGGGAATGCGTCAAAATCCTACGGAGGTGTGGGGAGGTGCAACGCTGAGAAATACTTCTATTTCTCCTTGTTTTTTCCTCGTTATATGCGTGCTACATTCTGCAGCACACGTAGAGAGAGAAAACACCTCACATGATTGTTTTTGTGCCGGAAGGTGTCCCTTCCTGTACAAAAACAATTTCCCCTAGAATGCAGACACTCTTGCACCTTTGCCCAAGGGTGCCTGCATTGGCGCAAGGCAGCCCATTATGCACCAGTGCAGGGGAAAGCACAGGGATGCAATTTGTTCTAAATATGACACAACCCTGTGCTTTGAAAGTGACGCAGCGGCAGCGCGGGCAGTCAACTGACCACACTGCATCACTTTCTTGTAAACAGGGCCCAAAGTATTTCAAAGTGGTATTGACAGTGCTTTCAATGGGCCGGTACTGCCCGGCAGTTCGGAGCACCGGCACTTTTTTACTTTGAGAGTAAGAGTACCTGCACTTCTCAAGAGAGACGTAATACTTTTAATTGGAGAGTACCGGCACTTCTCAGAAACAAGCGGGTACTCTGGGACAGAGCACCTGCACTTCTATGTTTCCATTTCAAGCATTGGGTATTGAAGCCCGGCCTTACTTTGAAGGGGAGACACAGCGGGGCCCCGGGTCATCCATCAGCTGGGGCCCAGAGGCAGACTTGTGGCTCAGCCGCCTATTCGCAATGACAGTCTCATGGTAGTGCTTAACACCGCTGTCTTAGGCGCTATTAGCAGACGCTGCTATTTCCCCACTTAGTCGGATTCACACTCGGGACAAGCCGATCACTGAGGTGTCAGAGGTCACTCGTGTTGTCCGCGTTCCTTTAGGGGCGCTGCTCACACTGACGCACCTTTTATTCTCGTCCCCTAAGGCAGACACGTCTTCAATAGCACCTTGACGTCCGTAACGGCCCGGTCGGCGCTATATGAAAATTGCACAATAAACGAATAAATATGTGTTTGCAAAAGCTCTATGCCGATCAGCGTTGCGTGGCTCCACCTTAGGAACACCTCTAAAGGTACCCCCAAAACTTGTTGTGGCGGCGGCTCGTTTCTCCAGGAACGGGAGCCGCTTCCGTATTGTGAATGCCTTAATTTAACTTGACACTGATTAATCATCGTTTTTCTCTACCAATTATGTGGTCAGATCACTCCCGGGATCTGCTCGCGGTTTATTCCCAGCGTTGGTTGAGCTGTTTGTCCAGATCTCAGGTGTCGCCTCGCCCCGTTCGTGCCAAGAAACAGGGTGTTTCACCGCTATGGGCGTGCACCCGAAAGCACGGAAACACGAGGAGCGGTGGGACCCACGGATCACCGAAACACTGACTGGCACGGGTACCACAGCGTCTCATGACGGCCAGGCTGTGGTTCTGGACGAGGCTTTCGTAGTAAGAAGCAGGGGTTACGGTTACTGCTTGCTGCAGACACCGGCTCACTTCTTCCGGTATCGATTTCCAATAGAAGGTGATGCCACGCCCCCTTCCAAGGTCAGAAAGGGCCACACTGCCTTGTTTAATCGTGGCAGCTGATCAGAGAGCACAACCTTCATTATTTGTGGCCAAAATGGGTGAGTTTTCTACTTTCGTCCCCCAAAGAATTCATCGCCCGTCTGCCTGCTGCACGAAATACACGTGTTTGTTGTTTCCGAGACAAGGAAAAGAGAACAGGCCATTAATCAAACACCGCTTCCAAGAAACTGTGAATATTTATGGCAACACTAATCTTTTACCTACAATTAACACATGGTTTAGCCCATTTTTAAAAAACTTTAACCACTGTTTGTATCTATTATTTTGTATATTTTTGGCGACATTTGTCTGTGCCTTCAAGTTTTCACTTCAGATGACATTTAGCCATTCGTAATTTTTTTGTGGTATCGATTTACAATAATGGATTGATGTTTAAACTTGAACTCACTGTCCCACAATGCATTTCACTGGTGAACCTTGTTTTAATTGACACACTTTGATTGTCACCTGGAACAAAAGAGCCGTGTAAGTATATACCGGGCTTCTAATAATGTCATGTGGCCTTGACAAAGCCCACAGGCCTGGGAGAATCGTTGGCACGTGAGTGTCTGCCATCCGCCCTCCTTATTCACTTTTCATTATATTTCAATTTTTTCTGAAGCACCTTGAAGAAACATAAATGAAAGTGACTAAAACATTTAGATACTGTGGACTCTGTGGCGCTGTTCATTTGTTTCCCTGCAACGCACAATGGTATGTGGGTACCAAAACACCCCCCAACTAAGGTGCTTATTTATGAGCCCTTGCGTCACTTTTGCGCCGCCAGTGCGTCACTTTTTGTGACGCACCAGCAGGGTAAAAAATGTGCCATGTTGCATCATATTTACAAAGTGACGCATCTAGGTAGATACGTCACTTTGTAAACCCCAGCGCCACATTATACCTGCGCCAGGTATAATGCATGCAGTGTGGGCGTTCTGACGCAAGTAAGCCTCATAGAAGTGACGCCGTGAAATTTATGAGATTTCACGGCGTCACTTCTAGGACACAAATGCGTCAATATCTTATGCCTGTCTCGCAGCAGGCGTAAGACTGACGGAGGCACATTCGAAATGGGACTTGCACATGTGTAATGACCCATTGTTGGAGTTGCGTCACTTTTGTGACACACTCCAGCAATGCACTATTTTTGTGCCTACAGATTCATCAGAAATACTGACGTATCTGTAACTCCTTGCGACATGATGTGTCATACTGTAAATATGACGCATTCAGCATGTCCAAATAGGGCGCAATCAAAAGTGACGCATCGCTGTTTTCACGCAGCGATGCGTCACTTTTCATAAATGAGGCCTTTTATTTTTAAAATATCGTCGTATTGTTGTTTTATCTGTGCACATACGGAGCTGTGTTCAATGCTCCTTTAGGGATCACTTCTACTGTGCAGGTCACCGTCTCAGCTGCATTCTGATACACCCCTTCACGTGACTCGCGTACTCGGCCTCATTAGGAGCCGAGACGCGAGCGCGAGCTGGACGTTTTCCTGATAAGTCCTGGGAGAATTGCTGGTATTTGCTGGGGGAATCTCATAAGGAGTGCTACCTTTTATTTTTAAAATATCGCCGTATTGTTGTTTTATCTGTGCACATACGAAGCTGTGTTCAATGCTCCTTTAGGGATCACTTCTACTGTGCAGGTCACAGTCTCAGCTGCATTCTGACACACCCCCCTCACGTGACTCGCGTACTCGGCCTCATTAGGAGCCGATGACGCGTACGCGCGCAGCGGGCGCGCCGAGAGCGTGCCAAAGGCGCGCTCAAGGCAAGCCCGTCTGCGCCCATTTGTGCCAGACCGGGCCCAGGGGCCAGGACCCCTGATAGTTTCAGGGTTACATATTCACGTGATTCACGAATGAAATTGAAGCTTGAGGTATCAATCAAATGCCTACACTCTATAAGCTGTGATACTTCCCGGCTACGATGTTCACATTGTGAATACGGAAGGGCTCACCGACAAGGCAGACAGGAAGCCATATTGGAAGAAACAAAATTTAAAATGCTCCTTCTTAATTGCCGCTCCCTTGTGAAACACTCCGTAGAAACACACATATTAATGGAAGAGGAAAAACCAGATATTCTATTTTTAACTGAGACTTGGTTAGATAAAGATTCGGACTATGCTATTGCTGAAACTCTTCCTCCCCACTATCTGATTCAGAGGCTGGATCGAGAATGCGGGCGTGGAGGAGGCATTGCCATCATTTATAAAGAAGAATTTAAAGGCCGCTTTTCGAACAGCCCCATACTGGAGTGTGAGAGCATTCTGTTCTCAATCCAATTATCCCCCACCTCCACCTTTTCAGGTATACTTTTATACCGCCCGCCTGGCCCGAATGCGTCCTTTTGTCAAGCTTTCCCAGATTATGTAATTAAATTTGCCAGCTCTTTATCCAACTTCACGGTGCTGGGAGATTTTAACATTCACTTTGACAAAATGGAACACCCTCAAATATCAGAGTTTTTTGAGGGATTAGAGATCTTTCAGTTCTCTCAAAAAGTCCTGGGCCCCACACACAGTAAAAATCACCTTTTGGATCCCATTTTTTCTAATATCCAGTCTTTGACTGCTGCTCAACCCACTCCCCTCCCATGGACTGATCATTTTTTGATCCCTTTTATATGGGTTAGGCAGGAAGCAAAAGTGGTACTGCCAAACATAAAAAAGTCCATTCGATCTTGGACAACCCTCTCTTGGGACGAGTGGGAAAACGATTTGGAAATCACCCGCCCCCCATTACATTTTAATCCCATAATGGCTAATGATATTTTTAACAACTGGCCGGAGGTCTCATTAGACAAAATTTTGCCAAAAAAAAGGATTCAGGTGAAACCGGATCCTAAGAAAAACCCGTGGTACTCCCCAGAACTTAGGAAACTCAAACAAGAGTGTAAAAGATGTGAAAGGCAATGGAGGACAGGCTACTCACTGAATGATAGAACTCTATATAGAAAAGCCATTAGAGTGTATAAAAGCGAGATTAATTCTGCGCAAAGTTCCTTCTTTCAGAAAAAAATAACATCTGCAGCTAACTCTCCGAGGGAAATCTTTCAGATTGCAAAGTCTCTGCTGACACCTCCCTCTCACTGTCCCATCCGGGAGAATGTTCAATCCTGGTGCAACCAAATGGTAACATTTTTCTCTGACAAAATTCAAACCATTTATAAATCCTTCCCCTTGCAGGAAGATGCTGGCCTGTTGTGTCAACCGGAGGTAGGGACAGAACAACCCCTCTTGGTAGAAATCCCGCTGGTAGATGAACTGGAGATAGAGGGAATTCTTACCCATCTTAAATCTGGCTCCCCGTCTGCCCCTGCCCCTCCTACTGTTCTTTTCAAGATTAAAAAGACAATCCTATCAGCTTTGGCCGGACTAATCAACGCGTCGTTTCAAACAGGGATTGTTCCTCCTTTGTGGAAAAAGGCAATGGTTAGGGCTTGCTGAAAAAGCCCAACCTAGATGTGGAAGATTGGTCAAACTATCGACCCATATCTCTACTCCCTGGTGTCTGCAAAATTGCCGAGAAATATGTTAACTCGATGCTATCTAATTTCCTTGAAAATAATGCCTTATTGCATTCTTCGCAGACTGGCTTTAGGGCAAAACAGGGCACCGAGACTGCGCTTCTGTCGGTAGTGGAGGAAGCTAGGAAGATCCTAGATAGCGGAGGCTGCGCTGCAATTATCCTATTAGACCTCAGCGCAGCCTTCGATACTGTGAACCACTCACTTTTAATTAAACGGCTCCCAGACATTGGAGTAAGGGGGGCGGTAGTGAAATGTCTCAGTTCTTTTTTGGAGGACATAGTCTTTTCCGTCTATGCGGACGACTGCGTCTCTGACCCAGTACCGCTCTCATGTGGAGTACCCCAGGGCTCTGCATTAAGCCCTACGTTGTTCAACGTCTACCTGAGCTCACTGGCAAGTATTGTCACCCCGTTTGGGGTGCATATTGTCACCTATGCAGATGATACTCAGCTAGTCGTTTCCTTGAACAATGATAACAACTCAGGTGGGGCACTTATGGCATGTCTGAAGAGAGTGGCTAACTGGATGGAGGCATCCTACCTCAACTCAATGGAGCAAAAACAGAGGTTATGTTTCTCGGAAAAGCTACATCCTTATCCGTTGAACCCTGGTGGCCAGTCAGCCTTGGACCCCCCCATCCCTAAAAAAAACATAAAAAGCTTAGGAATCATGCTAGGCACCAAGCTTGATTTTAAGGAACAAGCACGAAAGGTTGCAGGTACCTGTTATGGTCTTCTGCGGATGATCAGGAGGATTCTCCCCTTGCTCCCGTTTATGGCTAGTAGAATACTGGTACAGGCACTTATCCTGTCTAGGTTGGACTACTCAAATGCCATCTACTTGGGAGCCCCGCTATCTACTACTAAAGTTTTATAGACCGTACAAAACTGTGCAGCCCGACTTTTGTTGAATATCCCTAAACGTTTATCCGCTAGGCCGGCACTTTCCTCACTACACTGGCTTCCCATTCACCCTTGCACCATGGTACAAGGGTTCCTGTGTTGTAGGCAGGATTGTTTTTGTGAAAGAAGGGGCATTGACCTGCACAAAAACAACCCTCAGAGGCATTCTCCTCTTTCTAAGTGTGCAGCAGAATGCAGCAACCTGAGAAAGAGGAAACAACGAGGAGCAATAAAGATCTTTCTCCTCTTTGCGCCTCGGGTGGGAAGGCTTGCAGTTCTGATGCATTCCCAGGTCTACCAGTGTTGGTAAATCTGGGAACGTGTCAGAATCCATGGGTGGGTGCGTAGGAACATCCATGCTCTACCCATGTAACACCCCCCTCCAAGTAGAGTAACGCAAAGCAGCAACTTACGCTGCCTTGCGTTACTGCAGATTTACCAAGCAATGCGGACCGTCGCAAGGTGGCCTTGTGAGGCTTGGTAAACCTCTTCTACGTTTTGCATCATCCTTATGTTGCTTTGTGTGGCATAAGGGGACGGAAAATGTTGATAAATCCAGTCCCTTGTCTATCCAGAGAGGTGTGATCCATTCATATCTGATATCCTCACAGGTGAAAATCCCTGGAGTGCCTAAATGTTACTTTGAATATTAGGAAAAACACAAATCTAAATCACAGAGAGGGCCACTGAAATTATGTGGCAATAGCGGACAGGGGGAACTTTAAGATTTTTGTTTAAACGTGAGCATGGAGAGCCATAGGTTAAGGCAGTTTCTACCACTGCATCAATTATATTAAAGTTGCACCATATACAGTCCATCTGAAAATTTCCTTCTTTGTTATTTATTCTCCTTTTTAAATGAACCACAGCCAACGAGTTTCGTTCTGAGAACAGAACTGCTTCAGGGCTGTAAAATTAAAACACATATAAAAATCTACATGTAAAAACATATATACATACAAACATACATATATACCACATTTAAACAAACATTATGCAACATAATTCAATGCATAAAGACAACACAATCACTTGTGATATGGCATGTTTAACAAATACAAATACATAAAAACCAACCATTTGATATTTTCAAGTTAAAAAATTGCCCTATGTATGACCATCCATCTGAAAAACCAAAACAGAACGTAATAATGTCACCAAGCAAGAATTTATACAAGAAAAGAAGCAATAGTGATCAATAAACCTAACCATGAAAAACGAATACATACGAGGACAGATTATGTGTTTGATATTATCTAAAGTGTCTCCTCAGCCACAACCCACAACCTGAAAATTATTACTACAAAAGAAGAGGAAGAAAAGAAAAAGAAGAGGAACAAAGGAACATACCATTTACAATTTCCACGGAATGAATATATGATACTTGAGGCAATATAGTCCTTCTCCAGTATAACGTTATGGTGATGTGCTCCTATATCTAGTCTAGACAAAAAACAGCGGGGAATAATTGTAACCTGATAGAACAAATAGTAGTAGGCACCTATCTAGTTTGTATATAGGTAGGAAAAGAATAAGCCTACCTAACAATTTGAACTTATCGTTTTCTTTTCAGAAATATAATATAATTGATGCATATAATTGAACCGGAGGGAAAGGGTGGTGCTGTTGGACAGAGGGCACTTTTGAAGTTTGCACACAGGATTACTTTGCCTTTGTCAATATATTGGTATAATTTCTGAGTTTGGTGCCTATTGTTGGAAAGTTGGTCCACTGTCCAGTTTATGTGTTTGCAGTTTCTACCACTGTTGAGGGTAGTCTAGTGCTTTAAGTAGCTGAAGAGCTGGAGAAGCGCTATTTTACCAGCTTAGTGATAAATGGTTGATTGTCACAGTAACTCTCAAGGCGTGGGCTGCTTTTGACTGGAAACATAGCTGCATTTGTTGACATATCTAAAGTAAACAACTGAACATAGAAAAAGACAATTAAAAGATACAATGGCATATCACAACAATAGGGATGAAACAGAATGCAACATCACAGCCATAGTATCACACAACATTGCAATAAAGCAATACATCACAACCACAAAAAATGTCCCACAGCAAATATTTTTGTTACAAATTACCATCTCCAGAATCCTGTTTTCATAATGCAGTGGTAAAAAAATTGTGTGGGGCAAGCACTGCTTTATCCTGCTTTATCCTCCAGCCATGGACATGAAAAGGGTCACTCAAAATGTTATCTGATCTGACCCCAGACCTTGAAATGAGAAGCATCATGTTTGGAATTCTTCTAATAAGAACAAGGTGCCCTCTTAAAATAACTAATTGGTGACAAGTTAACATTTTCAAAGTGTTTGCGATGACATTGAACCCCATGTGCAGCGTTTTATTGAGGCATACTCACTCAAAGAAATAAATACAGAAAAAATGAATAACAAAGACACGTCAAGTAGGCTACTAAACGTTAAGAACATCGTAGACTCATGTAAACTCTAGCGGGCTGATTCACAGAACTAATCTGAGATAAAATCCGAAATTTACTACTTTTGGTATTCACAGAAGGCATTTAGAAGTAGTAAAGTTAGGACTCCTAACTTTACTACTACTAAGCTGAGACAAAATCCTAACTTTACGACTTTCAGTATTCACAAAAGGCATTGAGTAGTAGTAAAGTTAGGAGTCCTAACTTTACTACTACTAAATGCCTTCTGTGAATATCAAAAGTAGTAAGTTTAGGATTTTATCTCAGATTAGTTCTGTTAATCGGCCCCTACATGAGCCATCAGAAACATGAGAGAATGTATATTAAATCAAGGAAGATTAAGTGGCGAGTAACATCGAATGCTAGCTCCATAAGCTCCTGGAAAAGGAAAGTCAAGGGCAGGAAGAGGAAACATAAAAAGGATAGATTCATCGGAAGAGTGCATGTAGGTAGGTGTAACAGCTCCGTCTCATAGCTTAGGTGACCCCTAACCTTGTCCTTGTTTAAAAACACTTAGGGGCATATTTACAAGGTGTTGGAAAGTGGATTATTAGTAGTGGCAGGTATGCATTTACCACTCGCAATCATGCCACTAACACGCTATAGGGCTCAGAACAGGTCTTAGAACATTATTCCCATGCTCAACCCTTGGTAGCGTGGCTGCGAGCAGGCAGGCTTAACTTCAAATACAGGTATGTAAAGCATTTAAAAACACCAATTCAGTAAATAATTAAGACACAACACACAATAAAAATTCAACACCAATTTATAAAAATAGGAAATATGTTTATCTTTAAAATGACCCCAAAACGAAAAAAAGCCACTGTTGGGAACCAGAGATATGAATTTGTAAAGATCAGTCACTTTCTAGTGCTTAGAAAACCAACTGTGCCACTTTAGGACATTTGGTTGCCTCTGACAGGGACAAATTCACACCTAGCAACTTTTCTGGAGGTTTTCTCACCAGATTTGTGCAGCCTTCTCCAGCAAGCTTAATTCCATTCGAACTCCTTCCTGAAGTTCTTCTTGTGGGTCTAAAGTGTCCAAGGATCTGAAATCTCCAAGAGGGTCTTTGAAAGTTTGGTATTTTAATTCCCACAATCCACTTGGACAAAACCCTTACAAATCTCCTGGTAGTACTCCAGGCTGAGGATTCTTTGTAGTGATGTCCAGGTGAGCTCTGTTAACTTGTAGCTTGCAGTGAGTCAACTCTTTTGTCCTTTTGAAGCAGGTTTGATCCACAGGGCTGTTGTTTCAGATGGTGCAGAAGACGCAACCTTCCCAGTGCAGGTCTGGTGAATGCACATCAAACTCTTCATTGTGGGCCCTTCTGATTCTCTTAGGTTTGAAAACCAGATCTGAGAGGCACTGCCCCTCTCAGATACTTATTTAGTGTTCTCTGGGGTCAAGCAGGAGGTCACTCCTGTCCAATGAGGTGCAGGGCAACACCACAGAGCATGCCCACTTCCTCCAAAGAGTGGCACAATGCTAATCCAGAAACCACTATTCTTCCAAAATTCAATATGTCAGAATGTTCAGCAGGGAGAGAAGTGCTGGCTAAACACACCCCTAGGTTGGCTAATCTCCATAGTCTCTCCCCCTTGCATCTGCTCATTCCTTCCTTAAGCCTAGCATCTGCCTTGGTTCAAAGAGGAGAGTTGTAAATGAAACTGATGTCTTTAGCTTGTCTCCCCTTTCCCTTGAAGAGCATTATTTACTACCCAGCGCCCTGGCTTAGGCATTTGTAATAAAGTAGTCTCCACGCACGCCACAGCTGTAAAGTATGCTTTATTAGCACAGAGCTTCATAAGAAACGTTCAAGCAAGTAAACCTGGGTCAAACCGTCTTCTCTAGAATCTGAAACACGGGCAGTGTTCCAGATTCTAGATTCCACAAGACACCACACATTTCCCTCCTTACAAAACAAAATACAATAAAAAAAAACATTTTTTAAAACAAAACATTTTGATATATATACATATTACACACCTAACAAATGAACAATGTTTATACTGTATCAGAATGACCAACCACAATTAGTGCCATAACATGAAACTGATCATTTCCTACTTACAAAATAATCCCTATATCTAACAGGCATTTGCCTTGTCCTGAGCGCACGATCTTTTATCAAACCCCTGACTTCCGGTGAAACACCACTTCTCCAATTGGAAATATTATCAGACAATTTGGGTAATACAATATCATCTGATCGAGATGCCTCTTTATCCGGCCACAAGAATTTTGGTACCTTAATCACTTTGGATAAACTCCACACATTTCCATCAGACAACTCAACCACCTGACGACCCACTCGAAGTACTCTTAATGGCTGAGAATAACGCGACTCACCAGCTCTAACCAACCTCCCTTTCTTCACACGAACCCAATCGTTAATTTTAACTGGCACACTAACACCTTCACTCAAACCACTTTTATCCATTCCAACCCTGTCATCCTTGTATGAACCTATATCTCTCATCCAACCTTGACTCAAATTAGATATGCACTTCCTCCCCCTCATCTTCTCAAACGGTGACACATCACCCGCACTCCTAGGAGTATGCCTATAACTCCACAAGACTTCACTGATAGCTTGACTACAATTTTTCCCATTAGAAATTGCCAATTGTAAGCCTTCCTTAAAAACTTTGATCCACCTTTCAACAATCCCATTACTTTGGGGATAATAAACAGAAGCACGTTTGTGACTAATACCATGTCTCTCCAGAAAATTCTTCATTTCCAAAGAAATCAACTGAACCCCATTATCTGTCACCAAAATTTCCGGAAAACTCTCTCTCTCAAATACTTCATTCAAAAATTTAATCACCACACTAGAAGTTACCTGGGGCACAATTTTAATTTCTGGCCACTGTGATAACTGATCAATTAAAACAATAGCAAACACTGGATTGTGACCTAAACTAATTGGACCAGCAATATCCAAAGACACACACTGCCAAACCCTAGTTGGCCTAGACACTGGTTGATGAACATAAGACAAACTTTTTTGTGACTTATCACTTACACTGCATTCTACACAATCCCTAACCTTACGCTCAATGGCTTTGTCCATGGCTGGCCACCAAAATTCACATCTGATTCTTCGTTTCATGCTTGTCATTCCCGGATGACCCTCATGGGCGATGTCTAACACTGTTTGTTGTAACTCAACTGGAACCACAAACTGTAAACCCCTCATTAAAATATCCTCTTTAAGAGACAACTCATGTGAAACTTGCCAAAATGGACGCGCCCCTTCCGACACTTCGGCTTTCTTAGGCCACCTGGATTTGACGTATCTAAACACTTCCCCAAGAACAACATCTTTCCCACAAGCATCTTTCCACTCCTTCTCTTGAATACAACCATTAGACACCTCACAAATAGAAACCACCTTCTCCAGATCGCAATCCTCTCCTACAACATTGTCATCCCCAACTGGCAACCTTGACAAACAATCTGCCAAAATATTCCTCACGCCTGGAATATATTCCACATGAAAATGAAAATCTTGTAATTTATACTGCCATCTGGCAATCCTAGAAGTGGCTTTACCACAACCTTTCGTTGTGAAAAGATCTACCAACGGACGATGATCAGATCTGACTTTAAATGTGGTCCCATACACATACTTCCGGAAATACTCAATCCCCCACCAACAAGCAAGTGTTTCTTTCTCTAAAGTGGAATACTTGCATTCTGCACCCTTCAATGGTCTCGATGCAAACCCAATGTTGACTAAACGTCCGTTCTGATCTTGCATCAACACTGCGCCTAACCCAACATTGCTAGCATCAGAAACAATTATTGAGTCAAACTCAGTATTGAAAGTGGCCAACGCAGGTGCAGATGAAATATCCCTTTTTAACATATTAAATTCATTTTTACAATTGTCATCCCAAACAAAAAAAACATTTTTTTTTAATAAATTTCTCATGTGCTCCGTCTTATCAGCAAACAAAGGTATAAATTTAGCATAGTACTCAGCTAACCCTAAAAAAGACCTCAACTGATCTTTGTTCTGTGGATCAGGAGCTTGTTCAATGGCTCTAATTAAATTTTGTTTGGGCGACACCCCACGTTTGTCAATTGAATGCCCCAAATACTCAACAGACTCTACACCAAATTTGCACTTTTCTTTGGTTAAGGTTAACCCATTATCTTGGAGAATGCACAAAGCCTTATGTAATATCTCTGTGTGTTCAGTGGAATTGGCAGCAAAAATTAAAATGTCATCTTGGAAATACAACACATTATCCATGTCCTTAAACAATTTGTGCATCAATCTTTGAAATACAGAGGATGCCGAAATTAGCCCGAAAGGCATTCTCTTGTATCTAAACGCACCTTCAGATGTAATGAAAGACGTTAAATGTTTACTTTCCTCATGTAATGCAATCTGATGGTAAGCATTAGACAAATCCAAGGTAGAAAATATTGTTGCACCCTTCAATTTGGTAAACATCTCACCGATATTTGGTAACGGATGTCTATCCACCCAAACACTGTCATTTAGATCCCTCAAGTCCACACATAATCTAACTTTGCCATTAGGTTTGTGCACGACAACCACTGGACTTAACCACAAAGAAGATTCAATCTCTTCTATAATATCCAAATCACAGAGTCTTTTAAGCTCCAGCTTAACAGCCTCTCTTAAATGTAATGGCACATTCCTAACTTTATGTACCTTAGGTACAGCATCATGCTTTAACAATATTTTATGCACAAAATTTTTTAATAGCCCCAACTTTGTTGTAGAAAACACACTAGGAAATCTTTTCTCCCACTCAGACGCCAGATCCATGTCAATTTGCCCAATTAAATCCGAATAACCCTGAACCTGATCCGGATGATTAGGGTCTAACCTAATCATCAGATCTCTTTGTTGAGGCCACCCCAACAGACACGAGCCTTCCTTGGCCACATAGATTTTTGATGTAATGGTCTTACCTTTGAACGTAAGAGTGGACATAAAATAACCGATAACATCAATGGGTTTCTTACCATAGCCAACCAATTTGATATCTGGAGGTGATAGACACACATCAGGGAATTCTTTAATCCATTCATCTCCTATGAGTGTATGTCTAGCACCCGAATCAGCCATAACCCTCACATCTTTTCCTCCAATAGACACCGTACAAAATGGAGCATCTTTCAAATTGCTATTAATTTCATATACCACTAACACAAATTCATCATCATTATTGGCATCCTCAACTTCTTTTATATGCTCATCCTTCTGCGTCCTATGTTCAAAACTCTTACTTCGTAACCTATTTTTGTTTCTGCACATCCTAGTATAATGCCCTTTTAATTTACAGTATCTACACACTTGACCTATAGCAGGACACCTTTTGTCGTTAGCCAAATGACCTGGTATACCACATTTAAAACATATATATTCTTTCTTCTCTTGTGTAACTTGAGGTTTAACTTTATCTTTGCTAGCTGTCAAATCGGCAGTGTTCATGGCTTTGACCGCATTAACTTGTGATGCTTTTTGTTCAGCAAGTTCTTTCAAACCCAACTCCATATCTTCAAAACGATGAGCGATATCCAAAGCCTTATCCAAAGTCAACTCTTCTGCAGCCAGTAATTTTTCTTGAAGTTTCACATTGGCAACTTTATGCACCATTTGATCTCGCAGCATTTGATCATGAAATGACAAATAGTTACATTTGGATGCTAAAATTCTTAAGTCATTTACAAATGTGTCTATAGATTCATTTACCAGCTGACCTCTGCTAAGAAATTTATGGCGTGAAACTACTTCGTTAATTTTCTTTATGTAACGTTTATCCAACTTCGAAATGGCTTCTTCATAAACATCAGCATCTTCTTCTGATGATGAAATGCTATTTGAACAAGGTGGAAGATGACTCAACACATATCTTCCCTCAGCACCTAAACAATGCTTTAATATAGCCAGTTTCCTTTTATCAGTATAGGCTTCACCGCCTATGGCTTCAAGATACGCCTCAAAACCTTCTTTCCAACGTTTCCATTCTAGCGCTGGTTCACCAGGTGATGTCAAAAATGGAGTGGGAGTACTAAAACCCTCCATTTATGACTTATTAAGTGAATGTTTTAGTTCAAAACCTCCCTGGTGCTTTATCACTAACAACGTATAAATAGTGTAAATGTTTTGCACCTTAAATAAATTAAAAACCACTTGCTGTGTACATCAATTATGTACAAATTATGTTCCGTATAAATCTTCACACAATCTTGTTGCTTAAAACAGATGCTGTGCACATCAGCGATATGCACGAACAAATTCACTCGTAAAAAGCCTTTAAAATGGCCGACACGTAACGTGAAAGTGTCCCAAAGTATGGCCGCCAGTCTATGACGTCATCGCGCAAGAACGCGCGCTTGCGCAAAGCTTCACTCCAGCCTTGAACTCGACCAAAATAGTTGAAAATAACTATGTGCCTCACCGAAGCTCTTGTGGATACCGGATTTTCGACAACAGCCTTCCGCTATGCTCGATTCGCATCAGGCGCGGTGCCGGCTCCCTCACTTCAAAGATTGACGGTCACTTGATCTGCCGCTCACAGGACTCCAGGTTTACTTTCCAATTTTTATACCAAATGTTCTCCGATCGTCGCCAATGTAATAAAGTAGTCTCCACGCACGCCACAGCTGTAAAGTATGCTTTATTAGCACAGAGCTTCATAAGAAACGTTCAAGCAAGTAAACCTGGGTCAAACCGTCTTCTCTAGAATCTGAAACACGGGCAGTGTTCCAGATTCTAGATTCCACAAGACACCACAGCATTCCTATGGTTAGGCCTGGTTAGGAAATCCCAATTTTCATGTAGGCATGTATGCATGCGTAGCGTGAGTCTTGTTGGTGTGAGAGCCAAAGTGTCCTCTCATGTATATTTGTAGAGGGCAAGAAGACCAAGAGGCTTCATGCAGGTGTCTGCCTCTAGAAAACTCTCAAACAATTGGTGGAAATGTATCTAGTGACGAGCCAGGTTTTGAGCTCTTTGTGAAATTTTAGGTGGTCTCTGAATTGGTATAGCTGCCGTAGGCAGCGAGATATCAAAATAGCTTTTGGACTAGAAAAGCCCAATTAACTCTTTGAGATTTTATGAAAGATCGATACTTAACCAGGCTTAGATGTGTTGGCCACAGTTCTACTATAACATTGAATTTAATATATCAATCTTTACTTACGTTGACATTGTAAATCATCAAGATAACTAGATGTGAAGTTTACATTAGACTGCATTGTAGCTACAGGCCAGAGGCATCGGGAATGGTGGAGCAAATAAATGAACTCTAAAGATGAGAATGGCAAAAGTGTGCTCTTCGACATCTCTGAACTGGCCTTATGCAATGCCCTTGGTGCTAATGAGTTTGCTCAGTATTCCCGACAGGAGGACTGGGCTATCCCCATATGAAATTCTCAAGAGGAGGGCGACGCTCTTGCCTGTGTTGCCATCCACAGCATTGATAAGCATGACCGATGATTTTGTTCTTGACTATTGCAAGGGACTGGTTGATGTGATTCGTTATGTGTCTCACCAGGTTGAAGCTGCGACTTCACCGACCGGGAAAGACCTCTGCCATGACTTGGGCCCAGGGGACTGGATCCTGGCCCGGAAACACGTGAGGAAGAAGTGTCTTGATGCACATTGGCGAGGTCCATAGCAGGTGATTTTGGCGATGAACACTGCTGTGAAGTGTGGAGGTTTGCCAAACTGGATTCACGCCTCCCACACTCGCAGAGTTTCAGGACTTTCCGAAGAAACAGCTCCTCTCCCTGAAGTGACTACAGACGTGGTTGTAAGACCACCGGAGAGGGAAAACCAAGCTGTGTGGGTTCTTGACGAGGCTGGATACCTACCACATCAGGCTGAGGGGGATCACGCTACACAAGACCCAGGTAAAGACTCTGAGTGAGACAGTAACGTTTTGGGTGGTGTAGAGTCTGACTCCGCTGAAGAGACCGGTGTACAGAGTGGCCAGGTGCAACTGAAGATCACTGAGTTCGCAAGAGAATCGTGGCTTGTGAGACAGAAAAAGCAGAATCTGAGACTCGCTCCAGAAAGAGACTTTGCTCCTATACCTGAATCATTTAAATCGATCAAAGTGAGAACGAACAAGCACAGGGGAGAGTGAGGAGGTCGAGAAGAGTCAGAGTAGCGTGCCTCTCTAGAGTGGACTTATCTTATTACAAATGACAGGGAGAGTGAGGTCCGGGAGGGTGAGGCAGTGCTGATAATTGAATTTGAACTGCTAATCCCTGGGGTAGAAGCTGATGGGATTCTGATATTGACTGTACCATATTCACCAAGACTAAGGGGCATATTCACAAGGAACTATCGCTGACTTAACGGCACTCTATCGCAGCCAAAGTTGCGATAAACTTATTGCCCCAATCACAAGCTGGTGTTAACAGCCCACAGCACCAGTTTACCCATGATAGCAGCCGCAAAAAACATCATTACGGATGACCCCTGCAACAATCGCTAATGAGATGCAGAGTAGGCGTTCCTGTGCCAAAAGCCGCGACAACACAACTCCACAGCATTAACAACGAACAGCCATAACTGCGATAAGAATACAAAATAGGCGATAAGGCACTTCAGCAGCAGGAAAATAACACCTGCTCTGACCTGGTGCTAAGTCGGACCGCAGCCTGCACCACAAAAGGGAGCACAGCCCATAGCCACATCGGAAGGGCAGCAGATGCCATGGAGCCACTGGTCATGCGGCCAGGACACTCAAGAGGGCCACAACACCCACCGCCACCACAGCACCCAGAACACCCCCCCACGACCACCACCCAGGCACGCTGACAAAGACAGCGGACCCCCAGGAAACACACCAGCCTCACAGACCCAACACCTGACAATGTCATTGCCCAATACAGGCTCAAAAGGACAACCATCGCACGCATCATGACCAACAACGCCCAATAGGCCGTCGGCACCAACACAGCGGACAACCAACATCCCACCCCACACAAAGCTGCTGGCAGTGTGCACCTGTTGGCCCCTGGTACCCCCAACCAACATCCGCCACTGTCGGAGGAGTGTTACACAGCCAGCCACATCCAAGTCTCTCACACCTGTCCTGGACATTACCACAGCCTGGTACCCCAGTCCCCATACATAATGCGCAGTATCCGCTGGAGACCAAGCAAGGACAATACGCCATAGCTGGATGCACGCACGTGTTGTGGGCAATCCACAGCACACATGTCATACCTGTGCCCCCTGCCGACACATCACACAATCACCGCAACAGAAATCACATGTCTCACATCAATGTGCAGGCGACAACCGAACACCGTGGAACCTCCACCAGTCTCGCCTCCAAATACCCAGTCACTGTGCACGATTCCTCCATCCTCCGACAGTCCATCAGCAACCAGCGTCCCCAGGATGGCACCAAGGAAAATGCACAGCCCCTTGGCAAGTTCCAAATGAACACCCCACTCACCTCAACTCCACAACCATGTAACTCACAACTCTGGCTATGCACAAGTCACAAAAACAAAACCAACATGCAAAATAACATCCACCAGACACGACAGGACAACTCACAATGGAAACCTGGGCAAACCGTGAACATGAGCCATTAACGGCATGGCACCACAGCCACACAATAGCCTATTGTGGGGAGAGGTGGCAACCAGGCATGTGTGAAGGATGCAGGAGAACCATGATTGGGAAAGTACACAATGCCAAGAGTGGCGGAGATGTGCTGGACAGACCTCAGTATGCAGAACTCACCCATATCCATGGCGACATATACCTCTGGTGTATGGAGTGTAGTGGACAGTGGACGCAACCATGGCACCCCAGCCAGTGAGGGAGTTTGCGGAAATGTTGCCTGTTACATCCCCCCGTAGTGTGAGCGGAGTGAGATGGCACGGCGTACGCCAGGCCAGCGTAGGGGTGTGAATAAAAAGCACCTAGCCCTGGGCGTGGTCCTCTTCCAGAAAGCCCAACGTCTCTGCCAGGGTGGCGCCACTCACCCCGCCACGAGACTGACACCGTCCTCATGAGCGGAGTTGCCTGCGATCCTGTGTGCATGCCGTACCCCGGACTGCTGGACCCCGAACCCGTCAGGCCCGCCCCCTGTGCCGCCAGACCACACTGATCACCTGCCGACACTGGCGTGTGTTACGGAGGGCCCACAACGTGCAGGCGCAAGCACCAAGCCCGAGGCCCGCAACCTTGGCAGCCTCCTCAGACCATCACTGGCTCCAAGACAGAGGCCCGCTTTAGTCCTCTCTCGTTGACCTACTTTACTGCCGCCTCCAGCCTACACCACGATCAAGTAGGTCACACATTTGGAACTGAGTCTTGATTACACCATGGACGTGAACATTATTAAAGGGAGAGGTCATGTCATTATACTTCCTTCAATGTGGTGCCACCAAGTCTGTGCATAGCATTACAACCACACGTGTCTGTTGGCCTTCGCAGACTATTGCCTTCGGCCTACACTGCTCACGAGTAGGTCACAGAACTGGAACTGGACATCGATTGTTCAACGGCAGATTACATATCTACGCATGCAAGGAGAGGTGTGAGAGGATGACACGCTGCAGCCCAGAGGGAATAGGATCATTGTCGCGGTGGTGATCGAACACTACCTACTAAATTAACTTAGGCCAGTAGAACGTGAACTGTAATAACATGAAAAGTAATGTGTTACGTATATTTACAATGTAAACGTAAATAAATGAACGTTGCAACTATGTGTGGTTAGTTGAAAACATTAACGTTCAGAATTCGTACATGTCGCTGACAATTGATGTGCTTATGTAACGTGTTAACTTAGATGTGCTCAGTAATAATGTTCATTGTATATGTGTAATTTAATGAGGCCTTCTGCCATCTCTTATGTTGACCAATTTCGGTAGGCCTGAATTGTATTTTTCTCCTGGAAGCTCTTGCATTTGATTTACTAGTGAAATTCATGTGCATGTTGAATTTGATCTTTCTCACGTTTCTGTTGAAGGTGGAGAAATTCAGCCTTGTTAGATAGAATAATGTTTTTGTATTTTCTCATCGGAGTAAGCTTTGGAATCAAGGTCATCTCGCCAAAGCCTGGGAGCATTACTGCTGTGTGGAAAGTTACCTACAAGGAGATGACGTGTCTGGATGGTGACCTTGTAACGCATATTGGGTTATTCTTGCAGAGTGCGGTATCTAAGTTACGGAGAGTGTCCGGGGACTTCTGTTTTTGCCTTGAGAGAGTATCTTAGAACGAGCTCTGTAGGTCTATGCTACTTGACCCATCTATACATGAAGAGACTTCTTAGTAAGACTTCACAGCTGACACCTTTATGGATCTTGCCTCAGGAAATTATGAGTAGGGATGTCACATTAGTGGTAGAATAGGGACAGATTAATGCTTCATACCTACGAACCTCCAATGACGGGGCATCTTGATGTTGGTGCCATAATCTTCTGTATCCTAATTCTTGAACAGATTATTCTGTGCATGTTGCACCACCTTACTTTCACCAGTAAATTCAGCTCTGTATTAGTTCCAATGTATTTCTACACCTTCATCTCAAGTTTGTATGTCCAACTGTTCTTGGCTTTGTAATAAACTAACTAAACTTAATTGAGAGTCTGTGTTTCTTTAGAGTCATAGTCCATTGGAACTGCAAATGTTGATTGGCTGACGATTTTCCTCCCCTCCACGCTTTCATGCTGGCAAAGAGAGACATCGACCTGGGATTCCAGAGTAGATCTACAACGTGGAGCCCGGCTCTTTCACCATCAATATTGTTTGCAGGCACTGTCATACTAAAAACAGAACTATTGTTAGCCTACTAACCAGTTGATTGTTTGTTCTAATGAAACATAGACCGACTACTGCTTAGATGGATCCTACTCTAAAAATTGGTTTTACTTCCCTGTGTATGCCTACTGTGGCAATGTAGAGGGGGTCAATATATGTGCAGGTCGGTTTTACTGGCCTCAATATTGTGGCATACATACAATGGTGGCAGACGGCATCCTGGGAAATAGTTTTTCAATATTACTGTGTTGGCTCAGACCTTCTGCACCTTTCACCACCAAATAGCTGAAAGCTTTTTTGACCATCTGACTCAGCAACTAATCGCAAACTGGAAGAAGCTCATTCCCTGGGCAGAAGGCCAAGCTTGGGAGCTTCAATCTCTTCAAGAATAAAATAAAAACACCTTGGAAGCATAAACACCAAGTAGCATTTAATGCAAAATAGCCAGAAGCAAAGAGAAATATCAAAGACAATTATCATTTGAGCTGGACATGGCTGTTGCTAGAAAATGGTGTGTTGCAGCTAAGAGGTGAAGACATGTAAAGTTGACCTGGTATAAATACAATTTCTCTCCATACATGTCAGTGCAATAAAACTGCATGACAGAAACTTGTTGTTCTCAACAAAAACGCATTGAATTCTGCAGGTGCCAGGATCTCCCCCATAAGGAAGCTCATAATGTCCTTGAAGGAAAGATATAATTCATATCCACAATATTAACTCCTTTCTTTTCACAAAACCCTGCTTTCTTTGCCGGGTTGAAAAAGAAAAAAATGTGCAGTGTACAACATGGAGCATTATGGCTCCTAGCCCTGCTTAGGCCATAAAAAGGTGTGCGATAATACCACAGGAAGCTTCAAGCAAATAGCAAATGCCATACAGTGGATTTCCTCTTCATCAGCATATCTAAACCAAATGCAAACAGATATTAAGGGCCTGATTACGAGTCAGGCAGACTGAGGACTGCCCGACATGTGGTGCCACGGTGGTGGTGGTCCAGCCACTGCTGCACCAGTGGTCTGACTGCCCCATTACAAGTTGGGCGGCCGGACCGCCCTGGGACCTCCGCTGCCAGCAGGAACCGCTGTTCCTTGGAGGTGGCGCGGTGGTCAGAGGCCAAATATGTTTGGTGGGATCACTGCAGTCCTGCCAAGCATATTACGAGTTTCCTCTCCCCCGGCGGTGACATGGAGGGTATTCCACACGTAATTTTTTCTGCTTTACAAAAGAATTATAAAACAAAACACACTGGTTTGTGTACCTTTATATTACCTAACAATATTTTAGAAAGGTGCGCAGTGAGCCAAAGTGCACTGTGCACGCACCAGGCAGGAAGTGGCTCGTTTCATGCCATCATTTTCGAGATACCCCTGGGACCATGCAAGGCCCGGGGCACGTTCTTTTATGGTGGGTAAAGATGTTCTGCTGATAACTGTTTATTTATTGGCCTTTATCGTCTAAAATAATATTTACTGGCATCCGGTGCCTGCAGTTATATAAGTAATGAGAGAACGCCCCTAGGGGGCAATTATCAGGTGAGTATCTGTCTAGTCCTTAAATCAAGAAAATAATATTGAGCGCTCAAAGTTTTAGCTTCACCCTCAGCAGTCCACACGAAGGAGGGAGGGCACGGCTTCTGTGGGGCCCGTGACCCACATCAGAGTTCTAGATGTACGTCATCACAGAAAATCCACCATTTTCTGTATGTATAAACTTAAGACTTGCGCTTTTGAATTTTTTATTTTTATTTCTATTATCTGAGTAGCTATACTGTCTTTCTTAAGCACACATATCGCCCAATTTGTGAAGATTGTTGTGTGCCTAAATTGGCAGATTAAATCACCCGTGGTTTGCCATCTTTGGATGTGTTCACAAAACGGTCAGGCATTAGTGCGTTTCCAAAATGAAAATGGGGATGAGGTGCGGAAAAAAAGCTTTCTTCTTCACGAGAAAACCTATTTTGGCTTTGGGGAAATAACCTAAAAAATTCGAAATGTGATGAAATGTGAAAATGCAAATTTCTCCTCACTTTACACACCTACCTCTTACAATTCTACATGGGTAAGGAGTCAGTAATTTTAGTTTTCCAAGAAACCTTTAGATGTTGTAGATGTCCCTGACCTCTTCTGGAATTCTTCGAGAATGCCAGAAATGCTTAAATGTACTCCAAAGGTATGTGTTGAAGAGCAGATCTTCCAATCTTTCATGACTTGTGAAACTGGCCATATGACGCACCTTTTTTTGAACATAAATGTCTTAGTGTGAAACTACCTGCAACAGTTTTCAGTACAATGTAATATATTCCCACCCCTACTGAATTTTCAGATATTTGGAGATAATTCACATAGAATTAGGATAAAAAGTCATACACAAGAAAAGATGCACAAAAAATACATGTTCATTGCATGTTTCCAGTGCTTAATTTGTAATAAAATAAGTGCAGGGGTCCAAAGTTCCAGAAAAAAAATTAATATATGGGAGACATATGTGATTGTATTTCTTTGTTTTTTCAAATAATACAGACTTTAGACGATGCATGCCTTGCATTAGGTCTCAGAGCTTTTTAAAGGTTAGGCACAGTATTACACTCATAAAATGCCGGGTCTCTGCTACCCATTACTCAATAAGCGGCCTCAAGCATCCAAAATAATCATGATTTTCACACAAACAAATCCTATATTCAATATAGGCCTGGGTGAAGATCCACATGAATATTGTACCCTGGCTATGCCCCTTGGCTGCACAAGTCATATGCAATATCCGATCCATTAGTTTTCCTTTCAGTTTGTAAAGTAACATGGGGAACGCTGCATGAACGCCAAGTGCTGCTGTGAAAATTATGGGAAAATTTCTGAGCAGGATTTTCAGAAAAAGGCAAAGTAAATGGCACTCATTAATCAGGAATTCTGCTACCAGAGTTCAGTTGCTTAATAAAAAATATCGTTAAAACCTAATAGTAATGTGACTTCTGTATCTTTATGCTCACAGGTTGGAGGATTACCTCTACGATTTGAATACATTTATAGATGCCAAGGTGGCCCCAAATATTCCTGTTAACATAGTAGACCCTTTTACCTGGGTTTTTGTGGTCCCCCCCTCCAAGTGCATATAGACATCACCACTTTGAGTTAGGCTTCGAATTTGCTGCTATGCATTTTTTTTTTGTTGTTTTTTTTGTTTTTTTTGTTTTTTTGAAAACCGTTTATTGCAATCTCAAATGGTTACAAGTATGGGCCTACAACCATCCGGCCGGCCGCTAGAGTGTCAGATGCATATGGCATACATACAGAAAAATCTCTTAGCGGTGCAAAGTGATAAATCAGGAGATAGCAATAGCGCGGGCCACATAACTCCAAGCCCACAATCCGGTTTCCTTTTGTCAAAACATAACAACACAAAAAACCACACCCGCAAGGCAACCCACAATCCAGAGTGACGACACGCGCTCCTTAAGTGGGGGATCCCCAACCAACCGCCAAACTCTGAAGAGGGGAATGGGAACAGATCAGGGACTGGGGAACCACCTGCCCACGGCTGGGGGAGGGGGTCGGCTAGGGGGACGGAGCTGGTGAGGCAGCCGGTAGCAGTGGCGGCTCGCAAATACCGCCGCGATAGGCGTTCCAGGGGCCCCAGATTTTCACCCACGCCCCAGGCCTACCCCTCGCTACATACACCACCTTTTCACGAAACATACACCAATCCATGTGTTCTTTCCAGGCCGACACCGTCGGGGGCCTCTGGGAGCCCCACAATTGGGCAATATCACGCTTGGCTATCATACATCCCAGAGTCACCCATCGCGTCTGCGGAACCGAGTAGTCAGTTGGCTCCCACACATTCAGCAAGCATCTCCTCGCTTCAGGCAACAGCGCGACACGCGTTACCACTCGCAGGACCCCATGCACACCACGCCAGAATCGCTCCACCTTCGGGCATTCCCACAGAATGTGCAAGAAAGTTGCCAAGGCACCACAGCCACGCTTACACAGTCCATCCTCAGCGAAGCCCATACGTAGAAGCCTTGGCCCCGTCACGTAAACCCGGTGGAGGATCTTAAGCTGGACGAAGCGAAGGCGAGCCGGGATGGCCACCTCCTTCGGAGAGGCCACCGCGGAAATCCAGTCCTCGTCGTCCAATTCCAGCCCATCAGCAACCCAGGCCTCGCGGAGGCCAGTCAGCAGGCCCGATCGGTCGTTAATCAGTTTTTTATATATAAGGGAGATCGTGCTGTCTGGGACATGGCCATCCAGCACTCTGTCCTCCAGGGGGGAAGACTCCGGTATGGATGCGACATCCGGAAAGACGGAGCCCAGCGCATGGCGGACTTGCAAGTACCGAAAGTACTCGCTGCCCTGCAACTGAAACTCCGTCTGCAGCGTCTCGAAGGTTTTGAATCCCCCCCGTGTCCAGAGATCTCCCACTGTGCTGATGCCGATCGTGTCCCACTTCTCGAAGCCCTTCGTGGTCCACAGGGAGCCCAGCCTCTCAGACGCGTATAGCGGTGACGCCCGGGTCAAACGGTCCTTCCACCCCATAGCTGCGTTAGCCGCGTGCCATACACGTACCATGACACGCGTCGGTCCCGTCAGGCGGGAGTCGGGCGCGCCAGAGTAGAGCGCTCGATTGTAGTCGCCACCGGGCAGGAGCATCTTGTCCATTTCAAATGCCGGGTTCAAGGCGGGCCCGTAAAGGCCATGATTAATTGCAGCTAGCTGGGAGGCCCAGTAATACCGTTTAATATCCGGGAGGGCGACCCCCCCATCGTACCACGGGAGCGTCAATTTAGCCAAAGCAATACGCGGCCTCCCGTCCCAGAACAGGCGCCGCTGCAGGCCCTCCACCTCACGGAAATAGCGCGCCGGGACCAAGTCCATAGTGTTCTGGAGAGCGTACAGGAAGCGCGGCAGCGACATCATCTTAAACAAGGCCGCTCGGCCAAGCGGCGAAAGCGGCAGACGCCGCCAACGCACAACGTCCTCCTTCAAGCGCTGGAGGGGGGGTAGCAGATTTCGCTCGTAGCGGGCCTCTGGGTCCAGAGTAATATATACACCCAAGTACCGAAACCCCTGGGAGGCAATCTGGATCGGACAGTCCCGTGGCAGGACCGGAGCCTCCCCGGAAAGCACGTATACACAGGATTTCGCCCAGTTAATAACAAGGCCTGAGTTGCGACCGAAGGAGCGCAAAACGTCAACCAGGACGATCAGTGATTTACGCGGGGAGGCGAGATACAGAAGGATATCGTCTGCGTAGAGGGACACGCGGTCCTCATGCTCGGGGGTCCAGCGGAGACCACGGATGGAAGGGTGCCACCGCAGCCACTCCGCCAGGGGCTCCAAGGCCAGTGCAAACAGGAGAGGCGACAGGGGGCAACCCTGTCGCGTGCCCCTTCCCAGTGCGAATGGGGCCGAGACTCGGCCATTCACCACCACCTGCGCCAATGGGCCCGAGTACAACAACTTGACCCAGCTGATGAATCCCGGTCCGAAGCCAAACTTCGCCAGCATCGCCCAAATGTATGGCCATTCAAGCGTATCAAACGCCATGGTGGCGTCCAAGGACGCCAAGATGGCCGGTTCCCACACAAACGGGACACGCGCGAGCACCCCGTGCAAGCGTCGCAGATTAAGGGCCGTGTTGCGGTGGGGTATAAAGCCGGATTGGTCTTGGTGGACCAAATCGCCCACCACGCCGACCAGCCGGTTGGCCAGCACCTTGGCGAGGATTTTGGGCTCCGCGTTCAAGAGCGAGATAGGCCTATAGGATGTGACCCGCTCACGGGGTCTCCCCTCCTTGTGGATCACCACGATGGTGGCCAGACGCTGGTCCGGCGGAAGGGAACCCCGCGAGCGGGCCGCCAGGAACATCGCGCGCAGGTGGGGCGCCAGTACATCCGGTCGCAGCTTGTACAGCTCGATAGGGATACCATTGGGGCCCATGGCCTTGCCAGATGCGACCGAGCGGATAGCGAGGGCAATTTCGTCCGAGGTGGGAGGAGCGTCCAGCGAGTCCCTGTCCTCCACCGAAAGGGAGGGCAGCGCGATGTCCCGAAGCAGGGCATGGGAATCTTCCTCCGAGCAGGGAGAAACCGGGGAGTACACCTCGCGGAAATAATCCGCGAAGCAGGAGACAATGGCTTCCGGCTCGGTGACACGCACACCATCCATCCCCTCGATCAAGGGAACCACACGACTCGCTCTCTCCTTCTTGTCCAACCACGCAATCAATTTACCAGCCTTATCACCCACATCATACAGTCGCCCCTGTTGCTCCCTGCTGAGGCCCCTGGCCGCCTCCGTGACGAGGGCCCTATAGGCCGCCTGCTTGAGGTGTAGAACATGCAACGTGGCCTCCGTCACCCCGCTCCCTAAGTCACCCTCCAGTTCTGCAATTTCGGCCTCCACCCGGGTCACCTCCTCCCGCTCGCGCCTCCGGGCATTGGAGATAAAGGAGAGGGCCTCCCCTCTGAGAACTACCTTAAAAGCCTCCCACAGGGAGATGGCCGAAGGGACAGACCCCACATTTTCCTCAAAGTACCGCTGCAGGGATTTGATCAGGTCAGCACGAATAGTGGGGTCGCGCAGGTACCAAGCATTGATTGGGGCCACCCTGCCCTCCCCCCTCGGGAAGACATCAAAATGCAACAGTAGTGGGGAGTGATCTGAAATACCCCGCGCCAGATGGCGCACCTCTCCCACTCTCCCAGCATAGGCCGCAGGGACAAGGACATAATCAAGCCGCGAGAGGCTACCATGGGCACCCGAGTGGAAGGTGTACTGCAGCTGCGCGGGATGCTTTAGTCGCCAGCAATCCACCAATCCTAGTGTATCGAAAAGGCCGGGCAGCCACGCCTGTGCCCGGGGGAGGTCCCTAGGGGGATGACGATCCATAGACCCAGAAGCCACTGCATTGAAGTCCCCCCCAACTACCAGAAGCCCACCCGGGAGGTCAAGGAGGAGGCGCCCCAGGTCCGCAAACGTAGTAGATTGTAACCCCGGCGGAACATACACTGATACAAAAACAACCACTCTGCCCTCCATTCTACCCACCAAGACAGTGTAGCGTCCCCTCTCATCATGGCGCACCTCATCAATTTCCAACGGGAGCGAGTTCTTGATCATGATACCCACCCCCCGCGAGCCCGAGGTGAAGCCCGAGTGGGCCACCAAGCGATAGCCTCGCCGATTCATGGCGTGAAAGGAGTTACCTATAAGGTGTGTCTCCTGCAGGAAGACCACATCTGGTGAAATGCGTTTAAGATACTGCAGGACCACCCCACGCTTAATCCTGTCCCCCAGTCCGTTAACATTCCATGACAACACAGTCAAATCCCTACCCCCCATCATACGTAGAAGCCATCAGTCGTCCCCCAAAGAGCATCTCGAGAGCAACAATACAGTAAAGGGTTTGCCTTGCGGTGCAAACAAACAACACTCCCCCCCCACCCCCCCATCCCAACAGAACTCCCCCCTCCCTGCACCCCTGCATGAGCCCAGATAGCCCCCCCAAAGTGCAGTGTGCCTGTCGCCCCATAGATGAAAAACTAACTAGTCCCCCAGAGGAGGAGGGAAAGCCCCCAGTAGACCCCGTACGACCTCCATAGGAGGGGAACATACACGATCAGTACATGGTAACAGGAATGTTGTCCAGAGCAGGGCCTATTATTCACCCCTCAGTTCTGATCCGGCGGGCCCTCCCCGCCAACCGCACCCCCCCCCCACCCCCCCGGCCCCGATCCCCAGGCAGAGCGTCCAACCAGTCCCCAGCCGCCTCCGGTCGGTCAAAAAAGTGCGTGTGACCATCCACCTCCACCCTCAGCTTGGCCGGAAAAAGCATTGAGTACTTAAGGTTCAGGTCCCGTAGGCGACGTTTAACTCCGAGAAAACTCTGTCTCTGTTTTTGGACCGCCGGAGTAAAGTCAGGGTAGAAATTCACGTTCATATTATCAAGCTTGACCGGTCCCTGTAGCCTGGATGTCTGCAGGATAGCGTCTCTGTCCCGAAAGTTAAAAATCCGGGCGATGAGAGGCCGCGGCGGGGCACCGGCCTTAGGTCTTCCTCCGGGGACCCTGTGGGCGCGTTCCACCGCAAAGAGCTTACTCAGCCCCCGGGGCTGGAGGTGGGTGAGGATCAGTTCTTCCACAAACAGGTCCGCCGCCTCCTCCTCTCGTCCCTCCGGCACCCCCACAATACGAACGTTGTTCCTCCGGGCCCGACCCTCGGAATCCTCCAATCGACGGTCCATCAGGGCGCTCGCCTGGCCAAGCCGGTGCACCTCCTTTTGGAGGGCCACCACATCTGTCGTGAGGCTCGTGGTAGTGTGGGCCAGGGAATCGACCCGGTCGTTTGTTTTGGACAAGTCGGCCCTCACCAGGCCCACATCCACAAGGACCGAGTCTATCTTCTGCGCCAGAGTATCAAAGCGCTGGTCCACCGAGGCCTTCATCTCGGCGATGGCGCCCATGACGTCCCGGAGGGTCAGATCCGCGTGCTGAGCAGATGCCTCAGTCGGGCCCGCCGGGGACGTACGCGATGCCTCTGGAGAGCCCTTCTGGAGGGTGTAGCGGTCCATGCTGTTGGACTGATGCGCTGGGCCACGGCGGGTCGTTTTCACCTTCACCCGGTCGCCATCTTGCTTGGTGGACATGCCCGCACTCACAGAGTCGTGCCAATCTCTTCGAAAGGGCCAACAAACCGGTTCACAGGTTCCGGGGGGGGGGGTCGACCACCGGACCGTAGGACGACACACAGACGGCGGGCCGGCCGGGCACCCGGACAAGTCCACACCACCGCACCCCGCTCCGCAATCCCACCTCACTGAGGGCAAGGAGAGCGCAAAAGCGAAAGTGAAAGCGCGGGGTACGCGAGTCGCCCAGCCCTGCCCGCCGCTGCTGTTCACTTAGTCCCCGGGCCGCCCCACAACTCCAATCCGGGGGGCCGGCGCGGAGAAGGCCGCAACCCTTCACTCGGTGCTCCCACTGGTGTCCGGGGTCCGATTCGAAAACGGAAAACGGGTGCCGCCTCAGCTCGGGTTCACAGACACAGTCCCCTCATCAAGGACAGGATATGATCAGGATTAATTCAGGAGGTCGCGGAGGTCCTCGGGAGCTTCGCACCTACGCGACCATCTTGGTTGCGCGTTAGGCTCCTCCTCTCTGCTATGCATTTTGCATCATGATTAATCTGATTTGATGTCATTCCTATTTTATACTCTTGCTTTATTTGTACTTTATATGCTTCGTATGTAGTTTTATGGTCTTTATTGACCGAATAAAGAAATAATCGACTTCTGCCAAAAACAGCAGAAGTTTCCCAATCTGCTCTACAGCAGAAGCCTTCTCATCTGCCCCCTTCTCTTTTCCGTGCTCGGTTAGCGCAGAGACAGGAAGCAGATGAATGGGGTGGCGGACTCTGCATGGGGTCTTCCGGCAGGTAGAGGAACCATGTCATACACGGAGTCTGACCGGAAGTCCAGCTTCGGCTGACTGCTCTATCGCCATTTACAGTGGTAGCACAATGCCTGTGGAAGACCAGCATGTAAACGATGGCGATCTTGTATGCGAAGCTAAGAAAGTGTCCCCGGCGTGCCAGTAGAAAACCCATGGCATGTTCATGCCAATTCTAAGAGTTGCCTCTTGAAGTGACTTGTTGAAATATATACCATTTTTGTACCTAGGTGGTGTATTTTCATGCTTCTGCAGAATGTTGGGGATTTATGATGAATGGTTGCCTTCACATACAAAGAATCAAGGGAGAGTGGACCACTTGTCCTGTGTACCCAGGGTCTTTTCGCTGTTGGTTCCTTCATAAAAGAACCCTCATAACTATACACAGGTACAACGGCGGCATGAACTGGGTTACCGCTTATGTGTAATAGTGCAGCACCATCATCGGGTCTTTTTTTGAATGTATGCTGACCTCCACCCAGAGGAAGACCTTCTGGTTAGACAGTAGCGTCCAGACATGAAAGATCGGGAGGGTGTGAGAAGGTTCGTATCAAGTGAATTAAAATCTCTTAATCATTGTTTCGGTTGTGATGTTATTCTAGGAATCTTGATCAGAGAATGATAAAAAAGTTTGAGTGCGGAATGAGACCGAGTTAATGGTCTGCCGTACTTTTCAAGATATAAGGGTCAACATGTTTCAGCCTTCTGTAATGGTCTAAAGGCTTTCATCAGGACCGGTTGTGAAGAAAGGCGCATTATGGCTCCTTAAAGTGAAGAAATCTTCCACTCGTTGTGTTAGTGAGGTCAGATCAATAGTGTCTGTACCTGATAGGATAGAAAAAAGTGATATTTAAACATTCTAAAGTTACGAGTGATCATGAAATACTGTCTCATGAATTTGTCAGTGGAGCTACTATCGTTAAGTAGGAGAAGTGAGGTTAAAAGTGAACTATTTGGAAAATCAGCGAAGAAGCGGGCGGCTAGGTGAGGAGAGGGAATTCATCTTATAGCGTGGTAGACGTAATAATAACCGTCAATATGCTCTTACTAATTCCGATTGGAATGTGGATGCTATCTAGGGTGGTTAGTCGGTAATTTGAGCAGTTGGTTGTTTGTTAGTTTGGACGCTCTAGTATTTATAATGTACGTTCGTTGTGCATTCTTTGTGACCATTATCATGTATAGTTATAAGTGACCCTTTTCGTGATTCTATAGATGGTATTATGAGGGAGGTGATTAAATAACAAACACGGTGATCGGGAATCGCCTCTGTCGGTGGTTATGCCGCAAGGTTGCGGAATGGGTCAAAAAAACAAGATAAATCGTACAATTTTACCTCAAGAAAAGATATGATGTATTTTCCGGAGGTGCCCAGGGGCACGTGAAGAACTCTGTTTCTAGAGTTGAAAGGAAGCATAAGTAGAGAGGATTAGAAGCATCTTACTTTAGTGTAGCTCGTAATTCCACTCGTGGCGGCCATCAGGGCTTACCGGTTCTGTCACGTTCGTTGACTTCTTTAGCCTCTGTCCGCGGTACCTCCAATGGGAAGGGGCTATTCAGTGTTGCCGTTATGAAGCGGAACGGTTATGGAAATTGAAAAAAGACTCGTTGCGTGTCTACATCTCACGGTGATGGTTGGCATCTACTCGTGGTTGGCAAAAAGTTGGAAAATATATATATGATCAATAATATATATATGTATGCCTGTGTTGGTGTATTTTCGTTCTGGTAATGAAAAAGACACTCAGTGAGAGATAAAAAGTTAATGGGAGTGGTAATAAACCATAAGTATCAGAATATACATGTTCAGTGCAGGGACCTCAATGTTGATTTGAGGTCGCCTCGTTCAAAAAATTATAATTAGGCCAGTGTGTGCCAGGGGATGTTATCATTCAGGCCTTGTTTGTCTGTGCCCAGACTGTAAATCCAGCGTTGTTCTTTTTCAAACAAAATGCTTTCAGCATTGTTGTTGACATATCTCAAACATTCCAGGACAACCCATTTCAGATCGCTAGTCTCGTGATTGTTCTCTATGTAGTGCCTGCTCATTTTGGTGGTCAGTCTTTTGCAGTTCACGTTACTTTTATGTTCAGTGATTCTTTGCTTAATCTTACGGCAGGTCATCCCAATGTACCTAAGGTCGCAGGGGCAGGTGATCATGTAGACTACATGGGTAGTATTGCAATTTGTGTGTTGGCGAAGTGTCCAGATTAAGTTGGGGAGAAGTGAAATAGTTTTTGTCACTTTAGTCAAATTGCATACTGAGCATGTGCCGCAAGGGTAGTGTCCTATGATTGGTTCCAGATTCCATGCTGCTGTAATTGTCTCTCTGGTGGTGTATGGAGTTGGTCTTGTGTGTACTAGAAAATCTTTGATGTTCCTTGTTCTCTTATTAGCAAATCTGGGTTTCGGCCATTGTAATGTGTCAGAGGTTAGAATTCTCCAATCCCTGTTAACAATTTTTTCACTGTGTTGGTTATAGTGTTGTAGGTGGTGACACAGGTCAGGAGGTTTTCTGGTTCTTCCCGTGTGGACACTTGTAGAAGGTTTTCTCTTGGTTGATTACGCGCTCTTTTTTGGCACTTGCTGATTATTTTCATTGGGTAATCTCTCTTGACTAGTTTTTCTCCTAGTTCTTTAGCTTGTGTTTTGTAAATTTGGAGATTGCTGCAATTTCTCTTCAATCTGAGAAATTGGCTGAATGGTAAGTTGTCTCTGAGCGGACGTGGGTGAAAACTGTGGTAAGATAGTAAGCTGTTCTTCGCTGTAGGTTTGTGGTAGGTCTTAGTCTGGAGGACATTGTTCTCCGAATAAATAGTGACGTCGAGGAAGTCAAGTTGTCGTCTGTCAGATGTACAAGTAAATTTTAGACATTCGTCTCTGGAGTTGATCCATCCTAGAAATTCTAGTAGGGTTTCTGCAGTGTCCTCCCAGATCATGACAACGTCATCTATGTAACGTTTCCAAAATTTTACTTGTGTGAGGTACGGATTGATGGGATTCTGTATGTATTGTTCTTCAAAATCACTGACATACAGACCCGCCACACTAGGAGCAAAGGTGCTCCCCATAGATGTGCCGTGGCGTTGTCTGTAGAGAGTGCCGTTATACTCGAAATAGTTTTCAGTCAAGGCTAATTTGCAGCATTGCAACACGAAGTGTCTAGGTGTTGAGTAGGTCCAGGGTTCTGAAAATAAGATGTTTTCCAAAGTGTTCAGTGTCTTCTGTTGTGGGAGACTGGTGTAAAGACTCTCCACATCCAGTCCCACTCGGTACATGGTGTTCTCATTATAGACCTGATTGTTCAGTTGGTTCAAGAGGTCTCGTGTGTCTTTCAGATACGTAGGTGTACGTTGTACCAAGGGTTTGAGGAATTGGTCAGCAAACTGCGATAGAGGTTCTAATACTGAACCAATCCCCGAGACGATGGGTCGTCCTGGTGGTGGGACTCTGTTTTTGTGTGTCTTAGGTAAAGAGTAGAAATATGGTACTCTGGGAGATTTAGTTCTGAGAAAGTCTGCCTCATGTTTTGATATCCACTGGTTAGTCTGTGCTTCCTCTATCATGGAGTTTATGGTACCTTGTAGTCTTTTCGTGGGGTCATTGGTAATTTTCTCATAGCATTTTTGATCCGACAGTAGGTCCAGACATTGAGTATCGTATCCATGTTTGTCCAGGAGGACAATGCCACCTCCTTTATCGGCTGGTTTGACAATTATATTATCATTCCTACTTAGTTCTTCCATTGCTTGTTTTTCGCGTCTCGTGATGTTGATGAACGGTCTATTGGACGAGGGTTTAATATTATCCACTTCTTTGAGAATGGCTTGTTCAAAGGCTAATACTTCTACAGGGACCAAATGATTAGGTGGACAGAAGGTCGATTTTGGTCTCCTTCACAGACTTACAACTTGTACCAAGATTGTTTGTCTTCCAGGCCTCTTCTCCCAATGACTGTTCCAGCACCTTGCCCCCTGACTTGTGCTGACACTGTCTGTGCTGGCCTATAACTTGGAGAGTGGGAACACCACATCGGATTATTTTGAAGTGCCTTATGCCAATATTACATTGTTGTTGATGATTGAGTTTGGCTGCTGAGGAGCTTTACCAGAATCTATCAACCAACATGAGAAGCCAGCTCTCACCCCATCTTTCCTGTCCTTCTTTTCATTAGTTGGGGCGTTTCCTTCAGACCTTTTTTTAATGTGCAGGTCACAGCGACCTCTGAAGATTCCATTGATGGGCTGTCCACAGTAACTGGCAGATAGCTGAACCAGTGGTGTCACGTCTTTCTATCACACTTAATCGACTATTTGAGAGTCTCTCTCACTGATAAAAACACATACACTAAACAACCTTCGAACAGTCAGCTCTTGCGCGGAATACTAAACCCAACGAGATTAGAAACTTCGCAGTTTCTCACATTTCCACCCACATGACTACCCTTTGGGAAATATTCAGAGGGACAGGGGATTAGAACACATAAATGAGAATGGGTTTGTTCGGCTCTCTAGGTCCTCTCAGCCTTCCAGCATTCACAACAAGCAACATTATGGGTAGCCCAAACCGGTAAGGCACACCCCCAGCTCCAACGCAAAATCGCATTTGCCAGTGCAGGACTTTCAGCCCCTAATGCCAGTTTCTCCATATTTTTTACGAATGTCCCCAAGCTCGTGCATCCCATGTATAAAGAAGGAGTAGATGCATTAATTAATAAAATCATTCACTGGATCCGCAAAGTGAGGTGTTGTCGCTCACTTATACAGGAGGATATTTTGGGGGCTAAAAGGCAGTCACAAAGTGGTACTATGTACGATAGCATTGAGCTAACGCTTGGGAAGAGGGACTTAGTTGGCAATCTAGTGGCCAAAATTCATTTTAAATATAGGCGCCCTGAACACAGACATCAAGTTGATTTATGTGGCCCCGTCTTATGTATGAGATGGATATCCTATAGAGGATATAGACTGACAACCACCGGTCTCTCCTCTCGACTGGCCCTCTTACTCCCGTTTGTGTGAAGCATGGTGACTCTCTTCTTAAAATGTTTTGACCATCTCACATGACAACCGGTTTTCAGGTGACTTTCTGGGCCTATCTGACATTGTAGACTATTGGGCCTCTTTAAGCCTCTCTTTTTCCTTCAGAAGCATTTAAACTAAACCCATGATGTCTATAATTTCTCGGAATGGGGCTGGTCTTGGATCAAAGGTCGCACTCCCGGACTGGATCAGTTTCATTGATGTGTATGATATTTGTTTGTTCCAGGAATCTTGGTACCTGGAATCACTTTTTAAACATGGCTATTTTAACTTTTCAACTCCTGCATCACGGGGCCATGCTGGTCGACCTTCAGGAGGGATTTTTCAATGTGGATTAGGCCCGGCACAGTTTGTAAATTGTATGATTTTCACATCGACAGTCCCGATATCATGGCCATTTATCTAGAGTTTGAGAATACCACTATTATTGATATTTATAATGTCTATGCTAGACGGGTCGGGGATTTAGCGACTAAAACCCTCATATACCTTGAACACCATCGGGAAAAATCTATTGTCATTCCTATCTGATAATAGCAGGGACTTTAATACAACCTTTGAGCCCCTAGACACAGAGGATATCAAATTAGCCAGAGAGGAGGACAAGAGGATTCCAAGTCTAGAACTACCACCTATAAACAAATGGACAGAGGCTGCCTCACAGCGTAAGGCTCTCTCATTGGAGCTGGGGCTTGGAAAAGTCAATGGTAGGTCCATATCTGACAGGACAGGGGCCACATCCTATAACAATCTGTTTCATTGTAGTCACATAGACTATAATCAATTAGATCTGAGACTTGGGACACTTCTTAGGGACATATGTAGCAAGGAGACACTGGAGAGTGACCACAATCCTCTCTGCCTCACTGCCAATTATTTCTAGATACATTTGACGTGTCCACCATAGAAGACAATTATAGGAAGACAGTGATTTAGTTAATAATGTGAAATACGCTGTCAACTATAGCACCAGCATCTGGGTCTAGGTATGCGGTGCAAATGGAAGC
Source organism: Triturus cristatus (assembly GCF_964204655.1). Classification (NCBI taxonomy): domain Eukaryota; kingdom Metazoa; phylum Chordata; class Amphibia; order Caudata; family Salamandridae; genus Triturus; species Triturus cristatus. The sequence goes on from NC_140594.1 coordinate 83,769,613, forward strand.
CCCTGCTGGGAGAATGAAAGAGTGGCGAATGCTATTACAGGTTGGGTCACTTACAGCGTGCGCCCCTTCAACTCAAGCATTATTAAAATAATTTTGAAGGATGCCCTGTTGTCACTAACAGCAGCCTGGTGGCTCTTACAGCATCAGAGGCTTGCGTCTTGTCGGTGACAGTGAGGCAAACACCGGAGGACATAGGGTCAGCTTTCTCTCTCAAGCACCTGACAGAGAAAGACACCACGCTTGTGCGCGGGGTATCGTTCATTGCATCACTCCTTCCAGAGGTTTAGGGACAGAACCATGGGCTCTAATGCCAAGAAAACGCGCCAGCCTCAGGCCTGATTGCTGCTAGGGATGGTGGACTGCAGTGCAGGGTCACCATTCACACCCTGGCAGGGTGTGAATGACGTTGCATAAGGTAATAATTTACTATGCTTTAAAAGTTAATATAATCTAATATGTAATGAAAAATGTGTTGAAAAATGCTTTATTTTGAACTTTCTGTCTCCAAATTTTTATTTGGGTGACAACCCCCCAAACTCCCCCTAGTAGTGGTTGCTCACTGCGCTTGCTCACTACACAACATGTGGGGGCTGGTCTCACTTTTACTTTGTTCTCACTGATTCACTACTTGTGTCTGTTTTTGGTGCTCTCTGAAACAATGTCTATGGGTACATATGACTGGGTGGGTAACCTGGTGCTCTTTAAGGTCATCATCTAATATTTACTGTGCTTTGAAAGTTGATACAATTGAATATGTAATGAAAAATGTGCTGTAATATTCACCATTTTGGTCTGTCTTTTTCCCAAACTTTCTTGGGAGGCGAACCCCACCCTCCCCCCAAACTCCCCATCTAGCGGTCGGGCTCGGTTGCTGCGCTCGCTCGCTACGTGCCGGACGGGGGCTGGTCTGGCAAAATTTGCCAGGGCTGCTTTCAGTTCCCAGTCCGGCCCTGGATGGAGCTTTTAGCGGGACGAACCTGGTTGGCTTGGCCAGCTCGCGGTTGAAGGCAGGCGGCCTGGCTGGCCAGGCGGAGTCAGTCCCTCTATGGAGCTTTTTTTTGAAGTTGGTCCAAAGATCTCCATACTTCTTGAACTTCTTCCTGAAGGGGGCCCAAAGTGTCTCAAACTCACTCCAAGGGTCTGGAAGCTCCAAGATGGTCCTTGAAAGTTGAGGACTTCAGTTCCCACAATCCGCTGGAACAAAACCCTCACGAATCCACTGGTGGTTCTCCAAGTTGCGGAATTAGTTGGTAATGTTCCAGTTGAGCTCTTTTCACCTGTAGCTTTCAGGGAGTGCACTCTTTACTTCTTTTGCAGCAAGGTAATCCACAGGGCTGCAGTTTCAGATGGTGCAGTCTTCAGAGGTCAGGCCTTAGAATTCTTAGCACAGCAAAACCTTCTCAGCTGGGCACTTCTTGCTTCAGTAAGTTTCAAGCAGCAGATCTGGAGGGATCTGCCCCTCTCAGATACTTCTTCCAAGTTCTCTTGGTCAAGCAGGAGGTCAATTCTGACCAATGGGAGCAGGGTAACTCCTCATAGTTATGACCACATCCTGTAGAGTGAGGCATTATTTTGTCCCAGAGTGCATCAAATCTTCCAAATCCATAATGGCTGATTTTCCAGCACGGAGGTAAGAGCTGGCTAAACACACCCCCTAGGATGGCTTATTTCCATAGACTCTCCCTCTACCATCTGCACATACCTTCCCTAATCCTGGGTCTGGTGGGGGTTAAAAGTGGAAAGTGGAAACTGACACTGTGGCCATCCCTCTGCCTTTGAAGAACATGGTTTACGACCCCTCCCCCTGGCCTGTCATTCCTATTGAACAGCTCATTGCCCTGCCAGTAGAGCTGGTTAACTCCAGGGCCTCTTAATCACCTCTTCAAGGCAGCCTGGCTAATCCACTTACCTCTGACCAATCAGGGCAGACCACTGGAAGGCTGAATTTGGATCCACCAACAAGAAAGTCTAATAACTTCTTGTCTGTACATTTTAGGAGAAATTCAACAATATAATATTGTTGGATTTTTCACTACCCTTCTTGGAAGTGTTTGAATGGTAGCTCTATCTCCTTCCTATCAGGAGTTATTATTTAATAACTTCCTGCAATGTTAACCTATGTGGTCTGGGATTTGCAATTGGGAAAATGACTTGGGCCAGTTTTCTAGCACCAGGGCTTATAAAAACATATTTATAAGTATTTCCCTAATTTCTACAGGACCCCCACCCCCTGTGCAATTGGGGGAGACTTTAGGGGTTCTGAATCTGCAGAAATATTGCAGATCCTCCTTCCACAGGGCTCCTAGCATCCAAGTCGAATTTGAGCAGTACTTTAACACAATGTTGGGAGTGAACTTTGAAATTTCACTTAACCCAGGCATATAAAAACTAATTTTATAAGGGTGTACCTTATAAATACCTGACCCAACCACCCCTGGGATACCTAGGGGAGATCCTGTGGGTCCTTAATATGCCAAAACATTGTAGGCTATCCACTTTAAGTGCCCCTACCACCAAAGTAGAGTTTGGGCACAATTTACTTTTTAAAAACAGTCCTGGCACCCAGTGCTGCTTTTAAACTGACCTCAGGCTTCAGCAGTGCACAAATGCAAGTGCAGAAAAAGGCTGCTGGCCTCTAAACTGCCATGCCCCAGGGTACTGGGGGCTTCCAAGTAGTTTCAATCCCCCTGCCCTATTATATACTAGGGGCCTGTAGGGGAGGTCATGTCAATCACAGGAGTACCCCACCATACCATTGTGTACCCTAGTGTATGTAGGTGTTTTAACTGTATTCTAATGTGTCTCTTTCAGCTTAGCACTGGGCCTGGTTATGCAGAGCCCAGGGTCAGTCAAAATCAGTTACCACTAGTATCAGTCAGCAAAATGTTGGGGGGAGCCCAGGACACAGGATGACTTTGCAATAAATGTATATTGTATGTCCCCCCCGTTGTCACCTCCACCCCGCTACTCCACCCCCACACCAGCCGCTACTGCAGTAGACACTGGAGGGCTAAAGGGGAGCATCGTGGGCCCACCTATAAATATTTAATACAAGCTTTGTTTAGCCTTCTGTGATGAGATCGATCTTAACGACCATAAAGCTGGTGGCCACGCATTGGGCCACTTTTACTGTGTCCTTAAACATATCTTAGATATTGCATTTTTCAGGGTCCCTTTATTTCTTTCTATTTGGTACATTTGTTTGGCTAGCTCTATGTGATGGACACAATGGAAGTGCTGGCCTACTAATGCCTTACTACCTACCTGTACTATTGCACATATGAAGTGTGTTCCCTGGTCATTGCTGGTCCTGCTAGGTCATCCAAACTACTAAGGGATAAAGTCTCAAAGTAATTGTTTAGGAAATGTAACCACATCTGCATGGGCAGAGGGATACGCTTCCATCCATCCTGAAACATACACACTATAGCAAGCACATAGGAATAATTTGCACATTTAGGTAATAGTGTATGATGTGGACGAAGGGGCCCCAAGGGTGATGATGTGCTCTGCAGGTGGATTTGCCCCTTTTCCAGCATCGATTGACAAGCAATAATTCTGCATTATGGAAAAAAAGAAGCGCGCACACCAATGGGTGCAGCGGCATGTATCATGCCGTCCCTACCAAAGTGGCTACTCCGTGATGCAACCTGACGAGGTTGGAGAGTTGGAATTTTGGTGCAACCACACGCCCAGTGCTTCACACCTCCTCTGAGTTACTTTTACATTCCTGCTTGATCTAGAATTACTTGTTTCTGTAATTGAGACAAGTCCTTTAGCTTTGGTGGAGGAAATAGATCCGTTTTCCCCATATCAGCATCACCAGTTTTAGAACACAGCATTCTTAGCAGCTGGATCGGCTAGGGCATTGGCCCTTGAAACATCATCATGAGGGTGCTGGTGGGCTGCACATTTCACCACAGCCACCTTCTCTGGGTATTGTAATGCATTTAGAACATTTTCAGCATTCTGAGCAATTTTTATGGTAGTTCCTCCGATGTAAGGAACCCTCTTTGCATCCAAAAGAGCCCATAGACATGCGTCACTCCAACTGCATACTTTGAGACTGTGTACACAGTAAGAGTCTTTTCTTTGGCTAGAATGCAAATTCTGATACGTTCATTAAGCTCTGAAACCTGAACCAATTTTAATGCAGACAGATTGCAACTTTCCTCCACTTGTCATACAGTGCAAACAGCATAGCCAGCAACTAAAGTACCTTCGTCTGAGACAGGAACAATCCACAAAGCAGGTTAATTCAGTTAAAATAATACATGACATAGTAACCTGTACCGTGGTTATGTGTGGAATAGAAAAGAAGGCAGAATAAGGATCAACCATGATAAATAATTGGGGATTGGCAAGGATGCAGAAAAGACTCGTGGTTGGGTTGGCTACCACAGGGAAGCTTTGGATAACCACAGTATTGATCATCCTAAGGTCCTGCACGAACCTATACACGGAGGCCTTTCTTGTCTTGTGTATCGGGAGAATCATGGTGCTACGTCTATTGACAATAGGTCCTGGAACCCCTTACTTTTCCAGGGCAGATAACATTCCTTGCCTCAGGTTTTTGCGGGTACTGAGGTTTACTAGGTAACTTCTTCCCTGGGTCAACATTAACACTTATGGGATCCATCGAAGAGATGAGCTCCACATCGTAAGCCACTGTGGGCCATAATGTGAACGGTATCTGTGAAAGCAATTCAGTTAAATCAAGAGACATAATTATAGGACCTGCTTCCTCAGCACAATTTAAACTTTCACATAATAGAGCATGTACCTTAGTTTTCTACCTCTGTGGTATAGTCAAGAACACACCATCTGGGGTACAGAATAGAATGCAGGTAAGTTTGCAGAGAATGTCTCTGCCTAGCATGCCAGTCAGAGATGGGGGACTGAGCAAGAACCAATGTGTATCACCGGTAGGTCTACAGGTATGCCCACAGGATCTGTAATGTTGTGGGTAACCTGTTGATTGGAAATGTCATCTGTGTCTATGGACGAGCCTGAGAGAGGTAAGAACTGAATTCAGAAGTTTTGAGGGCCAAGTGACTTGCAACCAAACCAGTAAGGTAAGTAGTGCATTTACCATGGATAACCTAGTGTGCATAAGGGCCCTTTTGGTCTACAGGTACTAGGGCATTCATGTTTTAGTCAGAACCTCTTGGGCTACCCTTAAAATTTGGGAAGAGTTTCTGAACAGTTTGGTGGTACCCAGATTGAGGCAGAGGTTGTGAAGCTCCGGGCACATCATTAGGACACTCTTGCTTCCAGCTCCCTAGCTGCCCCACCCACCGCCCACCACTTTGCCCCACTGCCAAAAATCTGGTATATTTTGAATTGAAACCTCCAACAGTTAATGAAATGCCTCTATATTCACGTACTCAAAGTTCGAATAAGAAAGTAAGAAACACTCTTAACATTTAAGCTACGCCATTTGCAACATTATTGTCAAGAACAGATTATTTAACTGAGACCGGAATCAGAGCAATGCCAAGGAGCGGTCCTATTGTTTGCGGAACTGCCTATCGCTGAAGAACAACTACATAGGGTCTGAATTAGAATTGACATTGATGGTAAATAACTTGAAACTCTGAAAGACAAACCCAATTCTGCAATTTAATAGACTCGACTGACAACATACATGAGCAGTACACAAGATATAACCCAGTATCCTGCCAGCTCCAAGAGAAATAAACGAATATGTGATGTTACAACGCGATCAAAATGATCGCGGTATGTTACATCGCAGTTTTTACAACGCAAGTCGTTACAACGACTTGTGCTGGAGGGCGCTGGACTTAGGAACAGTATGATTTACTATTCCAACACCAGTCTACGTACAGTAGGGAAGGTGATGGAATAGTAAATCATACTATTCCTTAGGTTAGAGCACCATCCAGCGCGTGTCGTTGTAACGCCTTGCGTTGTAATACCCGCGATGTAAAGGCATTGCGATGCAATGCCTGCGTGGTAATGGAAGTCTCCTGAAATAAACTGTTGTGAATTATCTGCATGCCCCATACTTGCGTCTGTCTGGGATTTTGTATGATATTAACCACTCTATAGTATTTAAAGTGAACTGAGGATGCAATTTCAATAGCTACCATCAGGGCTTTATTAGTAAGCAGGGCATAAACAGGCAGGCACACAAGGCTGAAGATGAAAACTGCTTGGATGCTTCACAACATTGATGCAGATGTGTGTCTGTATTTATCATTTCTGTATTGTAAACAAAGCTAATTACACAATTTCAGGTGCACATTGATAGACAAGTGCAAACAACACCATCAATAACACATCATGTAGGATAAAAACAAACCATATTAGCAAGTACCTAATGGCAGAATCCTTACTAACTGTAGCTGGTGAAGCAAAGGAAAAAGTGCAAATACTTTCAAAGTGCATATTAAAAGAATCAGCAATCCAGCAATATACAAAAAGTCAAGCATGTTTTGTAAAGCAATCCTCCTTTCTTCTTGCATCAAGGTGAAAACACTTTCAAAGTACGTGATGTAAACAAATCCAGCAGTGTGCAGAAATGAAGCCAGGTTGGTCAAACAATCCTCCCTTTGGTTTGTATATGAAGGCGCAAATATTTCAAAGTGACTGGTAAACAATAACAAGCACAGCAGCATGCAAAAATCAAATCTATCCAGTTTAATAAGACTATGGCCCTTTGGTTTGTGAATGAAGGTGCAAATATTTCATAATTACTTTTTAAACAATAACAAGTACATCAGGCAGCAGCATACAAAAATCAAAGCAGTTTAGTCAACCAATGCCCCTTTGGTTTGTGCATGAAGGTGCAGATATTTCAAAGTCACTGTTAAAACAATAATAAGTCCAGAAAGCAGCAGCATATAAAAATCCCTGTACTGTACCCTTTCCAGACACACACACATCTAGCGCAGAGTCACTGCTACTGTGCAGCACTGCACATCTACTTGAAGTAGGCCAAGGGTGTGTCAAGCACACAGCAGTGGAACTTTAAAGTGAGTGAGCCTGTTGGCCTCACTCTAGTGACGGTAAAAACTATCTGTTCACTACTACTGATCACTACACTGTATGCTGCCACCACAGCGCTTGTGCTGCTTAACACCTGGCGAAGGCTGTAGCCTTCCACCACTATAAGGATAACATTTTGGGTGCCCCTCCTGGTCCAACAAGACCGCATACCAGTAGCGGTCCGTGGAGGGAGTTCGGTGGGCAGTGAGGCGGGGCGGGGGAGGGGCAGAGTGGGGAAATGTAAACACCGGAATATGGATGAATGGAGGTAAGTACACATTTAAATAAATAAAACAAATTTTGTTGCGCGCGCTGCATCGCAAGGGGGGCATGGTACTATAAATTGAGGTAACACTTCATTCCCTCTTACTTTGTCTATTTTGAGTTCCTGCTAAAAAAGAGCCACAGAAGGAGAGCATTAATATTTCTCGTCAAGATTAAAATATTTAGCAATCTCTTCTGAAAGCTAAAGTGGTATTTCTCACTATGGTTATAAAAGCAGAACATGCAGCAGTCATGGGTTGTTGGGTAGGCACTCAGGGTAAGCCAATTCAAGGTGTCCCCAAAACTGGTGCAGAGACAATTAACGGGTTTAAATGAAAGTAAACATTAAGCTCCCATTTACAGGTGGTCTGGATTGAGATGTCAGGATACTATCCAGCCAGAAAGAGAGATTCCAGACGGTATACCCAGACCCGAGTCCTGCTGTTCTGGGTACTGGTCTCTAGAATGTGAATTAACAAGTGAACTGGGAATTACCTGGTCCAAAACAGCACGTGGAGCCTCCCTTCTGTGGACAAATCTGCTTCAATTCACCATCAGCTATTAGGAGGTGATAAATGAGTGCAGGACCAGGCCAGCCTTTATAGGGTGGGTAGGGCTTCAGGGGGTATTAGAGGCAATGGGTTCTGATGTTGTAGGAGGGGACCAGAGAATGGCGTGTATTCTTGGGGCTGAATGCCAAGAGTAAGCCAGGAGTTTTCTTGGTTTATTAATGAAATTTGGAAGTAAGCCAGGAGCACTGCAAGAATATGTCATACCTACTTGTAACAAACCTTTTGTGAATCAGGCCGTGTGTGAATTGAGCTTCATGAGCCAATTCACAAAAGATTTGCTGTGAGTAGGTGGGACTTACACATATAGTACGCCTATCTTCCTCATGAATTGCAGACATAAGGAAGACTGTTCCTAACTTACTCCTGCCTTCCTCACAGAATTCAAGCATAAGCCAGGAGTACTACAAAATTAAGTCATAGCAAAAACCTTTGGAGATTGTGGCCTGTATCTTTCCCTCTGCAATGTCATTACACATAGAAAAACTCTGCAAAAGGTAAACTCGCAGACACATTTTTCATCTTGGCTAGCTTTGTTGAAAGTGAAAAAATATATTGCTATGCAGTAGAAATTATCAAACAATGCAGAGACAAACTTTGCGGGATTTAAATGGGAAACTGCAAGCTTTGCAAATGGAAATAATTGGGCACTATGTAAATATTTGCAAGTTAAAAACAGCACCCTTCTACAATCTAACCCTTAAACCTGTTGTGCATCAAATGTCCTCTTTTGACTGACACTATTACCCTACTCATTCCTTTTTTGTATGTTTTGTAAAATCAATATTAATGCACTCAGAAATGAGACAAATCAATGGCATGAGTGTCCCAAACATTCTTTCACTGCACATTAAGTAATTAAACTTAAATAAAGAGTCAGTACATACAAAAATAAGGTAAAATGCAACTGAAAGCTACAACTGACCACAAAAACCCAAAACACTGCACGGTCAAGCATTCCCTAAAGAATACACTCTCGATATTCAGAATTTGTATGCATCAAATCTTAAAGGACCTTTAGTACGCCTCATATAATCCAGCCTATTGGAAGACATTTACATTTATTTCCAAACAAAGGTTACCTGACCATTTCATGCTGTTCACAGTGCAGCCAAAATGACCCCGATGAATGGACGATTACCCAGACACTAAGGCAAACAACAGCGCATAATAAACATCTGGGAATTTCCATAGCACTGTCCATCTTTGCCTTTCGCGACACCTATATCAAGCCTGGATTTCCAGCCAACATTTCCCAAGGCAGTTGATAGGTCTTAAAGGACAAGCATTCTGTGTAGGGTTAGTTAAAGGTTCAAATTGTTTTTTATTCAACATGTAAATAGGGGGTTGCTTTCAGTGAGCGCAAGGTGCCACGCGGAGCTGCATGCCGGACTGACATGATGCTTGCATTATGAATAGGTTCAAACTGGAATGGCATGGGGAGCAAAACAATGATGGATTTAGGCCCAGATCTCTGTACTGTGGTGAATGTATGACATTGTTCTGCATTCTGTCCATCAATTGTTCTTTTTGCATTTGTCACCCCGAGTGGGACGGATATGCCCCGACGTGGGTCCCGTGCTCTCCATGCCACTGGAATCAAGGTATCCTGGCTGAAGAGGGGTGAAACCCCGAAACCGGTCCTAGGATGCTAGTTTCCAGTACAGGGAGGACCTGGCTTGGCAGTTCAGGCTGGATGGTCCCATGAGGCACAGGGTCAAGACTGATTTGCATATGGCTGAGTTCAAACTGGAATGGCATGGTGAGCAAAATAACGATGGATTTAGGCCCAGATCTCTGTACTGGGGTGAATGTATGACATCGTTCTGCATTCTGTCCATCGACTGTTGTTTTTGCACATGCATTATGAATGAAGCACTAACGAGCGTAGCTCTATATTCCGGCATTTTTTAAAAATACATATAGTGTCAAATTGTGTAATACAACAAAAAGCGATCACTATATTCATGTGCTGTGTAGAAATATATACATTAACGTCTTATTTGTGGTGTTTTTTGTCTGAGCATTTTTTTAAAATATGCAATTCTATTCGGTCACAATTTTCAAAGTATACGATTTGTACGTTTACTTGCATGTCAGTAATAAGTGCATTAGCACCAAATTTGCATTTCTGACTATGTGGCTCCGGTGTAATGGAAATATTTTAATGACTAGAGAAAGGATTTTGACCTGAGGAAATGGAAGGAGACGTGACCTAACAGTTGCTTGCAGGCTGCTTCGGTAGTGTCCACAGGAGCAGGCGCAGATGACTGTTGCTGACACGCGCACATGACCCACACTGCCCCACCCTGCAGAGCAATGCGTGATGGCGCGCAGGCGGTGCACTAAATGTGAACGTGTGGCACTGCGGCCGCGTGAGCCCAGCCTCTGTCTCTGAGGCCGAGGGCCTGTTTTAATAATGGCCTGCTGCCCGTGCACAGAGCCAGAATGCTACCAAGGGTGTTCTTGCCGCGAGATGCTGTGATATCACCTAACAACAACTGTTTGGGTTCTTTCCAAGGCTCGATGATGCCAGGTGAGCATATAGGCCCGGCTTTTTATGAAGTACAATTCAATCAATCAATGCACTTATAAAGCGCGCTACTTACCCGTGAGGGTCTCAAGGGGCTGGGGGGGGGGGGGTGGCTGCTACTGCTCGAAGAGCCAGGTCTTGAGGTGTCTTCTGAAGGTGAGGTCGTCTTGGGTCCACTGTAGGTGTGTGGGGAGGGAGTTCCAAGTCTTGGCGGCGAGGAAGGAGAAAGATCTGCCACCGGAGGTCGTGCGGTGGATGCGGGGGACTGCGGCGAGGGCGAGGTTGGTGGAGCGGAGCTGGCGGGTGGGGGTGTAGAAGCTGAGTCGGTCGTTGAGGTAGGCTGGTCCGGTGTTGTGGAAGGCTTTGTGTGCGTGGGTGAGGAGCTTGAAAGTGATCCTCTTTTCGATGGGGAGCCAGTGAAGATCCCTCAGGTGGGGGGTGATGTGGTTGCGGCGGGGGATGTTGAGGATCAGTTGGGCGGAGGCGTTTTGAATGCGTTGTTGTCGTCGTAGGTGTTTGGCAGGGATGCCTGCGTAGAGTGCGTTGCCATAGTCTAGCCTGCTGCTGTCGAGGGCCTGGGACACAGTCCTTCTTGTTTCAGTGGGGATCCACTTGTAGATCCTGCGGAGCATTCGGAGGGTGTTGTAGCAGGCGGAGGAGACGGCGTTGACCTGCTTCTCCATGGTGAGGAGGAGTCGAGGATGATTCCCAGGTTGCGAGCGTGGTCGGTGGGGTAGGTCCTGTTCCTACCGCGGTCGGCCACCAAGAGTCATTCCAGGCTGAGGGTGTGGGTCCGAGGATGAGGACCTCCGTCTTGTCCGAGTTCAGCTTCAGTCGGCTGTTCCTCATCCATTCGGCGACGGCTTTCAATCCCTCGTGGAGGTTCGTTTTGGCGGTGGTCGGGTCCTTGGTGAGGGACAGGATCAGCTGGGTGTCATCGGCGTAGGAGATGATGTTGAGGTGGTGTCGGTGGACGACTTGTGCGAGGGGGGCCATGTAGACGTTGAACAACGTCGGTGTTGGACTTGGCCCTTCTGGCAGGTTCACCCCTAAACTTTTTGCTTTTACTGGTGACCTGGTGGTAGTGATTTTTGGTTTCTGCGCACTTTCCCTGTGTCCCAGAAGTAAAGTGCGTGCGCACTCTGAGTGCATGTGGTGAGATAGGCCTGCCCTCCCATAGGAATGCATGGGGAATGTATGTGCCCCTGGTAGTTCCTGATGCGTGGGGTGTGCAGGGTCGAGTCTGGTATGTGCGGACTCGTGTGATTGAATGCTGCGCAATGATGTATGCAGCATGTATGTGTCTAGTGTGGAAGTGACACTTCTAGACATGGCTGTGCGTGTGCTGTAAAGGTGCTGACACGTGATTGGCTGGAGCTGGCTGGTGAGCCTGGCTCCAGGAGTCTGGATGGGTCTGCCCCGGTGGTGAGTGTTGAGATCAGCATGTGTGATGTGAGGGAGTGGTGCACCTGGGTCCTGTGAATAGGGCTGGGATTTCCCCACACCATGCTGGCTCCGCCCCCTGTGGTGCGACTGATGGCCCTAGCCCTGCCAGTGAATAGAGTGAGGGGCTGAGCACATCAAGGGTGCTCCCCAACCAGCTGCGACTGGTTTTCCCCCTCACCCTGAACCAAGAACAAAGGGAAAAGGTGTATAAAAATGGGGCTGTGTCCCCACAGAGTTGTTCTCTTCCAGGATCCTGCCTGAGGGGGCTACTGCTGTTGCTGGGCCAGAGGACCGCCACTTGGACTACCTCCCTGCCTGGAGGCCCAGTGAGCTGGCTCTGGGCCCAGCCTTGCCCCCTGCCTACCTTCCTGAACTTTGCCAGGACCTTGTTGCTGGACCTTGCCTGCAAGCGCTTGGGAAGCGCTACACCTATTTGCTGAGGAGCGCCCTCATTTGTGGCCAGCAGCGCTGGGCTGCGATCCTCACGAGGGAACCCCGGCGTAGGGATTCCCCCGCTGTTGCCGTGTTTCGTGGCGGGTGCCCACCCCGCATCTTTGTGCTCGTTGGCGGGGGCCCACCCCGCTTATTTGTTTTTTATCTCACGGCGGGTGCCCACCCCGCCGTATATTTCTTATCGCGAGGGAGCCTACCCCTCTTACTGCCATAGAATCACCGCCGCGGCCGGGCTCACAGGAAATCAGGCAGGCCGGGGGCGGGCCTTCGGGACAACTGGAAGTAGGAGGGCGGGAGCCTACCCCGCCTCCCACCGAAGACTCGCGGCTGGTTTGAGCCCCGGAGACTCCCCCGCACCGGCCGTCGGCCCGAAGCTCTGAGGCCCGCCGCATCCAAAGACCTGGAAGCCTGCCCCGCCTCCGTGTGCTGCCGGTGGAGGCCCCAGTCCCAGGGGAAGGACCGTGCAGAGAGCAGCGCACCCGGGAGCAGCCCGGGAGAGCAGGAGACAACGCGGGAGTCCCAGGTGAGTGGGGCTCCGCGCAGTTGAGGATTCTGCCCGTTCGGCCCCTCTTCTTCACAGCAGCGCCGCAGTTGCGGGCTGCTGCACCGAGGGGGCAAGTTCTTTCAGGGGCATTATTCTTCAGTGTTCTCGAGCCCCTGAGGTCGCTCCAACTACATGGGGGCATTATTCTCTTGAGTCCCTGAGCAGGACTCCCAACGTTTTGGGGGCCTCCTTCTTTTCGAGCCCCCGAGGCTCCCACGCAGCCTTGTTTGTTAAGAGCCCACACGTGGCTGGGGCGCATTTCTTTTCGTTGGTATCCTAGAGCCCACGAGGCTCCCACACTGTTTTGGGGCATTAGTCCTGCCCAGAGTCCTGTGAGGCTCCAACGTTGGCCCCATCAGTTGTATAGAGCCCCGAGGTTCCAACAACTGCCATATTTGTTTTAACAGGCACAGTGGTGCCCACGCTCCTCTTCCCAGCTGCCCAGCACTTAGTGGGCAGCTGCAACATTTAGGTTGTGCCTTGTGCGCCTTGGCTTGCGCAGTTTGCGCAGTCCAGCCCTGACTCTATGGACAAAGGGCGTTTGAGCCCCTGATAGGCCAGGTTGGCCTGGGGACAGTTTTGCTGTGTTGTGTCCTCCCCTAGGGTACCTGGTGACTTATGTGAGTTTGGCGCAATTGTGTTTTCCTGCACCTCTGAATGTGTTTTTATGCGTCATGTGCCTTGTGTTTCTACCCCTACAGGTATTGTGATACTTAGGTGGTTATTCTCCCTAGTACAGGTGGTGCTAGTGAGGTCCTGGTTCCCTGCGTGACATTTTCCTAAGGTGGTTAGGGTTGCGTAGGTGGTACTTACCTGTTACCAGTAGTTACGGGTTGTGTGCTACATGTGTTATTTTGTGCTACAGTAATTGTATATCCTAAAGTTCTAAAAGTGCTAATTCATGACAGTGGTCCATGTGGCCCTGTCCCCTGTACATATAATCCCTTGTAAAATTCTGCCCAGTGCCAGTTGGCACAGTGTAAATTGTGTGAATAGTATCTAATGTGTTTTGGTATAATACAAAGGCTATTTTTATATAATACCTTGTGTGGAGTTTCCTTTGTGGTGGGCCTTGGGTGTTGTTGCTGGGTGCGCGCGCAAACGCTTTACACATCGCCTCCGGGATAAGCCTGACTGCTCGTGCCAAGCTACCAAGGGGTGAGCAGGGGTTATCTTTGGCATGTAACTCCCCAGCCCTGACTAGAGTGGTGGTTTCTGCCTGGCTTTTTCGCAAGCCCTAGCCAACCAGAAATCCCATTTCTAACAGTCGGGCTGAGGGATGATCCCTGGGGTACGCCGCAGATGATGTCGGTGGCCTTGGAGCGGAAGGGGGGGAGGCATACGCTCTGCGTTCTGCCAGAGAGGAAGGAAGTGATCCAGTCCAGGGCTTTTTCCTGGATTCTGGCTTCTTGGAGGCGTTCCTTTAGTGTGCGGTGGGAGACTGTGTCGAATGCGGCTGATAGGTCCAGGAGGATCAGGGCCGATGTTTCTCCGTTGTCTAGTTGAGTCCTGATGTCGTCTGTGGCTGCGATGAGGGCTGTCTCGGTACTGTGGTTTCTTCAGAATCCGGACTGTGACGGGTCTAGGATGCTGTTGTCTTTGAGGTAGTGGGTCAGCTGTGCGTTGATGACTTTCTCGATGACCTTTGCCGGGAATGGGAGCAGTGAGATGGGCCGGAAGTTCTTGAGGTCCTTGGGATCTACTTTGGGTTTCTTTAGGAGGGCGTTGATTTGGGCGTGTTTCCAGCTTTCCGGTAAGGTGGCAGTCTCCAGGGAGATGTTGATGATCTTCCGCAGTTGGGGGGCGATGGCACATGATACAATTTCACTGCATTCTTGAAACACTTGGACTGATAATGGCTTTTCAGTAGCTAGCTCTGTATGAAAAGGAGGCTTGCACTGCTATTCCCTTTGGTGGGCCTCTTGTGTGTGTGTGTGTGTGTGTGTGTGTAAAGTGAAGATTTCACTGCCACTGTCTATTTTGCTTTACTGTATGGGACTAGGAATGAAGCTTACTCCACCTCCGCTACTTTTGCTGCTCTTCTGTGTTTGTGAAGCTTGGGCTGCCTATTCTGCGTGTCTTTTGTATGCATATATTGCTAGCACTGCCATCCCAGAAGGGCTCTGTGCTCTTCGGGCAGGTCAGTGCCTAGTGCAGAGTGTCAGTCCCAGATCGGTACCGGAGAAGCCTCGGGCTGCCGGCAAGAATAGCGTCAAGGGCCGGGTCATGGTGACAGAAAGATAAGAGGGGCTTTCATTTGCACAGCTCAAGGTCCTGAGGTCGTCGCTCAGTGACACGTAGACAGTGCAGTATAAATGAGAGTATGGGAGTGTTGTGTGGTGCAATAACCACCACTGAAGCACAGAATCCACGTTAAGTAAACTATTAGTGATTGGAAACGTTCTCATCAGTCATGCCCTCCATAGAACACGATTCTCTACACGGGTCTCTCACTGCAAAACATTAAACAAGCTGCACTATAAACCATTCTTTCCGAAGATGTAGATAGAACAGGCCTCTGTGTGCTCCTGTGAGATATGTTTTGCCACAGATGCACCTTACGGGAAAGAGCTCAGTCAGGCTCTCACACAAACCAGCTGAGCTACTTCAGTTGTTGTAGCTTTAAAGTGGCTGTCATCTTTCATACTTTGTTTTAGCCAGTAGGATTAATAGTCCCAAAATGCAACGTCATGTAGGTTAGAACTGTAACAAGGTGTTACACAGGATAAAGAGTAATGTAGGAAGCAAACATTAAATAAGAGTCTTTCAGACTAAAAGAGTCAGAAGCTCTAAATATGAACAGGAGCCATCAAGACTTGGGAGAGAGGAGGAGAGAGATAGACCAGGGTAACATGGTGCAACCGGAGGAAGTGTGGAGGAAAGGGAGAGGGTGAAATGAGTGGAGAGGAAGGAGTAATACAAGAGACAGAGGGTGATGGGTGGAGAGAGACTGTTTTCCTCGTCTTCATTGCTTGATTTTGCTTGTGATAAAGTGTCACACATAGTCGTTGAAATATCACTCATAATTCCAATGAAATTATGGAAATGTCCCACATAGCAATCTGAAACCTTGGCAGCTATGATTAGATAAAATTCAGCACTAAATCTAGATCATGATTGTAGGACAGTATTGATGCGCAGCAGGACAGAAAGTATAGACCTTGTCTCATGATTGTTCTGGAACAAATAGAAACTGCCGGAAAGGCGAAATTAAATACTTGAAAAAAGTTTCACAGAGCACGAAGCACGTAAATGTGATAAGGATCAGCAAACAAGTGTGAGGCGAGAGGAACCTTAATGAAAAGGAAAAATCGAATATAGAAAATGAAAAAAACAAAAAACCTCAAGAAGCTGCAGTGTCTAGGATGGGAGGTGTTAGGAAAAGGGAGTTCGACCACCTCCGCACCTGTGAATACTCAGTGATCACACATCAAGGGCGCACTCATTAACTTCCCAATCAGGCCGGATAATTCAGCTGAGTTCGCCACGCGCTGCCACCCGCACCTACAGTCTGCCTCCTGAAACTGTTACCATGAAATGAATACCTGGGAACGGCTGGCAAGATGACGAGAGGCCTGCTTCGGTAGTGTCCACGGGAGCAGGCGCAGATGGCTCATGACCCACACTGCGCCACCCTGCAGGGCAAAGCGTGATGGCACGCTGGCGCCGCGGTGCACTAAATGTGAACGTACGTGCGGAACTGTTAGACCAGCCTTTGTCTCTGAGGCTGAGTACCTGTTTTAATAATGGATTGCAGCCCGTGCACAGAGCCAGCCTTTGCCGTGCATGGGCTGCAGGTCATTATGATTAAAATGCTCCTCTGCCTCGGAGACTCTTCCCAGGCGAACCGTGCGAGTTAATATTTATTTGGTTCCAGAACCCAGTCTGCATTGTGCTGAGGGTGTTGTGTTGCCCACCCGGGCCCGACCATTTGCTACGGGGGGTCTCAGGAGAGGTCTGTGTATCCTCCCCCCCTCCCCCCCCCCTGTGCGTGTGCACAGTGGATGCGCCCTACGTTCACACTGAAGGCACGCCAGTAGTCCAATAAAGAGCCCGGAGCGCTGGGCGTGGGCAGGCATTAAGCTGGCCACTACAAGACAGCAGGTGTGGTCTCTGTTAATTTATAGGCCCTAGGCCTGAACACGACATTGGCGACGAGGTGGTCTCGCCACCCCATCGCGTGCACCGCTACCTCACGCTCTGGCCCAAGGAGCGGATCGGCGCAGCCCCCGGCAGCCTCCCTCCTCTCTGAGGCCGTGTTCCTGCCTCTGCCGTGCTGCGTCAGCGAGCGTGGCCCCAGCTGCCCCTGGGCCGTGGACACCCTCCCCGGACTCTCTGCCTGCCTTCTCTGTCTGGCCGAGCTCACTGCAGCCTCTCTGGCCCCAGCGACTGCCTCCTACCTGCCCGGCAGCTTTCTGTCTCTGCAGAGCCTGCACCCGCGGAGCAACGCGGCCGGCCTGCCATACCTCACGCTTCTCGCGTGCAACGCGCCTACCGGACCTGCCATTTCTCACGCATCTCGCGTGAGATACTGATTTGTCCATTGGGAGGCCCCTGGTCGCTCCTCCTGCTTTCCCAGGCGCCCTTGGGCATCGAGGCTGCCCTGCGAGCCCGCGAACGACGCCTGGAAGGCTGGTGTACCTCCCCAGAGGTGTACAGGTGAGCCCCTGCTGCCTTCGCCCATCCCCAGCGGCCATGGCCAACGTGCCCCCCGTGGAGCCATTCGCTGTCACCCCCCCGTCGCAAGCCGCACGGTGGAAGAAGTGGGTGGAACGCCTGGAGAACAATTTCGTGGCGGCGGAAGTCGTGAACTAGTGGCGGCGTGCCATGCTGTTGCACCTCGGAGGAGAAGCGATCCACGACATATCAAAAGACGTAACCGAGGGTGGCCCACCCAGAACATACGCCAAGATGCGCGATGCCATCATGGCGTTTTTTGAACCTTTCGCCAGCGCTGACTATGAAAGATTCTTGCTCCGCCAGGCCTGCCAGCTCCCGGATGAGTCTGTGGACGTCTTTTACGCAAGATTGAAGAAGCTAGCCAGCACGTGCACTCTCCCCGATGTTGACGACGAGATCCGCATCCAATTCATCCAGGGCTGCACGTCTTCGAAGCTGCGCGAGAGGGTATTGGAGGCGGACAACATGCCCATGCGCGACATCCTTGTACTAGGGCGATCAAAGGAGCTGTCCAAGGCCAGAGCCGCTCACATGGAGCCAAAGCCAGCGGTCGCAATCAAGACAGAGCCGGTGTGCGCCCTCAAGACCGATGCCACCGAAAACCGCACGAGGCAACCCCGGCGAAGAAACCCAAGACCGGCTCAGCCCTCCCTCGGTGCGGAGGCGCAACGCCCCACAGCGGAGCATGCCCGGCACACGGCAAGATCTGCAGCGCATGTGGAAAAGCCAACCACTTCGCAAGCGTATGTCTGTCGGCACCGAAGAAGAAACAGAGTGGCCACCCAGAAGGATAAGACAGCTGGAGCCGCTGCCCAGCACCTCTACCAGTAGTGACATGGACGACGATGAAGCGGACGCGGCCTCCGTCCATGTTGTGCGGGTGCTTAACACCCTGGCAGCTGCACCGTCCGCAGAACCCATGTGCACGGTCAACGTGCAGGACCGAGCAGTAGCGGCTCTGATCGACACAGGCGCGACGATCAACCTGATGGCAGCCAGCGTGTTCCGGACACTAGAGAACGCACCGGCACTCCACCCTACGAGGGTGCAAGTGTACGCATACGGCACCAGTCGCCCACTACGCCTGTGCGGGATGTTCCGGACGGACCTGGCCCACGACGCCACTCGCCTGCAAACCAAAATCTATGTGTCGCAAGAAGGATCAGGTTTCCTGCTTGGTTGCGGAACAGCCCAAGACCTCGGGCTGATCCACTCACAGTCCAAGCCCGCAGCCTCGACCATCTAGTATTAGAACACACATGGCTATTTGAAGGAATCAGCTGTTTGAAGGGACCCGCCATCCATCTCCACATAGACAAGTCGGTCGCCCCAGTGGCCCTCCGAGACCGACGCATTGCGTTCCACCTACGACCCAAGGTAGAAGCGGAACTGCGTTTACTCGAGCGAGCTGGAATCACCGAAAGGGTAAGTGGGCCCTCTCCATGGGTGTCGCCCATCGTGATAGCCAAGAAACCGAAACAGCCAGACGCCGCGCGGATCTGCGTAGACATGCGCATCCCCAACCTTGCCATCAAGCGGGAACGCCACCTGACACCAACCATAGATGACATAGTTGGAGAGTTGTCTGGCTCAAAGTGGTTCTCGAAGATGGACCTGAGGTCTGGGTACCACCAAATTCCCCTACACCCTGATTCACGCCCGATTACCACTTTCTCCACTCACGTTGGCCTCTGGCGATACACCCGGCTCAACTTTGGGATATCGAGTGCAGCGGAGGTGTTTCAAAATATTATCCAGAACGTCCTGCAATGGCTAGACGGCGTTTGAATGTCAGTGACGACATTTTGGTCCACGCGCCATCCTTGGATGAACACATCTGACGCCTCCAGGCAGTGTTTAACCGGCTTCAAGAGCGAGGTTTGACCCTCCACAGAGAAAAGTGCGACTTCCTACGTAAGGACATCAGTTTCTTTGGCAACAGGTTTTCCGACCAGGGAATAGGCCCGACCCAGAAAAGGTCAAAGACATCCACGCACCTCCCGCCTCTACATCGGTGACAGCAGTTCGCAGCTTTCTCGGGATGGTCACCTACTGCAGGAGATTCATCAAGGACCTGTCCGACCTCACCGGCCCCCTCCGCGACCACACAAAAGCCACTGCCACCTGGGAGTGGGGTCCGGAACAGCAAGAGTTCCAGAAGACCAAGGTGGCACTCTCAGCTGACACGACCCTAGCCTATTTCGACCCCCGAAACGAATCACAACTCGTGGTAGAAGCCAGCCCGATGGGCCTAGGGGCCGTGCTAACCCAGCAACAAGCATGCGGAGAATGGGCCCCCATCGCATATGCAAGCAGAACCCTCACACCAACGGAACAGCGGTACTCGCAGATCGAAAGGGAGGCCATCGCCATCCTGTGGGGGTGCCGGCATTTCCACATCTACCTGTACGGGCACCCTTTTGTGGTAATCACAGATCACAAACCCCTTGTTCCGCTGTTCCAAGGCTCCTCCTCACGGCCTCCTCCTCGAATTGAAAAATGGGTGCTCCAGCTCCAGGAATTCCAGCTCACCGTTGAGTATCGACCAGGCACCCGAAATCCAGCTGACTTTTTATCGAGACACGCCCGCCCGGCCACTGACTCGGAAGCTGCAAAAGCCGCTGCCACGGAGGAGTATGTCAGGATGATCGTGGAGAGGTCAAGGCCTCTGCCAATCTCCCTGCAGGAAGTGGCGCGAGCTACCAAAGACGACGACTGCCTGCAGATCGCCATCCAGGCCGGCACGTTGGGCAACTGGAAGCCACTCCAAAGCCCGTCATATTTCCGCACGCCTGGTGCCCAAGCAACGCTGAAGGCGCTCCACCAAGTCTGGAACGAACTGTCCGTGTCTCCGGAAGGATGCCTCCTGAGGGCCCCCCGCCTGGTGCTACCTGACTGTCTCACCCAGCAGGCAGCCCTCCTGGCGCATGGCGCGCACCAAGGCATTGTAAAGTCAAAAAACCGCCTTCGGAGCAAACTCTGGTTCCCAGGCCTTGATAAAGTGGTTGAAACAGTCGTCCAGCGATGTCCTGTGTGCTTGGCGATCAGCCTACCCAACCCTCCGGCACCAGTGATCACCGAGGAAGGGCCGACGTCTCCATGGATGCGAGCAAGCGTGGATTTCGGCAGTCTCCCCGGGGGGAAGTACATGTTGGTAGTGATGGATGACTTCTCACGATACCCCGAGGTAGAGATCCTGTCCTCGACTGCCGCATCCGAGGTAATTCCCAAGCTGGAAAAGATAATTGCCACCCATGGCCTCATTGGGGAACTGCGCACGGACAATGGTCCACCTTTCAACGGCGCCGAGCTGGCTGAGTACCTGCAGTCCCACCGTGTCAAGCACCGACGCATAACCCCGAGGTAGCCTCAAGCTAATGGGGAAGTTGAGAGGCTAATGAGGACTCTGAACAAGACTATTCAGATCGCACTAGCGGACGGCCAGGGCCTGGAGCTAGCCCTCTATCAATTCTTACGCGAATACAGGCTGACACCCCACTGCACCACAGGAGTTCCTCCAAGCCGCCTCTGTTTTGGCAGGGCAGTCACGGACACTATCCCACATCACCCCACGTGGGCGTCATCACCAAACCCGCCTAACCGATCCATGGAACAGAGAACAAAGACCAATCGCGAAGCGTCCCGGAAGAGGAGAGCCGCCGACAGCCCAATCCAAGTTGGTGACCGAGTGCTAGTGAAAGACCTCCATCCAGGTGGGAAGTTCCGCCTGCCATTCCGGTTAAACCCGTGGACTGTCACGAACATCAATGGTACCCTGATCACGGCGGTCAGGGACGGAGAAGAAGTCACAAGAAATGTATCGTTTTTCAAGAGGGTACCAAATGAAGTCGAGGAAGAATTTCCCGAGCTGGAGAATACCGCCCAGTGTCATCCCCAGGTCCCCGAAGAGCCATGGAAGAAGAGACTCCCCGCGGAACAGATAATACTGGGAATGAATCGGCCACACAAGCCCAAGAAGATGTTGTGTCGCAAGGAACACAGAGCCCCCCCGGCTTAGCTGAGACAGACTGTTCTGAGGACATGTTTCAAACCCCTCCAGAGGGGCGCAGCCAAAGCAAGTACCATCTACGCCCTTGTCCGAAGCCATCCCAGAGGTACCGAGACTTTGTGGCCCGCTGTCGACTGCTGAAGTGAGGGTGGGCTGTACCTCCGCCAAGACCAAGTAAGACTGTTCTTTTGTTTTGTTCGTAAAACTCACAGAGACTGTATTTGAGACTTTAAGGTGGGTTTTGCCACCGTGTTTAATGTTTGTCTGTTTTTTTGCATTTCTGGGTAAAGGAGGAATGTAGTGTTGCCCAAGCCGGACCCGACCATTTGCTACGGGGGTCTCAGGAGAGGTCTGTGTAACCTCCTCCCCCGTGCGTGTGCACAGTGGACGCGCCCTACGTCCACACGGAAGGCACGCCAGTAGTCCAATAAAGAGCCCGGAACGCTGGGCGTGGGCAGGCATTAAGCTGGCCACTACAAGACAGCACGTGTGGTCTCTGTTAATTTATAGGCCCTAGGCCTGAACACGACAGAGGGGGCCCCTAGACTTGGGGGCCCCCCGCACCGCGGGGGCTGTGGGGGCCTGTGTTACACCCCTGTCAACAACATCAAGCTTGATTCAGGATTCTCTTTCATTTTCTCCTATGAGGCGACACAATGGTTTGCAACGGTTACTAACTCTGCTAACTTCTTAGTCTGCATCCAATACATATAGTACTCAATTGATTTTTAACATTCTGTAACAATCCCTTCATAAAAGCAGCACCAATAGCTTCCTGTACCATTGGATGGGCTATTTCTGAGCATCTTTCAAATACATCCTTTAGTCTGTTGACCCGAACCTCACCCTTATTCTGTTTGTAATTGGAAATTTAGTCCAGTCAGTTTTGGCTGGACATATTTATGGGATCGTATGCAGCAAAGAATACTTCAATGCATTCAACTTTTCATCATTCTAAGGGTCCCGTCTTGGCCCAGGCGCATCCTCCACTAGTCTCTCTAACCTTACTTGCAACTATCAATCATAACAATTGGTTCACATCTGCCTAATGAAGTCTGTATGCTTCAAGCACACTCAGTAATTCTTCCTGAAACTGAGGGGCAGATTTATGTTCCCTGGCGCATCCCTGTAAATCAGCAGGGATGCACCAGTTTGCCCTTGCGCCACCGCAGATGCGCCGCATTTATAATGCGGTGCATCGTGGCGCAAGGACAAGCAGATGCGTGACGCATCTGCCGGCGTAAGTTTGGCGCAGTGCTGAAGTTGTGTCACAAGCGCGACGCAACTTCAGCACTGTTCCAACCTGCCCTATCCCTAACATGGTGCATCACGCCTTACGCCTGCTTGAAGCAGGCGTAAGGATTTGACGCACCAGCGTCGGAAAAGTGACTGCGTGAAATCTTGAACATTTCACTGCCTCACTTTTCCGAGGCTTTTTCCGACGTAACGCCCACCCTGCATACATTAACCCTGACGCGGGTTTAATGTGGCGCAGGGCTTTACAATGTGACGCATCTCCCTAGATGCGTCACGTTGTAAATCTGTCGCAGCATGGCGCTAGCTGTGCGTCGCCGCTGCATCACAAAAGTGATGCAACGGCGGCGCAAAAGTGGCGCACGGGGCATGTAAATCTGCCCCTGAGTTGGGTTCTCTTGAATGTTTGGTGTTAGAAATTGGGTTTCTGGTTGGCAGAGGTATGCCCTCTGTCCAAGCAGGAACCACAATCCTTGTCAGGTTATGTCACAAACATAGCCTAAATTAACTTGTGCTCATGCTCTGGTAGATAGGCACAGGGCAGTCAGGCTTAACTTGAGAGGCAATGTGTACAGTATTGGTACAACACTTAAAACAGTAACACAGTGAAAATACCACAAACAGGCTTCAAATAGAACTTGATTGTATAAATAAAACAAGACCAAAATGAAAAAAAATCCAATAAGTAGAAGTCGAGACATTAATTTTTAAAGAATAAACTGTAAAATAGTGCATTAGAAACAATAAGCTCTTACTAGGACTATCTGGTCGCGCCGCACTGGGACAAAGTCAAAAGTTCAAGCCAACCACGATGGAGGGCAGCCTGGATTAATGTACCCTGTTATGAAATGAAATGAAAGGACATTTGTAAAGCGCGTGGCTACCAGATGGCCTCCCAGCGCTAGGCAAAACTCATGATCAGATGGAGCAGCAAAATTCAAGGGAACAGGAGGGTTTTGAGTTGTTTTGAGTTGTTATGTAAGCTGAACAAAAGTTTCTTGATCGGGGTTGTGTCGCTGTCGAAGAAGATGTGAGGTGTAGCTGAAGGAATGAGTCGGTGTCGAGCCACGGAGTGGAGGTGTGTTGATTCTCTCCACGCAACTGCGGCACTATGTTGGTTCCGAGTCTGAAAGTAGCTAAAGTAAGAACATAGCAACACAAAAAGATGATGGATGGAATGCTGAGCATTGTCATTCACTCCCAGTCACAGATGGGTTAAATTCATTGTTTTCTTGCTCACCATGCCACATCAGTTTGGACCTAGCCATATGCAAATCAGTCTTGACCCAGCTCTCCATGGGAACAGTCCAGCCCAAACTCCCAGGCCAGGTCTTCCCCGGACCATAAGACAAGCATCCTGGGACCGATTGTGGGGTATCCCCTCTCATCAGCCAGTCTAACTTAAATCCAGTGACATAGTGAGCACGGGACCCACATCTCGGCATACCCTTCCCACTTACGGCGACTATCGTAATACAAAAAGATGATGGCCGGAATGCTGAACATTGTCACACATTCACCTTCAGTCACAGATCTAAATCCATAATTTATTTGCTTAACATGCCACCCTAGTTTGAATTTAGGCCCAGATCTCTGTACCGGAGGTGAAAGTTTGACAATGTTCAGCATTCCGTCCATTATCTTTTTGTGTTGCTGTAAATTTAAAAAATGGCACCTTTTTAAAAGTGCCATTTTCTGCCTTGCAATTTAAAATATGACTTCACCAAGGCTTGTGATCTAAAAATGTGATTCCAGAGATGCCAAACTTGGGGCTCAAATCTCTTCCAAATTGGAAATTACACTTATAAAATGTAATAAGGTAATCCCAATGTTATCCTTTGGGAGAAATTGGCCTTTCAGTAGTGAAAAACAAATGTAAGAGTTTTTCATTACCAGGACATGTAATTGAAAAAGTACACGTCCTAATTTTTAAATACATTGCCCCCGGCCTTTGGGCTGGCCAAGGCACACCCTAGGGGTGTTTTTTATGTATTAAAAAGGAAGGCTTGGGCCTGTCAAGAGGTTAACTTGCCAGGTCGACATTTCAGTTTACAACTGCACTCACAAGCTCTGTAGTGGTAGGCCTGAGACATGTTTGAAGGTCTACTTAAGTAGGTGGCACAATCAGTGCTGCAGATCCACTAGTATGTCACGAGAAAGTACCCCCAAGACCATCCATCTAATCTTTCCTCGGTTAAAGAAACCTATATATTGTTTCTCCAATCTTCAATAACTTGACATGTTATTACTTCAAACGTTCTCAAATATTGTACACTGAAATATATTGCGCCTAAAGGATTAATCCTAAAGCCAAGAAAATGAACAAGAAATCCGTTTCTCTGTTGGTTATTTTTTAACACTTAAAAACAAAACAAACACCATACATGTAACTTTTTTCACACATTTGGGGGTGTATACATTATGAACACATTAATTAAGAACAAAACATATACAGACTTGAATAATAATTGTCATTAGTCATTAAACATATAAGAGGAAACATACAGAATGACATATCTAGTGTCCTACATTGTCGGGTAAGTGGGGTGAAGCTCAATTTGAACATTCATGTGTGCAGTCAGAAATGTACTGCTTGGCCCTATTCTAATGGTTGTCAGAGCAAGATCTTTGTACCGATGAGATCATAAGGTAATGCACAAATCAGTGAGTGCGCTGACGCGTTTCGACCTTCATGTTGGGCCTGGAGTGTGTTTCAAGGAAGGTCTTCTTCAGGGCAATACACTTTGTGGACACTGTGTAAATATTAAATCAGACAATTAATATCTGTGAGATATCTTTGTATTTCCTATAGCAACAGTATATGGAAATAGTTTCCACATAACAATGAACATAATAGGGAAACATACAATAAGGCAGCTAATTCTTGCTGCTTTCCTCAAGTTGTGTGATGGATTTCTTTTTAGATGGATCACTCTGTACCTTACTTCAGCGTGTGGCCCTAAATTGGAATTAATTAAAAAATAACCAATTGAGAAACAGACTCCTTGTTTATTTCCTTGGCTTTAGGATTAATCCTTTATGTGCGATATATCTCAGTGTACAATATTTGAGAAAGTTTTAAGTAATAACATGTCATCTTATTGACGATTGGAGAAACAAGATATAGGTTTCTTCAGCCAAGGAAAGATTAAATTGATGCTGTTGGGGGTATTTTCTTATGACAAAATATGTTTTGATCCCAGTCCCCAATTTCCCGAACTGGGTCACTCTCCTTTATGATATGCAGATCGACTAGTAGCATCTACTTTAAAGGACCTGGGCACCTGTAGTGCACTTTATTAGGAACTTAGAAGTAAATTACTTATACCAATGGGTATGAGCTAATATTACCATGTTTAGGGGAGAGAGCACAACCACTTTACCACTGGTTAGCAGTGGTAAAGTGCACAGAGTTCTAAAGTCAGCAAAAATGAGGTTAGAAAAAGTGAAGGAGGTAGGCAAAAAGGTTGGGGGGGAAGACCACCCTAAGTCTGTCAGTTCTAACATCGGTAAACTTTCTTTAAGGTCATTAGATCATAGGCATTCCTGGGAGTGTGGATCACAACTCTGCCTACTCATGGCGGGTCATCTCTCAGAGGGAGAAGGTCAGAAGGGGATGGACCCTTATCATCAGCATCACTTGCTTGAGCTGAAGGGGGATCTCCAAAGCAGCCATCCTGCAGTTTATGTCAGACTTTTGAGAATGACCGTAGGACTTCGCTCCTGTCCCTTCCTATATCCAGGGCAGATGTCATGCACAGTAGTGGAATCTGCCTCGTACCTGGTCATTGTACTGCCTGCCCATCACATCGCAGCACTCGCTTGTATGCTACCTCATGCTCCAGCCACCGCTGGTCCAACTGGTGCTTCTCTGTTTCCAGGTGCAACTCCAGCTGCCCCGTGGCCCTATCATCTGAAATGGGGAATATGTTCGCTCCTCGCCCCAGAACGCTCGGCAATGAGATAGGAAGGAGTCAGCACAATTAGAGTGTAAGTCCTAACCCTGAACATAAGGATGCTAATTTGTTTTTCCAACTTCTCCTGAGTATTTTTCATCCTCTGGACATAGGTTCGACTTGCGCATATATGCTTCCTCCTGCTACTGGATGGAGAGTGCCCATTGTTCGGCAACTATTTTAAATTAGGATCTTTCAGCTTTTCTTCAGATTAGCAAATCTCTCCATGTCAAAGGTAGCATTCTCTGGAAAGGGCTTATTTCTACCTTCGTTAGTGAGTCCATTAATCAATCAATCAATCAGGGTTTTTAAAGCATGCTACTCACCCGTGAGGGTCTCAAGGCGCTGGTAGTGGTGGGGGGGGGGGGGAGGGAGCAGCTCCTGTCAGTCGAAGAGCCAGGTCTTGAGGGTCTTCCTGAAGATGTGCATGGTGCTGGCGCGGGTAAGTATTTCCATGTGTGTTTTCCATATTGTTAGTACACAGTCTGGGCAGGAGTCTGTTTTGGTGTGGTATTGCTACATTTAGACTGTCCCGGTCCCATTACAGTCCCTTCCAATCACACTCAAGTAAAAAGAAAAGGGTCTGCAAGCCTTGAACTCACAATTCATGCTGAGGCAGGAGGTGGGAGAGTAAAGAGAAAGCATGAGAGGGTTCCCTTCCCTCATTATTTCTTCTAACTGATATAGTGGAGGGCTGAGGATATATTGGTCATTGGCACCCGATGATCCAATTGCGTTTGATGAATCTTTAATCTATTCTCACGAAAGTGTCATGGTGGCTAGATCAGAAGGTCTCTTTTGCTCTCAAAAGGTTTGGGCTTCAGGTCCTGGAGCTCCTGCCTATCTTCCCCATCACCACCCTATTTCAAGAGCCCTCTCGCTCTATATCGTGGGGTCACACAATCGCACTTATTTTACCTTCTGGACTCCTTCTGGAGGTCCTCGGATTGTGGAAACCTATTGATTCCTAGAGTGCGGAAAGTAAAATGGGGAGGCAAAGGCTTCACGCATACCACTACTAAACACTGGAATTCCTTCCCCACCACACTGAAAAGAGAAACCAATTTGCTTAATTTCAGGAAAGGATTGAAAACATGGCTTTTTTAATTGGTGAGTCCAACGTAATATTTTAAATCTATTAGTCTGAAGCAGCGCCTAGACACCCTTGGGTACATGTAGCGCTATATAAATACTTCATTTCATTTAATTTCATTTCCTGCCTTACCTGCCCAACCATTTTCCTTTTATTTCACCCGACTTCTCCTACCCCGCTGACACTTGTGCACATCGTTTTGACAATACTTGAGCCACAAATGTAAGCCCTGCAAAGCAACAAATAACACTAAAATGCTGTTGAACTTTTCCATACAATTTCGGCTCGATCTGTGCTTGTTTTTCAGCCAGGTTTCAGGTTCAGCTCGAGGCTGGTTTCCATCCGTGTTCCCCCCAGACCACCTTCTCTTTGCCTTTAGCGCCTGGGGTCCTCATGTGGAGACCAGTCCAGCCCTCCCCGGCTTCTCTTCGTTGAGTCTAGAGGTTAATGCAAAATGGCAGAAACCCAAGCAACTGGTCAAAGACAAGTGTCATTTCATCTGCTCAAGGCTCCCTAGAAAATGGCCAGTTGAAGCTGTGATCTTAAAACGTGTACCGCTGACTTAGCATATAGACACAATTCCTCTCAGTACAGGCCAACTGAAAAGTAGGTGTGCACAGATGCATCTGTTCTGCCTCTCCCTGCAACATCTCACGCCTATGCACGGCAATGTGTGCCACACCGGTGTGTGTGTCTGTATGGGGTAAGTCACTAATGAGACATATTTCTGTGATCAGTTAGATGCTCCTGTGTGGTGTTCAATAGTGTTTTACAGGAGCCCATATTTTATATTAAGTGCTGTGCATAGTCCATTTTGGGAAAGTACCATTTATTAAATTGTTCACCCATATAGTAATTTATAAAGGGTTTATTTCTTGACGCCTAATAATTATGGTGTGGAGGGCACCATGCAGTCTGCTTTGGGTTACACTGTTTATTATGATTGAACCTGTCTATGTAAAACTTTGCAAGGTTGAAAGGTTTAGAATCTTCCCACATTTGCATCATAATTGTGACCTTCTAGACAATAGTTGTCAAATATGTCTCAATTAACACTACCAACCTTGCTCTACATAAGATATATGTTTCATAAAACACCTTGTATTCGCTTCACAGAGTCGTTTTCGTTAGCACGTGTTGCTTACTTTAAGGGAAATTCAGGAGTAAGCAATCACTATGTCAGGAGTTTGCAACATCCTCCCAAACAAATCTTTGTGAATCGAGCACCTATGCGTCGATTTACCAAAGTTTTCAGCGTTTGCTTGCGCGACACAAAACAGCGCACAACACAGTGGGCGATTGACCATACTTTATAAAGGCCTGCGAGAGCAGTGCATCATTGCACTGCATGCTTTATATAGGCCTGTGACAGCAGTGCATCATTCCACTGCATGCTTTATAAAGGCCTGCGAGAGCAGTGCATCATTGCACTGCATGCTTTATCAAGGCCTGTGACAGCAGAGCATCATTGCACTGCATGCTTTATCAAGGCCTGTGACAGCAGTGCATCATTGCACTGCATGCTTTATTAAGGCCTGTAAGAGCAGTGCATCATTGTACTGCATGCTTTATAAAGGCCTGTGAGAGCAGTGCATCATTGCACTGTGGCATTCATGCTTTATAAAGGCCTGTGAGAGCAGCGCATCATTGCACTGCATGCTTTATCAAGGCCTGTGACAGCAGTGCATCATTGCACTGCATGCTTTAGAAAGGCCTGTGAGAGCAGTGCATCATTGCACTGCATGCTTTATCAAGGCCTGTGACAGCAGTGCTTCATTGCACTGCATGCTTTATAAAGGCCTGTGAGAGCAGTGCATCATTGCACTGCATGCTTTATAAAGGCCTTTGAGAGCAGTGCATCATTGCACTGCATGCTTTATAAAGGCCTGTGAGAGCAGTGCATCATTGCACTGTGGCATTCATGCTTTATAAAGGCCTGTGAGAGCAGTGCATCATTGTACTGCATGCTTTATCAAGGCCTGTGACAGCAGTGCATCATTGCACTGCATGCTTTATAAAGGCCTGTGAGAGCAGTGCATCATTGCACTGCATGCTTTATAAAGGCCTGTGAGAGCAGTGCATCATTGCACTGTGGCATTCATGCTTTATCAAGGCCTGTGAGAGCAGTGCATCATTGCACTGTGGCATTCATGCTTTATAATGGCCTGTGAGAGCAGTGCATCATTGCACTGCATGCTTTATCAAGGCCTGTGACAGCAGTGCATCATTGCACTGCATGCTTTATAAAGGCCTGTGAGAGCAGTGCATCATTGCACTGCATGCTTGATAAAGGCCTGTGAGAGCAGTGCATCATTGCACTGTGGCATTCATGCTTTATAAAGGCCTGTGAGAGCAGTGCATCATTGCACTGTGGCATTCATGCTTTATAAAGGCCTGCGAGAGCAGTGCATCATTGCACTGTGGCATTCATGCTTTATAAAGGCCTGTGACAGCAGTGCATCATTGCACTGGTGGCATTCATGCTTTACGAAGGCCTGTGAGAGCAGTGCATCATTGCTCTGGTGGCATTCATGCTTTACGAAGGCCTGTGAGAGCAGTGCATCATTGCACTGTGGCATTCATGCTTTATAAAGGCCTGTGAGAGCAGTGCATCATTGCACTGTGGCATTCATGCTTTATAAAGGCCTGTGAGAGCAGTGCATCATTGTACTGCATGCTTTATAAAGGCCTGTGAGAGCAGTGCATCATTGCACTGTGGCATTCATGCTTTATAAAGGCCTGTGAGAGCAGTGCATCATTGCACTGCATGCTTTATCAAGGCCTGTGACAGCAGTGCATCATTGCACTGCATGCTTTAGAAAGGCCTGTGAGAGCAGTGCATCATTGCACTGCATGCTTTATCAAGGCCTGTGACAGCAGTGCTTCATTGCACTGCATGCTTTATAAAGGCCTGTGAGAGCAGTGCATCATTGCACTGCATGCTTTATAAAGGCCTGTGAGAGCAGTGCATCATTGCACTGCATGCTTTATAAAGGCCTGTGAGAGCAGTGCATCATTGCACTGTGGCATTCATGCTTTATAAAGGCCTGTGAGAGCAGTGCATCATTGCACTGCATGCTTTATCAAGGCCTGTGACAGCAGTGCATCATTGCACTGCATGCTTTATAAAGGCCTGTGAGAGCAGTGAATCATTGCACTGCATGCTTTATAAAGGCCTGTGAGAGCAGTGCATCATTGCACTGTGGCATTCATGCTTTATAAAGGCCTGTGAGAGCAGTGCATCATTGCACTGTGGCATTCATGCTTTATAATGGCCTGTGAGAGCAGTGCATCATTGCACTGCATGCTTTATAAAGGCCTGTGAGAGCAGTGCATCATTGCACTGTGGCATAAATGCTTTATAAAGGCCTGTGACAGCAGTGCATCATTGCACTGGTGGCATTCATGCTTTACGAAGGCCTGTGAGAGCAGTGCATCATTGCTCTGGTGGCATTCATGCTTTACGAAGGCCTGTGAGAGCAGTGCATCATTGCACTGTGGCATTCATGCTTTATAAAGGCCTGTGAGAGCAGTGCATCATTGCACTGGTGGCATCCATGCTTTATAAAGGCCCGTGACAGCAGTGCATCATTGCACTGTGGCATTCATGCTTTATAAAGGCCTGTGAGAGCAGTGCATCATTGCGCTGGTGGAATTCATGCTTTACAGAGGCCTGTGAGAGCAGTGCATCATTGCACTGTGGCATTCATGCTTTATAAAGGCCTGTGAGAGCAGTGCATCATTGCACTGCATGCTTTATAAAGGCCCGTGAGAGCAGTGCATCATTGCACTGTGGCATTCATGCTTTATAAAGGTCTGTGAGAGCAGTGCATCATTGCACTGTGCCATTCATGCCTTATAAAAGCCTGCGAGAGCAGTGCATCATTGCACTGGTGGCATTCATGCTTTATAAAGGCCTGTGAGAGCAGCATATCATTGCACTGTGGCATTCATCCTTTATAAAGGCCTGCGAGAGCAGTGCATCATTGCACTGGTGGCATTCATGCTTTATAAAGGCCTGCGAGAGCAGTGCATCATTGCACTGTGGCAGTCATGCTTTATAAAGGCCTGCGAGAGCAGTGCATCATTGCACTGTGGCAGTCATGCTTTATAAAGGCCTGTGAGAGCAGCATATCATTGCACTGTGGCATTCATCCTTTATAAAGGCCTGCGAGAGTAGTGCATCATTGCACTGGTGGCATTCATGCTTTATAAAGGCCTGCGAGAGCAGTGCATGATTGCACTGTGGCAGTCATGCTTTATAAAGGCCTGTGACAGCAGTGCATCATTGCACTGTGGCATTCATGCTTTATAAAGGCCTGCGAGAGCAGTGAATCATTGCACTGTGGCATTCATGCTTTATAAAGGCCTGTGAGAGCAGTGCATCATTGCACTGTGGCATTCATGCTTTACGAAGGCCTGTGAGAGCAGCGCATCATTGCACTGTGGCATTCATGCTTTATAAAGGCCTGTGACAGCAGTGCATCATTGCACTGTGGCATTCATGCTTTACAGAGGCCTGTGACAGCAGTGCCCCATTGCACTGTGGCATTCATGCTTTACGAAGGCCTGTGAGAGCAGCGCATCATTGCACTGTGGCATTCATGCTTTATAAAGGCCTGTGAGAGCAGTGCATTATTGCACTGTGGCATTCATGCTTTATAAAGGCCTGTGAGAGCAGTGCATCATTGCACAGTGGCATTCATGCTTTATAAAGGCCTGTGAGAGCAGTGCATCATTGCACAGTGGCATTCATGGTTTATAAAGGCCTGTGAGAGCAGTGCATCATTGCACTGCATGCTTTACGAAGGCCTGTGAGAGCAGTGCACCATTGCACTGTGCCATTCATGCTTTATAAAGGCCTGTGAGAGCAGTGCATCATTGCACTGTGGCATTCATGCTTTATAAAGGTCTGTGAGAGCAGTGCATCATTGCACTGTGGCATTCATGCCTTATAAAAGCCTGCGAGAGCAGTGCATCATTGCACTGGTGGCATTCATGCTTTATAAAGGCCTGTGAGAGCAGCATATCATTGCACTGTGGCATTCATCCTTTATAAAGGCCTGCGAGAGCAGTGCATCATTGCACTGGTGGCATTCAAGCTTTATAAAGGCCTGCGAGAGCAGTGCATCATTGCACTGTGGCAGTCATGCTTTATAAAGGCCTGCGAGAGCAGTGCATCATTGCACTGTGGCAGTCATGCTTTATAAAGGCCTGTGAGAGCAGCATATCATTGCACTGTGGCATTCATCCTTTATAAAGGCCTGCGAGAGTAGTGCATCATTGCACTGGTGGCATTCATGCTTTATAAAGGCCTGCGAGAGCAGTGCATCATTGCACTGTGGCAGTCATGCTTTATAAAGGCCTGTGACAGCAGTGCATCATTGCACTGTGGCATTCATGCTTTATAAAGGCCTGCGAGAGCAGTGCATCATTGCACTGTGGCATTCATGCTTTATAAAGGCCTGTGAGAGCAGTGCATCATTGCACTGTGGCATTCATGCTTTACGAAGGCCTGTGAGAGCAGCGCATCATTGCACTGTGGCATTCATGCTTTATAAAGGCCTGTGACAGCAGTGCATCATTGCACTGTGGCATTCATGCTTTACAGAGGCCTGTGACAGCAGTGCCCCATTGCACTGTGGCATTCATGCTTTACGAAGGCCTGTGAGAGCAGCGCATCATTGCACTGTGGCATTCATGCTTTATAAAGGCCTGTGAGAGCAGTGCATTATTGCACTGTGGCATTCATGCTTTATAAAGGCCTGTGAGAGCAGTGCATCATTGCACAGTGGCATTCATGCTTTATAAAGGCCTGTGAGAGCAGTGCATCATTGCACAGTGGCATTCATGCTTTATAAAGGCCTGTGAGAGCAGTGCATCATTTCACTGCATGCTTTACGAAGGCCTGTGAGAGCAGTGCACCATTGCACTGTGGCATTCATGCTTTATAAAGGCCTGTGAGAGCAGCGCATCATTGCACTGTGGCATTCATGCTTTATAAAGGCCTGTGAGAGCAGTGCATTATTGCACTGTGGCATTCATGCTTTATAAAGGCCTGTGAGAGCAGTGCATCATTGCACAGTGGCATTCATGCTTTATAAAGGCCTGTGAGAGCAGTGCATCATTGCACAGTGGCATTCATGCTTTATAAAGGCCTGTGAGAGCAGTGCATCATTGCACTGCATGCTTTACGAAGGCCTGTGAGAGCAGTGCACCATTGCACTGTGGCATTCATGCTTTATAAAGGCCTGTGAGAGCAGCATATCATTGCACTGTGGCATTCATCCTTTATAAAGGCCTGCGAGAGCAGTGCATCATTGCACTGGTGGCATTCATGCTTTATAAAGGCCTGCGAGAGCAGTGCATCATTGCACTGTGGCAGTCATGCTTTATAAAGGCCTGTGAGAGCAGTGCATCATTGCACTGTGGCATTCATGCTTTATAAAGGCCTGCGAGAGCAGTGCATCATTGCACTGTGGCATTCATGCTTTATAAAGGCCTGTGAGAGCAGCGCATCATTGCACTGTGGCATTCATGCTTTATAAAGGCCTGTGACAGCAGTGCATCATTGCACTGTGGCATTCATGCTTTACAGAGGCCTGTGACAGCAGTGCCCCATTGCACTGTGGCATTCATGCTTTACGAAGGCCTGTGAGAGCAGCGCATCATTACACTGTGGCATTCATGCTTTATAAAGGCCTGTGAGAGCAGTGCATTATTGCACTGTGGCATTCATGCTTTATAAAGGCCTGTGAGAGCAGTGCATCATTGCACAGTGGCATTCATGCTTTATAAAGGCCTGTGAGAGCAGTGCATCATTGCACAGTGGCATTCATGCTTTATAAAGGCCTGTGAGAGCAGTGCATCATTGCACTGCATGCTTTACGAAGGCCTGTGAGAGCAGTGCACCATTGCACTGTGGCATTCATGCTTTATAAAGGCCCGTGAGAGCAGTGCATCATTGCACTGCATGCTTTACGAAGGCCTGTGAGAGCAGTGCACCATTGCACTGTGGCATTCATGCTTTACAAAGGCCTGCGAGAGCAGTGCATCATTGCACTGTGGCATTCATGCTTTACAGAGGCCTGCGAGAGCAGTGCATCATTGCACTGTGGCATTCATGCTTTATAAAGGCCTGTGACAGCAGTGCATCATTGCACTGGTGGCATTCATGCTTTATAGAGGCCTGCGAGAGCAGTGCATCATTGCACTGTTGGCATTCATGCTTTATAAAGGCCTCTGAGAGCAGTGCATCATTGCACTGCATGCTTTATAAAGGCCTATGAGAGCAGTGCATCATTGCACTGTGGCATTCATGCTTTATAAAGGCCTGTGAGAGCAGTGCATCATTGCACTGCATGCTTTATCAAGGCCTGTGAAAGCAGTGCATCATTGCACTGCATGCTTTATAAAGGCCTGTGAGAGCAGTGCATCAGTGCACTGCATGCTTTATAAAGGCCTGTGAGAGCAGTGCATCATTGCACTGTGGCATTCATGCTTTATAAAGGCCTGTGAGAGCAGTGCATCATTGCACTGTGGCATTCATGCTTTATAAAGGCCTGTGAGAGCAGTGCATCATTGCACTGCATGCTTTACAAAGGCCTGTGAGAGCAGTGCATCATTGCACTGTGGCATTCATGCTTTATAAAGGCCTGTGAGAGCAGTGCATCATTGCACTGCATGCTTTATCAAGGCCTGTGACAGCAGTGCATCATTGCACTGCATGCGTTTATAAAGGCCTGTGAGAGCAGTGCATCATTGCACTGCATGCTTTATAAACGCCTGTGAGAGCAGTGCATCATTGCACTGTGGCATTCATGCTTTATAAAGGCCTGTGAGAGCAGTTTATCATTGCACTGCATGCTTTATAAAGGCCTGTGAGAGCAGTGCATCATTGCACTGTGGCATTCATGCTTTATAAAGGCCTGCGAGAGCAGTGCATCATTGCACTGTGGCATTCATGCTTTATAAAGGCCTGCGAGAGCAGTGCATCATTGCACTGTGGCATTCATGCTTTATAAAGGCCTGTGAGAGCAGTGCATCATTGCACTGTGGCATTCATGCTTTATAAAGGCCTGCGAGAGCAGTGCATCATTGCACTGGTGGCATTCATGCTTTACGAAGGCCTGTGAGAGCAGTGCATCATTGCACTGTGGCATTCATGCTTTATAAAGGCCTGCAAGAGCAGTGCATCATTGCACTGTGGCATTCATGCTTTATAAAGGCCTGTGAGAGCAGTGCATCATTGCACTGTGGCAGTCATGATTTATAAAGGCCTGTGACAGCAGTGCATCTTGCACTGTGGCATTAATGCTTTATAAAGGCCTGTGACAGCAGTGCATCATTGCACTGTGCACTGGTGGCATTCATGCTTTATGAAGGCCTGTGAGAGCAGTGCATCACTGCACTCTGGCATTCATGCTTTATAAAGGCCTGTGAGAGCAGTGCATCATTGCACTGTGGCATTCATGCTTTATAAAGGCCTGTGAGAGCAGTGCATCACTGCACTGTGGCATTCATGCTTTATAAAGGCCTGTGAGAGCAGTGCATCATTGCACTGTGGCATTCATGCTTTATAAAGGCCTGTGACAGCAGTGCATCATTGCACTGTGGCATTCATGCTTTATAAAGGCCTGTGAGAGCAGTGCATCATTACACTGGTGGCATTCATGCTTTACAAAGGCCTGTGAGAGCAGTGCATCATTGCGCTGGTGGCATTCATGCTTTATAAAGGCCCGTGACAGCAGTGCATCATTGCACTGTGGCATTCATGCTTTATAAAGGCCTGTGAGAGCAGTGCATCATTGCACTGTGGCATTCATGCTTTATAAAGGCCTGTGAGAGCAGTGCATCACTGCACTGTGGCATTCATGCTTTATAAAGGCCTGTGACAGCAGTGCATCTTGCACTG
Organism: Triturus cristatus; assembly: GCF_964204655.1. NCBI lineage: Eukaryota > Metazoa > Chordata > Amphibia > Caudata > Salamandridae > Triturus > Triturus cristatus. Next base: position 83,806,339 of record NC_140594.1, read on the forward strand.
TGGCATTCATGCTTTATAAAGGCCTGTGACAGCAGTGCATCTTGCACTGTGGCATTCATGCTTTATAAAGGCCTGTGAGAGCAGTGCATCATTGCACTGCATGCTTTATAAAGGCCTGTGACAGCAGCGCATCATTGCACTGTGGCATTCATGCTTTACAAAGGTCTGTGAGAGCAGTGCATCATTGAACTGTGGCATTCATGCTTTATAAAGGCCTGTGAGAGCAGTGCATCATTGCACTGTGGCATTCATGCTTTATAAAGGCCTGTGAGAGCAGTGCATCATTGCACTGTGGCATTCATGCTTTACAAAGGCCGGTGAGAGCAGTGCATCATTGCACTGTGGCATTCATGCTTTATAAAGGCCTGTGAGAGCAGTGCATCATTGCACAGTGGCATTCATGCTTTATAAAGGCCTGTGAGAGCAGGGCATCATTGCACTGCATGCTTTATAAAGGCCTGTGAGAGCAGTGCATCATTGCTCTGTGGCATTCATGCTTTACAAAGGCCTGTGAGAGCAGTGCATCATTGCACTGTGGCATTCATGCTTTACAAAGGCCTGCGAGAGCAGTGCATCATTGCACAATGGCATTCATGCTTTACAAAGGCCTGTGAGAGCAGTGCATCAGTGCACTGCATGCTTTATAAAGGCCTGTGAGAGCAGTGCATCATTGCACTGTGGCATTCATGCTTTATAAAGGCCTGTGAGAGCAGTGCATCATTGCACTGTGGCATTCATGCTTTATAAAGGCCTGTGAGAGCAGTGCATCATTGCACTGCATGCTTTATAAAGGCCTGTGAGAGCAGTGCATCATTGCACTGTGGCATTCATGCTTTATAAAGGCCTGTGAGAGCAGTGCATCATTGCTCTGCATGCTTTATCAAGGCCTGTGACAGCAGTGCATCATTGCACTGCATGCGTTTATAAAGGCCTGTGAGAGCAGTGCATCATTGCACTGCATGCTTTATAAACGCCTGTGAGAGCAGTGCATCATTGCACTGTGGCATTCATGCTTTATAAAGGCCTGTGAGAGCAGTTTATCATTGCACTGCATGCTTTATAAAGGCCTGTGAGAGCAGTGCATCATTGCACTGTGGCATTCATGCTTTATAAAGGCCTGCGAGAGCAGTGCATCATTGCACTGTGGCATTCATGCTTTATAAAGGCCTGCGAGAGCAGTGCATCATTGCACTGTGGCATTCATGCTTTATAAAGGCCTGTGAGAGCAGTGCATCATTGCACTGTGGCATTCATGCTTTATAAAGGCCTGCGAGAGCAGTGCATCATTGCACTGGTGGCATTCATGCTTTACGAAGGCCTGTGAGAGCAGTACATCATTGCACTGTGGCATTCATGCTTTATAAAGGCCTGCAAGAGCAGTGCATCATTGCACTGTGGCATTCATGCTTTATAAAGGCCTGTGAGAGCAGTGCATGATTGCACTGTGGCAGTCATGATTTATAAAGGCCTGTGACAGCAGTGCATCTTGCACTGTGGCATTAATGCTTTATAAAGGCCTGTGACAGCAGTGCATCATTGCACTGTGCACTGGTGGCATTCATGCTTTATGAAGGCCTGTGAGAGCAGTGCATCACTGCACTCTGGCATTCATGCTTTATAAAGGCCTGTGAGAGCAGTGCATCATTGCACTGTGGCATTCATGCTTTATAAAGGCCTGTGAGAGCAGTGCATCACTGCACTGTGGCATTCATGCTTTATAAAGGCCTGTGAGAGCAGTGCATCATTGCACTGTGGCATTCATGCTTTATAAAGGCCTGTGACAGCAGTGCATCATTGCACTGTGGCATTCATGCTTTATAAAGGCCTGTGAGAGCAGTGCATCATTACACTGGTGGCATTCATGCTTTACAAAGGCCTGTGAGAGCAGTGCATCATTGCACTGTGGCATTCATGCTTTATAAAGGCCCGTGACAGCAGTGCATCATTGCACTGTGGCATTCATGCTTTATAAAGGCCTGTGAGAGCAGTGCATCATTGCACTGTGGCAGTCATGCTTTATAAAGGCCTGTGACAGCAGTGCATCTTGCACTGTGGCATTAATGCTTTATAAAGGCCTGTGACAGCAGTGCATCATTGCACTGTGCACTGGTGGCATTCATGCTTTATGAAGGCCTGTGAGAGCAGTGCATCACTGCACTGTGGCATTCATGCTTTATAAAGGCCTGTGAGAGCAGTGCATCATTGCACTGTGGCATTCATGCTTTATAAAGGCCTGTGAGAGCAGTGCATCACTGCACTGTGGCATTCATGCTTTATAAAGGCCTGTGACAGCAGCGCATCATTGCACTGTGGCATTCATGCTTTATAAAGGCCTGTGAGAGCAGTGCATCATTACACTGGTGGCATTCATGCTTTACAAAGGCCTGTGAGAGCAGTGCATCATTGCGCTGGTGGCATTCATGCTTTATAAAGGCCTGTGAGAGCAGTGCATCATTGCACTGCATGCTTTATAAAGGCCTGTGACAGCAGTGCATCTTGCACTGTGGCATTCATGCTTTATAAAGGCCTGTGACAGCAGTGCATCTTGCACTGTGGCATTCATGCTTTATAAAGGCCTGTGAGAGCAGTGCATCATTGCACTGCATGCTTTATAAAGGCCTGTGACAGCAGCGCATCATTGCACTGTGGCATTCATGCTTTACAAAGGTCTGTGAGAGCAGTGCATCATTGAACTGTGGCATTCATGCTTTATAAAGGCCTGTGAGAGCAGTGCATCATTGCACTGTGGCATTCATGCTTTATAAAGGCCTGTGAGAGCAGTGCATCATTGCACTGTGGCATTCATGCTTTACAAAGGCCGGTGAGAGCAGTGCATCATTGCACTGTGGCATTCATGCTTTATAAAGGCCTGTGAGAGCAGTGCATCATTGCACAGTGGCATTCATGCTTTATAAAGGCCTGTGAGAGCAGTGCATCATTGCACTGTGGCATTCATGCTTTATAAAGGCCTGCGAGAGCAGTGCATCATTGCACTGTGGCATTCATGCTTTATAAAGGCCTGTGAGAGCAGTGCATCATTGCACTGTGGCATTCATGCTTTATAAAGGCCTGCGAGAGCAGTGCATCATTGCACTGGTGGCATTCATGCTTTACGAAGGCCTGTGAGAGCAGTACATCATTGCACTGTGGCATTCATGCTTTATAAAGGCCTGCAAGAGCAGTGCATCATTGCACTGTGGCATTCATGCTTTATAAAGGCCTGTGAGAGCAGTGCATCATTGCACAGTGGCATTCATGCTTTATAAAGGCCTGCGAGAGCAGTGCATCATTGCACTGTGGCATTCATGCTTTATAAAGGCCTGCGAGAGCAGTGCATCATTGCACTGTGGCATTCATGCTTTATAAAGGCCTGTGAGAGCAGTGCATCATTGCACTGTGGCATTCATGCTTTATAAAGGCCTGCGAGAGCAGTGCATCATTGCACTGGTGGCATTCATGCTTTACGAAGGCCTGTGAGAGCAGTACATCATTGCACTGTGGCATTCATGCTTTATAAAGGCCTGCAAGAGCAGTGCATCATTGCACTGTGGCATTCATGCTTTATAAAGGCCTGTGAGAGCAGTGCATGATTGCACTGTGGCAGTCATGATTTATAAAGGCCTGTGACAGCAGTGCATCTTGCACTGTGGCATTAATGCTTTATAAAGGCCTGTGACAGCAGTGCATCATTGCACTGTGCACTGGTGGCATTCATGCTTTATGAAGGCCTGTGAGAGCAGTGCATCACTGCACTCTGGCATTCATGCTTTATAAAGGCCTGTGAGAGCAGTGCATCATTGCACTGTGGCATTCATGCTTTATAAAGGCCTGTGAGAGCAGTGCATCACTACACTGTGGCATTCATGCTGTATAAAGGCCTGTGACAGCAGTGCATCATTGCACTGTGGCATTCATGCTTTATAAAGGCCTGTGACAGCAGTGCATCATTGCACTGTGGCATTCATGCTTTATAAAGGCCTGTGAGAGCAGTGCATCATTACACTGGTGGCATTCATGCTTTACAAAGGCCTGTGAGAGCAGTGCATCATTGCGCTGGTGGCATTCATGCTTTATAAAGGCCCGTGACAGCAGTGCATCATTGCACTGTGGCATTCATGCTTTATAAAGGCCTGTGAGAGCAGTGCATCATTGCACTGTGGCATTCATGCTTTACGAAGGCCTGTGAGAGCAGTGCATCATTGCACTGTGGCAGTCATGCTTTATAAAGGCCTGTGACAGCAGTGCATCTTGCACTGTGGCATTAATGCTTTATAAAGGCCTGTGACAGCAGTGCATCATTGCACTGTGCACTGGTGGCATTCATGCTTTATGAAGGCCTGTGAGAGCAGTGCATCACTGCACTGTGGCATTCATGCTTTATAAAGGCCTGTGAGAGCAGTGCATCATTGCACTGTGGCATTCATGCTTTATAAAGGCCTGTGAGAGCAGTGCATCACTGCACTGTGGCATTCATGCTTTATAAAGGCCTGTGACAGCAGCGCATCATTGCACTGTGGCATTCATGCTTTATAAAGGCCTGTGAGAGCAGTGCATCATTACACTGGTGGCATTCATGCTTTACAAAGGCCTGTGAGAGCAGTGCATCATTGCGCTGGTGGCATTCATGCTTTATAAAGGCCTGTGAGAGCAGTGCATCATTGCACTGCATGCTTTATAAAGGCCTGTGACAGCAGTGCATCTTGCACTGTGGCATTCATGCTTTATAAAGGCCTGTGACAGCAGTGCATCTTGCACTGTGGCATTCATGCTTTATAAAGGCCTGTGAGAGCAGTGCATCATTGCACTGCATGCTTTATAAAGGCCTGTGACAGCAGCGCATCATTGCACTGTGGCATTCATGCTTTACAAAGGTCTGTGAGAGCAGTGCATCATTGAACTGTGGCATTCATGCTTTATAAAGGCCTGTGAGAGCAGTGCATCATTGCACTGTGGCATTCATGCTTTATAAAGGCCTGTGAGAGCAGTGCATCATTGCACTGTGGCATTCATGCTTTACAAAGGCCGGTGAGAGCAGTGCATCATTGCACTGTGGCATTCATGCTTTATAAAGGCCTGTGAGAGCAGTGCATCATTGCACAGTGGCATTCATGCTTTATAAAGGCCTGTGAGAGCAGTGCATCATTGCACTGCATGCTTTATAAAGGCCTGTGAGAGCAGTGCATCATTGCTCTGTGGCATTCATGCTTTACAAAGGCCTGTGAGGGCAGTGCATCATTGCACTGTGGCATTCATGCTTTACAAAGGCCTGCGAGAGCAGTTCATCATTGCACAATGGCATTCATGCTTTACAAAGGCCTGTGAGAGCAATGCATCATTGCACTGTGGCATTCATGCTTTACAAAGGCCTGTGAGAGCAGTGCATCATTGTACTGTGGCATTCATGCTTGATAAACGCCTCTGAGAGCAGTGCATCATAGCACTGTGGCATTCATGCTTTATAAAGGCCTGTGAGAGCAGTGCATCATTGCACTGTGGCATTCATGCTTTATAAAGGCCTGTGAGAGCAGTGCATCATTGCACTGTGGCATTCATGCTTTACAAAGGCCTGTGAGAGCAGTGCATCATTGCACTGTGGCATTCATGCTTTATAAAGGCCTGCGAGAGAAGTGCATCATTGCACTGTGGCATTCATGCTTTACAAAGGCCTGTGAGAGCAGTGCATCATTGCACTGTGGCATTCATGCTTTATAAAGGCCTGTGAGAGCAGCGCATCATTGCGCTGGTGGCATTCATGCTTTACAAAGGCCTGTGACAGCAGCGCATCATTGCGCTGGTGGCATTCATGCTTTACGAAGGCCTGTGAGAGCAGCGCATCATTGCGCTGGTGGCATTCATGCTTTATAAAGGCCTGTGAGAGCAGCACATCATTGCACTGTGGCATTCATGCTTTATAAAGGCCTGGGAGAGCAGTGCATCATTGCACTGCATGCTTTATAAAGGCCTGTGACAGCAGTGAATCATTGCACTGCATGCTTTATAAAGGCCTGTGAGGGCAGTGCATCATTGCACTGCATGCTTTATCAAGGCCTGTGACAGCAGTGCATCATTGCACTGCATGCTTTATAAAGGCCTGTGAGAGCAGTGCATCATTGCACTGCATGCTTTATAAAGGCCTGTGAGAGCAGTGCATCATTGCACTGCATGCTTTATAAAGGCCTGTGAGAGCAGTGCATCATTGCACTGTGGTATTCATGCTTTATAAAGGCCTGTGAGAGCAGTGCATCATTGCATTGCATGCTTTATCAAGGCCTGTGACAGCAGTGCATCATTGCACTGCATGCTTTATAAAGGCCTGTGAGAGCAGTGCATCATTGCACTGCATGCTTTATAAAGGCCTGTGAGAGCAGTGCATCATTGCACTGTGGCATTCATGCTTTATAAAGGCCTGTGAGAGCAGTGCATCATTGCACTGGTGGCATTCTTGCTTTATAAAGGCCCGTGAGAGCAGTGCATCATTGCACTGGTGGCATTCTTGCTTTACAAAGGCCTGTGAGAGCAGTGCATCATTGCACTGGTGGCATTCATGCTTTATAAAGGCCCGTGACAGCAGTGCATCATTGCACTGGTGGCATTCTTGCTTTACAAAGGCCTGTGAGAGCAGTGCATCATTGCACTGTGGCATTCATGCTTTACGAAGGCCTGTGAGAGCAGCGCATCATTGCACTGTGGCATTCATGCTTTATAAAGGTCTGGGAGAGCAGTGCATCATTGCACTGCATGCTTTATAAAGGCCTGTGACAGCAGTGAATCATTGCACTGTGGCATTCATGCTTTATAAAGGCCTGTGAGAAGAGCAGTGCATCATTGCACTGTGGCATTCATGCTTTATAAAGGCCTGGGAGAGCAGTGCTTCATTGCACTGCATGCTTTATAAAGGCCTGTGAGAGCAGTGCATCATTGCACTGTGGCATTCATGCTTTATAAAGGCCTGTGAGAGGAGTGCATCATTGCACTGTGGCATTCATGCTTTATAAAGGCCTGTGAGAGCAGTGCATCGTTGCACTGTGGCATTCATGCTTTATAAAGGCCTGTGAAAGCAGTGCATCATTGCACTGGTGGCATTCTTGCTTTACAAAGGCCTGTGAGAGCAGCACATCATTGCACTGTGGCATTCATGCTTTACAAAGGCCTGTGAGAGCAGTGCATCATTGCACTGTGGCATTCATGCTTTACGAAGGCCTGTGAGAGCAGCGCATCATTGCACTGTGGCATTCATGCTTTATAAAGGCCTGGGAGAGCAGTGCATCATTGCACTGCATGCTTTATAAAGGCCTGTGACAGCAGTGAATCATTGCACTGCATGCTTTATAAAGGCCTGTGAGAGCAGTGCATCATTGCACTGCATGCTTTATAAAGGCCTGCGAGAGCAGTGCATCATTGCACTGTGGCATTCATGCTTTATCAAGGCCTGTGAGAGCAGTGCATCATTGCACTGTGGCATTCATGCTTTACAGAGGCCTGTGAGAGCAGTGCATCATTGCACTGGTGGCATTCATGCTTTATAGAGGCCTGCGAGAGCAGTGCATCATTGCACTGTTGGCATTCATGCTTTATAAAGGCCTCTGAGAGCAGTGCATCATTGCACTGGTGGCATTCATGCTTTATAGAGGCCTGCGAGAGCAGTGCATCATTGCACTGTGGCATTCATGCTTTATAAAGGCCTGTGAGAGCAGTGCATCATTGCGCTGATGGCATTCATGCTTTATAAAGGCCCGTGACAGCAGTGCATCATTGCACTGGTGGCATTCATGCTTTACAAAGGCCTGTGACAGCAGTGCATCATTGCACTGTGGCATTCATGCTTTATAAAGGCCTGTGAGAGCAGTGCATCATTGCACTGTGGCATTCATGCTTTACAAAGGCCTGTGAGAGCAGTGCATCATTGCACTGTGGCATTCATGCTTTATAAAGGCCTGTGAGAGAAGTGCATCATTGCACTGTGGCATTCATGCTTTACAAAGGCCTGTGAGAGCAGTGCATCATTGCACTGTGGCATTCATGCTTTATAAAGGCCTGTGAGAGCAGCGCATCATTGCGCTGGTGGCATTCATGCTTTACAAAGGCCTGTGACAGCAGCGCATCATTGCGCTGGTGGCATTCATGCTTTACGAAGGCCTGTGAGAGCAGCGCATCATTGCGCTGGTGGCATTCATGCTTTATAAAGGCCTGTGAGAGCAGCACATCATTGCACTGTGGCATTCATGCTTTATAAAGGCCTGGGAGAGCAGTGCATCATTGCACTGCATGCTTTATAAAGGCCTGTGACAGCAGTGAATCATTGCACTGCATGCTTTATAAAGGCCTGTGAGAGCAGTGCATCATTGCACTGCATGCTTTATCAAGGCCTGTGACAGCAGTGCATCATTGCACTGCATGCTTTATAAAGGCCTGTGAGAGCAGTGCATCATTGCACTGCATGCTTTATAAAGGCCTGTGAGAGCAGTGCATCATTGCACTGCATGCTTTATAAAGGCCTGTGAGAGCAGTGCATCATTGCACTGTGGCATTCATGCTTTATAAAGGCCTGTGAGAGCAGTGCATCATTGCACTGCATGCTTTATCAAGGCCTGTGACAGCAGTGCATCATTGCACTGCATGCTTTATAAAGGCCTGTGAGAGCAGTGCATCATTGCACTGCATGCTTTATAAAGGCCTGTGAGAGCAGTGCATCATTGCACTGTGGCATTCATGCTTTATAAAGGCCTGTGAGAGCAGTGCATCATTGCACTGGTGGCATTCTTGCTTTATAAAGGCCCGTGAGAGCAGTGCATCATTGCACTGGTGGCATTCTTGCTTTACAAAGGCCTGTGAGAGCAGTGCATCATTGCACTGGTGGCATTCATGCTTTATAAAGGCCCGTGACAGCAGTGCATCATTGCACTGGTGGCATTCTTGCTTTACAAAGGCCTGTGAGAGCAGTGCATCATTGCACTGTGGCATTCATGCTTTACAAAGGCCTGTGAGAGCAGCGCATCATTGCACTGTGGCATTCATGCTTTATAAAGGCCTGGGAGAGCAGTGCATCATTGCACTGCATGCTTTATAAAGGCCTGTGACAGCAGTGAATCATTGCACTGGTGGCATTCTTGCTTTATAAAGGCCCGTGAGAGCAGTGCATCATTGCACTGGTGGCATTCTTGCTTTACAAAGGCCTGTGAGAGCAGTGCATCATTGCACTGGTGGCATTCATGCTTTATAAAGGCCCGTGACAGCAGTGCATCATTGCACTGGTGGCATTCTTGCTTTACAAAGGCCTGTGAGAGCAGTGCATCATTGCACTGTGGCATTCATGCTTTATAAAGGCCTGTGAGAAGAGCAGTGCATCATTGCACTGTGGCATTCATGCTTTATAAAGGCCTGGGAGAGCAGTGCATCATTGCACTGCATGCTTTATAAAGGCCTGTGACAGCAGTGAATCATTGCACTGCATGCTTTATAAAGGCCTGTGACAGCAGCGCATCATTGCACTGTGGCATTCATGCTTTATAAAGGCCTGTGAGAGCAGTGCATCATTACACTGGTGGCATTCATGCTTTACAAAGGCCTGTGAGAGCAGTGCATCATTGCGCTGGTGGCATTCATGCTTTATAAAGGCCTGTGACAGCAGTGCATCTTGCACTGTGGCATTCATGCTTTATAAAGGCCTGTGACAGCAGTGCATCTTGCACTGTGGCATTCATGCTTTATAAAGGCCTGTGAGAGCAGTGCATCATTGCACTGCATGCTTTATAAAGGCCTGTGACAGCAGCGCATCATTGCACTGTGGCATTCATGCTTTACAAAGGTCTGTGAGAGCAGTGCATCATTGAACTGTGGCATTCATGCTTTATAAAGGCCTGTGAGAGCAGTGCATCATTGCACTGTGGCATTCATGCTTTATAAAGGCCTGTGAGAGCAGTGCATCATTGCACTGTGGCATTCATGCTTTACAAAGGCCGGTGAGAGCAGTGCATCATTGCACTGTGGCATTCATGCTTTATAAAGGCCTGTGAGAGCAGTGCATCATTGCACAGTGGCATTCATGCTTTATAAAGGCCTGTGAGAGCAGTGCATCATTGCACTGCATGCTTTATAAAGGCCTGTGAGAGCAGTGCATCATTTCTCTGTGGCATTCATGCTTTACAAAGGCCTGTGAGAGCAGTGCATCATTGCACTGTGGCATTCATGCTTTACAAAGGCCTGCGAGAGCAGTGCATCATTGCACAGTGGCATTCATGCTTTACAAAGGCCTGTGAGAGCAGTGCATCATTGCACTGTGGCATTCATGCTTTACAAAGGCCTGTGAGAGCAGTGCATCATTGTACTGTGTCATTCATGCTTGATAAAGGCCTCTGAGAGCAGTGCATCATAGCACTGTGGCATTCATGCTTTATAAGGCCTGTGAGAGCAGTGCATCATTGCACTGTGGCATTCATGCTTTATAAAGGCCTGTGAGAGCAGTGCATCATTGCACTGTGGCATTCATGCTTTACAAAGGCCTGTGAGAGCAGTGCATCATTGCACTGTGGCATTCATGCTTTATAAAGGCCTGCGAGAGAAGTGCATCATTGCACTGTGGCATTCATGCTTTACAAAGGCCTGTGAGAGCAGTGCATCATTGCACTGTGGCATTCATGCTTTATAAAGGCCTGTGAGAGCAGCGCATCATTGCGCTGGTGGCATTCATGCTTTACAAAGGCCTGTGACAGCAGCGCATCATTGCACTGGTGGCATTCATGCTTTACGAAGGCCTGTGAGAGCAGCGCATCATTGCGCTGGTGGCATTCATGCTTTATAAAGGCCTGTGAGAGCAGCACATCATTGCACTGTGGCATTCATGCTTTATAAAGGCCTGGGAGAGCAGTGCATCATTGCACTGCATGCTTTATAAAGGCCTGTGACAGCAGTGAATCATTGCACTGCATGCTTTATAAAGGCCTGTGAGAGCAGTGCATCATTGCACTGCATGCTTTATCAAGGCCTGTGACAGCAGTGCATCATTGCACTGCATGCTTTATAAAGGCCTGTGAGAGCAGTGCATCATTGCACTGCATGCTTTATAAAGGCCTGTGAGAGCAGTGCATCATTGCACTGCATGCTTTATAAAGGCCTGAGAGAGCAGTGCATCATTGCACTGTGGCATTCATGCTTTATAAAGGCCTGTGAGAGCAGTGCATCATTGCACTGCATGCTTTATCAAGGCCTGTGACAGCAGTGCATCATTGCACTGCATGCTTTATAAAGGCCTGTGAGAGCAGTGCATCATTGCACTGCATGCTTTATAAAGGCCTGTGAGAGCAGTGCATCATTGCACTGTGGCATTCATGCTTTATAAAGGCCTGTGAGAGCAGTGCATCATTGCACTGGTGGCATTCTTGCTTTATAAAAGCCCGTGAGAGCAGTGCATCATTGCACTGGTGGCATTCTTGCTTTACAAAGGCCTGTGAGAGCAGTGCATCATTGCACTGGTGGCATTCATGCTTTATAAAGGCCCGTGACAGCAGTGCATCATTGCACTGGTGGCATTCTTGCTTTACAAAGGCCTGTGAGAGCAGTGCATCATTGCACTGTGGCATTCATGCTTTACGAAGGCCTGTGAGAGCAGCGCATCATTGCACTGTGGCATTCATGCTTTATAAAGGCCTGGGAGAGCAGTGCATCATTGCACTGCATGCTTTATAAAGGCCTGTGACAGCAGTGAATCATTGCACTGTGGCATTCATGCTTTATAAAGGCCTGTGAGAAGAGCAGTGCATCATTGCACTGTGGCATTCATGCTTTATAAAGGCCTGGGAGAGCAGTGCATCATTGCACTGCATGCTTTATAAAGGCCTGTGACAGCAGTGAATCATTGCACTGCATGCTTTATAAAGGCCTGTGAGAGCAGTGCATCATTGCACTGCATGCTTTATAAAGGCCTGCGAGAGCAGTGCATCATTGCACTGTGGCATTCATGCTTTACAGAGGCCTGTGAGAGCAGTGCATCATTGCACTGGTGGCATTCATGCTTTATAGAGGCCTGCGAGAGCAGTGCATCATTGCACTGTTGGCATTCATGCTTTATAAAGGCCTCTGAGAGCAGTGCATCATTGCACTGGTGGCATTCATGCTTTATAGAGGCCTGCGAGAGCAGTGCATCATTGCACTGTGGCATTCATGCTTTATAAAGGCCTGTGAGAGCAGTGCATCATTGCGCTGATGGCATTCATGCTTTATAAAGGCCCGTGACAGCAGTGCATCATTGCACTGGTGGCATTCATGCTTTACAAAGGCCTGTGACAGCAGTGCATCATTGCACTGTGGCATTCATGCTTTATAAAGGCCTGTGAGAGCAGTGCATCATTGCACTGTGGCATTCATGCTTTACAAAGGCCTGTGAGAGCAGTGCATCATTGCACTGTGGCATTCATGCTTTATAAAGGCCTGCGAGAGAAGTGCATCATTGCACTGTGGCATTCATGCTTTACAAAGGCCTGTAAGAGCAGTGCATCATTGCACTGTGGCATTCATGCTTTATAAAGGCCTGTGAGAGCAGCGCATCATTGCGCTGGTGGCATTCATGCTTTACAAAGGCCTGTGACAGCAGCGCATCATTGCGCTGGTGGCATTCATGCTTTACGAAGGCCTGTGAGAGCAGCGCATCATTGCGCTGGTGGCATTCATGCTTTATAAAGGCCTGTGAGAGCAGCACATCATTGCACTGTGGCATTCATGCTTTATAAAGGCCTGGGAGAGCAGTGCATAATTGCACTGCATGCTTTATAAAGGCCTGTGACAGCAGTGAATCATTGCACTGCATGCTTTATAAAGGCCTGTGAGAGCAGTGCATCATTGCACTGCATGCTTTATCAAGGCCTGTGACAGCAGTGCATCATTCCACTGCATGCTTTATAAAGGCCTGTGAGAGCAGTGCATCATTGCACTGCATGCTTTATAAAGGCCTGTGAGAGCAGTGCATCATTGGACTGCATGCTTTATAAAGGCCTGTGAGAGCAGTGCATCATTGCACTGTGGCATTCATGCTTTATTAAGGCCTGTGAGAGCAGTGCACCATTGCACTGCATGCTTTATCAAGGCCTGTGACAGCAGTGCATCATTGCACTGCATGCTTTATAAAGGCCTGTGAGAACAGTGCATCATTGCACTGCATGCTTTATAAAGGCCTGTGAGAGCAGTGCATCATTGCACTGTGGCATTCATGCTTTATAAAGGCCTGTGAGAGCAGTGCATCATTGCACTGGTGGCATTCTTGCTTTATAAAGGCCCGTGAGAGCAGTGCATCATTGCACTAGTGGCATTCTTGCTTTACAAACGCCTGTGAGAGCAGTGCATCATTGCACTGGTGGCATTCATGCTTTATAAAGGCCCGTGACAGCAGTGCATCATTGCACTGGTGGCATTCTTGCTTTACAAAGGCCTGTGAGAGCAGTGCATCATTGCACTGTGGCATTCATGCTTTACGAAGGCCTGTGAGAGCAGCGCATCATTGCACTGTGGCATTCATGCTTTATAAAGGCCTGGGAGAGCAGTGCATCATTGCACTGCATGCTTTATAAAGGCCTGTGACAGCAGTGAATCATTGCACCGTGGCATTCATGCTTTATAAAGGCCTGTGAGAAGAGCAGTGCATCATTGCACTGTGGCATTCATGCTTTATAAAGGCCTGGGAGAGCAGTGCATCATTGCACTGCATGCTTTATAAAGGCCTGTGACAGCAGTGAATCATTACACTGCATGCTTTATAAAGGCCTGTGAGAGCAGTGCATCATTGCACTGCATGCTTTATAAAGGCCTGCGAGAGCAGTGCATCATTGCACTGGTGGCATTCATGCTTTACAGAGGCCTGTGAGAGGAGTGCATCATTGCACTGGTGGCATTCATGCTTTATAGAGGCCTGCGAGAGCAGTGCATCATTGCACTGTTGGCATTCATGCTTTATAAAGGCCTCTGAGAGCAGTGCATCATTGCACTGGTGGCATTCATGCTTTATAGAGGCCTGCGAGAGCAGTGCATCATTGCACTGTGGCATTCATGCTTTATAAAGGCCTGCGAGAGCAGTGCATCATTGCACTGTGGCATTCATGCTTTATAAAGGCCTGTGAGAGCAGTGCATCATTGCGCTGATGGCATTCATGCTTTATAAAGGCCCGTGACAGCAGTGCATCATTGCACTGGTGGCATTCATGCTTTACAGAGGCCTGTGAGAGCAGTGCATCATTGCACTGTGGCATTCATGCTTTATAAAGGCCTGTGAGAGCAGTGCATCATTGCACTGCATGCTTCATAAAGGCCTGTGAGAGCAGTGCATCATTGCACTGTGGCAGTCATGCTTTATAAAGGCCTGCGAGAGCAGTGCATCATTGCACTGTGGCATTCATGCTTTACAAAGGCCTGTGAGAGCAGTGCATCATTGCGCTGATGGCATTCATGCTTTATAAAGGCCTGTGACAGCAGTGCATCATTGCACTGGTGGCATTCATGCTTTACAGAGGCCTGTGAGAGCAGTGCATCATTGCACTGTGGCATTCATGCTTTATAAAGGCCTGTGAGAGCAGTGCATCATTGCACTGCATGCTTTATAAAGGCCTGTAAGAGCAGTGCATCATTGCACTGTGGCATTCATGCTTTATAAAGGCCTGTGAGAGCAGTGCATCATTGCACTGGTGGCATTCATGCTTTATAGAGGCCTGCGAGAGCAGTGCATCATTGCACTGTGGCATTCATGCTTTATAAAGACCTGTGAGAGCAGTGCATCATTGCACTGTGGCATTCATGCTTTATAAAGGCCTGTGAGAGCAGTGCATCATTGCACTGGTGGCATTCATGCTTTATAAAGGCCTGTGAGAGCAGTGCATCATTGCACTGCATGCTTTATCAAGGCCTGTGACAGCAGTGCATCATTGCACTGCATGCTTTATAAAGGCCTGTGAGAGCAGTGCATCATTGCACTGCATGCTTTATAAAGGCCTGCGAGAGCAGTGCATCATTGCACTGTGGCATTCATGCTTTATAAAGGCCTGTGAGAGCAGTGCATCATTGCACTGTGGCATTCATGCTTTACAAAGGCAGGTGAGAGCAGTGCATCATTGCACTGTGCACTGGTGGCATTCATGCTTTACAAAGGACTGCGACAGCAGTGCATCATTACACTGCATGCTTGATAGAGGCCTGTGAGAGCAGTGCATCATTGCACTGCATGCTTGATAAAGGCCTGTGAGAGCAGTGCATCATTGCACTGTGGCATTCATGCTTTATAAAGGCCTGTGAGAGCAGTGCATCATTGCACTGCATGCTTGATAAAGGCCTGTGAGAGCAGTGCATCATTGCACTGGTGGCATTCATGCTTTATAAAGGCCTGCGAGAGTAGTGCATCACTGCACTGTGGCATTCACGCTTTACAAAGGCCTGTGAGAGCAGTGTATCATTGCACTGTGGCATTCATGCTTTACAAAGGCCTGCGAGAGCAGTGCATCATTGCACTGCATGCTTTATAAAGGCATGTGAGAGCAGTGCATCATTGCACTGTGGCATTCATGCTTTACATAGGCCTGTGAGAGCAGTGCATCATTGCACTGTGGCATTCATGCTTTACAAAGGCATGTGAGAGCAGTGCATCACTGCACTGTGGCATTCATGCTTTATAAAGGCCTGTGAGAGCAACGCATCATTGCACTGTGGCATTCATGCTTTATAAAGGCCTGTGAGAGCAGTGCATCATTGCACTGTGGCATTCATGCTTTACAAAGGCCTGTGAGAGACGTGCATCATTGCACTGCATGCTTTATAAAGGCCTGTGAGAGCAGTGCATCATTGCACTGTGGCATTCATGGTTTATAAAGGCCTGTGAGAGCAGTGCATCATTGCACTGCATGCTTTATAAAGGCCTGTGAGAGCAGTGCATCAATGCACTGTGGCATTCATGCTTTATAAAGGCCTGTGAGAGCAGCACATCATTGCACTAAGGCATTCATGCTTTATAAAGGCCTGTGACGGCAGTGCATCGTTGCACTGTGGCATTCATGCTTTACAAAGGCCTGTGAGAGCAGTGCATCATTGCACTGTGGCATTCATGCTTTATAAAGGCCTGTGAGAGCAGTGCATCATTGCACTCTGGCATTCATGCTTTATAAAGGCCTGTGAGAGCAGTGCATCATTGCACTGCATGCTTGATAAAGGCCTGTGAGAGCAGTGCATCATTGCACTGCGGCATTCATGCTTTATAAAGGCCTGTGAGAGCAGCACATCATTGCACTGTGGCATTCATGCCTTACAAAGGCCTGTGAGAGCAGTGCATCATTGGACTGCATGCTTTATAAAGGCCTGTGAGAGCAGTGCATAATTGCACTCATGCTTTATAAAGGCCTGTGAGAGCAGTGCATCATTGCACTGGTGGCCTTCATGCTTTATAAAGGCCCATGAGAGCAGCACATCATTGCACTGTGGCATTCATGCTTTACAAAGGCCTGTGAGAGCAGTGTATCATTGCACTGCATGCTTTATAAAGGCCTGTGAGAGCAGTGCATCATTGCACTGAGGTATTCATGCTTTACGAAGGCCTGTGAGAGCAGTGCATCATTGCACGGTGGAATTCATGCTTTACAAAGGCCGGTGAGAGCAGTGCATCATTGCACTGTGGCATTCATGCTTTACGAAGGCCTGTGAGAGCAGTGCATCATTGCACTGTGGCATTCATGCTTTACAAAGGCCTGTGAGAGCAGTGCATCATTGCACTGTGGCATTCATGCTTTACAAAGGCCTGTGAGAGCAGTGCATCATTGCGCTGGTGGCATTCATGCTTTATAAAGGCCTGCGAGAGCAGTGCATCACTGCACTGCATGCTTGATAAAGGCCTGTGAGATCAGTGCATCATTGCACTGTGGCATTCATGCTTTATAAAGGCCTGTGAGAGCAGTGCATCATTGCACTGCATGCTTGATAAAGGCCTGTGAGAGCAGTGCATCATTGCACTGTGGCATTCATGCTTTATAAAGGCCTGTGAGAGCAGTGTATCATTGCACTGCATGCTGTATAAAGGCCTGTGAGAGCAGTGCATCATTGCACTGGTGGCATTCATGCTTTATAAAGGCCTGCAAGAGCAGTGCATCATTGCACTGTGGCATTCATGCTTTATAAAGGCCTGTGAGAGCAGTGTATCATTGCACTGCATGCTGTATAAAGGCCTGTGAGAGCAGCGCATCATTGCACTGGTGGCATTCATGCTTTACAGAGGCCTGCGAGAGCAGTGCATCATTGCACTGTGGCATTCATGCTTTATAAAGGCCTGTGAGAGCAGCATATCATTGCACTGTGGCATTCATCCTTTATAAAGGCCTGCGAGAGCAGCGCATCATTGCACTGGTGGCATTCATGCTTTACAAAGGCCTGTGAGAGCAGTGCATCATTGCACTGTGGCATTCATGCTTTATAAAGGCCCGTGAGAGCAGTGCATCATTGCACTGGTGGCATTCATGCTTTACAAAGGCCTGTGAGAGCAGTGCATCATTGCACTGTGGCATTCATGCTTTATAAAGGCCTGTAAGTGCAGTGCATCATTGCACTGTGGCATTCATGCTTTACAAAGGCCTGTGAGAGCAGTGCATCATTGCACTGGGGCATTCATGCTTTATAAAGGCCTGTGAGAGCAGTGCATCATTGCACTGGTGGCATTCATGCTTTACGAAGGCCTGTGAGAGCAGCGCATCATTGCACTGCATGCTTTATCAAGGCCTGTGACAGCAGTGCATCATTGCACTGCATGCTTTATCAAGGCCTGTGAGAGCAGTGCATCATTGCACTGTGGCATTCATGCTTTATAAAGGCCTGTGACAGCAGCGCATCATTGCACTGTGGCATTCATGCTTTACAAAGGCCTGTGAGAGCAGTGCATCATTGCACTGTGGCATTCATGCTTTATAAAGGCCTGTGACAGCAGCGCATCATTGCACTGTGGCATTCATGCTTTACAAAGGCCTGTGAGAGCAGTGCATCATTGCACTGTGGCATTCATGCTTTATAAAGGCCCGTGACAGCAGTGTATCATTGCACTGCTGGCAGTCATGCTTTATAAAGGCCTGTGAGAGCAGTGCTTCATTGCACTGTGGCATTCATGCTTTACAAAGGCCTGCGAGAGCAGTGCATCATTGCACTGTGGCATTCATGCTTTACGAAGGCCTGCGAGAGCAGTGCATCATTGCACTGTGTCATTCATGCTTTATAAAGGCCTGTGAGAGCAGTGCATCGTTGCACTGCATGCTTTATAAAGGCCTGTGAGAGCAGTGCATCATTGCGCTGGTGGCATTCATGCTTTACAAAGGCCTGTGAGAGCAGTGCATCGTTGCACTGTGGCATTCATGCTTTATGAAGGCCTGTGAGAGCAGTGCATCATTGCACTGGTGACATTCATGCTTTATAAAGGCCTGTGAGAGCAGTGGATCATTGCACTGTGGCATTCATGCTTTACAAAGGCCTGTGAGAGCAGCGCATCATTGCACTGTGGCATTCATGCTTTATAAAGGCCCGTGACAGCAGTGCATCATTGCATTGGTGGCATTCTTGCTTTACAAAGGCCTGTGAGAGCAGTGCATCATTGCACTGTGGCATTCATGCTTTACGAAGGCCTGCGAGAGCAGTGCATCATTGCACTGTGTCATTCATGCTTTATAAAGGCCTGTGAGAGCAGTGCATCGTTGCACTGCATGCTTTATAAAGGCCTGTGAGAGCAGTGCATCATTGCGCTGGTGGCATTCATGCTTTACAAAGGCCTGTGAGAGCAGTGCATCGTTGCACTGTGGCATTCATGCTTTATAAAGGCCTGTGAGAGCAGTGCATCATTGCACTGGTGACATTCATGCTTTATAAAGGCCTGTGAGAGCAATGCATCATTGCACTGGTGGCATTCATGCCTTACAAATGCCTGTGAGAGCAGTGCATCATTGCACTGTGGCATTCATGCTTTATAAAGGCCTGTGAGAGCAGCGCATCATTGCACTGTGGCATTCATGCTTTATAAAGGCCTGTGAGAGCAGTGCATCATTGCACTGGTGACATTCATGCTTTATAAAGGCCTGTGAGAGCAGTGCAACATTGCACTGGTGGCACATTCATGCCTTACAAAGGCCTGTGAGAGCAGTGCATCATTGTACTGTGGCATTCATGCTTTATAAAGGCCTGTGAGAGCAGTGCATCACTGCACTGTGGCATTCATACTTTATAAAGGCCTGTGAGAGCAGTGCATCATTGCACTGGTGGCATTCATGCTTTACAGAGGCCTGTGAGAGCAGTGCATCATTGCACTGTGGCATTCATGCTTTACAAAGGCCGGTGAGAGCAGTGCATCATTGCACTGTTGCATTCATGCTTTACAAAGGCCTGTGAGAGCAGCGCATCATTGCACTGTGGCATTCATGCTTTATAAAGGCCGGTGAGAGCAGCGCATCATTGCACTGTGGCATTCATGCTTTTTAAAGGCCTGTGAGAGCAGTGCATCATTGCGCTGGTGGCATTCATGCTTTATAAAGGCCTGTGAGAGCAACGCATCATTGCACTGTGGCATTCATGCTTTATAAAGGCCTGTGAGAGCAGTGCATCATTGCACTGTGGCATTCATGCTTTGTAAAGGCCTGTGAGAGCAGCGCATCATTGCGCTGGTGGCATTCATGCTTTACAAAGGCCTGTGACAGCAGCGCATCATTGCACTGGTGGCGTTCATGCTTTATAAAGGCCTGTGAGAGCAGCACATCATTGCACTGTGGCATTCATGCTTTATAAAGGCCTGGGAGAGCAGTGCATCATTGCACTGCATGCTTTATAAAGGCCTGGGACAGCAGTGAATCATTGTACTGCATGCTTTATAAAGGCCTGTGAGAGCAGTGCATCATTGCACTGCATGCTTTATCAAGGCCTGTGACAGCAGTGCATCATTGCACTGCATGCTTTATAAAGGCCTGTGAGAGCAGTGCATCATTGCACTGCATGCTTTATAAAGGCCTGTGAGAGCAGTGCATCATTGCACTGCATGCTTTATAAAGGCCTGTGAGAGCAGTGCATCATTGCACTGTGGCATTCATGCTTTATCAAGGCCTGTGAGAGCAGTGCATCATTGCACTGCATGCTTTATCAAGGCCTGTGACAGCAGTGCATCATTGCACTGCATGCTTTATAAAGGCCTGTGAGAGCAGTGTATCATTGCACTGCATGCTTTATAAAGGCCCGTGAGAGCAGTACATCATTGCACTGTGGCATTCATGCTTTATAAAGGCCTGTGAGAGCAACGCATCATTGCACTGGTGGCATTCTTGCTTTACAAAGGCCTGTGAGAGCAGCGCATCATTGCACTGTGGCATTCATGCTTTACAAAGGCCTGTGAGAGCAGTGCATCATTGCACTGTGGCATTCATGCTTTACGAAGGCCTGTGAGAGCAGCGCATCATTGCACTGTGGCATTCATGCTTTATAAAGGCCTGGGAGAGCAGTGCATCATTGCACTGCATGCTTTATAAAGGCCTGTGACAGCAGTGAATCATTGCACTGTGGCATTCATGCTTTATAAAGGCCTGTGAGAGCAGTGCATCATTGCACTGTGGCATTCATGCTTTATAAAGGCCTGGGAGAGCAGTGCATCATTGCGCTGGTGGCATTCATGCTTTATAAAGGCCTGTGACAGCAGTGCATCATTGCTCTGGTGGCATTCATGCTTTACAAAGGCCTGTGAGAGCAGTACATCATTGCACTGTGGCATTCATGCTTTATAAAGCCCTGCGAGAGTAGTGCATCGTTGCACTGTGTCATTCATGCTTTATAAAGGCCTGTGAGAGCAGCGCATCATTGCACTGTGGCATTCATGCTTTATAAAGGCCTGTGAGAGCAGTGCATCGTTGCACTGTGGCATTCATGCTTTATAAAGGCCTGTGAGAGCAGTGCATCATTGCACTGGTGACATTCATGCTTTATAAAGGCCTGTGAGAGCAGTGCATCATTGCACTGTGGCATTCATGCTTTACAAAGGCCTGTGAGAGCAGCGCATCATTGCACTGTGGCATTCATGCTTTATAAAGGCGTTTGAGAGCAGCACATCATTGCACTGTGGCATTCATGCTTTATAAAGGCCTGTGAGAGCAGCGCATCATTGCACTGTGGCATTCATGCTTTATAAAGGCCCGTGACAGCAGTGCATCATTGCACTGGTGGCATTCTTGCTTTACAAAGGCCTGTGAGAGCAGTGCATCATTGCACTGTGGCATTCATGCTTTACGAAGGCCTGCGAGAGCAGTGCATCATTGCACTGTGTCATTCATGCTTTATAAAGGCCTGTGAGAGCAGTGCATCGTTGCACTGCATGCTTTATAAAGGCCTGTGAGAGCAGTGCATCATTGCACTCTGGCATTCATGCTTTATAAAGGCCTGTGAGAGCAGCACATCATTGCACTGTGGCATTCATGCTTTATAAAGGCCTGTGACAGCAGTGCATCATTGCACTGGTGGCATTCTTGCTTTACAAAGGCCTGTGAGAGCAGTGCATCATTGCACTGTGGCATTCATGCTTTACGAAGGCCTGCGAGAGCAGTGCATCATTGCACTGTGTCATTCATGCTTTATAAAGGCCTGTGAGAGCAGTGCATCGTTGCACTGCATGCTTTATAAAGGCCTGTGAGAGCAGTACATCATTGCGCTGGTGGCATTCATGCTTTACAAAGGCCTGTGAGAGCAGTGCATCGTTGCACTGTGGCATTCATGCTTTATAAAGGCCTGTGAGAGCAGTGCATCATTGCACTGGTGACATTCATGCTTTATAAAGGCCTGTGAGAGCAGTGCATCATTGCACTGGTGGCATTCATGTCTTACAAAGGCCTGTGAGAGCAGTGCATCATTGCACTGTGGCATTCATGCTTTATAAAGGCCTGTGAGAGCAGCGCATCATTGCACTGTGGCATTCATGCTTTACAGAGGCCTGTGAGAGCAGCGCATCATTGCACTGTGGCATTCATGCTTTATAAAGGCCCGTGACAGCAGTGCATCATTGCACTGTGGCATTCATGCTTTACAAAGGCCTGCGAGAGCAGTGCATCATTGCTCTGGTGGCATTCATGCTTTACAAAGGCCTGTGAGAGCAGTGCATCGTTGCACTGTGGCATTCATGCCTTACAAAGGCCTGTGAGAGCAGTGCATCATTGCACTGTGGCATTCATGCTTTATAAAGGCCTGTGAGAGCAGCGCATCATTGCACTGTGGCATTCATGCTTTATAAAGGCCTGTGAGAGGAGTGCATCATTGCACTGTGGCATTCATGCTTTATAAAGGCCTGTGAGAGCAGTGCATCATTGCACTGGTGGCATTCATGCCTTACAAAGGCCTTTGAGAGCAGTGCATCATTGCACTGTGGCATTCATGCTTTATAAAGGCCTGTGAGAGCAGTGCATCATTGCACTGGTGGCATTCATGCCTTACAAAGGCCTGTGAGAGCAGTGCATCATTGCACTGTGGCATTCATGCTTTATAAAGGCCTGTGAGAGCAGCGCATCATTGCACTGTGGCATTCACACTTTATAAAGGCCTGTGAGACCAGTGCATCATTGCAATGGTGACATTCATGCTTTATAAAGGCCTGTGAGAGCAGTGCAACATTGCACTGGTGGCATTCATGCCTTACAAAGGCCTGTGAGAGCAGTGCATCATTGCACTGTGGCATTCATGCTTTATAAAGGCCTGTGAGAGCAGTGCATCACTGCACTGTGGCATTCATGCTTTATAAAGGCCTGTGAGAGCAGTGCATCATTGCACTGGTGGCATTCATGCTTTACAGAGGCCTTTGAGAGCAGTGCATCATTGCACTGTGGCATTCATGCTTTATAAAGGCCTGTGAGAGCAACGCATCATTGCACGGTGGCATTCATGCTTTATAAAGGCCTGTAAGAGCAGTGCATCATTGCGCTGGTGGCATTCATGCTTTATAAAGGCCTGTGAGAGCAACACATCATTGCACTGTGGCATTCATGCTTTATAAAGGCCTGTGAGAGCAGTGCATCATTGCACTGTGGCATTCATGCTTTGTAAAGGCCTGTGAGAGCAGCGCATCATTGCGCTGGTGGCATTCATGCTTTACAAAGGCCTGTGACAGCAGCGCATCATTGCACTGGTGGCATTCATGCTTTATAAAGGCCTGTGAGAGCAGCACATCATTGCACTGTGGCATTCATGCTTTATAAAGGCCTGGGAGAGCAGTGCATCATTGCACTGCATGCTTTATAAAGGCCTGTGACAGCAGTGAATCATTGCACTGCATGCTTTATAAAGGCCTGTGAGAGCAGTGCATCATTGCACTGCATGCTTTATCAAGGCCTGTGACAGCAGTGCATCATTTCACTGCATGCTTTATAAAGGCCTGTGAGAGCAGTGCATCATTGCACTGCATGCTTTATAAAGGCCTGTGAGAGCAGTGCATCATTGCACTGCATGCTTTATAAAGGCCTGTGAGAGCAGTGCATCATTGCACTGTGGCATTCATGCTTTATAAAGGCCTGTGAGAGCAGTGCATCATTGCACTGCATGCTTTATCAAGGCCTGTGACAGCAGTGCATCATTGCACTGCATGCTTTATAAAGGCCTGTGAGAGCAGTGCATCATTGCACTGGTGGCATTCTTGCTTTATAAAGGCCCGTGACAGCAGTGCATCATTGCACTGGTGGCATTCTTGCTTTACAAAGGCCTGTGAGAGCAGCACATCATTGCACTGTGGCATTCATGCTTTATAAAGGCCTGGGAGAGCAGTGCATCATTGCACTGCATGCTTTATAAAGGCCTGTGACAGCAGTGAATCATTGCACTGTGGCATTCATGCTTTATAAAGGCCTGTGAGAGCAGTGCATCATTGCACTGTGGCATTCATGCTTTATAAAGGCCTGGGAGAGCAGTGCATCATTGCACTGCATGCTTTATAAAGGCCTGTGACAGCAGTGAATCATTGCACTGCATGCTTTATAAAGGCCTGTGAGAGCAGTGCATCATTGCACTGCATGCTTTATAAAGGCCTGCGAGAGCAGTGCATCATTGCACTGGTGGCATTCATGCTTTACAGAGGCCTGTGAGAGCAGTGCATCATTGCACTGGTGGCATTCATGCTTTATAGAGGCCTGCGAGAGCAGTGCATCATTGCACTGTTGGCATTCATGCTTTATAAAGGCCTCTGAGAGCAGTGCATCATTGCACTGGTGGCATTCATGCTTTATAGAGGCCTGCGAGAGCAGTGCATCATTGCACTGTGGCATTCATGCTTTATAAAGGCCTGTGAGAGCAGTGCATCATTGCACTGTAGCATTCATGCTTTATAAAGGCCTGTGAGAGCAGTGCATCATTGCGCTGATGGCATTCATGCTTTATAAAGGCCCGTGACAGCAGTGCATCATTGCACTGGTGGCATTCATGCTTTACAGAGGCCTGTGACAGCAGCGCATCATTGCACTGTGGCGTTCATGCTTTATAAAGGCCTGTGAGAGCAGCACATCATTGCACTGTGGCGTTCATGCTTTATAAAGGCCTGGGAGAGCAGTGCATCATTGCACTGCATGCTTTATAAAGGCCTGTGACAGCAGTGAATCATTGTACTGCATGCTTTATAAAGGCCTGTGAGAGCAGTGCATCATTGCACTGCATGCTTTATCAAGGCCTGTGACAGCAGTGCATCATTGCACTGCATGCTTTATAAAGGCCTGTGAGAGCAGTGCATCATTGCACTGCATGCTTTATAAAGGCCTGTGAGATCAGTGCATCATTGCACTGTGGCATTCATGCTTTATAAAGGCCTGTGAGAGCAGTGCATCATTGCACTGCATGCTTTATCAAGGCCTGTGACAGCAGTGCATCATTGCACTGCATGCTTTATAAAGGCCTGTGAGAGCAGTGCATCATTGCACTGCATGCTTTATAAAGGCCTGTGAGAGCAGTGCATCATTGCACTGTGGCATTCATGCTTTATAAAGGCCTGTGAGAGCAGTGCATCATTGCACTGGTGGCATTCTTGCTTTATAAAGGCCCGTGACAGCAGTGCATCATTGCACTGGTGGCATTCTTGCTTTACAAAGGCCTGTGAGAGCAGTGCATCATTGCACTGGTGGCATTCATGCTTTATAAAGGCCCGTGACAGCAGTGCATCATTGCACTGGTGGCATTCTTGCTTTACAAAGGCCTGTGAGAGCAGCACATCATTGCACTGTGGCATTCATGCTTTACAAAGGCCTGTGAGAGCAGTGCATCATTGCACTGTGGCATTCATGCTTTACGAAGGCCTGTGAGAGCAGCGCATCATTGCACTGTGGCATTCATGCTTTATAAAGGCCTGGGAGAGCAGTGCATCATTGCACTGCATGCTTTATAAAGGCCTGTGACAGCAGTGAATCATTGCACTGTGGCATTCATGCTTTATAAAGGCCTGTGAGAGCAGTGCATCATTGCACTGTGGCATTCATGCTTTATAAAGGCCTGGGAGAGCAGTGCATCATTGCGCTGGTGGCATTCATGCTTTATAAAGGCCTGTGATGGCAGTGCATCATTGCACTGTGGCATTCATGCTTTATAAAGCCCTGCGAGAGCAGTGCATCGTTGCACTGTGGCATTCATGCTTTATAAAGGCCCGTGACAGCAGTGCATCATTGCACTGGTGGCATTCATGCTTTACGAAGGCCTGTGAGAGCAGTGCATCATTGCTCTGGTGGCATTCATGCTTTATAAAGGCCTGTGAGAGCAGTGCATCATTGCACTGGTGACATTCATGCTTTATAAAGGCCTGTGAGAGCAGTGCATCATTGCACTGTGGCATTCATGCTTTACAAAGGCCTGTAAGAGCAGCGCATCATTGCACTGTGGCATTCATGCTTTATAAAGGCGTGTGAGAGCAGCGCATCATTGCGCTGGTGGCATTCATGCCTTACAAAGGCCTGTGAGAGCAGTGCATCATTGCGCTGGTGTCATTCAGGCTTTATAAAGGCCCGTGACAGCAGTGCGTCATTGCACTGGTGGCATTCTTGCTTTACAAAGGCCTGTGAGAGCAGTGCATCATTGCACTGTGGCATTCATGCTTTACGAAGGCCTGCGAGAGCAGTGCATCATTGCACTGTGTCATTCATGCTTTATAAAGGCCTGTGAGAGCAGTGCATCGTTGCACTGCATGCTTTATAAAGGCCTGTGAGAGCAGTACATCATTGCGCTGGTGGCATTCATGCTTTACAAAGGCCTGTGAGAGCAGTGCATCGTTGCACTGTGGCATTCATGCTTTATAAAGGCCTGTGAGAGCAGTGCATCATTGCACTGGTGACATTCATGCTTTATAAAGGCCTGTGAGAGCAGTGCATCATTGCACTGGTGGCATTCATGCCTTACAAAGGCCTGTGAGAGCAGTGCATCATTGCACTGTGGCATTCATGCTTTATAAAGGCCTGTGAGAGCAGCGCATCATTGCACTGTGGCATTCATGCTTTACAGAGGCCTGTGAGAGGAGTGCATCATTGCACTGTGGCATTCATGCTTTATAAAGGCCCGTGACAGCAGTGCATCATTGCACTGGTGGCATTCATGCCTTACAAAGGCCTGTGAGAGCAGTGCATCATTGCACTGTGGCATTCATGCTTTATAAAGGCCTGTGAGAGCAGCGCATCATTGCACTGTGGCATTCATGCTTTATAAAGGCCTGTGAGAGCAGTGCATCATTGCAATGGTGACATTCATGCTTTATAAAGGCCTGTGAGAGCAGTGCAACATTGCACTGGTGGCATTCATGCCTTACAAAGGCCTGTGAGAGCAGTGCATCATTGCACTGTGGCATTCATGCTTTATAAAGGCCTGTGAGAGCAGTGCATCACTGCACTGTGGCATTCATGCTTTATAAAGGCCTGTGAGAGCAGTGCATCATTGCACTGGTGGCATTCATGCTTTACAGAGGCCTGTGAGAGCAGTGCATCATTGCACTGTGGCATTCATGCTTTATAAAGGCCTGTGAGAGCAACGCATCATTGCACTGTGGCATTCATGCTTTATAAAGGCCTGTGAGAGCAGTGCATCATTGCGCTGGTGGCATTCATGCTTTATAAAGGCCTGTGAGAGCAACGCATCATTGCACTGTGGCATTCATGCTTTATAAAGGCCTGTGAGAGCAGTGCATCATTGCACTGTGGCATTCATGCTTTGTAAAGGTCTGTGAGAGCAGCGCATCATTGCGCTGGTGGCATTCATGCTTTACAAAGGCCTGTGACAGCAGCGCATCATTGCACTGGTGGCATTCATGCTTTATAAAGGCCTGTGAGAGCAGCACATCATTGCACTGTGGCATTCATGCTTTATAAAGGCCTGGGAGAGCAGTGCATCATTGCACTGCATGCTTTATAAAGGCCTGTGACAGCAGTGAATCATTGCACTGCATGCTTTATAAAGGCCTGTGAGAGCAGTGCATCTTGCACTGCATGCTTTATCAAGGCCTGTGACAGCAGTGCATCATTTCACTGCATGCTTTATAAAGGCCTGTGAGAGCAGTGCATCATTGCACTGCATGCTTTATAAAGGCCTGTGAGAGCAGTGCATCATTGCACTGCATGCTTTATAATGGCCTGTGAGAGCAGTGCATCATTGCACTGTGGCATTCATGCTTTATAAAGGCCTGTGAGAGCAGTGCATCATTGCACTGCATGCTTTATCAAGGCCTGTGACAGCAGTGCATCATTGCACTGCATGCTTTATAAAGGCCTGTGAGAGCAGTGCATCATTGCACTGTGGCATTCATGCTTTATAAAGGCCTGTGAGAGCAGTGCATCATTGCACTGGTGGCATTCTTGCTTTATAAAGGCCCGTGACAGCAGTGCATCATTGCACTGGTGGCATTCTTGCTTTACAAAGGCCTGTGAGAGCAGTGCATCACTGCACTGGTGGCATTCATGCTTTATAAAGGCCCGTGACAGCAGTGCATCATTGCACTGGTGGCATTCTTGCTTTACAAAGGCCTGTGAGAGCAGCACATCATTGCACTGTGGCATTCATGCTTTATAAAGGCCTGGGAGAGCAGTGCATCATTGCACTGCATGCTTTATAAAGGCCTGTGACAGCAGTGAATCATTGCACTGTGGCATTCATGCTTTATAAAGGCCTGTGAGAGCAGTGCATCATTGCACTGTGGCATTCATGCTTTATAAAGGCCTGGGAGAGCAGTGCATCATTGCACTGCATGCTTTATAAAGGCCTGTGACAGCAGTGAATCATTGCACTGCATGCTTTATAAAGGCCTGTGAGAGCAGTGCATCATTGCACTGGTGGCATTCATGCTTTACAGAGGCCTGTGAGAGCAGTGCATCATTGCACTGGTGGCATTCATGCTTTATAGAGGCCTGCGAGAGCAGTGCATCATTGCACTGTTGGCATTCATGCTTTATAAAGGCCTCTGAGAGCAGTGCATCATTGCACTGGTGGCATTCATGCTTTATAGAGGCCTGCGAGAGCAGTGCATCATTGCACTGTGGCATTCATGCTTTATAAAGACCTGTGAGAGCAGTGCATCATTGCACTGTAGCATTCATGCTTTATAAAGGCCTGTGAGAGCAGTGCATCATTGCGCTGATGGCATTCATGCTTTATAAAGGCCCGTGACAGCAGTGCATCATTGCACTGGTGGCATTCATGCTTTACAGAGGCCTGTGAGAGCAGTGCATCATTGCACTGTGGCATTCATGCTTTATAAAGGCCTGTGAGAGCAGTGCATCATTGCACTGCATGCTTCATAAAGGCCTGTGAGAGCAGTGCATCATTGCACTGTGGCAGTCATGCTTTATAAAGGCCTGCGAGAGCAGTGCATCATTGCACTGTGGCATTCATGCTTTACAAAGGCCTGTGAGAGCAGTGCATCATTGCGCTGATGGCATTCATGCTTTATAAAGGCCCGTGACAGCAGTGCATCATTGCACTGGTGGCATTCATGCTTTACAGAGGCCTGTGAGAGCAGTGCATCATTGCACTGTGGCATTCATGCTTTATAAAGGCCTGTGAGAGCAGTGCATCATTGCACTGCATGCTTTATAAAGGCCTGTAAGAGCAGTGCATCATTGCACTGTGGCATTCATGCTTTATAAAGGGCTGTGAGAGCAGTGCATCATTGCACAGTGGCATTCATGCTTTATAAAGGCCTGTGAGAGCAGTGCATCATTGCACTGTGCTATTCATGCTTTATAAAGGCCTGTGACAGCAGTGCATCATTGCACTGGTGGCATTCATGCTTTACGAAGGCCTGTGAGAGCAGTGCATCATTGCTCTGGTGGCATTCATGCTTTACGAAGGCCTGTGAGAGCAGTGCATCATTGCACTGTGGCATTCATGCTTTATAAAGGCCCTTGAGAGCAGTGCATCATTGCACTCCATGCTTTATAAAGGCCTGTGAGAGCAGTGAATCATTGCGCTGGTGGCATTCATGCTTTATAAAGGCCAGTGAGAGCAGCGCATCATTGCACTGTGGCA
Organism: Triturus cristatus; assembly: GCF_964204655.1. NCBI lineage: Eukaryota > Metazoa > Chordata > Amphibia > Caudata > Salamandridae > Triturus > Triturus cristatus. Next base: position 83,835,817 of record NC_140594.1, read on the forward strand.
TTCATGCTTTATAAAGGCCTGTGAGAGCAGTGCATCATTGCACTGCATACTTCATAAAGGCCTGTGAGAGCAGTGCATCATTGCACTGTGGCAGTCATGCTTTATAAAGGCCTGTGAGAGCAGTGCATCATTGCACTGTGGCATTCATGTTTTACAAAGGCCTGTGAGAGCAGTGCATCATTGCACTGTGGCATTCATGCTTTACAGAGGCCTGCGAGAGCAGTGCATCATTGCACTGTGGCATTCATGCTTTATAAAGGCCTGTGAGAGCAGTGCATCATTGCACTGCATGCTTTATAAAGGCCTGTAAGAGCAGTGCATCATTGCACTGTGGCATTCATGCTTTATAAAGGCCTGTGAGAGCAGTGCATCATTGCACTGGTGGCATTCATGCTTTATAAAGGCCTGTGACAGCAGTGCATCATTGCACTGTGGCATTCATGCTTTATAAAGGCCTGTGAGAGCAGTGCATCATTGCACTGTGGCATTCATGCTTTATAAAGGCCTGTGAGAGCAGCACATCATTGCACTGTGGCGTTCATGCTTTATAAAGGCCTGTGAGAGCAGTGCATCATTGCACTGCATGCTTTATCAAGGCCTGTGACAGCAGTGCATCATTGCACTGCATGCTTTATAAAGGCCTGTGAGAGCAGTGCATCATTGCACTGCATGCTTTATAAAGGCCTGCGAGAGCAGTGCATCATTGCACTGTGGCATTCATGCTTTATAAAGGCCTGTGAGAGCAGTGCATCATTGCACTGTGGCATTCATGCTTTACAAAGGCAGGTGAGAGCAGTGCATCATTGCACTGTGCACTGGTGGCATTCATGCTTTACAAAGGACTGCGACAGCAGTGCATCATTACACTGCATGCTTGATAAAGGCCTGTGAGAGCAGTGCATCATTGCACTGCATGCTTGATAAAGGCCTGTGAGAGCAGTGCATCATTGCACTGTGGCATTCATGCTTTATAAAGGCCTGTGAGAGCAGTGCATCATTGCACTGCATGCTTGATAAAGGCCTGTGAGAGCAGTGCATCATTGCACTGGTGGCATTCATGCTTTATAAAGGCCTGCGAGAGTAGTGCATCACTGCACTGTGGCATTCACGCTTTACAAAGGCCTGTGAGAGCAGTGTATCATTGCACTGTGGCATTCATGCTTTACAAAGGCCTGTGAGAGCAGTGTATCATTGCACTGGTGGCATTCATGCTTTATAAAGGCCCGTGACAGCAGTGCATCATTGCACAGGTGGCATTCTTGATTTACAAAGGCCTGTGAGAGCAGTGCATCATTGCACTGATGGCATTCTTGCTTTACAAAGGCTTGTGAGAGCAGTGCATCATTGCACTGGTGGCATTCTTGCTTTACAAAGGCCTGTGAGAGCAGCTCATCATTGCACTGTGGCAGTCATGCTTTACAAAGGCCTGTGAGAGCAGTGCATCATTGCACTGTGGCATTCATGCTTTACATAGGCCTGTGAGAGCAGTGCATCATTGCACTGTGGCATTCATGCTTTACAAAGGCATGTGAGAGCAGTGCATCATTGCACTGGTGGCATTCATGCTTTATAGAGGCCTGCGAGAGCAGTGCATCACTGCACTGTGGCATTCATGCTTTATAAAGGCCTGTGAGAGCAACGCATCATTGCACTGTGGCATTCATGCTTTATAAAGGCCTGTGAGAGCAGTGCATCATTGCACTGTGGCATTCATGCTTTACAAAGGCCTGTGAGAGCAGTGCATCATTGCACTGCATGCTTTATAAAGGCCTGTGAGAGCAGTGCATCATTGCACTGTGGCATTCATGGTTTATAAAGGCCTGTGAGAGCAGTGCATCATTGCACTGCATGCTTTATAAAGGCCTGTGAGAGCAGTGCATCAATGCACTGTGGCATTCATGCTTTATAAAGGCCTGTGAGAGCAGCACATCATTGCACTAAGGCATTCATGCTTTATAAAGGCCTGTGACGGCAGTGCATCGTTGCACTGTGGCATTCATGCTTTACAAAGGCCTGTGAGAGCAGTGCATCATTGCACTGTGGCATTCATGCTTTATAAAGGCCTGTGAGAGCAGTGCATCAATGCACTGGTGGCATTCATGCTTTATAGAGGCCTGCGAGAGCAGTGCATCATTGCACTGCTGGCATTCATGCTTTATAAAGGCCTCTGAGAGCAGTGCATCATTGCACTGGTGGCATTCATGCTTTATAGAGGCCTGCGAGAGCAGTGCATCATTGCACTGTGGCATTCATGCTTTATAAAGGCCTGTGAGAGCAGTGCATCATTGCGCTGATGGCATTCATGCTTTATAAAGGCCCGTGACAGCAGTGCATCATTGCACTGGTGGCATTCATGCTTTACAGAGGCCTGTGAGAGCAGTGCATCATTGCACTGTGGCATTCATGCTTTATAAAGGCCTGTGAGAGCAGTGCATCATTGCACTGCATGCTTCATAAAGGCCTGTGAGAGCAGTGCATCATTGCACTGTGGCAGTCATGCTTTATAAAGGCCTGCGAGAGCAGTGCATCATTGCACTGTGGCATTCATGCTTTACAAAGGCCTGTGAGAGCAGTGCATCATTGCGCTGATGGCATTCATGCTTTATAAAGGCCTGTGAGAGCAGTGCATCATTGCACTGTGGCATTCATGCTTTATAAAGGCCTGTGAGAGCAGTGCATCATTGCACTGCATGCTTTATAAAGGCCTGTAAGAGCAGTGCATCATTGCACTGTGGCATTCATGCTTTATAAAGGCCTGTGAGAGCAGTGCATCATTGCACTGGTGGCATTCATGCTTTATAAAGGCCTTCGAGAGCAGTGCATCATTGCACTGTGGCATTCATGCTTTATAAAGGCCTGTGAGAGCAGTGCATCATTGCACTGTGGCATTCATGCTTTATAAAGGCCTGCAAGAGCAGTGCATCATTGCACTGTGGCATTCATGCTTTATAAAGGCCTGTGAGAGCAGTGCATCATTGCACTGTATGCTTTATAAAGGCCTGTAAGAGCAGTGCATCATTGCACTGTGGCATTCATGCTTTATAAAGGCCTGTGAGAGCAGTGCATCATTGCACTGGTGGCATTCATGCTTTATAAAGGCCTGTGACAGCAGTGCATCATTGCACTGTGGCATTCATGCTTTATAAAGGCCTGTGAGAGCAGTGCATCATTGCACTGTGGCATTCATGCTTTATAAAGGCCTGTGAGAGCAGCACATCATTGCACTGTGGCATTCATGCTTTATAAAGGCCTGTGAGAGCAGTGCATCATTGCACTGCATGCTTTATCAAGGCCTGTGACAGCAGTGCATCATTGCACTGCATGCTTTATAAAGGCCTGTGAGAGCAGTGCATCATTGCACTGCATGCTTTATAAAGGCCTGCGAGAGCAGTGCATCATTGCACTGTGGCATTCATGCTTTATAAAGGCCTGTGAGAGCAGTGCATCATTGCACTGTGGCATTCATGCTTTACAAAGGCAGGTGAGAGCAGTGCATCATTGCACTGTGCACTGGTGGCATTCATGCTTTACAAAGGACTGCGACAGCAGTGCATCATTACACTGCATGCTTGATAAAGGCCTGTGAGAGCAGTGCATCATTGCACTGCATGCTTGATAAAGGCCTGTGAGAGCAGTGCATCATTGCACTGTGGCATTCATGCTTTATAAAGGCCTGTGAGAGCAGTGCATCATTGCACTGCATGCTTGATAAAGGCCTGTGAGAGCAGTGCATCATTGCACTGGTGGCATTCATGCTTTATAAAGGCCTGCGAGAGTAGTGCATCACTGCACTGTGGCATTCACGCTTTACAAAGGCCTGTGAGAGCAGTGTATCATTGCACTGTGGCATTCATGCTTTACAAAGGCCTGTGAGAGCAGTGTATCATTGCACTGGTGGCATTCATGCTTTATAAAGGCCCGTGACAGCAGTGCATCATTGCACAGGTGGCATTCTTGATTTACAAAGGCCTGTGAGAGCAGTGCATCATTGCACTGATGGCATTCTTGCTTTACAAAGGCTTGTGAGAGCAGTGCATCATTGCACTGGTGGCATTCTTGCTTTACAAAGGCCTGTGAGAGCAGCTCATCATTGCACTGTGGCAGTCATGCTTTACAAAGGCCTGTGAGAGCAGTGCATCATTGCACTGTGGCATTCATGCTTTACATAGGCCTGTGAGAGCAGTGCATCATTGCACTGTGGCATTCATGCTTTACAAAGGCATGTGAGAGCAGTGCATCATTGCACTGGTGGCATTCATGCTTTATAGAGGCCTGCGAGAGCAGTGCATCACTGCACTGTGGCATTCATGCTTTATAAAGGCCTGTGAGAGCAACGCATCATTGCACTGTGGCATTCATGCTTTATAAAGGCCTGTGAGAGCAGTGCATCATTGCACTGTGGCATTCATGCTTTACAAAGGCCTGTGAGAGCAGTGCATCATTGCACTGCATGCTTTATAAAGGCCTGTGAGAGCAGTGCATCATTGCACTGTGGCATTCATGGTTTATAAAGGCCTGTGAGAGCAGTGCATCATTGCACTGCATGCTTTATAAAGGCCTGTGAGAGCAGTGCATCATTGCACTGTGGCATTCATGCTTTATAAAGGCCTGTGAGAGCAGTGCATCATTGCACTAAGGCATTCATGCTTTATAAAGGCCTGTGACGGCAGTGCATCGTTGCACTGTGGCATTCATGCTTTACAAAGGCCTGTGAGAGCAGTGCATCATTGCACTGTGGCATTCATGCTTTATAAAGGCCTGTGAGAGCAGTGCATCAATGCACTGGTGGCATTCATGCTTTATAGAGGCCTGCGAGAGCAGTGCATCATTGCACTGCTGGCATTCATGCTTTATAAAGGCCTCTGAGAGCAGTGCATCATTGCACTGGTGGCATTCATGCTTTATAGAGGCCTGCGAGAGCAGTGCATCATTGCACTGTGGCATTCATGCTTTATAAAGGCCTGTGAGAGCAGTGCATCATTGCGCTGATGGCATTCATGCTTTATAAAGGCCCGTGACAGCAGTGCATCATTGCACTGGTGGCATTCATGCTTTACAGAGGCCTGTGAGAGCAGTGCATCATTGCACTGTGGCATTCATGCTTTATAAAGGCCTGTGAGAGCAGTGCATCATTGCACTGCATGCTTCATAAAGGCCTGTGAGAGCAGTGCATCATTGCACTGTGGCAGTCATGCTTTATAAAGGCCTGCGAGAGCAGTGCATCATTGCACTGTGGCATTCATGCTTTACAAAGGCCTGTGAGAGCAGTGCATCATTGCACTGTGGCATTCATGGTTTATAAAGGCCTGTGAGGGCAGTGCATCATTGCACTGCATGCTTTATAAAGGCCTGTGAGAGCAGTGCATCAATGCACTGTGGCATTCATGCTTTATAAAGGCCTGTGAGAGCAGCACATCATTGCACTAAGGCATTCATGCTTTATAAAGGCCTGTGACGGCAGTGCATCGTTGCACTGTGGCATTCATGCTTTACAAAGGCCTGTGAGAGCAGTGCATCATTGCACTGTGGCATTCATGCTTTATAAAGGCCTGTGAGAGCAGTGCATCAATGCACTGGTGGCATTCATGCTTTATAGAGGCCTGCGAGAGCAGTGCATCATTGCACTGCTGGCATTCATGCTTTATAAAGGCCTCTGAGAGCAGTGCATCATTGCACTGGTGGCATTCATGCTTTATAGAGGCCTGCGAGAGCAGTGCATCATTGCACTGTGGCATTCATGCTTTATAAAGGCCTGTGAGAGCAGTGCATCATTGCACTGGTGGCATTCTTGCTTTACAAAGGCCTGTGAGAGCAGCACATCATTGCACTGTGGCATTCATGCTTTACAAAGGCCTGTGAGAGCAGTGCATCATTGCACTGTGGCATTCATGCTTTACGAAGGCCTGTGAGAGCAGCGCATCATTGCACTGTGGCATTCATGCTTTATAAAGGCCTGGGAGAGCAGTGCATCATTGCACTGCATGCTTTATAAAGGCCTGTGACAGCAGTGAATCATTGCACTGTGGCATTCATGCTTTATAAAGGCCTGGGAGAGCAGTGCATCATTGCTCTGGTGGCATGCATGCTTTATAAAAGCCCGTGACAGCAGTGCATCATTGCACTGGTGGCATTCTTGCTTTACAAAGGCCTGTGAGAGCAGTGCATCATTGCACTGTGGCATTCATGCTTTACGAAGGCCTGCGAGAGCAGTGCATCATTGCACTGTGTCATTCATGCTTTATAAAGGCCTGTGAGAGCAGTGCATCGTTTCACTGCATGCTTTATAAAGGCCTGTGAGAGCAGTGCATCATTGCGCTGGTGGCATTCATGCTTTACAAAGGCCTGTGAGAGCAGTGCATCATTGCACTGGTGACATTCATGCTTTATAAAGGCCTGTGAGAGCAGTGCATCATTGCACTGGTGGCATTCATGCCTTACAAAGGCCTGTGAGAGCAGTGCATCATTGCACTGTGGCATTCATGCTTTATAAAGGCCTGTGAGAGCAGTGCATCATTGCACTGGTGACATTCATGCTTTATAAAGGCCTGTGAGAGCAGTGCATCATTGCACTGTGGCATTCATGCTTTACAAAGGCCTGTGAGAGCAGCGCATCATTGCACTGTGGCATTCATGCTTTATAAAGGCCCGTGACAGCAGTGCATCATTGCACTGGTGGCATTCTTGCTTTACAAAGGCCTGTGAGAGCAGTGCATCATTGCACTGTGTCATTCATGCTTTATAAAGGCCTGTGAGAGCAGTGCATCGTTTCACTGCATGCTTTATAAAGGCCTGTGAGAGCAGTGCATCATTGCGCTGGTGGCATTCATGCTTTACAAAGGCCTGTGAGAGCAGTGCATCATTGCACTGGTGACATTCATGCTTTAAAAGGCCTGTGAGAGCAGTGCATCATTGCACTGGTGGCATTCATGCCTTACAAAGGCCTGTGAGAGCAGCGCATCATTGCACTCTGGCATTCATGCTTTATAAAGGCCTGTGAGAGCAGTGCATCATTGCACTGGTGACATTCATGCTTTATAAAGGTCTGTGAGAGCAGTGCATCATTGCACTGCATGCTTTATAAAGGCCTGTGAGAGCAGTGCATCATTGCGCTGGTGGCATTCATGCTTTACAAAGGCCTGTGAGAGCAGTGTATCATTGCACTGGTGGCATTCATGCTTTACGAAGGCCTGCGAGAGCAGTGCATCATTGCACTGTGTCATTCATGCTTTATAAAGGCCTGTGAGAGCAGTGCATCGTTGCACTGCATGCTTTATAAAGGCCTGTGAGAGCAGTGCATCATTGCGCTGGTGGCATTCATGCTTTACAAAGGCCTGTGAGAGCAGTGCATCGTTGCACTGTGGCATTCATGCTTTATAAAGGCCTGTGAGAGCAGTGCATCATTGCACTGGTGACATTCATGTTTTATAAAGGCCTGTGAGAGCAGTGCATCATTGAACTGTGGAAGTCATGCTTTACAAAGGCCTGTGAGAGTAGTGCATCATTGCACTGTGGCATTCATGCTTTATAAAGGCCTGTGAGAGCAGCACATCATTGCACTGTGGCATTCATGCTTTATAAAGGCCCGTGACAGCAGTGCATCATTGCACTGGTGGCATTCTTGCTTTACAAAGGCCTGTGAGAGCAGTGCATCATTGCACTGTGGCATTCATGCCTTACAAAGGCCTGTGAGAGCAGCTCATCATTGCACTGTGGCAGTCATGCTTTACAAAGGCCTGTGAGAGCAGTGCATCATTGCACTGTGGCATTCATGCTTTACATAGGCCTGTGAGAGCAGTGCATCATTGCACTGTGGCATTCATGCTTTACAAAGGCATGTGAGAGCAGTGCATCATTGCACTGGTGGCATTCATGCTTTATAGAGGCCTGCGAGAGCAGTGCATCACTGCACTGTGGCATTCATGCTTTATAAAGGCCTGTGAGAGCAACGCATCATTGCACTGTGGCATTCATGCTTTATAAAGGCCTGTGAGAGCAGTGCATCATTGCACTGTGGCATTCATGCTTTACAAAGGCCTGTGAGAGCAGTGCATCATTGCACTGCATGCTTTATAAAGGCCTGTGAGAGCAGTGCATCATTGCACTGTGGCATTCATGGTTTATAAAGGCCTGTGAGAGCAGTGCATCATTGCACTGCATGCTTTATAAAGGCCTGTGAGAGCAGTGCATCATTGCACTGTGGCATTCATGCTTTATAAAGGCCTGTGAGAGCAGTGCATCATTGCACTAAGGCATTCATGCTTTATAAAGGCCTGTGACGGCAGTGCATCGTTGCACTGTGGCATTCATGCTTTACAAAGGCCTGTGAGAGCAGTGCATCATTGCACTGTGGCATTCATGCTTTATAAAGGCCTGTGAGAGCAGTGCATCAATGCACTGGTGGCATTCATGCTTTATAGAGGCCTGCGAGAGCAGTGCATCATTGCACTGCTGGCATTCATGCTTTATAAAGGCCTCTGAGAGCAGTGCATCATTGCACTGGTGGCATTCATGCTTTATAGAGGCCTGCGAGAGCAGTGCATCATTGCACTGTGGCATTCATGCTTTATAAAGGCCTGTGAGAGCAGTGCATCATTGCGCTGATGGCATTCATGCTTTATAAAGGCCCGTGACAGCAGTGCATCATTGCACTGGTGGCATTCATGCTTTACAGAGGCCTGTGAGAGCAGTGCATCATTGCACTGTGGCATTCATGCTTTATAAAGGCCTGTGAGAGCAGTGCATCATTGCACTGCATGCTTCATAAAGGCCTGTGAGAGCAGTGCATCATTGCACTGTGGCAGTCATGCTTTATAAAGGCCTGCGAGAGCAGTGCATCATTGCACTGTGGCATTCATGCTTTACAAAGGCCTGTGAGAGCAGTGCATCATTGCACTGTGGCATTCATGGTTTATAAAGGCCTGTGAGGGCAGTGCATCATTGCACTGCATGCTTTATAAAGGCCTGTGAGAGCAGTGCATCAATGCACTGTGGCATTCATGCTTTATAAAGGCCTGTGAGAGCAGCACATCATTGCACTAAGGCATTCATGCTTTATAAAGGCCTGTGACGGCAGTGCATCGTTGCACTGTGGCATTCATGCTTTACAAAGGCCTGTGAGAGCAGTGCATCATTGCACTGTGGCATTCATGCTTTATAAAGGCCTGTGAGAGCAGTGCATCAATGCACTGGTGGCATTCATGCTTTATAGAGGCCTGCGAGAGCAGTGCATCATTGCACTGCTGGCATTCATGCTTTATAAAGGCCTCTGAGAGCAGTGCATCATTGCACTGGTGGCATTCATGCTTTATAGAGGCCTGCGAGAGCAGTGCATCATTGCACTGTGGCATTCATGCTTTATAAAGGCCTGTGAGAGCAGTGCATCATTGCACTGGTGGCATTCTTGCTTTACAAAGGCCTGTGAGAGCAGCACATCATTGCACTGTGGCATTCATGCTTTACAAAGGCCTGTGAGAGCAGTGCATCATTGCACTGTGGCATTCATGCTTTACGAAGGCCTGTGAGAGCAGCGCATCATTGCACTGTGGCATTCATGCTTTATAAAGGCCTGGGAGAGCAGTGCATCATTGCACTGCATGCTTTATAAAGGCCTGTGACAGCAGTGAATCATTGCACTGTGGCATTCATGCTTTATAAAGGCCTGTGAGAGCAGTGCATCATTGCACTGTGGCATTCATGCTTTATAAAGGCCTGGGAGAGCAGTGCATCATTGCTCTGGTGGCATGCATGCTTTATAAAAGCCCGTGACAGCAGTGCATCTTTGCACTGGTGGCATTCTTGCTTTACAAAGGCCTGTGAGAGCAGTGCATCATTGCACTGTGGCATTCATGCTTTACGAAGGCCTGCGAGAGCAGTGCATCATTGCACTGTGTCATTCATGCTTTATAAAGGCCTGTGAGAGCAGTGCATCGTTTCACTGCATGCTTTATAAAGGCCTGTGAGAGCAGTGCATCATTGCGCTGGTGGCATTCATGCTTTACAAAGGCCTGTGAGAGCAGTGCATCATTGCACTGGTGACATTCATGCTTTATAAAGGCCTGTGAGAGCAGTGCATCATTGCACTGGTGGCATTCATGCCTTACAAAGGCCTGTGAGAGCAGTGCATCATTGCACTGGTGACATTCATGCTTTATAAAGGCCTGTGAGAGCAGTGCATCATTGCACTGTGGCATTCATGCTTTACAAAGGCCTGTGAGAGCAGCGCATCATTGCACTGTGGCATTCATGCTTTATAAAGGCCCGTGACAGCAGTGCATCATTGCACTGGTGGCATTCTTGCTTTACAAAGGCCTGTGAGAGCAGTGCATCATTGCACTGTGTCATTCGTGCTTTATAAAGGCCTGTGAGAGCAGTGCATCGTTTCACTGCATGCTTTATAAAGGCCTGTGAGAGCAGTGCATCATTGCGCTGGTGGCATTCATGCTTTACAAAGGCCTGTGAGAGCAGTGCATCATTGCACTGGTGACATTCATGCTTTAAAAGGCCTGTGAGAGCAGTGCATCATTGCACTGGTGGCATTCATGCCTTACAAAGGCCTGTGAGAGCAGCGCATCATTGCACTCTGGCATTCATGCTTTATAAAGGCCTGTGAGAGCAGTGCATCATTGCACTGGTGACATTCATGCTTTATAAAGGTCTGTGAGAGCAGTGCATCATTGCACTGCATGCTTTATAAAGGCCTGTGAGAGCAGTGCATCATTGCGCTGGTGGCATTCATGCTTTACAAAGGCCTGTGAGAGCAGTGTATCATTGCACTGGTGGCATTCATGCTTTACGAAGGCCTGCGAGAGCAGTGCATCATTGCACTGTGTCATTCATGCTTTATAAAGGCCTGTGAGAGCAGTGCATCGTTGCACTGCATGCTTTATAAAGGCCTGTGAGAGCAGTGCATCATTGCGCTGGTGGCATTCATGCTTTACAAAGGCCTGTGAGAGCAGTGCATCGTTGCACTGTGGCATTCATGCTTTATAAAGGCCTGTGAGAGCAGTGCATCATTGCACTGGTGACATTCATGTTTTATAAAGGCCTGTGAGAGCAGTGCATCATTGAACTGTGGAAGTCATGCTTTACAAAGGCCTGTGAGAGCAGTGCATCATTGCACTGTGGCATTCATGCTTTATAAAGGCCTGTGAGAGCAGCACATCATTGCACTGTGGCATTCATGCTTTATAAAGGCCCGTGACAGCAGTGCATCATTGCACTGGTGGCATTCTTGCTTTACAAAGGCCTGTGAGAGCAGTGCATCATTGCACTGTGGCATTCATGCTTTACGAAGGCCTGCGAGAGCAGTGCATCATTGCACTGTGTCATTCATGCTTTATAAAGGCCTGTGAGAGCAGTGCATCGTTGCACTGCATGCTTTATAAAGGCCTGTGAGAGCAGTGCATCATTGCGCTGCTGGCATTCATGCTTTACAAAGCCTGTGAGAGCAGTGCATCGTTGCACTGTGGCATTCATGCTTTATAAAGGCCTGTGAGAGCAGTGCATCATTGCACTGGTGACATTCATGCTTTATAAAGGCCTGTGAGAGCAGTGCATCATTGCACTGGTGGCATTCATGCCTTACAAAGGCCTGTGAGAGCAGTGCATCATTGCACTGTGGCATTCATGCTTTATAAAGGCCTGTGAGAGCAGCGCATCATTGCACTGTGGCATTCATGCTTTATAAAGGCCTGTGAGAGCAGTGCATCATTGCACTGGTGACATTCACGCTTTATAAAGGCCTGTGAGAGCAGTGCAACATTGCACTGGTGGCATTCATGCTTTATAGAGGCCTGCGAGAGCAGTGCATCATTGCACTGTGGCATTCATGCTTTATAAAGGCCTGTGAGAGCAGTGCATCATTGCACTGGTGGCATTCTTGCTTTACAAAGGCCTGTGAGAGCAGCACATCATTGCACTGTGGCATTCATGCTTTACAAAGGCCTGTGAGAGCAGTGCATCATTGCACTGTGGCATTCATGCTTTACGAAGGCCTGTGAGAGCAGCGCATCATTGCACTGTGGCATTCATGCTTTATAAAGGCCTGGGAGAGCAGTGCATCATTGCACTGCATGCTTTATAAAGGCCTGTGACAGCAGTGAATCATTGCACTGTGGCATTCATGCTTTATAAAGGCCTGTGAGAGCAGTGCATCATTGCACTGTGGCATTCATGCTTTATAAAGGCCTGGGAGAGCAGTGCATCATTGCTCTGGTGGCATGCATGCTTTATAAAAGCCCGTGACAGCAGTGCATCATTGCACTGGTGGCATTCTTGCTTTACAAAGGCCTGTGAGAGCAGTGCATCATTGCACTGTGGCATTCATGCTTTACGAAGGCCTGCGAGAGCAGTGCATCATTGCACTGTGTCATTCATGCTTTATAAAGGCCTGTGAGAGCAGTGCATCGTTTCACTGCATGCTTTATAAAGGCCTGTGAGAGCAGTGCATCATTGCGCTGGTGGCATTCATGCTTTACAAAGGCCTGTGAGAGCAGTGCATCATTGCACTGGTGACATTCATGCTTTATAAAGGCCTGTGAGAGCAGTGCATCATTGCACTGGTGGCATTCATGCCTTACAAAGGCCTGTGAGAGCAGTGCATCATTGCACTGTGGCATTCATGCTTTATAAAGGCCTGTGAGAGCAGTGCATCATTGCACTGGTGACATTCATGCTTTATAAAGGCCTGTGAGAGCAGTGCATCATTGCACTGTGGCATTCATGCTTTACAAAGGCCTGTGAGAGCAGCGCATCATTGCACTGTGGCATTCATGCTTTATAAAGGCCCGTGACAGCAGTGCATCATTGCACTGGTGGCATTCTTGCTTTACAAAGGCCTGTGAGAGCAGTGCATCATTGCACTGTGTCATTCATGCTTTATAAAGGCCTGTGAGAGCAGTGCATCGTTTCACTGCATGCTTTATAAAGGCCTGTGAGAGCAGTGCATCATTGCGCTGGTGGCATTCATGCTTTACAAAGGCCTGTGAGAGCAGTGCATCATTGCACTGGTGACATTCATGCTTTAAAACGCCTGTGAGAGCAGTGCATCATTGCACTGGTGGCATTCATGCCTTACAAAGGCCTGTGAGAGCAGCGCATCATTGCACTCTGGCATTCATGCTTTATAAAGGCCTGTGAGAGCAGTGCATCATTGCACTGGTAACATTCATGCTTTATAAAGGTCTGTGAGAGCAGTGCATCATTGCACTGCATGCTTTATAAAGGCCTGTGAGAGCAGTGCATCATTGCGCTGGTGGCATTCATGCTTTACAAAGGCCTGTGAGAGCAGTGTATCATTGCACTGGTGGCATTCATGCTTTACGAAGGCCTGCGAGAGCAGTGCATCATTGCACTGTGTCATTCATGCTTTATAAATTCCTGTGAGAGCAGTGCATCGTTGCACTGCATGCTTTATAAAGGCCTGTGAGAGCAGTGCATCATTGCGCTGGTGGCATTCATGCTTTACAAAGGCCTGTGAGAGCAGTGCATCGTTGCACTGTGGCATTCATGCTTTATAAAGGCCTGTGAGAGCAGTGCATCATTGCACTGGTGACATTCATGTTTTATAAAGGCCTGTGAGAGCAGTGCATCATTGAACTGTGGAAGTCATGCTTTACAAAGGCCTGTGAGAGCAGTGCATCATTGCACTGTGGCATTCATGCTTTATAAAGGCCTGTGAGAGCAGCACATCATTGCACTGTGGCATTCATGCTTTATAAAGGCCCGTGACAGCAGTGCATCATTGCACTGGTGGCATTCTTGCTTTACAAAGGCCTGTGAGAGCAGTGCATCATTGCACTGTGGCATTCATGCTTTACGAAGGCCTGCGAGAGCAGTGCATCATTGCACTGTGTCATTCATGCTTTATAAAGGCCTGTGAGAGCAGTGCATCGTTGCACTGCATGCTTTATAAAGGCCTGTGAGAGCAGTGCATCATTGCGCTGCTGGCATTCATGCTTTACAAAGCCTGTGAGAGCAGTGCATCGTTGCACTGTGGCATTCATGCTTTATAAAGGCCTGTGAGAGCAGTGCATCATTGCACTGGTGACATTCATGCTTTATAAAGGCCTGTGAGAGCAGTGCATCATTGCACTGGTGGCATTCATGCCTTACAAAGGCCTGTGAGAGCAGTGCATCATTGCACTGTGGCATTCATGCTTTATAAAGGCCTGTGAGAGCAGCGCATCATTGCACTGTGGCATTCATGCTTTATAAAGGCCTGTGAGAGCAGTGCATCATTGCACTGGTGACATTCACGCTTTATAAAGGCCTGTGAGAGCAGTGCAACATTGCACTGGTGGCATTCATGCCTTACAAAGGCCTGTGAGAGCAGTGCATCATTGCACTGTGGCATTCATGCTTTATAAAGGCCTGTGAGAGCAGTGCATCACTGCACTGTGGCATTCATGCCTTATAAAGGCCTGTGAGAGCAGAGCATCATTGCACTGGTGGCATTCATGCTTTACAGAGGCCTGTGAGAGCAGTGCATCATTGCACTGTGGCATTCATGCTTTATAAAGGCCTGTGAGAGCAACGCATCATTGCACTGTGGCATTCATGCTTTATAAAGGCCTGTGAGAGCAGTGCATCATTGCACTGTGGCATTCATGCTTTATAAAGGCCTGTGAGAGCAACGCATCATTGCACTGTGGCATTCATGCTTTATAAAGGCCTGTGAGAGCAGTGCATCATTGCACTGTGGCATTCATGCTTTGTAAAGGCCTGTGAGAGCAGCGCATCATTGCGCTGGTGGCATTCATGCTTTACAAAGGCCTGTGACAGCAGCGCATCATTGCACTGGTGGCATTCATACTTTATAAAGGCCTGTGAGAGCAGCACATCATTGCACTGTGGCATTCATGCTTTATAAAGGCCTGGGAGAGCAGTGCATCATTGCACTGCATGCTTTATAAAGGCCTGTGACAGCAGTGAATCATTGCACTGCATGCTTTATAAAGGCCTGTGAGAGCAGTGCATCATTGCACTGCATGCTTTATCAAGGCCTGTGACAGCAGTGCATCATTGCACTGCATGCTTTATAAAGGCCTGTGAGAGCAGTGCATCATTGCACTGCATGCTTTATAAAGGCCTGTGAGAGCAGTGCATCATTGCACTGCATGCTTTATAAAGGCCTGTGAGAGCAGTGCATCATTGCACTGTGGCATTCATGCTTTATAAAGGCCTGTGAGAGCAGTGCATCATTGCACTGCATGCTTTATCAAGGCCTGTGACAGCAGTGCAGCATTGCACTGCATGCTTTATAAAGGCCTGTGAGAGCAGTGCATCATTGCACTGCATGCTTTATAAAGGCCTGTGAGAGCAGTGCATCATTGCACTGTGGCATTCATGCTTTATAAAGGCCTGTGAGAGCAGTGCATCATTGCACTGGTGGCATTCTTGCTTTATAAAGGCCCGTGACAGCAGTGCATCATTGCACTGGTGACATTCATGCTTTATAAAGGCCTGTGAGAGCAGTGCATCATTGCACTGGTGGCATTCATGCTTTATAAAGGCCTGTGAGAGCAGCACATCATAGCACTGTGGCATTTATGCTTTATAAAGGCCCGTGACAGCAGTGCATCATTGCACTGGTGGCATTCTTGCTTTACAAAGGCCTGTGAGAGCAGTGCATCATTGCACTGTGTCATTCATGCTTTATAAAGGCCTGTGAGAGCAGTGCATCGTTTCACTGCATGCTTTATAAAGGCCTGTGAGAGCAGTGCATCATTGCGCTGGTGGCATTCATGCTTTACAAAGGCCTGTGAGAGCAGTGCATCATTGCACTGGTGACATTCATGCTTTATAAAGGCCTGTGAGAGCAGTGCATCATTGCACTGGTGGCATTCATGCCTTACAAAGGCCTGTGAGAGCAGTGCATCATTGCACTGTGGCATTCATGCTTTATAAAGGCCTGTGAGAGCAGCGCATCATTGCACTCTGGCATTCATGCTTTATAAAGGCCTGTGAGAGCAGTGCATCATTGCACTGGTGACATTCATGCTTTATAAAGGCCTGTGAGAGCAGTGCAACATTGCACTGGTGGCATTCATGCCTTACAAAGGCCTGTGAGAGCAGTGCATCATTGCGCTGGTGGCATTCATGCTTTACAAAGGCCTGTGACAGCAGCGCATCATTGCACTGGTGGCATTCATGCTTTATAAAGGCCTGTGAGAGCAGCACATCATTGCACTGTGGCATTCATGCTTTATAAAGGCCTGGGAGAGCAGTGCATCATTGCACTGCATGCTTTATAAAGGCCTGTGACAGCAGTGAATCATTGCACTGCATGCTTTATAAAGGCCTGTGAGAGCAGTGCATCATTGCACTGCATGCTTTATCAAGGCCTGTGACAGCAGTGCATCATTTCACTGCATGCTTTATAAAGGCCTGTGAGAGCAGTGCATCATTGCACTGCATGCTTTATAAAGGCCTGTGAGAGCAGTGCATCATTGCACTGCATGCTTTATAAAGGCCTGTGAGAGCAGTGCATCATTGCACTGTGGCATTCATGCTTTATAAAGGCCTGTGAGAGCAGTGCATCATTGCACTGCATGCTTTATCAAGGCCTGTGACAGCAGTGCATCATTGCACTGCATGCTTTATAAAGGCCTGTGAGAGCAGTGCATCATTGCACTGGTGGCATTCTTGCTTTATAAAGGCCCGTGACAGCAGTGCATCATTGCACTGGTGGCATTCTTGCTTTACAAAGGCCTGTGAGAGCAGCACATCATTGCACTGTGGCATTCATGCTTTATAAAGGCCTGGGAGAGCAGTGCATCATTGCACTGCATGCTTTATAAAGGCCTGTGACAGCAGTGAATCATTGCACTGTGGCATTCATGCTTTATAAAGGCCTGTGAGAGCAGTGCATCATTGCACTGTGGCATTCATGCTTTATAAAGGCCTGGGAGAGCAGTGCATCATTGCACTGCATGCTTCATAAAGGCCTGTGACAGCAGTGAATCATTGCACTGCATGCTTTATAAAGGCCTGTGAGAGCAGTGCATCATTGCACTGCATGCTTTATAAAGGCCTGCGAGAGCAGTGCATCATTGCACTGGTGGCATTCATGCTTTACAGAGGCCTGTGAGAGCAGTGCATCATTGCACTGGTGGCATTCATGCTTTATAGAGGCCTGCGAGAGCAGTGCATCATTGCACTGTTGGCATTCATGCTTTATAAAGGCCTCTGAGAGCAGTGCATCATTGCACTGGTGGCATTCATGCTTTATAGAGGCCTGCGAGAGCAGTGCATCATTGCACTGTGGCATTCATGCTTTATAAAGGCCTGTGAGAGCAGTGCATCATTGCACTGTAGCATTCATGCTTTATAAAGGCCTGTGAGAGCAGTGCATCATTGCGCTGATGGCATTCATGCTTTATAAAGGCCCGTGACAGCAGTGCATCATTGCACTGGTGGCATTCATGCTTTACAGAGGCCTGTGACAGCAGCGCATCATTGCACTGTGGCGTTCATGCTTTATAAAGGCCTGTGAGAGCAGCACATCATTGCACTGTGGCGTTCATGCTTTATAAAGGCCTGGGAGAGCAGTGCATCATTGCACTGCATGCTTTATAAAGGCCTGTGACAGCAGTGAATCATTGTACTGCATGCTTTATAAAGGCCTGTGAGAGCAGTGCATCATTGCACTGCATGCTTTATCAAGGCCTGTGACAGCAGTGCATCATTGCACTGCATGCTTTATAAAGGCCTGTGAGAGCAGTGCATCATTGCACTGCATGCTTTATAAAGGCCTGTGAGAGCAGTGCATCATTGCACTGCATGCTTTATAAAGGCCTGTGAGATCAGTGCATCATTGCACTGTGGCATTCATGCTTTATAAAGGCCTGTGAGAGCAGTGCATCATTGCACTGCATGCTTTATCAAGGCCTGTGACAGCAGTGCATCATTGCACTGCATGCTTTATAAAGGCCTGTGAGAGCAGTGCATCATTGCACTGCATGCTTTATAAAGGCCTGTGAGAGCAGTGCATCATTGCACTGTGGCATTCATGCTTTATAAAGGCCTGTGAGAGCAGTGCATCATTGCACTGGTGGCATTCTTGCTTTATAAAGGCCCGTGACAGCAGTGCATCATTGCACTGGTGGCATTCTTGCTTTACAAAGGCCTGTGAGAGCAGTGCATCATTGCACTGGTGGCATTCATGCTTTATAAAGGCCCGTGACAGCAGTGCATCATTGCACTGGTGGCATTCTTGCTTTACAAAGGCCTGTGAGAGCAGCACATCATTGCACTGTGGCATTCATGCTTTACAAAGGCCTGTGAGAGCAGTGCATCATTGCACTGTGGCATTCATGCTTTACGAAGGCCTGTGAGAGCAGCGCATCATTGCACTGTGGCATTCATGCTTTATAAAGGCCTGGGAGAGCAGTGCATCATTGCACTGCATGCTTTATAAAGGCCTGTGACAGCAGTGAATCATTGCACTGTGGCATTCATGCTTTATAAAGGCCTGTGAGAGCAGTGCATCATTGCACTGCATGCTTCATAAAGGCCTGTGAGAGCAGTGCATCATTGCACTGTGGCAGTCATGCTTTATAAAGGCCTGTGAGAGCAGTGCATCATTGCACTGTGGCATTCATGCTTTATAAAGGCCTGGGAGAGCAGTGCATCATTGCGCTGGTGGCATTCATGCTTTATAAAGGCCTGTGATGGCAGTGCATCATTGCACTGTGGCATTCATGCTTTATAAAGCCCTGCGAGAGCAGTGCATCGTTGCACTGTGTCATTCATGCTTTATAAAGGCCTGTGAGAGCAGCGCATCATTGCACTGTGGCATTCATGCTTTATAAAGGCCCGTGACAGCAGTGCATCATTGCACTGGTGGCATTCATGCTTTACGAAGGCCTGTGAGAGCAGTGCATCATTGCTCTGGTGGCATTCATGCTTTATAAAGGCCTGTGAGAGCAGTGCATCATTGCACTGGTGACATTCATGCTTTATAAAGGCCTGTGAGAGCAGTGCATCATTGCACTGTGGCATTCATGCTTTACAAAGGCCTGTAAGAGCAGCGCATCATTGCACTGTGGCATTCATGCTTTATAAAGGCGTGTGAGAGCAGTGCATCATTGCGCTGGTGGCATTCATGCCTTACAAAGGCCTGTGAGAGCAGTGCATCATTGCGCTGGTGTCATTCAGGCTTTATAAAGGCCCGTGACAGCAGTGCATCATTGCACTGGTGGCATTCTTGCTTTACAAAGGCCTGTGAGAGCAGTGCATCATTGCACTGTGGCATTCATGCTTTACGAAGGCCTGCGAGAGCAGTGCATCATTGCACTGTGTCATTCATGCTTTATAAAGGCCTGTGAGAGCAGTGCATCGTTGCACTGCATGCTTTATAAAGGCCTGTGAGAGCAGTACATCATTGCGCTGGTGGCATTCATGCTTTACAAAGGCCTGTGAGAGCAGTGCATCGTTGCACTGTGGCATTCATGCTTTATAAAGGCCTGTGAGAGCAGTGCATCATTGCACTGGTGACATTCATGCTTTATAAAGGCCTGTGAGAGCAGTGCATCATTGCACTGGTGGCATTCATGCCTTACAAAGGCCTGTGAGAGCAGTGCATCATTGCACTGTGGCATTCATGCTTTATAAAGGCCTGTGAGAGCAGCGCATCATTGCACTGTGGCATTCATGCTTTACAGAGGCCTGTGAGAGGAGTGCATCATTGCACTGTGGCATTCATGCTTTATAAAGGCCCGTGACAGCAGTGCATCATTGCACTGGTGGCATTCATGCCTTACAAAGGCCTGTGAGAGCAGTGCATCATTGCACTGTGGCATTCATGCTTTATAAAGGCCTGTGAGAGCAGCGCATCATTGCACTGTGGCATTCATGCTTTATAAAGGCCTGTGAGAGCAGTGCATCATTGCAATAGTGACATTCATGCTTTATAAAGGCCTGTGAGAGCAGTGCAACATTGCACTGGTGGCATTCATGCCTTACAAAGGCCTGTGAGAGCAGTGCATCATTGCACTGTGGCATTCATGCTTTATAAAGGCCTGTGAGAGCAGTGCATCACTGCACTGTGGCATTCATGCTTTATAAAGGCCTGTGAGAGCAGTGCATCATTGCACTGGTGGCATTCATGCTTTACAGAGGCCTGTGAGAGCAGTGCATCATTGCACTGTGGCATTCATGCTTTATAAAGGCCTGTGAGAGCAACGCATCATTGCACTGTGGCATTCATGCTTTATAAAGGCCTGTGAGAGCAGTGCATCATTGCGCTGGTGGCATTCATGCTTTATAAAGGCCTGTGAGAGCAACGCATCATTGCACTGTGGCATTCATGCTTTATAAAGGCCTGTGAGAGCAGTGCATCATTGCACTGTGGCATTCATGCTTTGTAAAGGTCTGTGAGAGCAGCGCATCATTGCGCTGGTGGCATTCATGCTTTACAAAGGCCTGTGACAGCAGCGCATCATTGCACTGGTGGCATTCATGCTTTATAAAGGCCTGTGAGAGCAGCACATCATTGCACTGTGGCATTCATGCTTTATAAAGGCCTGGGAGAGCAGTGCATCATTGCACTGCATGCTTTATAAAGGCCTGTGACAGCAGTGAATCATTGCACTGCATGCTTTATAAAGGCCTGTGAGAGCAGTGCATCATTGCACTGCATGCTTTATCAAGGCCTGTGACAGCAGTGCATCATTTCACTGCATGCTTTATAAAGGCCTGTGAGAGCAGTGCATCATTGCACTGCATGCTTTATAAAGGCCTGTGAGAGCAGTGCATCATTGCACTGCATGCTTTATAATGGCCTGTGAGAGCAGTGCATCATTGCACTGTGGCATTCATGCTTTATAAAGGCCTGTGAGAGCAGTGCATCATTGCACTGCATGCTTTATCAAGGCCTGTGACAGCAGTGCATCATTGCACTGCATGCTTTATAAAGGCCTGTGAGAGCAGTGCATCATTGCACTGTGGCATTCATGCTTTATAAAGGCCTGTGAGAGCAGTGCATCATTGCACTGGTGGCATTCTTGCTTTATAAAGGCCCGTGACAGCAGTGCATCATTGCACTGGTGGCATTCTTGCTTTACAAAGGCCTGTGAGAGCAGTGCATCATTGCACTGGTGGCATTCATGCTTTATAAAGGCCCGTGACAGCAGTGCATCATTGCACTGGTGGCATTCTTGCTTTACAAAGGCCTGTGAGAGCAGCACATCATTGCACTGTGGCATTCATGCTTTATAAAGGCCTGGGAGAGCAGTGCATCATTGCACTGCATGCTTTATAAAGGCCTGTGACAGCAGTGAATCATTGCACTGTGGCATTCATGCTTTATAAAGGCCTGTGAGAGCAGTGCATCATTGCACTGTGGCATTCATGCTTTATAAAGGCCTGGGAGAGCAGTGCATCATTGCACTGCATGCTTTATAAAGGCCTGTGACAGCAGTGAATCATTGCACTGCATGCTTTATAAAGGCCTGTGAGAGCAGTGCATCATTGCACTGGTGGCATTCATGCTTTACAGAGGCCTGTGAGAGCAGTGCATCATTGCACTGGTGGCATTCATGCTTTATAGAGGCCTGCGAGAGCAGTGCATCATTGCACTGTTGGCATTCATGCTTTATAAAGGCCTCTGAGAGCAGTGCATCATTGCACTGGTGGCATTCATGCTTTATAGAGGCCTGCGAGAGCAGTGCATCATTGCACTGTGGCATTCATGCTTTATAAAGGCCTGTGAGAGCAGTGCATCATTGCACTGTAGCATTCATGCTTTATAAAGGCCTGTGAGAGCAGTGCATCATTGCGCTGATGGCATTCATGCTTTATAAAGGCCCGTGACAGCAGTGCATCATTGCACTGGTGGCATTCATGCTTTACAGAGGCCTGTGAGAGCAGTGCATCATTGCACTGTGGCATTCATGCTTTATAAAGGCCTGTGAGAGCAGTGCATCATTGCACTGCATGCTTCATAAAGGCCTGTGAGAGCAGTGCATCATTGCACTGTGGCAGTCATGCTTTATAAAGGCCTGCGAGAGCAGTGCATCATTGCACTGTGGCATTCATGCTTTACAAAGGCCTGTGAGAGCAGTGCATCATTGCGCTGATGGCATTCATGCTTTATAAAGGCCCGTGACAGCAGTGCATCATTGCACTGGTGGCATTCATGCTTTACAGAGGCCTGTGAGAGCAGTGCATCATTGCACTGTGGCATTCATGCTTTATAAAGGCCTGTGAGAGCAGTGCATCATTGCACTGCATGCTTTATAAAGGCCTGTAAGAGCAGTGCATCATTGCACTGTGGCATTCATGCTTTATAAAGGGCTGTGAGAGCAGTGCATCATTGCACAGTGGCATTCATGCTTTATAAAGGCCTGTGAGAGCAGTGCATCATTGCACTGTGCTATTCATGCTTTATAAAGGCCTGTGACAGCAGTGCATCATTGCACTGGTGGCATTCATGCTTTACGAAGGCCTGTGAGAGCAGTGCATCATTGCTCTGGTGGCATTCATGCTTTACGAAGGCCTGTGAGAGCAGTGCATCATTGCACTGTGGCATTCATGCTTTATAAAGGCCCTTGAGAGCAGTGCATCATTGCACTCCATGCTTTATAAAGGCCTGTGAGAGCAGTGCATCATTGCGCTGGTGGCATTCATGCTTTATAAAGGCCAGTGAGAGCAGCGCATCATTGCACTGTGGCATTCATGCTTTATAAAGGCCTGTGAGAGCAGTGCATCATTGCACTGCATACTTCATAAAGGCCTGTGAGAGCAGTGCATCATTGCACTGTGGCAGTCATGCTTTATAAAGGCCTGTGAGAGCAGTGCATCATTGCACTGTGGCATTCATGCTTTACAAAGGCCTGTGAGAGCAGTGCATCATTGCACTGTGGCATTCATGCTTTACAGAGGCCTGCGAGAGCAGTGCATCATTGCACTGTGGCATTCATGCTTTATAAAGGCCTGTGAGAGCAGTGCATCATTGCACTGCATGCTTTATAAAGGCCTGTAAGAGCAGTGCATCATTGCACTGTGGCATTCATGCTTTATAAAGGCCTGTGAGAGCAGTGCATCATTGCACTGGTGGCATTCATGCTTTATAAAGGCCTGTGACAGCAGTGCATCATTGCACTGTGGCATTCATGCTTTATAAAGGCCTGTGAGAGCAGTGCATCATTGCACTGTGGCATTCATGCTTTATAAAGGCCTGTGAGAGCAGCACATCATTGCACTGTGGCGTTCATGCTTTATAAAGGCCTGTGAGAGCAGTGCATCATTGCACTGCATGCTTTATCAAGGCCTGTGACAGCAGTGCATCATTGCACTGCATGCTTTATAAAGGCCTGTGAGAGCAGTGCATCATTGCACTGCATGCTTTATAAAGGCCTGCGAGAGCAGTGCATCATTGCACTGTGGCATTCATGCTTTATAAAGGCCTGTGAGAGCAGTGCATCATTGCACTGTGGCATTCATGCTTTACAAAGGCAGGTGAGAGCAGTGCATCATTGCACTGTGCACTGGTGGCATTCATGCTTTACAAAGGACTGCGACAGCAGTGCATCATTACACTGCATGCTTGATAAAGGCCTGTGAGAGCAGTGCATCATTGCACTGCATGCTTGATAAAGGCCTGTGAGAGCAGTGCATCATTGCACTGTGGCATTCATGCTTTATAAAGGCCTGTGAGAGCAGTGCATCATTGCACTGCATGCTTGATAAAGGCCTGTGAGAGCAGTGCATCATTGCACTGGTGGCATTCATGCTTTATAAAGGCCTGCGAGAGTAGTGCATCACTGCACTGTGGCATTCACGCTTTACAAAGGCCTGTGAGAGCAGTGTATCATTGCACTGTGGCATTCATGCTTTACAAAGGCCTGTGAGAGCAGTGTATCATTGCACTGGTGGCATTCATGCTTTATAAAGGCCCGTGACAGCAGTGCATCATTGCACAGGTGGCATTCTTGATTTACAAAGGCCTGTGAGAGCAGTGCATCATTGCACTGATGGCATTCTTGCTTTACAAAGGCTTGTGAGAGCAGTGCATCATTGCACTGGTGGCATTCTTGCTTTACAAAGGCCTGTGAGAGCAGCTCATCATTGCACTGTGGCAGTCATGCTTTACAAAGGCCTCTGAGAGCAGTGCATCATTGCACTGTGGCATTCATGCTTTACATAGGCCTGTGAGAGCAGTACATCATTGCACTGTGGCATTCATGCTTTACAAAGGCATGTGAGAGCAGTGCATCATTGCACTGGTGGCATTCATGCTTTATAGAGGCCTGCGAGAGCAGTGCATCACTGCACTGTGGCATTCATGCTTTATAAAGGCCTGTGAGAGCAACGCATCATTGCACTGTGGCATTCATGCTTTATAAAGGCCTGTGAGAGCAGTGCATCATTGCACTGTGGCATTCATGCTTTACAAAGGCCTGTGAGAGCAGTGCATCATTGCACTGCATGCTTTATAAAGGCCTGTGAGAGCAGTGCATCATTGCACTGTGGCATTCATGGTTTATAAAGGCCTGTGAGAGCAGTGCATCATTGCACTGCATGCTTTATAAAGGCCTGTGAGAGCAGTGCATCAATGCACTGTGGCATTCATGCTTTATAAAGGCCTGTGAGAGCAGCACATCATTGCACTAAGGCATTCATGCTTTATAAAGGCCTGTGACGGCAGTGCATCGTTGCACTGTGGCATTCATGCTTTACAAAGGCCTGTGAGAGCAGTGCATCATTGCACTGTGGCATTCATGCTTTATAAAGGCCTGTGAGAGCAGTGCATCAATGCACTGGTGGCATTCATGCTTTATAGAGGCCTGCGAGAGCAGTGCATCATTGCACTGCTGGCATTCATGCTTTATAAAGGCCTCTGAGAGCAGTGCATCATTGCACTGGTGGCATTCATGCTTTATAGAGGCCTGCGAGAGCAGTGCATCATTGCACTGGTGGCATTCATGCTTTATAAAGGCCTTCGAGAGCAGTGCATCATTGCACTGTGGCATTCATGCTTTATAAAGGCCTGTGAGAGCAGTGCATCATTGCGCTGATGGCATTCATGCTTTATAAAGGCCCGTGACAGCAGTGCATCATTGCACTGGTGGCATTCATGCTTTACAGAGGCCTGTGAGAGCAGTGCATCATTGCACTGTGGCATTCATGCTTTATAAAGGCCTGTGAGAGCAGTGCATCATTGCACTGCATGCTTCATAAAGGCCTGTGAGAGCAGTGCATCATTGCACTGTGGCAGTCATGCTTTATAAAGGCCTGCGAGAGCAGTGCATCATTGCACTGTGGCATTCATGCTTTACAAAGGCCTGTGAGAGCAGTGCATCATTGCACTGCATGCTTTATAAAGGCCTGTGACAGCAGTGAATCATTGCACTGCATGCTTTATAAAGGCCTGTGAGAGCAGTGCATCATTGCACTGTGGCATTCATGCTTTATAAAGGCCTGTGAGAGCAGTGCATCATTGCACTGCATGCTTTATAAAGGCCTGTAAGAGCAGTGCATCATTGCACTGTGGCATTCATGCTTTATAAAGGCCTGTGAGAGCAGTGCATCATTGCACTGGTGGCATTCATGCTTTATAAAGGCCTTCGAGAGCAGTGCATCATTGCACTGTGGCATTCATGCTTTATAAAGGCCTGTGAGAGCAGTGCATCATTGCACTGTGGCATTCATGCTTTATAAAGGCCTGCAAGAGCAGTGCATCATTGCACTGTGGCATTCATGCTTTATAAAGGCCTGTGAGAGCAGTGCATCATTGCACTGTATGCTTTATAAAGGCCTGTAAGAGCAGTGCATCATTGCACTGTGGCATTCATGCTTTATAAAGGCCTGTGAGAGCAGTGCATCATTGCACTGGTGGCATTCATGCTTTATAAAGGCCTGTGACAGCAGTGCATCATTGCACTGTGGCATTCATGCTTTATAAAGGCCTGTGAGAGCAGTGCATCATTGCACTGTGGCATTCATGCTTTATAAAGGCCTGTGAGAGCAGCACATCATTGCACTGTGGCATTCATGCTTTATAAAGGCCTGTGAGAGCAGTGCATCATTGCACTGCATGCTTTATCAAGGCCTGTGACAGCAGTGCATCATTGCACTGCATGCTTTATAAAGGCCTGTGAGAGCAGTGCATCATTGCACTGCATGCTTTATAAAGGCCTGCGAGAGCAGTGCATCATTGCACTGTGGCATTCATGCTTTATAAAGGCCTGTGAGAGCAGTGCATCATTGCACTGTGGCATTCATGCTTTACAAAGGCAGGTGAGAGCAGTGCATCATTGCACTGTGCACTGGTGGCATTCATGCTTTACAAAGGACTGCGACAGCAGTGGATCATTACACTGCATGCTTGATAAAGGCCTGTGAGAGCAGTGCATCATTGCACTGCATGCTTGATAAAGGCCTGTGAGAGCAGTGCATCATTGCACTGTGGCATTCATGCTTTATAAAGGCCTGTGAGAGCAGTGCATCATTGCACTGCATGCTTGATAAAGGCCTGTGACAGCAGTGCATCATTGCACTCGTGGCATTCATGCTTTATAAAGGCCTGCGAGAGTAGTGCATCACTGCACTGTGGCATTCACGCTTTACAAAGGCCTGTGAGAGCAGTGTATCATTGCACTGTGGCATTCATGCTTTACAAAGGCCTGTGAGAGCAGTGTATCATTGCACTGGTGGCATTCATGCTTTATAAAGGCCCGTGACAGCAGTGCATCATTGCACAGGTGGCATTCTTGATTTACAAAGGCCTGTGAGAGCAGTGCATCATTGCACTGATGGCATTCTTGCTTTACAAAGGCTTGTGAGAGCAGTGCATCATTGCACTGGTGGCATTCTTGCTTTACAAAGGCCTGTGAGAGCAGCTCATCATTGCACTGTGGTAGTCATGCTTTACAAAGGCCTGTGAGAGCAGTGCATCATTGCACTGTGGCATTCATGCTTTACATAGGCCTGTGAGAGCAGTGCATCATTGCACTGTGGCATTCATGCTTTACAAAGGCATGTGAGAGCAGTGCATCATTGCACTGGTGGCATTCATGCTTTATAGAGGCCTGCGAGAGCAGTGCATCACTGCACTGTGGCATTCATGCTTTATAAAGGCCTGTGAGAGCAACGCATCATTGCACTGTGGCATTCATGCTTTATAAAGGCCTGTGAGAGCAGTGCATCATTGCACTGTGGCATTCATGCTTTACAAAGGCCTGTGAGAGCAGTGCATCATTGCACTGCATGCTTTATAAAGGCCTGTGAGAGCAGTGCATCATTGCACTGTGGCATTCATGGTTTATAAAGGCCTGTGAGGGCAGTGCATCATTGCACTGCATGCTTTATAAAGGCCTGTGAGAGCAGTGCATCAATGCACTGTGGCATTCATGCTTTATAAAGGCCTGTGAGAGCAGTGCATCATTGCACTAAGGCATTCATGCTTTATAAAGGCCTGTGACGGCAGTGCATCGTTGCACTGTGGCATTCATGCTTTACAAAGGCCTGTGAGAGCAGTGCATCATTGCACTAAGGCATTCATGCTTTATAAAGGCCTGTGACGGCAGTGCATCGTTGCACTGTGGCATTCATGCTTTACGAAGGCCTGTGAGAGCAGCACATCATTGCACTAAGGCATTCATGCTTTATAAAGGCCTGTGACGGCAGTGCATCGTTGCACTGTGGCATTCATGCTTTACAAAGGCCTGTGAGAGCAGTGCATCATTGCACTGTGGCATTCATGCTTTATAAAGGCCTGTGAGAGCAGTGCATCAATGCACTGGTGGCATTCATGCTTTATAGAGGCCTGCGAGAGCAGTGCATCATTGCACTGCTGGCATTCATGCTTTATAAAGGCCTCTGAGAGCAGTGCATCATTGCACTGGTGGCATTCATGCTTTATAGAGGCCTGCGAGAGCAGTGCATCATTGCACTGTGGCATTCATGCTTTATAAAGGCCTGTGAGAGCAGTGCATCATTGCACTGGTGGCATTCTTGCTTTACAAAGGCCTGTGAGAGCAGCACATCATTGCACTGTGGCATTCATGCTTTACAAAGGCCTGTGAGAGCAGTGCATCATTGCACTGTGGCATTCATGCTTTACGAAGGCCTGTGAGAGCAGCGCATCATTGCACTGTGGCATTCATGCTTTATAAAGGCCTGGGAGAGCAGTGCATCATTGCACTGGTGACATTCATGCTTTATAAAGGTCTGTGAGAGCAGTGCATCATTGCACTGCATGCTTTATAAAGGCCTGTGACAGCAGTGAATCATTGCACTGTGGCATTCATGCTTTATAAAGGCCTGTGAGAGCAGTGCATCATTGCACTGTGGCATTCATGCTTTATAAAGGCCTGGGAGAGCAGTGCATCATTGCTCTGGTGGCATGCATGCTTTATAAAAGCCCGTGACAGCAGTGCATCATTGCACTGGTGGCATTCTTGCTTTACAAAGGCCTGTGAGAGCAGTGCATCATTGCACTGTGGCATTCATGCTTTACGAAGGCCTGCGAGAGCAGTGCATCATTGCACTGTGTCATTCATGCTTTATAAAGGCCTGTGAGAGCAGTGCATCGTTTCACTGCATGCTTTATAAAGGCCTGTGAGAGCAGTGCATCATTGCGCTGGTGGCATTCATGCTTTACAAAGGCCTGTGAGAGCAGTGCATCATTGCACTGGTGACATTCATGCTTTATAAAGGCCTGTGAGAGCAGTGCATCATTGCACTGGTGGCATTCATGCCTTACAAAGGCCTGTGAGAGCAGTGCATCATTGCACTGTGGCATTCATGCTTTATAAAGGCCTGTGAGAGCAGTGCATCATTGCACTGGTGACATTCATGCTTTATAAAGGCCTGTGAGAGCAGTGCATCATTGCACTGTGGCATTCATGCTTTACAAAGGCCTGTGAGAGCAGCGCATCATTGCACTGTGGCATTCATGCTTTATAAAGGCCCGTGACAGCAGTGCATCATTGCACTGGTGGCATTCTTGCTTTACAAAGGCCTGTGAGAGCAGTGCATCATTGCACTGTGTCATTCATGCTTTATAAAGGCCTGTGAGAGCAGTGCATCGTTTCACTGCATGCTTTATAAAGGCCTGTGAGAGCAGTGCATCATTGCGCTGGTGGCATTCATGCTTTACAAAGGCCTGTGAGAGCAGTGCATCATTGCACTGGTGACATTCATGCTTTAAAAGGCCTGTGAGAGCAGTGCATCATTGCACTGGTGGCATTCATGCCTTACAAAGGCCTGTGAGAGCAGCGCATCATTGCACTCTGGCATTCATGCTTTATAAAGGCCTGTGAGAGCAGTGCATCATTGCACTGGTGACATTCATGCTTTATAAAGGTCTGTGAGAGCAGTGCATCATTGCACTGCATGCTTTATAAAGGCCTGTGAGAGCAGTGCATCATTGCGCTGGTGGCATTCATGCTTTACAAAGGCCTGTGAGAGCAGTGTATCATTGCACTGGTGGCATTCATGCTTTACGAAGGCCTGCGAGAGCAGTGCATCATTGCACTGTGTCATTCATGCTTTATAAAGGCCTGTGAGAGCAGTGCATCGTTGCACTGCATGCTTTATAAAGGCCTGTGAGAGCAGTGCATCATTGCGCTGGTGGCATTCATGCTTTACAAAGGCCTGTGAGAGCAGTGCATCGTTGCACTGTGGCATTCATGCTTTATAAAGGCCTGTGAGAGCAGTGCATCATTGCACTGGTGACATTCATGTTTTATAAAGGCCTGTGAGAGCAGTGCATCATTGAACTGTGGAAGTCATGCTTTACAAAGGCCTGTGAGAGCAGTGCATCATTGCACTGTGGCATTCATGCTTTATAAAGGCCTGTGAGAGCAGCACATCATTGCACTGTGGCATTCATGCTTTATAAAGGCCCGTGACAGCAGTGCATCATTGCACTGGTGGCATTCTTGCTTTACAAAGGCCTGTGAGAGCAGTGCATCATTGCACTGTGGCATTCATGCTTTACGAAGGCCTGCGAGAGCAGTGCATCATTGCACTGTGTCATTCATGCTTTATAAAGGCCTGTGAGAGCAGTGCATCGTTGCACTGCATGCTTTATAAAGGCCTGTGAGAGCAGTGCATCATTGCGCTGCTGGCATTCATGCTTTACAAAGCCTGTGAGAGCAGTGCATCGTTGCACTGTGGCATTCATGCTTTATAAAGGCCTGTGAGAGCAGTGCATCATTGCACTGGTGACATTCATGCTTTATAAAGGCCTGTGAGAGCAGTGCATCATTGCACTGGTGGCATTCATGCCTTACAAAGGCCTGTGAGAGCAGTGCATCATTGCACTGTGGCATTCATGCTTTATAAAGGCCTGTGAGAGCAGCGCATCATTGCACTGTGGCATTCATGCTTTATAAAGGCCTGTGAGAGCAGTGCATCATTGCACTGGTGACATTCACGCTTTATAAAGGCCTGTGAGAGCAGTGCAACATTGCACTGGTGGCATTCATGCCTTACAAAGGCCTGTGAGAGCAGTGCATCATTGCACTGTGGGATTCATGCTTTATAAAGGCCTGTGAGAGCAGTGCATCACTGCACTGTGGCATTCATGCCTTATAAAGGCCTGTGAGAGCAGAGCATCATTGCACTGGTGGCATTCATGCTTTACAGAGGCCTGTGAGAGCAGTGCATCATTGCACTGTGGCATTCATGCTTTATAAAGGCCTGTGAGAGCAACGCATCATTGCACTGTGGCATTCATGCTTTATAAAGGCCTGTGAGAGCAGTGCATCATTGCACTGTGGCATTCATGCTTTATAAAGGCCTGTGAGAGCAACGCATCATTGCACTGTGGCATTCATGCTTTATAAAGGCCTGTGAGAGCAGTGCATCATTGCACTGTGGCATTCATGCTTTGTAAAGGCCTGTGAGAGCAGCGCATCATTGCGCTGGTGGCATTCATGCTTTACAAAGGCCTGTGACAGCAGCGCATCATTGCACTGGTGGCATTCATACTTTATAAAGGCCTGTGAGAGCAGCACATCATTGCACTGTGGCATTCATGCTTTATAAAGGCCTGGGAGAGCAGTGCATCATTGCACTGCATGCTTTATAAAGGCCTGTGACAGCAGTGAATCATTGCACTGCATGCTTTATAAAGGCCTGTGAGAGCAGTGCATCATTGCACTGCATGCTTTATCAAGGCCTGTGACAGCAGTGCATCATTGCACTGCATGCTTTATAAAGGCCTGTGAGAGCAGTGCATCATTGCACTGCATGCTTTATAAAGGCCTGTGAGAGCAGTGCATCATTGCACTGCATGCTTTATAAAGGCCTGTGAGAGCAGTGCATCATTGCACTGTGGCATTCATGCTTTATAAAGGCCTGTGAGAGCAGTGCATCATTGCACTGCATGCTTTATCAAGGCCTGTGACAGCAGTGCAGCATTGCACTGCATGCTTTATAAAGGCCTGTGAGAGCAGTGCATCATTGCACTGCATGCTTTATAAAGGCCTGTGAGAGCAGTGCATCATTGCACTGTGGCATTCATGCTTTATAAAGGCCTGTGAGAGCAGTGCATCATTGCACTGGTGGCATTCTTGCTTTATAAAGGCCCGTGACAGCAGTGCATCATTGCACTGGTGGCATTCTTGCTTTACAAAGGCCTGTGAGAGCAGTGCATCATTGCACTGGTGGCATTCATGCTTTATAAAGGCCCGTGACGGCAGTGCATCATTGCACTGGCGGCATTCTTGCTTTACAAAGGCCTGTGAGAGCAGTGCATCATTGCACTGGTGGCATTCATGCTTTATAAAGGCCTGTGAGAGCAGTGCATCATTGCACTGCATGCTTTACAAAGGCCTGTGAGAGCAGTGCATCATTGCACTGGTGGCATTCATGCTTTATAAAGGCCTGTGAGAGCAGTGCATCATTGCACTGTGGCATTCATGCTTTATAAAGGCCTGTGAGAGCAGCGCATCATTGCACTGTGGCATTCATGCTTTGTAAAGGCCTGTGAGAGCAGTGCATCATTGCACTGTAGCATTCATGCTTTATAAAGGCCTGTGAGAGCAGTGCATCATTGCGCTGATGGCATTCATGCTTTATAAAGGCCTGTGAAAGCAGTGCATCATTGCACTAGTGGCATTCTTGCTTTACAAAGGCCTGTGAGAGCAGCACATCATTGCACTGTGGCATTCATGCTTTACAAAGGCCTGTGAGAGCAGTGCATCATTGCACTGTGGCATTCATGCTTTACGAAGGCCTGTGAGAGCAGCGCATCATTGCACTGTGGCATTCATGCTTTATAAAGGCCTGGGAGAGCAGTGCATCATTGCACTGCATGCTTTATAAAGGCCTGTGACAGCAGTGAATCATTGCACTGTGGCATTCATGCTTTATAAAGGCCTGTGAGAGCAGTGCATCATTGCACTGTGGCATTCATGCTTTATAAAGGCCTGGGAGAGCAGTGCATCATTGCTCTGGTGGCATGCATGCTTTATAAAGGCCCGTGACAGCAGTGCATCATTGCACTGGTGGCATTCTTGCTTTACAAAGGCCTGTGAGAGCAGTGCATCATTGCACTGTGGCATTCATGCTTTACGAAGGCCTGCGAGAGCAGTGCGTCATTGCACTGTGTCATTCATGCTTTATAAAGGCCTGTGAGAGCAGTGCATCGTTTCACTGCATGCTTTATAAAGGCCTGTGAGAGCAGTGCATCATTGCGCTGGTGGCATTCATGCTTTACAAAGGCCTGTGAGAGCAGTGCATCATTGCACTGGTGACATTCATGCTTTATAAAGGCCTGTGAGAGCAGTGCATCATTGCACTGGTGGCATTCATGCCTTACAAAGGCCTGTGAGAGCAGTGCATCATTGCACTGTGGCATTCATGCTTTATAAAGGCCTGTGAGAGCAGCACATCATTGCACTGTGGCATTTATGCTTTATAAAGGCCCGTGACAGCAGTGCATCATTGCACTGGTGGCATTCTTGCTTTACAAAGGCCTGTGAGAGCAGTGCATCATTGCACTGTGGCATTCATGCTTTACGAAGGCCTGCGAGAGCAGTGCATCATTGCACTGTGTCATTCATGCTTTATAAAGGCCTGTGAGAGCAGTGCATCGTTTCACTGCATGCTTTATAAAGGCCTGTGAGAGCAGTGCATCATTGCGCTGGTGGCATTCATGCTTTACAAAGGCCTGTGAGAGCAGTGCATCATTGCACTGGTGACATTCATGCTTTATAAAGGCCTGTGAGAGCAGTGCATCATTGCACTGGTGGCATTCATGCCTTACAAAGGCCTGTGAGAGCAGTGCATCATTGCACTGTGGCATTCATGCTTTATAAAGGCCTGTGAGAGCAGCGCATCATTGCACTCTGGCATTCATGCTTTATAAAGGCCTGTGAGAGCAGTGCATCATTGCACTGGTGACATTCATGCTTTATAAAGGCCTGTGAGAGCAGTGCAACATTGCACTGGTGGCATTCATGCCTTACAAAGGCCTGTGAGAGCAGTGCATCATTGCACTGTGGCATTCATGCTTTATAAAGGCCTGTGAGAGCAGTGCATCACTGCACTGTGGCATTCATGCTTTATAAAGGCCTGTGAGAGCGGTGCATCATTGCACTGGTGGCATTCATGCTTTACAGAGGCCTGTGAGAGCAGTGCATCATTGCACTGTGGCATTCATGCTTTATAAAGGCCTGTGAGAGCAACGCATCATTGCACTGTGGCATTCATGCTTTATAAAGGCCAGTGAGAGCAGTGCATCATTGCGCTGGTGGCATTCATGCTTTATAAAGGCGTGTGACAGCAGCGCATCATTGCACTGGTGGCATTCATGCTTTATAAAGGCCTGTGAGAGCAGCACATCATAGCACTGTGGCATTCATGCTTTATAAAGGCCTGGGAGAGCAGTGCATCATTGCACTGCATGCTTTATAAAGGCCTGTGACAGCAGTGAATCATTGCACTGCATGCTTTATAAAGGCCTGTGAGAGCAGTGCATCATTGCACTGCATGCTTTATCAAGGCCTGTGACAGCAGTGCATCATTTCACTGCATGCTTTATAAAGGCCTGTGAGAGCAGTGCATCATTGCACTGCATGCTTTATAAAGGCCTGTGAGAGCAGTGCATCATTGCACTGCATGCTTTATAAAGGCCTGTGAGAGCAGTGCATCATTGCACTGTGGCATTCATGCTTTATAAAGGCCTGTGAGAGCAGTGCATCATTGCACTGCATGCTTTATCAAGGCCTGTGACAGCAGTGCATCATTGCACTGCTTGCTTTATAAAGGCCTGTGAGAGCAGTGCATCATTGCACTGCATGCTTTATAAAGGCCTGTGAGAGCAGTGCATCATTGCACTGTGGCATTCATGCTTTATAAAGGCCTGTGAGAGCAGTGCATCATTGCACTGGTGGCATTCTTGCTTTATAAAGGCCCGTGACAGCAGTGCATCATTGCACTGGTGGCATTCTTGCTTTACAAAGGCCTGTGAGAGCAGTGCATCATTGCACTGGTGGCATTCATGCTTTATAAAGGCCCGTGACAGCAGTGCATCATTGCACTGGTGGCATTCTTGCTTTACAAAGGCCTGTGAGAGCAGTGCATCATTGCACTGGTGGCATTCATGCTTTATAAAGGCCTGCGAGAGCAGTGCATCATTGCACTGTGTCATTCATGCTTTATAAAGGCCTGTGAGAGCAGTGCATCGTTGCACTGCATGCTTTATAAAGGCCTGTGAGAGCAGTGCATCATTGCGCTGGTGGCATTCATGCTTTACAAAGCCTGTGAGAGCAGTGCATCGTTGCACTGTGGCATTCATGCTTTATAAAGGCCTGTGAGAGCAGTGCATCATTGCACTGGTGACATTCATGCTTTATAAAGGCCTGTGAGAGCAGTGCATCATTGCACTGGTGGCATTCATGCCTTACAAAGGCCTGTGAGAGCAGTGCATCATTGCACTGTGGCATTCATGCTTTATAAAGGCCTGTGAGAGCAGCGCATCATTGCACTGTGGCATTCATGCTTTATAAAGGCCTGTGAGAGCAGTGCATCATTGCACTGGTGACATTCACGCTTTATAAAGGCCTGTGAGAGCAGTGCAACATTGCACTGGTGGCATTCATGCCTTACAAAGGCCTGTGAGAGCAGTGCATCATTGCACTGTGGCATTCATGCTTTATAAAGGCCTGTGAGAGCAGTGCATCACTGCACTGTGGCATTCATGCTTTATAAAGGCCTGTGAGAGCAGTGCATCATTGCACTGGTGGCATTCATGCTTTACAGAGGCCTGTGAGAGCAGTGCATCATTGCACTGTGGCATTCATGCTTTATAAAGGCCTGTGAGAGCAACGCATCATTGCACTGTGGCATTCATGCTTTATAAAGGCCTGTGAGAGCAACGCATCATTGCACTGTGGCATTCATGCTTTATAAAGGCCTGTGAGAGCAGTGCATCATTGCACTGTGGCATTCATGCTTTGTAAAGGCCTGTGAGAGCAGCGCATCATTGCGCTGGTGGCATTCATGCTTTACAAAGGCCTGTGACAGCAGCGCATCATTGCACTGGTGGCATTCATACTTTATAAAGGCCTGTGAGAGCAGCACATCATTGCACTGTGGCATTCATGCTTTATAAAGGCCTGGGAGAGCAGTGCATC
Organism: Triturus cristatus; assembly: GCF_964204655.1. Taxonomy (NCBI): domain Eukaryota; kingdom Metazoa; phylum Chordata; class Amphibia; order Caudata; family Salamandridae; genus Triturus; species Triturus cristatus. Next base: position 83,871,411 of record NC_140594.1, read on the forward strand.
ATTGCACTGCATGCTTTATAAAGGCCTGTGACAGCAGTGAATCATTGCACTGCATGCTTTATAAAGGCCTGTGAGAGCAGTGCATCATTGCACTGCATGCTTTATCAAGGCCTGTGACAGCAGTGCATCATTGCACTGCATGCTTTATAAAGGCCTGTGAGAGCAGTGCATCATTGCACTGCATGCTTTATAAAGGCCTGTGAGAGCAGTGCATCATTGCACTGCATGCTTTATAAAGGCCTGTGAGAGCAGTGCATCATTGCACTGTGGCATTCATGCTTTATAAAGGCCTGTGAGAGCAGTGCATCATTGCACTGCATGCTTTATCAAGGCCTGTGACAGCAGTGCATCATTGCACTGCATGCTTTATAAAGGCCTGTGAGAGCAGTGCATCATTGCACTGCATGCTTTATAAAGGCCTGTGAGAGCAGTGCATCATTGCACTGTGGCATTCATGCTTTATAAAGGCCTGTGAGAGCAGTGCATCATTGCACTGGTGGCATTTTTGCTTTATAAAGGCCCGTGACAGCAGTGCATCATTGCACTGGTGGCATTCTTGCTTTACAAAGGCCTGTGAGAGCAGTGCATCATTGCACTGGTGGCATTCATGCTTTATAAAGGCCCGTGACAGCAGTGCATCATTGCACTGGTGGCATTCTTGCTTTACAAAGGCCTGTGAGAGCAGTGCATCATTGCACTGGTGGCATTCATGCTTTATAAAGGCCTATGAGAGCAGTGCATCATTGCACTGCATGCTTTACAAAGGCCTGTGAGAGCAGTGCATCATTGCACTGGTGGCATTCATGCTTTATAAAGGCCTGTGAGAGCAGTGCATCATTGCACTGTGGCATTCATGCTTTATAAAGGCCTGTGAGAGCAGCGCATCATTGCACTGTGGCATTCATGCTTTGTAAAGGCCTGTGAGAGCAGTGCATCATTGCACTGTAGCATTCATGCTTTATAAAGGCCTGTGAGAGCAGTGCATCATTGCGCTGATGGCATTCATGCTTTATAAAGGCCTGTGAAAGCAGTGCATCATTGCACTGGTGGCATTCTTGCTTTACAAAGGCCTGTGAGAGCAGCACATCATTGCACTGTGGCATTCATGCTTTACAAAGGCCTGTGAGAGCAGTGCATCATTGCACTGTGGCATTCATGCTTTACGAAGGCCTGTGAGAGCAGCGCATCATTGCACTGTGGCATTCATGCTTTATAAAGGCCTGGGAGAGCAGTGCATCATTGCACTGGATGCTTTATAAAGGCCTGTGACAGCAGTGAATCATGGCACTGTGGCATTCATGCTTTATAAAGGCCTGTGAGAGCAGTGCATCATTGCACTGTGGCATTCATGCTTTATAAAGGCCTGGGAGAGCAGTGCATCATTGCTCTGGTGGCATGCATGCTTTATAAAGGCCCGTGACAGCAGTGCATCATTGCACTGGTGGCATTCTTGCTTTACAAAGGCCTGTGAGAGCAGTGCATCATTGCACTGTGGCATTCATGCTTTACGAAGGCCTGCGAGAGCAGTGCATCATTGCACTGTGTCATTCATGCTTTATAAAGGCCTGTGAGAGCAGTGCATCGTTTAACTGCATGCTTTATAAAGGCCTGTGAGAGCAGTGCATCATTGCGCTGGTGGCATTCATGCTTTACAAAGGCCTGTGAGAGCAGTGCATCATTGCACTGGTGACATTCATGCTTTATAAAGGCCTGTGAGAGCAGTGCATCATTGCACTGGTGGCATTCATGCCTTACAAAGGCCTGTGAGAGCAGTGCATCATTGCACTGTGGCATTCATGCTTTATAAAGGCCTGTGAGAGCAGTGCATCATTGCACTGGTGACATTCATGCTTTATAAAGGCCTGTGAGAGCAGTGCATCATTGCACTGTGGCATTCATGCTTTACAAAGGCCTGTGAGAGCAGCGCATCATTGCACTGTGGCATTCATGCTTTATAAAGGCCTGTGAGAGCAGCACATCATTGCACTGTGGCATTCATGCTTTATAAAGGCCCGTGACAGCAGTGCATCATTGCACTGGTGGCATTCTTGCTTTACAAAGGCCTGTGAGAGCAGTGCATCATTGCACTGTGGCATTCATGCTTTACGAAGGCCTGCGAGAGCAGTGCATCATTGCACTGTGTCATTCATGCTTTATAAAGGCCTGTGAGAGCAGTGCATCGTTTCACTGCATGCTTTATAAAGGCCTGTGAGAGCAGTGCATCATTGCGCTGGTGGCATTCATGCTTTACAAAGGCCTGTGAGAGCAGTGCATCATTGCACTGGTGACATTCATGCTTTATAAAGGCCTGTGAGAGCAGTGCATCATTGCACTGTGGCATTCATGCTTTATAAAGGCCTGTGAGAGCAGCGCATCATTGCACTCTGGCATTCATGCTTTATAAAGGCCTGTGAGAGCAGTGCATCATTGCACTGGTGACATTCATGCTTTATAAAGGCCTGTGAGAGCAGTGCAACATTGCACTGGTGGCATTCATGCCTTACAAAGGCCTGTGAGAGCAGTGCATCATAGCACTGTGGCATTCATGCTTTATAAAGGCCTGTGAGAGCAGTGCATCACTGCACTGTGGCATTCATGCTTTATAAAGGCCTGTGAGAGCGGTGCATCATTGCACTGGTGGCATTCATGCTTTACAGAGGCCTGTGAGAGCAGTGCATCATTGCACTGTGGCATTCATGCTTTATAAAGGCCTGTGAGAGCAACGCATCATTGCACTGTGGCATTCATGCTTTATAAAGGCCAGTGAGAGCAGTGCATCATTGCGCTGGTGGCATTCATGCTTTATAAAGGCCTGTGACAGCAGCGCATCATTGCACTGTGGCATTCATGCTTTACGAAGGCCTGCGAGAGCAGTGCATCATTGCACTGTGTCATTCATGCTTTATAAAGGCCTGTGAGAGCAGTGCATCGTTTCACTGCATGCTTTATAAAGGCCTGTGAGAGCAGTGCATCATTGCGCTGGTGGCATTCATGCTTTACAAAGGCCTGTGAGAGCAGTGCATCATTGCACTGGTGACATTCATGCTTTATAAAGGCCTGTGAGAGCAGTGCATCATTGCACTGGTGGCATTCATGCCTTACAAAGGCCTGTGAGAGCAGTGCATCATTGCACTGTGGCATTCATGCTTTATAAAGGCCTGTGAGAGCAGTGCATCATTGCACTGGTGACATTCATGCTTTATAAAGGCCTGTGAGAGCAGTGCATCATTGCACTGTGGCATTCATGCTTTACAAAGGCCTGTGAGAGCAGCGCATCATTGCACTGTGGCATTCATGCTTTATAAAGGCCTGTGAGAGCAGCACATCATTGCACTGTGGCATTCATGCTTTATAAAGGCCCGTGACAGCAGTGCATCATTGCACTGGTGGCATTCTTGCTTTACAAAGGCCTGTGAGAGCAGTGCATCATTGCACTGTGGCATTCATGCTTTACGAAGGCCTGCGAGAGCAGTGCATCATTGCACTGTGTCATTCATGCTTTATAAAGGCCTGTGAGAGCAGTGCATCGTTTCACTGCATGCTTTATAAAGGCCTGTGAGAGCAGTGCATCATTGCGCTGGTGGCATTCATGCTTTACAAAGGCCTGTGAGAGCAGTGCATCATTGCACTGGTGACATTCATGCTTTATAAAGGCCTGTGAGAGCAGTGCATCATTGCACTGGTGGCATTCATGCCTTACAAAGGCCTGTGAGAGCAGCGCATCATTGCACTCTGGCATTCATGCTTTATAAAGGCCTGTGAGAGCAGTGCATCATTGCACTGGTGACATTCATGCTTTATAAAGGCCTGTGAGAGCAGTGCATCGTTGCACTGCATGCTTTATAAAGGCCTGTGAGAGCAGTGCATCATTGCGCTGGTGGCATTCATGCTTTACAAAGGCCTGTGAGAGCAGTGTATCATTGCACTGGTGGCATTCATGCTTTACGAAGGCCTGCGAGAGCAGTGCATCATTGCACTGTGTCATTCATGCTTTATAAAGGCCTGTGAGAGCAGTGCATCGTTGCACTGCATGCTTTATGAAGGCCTGTGAGAGCAGTGCATCATTGCGCTGGTGGCATTCATGCTTTACAAAGGCCTGTGAGAGCAGTGCATCGTTGCACTGTGGCATTCATGCTTTATAAAGGCCTGTGAGAGCAGTGCATCATTGCACTGGTGACATTCATGTTTTATAAAGGCCTGTGAGAGCAGTGCATCATTGAACTGTGGAAGTCATGCTTTACAAAGGCCTGTGAGAGCAGTGCATCATTGCACTGTGGCATTCATGCTTTATAAAGGCCCGTGACAGCAGTGCATCATTGCACTGTGGCATTCATGCTTTATAAAGGCCCGTGACAGCAGTGCATCATTGCACTGGTGGCATTCTTGCTTTACAAAGGCCTGTGAGAGCAGTGCATCATTGCACTGTGGCATTCATGCTTTACGAAGGCCTGCGAGAGCAGTGCATCATTGCACTGTGTCATTCATGCTTTATAAAGGCCTGTGAGAGCAGTGCATCGTTGCACTGCATGCTTTATAAAGGCCTGTGAGAGCAGTGCATCATTGCGCTGGTGGCATTCATGCTTTACAAAGCCTGTGAGAGCAGTGCATCGTTGCACTGTGGCATTCATGCTTTATAAAGGCCTGTGAGAGCAGTGCATCATTGCACTGGTGACATTCATGCTTTATAAAGGCCTGTGAGAGCAGTGCATCATTGCACTGGTGGCATTCATGCCTTACAAAGGCCTGTGAGAGCAGTGCATCATTGCACTGTGGCATTCATGCTTTATAAAGGCCTGTGAGAGCAGCGCATCATTGCACTGTGGCATTCATGCTTTATAAAGGCCTGTGAGAGCAGTGCATCATTGCACTGGTGACATTCACGCTTTATAAAGGCCTGTGAGAGCAGTGCAACATTGCACTGGTGGCATTCATGCCTTACAAAGGCCTGTGAGAGCAGTGCATCATTGCACTGTGGCATTCATGCTTTATAAAGGCCTGTGAGAGCAGTGCATCACTGCACTGTGGCATTCATGCCTTATAAAGGCCTGTGAGAGCAGAGCATCATTGCACTGGTGGCATTCATGCTTTACAGAGGCCTGTGAGAGCAGTGCATCATTGCACTGTGGCATTCATGCTTTATAAAGGCCTGTGAGAGCAACGCATCATTGCACTGTGGCATTCATGCTTTATAAAGGCCTGTGAGAGCAGTGCATCATTGCACTGTGGCATTCATGCTTTATAAAGGCCTGTGAGAGCAACGCATCATTGCACTGTGGCATTCATGCTTTATAAAGGCCTGTGAGAGCAGTGCATCATTGCACTGTGGCATTCATGCTTTGTAAAGGCCTGTGACAGCAGCGCATCATTGCGCTGGTGGCATTCATGCTTTACAAAGGCCTGTGACAGCAGCGCATCATTGCACTGGTGGCATTCATACTTTATAAAGGCCTGTGAGAGCAGCACATCATTGCACTGTGGCATTCATGCTTTATAAAGGCCTGGGAGAGCAGTGCATCATTGCACTGCATGCTTTATAAAGGCCTGTGACAGCAGTGAATCATTGCACTGCATGCTTTATAAAGGCCTGTGAGAGCAGTGCATCATTGCACTGCATGCTTTATCAAGGCCTGTGACAGCAGTGCATCATTGCACTGCATGCTTTATAAAGGCCTGTGAGAGCAGTGCATCATTGCACTGCATGCTTTATAAAGGCCTGTGAGAGCAGTGCATCATTGCACTGCATGCTTTATAAAGGCCTGTGAGAGCAGTGCATCATTGCACTGTGGCATTCATGCTTTATAAAGGCCTGTGAGAGCAGTGCATCATTGCACTGCATGCTTTATCAAGGCCTGTGACAGCAGTGCAGCATTGCACTGCATGCTTTATAAAGGCCTGTGAGAGCAGTGCATCATTGCACTGCATGCTTTATAAAGGCCTGTGAGAGCAGTGCATCATTGCACTGTGGCATTCATGCTTTATAAAGGCCTGTGAGAGCAGTGCATCATTGCACTGGTGGCATTCTTGCTTTATAAAGGCCCGTGACAGCAGTGCATCATTGCACTGGTGGCATTCTTGCTTTACAAAGGCCTGTGAGAGCAGTGCATCATTGCACTGGTGGCATTCATGCTTTATAAAGGCCCGTGACGGCAGTGCATCATTGCACTGGTGGCATTCTTGCTTTACAAAGGCCTGTGAGAGCAGTGCATCATTGCACTGGTGGCATTCATGCTTTATAAAGGCCTGTGAGAGCAGTGCATCATTGCACTGCATGCTTTACAAAGGCCTGTGAGAGCAGTGCATCATTGCACTGGTGGCATTCATGCTTTATAAAGGCCTGTGAGAGCAGTGCATCATTGCACTGTGGCATTCATGCTTTATAAAGGCCTGTGAGAGCAGCGCATCATTGCACTGTGGCATTCATGCTTTGTAAAGGCCTGTGAGAGCAGTGCATCATTGCACTGTAGCATTCATGCTTTATAAAGGCCTGTGAGAGCAGTGCATCATTGCGCTGATGGCATTCATGCTTTATAAAGGCCTGTGAAAGCAGTGCATCATTGCACTAGTGGCATTCTTGCTTTACAAAGGCCTGTGAGAGCAGCACATCATTGCACTGTGGCATTCATGCTTTACAAAGGCCTGTGAGAGCAGTGCATCATTGCACTGTGGCATTCATGCTTTACGAAGGCCTGTGAGAGCAGCGCATCATTGCACTGTGGCATTCATGCTTTATAAAGGCCTGGGAGAGCAGTGCATCATTGCACTGCATGCTTTATAAAGGCCTGTGACAGCAGTGAATCATTGCACTGTGGCATTCATGCTTTATAAAGGCCTGTGAGAGCAGTGCATCATTGCACTGTGGCATTCATGCTTCATAAAGGCCTGGGAGAGCAGTGCATCATTGCTCTGGTGGCATGCATGCTTTATAAAGGCCCGTGACAGCAGTGCATCATTGCACTGGTGGCATTCTTGCTTTACAAAGGCCTGTGAGAGCAGTGCATCATTGCACTGTGGCATTCATGCTTTACGAAGGCCTGCGAGAGCAGTGCATCATTGCACTGTGTCATTCATGCTTTATAAAGGCCTGTGAGAGCAGTGCATCGTTTCACTGCATGCTTTATAAAGGCCTGTGAGAGCAGTGCATCATTGCGCTGGTGGCATTCATGCTTTACAAAGGCCTGTGAGAGCAGTGCATCATTGCACTGGTGACATTCATGCTTTATAAAGGCCTGTGAGAGCAGTGCATCATTGCACTGGTGGCATTCATGCCTTACAAAGGCCTGTGAGAGCAGTGCATCATTGCACTGTGGCATTCATGCTTTATAAAGGCCTGTGAGAGCAGCGCATCATTGCACTCTGGCATTCATGCTTTATAAAGGCCTGTGAGAGCAGTGCATCATTGCACTGGTGACATTCATGCTTTATAAAGGCCTGTGAGAGCAGTGCAACATTGCACTGGTGGCATTCATGCCTTACAAAGGCCTGTGAGAGCAGTGCATCATTGCACTGTGGCATTCATGCTTTATAAAGGCCTGTGAGAGCAGTGCATCACTGCACTGTGGCATTCATGCTTTATAAAGGCCTGTGAGAGCGGTGCATCATTGCACTGGTGGCATTCATGCTTTACAGAGGCCTGTGAGAGCAGTGCATCATTGCACTGTGGCATTCATGCTTTATAAGGGCCTGTGAGAGCAACGCATCATTGCACTGTGGCATTCATGCTTTATAAAGGCCAGTGAGAGCAGTGCATCATTGCGCTGGTGGCATTCATGCTTTATAAAGGCCTGTGACAGCAGCGCATCATTGCACTGGTGGCATTCATGCTTTATAAAGGCCTGTGAGAGCAGCACATCATAGCACTGTGGCATTCATGCTTTATAAAGGCCTGGGAGAGCAGTGCATCATTGCACTGCATGCTTTATAAAGGCCTGTGACAGCAGTGAATCATTGCACTGCATGCTTTATAAAGGCCTGTGAGAGCAGTGCATCATTGCACTGCATGCTTTATCAAGGCCTGTGACAGCAGTGCATCATTTCACTGCATGCTTTATAAAGGCCTGTGAGAGCAGTGCATCATTGCACTGCATGCTTTATAAAGGCCTGTGAGAGCAGTGCATCATTGCACTGCATGCTTTATAAAGGCCTGTGAGAGCAGTGCATCATTGCACTGTGGCATTCATGCTTTATAAAGGCCTGTGAGAGCAGTGCATCATTGCACTGCATGCTTTATCAAGGCCTGTGACAGCAGTGCATCATTGCACTGCTTGCTTTATAAAGGCCTGTGAGAGCAGTGCATCATTGCACTGCATGCTTTATAAAGGCCTGTGAGAGCAGTGCATCATTGCACTGTGGCATTCATGCTTTATAAAGGCCTGTGAGAGCAGTGCATCATTGCACTGGTGGCATTCTTGCTTTATAAAGGCCCGTGACAGCAGTGCATCATTGCACTGGTGGCATTCTTGCTTTACAAAGGCCTGTGAGAGCAGTGCATCATTGCACTGGTGGCATTCATGCTTTATAAAGGCCCGTGACAGCAGTGCATCATTGCACTGGTGGCATTCTTGCTTTACAAAGGCCTGTGAGAGCAGTGCATCATTGCACTGGTGGCATTCATGCTTTATAAAGGCCTGCGAGAGCAGTGCATCATTGCACTGTGTCATTCATGCTTTATAAAGGCCTGTGAGAGCAGTGCATCGTTGCACTGCATGCTTTATAAAGGCCTGTGAGAGCAGTGCATCATTGCGCTGGTGGCATTCATGCTTTACAAAGCCTGTGAGAGCAGTGCATCGTTGCACTGTGGCATTCATGCTTTATAAAGGCCTGTGAGAGCAGTGCATCATTGCACTGGTGACATTCATGCTTTATAAAGGCCTGTGAGAGCAGTGCATCATTGCACTGGTGGCATTCATGCCTTACAAAGGCCTGTGAGAGCAGTGCATCATTGCACTGTGGCATTCATGCTTTATAAAGGCCTGTGAGAGCAGCGCATCATTGCACTGTGGCATTCATGCTTTATAAAGGCCTGTGAGAGCAGTGCATCATTGCACTGGTGACATTCACGCTTTATAAAGGCCTGTGAGAGCAGTGCAACATTGCACTGGTGGCATTCATGCCTTACAAAGGCCTGTGAGAGCAGTGCATCATTGCACTGTGGCATTCATGCTTTATAAAGGCCTGTGAGAGCAGTGCATCACTGCACTGTGGCATTCATGCTTTATAAAGGCCTGTGAGAGCAGTGCATCATTGCACTGGTGGCATTCATGCTTTGTAAAGGCCTGTGAGAGCAACGCATCATTGCACTGTGGCATTCATGCTTTATAAAGGCCTGTGAGAGCAGTGCATCATTGCACTGTGGCATTCATGCTTTGTAAAGGCCTGTGAGAGCAGCGCATCATTGCGCTGGTGGCATTCATGCTTTACAAAGGCCTGTGACAGCAGCGCATCATTGCACTGGTGGCATTCATACTTTATAAAGGCCTGTGAGAGCAGCACATCATTGCACTGTGGCATTCATGCTTTATAAAGGCCTGGGAGAGCAGTGCATCATTGCACTGCATGCTTTATAAAGGCCTGTGACAGCAGTGAATCATTGCACTGCATGCTTTATAAAGGCCTGTGAGAGCAGTGCATCATTGCACTGCATGCTTTATCAAGGCCTGTGACAGCAGTGCATCATTGCACTGCATGCTTTATAAAGGCCTGTGAGAGCAGTGCATCATTGCACTGCATGCTTTATAAAGGCCTGTGAGAGCAGTGCATCATTGCACTGTGGCATTCATGCTTTATAAAGGCCTGTGAGAGCAGTGCATCATTGCACTGCATGCTTTATCAAGGCCTGTGACAGCAGTGCATCATTGCACTGCATGCTTTATAAAGGCCTGTGAGAGCAGTGCATCATTGCACTGCATGCTTTATAAAGGCCTGTGAGAGCAGTGCATCATTGCACTGTGGCATTCATGCTTTATAAAGGCCTGTGAGAGCAGTGCATCATTGCACTGGTGGCATTCTTGCTTTATAAAGGCCCGTGACAGCAGTGCATCATTGCACTGGTGGCATTCTTGCTTTACAAAGGCCTGTGAGAGCAGTGCATCATTGCACTGGTGGCATTCATGCTTTATAAAGGCCCGTGACAGCAGTGCATCATTGCACTGGTGGCATTCTTGCTTTACAAAGGCCTGTGAGAGCAGTGCATCATTGCACTGGTGGCATTCATGCTTTATAAAGGCCTGTGAGAGCAGTGCATCATTGCACTGCATGCTTTACAAAGGCCTGTGAGAGCAGTGCATCATTGCACTGGTGGCATTCATGCTTTATAAAGGCCTGTGAGAGCAGTGCATCATTGCACTGTGGCATTCATGCTTTATAAAGGCCTGTGAGAGCAGCGCATCATTGCACTGTGGCATTCATGCTTTGTAAAGGCCTGTGAGAGCAGTGCATCATTGCACTGTAGCATTCATGCTTTATAAAGGCCTGTGAGAGCAGTGCATCATTGCGCTGATGGCATTCATGCTTTATAAAGGCCTGTGAAAGCAGTGCATCATTGCACTGGTGGCATTCTTGCTTTACAAAGGCCTGTGAGAGCAGCACATCATTGCACTGTGGCATTCATGCTTTACAAAGGCCTGTGAGAGCAGTGCATCATTGCACTGTGGCATTCATGCTTTACGAAGGCCTGTGAGAGCAGCGCATCATTGCACTGTGGCATTCATGCTTTATAAAGGCCTGGGAGAGCAGTGCATCATTGCACTGGATGCTTTATAAAGGCCTGTGACAGCAGTGAATCATGGCACTGTGGCATTCATGCTTTATAAAGGCCTGTGAGAGCAGTGCATCATTGCACTGTGGCATTCATGCTTTATAAAGGCCTGGGAGAGCAGTGCATCATTGCTCTGGTGGCATGCATGCTTTATAAAGGCCCGTGACAGCAGTGCATCATTGCACTGGTGGCATTCTTGCTTTACAAAGGCCTGTGAGAGCAGTGCATCATTGCACTGTGGCATTCATGCTTTACGAAGGCCTGCGAGAGCAGTGCATCATTGCACTGTGTCATTCATGCTTTATAAAGGCCTGTGAGAGCAGTGCATCGTTTCACTGCATGCTTTATAAAGGCCTGTGAGAGCAGTGCATCATTGCGCTGGTGGCATTCATGCTTTATAAAGGCCTGTGAGAGCAGTGCATCATTGCACTGGTGGCATTCATGCCTTACAAAGGCCTGTGAGAGCAGTGCATCATTGCACTGTGGCATTCATGCTTTATAAAGGCCTGTGAGAGCAGTGCATCATTGCTGTTAGAGTCGGGGATCTCTGGTTGGCGCAAGGTTGCCCTTGTGTCAAGCAGGAACCCTCTCCTCCACGTCAGGGCGCAGGATAACCCCTCGCGAATGACCCTTGCTCACCCTCTAGGTGCGTGGCGTGAGCAGCCAAGGCGATTCCTCAGGCGTTGTTGGTTAAGCACTTACAATCATACACACAGTAAATACATCAATCCCCCCAGAAACGGACACCAGCCTTGGGTATATATAAAAATACGATTCTTTATGTAAAAATAAGGTATATATATCTCAGCAGACTTATCACAAGACCAATAACGTTTTCGCTATGCCACCAGGTTATACAGCAGGCAAATGTTCTTGGTTCGTAGTTTCAAATGGATAGTTTGTAGTCTCTTGCAAATGTTACTTGTGGTTCCAGTACTCACAGAGATCGGCTCCTGCGAACGGGGAAATAAGGCGTTGCGGGCCCCGAGCCCGATACTGGAACTTCTTTCGTGATGTGGAGAGTCGGCACAGGTCGGTGCGACTCTCAGCTTGGGACGTGTTCTTGGGTCCTCAATCAGCAGGTGTGGGCAAGTAGGCAGGCGCGGCCCGCGACCCTTTAGCACGGCGGTGCAGGAGGGTCTCCACAGCGGGGGCGGCGCGGCCTGAGATGTCCGGGGATAGCGAAGCGGGGTCACAGGGCACAGTCAGTGCAGCTGGATGACCCGGCGTAGATCACAGTCGTCGGACGGCTTCCGGCGGGAGGGGTGATAGCGCGGTCAGCACGCTCCAGTAGCAGGCGGTGACAGGGATGCAGGCGGCCTGGCCCGGGGACAGAGAGCGGCTCTGGACGGAGCGGGGCTCTCACGGGTTTGAGGCAGGCAAGCTTCTGGGTGTCACGGCCCTAGGAGGGGCGATGAGGGGCGCAGTCTCTTTCCAGCGGGATGCACACACGGCTCGAATCGGAGGACGAGCAAAAGCACAGAGAACCCACTGGTCCTGGGGTTCAGTTCAGGGGGCAAGCTCAGATCAAGCCCTTGGAGAATGTTTAAAGCACAAAGCAGCAAAGTCTTCTCAGTAGTCTCTTCCTCTCCTCTCTCAGCAAGGCAAGCAGCAGGCCAGCTCCTCCAGCGTCTTCTTCTCCTTCTAGTCGGGCAGAGGTTCTTTGTGGTAAAACAGGATTCTGATTTCTTAGGAGCCAGGCTCCTACTTTTATACCATGATTCTTTTGTTCTTTAGCGCCAGGGGGCCTGGGCCTGGATCAGTCCAGTTCTGGAGCACTTTGTTATGGTGACTCTGCTCTTTCCTTTCAGCAGCAGGGCAGAGACATCAGCCGCTCCACAGGGGGCGGCGCCGGCTTTGTGGTGGCAGAGCACAGGTCTATTCAAGAGTCAAGGTGTACTCCTCCCACCCATCCTGGTGTCATCTCTCTACCCACCACCTGGCAGCCAACCTGTCTCTGGGGATTCCCCAACCCTGCTCCTTACTGTTGCTAGGCAGAACACACACACACACAGCAGAGGCGGACTGAAATGGCCAGGTCAGTAAATACTAACTTTCTAAAAGTAGTATTTACAAACCCAGGATATTAAAATAAACTTGACTCCAAGAAGTATTTTATTATTCTGAGTTCAGGCATACTAAACTTGATACTCTACCATGCTCTATGAGTCCACTGGGGTCACAGCGTGTAGTGACTCCAGCAGCCCATTCTGGCCTATGGAGAGCAGGTAGCCTTCAATAGTGAAAACGAAAATGGCTGTAATTCACTATTAGGACATGCCACACACTCAGGGCTTGTCCTACCTTACACCTACAATGCACCCTGCCCGTGGGCCTACCATAGGGGTGACTAACATGAAGCAAAGGGAAGGTTTGGAGGCTGGCAAGTGTGTGCACTTGCCCAGCCAGCATGACAGTACCAGACTGCACGCAGGTTCTGCAGTGGCAGACCCTAGACACATTTTACAAGGCCGCTTCTGTGGGTGGCGCAACCAGCGCTGCAGGCCCACTAGCAGCATTCGTATTTACAAGCCCTGGCACTCCTGGTGCACTTTACTAGGGGCTGATAGTAAACCGAATAAGCCAAACATGGACACCAATCAATGTATACATTTTACCATAGGGAGAGCATATGCACCTTAGCACTGATCAGCAGTGGTAAGGTGCCCAGAGTCATAAAACAGCCAACAACAGGTCAGAAAAAATACTGGAGGAAGGCAAAAAGTTTAGGGATGCCCCTGCAAAAAGGGCCAAGTCCAACACAACCCCCTTCCAGCCAAAACGCAGGGTAGACCAATCACCACCGTGATGGTCTTCCCTGCTTGGGGCGATAGAACAAGGACCTGGCCCGCAACTGCAGGGGCAGACTCCATTTCTACGCCAATCTGAACCTATCGGACTCCTTCTGTCCATACTCTCAGGGCCCACCAAGCCGATCCATGGGGAACCCTTCTCCTCACCTGTGGACACCACCTGTGCAGCACCTAACCTTAACTGGCCCACAGGTGTGTCCCAACAGACAGACAGCAAAATGCTACAGTGGCCACTGACAGTAGTCAGGGATGAGACCCAGGCCGTATGCCTCTCAGGGCTCTCAATCCTCTGTGGCGCCAGGGAGCGGGGGGCAGTAGCCCTAGGTGCTTGGCACCCTTTGTCCATTCTCCCCCTTGTCAGGTCAGGTATGACATCCTGGCACTGACCCACCAGCCCCAGGACTGTACCCGGCGGCTGGACCCAAGACTGGGGTGGCCTCTTCCACACCCGGTCCTTCTCCTTGGGGCTCTGTACCCTCCCACCTGGAGTGGTACCCCCTTCCAGAATTGCCAGGGCACCTGGGGCAGGTGTCCGGTGCAATTCGCCCACCAGTTCAGGTGTTCTATCCTGCAACTGGGCGTCCAGGTCAGGGGGGACACCCTGAACCTGGCCCTCCAACCTAGGGTCTAAACCCTTCAGTTGAGCCGGGGTCAGAGGCGAGGACTCCCTCCCTCTGCACCCCCTTCCAGAGTACTGCCCACTCCCAACTGGCGTGGTACCCCCAGCAGCAACATGGGTCAGGACACTGATTACAGTAGTCCCACCCTCCAGGCCAGACAACACCTGAACCTGGCTTCCCAACCCTGGGACCAACCCAGGCGGTTGAACGCTCGCCTGGCGCACCAGGACTTCCCGGGGAGCACGCATGCCCCCCCTGAGGGTGACACATAACTCATGTGTCGTGTGACAGTCTTTCTGGCGCTGATCTCCCGACCCCTGTCCATCTGACAGTGCCTGAAGATCCCCCAGGACAGAAGTGGTGTCACCATGGTCACTCACAGGGGACGCAGCCCTTCTGGCTGGCCCCTGACCCACTGGTTCTTCCACTGGGGACTCTTTCCCCCTCTCACCCCTCAATCTGGACCTCTGCACCCTCCCAACTGGAGCGGTACTGCCAGCCACCAGAACTGATGGAGGCCTGCTTACAGACACTCCCAGCTCACCACACACTAGGGGATCCCCCTCAACGGGCGGCCCATCAGTACAGCCTAGGCTCCCCGCCTGGTGTTCCCTTAAAGAACCATCCAGGCTCTGAGACTGGGTTTCGGGCACCTGGGGGCACGCAGCCCCGCACTCACTCCTTCTCCACTGAGACAGGACGTAAGCCCCTACACCCCTCCCACTACCATGGGACCTAGCTGGGCTACTCTGCACCACTTCCACCACTCTGGGTTGGAAGATACCTGAGCCACTCCCCACAGGGTCACTCCCCAATGCCTCTCCAGACCCTCTGGAATCCACCAAAAGGTCTGCCTCCAATGTGAGTTCTCTGCGGTCAGAGAACTCACCCTCACACAGGTGTTGGCATAGCTCTGGAAAACAGGGACTTACAATATGCTCTCCCTCAATTGGATCACACAGCCCCCTAGCAGGGTTAACCAAACTATCCTTCACCTCATCATCCCGTGCCTCACACACGTACTCCACACCACTCTCCTGAGACTGGCAAGACAGTATCTGACTGTCTCTGTCCCACAACCCACACTCTTCTGGGCGGTCTTCACACTCACCCACCAGGACTTCAATTTTGGGGGAACCCCTCTCCCTGTACCTCTCAGCTAGAGTCAGTAGAGGGTCCCTCTCTCCACTAGGACTATGAACCCCTGCGCCAGTTACCCTATTCCCTTCAGGGATACTGCGTACTACTGGAGCTACCTCATGCCCTTGAACCTCCTGGTGTATGTTAACCCCCTCCTTCAAGTCAGGCGCCACATCTCTGGGTGTGCGTACTACTCTCTCTGCACTGTAAAACTCAATATTGCTGCCACCAGAGGGAGAGCGGTCTAAACTCTTGATCTTGCGATCCAACTCCCTCATTTTTAGATCATGATCCATTTGGCGTCGTTGTGCCTCCAAGGCCAACTTCTGCTTCTCCATTTCCATTTGTCCTGCCAACTTTGCCATCTCCATTGCATGCGCCCTGTCTGCTGCCCTGTCTGCCAGCTCCTCTGGTGACAGGACTCTGCTGGGCTCCCCAAGGTTGTCGGGCGGAACGATGTCCCCCGCATTCTGTGGGTCTCTTGACTCTTTCCAGGCTTTCAACGCCTTGAGGTACTGGTTCTTCCTCTTGAATCCAGTATGGGGAGCTCTGAATTTTACACTGTAGCCTTTCAATTGCTCTATCGTGTAGCCTTCCAGTCCCTCCCAATCCACCTCATCCATTCCAGAAATCACAGAGTGTGCTCTTCCAGCAGAGAGTGAGCCAGGCATGGTTGCAATAATGGCATATGTCACAACAAAGTTCAAAAATGAAAACCTGTGGCTGCGTTACTTGGTCTGCTCTCTCTATCTGGTGATTAATAATTCACTGTATGCAAATTATAAATGCAAATCCGAAATCCCAGCCGCTGCCAACAATGTTAGAGTCGGGGATCTCTGGTTGGCGCAAGGTTGCCCTTGTGTCAAGCAGGAACCCTCTCCTCCCCGTCAGGGCGCAGGATAACCCCTCGCGAATGACCCTTGCTCACCCTCTAGGTGCGTGGCGTGAGCAGCCAAGGCGATTCCTCAGGCGTTGTTGGTTAAGCACTTACAATCATACACACAGTAAATACATCAATCCCCCCAGAAACGGACACCAGCCTTGGGTATATATAAAAATACGATTCTTTATGTAAAAATAAGGTATATATATCTCAGCAGACTTATCACAAGACCAATAACGTTTTCGCTATGCCACCAGGTTATACAGCAGGCAAATGTTCTTGGTTCGTAGTTTCAAATGGATAGTTTGTAGTCTCTTGCAAATGTTACTTGTGGTTCCAGTACTCACAGAGATCGGCTCCTGCGAACGGGGAAATAAGGCGTTGCGGGCCCCGAGCCCGATACTGGAACTTCTTTCGTGATGTGGAGAGTCGGCACAGGTCGGTGCGACTCTCAGCTTGGGACGTGTTCTTGGGTCCTCAATCAGCAGGTGTGGGCAAGTAGGCAGGCGCGGCCCGCGACCCTTTAGCACGGCGGTGCAGGAGGGTCTCCACAGCGGGGGCGGCGCGGCCTGAGATGTCCGGGGATAGCGAAGCGGGGTCACAGGGCACAGTCAGTGCAGCTGGATGACCCGGCGTAGATCACAGTCGTCGGACGGCTTCCGGCGGGAGGGGTGATAGCGCGGTCAGCGCGCTCCAGTAGCAGGCGGTGACAGGGATGCAGGCGGCCTGGCCCGGGGACAGAGAGCGGCTCTGGACGGAGCGGGGCTCTCACGGGTTTGAGGCAGGCAAGCTTCTGGGTGTCACGGCCCTAGGAGGGGCGATGAGGGGCGCAGTCTCTTTCCAGCGGGATGCACACACGGCTCGAATCGGAGGACGAGCAAAAGCACAGAGAACCCACTGGTCCTGGGGTTCAGTTCAGGGGGCAAGCTCAGATCAAGCCCTTGGAGAATGTTTAAAGCACAAAGCAGCAAAGTCTTCTCAGTAGTCTCTTCCTCTCCTCTCTCAGCAAGGCAAGCAGCAGGCCAGCTCCTCCAGCGTCTTCTTCTCCTTCTAGTCGGGCAGAGGTTCTTTGTGGTAAAACAGGATTCTGATTTCTTAGGAGCCAGGCTCCTACTTTTATACCATGATTCTTTTGTTCTTTAGCGCCAGGGGGCCTGGGCCTGGATCAGTCCAGTTCTGGAGCACTTTGTTATGGTGACTCTGCTCTTTCCTTTCAGCAGCAGGGCAGAGACATCAGCCGCTCCACAGGGGGCGGCGCCGGCTTTGTGGTGGCAGAGCACAGGTCTATTCAAGAGTCAAGGTGTACTCCTCCCACCCATCCTGGTGTCATCTCTCTACCCACCACCTGGCAGCCAACCTGTCTCTGGGGATTCCCCAACCCTGCTCCTTACTGTTGCTAGGCAGAACACACACACACACAGCAGAGGCGGACTGAAATGGCCAGGTCAGTAAATACTAACTTTCTAAAAGTAGTATTTACAAACCCAGGATATTAAAATAAACTTGACTCCAAGAAGTATTTTATTATTCTGAGTTCAGGCATACTAAACTTGATACTCTACCATGCTCTATGAGTCCACTGGGGTCACAGCGTGTAGTGACTCCAGCAGCCCATTCTGGCCTATGGAGAGCAGGTAGCCTTCAATAGTGAAAACGAAAATGGCTGTAATTCACTATTAGGACATGCCACACACTCAGGGCTTGTCCTACCTTACACCTACAATGCACCCTGCCCGTGGGCCTACCATAGGGGTGACTAACATGAAGCAAAGGGAAGGTTTGGAGGCTGGCAAGTGTGTGCACTTGCCCAGCCAGCATGACAGTACCAGACTGCACGCAGGTTCTGCAGTGGCAGACCCTAGACACATTTTACAAGGCCGCTTCTGTGGGTGGCGCAACCAGCGCTGCAGGCCCACTAGCAGCATTCGTATTTACAAGCCCTGGCACTCCTGGTGCACTTTACTAGGGGCTGATAGTAAACCGAATAAGCCAAACATGGACACCAATCAATGTATACATTTTACCATAGGGAGAGCATATGCACCTTAGCACTGATCAGCAGTGGTAAGGTGCCCAGAGTCATAAAACAGCCAACAACAGGTCAGAAAAAATACTGGAGGAAGGCAAAAAGTTTAGGGATGCCCCTGCAAAAAGGGCCAAGTCCAACAATTGCACTGGTGACATTCATGCTTTATAAAGGCCTGTGAGAGCAGTGCATCATTGCACTGTGGCATTCATGCTTTACAAAGGCCTGTGAGAGCAGCGCATCATTGCACTGTGGCATTCATGCTTTATAAAGGCATGTGAGAGCAGTGCATCGTTGCACTGTGGCATTCATGCTTTATAAAGGCCCGTGACAGCAGTGCATCATTGCACTGGTGGCATTCTTGCTTTACAAAGGCCTGTGAGAGCAGTGCATCATTGCACTGTGGCATTCATGCTTTACGAAGGCCTGCGAGAGCAGTGCATCATTGCACTGTGTCATTCATGCTTTATAAAGGCCTGTGAGAGCAGTGCATCGTTTCACTGCATGCTTTATAAAGGCCTGTGAGAGCAGTGCATCATTGAGCTGGTGGCATTCATGCTTTACAAAGGCCTGTGAGAGCAGTGCATCATTGCACTGGTGACATTCATGCTTTATAAAGGCCTGTGAGAGCAGTGCATCATTGCACTGTGGCATTCATGCTTTATAAAGGCCTGTGAGAGCAGCGCATCATTGCACTCTGGCATTCATGCTTTATAAAGGCCTGTGAGAGCAGTGCATCATTGCACTGGTGACATTCATGCTTTATAAAGGCCTGTGAGAGCAGTGCAACATTGCACTGGTGGCATTCATGCCTTACAAAGGCCTGTGAGAGCAGTGCATCATAGCACTGTGGCATTCATGCTTTATAAAGGCCTGTGAGAGCAGTGCATCACTGCACTGTGGCATTCATGCTTTATAAAGGCCTGTGAGAGCGGTGCATCATTGCACTGGTGGCATTCATGCTTTACAGAGGCCTGTGAGAGCAGTGCATCATTGCACTGTGGCATTCATGCTTTATAAAGGCCTGTGAGAGCAACGCATCATTGCACTGTGGCATTCATGCTTTATAAAGGCCAGTGAGAGCAGTGCATCATTGCGCTGGTGGCATTCATGCTTTATAAAGGCCTGTGAGAGCAGCACATCATTGCACTGTGGCATTCATGCTTTATAAAGGCCTGGGAGAGCAGTGCATCATTGCACTGCATGCTTTATAAAGGCCTGTGACAGCAGTGAATCATTGCACTGCATGCTTTATAAAGGCCTGTGAGAGCAGTGCATCATTGCACTGCATGCTTTATCAAGGCCCGTGACAGCAGTGCATCATTTCACTGCATGCTTTATAAAGGCCTGTGAGAGCAGTGCATCATTGCACTGCATGCTTTATAAAGGCCTGTGAGAGCAGTGCATCATTGCACTGCATGCTTTATAAAGGCCTGTGAGAGCAGTGCATCATTGCACTGTGGCATTCATGCTTTATAAAGGCCTGTGAGAGCAGTGCATCATTGCACTGCATGCTTTATCAAGGCCTGTGACAGCAGTGCATCATTGCACTGCTTGCTTTATAAAGGCCTGTGAGAGCAGTGCATCATTGCACTGCATGCTTTATAAAGGCCTGTGAGAGCAGTGCATCATTGCACTGTGGCATTCATGCTTTATAAAGGCCTGTGAGAGCAGTGCATCATTGCACTGGTGGCATTCTTGCTTTATAAAGGCCCGTGACAGCAGTGCATCATTGCACTGGTGGCATTCTTGCTTTACAAAGGCCTGTGAGAGCAGTGCATCATTGCACTGGTGGCATTCATGCTTTATAAAGGCCCGTGACAGCAGTGCATCATTGCACTGGTGGCATTCTTGCTTTACAAAGGCCTGTGAGAGCAGTGCATCATTGCACTGGTGGCATTCTTGCTTTACAAAGGCCTGTGAGAGCAGCACATCATTGCACTGTGGCATTCATGCTTTACAAAGGCCTGTGAGAGCAGTGCATCATTGCACTGTGGCATTCATGCTTTACGAAGGCCTGTGAGAGCAGCGCATCATTGCACTGTGGCATTCATGCTTTATAAAGGCCTGGGAGAGCAGTGCATCATTGCACTGCATGCTTTATAAAGGCCTCTGAGAGCAGTGCATCATTGCACTGTGGCATTCATGCTTTATAAAGGCCTGTGAGAGCAGTGCATCATTGCACTGTGGCATTCATGCTTTATAAAGGCCTGGGAGAGCAGTGCATCATTGCAATGTATGCTTTATAAAGGCCTGTGACAGCAGTGAATCATTGCACTGCATGCTTTATAAAGGCCTGTGAGAGCAGTGCATCATTGCACTGCATGCTTTATAAAGGCCTGCGAGAGCAGGTCATCATTGCACTGGTGGCATTCATGCTTTACAGAGGCCTGTGAGAGCAGTGCATCATTGCACTGGTGGCATTCATGCTTTATAGAGGCCTGCGAGAGCAGTGCATCATTGCACTGTTGGCATTCATGCTTTATAAAGGCCTCTGAGAGCAGTGCATCATTGCACTGGTGGCATTCATGCTTTATAGAGGCCTGCGAGAGCAGTGCATCATTGCACTGTGGCATTCATGCTTTATAAAGGCCTGTGAGAGCAGTGCATCATTGCACTGTAGCATTCATGCTTTATAAAGGCCTGTGAGAGCAGTGCATCATTGCGCTGATGGCATTCATGCTTTATAAAGGCCCGTGACAGCAGTGCATCATTGCACTGGTGGCATTCATGCTTTACAGAGGCCTGTGAGAGCAGTGCATCATTGCACTGTGGCATTCATGCTTTATAAAGGCCTGTGAGAGCAGTGCATCATTGCACTGCATGCTTTATAAAGGCCTGTAAGAGCAGTGCATCATTGCACTGTGGCATTCATGCTTTATAAAGGCCTGTGAGAGCAGTGCATCATTGCACAGTGGCATTCATGCTTTATAAAGGCCTCTGAGAGCAGTGCATCATTGCACTGTGGCATTCATGCTTTTTAAAGGCCTGTGATAGCAGTGCATCATTGCACTGGTGGCATTCATGCTTTACGAAGGCCTGTGAGAGCAGTGCATCATTGCTCTGGTGGCATTCATGCTTTACGAAGGCCTCTGAGAGCAGTGCATCATTGCACTGTGGCATTCATGCTTTATAAAGGCCTGTGAGAGCAGTGCATCATTGCACTGCATGCTTTATAAAGGCCTGTGAGAGCAGTGCATCATTGCGCTGGTGGCATTCATGCTTCATAAAGGCCTGTGAGAGCAGCGCATCATTGCACTGTGGCATTCATGCTTTATAAAGGCCTGTGAGAGCAGTGCATCATTGCACTGCATACTTCATAAAGGCCTGTGAGAGCAGTGCATCATTGCACTGTGGCAGTCATGCTTTATAAAGTCCTGTGAGAGCAGTGCATCATTGCACTGTGGCATTCATGCTTTACAAAGGCCTGTGAGAGCAGTGCATCATTGCACTGTGGCATTCATGCTTTACAGAGGCCTGCGAGAGCAGTGCATCATTGCACTGTGGCATTCATGCTTTATAAAGGCCTGTGAGAGCAGTGCATCATTGCACTGCATGCTTTATAAAGGCCTGTAAGAGCAGTGCATCATTGCACTGTGGCATTCATGCTTTATAAAGGCCTGTGAGAGCAGTGCATCATTGCACTGGTGGCATTCATGCTTTATAAAGGCCTGTGACAGCAGTGCATCATTGCACTGTGGCATTCATGCTTTATAAAGGCCTGTGAGAGCAGTGCATCATTGCACTGTGGCATTCATGCTTTATAAAGGCCTGTGAGAGCAGCACATCATTGCACTGTGGCATTCATGCTTTATAAAGGCCTGTGAGAGCAGTGCATCATTGCACTGCATGCTTTATCAAGGCCTGTGACAGCAGTGCATCATTGCACTGCATGGTTTATAAAGGCCTGTGAGAGCAGTGCATCATTGCACTGCATGCTTTATAAAGGCCTGCGAGAGCAGTGCATCATTGCACTGTGGCATTCATGCTTTATAAAGGCCTGTGAGAGCAGTGCATCATTGCACTGTGGCATTCATGCTTTACAAAGGCAGGTGAGAGCAGTGCATCATTGCACTGTGCACTGGTGGCATTCATGCTTTACAAAGGACTGCGACAGCAGTGCATCATTACACTGCATGCTTGATAAAGGCCTGTGAGAGCAGTGCATCATTGCACTGCATGCTTGATAAAGGCCTGTGAGAGCAGTGCATCATTGCACTGTGGCATTCATGCTTTATAAAGGCCTGTGAGAGCAGTGCATCATTGCACTGCATGCTTGATAAAGGCCTGTGAGAGCAGTGCATTATTGCACTGGTGGCATTCATGCTTTATAAAGGCCTGCGAGAGTAGTGCATCACTGCACTGTGGCAGTCACGCTTTACAAAGGCCTGTGAGAGCAGTGTATCATTGCACTGTGGCATTCATGCTTTACAAAGGCCTGTGAGAGCAGTGTATCATTGCACTGGTGGCATTCATGCTTTATAAAGGCCCGTGACAGCAGTGCATCATTGCACTGGTGGCATTCTTGATTTACAAAGGCCTGTGAGAGCAGTGCATCATTGCACTGGTGGCATTCTTGCTTTACAAAGGCTTGTGAGAGCAGTGCATCATTGCACTGGTGGCATTCTTGCTTTACAAAGGCCTGTGAGAGCAGCACATCATTGCACTGTGGCATTCATGCTTTACAAAGGCCTGTGAGAGCAGTGCATCATTGCACTGTGGCATTCATGCTTTACATAGGCCTGTGAGAGCAGTGCATCATTGCACTGTGGCATTCATTCTTTACAAAGGCATGTGAGAGCAGTGCATCATTGCACTGGTGGCATTCATGCTTTATAGAGGCCTGCGAGAGCAGTGCATCACTGCACTGTGGCATTCATGCTTTATAAAGGCCTGTGAGAGCAACGCATCATTGCACTGTGGCATTCATGCTTTATAAAGGCCTGTGAGAGCAGTGCATCATTGCACTGTGGCATTCATGCTTTACAAAGGCCTGTGAGAGCAGTGCATCATTGCACTGCATGCTTTATAAAGGCCTGTGAGAGCAGTGCATCATTGCACTGTGGCATTCATGGTTTATAAAGGCCTGTGAGAGCAGTGCATCATTGCACTGCATGCTTTATAAAGGCCTGTGAGAGCAGTGCATCAATGCACTGTGGCATTCATGCTTTATAAAGGCCTGTGAGAGCAGCACATCATTGCACTAAGGCATTCATGCTTTATAAAGGCCTGTGACGGCAGTGCATCGTTGCACTGTGGCATTCATGCTTTACAAAGGCCTGTGAGAGCAGTGCATCATTGCACTGTGGCATTCATGCTTTATAAAGGCCTGTGAGAGCAGTGCATCAATGCACTGTGGCATTCATGCTTTATAAAGGCCTGTGAGAGCAGTGCATCATTGCACTGCATGCTTGATAAAGGCCTGTGAGAGCAGTGCATCATTGCACTGTGGCATTCATGCTTTATAAAGGCCTGTGAGAGCAGCACATCATTGCACTGTGGCATTCATGCTTTACAAAGGCCTGTGAGAGCAGTGTACCATTGCACTGCATGCTTTATAAAGGCCTGTGAGAGCAGTGCATCATTGCACTGGTGGCATTCATGCTTTATAAAGGCCCGTGAGAGCAGCACATCATGGCACTGAGGCATTCATGCTTTACGAAGGCCTGTGAGAGCAGTGCATCATTGCACGGTGGAATTCATGCTTTACAAAGGCCGGTGAGAGCAGTGCATCATTGCACTGTGGCATTCATGCTTTACGAAGGCCTGTGAGAGCAGTGCATCATTGCACTGTGGCATTCATGCTTTACAAAGGCCTGTGAGAGCAGTGCATCATTGCACTGTGGCATTCATGCTTTACAAAGGCCTGTGGGAGCAGTGCATCATTGCGCTGGTGGCATTCATGCTTTATAAAGGCCTGCGAGAGCAGTGCATCACTGCACTGCATGCTTGATAAAGGCCTGTGAGAGCAGTGCATCATTGCACTGTGGCATTCATGCTTTATAAAGGCCTGTGAGAGCAGTGCATCATTGCACTGCATGCTTGATAAAGGCCTGTGAGAGCAGTGCATCATTGCACTGTGGCATTCATGCTTTATAAAGGCCTGTGAGAGCAGTGTATCATTGCACTGCATGCTGTATAAAGGCCTGTGAGAGCAGTGCATCATTGCACTGGTGGCATTCATGCTTTATAAAGGCCTGTGAGAGCAGTGCATCATTGCACTGGTGGCATTCATGCTTTATAAAGGCCTGCAAGAGCAGTGCATCATTGCACTGTGGCATTCATGCTCTATAAAGGCCTGTGAGAGCAGTGTATCATTGCACTGCATGCTGTATAAAGGCCTGTGAGAGCAGCGCTTCATTGCACTGGTGGCATTCATGCTTTACAGAGGCCTGCGAGAGCAGTGCATCATTGCACTGTGGCATTCATGCTTTATAAAGGCCTGTGAGAGCAGCATATCATTGCACTGTGGCATTCATCCTTTATAAAGGCCTGTGAGAGCAGCGCATCATTGCACTGGTGGCATTCATGCTTTACAAAGGCCTGTGAGAGCAGTGCATCATTGCACTGGTGGCATTCATGCTTTACAAAGGCCTGTGAGAGCAGTGCATCATTGCACTGTGGCATTCATGCTTTATAAAGGCCTGTGAGAGCAGTGCATCATTGCACTGTGGCATTCATGCTTTACAAAGGCCTGTGAGAGCAGTGCATCATTGCACTGGTGGCATTCATGCTTTATAAAGGCCTGTGAGAGCAGTGCATCATTGCACTGGTGGCATTCATGCTTTACGAAGGCCTGTGAGAGCAGCGCATCATTGCACTGCATGCTTTATCAAGGCCTGTGACAGCAGTGCATCATTGCACTGCATGCTTTATCAAGGCCTGTGAGAGCAGTGCATCATTGCACTGTGGCATTCATGCTTTATAAAGGCCTGTGACAGCAGCGCATCATTGCACTGTGGCATTCATGCTTTACAAAGGCCTGTGAGAGCAGCGCATCATTGCACTGTGGCATTCATGCTTTATAAAGGCCTGTGAGAGCAGCACATCATTGCACTGTCGCATTCATGCTTTATAAAGGCCTGCGAGAGCAGTGCATCATTGCACTGTGTCATTCATGCTTTATAAAGGCCTGTGAGAGCAGTGCATCGTTGCACTGCATGCTTTACAGAGGCCTGTGAGAGCAGTGCATCATTGCACTGTGGCATTCATGCTTTATAAAGGCCTGTGAGAGCAACGCATCATTGCACTGTGGCATTCATGCTTTATAAAGGCCTGTGAGAGCAGCGCATCATTGCACTGTGGCATTCATGCTTTACAAAGGCCTGTGAGAGCAGTGCATCATTGCACTGTGGCATTCATGCTTTACAAAGGCCTGTGAGAGCAGTGCATCATTGCTCTGTGGCATTCATGCTTTATAAAGGCCTGTGAGAGCAGTGCATCATTGCGCTGGTGGCATTCATGCTTTATAAAGGCCTGCGAGAGCAGTGCATCATTGCACTGTGGCATTCATGCTTTGTAAAGGCCTGTGAGAGCAGTGCATCATTGCACTGTGGCATTCATGCTTTATAAAGGCCTGTGACAGCAGTGCATCATTGCACTGTGGCATTCATGCTTTACAAAGGCCTGTGAGAGCAGTGCATCATTACACTGGTGGCATTCATGCTTTCTAAAGGCCTGTGAGAGCAGTGCATCATTGCACTGGTGGCCGTCATGCCTTACAAAGGCCTGTGAGAGCAGCGCATCATTGCATTGTGGCATTCATGCTTTAGAAAGGCCTGTGAGAGCAGTGCATCACTGCACTGTGGCATTCATGCTTTATAAAGGCCTGTGAGAGCAACGCATCATTGCACTGTGGCATTCATGCTTTATAAAGGCCTGTGAGAGCAGCGCATCATTGCACTGTGGCATTCATGCTTTGTAAAGGCCTGTGAGAGCAGCGCATCATTGCACTGTGGCATTCATGCTTTGTAAAGGCCTGTGAGAGCAGCGCATCATTGCACTGTGGCATTCATGCTTTACAAAGGCCTGTGAGAGCAGTGCATCATTGCGCTGTGTCATTCATGCTTTACAAAGGCCGGTGAGAGCAGTGCATCATTGCACTGTGGCATTCATGCTTTACAAAGGCCTGTGAGAGCAGTGCATCCTTGCACTGTGGCATTCATGCTTTACAAAGGCCTGTGAGAGCAGTGCATCATTGCACTGTGGCATTCATGCTTTATAAAGGCCTGTGAGAGCAGTGCATCATTGCACTGTGGCATTCATGCTTTATAAAGGCCTGTGAGAGCAGTGCATCATTGCACTGTGGCATTCATGCTTTATAAAGGCCTGTGAGAGCAGTGCATCATTGCACTGTGGCATTCATGCTTTACAAAGGCCTGCGAGAGCAGTGCATCATTGCACTGTGGCATTCATGCTTTATAAAGGCCTGTGAGAGCAACGCATCATTGCACTGTGGCATTCATGCTTTATAAAGGCCTGTGAGAGCAGTGCATCATTGCACTGTGTCATTCATGCTTTATAAAGGCCTGTGACGGCAGCGCATCATTGCACTGTGTCATTCATGCTTAACGAAGGCCTGTGAGAGCAGTGCATCATTGCGCTGGTGGCATTCATGCTTTATAAAGGCCTGTGAGAGCAGCGCATCATTGCACTGTGTCATTCATGCTTTACGAAGGCCTGTGAGAGCAGTGCATCATTGCACTCTGGCATTCATGCTTTACGAAGGCCTGTGACAGCAGTGCATCATTGCACTGGGGCATTCATGCTTTATAAAGGCCTGTGAGGGCAGTGCATCATTGCACTGGTGGCCTTCATGCCTTACAAAGGCCTGTGAGAGCAGTGCATCATTGCACTGTGTCATTCATGCTTTATAAAGGCCTGTGAGAGCAGTGCATCGTTTCACTGTGTCATTCATGCTTTATAAAGGCCTGTGAGAGCAGTGCATCGTTGCACTGCATGCTTTATAAAGGCCTGTGAGAGCAGTGCATCATTGCGCTGGTGGCATTCATGCTTTACAAAGGCCTGTGAGAGCAGTGCATCGTTGCACTGTGGCATTCATGCTTTATAAAGGCCTGTGAGAGCAGTGCATCATTGCACTGGTGCCATTCATGCTTTATAAAGTCCTGTGAGAGCAGTGCATCATTGCACTGTGGCATTCATGCTTTATAAAGGCCTGTGAGAGCAACGCATCATTGCACTGTGGCATTCATGCTTTGTAAAGGCCTGTGAGAGCAGCGCATCATTGCACTGTGGCATTCATGCTTTGTAAAGGCCTGTGAGAGCAGCGCATCATTGCACTGTGGCATTCATGCTTTACAAAGGCCTGTGAGAGCAACGCATCATTGCACTGTGGCATTCATGCTTTACAAAGGCCGGTGAGAGCAGTGCATCATTGCACTGTGGCATTCATGCTTTACAAAGGCCTGCGAGAGCAGTGCATCATTGCACTGTGGCATTCATGCTTTCTAAAGGCCTGTGAGAGCAACGCATCATTGCACTGTGGCATTCATGCTTTATAAAGGCCTGTGAGAGCAGTGCATCATTGCACTGTGTCATTCATGCTTTATAAAGGCCTGTGACGGCAGCGCATCATTGCACTGTGTCATTCATGCTTTACGAAGGCCTGTGAGAGCAGTGCATCATTGCGCTGGTGGCATTCATGCTTTATAAAGGCCTGTGAGAGCAGCGCATCATTGCACTGTGTCATTCATGCTTTACGAAGGCCTGTGAGAGCAGTGCATCATTGCACTCTGGCATTCATGCTTTACGAAGGCCTGTGACAGCAGTGCATCATTGCACTGTGGCATTCATGCTTTATAAAGGCCTGTGAGGGCAGTGCATCATTGCACTGGTGGCCTTCATGCCTTACAAAGGCCTGTGAGAGCAGTGCATCATTGCACTGTGTCATTCATGCTTTATAAAGGCCTGTGAGAGCAGTGCATCGTTGCACTGTGTCATTCATGCTTTAAAAAGGCCTGTGAGAGCAGTGCATCGTTGCACTGCATGCTTTATAAAGGCCTGTGAGAGCAGTACATCATTGCGCTGGTGGCATTCATGCTTTACAAAGGCCTGTGAGAGCAGTGCATCGTTGCACTGTGGCATTCATGCTTTATAAAGGCCTGTGAGAGCAGTGCATCATTGCACTGGTGACATTCATGCTTTATAAAGTCCTGTGAGAGCAGTGCATCATTGCACTGTGGCATTCATGCTTTATAAAGGCCTGTGAGAGCAGTGCATCATTGCACTGGTGGCATTCATGCTTTATAAAGACCTGTGAGAGCAGTGCATCATTGCACTGCATGCTTGATAAAGGCCTGTGAGAGCAGTGCATCATTGCACTGTGGCATTCATGCTTTATAAAGGCCTGTGAGAGCAACGCATCATTGCACTGTGGCATTCATGCTTTATAAAGGCCTGTGAGAGCAGTGCATCATTGCACTGTGGCATTCATGCTTTATAAAGGCCTGCGAGAGCAGTGCATCATTGCACTGTGTCATTCATGCTTTATAAAGGCCTGTGAGAGCAGTGCATCATTGCGCTGGTGGCATTCATGCTTTACAAAGGCCTGTGAGAGCAGTGCATCATTGCGCTGGTGGCATTCATGCTTTACAAAGGCCTGTGAGAGCAGTGCATCATTGCACTGGTGGCATTCATGCTTTATAAAGGTCTGTGATAGCAGCACATCATGGCACTGTGGCATTCATGCTTTGCAAAGGCCTGTGAGAGCAGTGCATCATTGCACTGTGGCATTCATGCTTTATAAAGGCCTGTGAGAGCAGTGCATCATTGCACTGTGGCATTCATGCTTTGTAAAGGCCTGTGAGAGCAGTGCATCATTGCACTGTGGCATTCATGCTTTATAAAGGCCTGTGAGAGCAGTGCATCATTGCACTGTGGCATTCATGCTTTATAAAGGCCTGCGAGAGCAGTGCATCATTGCGCTGGTGGCATTCATGCTTTATAGAGGCCTGCGAGAGCAGTGCATCATTGCACTGTGGCATTCATGCTTTATAAAGGCCTGTGAGAGCAGTGCATCATTGCACTGCATGCTTGATAAAGGCCTGTGAGAGCAGTGCATCATTGCACTGTGGCATTCATGCTTTACAAAGGCCTGTGAGAGCAGTGCATCATTGCACTGTGGCATTCATGCTTTACGAAGGCCTGTCAGAGCAGTGCATCATTGCACTGTGGCATTCATGCTTTATAAAGGCCTGTGAGAGTAGCGCATCATTGCACTGCATGCTTTATAAAGGCCTGTGAGAGCAGTGCATCATTGCACTGTGGCATTCATGCTTTATACAGGCCTGTGAGAGCAGTGCATCATTGCACTGTGGCATTCATGCTTTGTAAAGGCCTGTGAGAGCAGCGCATCATTGCACTGGTGGCATTCATGCTTTATAAAGGCCTGTGAGAGCAGCGCATCATTGCACTGTGGCATTCATGCTTTATAAAGGCCTGTGAGAGCAGTGCATCATTGCGCTGGTGGCATTCATGCTTTATAAAGGCCTGTGAGAGCAGTGCATCATTGCGCTGGTGGCATTCATGCTTTACAAAGGCCTGTGAGAGCAGTGCATCATTGCACTGTGGCATTCATGCTTTACGAAGGCCTGTGACAGCAGTGCATCATTGCACTGTGGCATTCATGCTTTATAAAGGCGTGTGAGAGCAGTGCATCATTGCGCTGTGGCATTCATGCTTTACAAAGGCCTGTGAGAGCAGTGCATCATTGCACTGTGGCATTCATGCTTTACGAAGGCCTGTGACAGCAGTGCATCATTGCACTGCATGCTTTATAAAGGCCTGTGAGAGCAGTGCATCATTGCACTGTGGCATTCATGCTTTACGAAGGCCTGTGACAGCAGTGCATCATTGCACTGCATGCTTTATAAAGGCCTGTGAGAGCAGTGCATCGTTGCACTGTGGCATTCATGCTTTATAAAGGCCTGTGAGAGCAGTGCATCATTGCACTGTGGCATTCATGCTTTATAAAGGCCTGTGAGAGCAGTGCATCATTGCACTGTGGCATTCATGCTTTATAAAGGCCTGTGAGAGCAGTGCATCATTGCACTGTGGCATTCATGCTTTATGAAGGCCTGTGAGAGCAATGCATCATTGCACTGTGGCATTCATGCTTTATAAAGGCCTGTGAGAGCAGTGCATCATTGCACTGTGGCATTCATGCTTTATGAAGGCCTGTGAGAGCAACGCATCATTGCACTGTGGCATTCATGCTTTATAAAGGCCTGTGAGAGCAGTGCATCATTGCACTGTGGCATTCATGCTTTGTAAAGGCCTGTGAGAGCAGCGCATCATTGCGCTGGTGGCATTCATGCTTTACAAAGGCCTGTGACAGCAGCGCATCATTGCACTGGTGGCATTCATACTTTATAAAGGCCTGTGAGAGCAGCACATCATTGCACTGTGGCATTCATGCTTTATAAAGGCCTGGGAGAGCAGTGCATCATTGCACTGCATGCTTTATAAAGGCCTGTGACAGCAGTGAATCATTGCACTGCATGCTTTATAAAGGCCTGTGAGAGCAGTGCATCATTGCACTGCATGCTTTATCAAGGCCTGTGACAGCAGTGCATCATTGCACTGCATGCTTTATAAAGGCCTGTGAGAGCAGTGCATCATTGCACTGCATGCTTTATAAAGGCCTGTGAGAGCAGTGCATCATTGCACTGCATGCTTTATAAAGGCCTGTGAGAGCAGTGCATCATTGCACTGTGGCATTCATGCTTTATAAAGGCCTGTGAGAGCAGTGCATCATTGCACTGCATGCTTTATCAAGGCCTGTGACAGCAGTGCATCATTGCACTGCATGCTTTATAAAGGCCTGTGAGAGCAGTGCATCATTGCACTGCATGCTTTATAAAGGCCTGTGAGAGCAGTGCATCATTGCACTGTGGCATTCATGCTTTATAAAGGCCTGTGAGAGCAGTGCATCATTGCACTGGTGGCATTCTTGCTTTATAAAGGCCCGTGACAGCAGTGCATCATTGCACTGGTGGCATTCTTGCTTTACAAAGGCCTGTGAGAGCAGTGCATCATTGCACTGGTGGCATTCATGCTTTATAAAGGCCCGTGACAGCAGTGCATCATTGCACTGGTGGCATTCTTGCTTTACAAAGGCCTGTGAGAGCAGTGCATCATTGCACTGGTGGCATTCATGCTTTATAAAGGCCTGTGAGAGCAGTGCATCATTGCACTGCATGCTTTACAAAGGCCTGTGAGAGCAGTGCATCATTGCACTGGTGGCATTCATGCTTTATAAAGGCCTGTGAGAGCAGTGCATCATTGCACTGTGGCATTCATGCTTTATAAAGGCCTGTGAGAGCAGCGCATCATTGCACTGTGGCATTCATGCTTTGTAAAGGCCTGTGAGAGCAGTGCATCATTGCACTGTAGCATTCATGCTTTATAAAGGCCTGTGAGAGCAGTGCATCATTGCGCTGATGGCATTCATGCTTTATAAAGGCCTGTGAAAGCAGTGCATCATTGCACTGGTGGCATTCTTGCTTTACAAAGGCCTGTGAGAGCAGCACATCATTGCACTGTGGCATTCATGCTTTACAAAGGCCTGTGAGAGCAGTGCATCATTGCACTGTGGCATTCATGCTTTACGAAGGCCTGTGAGAGCAGCGCATCATTGCACTGTGGCATTCATGCTTTATAAAGGCCTGGGAGAGCAGTGCATCATTGCACTGGATGCTTTATAAAGGCCTGTGACAGCAGTGAATCATTGCGCTGTGGCATTCATGCTTTATAAAGGCCTGTGAGAGCAGTGCATCATTGCACTGTGGCATTCATGCTTTATAAAGGCCTGGGAGAGCAGTGCATCATTGCTCTGGTGGCATTCATGCTTTATAAAGGCCTGTGAGAGCAGTGCATCATTGCACTGTGGCATTCATGCTTTACGAAGGCCTGCGAGAGCAGTGCATCATTGCACTGTGGCATTCATGCTTTACGAAGGCCTGCGAGAGCAGTGCATCATTGCACTGTGTCATTCATGCTTTATAAAGGCCTGTGAGAGCAGTGCATCGTTTCACTGCATGCTTTATAAAGGCCTGTGAGAGCAGTGCATCATTGCGCTGGTGGCATTCATGCTTTACAAAGGCCTGTGAGAGCAGTGCATCATTGCACTGGTGACATTCATGCTTTATAAAGGCCTGTGAGAGCAGTGCATCATTGCACTGGTGGCATTCATGCCTTACAAAGGCCTGTGAGAGCAGTGCATCATTGCACTGTGGCATTCATGCTTTATAAAGGCCTGTGAGAGCAGTGCATCATTGCACTGGTGACATTCATGCTTTATAAAGGCCTGTGAGAGCAGTGCATCATTGCACTGTGGCATTCATGCTTTATAAAGGCCTGTGAGAGCAGCGCATCATTGCACTGTGGCATTCATGCTTTATAAAGGCCTGTGAGAGCAGCACATCATTGCACTGTGGCATTCATGCTTTATAAAGGCCCGTGACAGCAGTGCATCATTGCACTGGTGGCATTCTTGCTTTACAAAGGCCTGTGAGAGCAGTGCATCATTGCACTGTGGCATTCATGCTTTACGAAGGCCTGCGAGAGCAGTGCATCATTGCACTGTGGCATTCATGCTTTATAAAGGCCTGGGAGAGCAGTGCATCATTGCTCTGGTGGCATGCATGCTTTATAAAGGCCCGTGACAGCAGTGCATCATTGCACTGGTGGCATTCATGCTTTATAAAGGCCTGTGAGAGCAGTGCATCATTGCGCTGGTGGCATTCATGCTTTATAAAGGCCTGCGAGAGCAGTGCATCATTGCACTGTGGCATTCATGCTTTACGAAGGCCTGCGAGAGCAGTGCATCATTGCACTGTGTCATTCATGCTTTATAAAGGCCTGTGAGAGCAGTGCATCGTTTCACTGCATGCTTTATAAAGGCCTGTGAGAGCAGTGCATCATTGCGCTGGTGGCATTCATGCTTTACAAAGGCCTGTAAGAGCAGTGCATCATTGCACTGGTGACATTCATGCTTTATAAAGGCCTGTGAGAGCAGTGCATCATTGCACTGGTGGCATTCATGCCTTACAAAGGCCTGTGAGAGCAGTGCATCATTGCACTGTGGCATTCATGCTTTATAAAGGCCTGTGAGAGCAGTGCATCATTGCACTGGTGACATTCATGCTTTATAAAGGCCTGTGAGAGCAGTGCATCATTGCACTGTGGCATTCATGCTTTATAAAGGCCTGTGAGAGCAGCGCATCATTGCACTGTGGCATTCATGCTTTATAAAGGCCTGTGAGAGCAGCACATCATTGCACTGTGGCATTCATGCTTTATAAAGGCCCGTGACAGCAGTGCATCATTGCACTGGTGGCATTCTTGCTTTACAAAGGCCTGTGAGAGCAGTGCATCATTGCACTGTGGCATTCATGCTTTACGAAGGCCTGCGAGAGCAGTGCATCATTGCACTGTGTCATTCATGCTTTATAAAGGCCTGTGAGAGCAGTGCATCGTTTCACTGCATGCTTTATAAAGGCCTGTGAGAGCAGTGCATCATTGCGCTGGTGGCATTCATGCTTTACAAAGGCCTGTGAGAGCAGTGCATCATTGCACTGGTGACATTCATGCTTTATAAAGGCCTGTGAGAGCAGTGCATCATTGCACTGTGGCATTCATGCTTTATAAAGGCCTGTGAGAGCAGCGCATCATTGCACTCTGGCATTCATGCTTTATAAAGGCCTGTGAGAGCAGTGCATCATTGCACTGGTGACATTCATGCTTTATAAAGGCCTGTGAGAGCAGTGCAACATTGCACTGGTGGCATTCATGCCTTACAAAGGCCTGTGAGAGCAGTGCATCATAGCACTGTGGCATTCATGCTTTATAAAGGCCTGTGAGAGCAGTGCATCACTGCACTGTGGCATTCATGCTTTATAAAGGCCTGTGAGAGCGGTGCATCATTGCACTGGTGGCATTCATGCTTTACAGAGGCCTGTGAGAGCAGTGCATCATTGCACTGTGGCATTCATGCTTTATAAAGGCCTGTGAGAGCAACGCATCATTGCACTGTGGCATTCATGCTTTATAAAGGCCAGTGAGAGCAGTGCATCATTGCGCTGGTGGCATTCATGCTTTATAAAGGCCTGTGACAGCAGCGCATCATTGCACTGGTGGCATTCATGCTTTATAAAGGCCTGTGAGAGCAGCACATCATTGCACTGTGGCATTCATGCTTTATAAAGGCCTGGGAGAGCAGTGCATCATTGCACTGCATGCTTTATAAAGGCCTGTGACAGCAGTGAATCATTGCACTGCATGCTTTATAAAGGCCTGTGAGAGCAGTGCATCATTGCACTGCATGCTTTATAAAGGCCTGTGAGAGCAGTGCATCATTGCACTGTGGCATTCATGCTTTATAAAGGCCTGTGAGAGCAGTGCATCATTGCACTGGTGGCATTCTTGCTTTATAAAGGCCCGTGACAGCAGTGCATCATTGCACTGGTGGCATTCTTGCTTTACAAAGGCCTGTGAGAGCAGTGCATCATTGCACTGGTGGCATTCATGCTTTATAAAGGCCCGTGACAGCAGTGCATCATTGCACTGGTGGCATTCTTGCTTTACAAAGGCCTGTGAGAGCAGTGCATCATTGCACTGGTGGCATTCATGCTTTATAAAGGCCTGTGAGAGCAGTGCATCATTGCACTGCATGCTTTACAAAGGCCTGTGAGAGCAGTGCATCATTGCACTGGTGGCATTCATGCTTTATAAAGGCCTGTGAGAGCAGTGCATCATTGCACTGTGGCATTCATGCTTTATAAAGGCCTGTGAGAGCAGCGCATCATTGCACTGTGGCATTCATGCTTTGTAAAGGCCTGTGAGAGCAGTGCATCATTGCACTGTAGCATTCATGCTTTATAAAGGCCTGTGAGAGCAGTGCATCATTGCGCTGATGGCATTCATGCTTTATAAAGGCCTGTGAAAGCAGTGCATCATTGCACTGGTGGCATTCTTGCTTTACAAAGGCCTGTGAGAGCAGCACATCATTGCACTGTGGCATTCATGCTTTACAAAGGCCTGTGAGAGCAGTGCATCATTGCACTGTGGCATTCATGCTTTACGAAGGCCTGTGAGAGCAGCGCATCATTGCACTGTGGCATTCATGCTTTATAAAGGCCTGGGAGAGCAGTGCATCATTGTACTGGATGCTTTATAAAGGCCTGTGACAGCAGTGAATCATTGCACTGTGGCATTCATGCTTTATAAAGGCCTGTGAGAGCAGTGCATCATTGCACTGTGGCATTCATGCTTTATAAAGGCCTGGGAGAGCAGTGCATCATTGCTCTGGTGGCATTCATGCTTTATAAAGGCCTGTGAGAGCAGTGCATCATTGCAATGTGGCATTCATGCTTTACGAAGGCCTGCGAGAGCAGTGCATCATTGCACTGTGGCATTCGTGCTTTACGAAGGCCTGCGAGAGCAGTGCATCATTGCACTGTGTCATTCATGCTTTATAAAGGCCTGTGAGAGCAGTGCATCGTTTCACTGCATGCTTTATAAAGGCCTGTGAGAGCAGTGCATCATTGCGCTGGTGGCATTCATGCTTTACAAAGGCCTGTGAGAGCAGTGCATCATTGCACTGGTGACATTCATGCTTTATAAAGGCCTGTGAGAGCAGTGCATCATTGCACTGGTGGCATTCATGCCTTACAAAGGCCTGTGAGAGCAGTGCATCATTGCACTGTGGCATTCATGCTTTATAAAGGCCTGTGAGAGCAGTGCATCATTGCACTGGTGACATTCATGCTTTATAAAGGCCTGTGAGAGCAGTGCATCATTGCACTGTGGCATTCATGCTTTATAAAGGCCTGTGAGAGCAGCGCATCATTGCACTGTGGCATTCATGCTTTATAAAGGCCTGTGAGAGCAGCACATCATTGCACTGTGGCATTCATGCTTTATAAAGGCCCGTGAC
The DNA here is from genome assembly GCF_964204655.1 of Triturus cristatus. Taxonomy (NCBI): domain Eukaryota; kingdom Metazoa; phylum Chordata; class Amphibia; order Caudata; family Salamandridae; genus Triturus; species Triturus cristatus. The sequence continues at coordinate 83,907,602 of NC_140594.1, forward strand.
AGCAGCGCATCATTGCACTGTGGCATTCATGCTTTATAAAGGCCCGTGACAGCAGTGCATCATTGCACTGTGGCATTCATGCTTTATAAAGGCCTGGGAGAGCAGTGCATCATTGCTCTGGTGGCATGCATGCTTTATAAAGGCCCGTGACAGCAGTGCATCATTGCACTGGTGGCATTCATGCTTTATAAAGGCCTGTGAGAGCAGTGCATCATTGCGCTGGTGGCATTCATGCTTTATAAAGGCCTGCGAGAGCAGTGCATCATTGCACTGTGGCATTCATGCTTTACGAAGGCCTGCGAGAGCAGTGCATCATTGCACTGTGTCATTCATGCTTTATAAAGGCCTGTGAGAGCAGTGCATCGTTTCACTGCATGCTTTATAAAGGCCTGTGAGAGCAGTGCATCATTGCGCTGGTGGCATTCATGCTTTACAAAGGCCTGTGAGAGCAGTGCATCATTGCACTGGTGACATTCATGCTTTATAAAGGCCTGTGAGAGCAGTGCATCATTGCACTGTGGCATTCATGCTTTATAAAGGCCTGTGAGAGCAGCGCATCATTGCACTGTGGCATTCATGCTTTATAAAGGCCTGTGAGAGCAGCACATCATTGCACTGTGGCATTCATGCTTTATAAAGGCCCGTGACAGCAGTGCATCATTGCACTGGTGGCATTCTTGCTTTACAAAGGCCTGTGAGAGCAGTGCATCATTGCACTGTGGCATTCATGCTTTACGAAGGCCTGCGAGAGCAGTGCATCATTGCACTGTGTCATTCATGCTTTATAAAGGCCTGTGAGAGCAGTGCATCGTTTCACTGCATGCTTTATAAAGGCCTGTGAGAGCAGTGCATCATTGCGCTGGTGGCATTCATGCTTTACAAAGGCCTGTGAGAGCAGTGCATCATTGCACTGGTGACATTCATGCTTTATAAAGGCCTGTGAGAGCAGTGCATCATTGCACTGTGGCATTCATGCTTTATAAAGGCCTGTGAGAGCAGCGCATCATTGCACTCTGGCATTCATGCTTTATAAAGGCCTGTGAGAGCAGTGCATCATTGCACTGGTGACATTCATGCTTTATAAAGGCCTGTGAGAGCAGTGCAACATTGCACTGGTGGCATTCATGCCTTACAAAGGCCTGTGAGAGCAGTGCATCATAGCACTGTGGCATTCATGCTTTATAAAGGCCTGTGAGAGCAGTGCATCACTGCACTGTGGCATTCATGCTTTATAAAGGCCTGTGAGAGCGGTGCATCATTGCACTGGTGGCATTCATGCTTTACAGAGGCCTGTGAGAGCAGTGCATCATTGCACTGTGGCATTCATGCTTTATAAAGGCCTGTGAGAGCAACGCATCATTGCACTGTGGCATTCATGCTTTATAAAGGCCAGTGAGAGCAGTGCATCATTGCGCTGGTGGCATTCATGCTTTATAAAGGCCTGTGACAGCAGCGCATCATTGCACTGGTGGCATTCATGCTTTATAAAGGCCTGTGAGAGCAGCACATCATTGCACTGTGGCATTCATGCTTTATAAAGGCCTGGGAGAGCAGTGCATCATTGCACTGCATGCTTTATAAAGGCCTGTGACAGCAGTGAATCATTGCACTGCATGCTTTATAAAGGCCTGTGAGAGCAGTGCATCATTGCACTGCATGCTTTATCAAGGCCCGTGACAGCAGTGCATCATTTCACTGCATGCTTTATAAAGGCCTGTGAGAGCAGTGCATCATTGCACTGCATGCTTTATAAAGGCCTGTGAGAGCAGTGCATCATTGCACTGCATGCTTTATAAAGGCCTGTGAGAGCAGTGCATCATTGCACTGTGGCATTCATGCTTTATAAAGGCCTGTGAGAGCAGTGCATCATTGCACTGCATGCTTTATCAAGGCCTGTGACAGCAGTGCATATTGCACTGCTTGCTTTATAAAGGCCTGTGAGAGTAGTGCATCATTGCACTGCATGCTTTATAAAGGCCTGTGAGAGCAGTGCATCATTGCACTGTGGCATTCATGCTTTATAAAGGCCTGTGAGAGCAGTGCATCATTGCACTGGTGGCATTCTTGCTTTATAAAGGCCCGTGACAGCAGTGCATCATTGCACTGGTGGCATTCTTGCTTTACAAAGGCCTGTGAGAGCAGTGCATCATTGCACTGGTGGCATTCATGCTTTATAAAGGCCCGTGACAGCAGTGCATCATTGCACTGGTGGCATTCTTGCTTTACAAAGGCCTGTGAGAGCAGTGCATCATTGCACTGGTGGCATTCTTGCTTTACAAAGGCCTGTGAGAGCAGCACATCATTGCACTGTGGCATTCATGCTTTACAAAGGCCTGTGAGAGCAGTGCATCATTGCACTGTGCCATTCATGCTTTACGAAGGCCTGTGAGAGCAGCGCATCATTGCACTGTGGCATTCATGCTTTATAAAGGCCTGGGAGAGCAGTGCATCATTGCACTGCATGCTTTATAAAGGCCTCTGACAGCAGTGAATCATTGCACTGTGGCATTCATGCTTTATAAAGGCCTGTGAGAGCAGTGCATCATTGCACTGTGGCATTCATGCTTTATAAAGGCCTGGGAGAGCAGTGCATCATTGCAATGTATGCTTTATAAAGGCCTGTGACAGCAGTGAATCATTGCACTGCATGCTTTATAAAGGTCTGTGAGAGCAGTGCATCATTGCACTGCATGCTTTATAAAGGCCAGCGAGAGCAGTGCATCATTGCACTGGTGGCATTCATGCTTTACAGAGGCCTGTGAGAGCAGTGCATCATTGCACTGGTGGCATTCATGCTTTATAGAGGCCTGCGAGAGCAGTGCATCATTGCACTGTTGGCATTCATGCTTTATAAAGGCCTCTGAGAGCAGTGCATCATTGCACTGGTGGCATTCATGCTTTATAGAGGCCTGCGAGAGCAGTGCATCATTGCACTGTGGCATTCATGCTTTATAAAGGCCTGTGAGAGCAGTGCATCATTGCACTGTAGCATTCATGCTTTATAAAGGCCTGTGAGAGCAGTGCATCATTGCGCTGATGGCATTCATGCTTTATAACGGCCCGTGACAGCAGTGCATCATTGCACTGGTGGCATTCATGCTTTACAGAGGCCTGTGAGAGCAGTGCATCATTGCACTGTGGCATTCATGCTTTATAAAGGCCTGTGAGAGCAGTGCATCATTGCACTGCATGCTTTATAAAGGCCTGTAAGAGCAGTGCATCATTGCACTGTGGCATTCATGCTTTATAAAGGCCTGTGAGAGCAGTGCATCATTGCACAGTGGCATTCATGCTTTATAAAGGCCTCTGAGAGCAGTGCATCATTGCACTGTGGCATTCATGCTTTATAAAGGCCTGTGATAGCAGTGCATCATTGCACTGGTGGCATTCATGCTTTACGAAGGCCTGTGAGAGCAGTGCATCATTGCTCTGGTGGCATTCATGCTTTACGAAGGCCTGTGAGAGCAGTGCATCATTGCACTGTGGCATTCATGCTTTATAAAGGCCTGTGAGAGCAGTGCATCATTGCACTGCATGCTTTATAAAGGCCTGTGAGAGCAGTGCATCATTGCGCTGGTGGCATTCATGCTTCATAAAGGCCTGTGAGAGCAGCGCATCATTGCACTGTGGCATTCATGCTTTATAAAGGCCTGTGAGAGCAGTGCATCATTGCACTGCATACTTCATAAAGGCCTGTGAGAGCAGTGCATCATTGCACTGTGGCAGTCATGCTTTATAAAGTCCTGTGAGAGCAGTGCATCATTGCACTGTGGCATTCATGCTTTACAAAGGCCTGTGAGAGCAGTGCATCATTGCACTGTGGCATTCATGCTTTACAGAGGCCTGCGAGAGCAGTGCATCATTGCACTGTGGCATTCATGCTTTATAAAGGCCTGTGAGAGCAGTGCATCATTGCACTGCATGCTTTATAAAGGCCTGTAAATGCAGTGCATCATTGCACTGTGGCATTCATGCTTTATAAAGGCCTGTGAGAGCAGTGCATCATTGCACTGGTGGCATTCATGCTTTATAAAGGCCTGTGACAGCAGTGCATCATTGCACTGTGGCATTCATGCTTTATAAAGGCCTGTGAGAGCAGTGCATCATTGCACTGTGGCATTCATGCTTTATAAAGGCCTGTGAGAGCAGCACATCATTGCACTGTGGCATTCATGCTTTATAAAGGCCTGTGAGAGCAGTGCATCATTGCACTGCATGCTTTATCAAGGCCTGTGACAGCAGTGCATCATTGCACTGCATGCTTTATAAAGGCCTGTGAGAGCAGTGCATCATTGCACTGCATGCTTTATAAAGGCCTGCGAGAGCAGTGCATCATTGCACTGTGGCATTCGTGCTTTATAAAGGCCTGTGTGAGCAGTGCATCATTGCACTGTGGCATTCATGCTTTACAAAGGCAGGTGAGAGCAGTGCATCATTGCACTGTGCACTGGTGGCATTCATGCTTTACAAAGGACTGCGACAGCAGTGCATCATTACACTGCATGCTTGATAAAGGCCTGTGAGAGCAGTGCATCATTGCACTGCATGCTTGATAAAGGCCTGTGAGAGCAGTGCATCATTGCACTGTGGCATTCATGCTTTATAAAGGCCTGTGAGAGCAGTGCATCATTGCACTGCATGCTTGATAAAGGCCTGTGAGAGCAGTGCATTATTGCACTGGTGGCATTCATGCTTTATAAAGGCCTGCGAGAGTAGTGCATCACTGCACTGTGGCAGTCACGCTTTACAAAGGCCTGTGAGAGCAGTGTATCATTGCACTGTGGCATTCATGCTTTACAAAGGCCTGTGAGAGCAGTGTATCATTGCACTGGTGGCATTCATGCTTTATAAAGGCCCGTGACAGCAGTGCATCATTGCACTGGTGGCATTCTTGATTTACAAAGGCCTGTGAGAGCAGTGCATCATTGCACTGGTGGCATTATTGCTTTACAAAGGCCTGTGAGAGCAGCACATCATTGCACTGTGGCATTCATGCTTTACAAAGGCCTGTGAGAGCAGTGCATCATTGCACTGTGGCATTCATGCTTTACATAGGCCTGTGAGAGCAATGCATCATTGCACTGTGGCATTCATTCTTTACAAAGGCATGTGAGAGCAGTGCATCATTGCACTGGTTGCATTCATGCTTTATAGAGGCCTGCGAGAGCAGTGCATCACTGCACTGTGGCATTCATGCTTTATAACGGCCTGTGAGAGCAACGCATCATTGCACTGTGGCATTCATGCTTTATAAAGGCCTGTGAGAGCAGTGCATCATTGCACTGTGGCATTCATGCTTTACAAAGGCCTGTGAGAGCAGTGCATCATTGCACTGCATGCTTTATAAAGGCCTGTGAGAGCAGTGCATCATTGCACTGTGGCATTCATGGTTTATAAAGGCCTGTGAGAGCAGTGCATCATTGCACTGCATGCTTTATAAAGGCCTGTGAGAGCAGTGCATCATTGCACTGTGGCATTCATGCTTTATAAAGGCCTGTGAGAGCAGCACATCATTGCACTAAGGCATTCATGCTTTATAAAGGCCTGTGACGGCAGTGCATCGTTGCACTGTGGCATTCATGCTTTACAAAGGCCTGTGAGAGCAGTGCATCATTGCACTGTGGCATTCATGCTTTATAAAGGCCTGTGAGAGCAGTGCATCAATGCACTGTGGCATTCATGCTTTATAAAGGCCTGTGAGAGCAGTGCATCATTGCACTGCATGCTTGATAAAGGCCTGTGAGAGCAGTGCATCATTGCACTGTGGCATTCATGCTTTATAAAGGCCTGTGAGAGCAGCACATCATTGCACTGTGGCATTCATGCTTTACAAAGGCCTGTGAGAGCAGTGTATCATTGCACTGCATGCTTTATAAAGGCCTGTGAGAGCAGTGCATCATTGCACTGGTGGCATTCATGCTTTATAAAGGCCCGTGAGAGCAGCACATCATGGCACTGAGGCATTCATGCTTTACGAAGGCCTGTGAGAGCAGTGCATCATTGCACGGTGGAATTCATGCTTTACAAAGGCCGGTGAGAGCAGTGCATCATTGCACTGTGGCATTCATGCTTTACGAAGGCCTGTGAGAGCAGTGCATCATTGCACTGTGGCATTCATGCTTTACAAAGGCCTGTGAGAGCAGTGCATCATTGCACTGTGGCATTCATGCTTTACAAAGGCCTGTGAGAGCAGTGCATCATTGCGCTGGTGGCATTCATGCTTTATAAAGGCCTGCGAGAGCAGTGCATCACTGCACTGCATGCTTGATAAAGGCCTGTGAGAGCAGTGCATCATTGCACTGTGGCATTCATGCTTTATAAAGGCCTGTGAGAGCAGTGCATCATTGCACTGCATGCTTGATAAAGGCCTGTGAGAGCAGTGCATCATTGCACTGTGGCATTCATGCTTTATAAAGGCCTGTGAGAGCAGTGTATCATTGCACTGCATGCTGTATAAAGGCCTGTGAGAGCAGTGCATCATTGCACTGGTGGCATTCATGCTTTATAAAGGCCTGCAAGAGCAGTGCATCATTGCACTGTGGCATTCATGCTCTATAAAGGCCTGTGAGAGCAGTGTATCATTGCACTGCATGCTGTATAAAGGCCTGTGAGAGCAGCGCTTCATTGCACTGGTGGCATTCATGCTTTACAGAGGCCTGCGAGAGCAGTGCATCATTGCACTGTGGCATTCATGCTTTATAAAGGCCTGTGAGAGCAGCATATCATTGCACTGTGGCATTCATCCTTTATAAAGGCCTGCGAGAGCAGCGCATCATTGCACTGGTGGCATTCATGCTTTACAAAGGCCTGTGAGAGCAGTGCATCATTGCACTGGTGGCATTCATGCTTTACAAAGGCCTGTGAGAGCAGTGCATCATTGCACTGTGGCATTCATGCTTTATAAAGGCCTGTGAGAGCAGTGCATCATTGCACTGTGGCATTCATGCTTTACAAAGGCCTGTGAGAGCAGTGCATCATTGCACTGGTGGCATTCATGCTTTATAAAGGCCTGTGAGAGCAGTGCATCATTGCGCTGGTGGCATTCATGCTTTATAAAGGCCTGCGAGAGCAGTGCATCATTGCACTGGTGGCATTCATGCTTTACGAAGGCCTGTGAGAGCAGCGCATCATTGCACTGCATGCTTTATCAAGGCCTGTGACAGCAGTGCATCATTGCACTGCATGCTTTATCAAGGCCTGTGAGAGCAGTGCATCATTGCACTGTGGCATTCATGCTTTATAAAGGCCTGTGACAGCAGCGCATCATTGCACTGTGGCAATTATGCTTTACAAAGGCCTGTGAGAGCAGCGCATCATTGCACTGTGGCATTCATGCTTTATAAAGGCCTGTGAGAGCAGCACATCATTGCACTGTCGCATTCATGCTTTATAAAGGCCTGCGAGAGCAGTGCATCATTGCACTGTGTCATTCATGCTTTATAAAGGCCTGTGAGAGCAGTGCATCGTTGCACTGCATGCTTTACAGAGGCCTGTGAGAGCAGTGCATCATTGCACTGTGGCATTCATGCTTTATAAAGGCCTGTGAGAGCAACGCATCATTGCACTGTGGCATTCATGCTTTATAAAGGCCTGTGAGAGCAGCGCATCATTGCACTGTGGCATTCATGCTTTACAAAGGCCTGTGAGAGCAGTGCATCATTGCACTGTGGCATTCATGCTTTACAAAGGCCTGTGAGAGCAGTGCATCATTGCACTGTGGCATTCATGCTTTATAAAGGCCTGTGAGAGCAGTGCATCATTGCGCTGGTGGCATTCATGCTTTATAAAGGCCTGCGAGAGCAGTGCATCATTGCACTGTGGCATTCATGCTTTATAAAGGCCTGTGACAGCAGCGCATCATTGCACTGGTGGCATTCATGCTTTATAGAGGCCTGCGAGAGCAGTGCATCATTGCACTGTGGCATTCATGCTTTGTAAAGGCCTGTGAGAGCAGTGCATCATTGCACTGTGGCATTCATGCTTTACAAAGGCCTGTGAGAGCAGTGCATCATTACACTGGTGGCATTCATGCTTTCTAAAGGCCTGTGAGAGCAGTGCATCATTGCACTGGTGGCCGTCATGCCTTACAAAGGTCTGTGAGAGCAGCGCATCATTGCACTGTGGCATTCATGCTTTAGAAAGGCCTGTGAGAACAGTGCATCATTGCACTGTGGCATTCATGCTTTATAAAGGCCTGTGAGAGCAACGCATCATTGCACTGTGGCATTCATGCTTTATAAAGGCCTGTGAGAGCAGTGCATCATTGCACTGTGGCATTCATGCTTTGTAAAGGCCTGTGAGAGCAGCGCATCATTGCACTGTGGCATTCATGCTTTATAGAGGCCTGTGAGAGCAGCGCATCATTGCACTGTGGCATTCATGCTTTATAGAGGCCTGCGAGAGCAGTGCATCATTGCACTGTGGCATTCATGCTTTACAAAGGCCTGTGAGAGCAGTGCATCATTGCACTGGTGGCATTCATGCTTTATAAAGGCCTGCGAGAGTAGTGCATCACTGCACTGTGGCATTCACGCTTTACAAAGGCCTGTGAGAGCAGTGTATCATTGCACTGTGGCATTCATGCTTTACAAAGGCCTGTGAGAGCAGTGTATCATTGCACTGGTGGCATTCATGCTTTATAAAGGCCCGTGACAGCAGTGCATCATTGCACTGGTGGCATTCTTGATTTACAAAGGCCTGTGAGAGCAGTGCATCATTGCACTGGTGGCATTCTTGCTTTACAAAGGCTTGTGAGAGCAGTGCATCATTGCACTGGTGGCATTCTTGCTTTACAAAGGCCTGTGAGAGCAGCACATCATTGCACTGTGGCATTCATGCTTTACAAAGGCCTGTGAGAGCAGTGCATCATTGCACTGTGGCATTCATGCTTTACATAGGCCTGTGAGAGCAGTGCATCATTGCACTGTGGCATTCATTCTTTACATAGGCATGTGAGAGCAGTGCATCATTGCACTGGTGGCATTCATGCTTTATAGAGGCCTGCGAGGCTTTATAGAGGCCTGCGAGAGCAGTGCATCACTGCACTGTGGCATTCATGCTTTATAAAGGCCTGTGAGAGCAACGCATCATTGCACTGTGGCATTCATGCTTTATAAAGGCCTGTGAGAGCAGTGCATCATTGCACTGTGGCATTCATGCTTTACAAAGGCCTGTGAGAGCAGTGCATCATTGCACTGCATGCTTTATAAAGGCCTGTGAGAGCAGTGCATCATTGCACTGTGGCATTCATGGTTTATAAAGGCCTGTGAGAGCAGTGCATCATTGCACTGCATGCTTTATAAAGGCCTGTGAGAGCAGTGCATCAATGCACTGTGGCATTCATGCTTTATAAAGGCCTGTGAGAGCAGCACATCATTGCACTAAGGCATTCATGCTTTATAAAGGCCTGTGACGGCAGTGCATCGTTGCACTGTGGCATTCATGCTTTACAAAGGCCTGTGAGAGCAGTGCATCATTGCACTGTGGCATTCATGCTTTATAAAGGCCTGTGAGAGCAGTGCATCATTGCACTGTGGCATTCATGCTTTATAAAGGCCTGTGAGAGCAGTGCATCATTGCACTGCATGCTTGATAAAGGCCTGTGAGAGCAGTGCATCATTGCACTGTGGCATTCATGCTTTATAAAGGCCTGTGAGAGCAGCACATCATTGCACTGTGGCATTCATGCTTTACAAAGGCCTGTGAGAGCAGTGTATCATTGCACTGCATGCTTTATAAAGGCCTGTGAGAGCAGTGCATCATTGCACTGGTGGCATTCATGCTTTATAAAGGCCCATGAGAGCAGCACATCATGGCACTGAGGCATTCATGCTTTACGAAGGCCTGTGAGAGCAGTGCATCATTGCACGGTGGAATTCATGCTTTACAAAGGCCGGTGAGAGCAGTGCATCATTGCACTGTGGCATTCATGCTTTACGAAGGCCTGTGAGAGCAGTGCATCATTGCACTGTGGCATTCATGCTTTACAAAGGCCTGTGAGAGCAGTGCATCATTGCACTGTGGCATTCATGCTTTACAAAGGCCTGTGAGAGCAGTGCATCATTGCGCTGGTGGCATTCATGCTTTATAAAGGCCTGCGAGAGCAGTGCATCACTGCACTGCAGGCTTGATAAAGGCCTGTGAGAGCAGTGCATTATTGCACTGTGGCATTCATGCTTTATAAAGGCCTGTGAGAGCAGTGCATCATTGCACTGCATGCTTGATAAAGGCCTGTGAGAGCAGTGCATCATTGCACTGTGGCATTCATGCTTTATAAAGGCCTGTGAGAGCAGTGTATCATTGCACTGCATGCTGTATAAAGGCCTGTGAGAGCAGTGCATCATTGCACTGGTGGCATTCATGCTTTATAAAGGCCTGCAAGAGCAGTGCATCATTGCACTGTGGCATTCATGCTTTATAAAGGCCTGTGAGAGCAGTGTATCATTGCACTGAATGCTGTATAAAGGCCTGTGAGAGCAGCGCTTCATTGCACTGGTGGCATTCATGCTTTACAGAGGCCTGCGAGAGCAGTGCATCATTGCACTGTGGCATTCATGCTTTATAAAGGCCTGTGAGAGCAGCATATCATTGCACTGTGGCATTTTCCTTTATAAAGGCCTGCGAGAGCAGCGCATCATTGCACTGGTGGCATTCATGCTTTACAAAGGCCTGTGAGAGCAGTGCATCATTGCACTGTGGCATTCATGCTTTATAAAGGCCTGTGAGAGCAGTGCATCATTGCACTGTGGCATTCATGCTTTACAAAGGCCTGTGAGAGCAGTGCATCATTGCACTGTGGCATTCATGCTTTATAAAGGCCTGTGAGAGCAGTGCATCATTGCACTGGTGGCATTCATGCTTTACGAAGGCCTGTGAGAGCAGCGCATCATTGCACTGCATGCTTTATCAAGGCCTCTGACAGCAGTGCATCATTGCACTGCATGCTTTATCAAGGCCTGTGAGAGCAGTGCATCATTGCACTGTGGCATTCATGCTTTATAAAGGCCTGTGACAGCAGCGCATCATTGCACTGTGGCATTCATGCTTTACAAAGGCCTGTGAGAGCAGCGCATCATTGCACTGTGGCATTCATGCTTTATAAAGGCCTGTGAGAGCAGCACATCATTGCACTGTGGCATTCATGCTTTATAAAGGCCTGAGAGAGCAGTGCATCATTGCACTGTGTCATTCATGCTTTATAAAGGCCTGTGAGAGCAGTGCATCGTTGCACTGCATGCTTTACAGAGGCCTGTGAGAGCAGTGCATCATTGCACTGTGGCATTCATGCTTTATAAAGGCCTGTGAGAGCAACGCATCATTGCACTGTGGCAATCATGCTTTATAAAGGCCTGTGAGAGCAGCGCATCATTGCACTGTGGCATTCATGCTTTACAAAGGCCTGTGAGAGCAGTGCATCATTGCACTGTGGCATTCATGCTTTACAAAGGCCTGTGAGAGCAGTGCATCATTGAACTGTGGCATTCATGCTTTATAAAGGCCTGTGAGAGCAGTGCATCATTGCGCTGGTGGCATTCATGCTTTATAAAGGCCTGCGAGAGCAGTGCATCATTGCACTGTGGCATTCATGCTTTATAAAGGCCTGTGACAGCAGCGCATCATTGCACTGGTGGCATTCATGCTTTATAGAGGCCTGCGAGAGCAGTGCATCATTGCACTGTGGCATTCATGCTTTGTAAAGGCCTGTGAGAGCAGCGCATCATTGCACTGTGGCATTCATGCTTTGTAAAGGCCTGTGAGAGCAGTGCATCATTGCACTGTGGCATTCATGCTTTATAAAGGCCTGTGACAGCAGTGCATCATTGCACTGTGGCATTCATGCTTTACAAAGGCCTGTGAGAGCAGTGCATCATTACACTGGTGGCATTCATGCTTTCTAAAGGCCTGTGAGAGCAGTGCATCATTGCACTGGTGGCCGTCATGCCTTACAAAGGCCTGTGAGAGCAGCGCATCATTGCACTGTGGCATTCATGCTTTAGAAAGGCCTGTGAGAGCAGTGCATCATTGCACTGTAGCATTCATGCTTTATAAAGGCCTGTGAGAGCAGTGCATCATTGCACTGTGGCATTCATGCTTTATAAAGACCTGTGAGAGCAGTGCATCATTGCACTGTGGCATTTATGCTTTATAAAGGCCTGTGAGAGCAACACATCATTGCACTGTGGCATTCATGCTTTATAAAGGCCTGTGAGAGCAGCGCATCATTGCACTGTGGCATTCATGCTTTGTAAAGCCCTGTGAGAGCAGCGCATCATTGCACTGTGGCATTCATGCTTTGTAAAGGCCTGTGAGAGCAGCGCATCATTGCACTGTGGCATTCATGCTTTACAAAGGCCTGTGAGAGCAGTGCATCATTGCGCTGTGTCATTCATGCTTTACAAAGGCCGGTGAGAGCAGTGCATCATTGCACTGTGGCATTCATGCTTTACAAAGGCCTGTGAGAGCAGTGCATCCTTGCACTGTGGCATTCATGCTTTACAAAGGCCTGTGAGAGCAGTGCATCATTGCACTGTGGCATTCATGCTTTATAAAGGCCTGTGAGAGCAGTGCATCATTGCACTGTGGCATTCATGCTTTATAAAGGCCTGTGAGAGCAGTGCATCATTGCACTGTGGCATTCATGCTTTATAAAGGCCTGTGAGAGCAGTGCATCATTGCACTGTGGCATTCATGCTTTATAAATGCCTGTGAGAGCAGCACATCATTGCACTGTGGCATTCATGCTTTATAAAGGCCTGTGAGAGCAGTGCATCATTGCACTGCATGCTTTATCAAGGCCTGTGACAGCAGTGCATCATTGCACTGCATGCTTTATAAAGGCCTGTGAGAGCAGTGCATCATTGCACTGCATGCTTTATACAGGCCTGCGAGAGCAGTGCATCATTGCACTGTGGCATTCGTGCTTTATAAAGGCCTGTGTGAGCAGTGCATCATTGCACTGTGGCATTCATGCTTTACAAAGGCAGGTGAGAGCAGTGCATCATTGCACTGTGCACTGGTGGCATTCATGCTTTACAAAGGACTGCGACAGCAGTGCATCATTACACTGCATGCTTGATAAAGGCCTGTGAGAGCAGTGCATCATTGCACTGCATGCTTGATAAAGGCCTGTGAGAGCAGTGCATCATTGCACTGTGGCATTCATGCTTTATAAAGGCCTGTGAGAGCAGTGCATCATTGCACTGCATGCTTGATAAAGGCCTGTGAGAGCAGTGCATTATTGCACTGGTGGCATTCATGCTTTATAAAGGCCTGCGAGAGTAGTGCATCACTGCACTGTGGCAGTCACGCTTTACAAAGGCCTGTGAGAGCAGTGTATCATTGCACTGTGGCATTCATGCTTTACAAAGGCCTGTGAGAGCAGTGTATCATTGCACTGGTGGCATTCATGCTTTATAAAGGCCCGTGACAGCAGTGCATCATTGCACTGGTGGCATTCTTGATTTACAAAGGCCTGTGAGAGCAGTGCATCATTGCACTGGTGGCATTCTTGCTTTACAAAGGCCTGTGAGAGCAGCACATCATTGCACTGTGGCATTCATGCTTTACAAAGGCCTGTGAGAGCAGTGCATCATTGCACTGTGGCATTCATGCTTTACATAGGCCTGTGAGAGCAATGCATCATTGCACTGTGGCATTCATTCTTTACAAAGGCATGTGAGAGCAGTGCATCATTGCACTGGTGGCATTCATGCTTTATAGAGGCCTGCGAGAGCAGTGCATCACTGCACTGTGGCATTCATGCTTTATAAAGGCCTGTGAGAGCAACGCATCATTGCACTGTGGCATTCATGCTTTATAAAGGCCTGTGAGAGCAGTGCATCATTGCACTGTGGCATTCATGCTTTACAAAGGCCTGTGAGAGCAGTGCATCATTGCACTGCATGCTTTATAAAGGCCTGTGAGAGCAGTGCATCATTGCACTGTGGCATTCATGGTTTATAAAGGCCTGTGAGAGCAGTGCATCATTGCACTGCATGCTTTATAAAGGCCTGTGAGAGCAGTGCATCAATGCACTGTGGCATTCATGCTTTATAAAGGCCTGTGAGAGCAGCACATCATTGCACTAAGGCATTCATGCTTTATAAAGGCCTGTGACGGCAGTGCATCGTTGCACTGTGGCATTCATGCTTTACAAAGGCCTGTGAGAGCAGTGCATCATTGCACTGTGGCATTCATGCTTTATAAAGGCCTGTGAGAGCAGTGCATCATTGCACTGTGGCATTCATGCTTTATAAAGGCCTGTGAGAGCAGTGCATCATTGCACTGCATGCTTGATAAAGGCCTGTGAGAGCAGTGCATCATTGCACTGTGGCATTCATGCTTTATAAAGGCCTGTGAGAGCAGCACATCATTGCACTGTGGCATTCATGCTTTACAAAGGCCTGTGAGAGCAGTGTATCATTGCACTGCATGCTTTATAAAGGCCTGTGAGAGCAGTGCATCATTGCACTGGTGGCATTCATGCTTTATAAAGGCCCATGAGAGCAGCACATCATGGCACTGAGGCATTCATGCTTTACGAAGGCCTGTGAGAGCAGTGCATCATTGCACGGTGGAATTCATGCTTTACAAAGGCCGGTGAGAGCAGTGCATCATTGCACTGTGGCATTCATGCTTTACGAAGGCCTGTGAGAGCAGTGCATCATTGCACTGTGGCATTCATGCTTTACAAAGGCCTGTGAGAGCAGTGCATCATTGCACTGTGGCATTCATGCTTTACAAAGGCCTGTGAGAGCAGTGCATCATTGCGCTGGTGGCATTCATGCTTTATAAAGGCCTGCGAGAGCAGTGCATCACTGCACTGCATGCTTGATAAAGGCCTGTGAGAGCAGTGCATTATTGCACTGTGGCATTCATGCTTTATAAAGGCCTGTGAGAGCAGTGCATCATTGCACTGCATGCTTGATAAAGGCCTGTGAGAGCAGTGCATCATTGCACTGTGGCATTCATGCTTTATAAAGGCCTGTGAGAGCAGTGTATCATTGCACTGCATGCTGTATAAAGGCCTGTGAGAGCAGTGCATCATTGCACTGGTGGCATTCATGCTTTATAAAGGCCTGCAAGAGCAGTGCATCATTGCACTGTGGCATTCATGCTTTATAAAGGCCTGTGAGAGCAGTGTATCATTGCACTGAATGCTGTATAAAGGCCTGTGAGAGCAGCGCTTCATTGCACTGGTGGCATTCATGCTTTACAGAGGCCTGCGAGAGCAGTGCATCATTGCACTGTGGCATTCATGCTTTATAAAGGCCTGTGAGAGCAGCATATCATTGCACTGTGGCATTTTCCTTTATAAAGGCCTGCGAGAGCAGCGCATCATTGCACTGGTGGCATTCATGCTTTACAAAGGCCTGTGAGAGCAGTGCATCATTGCACTGTGGCATTCATGCTTTATAAAGGCCTGTGAGAGCAGTGCATCATTGCACTGTGGCATTCATGCTTTACAAAGGCCTGTGAGAGCAGTGCATCATTGCACTGTGGCATTCATGCTTTATAAAGGCCTGTGAGAGCAGTGCATCATTGCACTGGTGGCATTCATGCTTTACGAAGGCCTGTGAGAGCAGCGCATCATTGCACTGCATGCTTTATCAAGGCCTCTGACAGCAGTGCATCATTGCACTGCATGCTTTATCAAGGCCTGTGAGAGCAGTGCATCATTGCACTGTGGCATTCATGCTTTATAAAGGCCTGTGACAGCAGCGCATCATTGCACTGTGGCATTCATGCTTTACAAAGGCCTGTGAGAGCAGCGCATCATTGCACTGTGGCATTCATGCTTTATAAAGGCCTGTGAGAGCAGCACATCATTGCACTGTGGCATTCATGCTTTATAAAGGCCTGAGAGAGCAGTGCATCATTGCACTGTGTCATTCATGCTTTATAAAGGCCTGTGAGAGCAGTGCATCGTTGCACTGCATGCTTTACAGAGGCCTGTGAGAGCAGTGCATCATTGCACTGTGGCATTCATGCTTTATAAAGGCCTGTGAGAGCAACGCATCATTGCACTGTGGCAATCATGCTTTATAAAGGCCTGTGAGAGCAGCGCATCATTGCACTGTGGCATTCATGCTTTACAAAGGCCTGTGAGAGCAGTGCATCATTGCACTGTGGCATTCATGCTTTACAAAGGCCTGTGAGAGCAGTGCATCATTGAACTGTGGCATTCATGCTTTATAAAGGCCTGTGAGAGCAGTGCATCATTGCGCTGGTGGCATTCATGCTTTATAAAGGCCTGCGAGAGCAGTGCATCATTGAACTGTGGCATTCATGCTTTATAAAGGCCTGTGAGAGCAGTGCATCATTGCGCTGGTGGCATTCATGCTTTATAGAGGCCTGCGAGAGCAGTGCATCATTGCACTGTGGCATTCATGCTTTGTAAAGGCCTGTGAGAGCAGCGCATCATTGCACTGTGGCATTCATGCTTTGTAAAGGCCTGTGAGAGCAGTGCATCATTGCACTGTGGCATTCATGCTTTATAAAGGCCTGTGACAGCAGTGCATCATTGCACTGTGGCATTCATGCTTTACAAAGGCCTGTGAGAGCAGTGCATCATTACACTGGTGGCATTCATGCTTTCTAAAGGCCTGTGAGAGCAGTGCATCATTGCACTGGTGGCCGTCATGCCTTACAAAGGCCTGTGAGAGCAGCGCATCATTGCACTGTGGCATTCATGCTTTAGAAAGGCCTGTGAGAGCAGTGCATCATTGCACTGTAGCATTCATGCTTTATAAAGGCCTGTGAGAGCAGTGCATCATTGCACTGTGGCATTCATGCTTTATAAAGACCTGTGAGAGCAGTGCATCATTGCACTGCATGCTTGATAAAGGCCTGTGAGAGCAGTGCATCATTGCACTGTGGCATTTATGCTTTATAAAGGCCTGTGAGAGCAACACATCATTGCACTGTGGCATTCATGCTTTATAAAGGCCTGTGAGAGCAGCGCATCATTGCACTGTGGCATTCATGCTTTGTAAAGCCCTGTGAGAGCAGCGCATCATTGCACTGTGGCATTCATGCTTTGTAAAGGCCTGTGAGAGCAGCGCATCATTGCACTGTGGCATTCATGCTTTACAAAGGCCTGTGAGAGCAGTGCATCATTGCGCTGTGTCATTCATGCTTTACAAAGGCCGGTGAGAGCAGTGCATCATTGCACTGTGGCATTCATGCTTTACAAAGGCCTGTGAGAGCAGTGCATCCTTGCACTGTGGCATTCATGCTTTACAAAGGCCTGTGAGAGCAGTGCATCATTGCACTGTGGCATTCATGCTTTATAAAGGCCTGTGAGAGCAGTGCATCATTGCACTGTGGCATTCATGCTTTATAAAGGCCTGTGAGAGCAGTGCATCATTGCACTGTGGCATTCATGCTTTATAAAGGCCTGTGAGAGCAGCACATCATTGCACTGTGGCATTCATGCTTTATAAAGGCCTGTGAGAGCAGTGCATCATTGCACTGCATGCTTTATCAAGGCCTGTGACAGCAGTGCATCATTGCACTGCATGCTTTATAAAGGCCTGTGAGAGCAGTGCATCATTGCACTGCATGCTTTATACAGGCCTGCGAGAGCAGTGCATCATTGCACTGTGGCATTCGTGCTTTATAAAGGCCTGTGTGAGCAGTGCATCATTGCACTGTGGCATTCATGCTTTACAAAGGCAGGTGAGAGCAGTGCATCATTGCACTGTGCACTGGTGGCATTCATGCTTTACAAAGGACTGCGACAGCAGTGCATCATTACACTGCATGCTTGATAAAGGCCTGTGAGAGCAGTGCATCATTGCACTGCATGCTTGATAAAGGCCTGTGAGAGCAGTGCATCATTGCACTGTGGCATTCATGCTTTATAAAGGCCTGTGAGAGCAGTGCATCATTGCACTGCATGCTTGATAAAGGCCTGTGAGAGCAGTGCATTATTGCACTGGTGGCATTCATGCTTTATAAAGGCCTGCCAGAGTAGTGCATCACTGCACTGTGGCAGTCACGCTTTACAAAGGCCTGTGAGAGCAGTGTATCATTGCACTGTGGCATTCATGCTTTACAAAGGCCTGTGAGAGCAGTGTATCATTGCACTGGTGGCATTCATGCTTTATAAAGGCCCGTGACAGCAGTGCATCATTGCACTGGTGGCATTCTTGATTTACAAAGGCCTGTGAGAGCAGTGCATCATTGCACTGGTGGCATTCTTGCTTTACAAAGGCCTGTGAGAGCAGCACATCATTGCACTGTGGCATTCATGCTTTACAAAGGCCTGTGAGAGCAGTGCATCATTGCACTGTGGCATTCATGCTTTACATAGGCCTGTGAGAGCAATGCATCATTGCACTGTGGCATTCATTCTTTACAAAGGCATGTGAGAGCAGTGCATCATTGCACTGGTGGCATTCATGCTTTATAGAGGCCTGCGAGAGCAGTGCATCACTGCACTGTGGCATTCATGCTTTATAAAGGCCTGTGAGAGCAACGCATCATTGCACTGTGGCATTCATGCTTTATAAAGGCCTGTGAGAGCAGTGCATCATTGCACTGTGGCATTCATGCTTTACAAAGGCCTGTGAGAGCAGTGCATCATTGCACTGCATGCTTTATAAAGGCCTGTGAGAGCAGTGCATCATTGCACTGTGGCATTCATGGTTTATAAAGGCCTGTGAGAGCAGTGCATCATTGCACTGCATGCTTTATAAAGGCCTGTGAGAGCAGTGCATCATTGCACTGTGGCATTCATGCTTTATAAAGGCCTGTGAGAGCAGCACATCATTGCACTAAGGCATTCATGCTTTATAAAGGCCTGTGACGGCAGTGCATCGTTGCACTGTGGCATTCATGCTTTACAAAGGCCTGTGAGAGCAGTGCATCATTGCACTGTGGCATTCATGCTTTATAAAGGCCTGTGAGAGCAGTGCATCAATGCACTGTGGCATTCATGCTTTATAAAGGCCTGTGAGAGCAGTGCATCATTGCACTGCATGCTTGATAAAGGCCTGTGAGAGCAGTGCATCATTGCACTGTGGCATTCATGCTTTATAAAGGCCTGTGAGAGCAGCACATCATTGCACTGTGGCATTCATGCTTTACAAAGGCCTGTGAGAGCAGTGTATCATTGCACTGCATGCTTTATAAAGGCCTGTGAGAGCAGTGCATCATTGCACTGGTGGCATTCATGCTTTATAAAGGCCCGTGAGAGCAGCACATCATGGCACTGAGGCATTCATGCTTTACGAAGGCCTGTGAGAGCAGTGCATCATTGCACGGTGGAATTCATGCTTTACAAAGGCCGGTGAGAGCAGTGCATCATTGCACTGTGGCATTCATGCTTTACGAAGGCCTGTGAGAGCAGTGCATCATTGCACTGTGGCATTCATGCTTTACAAAGGCCTGTGAGAGCAGTGCATCATTGCACTGTGGCATTCATGCTTTACAAAGGCCTGTGAGAGCAGTGCATCATTGCGCTGGTGGAATTCATGCTTTATAAAGGCCTGCGAGAGCAGTGCATCACTGCACTGCATGCTTGATAAAGGCCTGTGAGAGCAGTGCATCATTGCACTGTGGCATTCATGCTTTATAAAGGCCTGTGAGAGCAGTGCATCATTGCACTGCATGCTTGATAAAGGCCTGTGAGAGCAGTGCATCATTGCACTGTGGCATTCATGCTTTATAAAGGCCTGTGAGAGCAGTGTATCATTGCACTGCATGCTGTATAAAGGCCTGTGAGAGCAGTGCATCATTGCACTGGTGGCATTCATGCTTTATAAAGGCCTGCAAGAGCAGTGCATCATTGCACTGTGGCATTCATGCTCTATAAAGGCCTGTGAGAGCAGTGTATCATTGCACTGCATGCTGTATAAAGGCCTGTGAGAGCAGCGCTTCATTGCACTGGTGGCATTCATGCTTTACAGAGGCCTGCGAGAGCAGTGCATCATTGCACTGTGGCATTCATGCTTTATAAAGGCCTGTGAGAGCAGCATATCATTGCACTGTGGCATTCATCCTTTATAAAGGCCTGCGAGAGCAGCGCATCATTGCACTGGTGGCATTCATGCTTTACAAAGGCCTGTGAGAGCAGTGCATCATTGCACTGGTGGCATTCATGCTTTACAAAGGCCTGTGAGAGCAGTGCATCATTGCACTGTGGCATTCATGCTTTATAAAGGCCTGTGAGAGCAGTGCATCATTGCACTGTGGCATTCATGCTTTACAAAGGCCTGTGAGAGCAGTGCATCATTGCACTGGTGGCATTCATGCTTTATAAAGGCCTGTGAGAGCAGTGCATCATTGCACTGGTGGCATTCATGCTTTACGAAGGCCTGTGAGAGCAGCGCATCATTGCACTGCATGCTTTATCAAGGCCTGTGACAGCAGTGCATCATTGCACTGCATGCTTTATCAAGGCCTGTGAGAGCAGTGCATCATTGCACTGTGGCATTCATGCTTTATAAAGGCCTGTGACAGCAGCGCATCATTGCACTATGGCAATTATGCTTTACAAAGGCCTGTGAGAGCAGCGCATCATTGCACTGTGGCATTCATGCTTTATAAAGGCCTGTGAGAGCAGCACATCATTGCACTGTCGCATTCATGCTTTATAAAGGCCTGCGAGAGCAGTGCATCATTGCACTGTGTCATTCATGCTTTATAAAGGCCTGTGAGAGCAGTGCATCGTTGCACTGCATGCTTTACAGAGGCCTGTGAGAGCAGTGCATCATTGCACTGTGGCATTCATGCTTTATAAAGGCCTGTGAGAGCAACGCATCATTGCACTGTGGCATTCATGCTTTATAAAGGCCTGTGAGAGCAGCGCATCATTGCACTGTGGCATTCATGCTTTACAAAGGCCTGTGAGAGCAGTGCATCATTGCACTGTGGCATTCATGCTTTACAAAGGCCTGTGAGAGCAGTGCATCATTGCACTGTGGCATTCATGCTTTATAAAGGCCTGTGAGAGCAGTGCATCATTGCGCTGGTGGCATTCATGCTTTATAAAGGCCTGCGAGAGCAGTGCATCATTGCACTGTGGCATTCATGCTTTATAAAGGCCTGTGACAGCAGCGCATCATTGCACTGGTGGCATTCATGCTTTATAGAGGCCTGCGAGAGCAGTGCATCATTGCACTGTGGCATTCATGCTTTGTAAAGGCCTGTGAGAGCAGCGCATCATTGCACTGTGGCATTCATGCTTTGTAAAGGCCTGTGAGAGCAGTGCATCATTGCACTGTGGCATTCATGCTTTATAAAGGCCTGTGACAGCAGTGCATCATTGCACTGTGGCATTCATGCTTTACAAAGGCCTGTGAGAGCAGTGCATCATTACACTGGTGGCATTCATGCTTTCTAAAGGCCTGTGAGAGCAGTGCATCATTGCACTGGTGGCCGTCATGCCTTACAAAGGTCTGTGAGAGCAGCGCATCATTGCACTGTGGCATTCATGCTTTAGAAAGGCCTGTGAGAACAGTGCATCATTGCACTGTGGCATTCATGCTTTATAAAAGCCTGTGAGAGCAACGCATCATTGCACTGTGGCATTCATGCTTTATAAAGACCTGTGAGAGCAGTGCATCATTGCACTGCATGCTTGATAAAGGCCTGTGAGAGCAGTGCATCATTGCACTGTGGCATTTATGCTTTATAAAGGCCTGTGAGAGCAACGCATCATTGCACTGTGGCATTCATGCTTTATAAAGGCCTGTGAGAGCAGTGCATCATTGCACTGTGGCATTCATGCTTTGTAAAGGCCTGTGAGAGCAGCGCATCATTGCACTGTGGCATTCATGCTTTATAGAGGCCTGTGAGAGCAGCGCATCATTGCACTGTGGCATTCATGCTTTATAGAGGCCTGCGAGAGCAGTGCATCATTGCACTGTGGCATTCATGCTTTACAAAGGCCTGTGAGAGCAGTGCATCATTGCACTGGTGGCATTCATGCTTTATAAAGGCCTGCGAGAGTAGTGCATCACTGCACTGTGGCATTCACGCTTTACAAAGGCCTGTGAGAGCAGTGTATCATTGCACTGTGGCATTCATGCTTTACAAAGGCCTGTGAGAGCAGTGTATCATTGCACTGGTGGCATTCATGCTTTATAAAGGCCCGTGACAGCAGTGCATCATTGCACTGGTGGCATTCTTGATTTACAAAGGCCTGTGAGAGCAGTGCATCATTGCACTGGTGGCATTCTTGCTTTACAAAGGCTTGTGAGAGCAGTGCATCATTGCACTGGTGGCATTCTTGCTTTACAAAGGCCTGTGAGAGCAGCACATCATTGCACTGTGGCATTCATGCTTTACATAGGCCTGTGAGAGCAGTGCATCATTGCACTGTGGCATTCATTCTTTACATAGGCATGTGAGAGCAGTGCATCATTGCACTGGTGGCATTCATGCTTTATAGAGGCCTGCGAGGCTTTATAGAGGCCTGCGAGAGCAGTGCATCACTGCACTGTGGCATTCATGCTTTATAAAGGCCTGTGAGAGCAACGCATCATTGCACTGTGGCATTCATGCTTTATAAAGGCCTGTGAGAGCAGTGCATCATTGCACTGTGGCATTCATGCTTTACAAAGGCCTGTGAGAGCAGTGCATCATTGCACTGCATGCTTTATAAAGGCCTGTGAGAGCAGTGCATCATTGCACTGTGGCATTCATGGTTTATAAAGGCCTGTGAGAGCAGTGCATCATTGCACTGCATGCTTTATAAAGGCCTGTGAGAGCAGTGCATCAATGCACTGTGGCATTCATGCTTTATAAAGGCCTGTGAGAGCAGCACATCATTGCACTAAGGCATTCATGCTTTATAAAGGCCTGTGACGGCAGTGCATCGTTGCACTGTGGCATTCATGCTTTACAAAGGCCTGTGAGAGCAGTGCATCATTGCACTGTGGCATTCATGCTTTATAAAGGCCTGTGAGAGCAGTGCATCATTGCACTGTGGCATTCATGCTTTATAAAGGCCTGTGAGAGCAGTGCATCATTGCACTGCATGCTTGATAAAGGCCTGTGAGAGCAGTGCATCATTGCACTGTGGCATTCATGCTTTATAAAGGCCTGTGAGAGCAGCACATCATTGCACTGTGGCATTCATGCTTTACAAAGGCCTGTGAGAGCAGTGTATCATTGCACTGCATGCTTTATAAAGGCCTGTGAGAGCAGTGCATCATTGCACTGGTGGCATTCATGCTTTATAAAGGCCCATGAGAGCAGCACATCATGGCACTGAGGCATTCATGCTTTACGAAGGCCTGTGAGAGCAGTGCATCATTGCACGGTGGAATTCATGCTTTACAAAGGCCGGTGAGAGCAGTGCATCATTGCACTGTGGCATTCATGCTTTACGAAGGCCTGTGAGAGCAGTGCATCATTGCACTGTGGCATTCATGCTTTACAAAGGCCTGTGAGAGCAGTGCATCATTGCACTGTGGCATTCATGCTTTACAAAGGCCTGTGAGAGCAGTGCATCATTGCGCTGGTGGCATTCATGCTTTATAAAGGCCTGCGAGAGCAGTGCATCACTGCACTGCATGCTTGATAAAGGCCTGTGAGAGCAGTGCATTATTGCACTGTGGCATTCATGCTTTATAAAGGCCTGTGAGAGCAGTGCATCATTGCACTGCATGCTTGATAAAGGCCTGTGAGAGCAGTGCATCATTGCACTGTGGCATTCATGCTTTATAAAGGCCTGTGAGAGCAGTGTATCATTGCACTGCATGCTGTATAAAGGCCTGTGAGAGCAGTGCATCATTGCACTGGTGGCATTCATGCTTCATAAAGGCCTGCAAGAGCAGTGCATCATTGCACTGTGGCATTCATGCTTTATAAAGGCCTGTGAGAGCAGTGTATCATTGCACTGAATGCTGTATAAAGGCCTGTGAGAGCAGCGCTTCATTGCACTGGTGGCATTCATGCTTTACAGAGGCCTGCGAGAGCAGTGCATCATTGCACTGTGGCATTCATGCTTTATAAAGGCCTGTGAGAGCAGCGCATCATTGCACTGGTGGCATTCATGCTTTACAAAGGCCTGTGAGAGCAGTGCATCATTGCACTGTGGCATTCATGCTTTATAAAGGCCTGTGAGAGCAGTGCATCATTGCACTGTGGCATTCATGCTTTACGAAGGCCTGTGAGAGCAGCGCATCATTGCACTGCATGCTTTATCAAGGCCTCTGACAGCAATGCATCATTGCACTGCATGCTTTATCAAGGCCTGTGAGAGCAGTGCATCATTGCACTGTGGCATTCATGCTTTATAAAGGCCTGTGACAGCAGCGCATCATTGCACTGTGGCATTCATGCTTTACAAAGGCCTGTGAGAGCAGCGCATCATTGCACTGTGGCATTCATGCTTTACAAAGGCCTGTGAGAGCAGCACATCATTGCACTGTGGCATTCATGCTTTATAAAGGCCTGCGAGAGCAGTGCATCATTGCACTGTGTCATTCATGCTTTATAAAGGCCTGTGAGAGCAGTGCATCGTTGCACTGCATGCTTTACAGAGGCCTGTGAGAGCAGTGCATCATTGCACTGTGGCATTCATGCTTTATAAAGGCCTGTGAGAGCAACGCATCATTGCACTGAGGCAATCATGCTTTATAAAGGCCTGTGAGAGCAGCGCATCATTGCACTGTGGCATTCATGCTTTACAAAGGCCTGTGAGAGCAGTGCATCATTGCACTGTGGCATTCATGCTTTACAAAGGCCTGTGAGAGCAGTGCATCATTGAACTGTGGCATTCATGCTTTATAAAGGCCTGTGAGAGCAGTGCATCATTGCACTGTGGCATTCATGCTTTATAAAGGCCTGTGACAGCAGCGCATCATTGCACTGGTGGCATTCATGCTTTATAGAGGCCTGCGAGAGCAGTGCATCATTGCACTGTGGCATTCATGCTTTGTAAAGGCCTGTGAGAGCAGCGCATCATTGCACTGTGGCATTCATGCTTTGTAAAGGCCTGTGAGAGCAGTGCATCATTGCACTGTGGCATTCATGCTTTATAAAGGCCTGTGACAGCAGTGCATCATTGCACTGTGGCATTCATGCTTTACAAAGGCCTGTGAGAGCAGTGCATCATTACACTGGTGGCATTCATGCTTTCTAAAGGCCTGTGAGAGCAGTGCATCATTGCACTGGTGGCCGTCATGCCTTACAAAGGCCTGTGAGAGCAGCGCATCATTGCACTGTGGCATTCATGCTTTAGAAAGGCCTGTGAGAGCAGTGCATCATTGCACTGTAGCATTCATGCTTTATAAAGGCCTGTGAGAGCAGTGCATCATTGCACTGTGGCATTCATGCTTTATAAAGACCTGTGAGAGCAGTGCATCATTGCACTGCATGCTTGATAAAGGCCTGTGAGAGCAGTGCATCATTGCACTGTGGCATTTATGCTTTATAAAGGCCTGTGAGAGCAACACATCATTGCACTGTGGCATTCATGCTTTATAAAGGCCTGTGAGAGCAGCGCATCATTGCACTGTGGCATTCATGCTTTGTAAAGCCCTGTGAGAGCAGCGCATCATTGCACTGTGGCATTCATGCTTTGTAAAGGCCTGTGAGAGCAGCGCATCATTGCACTGTGGCATTCATGCTTTACAAAGGCCTGTGAGAGCAGTGCATCATTGCGCTGTGTCATTCATGCTTTACAAAGGCCGGTGAGAGCAGTGCATCATTGCACTGTGGCATTCATGCTTTACAA
The DNA here is from genome assembly GCF_964204655.1 of Triturus cristatus. Classification (NCBI taxonomy): domain Eukaryota; kingdom Metazoa; phylum Chordata; class Amphibia; order Caudata; family Salamandridae; genus Triturus; species Triturus cristatus. Next base: position 83,933,295 of record NC_140594.1, read on the forward strand.
AGGCCTGTGAGAGCAGTGCATCCTTGCACTGTGGCATTCATGCTTTACAAAGGCCTGTGAGAGCAGTGCATCATTGCACTGTGGCATTCATGCTTTATAAAGGCCTGTGAGAGCAGTGCATCATTGCACTGTGGCATTCATGCTTTATAAAGGCCTGTGAGAGCAGTGCATCATTGCACTGTGGCATTCATGCTTTATAAAGGCCTGTGAGAGCAGTGCATCATTGCACTGTGGCATTCATGCTTTACAAAGGCCTGCGAGAGCAGTGCATCATTGCACTGTGGCATTCATGCTTTATAAAGGCCTGTGAGAGCAACGCATCATTGCACTGTGGCATTCATGCTTTATAAAGGCCTGTGAGAGCAGTGCATCATTGCACTGTGTCATTCATGCTTTATAAAGGCCTGTGACGGCAGCGCATCATTGCACTGTGTCATTCATGCTTAACGAAGGCCTGTGAGAGCAGTGCATCATTGCGCTGGTGGCATACATGCTTTATAAAGGCCTGTGAGAGCAGCGCATCATTGCACTGTGTCATTCATGCTTTACGAAGGCCTGTGAGAGCAGTGCATCATTGCACTCTGGCATTCATGCTTTACGAAGGCCTGTGACAGCAGTGCATCATTGCACTGTGGCATTCATGCTTTATAAAGGCCTGTGAGGCCAGTGCATCATTGCACTGGTGGCCTTCATGCCTTACAAAGGCCTGTGAGAGCAGTGCATCATTGCACTGTGTCATTCATGCTTTATAAAGGCCTGTGAGAGCAGTGCATCGTTTCACTGTGTCATTCATGCTTTATAAAGGCCTGTGAGAGCAGTGCATCGTTGCACTGCATGCTTTATAAAGGCCTGTGAGAGCAGTGCATCATTGCGCTGGTGGCATTCATGCTTTACAAAGGCCTGTGAGAGCAGTGCATCGTTGCACTGTGGCATTCATGCTTTATAAAGGCCTGTGAGAGCAGTGCATCATTGCACTGGTGCCATTCATGCTTTATAAAGTCCTGTGAGAGCAGTGCATCATTGCACTGTGGCATTCATGCTTTATAAAGGCCTGTGAGAGCAACGCATCATTGCACTGTGGCATTCATGCTTTGTAAAGGCCTGTGAGAGCAGCGCATCATTGCACTGTGGCATTCATGCTTTACAAAGGCCTGTGAGAGCAGTGCATAATTGCGCTGTGTCATTCATGCTTTACAAAGGCCGGTGAGAGCAGTGCATCATTGCACTGTGGCATTCATGCTTTACAAAGGCCTGTGAGAGCAGTGCATCCTTGCACTGTGGCATTCATGCTTTACAAAGGCCTGTGAGAGCAGTGCATCATTGCACTGTGGCATTCATGCTTTATAAAGGCCTGTGAGAGCAGTGCATCATTGCACTGTGGCATTCATGCTTTACAAAGGCCTGTGAGAGCAGTGCATCATTGCACTGTGGCATTCATGCTTTATAGAGGCCTGTGAGAGCAGTGCATCATTGCACTGCATGCTTTATAAAGGCCTGTGAGAGCAGTGCATCATTGCGCTGGTGGCATTCATGCTTTACAAAGGCCTGTGACAGCAGTGCATCGTTGCACTGTGGCATTCATGCTTTACAGAGGCCTGCAAGAGCAGTGCATCATTGCACTGTGGCATTCATGCTTTATAAAGCCCTGCGAGAGCAGTGCATCATTGCACTGTGGCAGTCATGCTTTATAAAGGCCTGTGAGAGCAGTGCATCATTGCACTGCATGCTTTACGAAGGCCTGTGAGAGCAGTGCACCATTGCACTGTGGCATTCATGCTTTACAAAGGCCTGTGAGAGCAGCGCATCATTGCGCTGTGGCATACATGTGTTACAGAGGCCTGCGAGAGCAGTGCATCATTGCACTGTGGCATTCATGCTTTATAAAGGCCTGTGACAGCAGTGCATCATTGCACTGGTGGCATTCATGCTTTATAGAGGCCTGCGAGAGCAGTGCATCATTGCACTGTTGGCATTCATGCTTTATAAAGGCCTCTGAGAGCAGTGCATCATTGCACTGTGGCATTCATCCTTTATAAAGGCCTGTGAGAGCAGTGCATCATTGCACTGTGGCATTCATGCTTTATAAAGGCCTGTGAGAGCAGTGCATTATTGCACTGCATGCTTTATTAAGGCCTTTGAGAGCAGTGCATCATTGCACTGTGGCATTCATGCTTTATAAAGGCCTGTGAGAGCAGTGCATCATTGCACTGCATGCTTTATCAAGGCCTGTGACAGCAGTGCATCATTGCACTGCATGCTTTATAAAGGCCTGTGAGAGCAGTGCATCATTGCACTGTGGCATTCATGCTTTATAAAGGCCTGTGAGAGCAGTGCATCATTGCACTGCATGCTTTATCAAGGCCTGTGACAGCAGTGCATCATTGCACTGCATGCTTTATAAAGGCCTGTGAGAGCAGTGCATCATTGCACTGCATGCTTTATAAAGGCCTGTGAGAGCAGTGCATCATTGCACTGTGGCATTCATGCTTTATAAAGGCCTGTGAGAGCAATGCATCATTGCACTGTGGCATTCATGCTTTATAAAGGCCTGCGAGAGCAGTGCATCATTGCACTATGGCATTCATGCTTTATAAAGGCCTGTGAGAGCAGTGCATCATTGCACTGTGGCATTCATGCTTTACGAAGGCCTGTGACGGCAGTGCATCATTGCACTGTGGCATTCATGCTTTACAAAGGCCTGTGAGAGCAGTGCATCATTGCACTGTGGCATTCATGCTTTAAAAAGGCCTGCGAGAGCAGTGCATCATTGAACTGTGGCAGTCATGCTTTAAAAAGGCCTGTGACAGCAGTGCATCATTGCACTGTGCACTGGTGGCATTCATGCTTTATGAAGGCCTGCGAGAGCAGTGCATCATTGCACTGTGGCATTCATGCTTTATAAAGGCCTGTGAGAGCAGTGCAGCATTGCACTGTGGCAGTCATGCTTTATAAAGGCCTGTGAGAGCAGTGCATCATTGCACAGTGGCATTCATGCTTTATAAAGGCCTGTGAGAGCAGTGCATCATTGCACTGCATGCTTTATAAAGGCCTGTGAGAGCAGTGCATCATTGCACAGTGGCATTCATGCTTTACAAAGGCCTGTGAGAGCAGTGCATCATTGCACTGTGGCATTCATGGTTTATAAAGGCCTCTGAGAGCAGTGCATCATTGCACTGAGGCATTCATGCTTTATAAAGGCATGTGAGAGCAGTGCATCATTGCACTGTGCACTGGTGGCATTCATGCTTTACAAAGGACTGCGACAGCAGTGCATCATTACACTGCATGCTTGATAAAGGCCTGTGAGAGCAGTGCATCATTGCACTGTGGCATTCATGCTTTATAAAGGCATGTGAGAGCAGCACATCATTGCACTGTGGCATTCATGCTTTATAAAGGCCTGTGAGAGCAGTGCATCATTGCACTGCATGCTTTATCAAGGCCTGTGACAGCAGAGCATCATTGCACTGCATGCTTTATAAAGGCCTGTGAGAGCAGTGCATCATTGCACTGCATGCTTTATCAAGGCCTGTGACAGCAGTGCATCATTGCACTTCATACTTTATAAAGGCCTGTGAGAGCAGTGCATCATTGCACTGCATGCTTTATAAAGGCCTGTGAGAGCAGTGCATCATTGCACTGTGGCATTCATGCTTTATAAAGGCCTGTGAGAGCAGTGCATCATTGCACTGCATGCTTTATCAAGGCCTGTGAGAGCAGTGCATCATTGCACTGCATGCTTTATAAAGTCCTGTGAGAGCAGTGCATCATTGCACTGCATGCTTTATAAAGGCCTGTGAGAGCAGTGCATCATTGCACTGTGGCATTCATGCTTTATAAAGGCCTGCGAGAGCAGTGCATCATTGCACTGTGGCAGTCATGCTTTGAAAAGGCCTGTGACAGCAGTGCATCATTGCACTGTGCACTGGTGGCATTCATGCTTTATAAAGGCCTGCGAGAGCAGTGCATCACTGCACTGTGGCATTCATGCATTATAAAGGCCTGTGAGAGCAGTGCATCATTGCACTGCATGCTTTATAAAGGCCTGTGAGAGCAGTGCATCATTGCACTGTGGCAGTCATGCTTTATAAAGGCCTGTGAGAGCAGTGCATCATTGCACAGTGGCATTCATGCTTTATAAAGGCCTGCGAGAGCAGTGCATCATTGCACTGCATGCTTTATAAAGGCCTGTGAGAGCAGTGCATCATTGCACAGTGGCATTCATGCTTTACAAAGGCCTGTGAGAGCAGTGCATCATTACACTGGTGGCATTCATGCTTTCTAAAGGCCTGTGAGAGCAGTGCATTATTGCACTGGTGGCCTTCATGCCTTACAAAGGCCTGTGAGAGCAGTGCATCATTGCACTGGTGGCATTCATGCTTTACGAAGGCCTGTGAGAGCAGTACATCATTGCGCTGGTGGCATTCATGCTTTCTAAAGGCCTGTGAGAGCAGTTCATCATTGCACTGGTGGCATTCATGCTTTACAAAGGCCTGTGAGAGCAGTGTTTCATTGCACTGTGGCATTCATGCTTTATAAAGGCCTGTGAGAGCAGTGCATCATTGCACTGTGGCAGTCATGCTTTATAAAGGCCTGCGAGAGCAGTGCATCATTGCACTGTGGCAGTCATGCTTTATAAAGGCCTGTGACAGCAGTGCATCATTGCACTGTGGCATTCATGCTTTACGAAGGCCTGTGAGAGCAGTGCATCATTGCACTGGTGGCATTCATGCTTTACAGAGGCCTGTGAGAGCAGTGCATCATTGCACTGTGGCATTCATGCTTTATAAAGGCCTGTGAGAGCAGTGCATCATTGCACTGCATGCTTTACGAAGGCCTGTGAGAGCAGTGCACCATTGCACTGTGGCAGTCATGCTTTATAAAGGCCTGTGAGAGCAGTGCATCATTGCACTGCATGCTTTACGAAGGCCTGTGAGAGCAGTGCACCATTTCACTGTGGCATTCATGCTTTACAAAGGCCTGCGAGAGAAGTGCATCATTGCACTGTGGCATACATGCTTTACAGAGGCCTGCAAGAGCAGTGCATCATTGCACTGCATGCTTTACGACGGCCTGTGAGAGCAGTGCACCATTGCACTGTGGCATTCATGCTTTACAAAGGCCTGCGAGAGCAGTGCATCATTGCACTGTGGCATTCATGCTTTATAAAGGCCTGTGACAGCAGTGCATCAGTGCACTGGTGGCATTCATGCTTTATAGAGGCCTGCGAGAGCAGTGTATCATTGCACTGTTGGCATTCATGCTTTATAAAGGCCTCTGAGAGCAGTGCATCATTGCACTGTGGCATTCATCCTTTATAAAGGCCTGTGAGACCAGTGCATCATTGCACTGTGGCATTCATGCTTTATAAAGGCCTGTGAGAGCAGTGCATTATTGCACTGCATGCTTTATTAAGGCCTGTGAGAGCAGTGCATCATTGCACTGTGGCATTCATGCTTTATAAAGGCCTGTGAGAGCAGTGCATCATTGCACTGCATGCTTTATCAAGGCCTGTGACAGCAGTGCATCATTGCACTGCATGCTTTATAAAGGCCTGTGAGAGCAGTGCATCATTGCACTGCATGCTTTATAAAGGCCTGTGAGAGCAGTGCATCATTGCACTGTGGCATTCATGCTTTATAAAGGCCTGTGAGAGCAGTGCATCATTGCACTGCATGCTTTATCAAGGCCTGTGACAGCAGTGCATCATTGCACTGCATGCTTTATAAAGGCCTGTGAGAGCAGTGCATCATTGCACTGCATGCTTTATAAAGGCCTGTGAGAGCAGTGCATCATTGCACTGTGGCATTCATGCTTTATAAAGGCCTGTGAGAGCAATGCATCATTGCACTGTGGCATTCATGCTTTATAAAGGCCTGCGAGAGCAGTGCATCATTGCACTGTGGCATTCATGCTTTATAAAGGCCTGTGAGAGCAGTGCATCATTGCACTGTGGCATTCATGCTTTACGAAGGCCTGTGACGGCAGTGCATCATTGCACTGTGGCATTCATGCTTTACAAAGGCCTGTGAGAGCAGTGCATCATTGCACTGTGGCATTCATGCTTTATAAAGGCCTGCGAGAGCAGTGCATCATTGAACTGTGGAAGTCATGCTTTCAAAAGGCCTGTGACAGCAGTGCATCATTGCACTGTGCACTGGTGGCATTCATGCTTTATGAAGGCCTGCGAGAGCAGTGCATCATTGCACTGTGGCATTCATGCTTTATAAAGGCCTGTGAGAGCAGTGCATCATTGCACTGTGGCAGTCATGCTTTATAAAGGCCTGTGAGAGCAGCACATCATTGCACAGTGGCATTCATGCTTTATAAAGGCCTGTGAGAGCAGTGCATCATTGCACTGCATGCTTTATAAAGGCCTGTGAGAGCAGTGCATCATTGCACAGTGGCATTCATGCTTTACAAAGGCCTGTGAGAGCAGTGCATCATTGCACTGTGGCATTCATGGTTTATAAAGGCCTCTGAGAGCAGTGCATCATTGCACTGAGGCATTCATGCTTTATAAAGGCATGTGAGAGCAGTGCATCATTGCACTGTGCACTGGTGGCATTCATGCTTTACAAAGGACTGCGACAGCAGTGCATCATTACACTGCATGCTTGATAAAGGCCTGTGAGAGCAGTGCATCATTGCACTGCATGCTTGATAAAGGCCTGTGAGAGCAGTGCATCATTGCACTGTGGCATTCATGCTTTATAAAGGCCTGTGAGAGCAGCACATCATTGCACTGTGGCATTCATGCTTTATAAAGGCCTGTGAGAGCAGTGCATCATTGCACTGCATGCTTTATCAAGGCCTGTGACAGCAGTGCATCATTGCACTACATGCTTTATAAAGGCCTGTGAGAGCAGTGCATCATTGCACTGCATGCTTTATCAAGGCCTGTGACAGCAGTGCATCATTGCACTTCATACTTTATAAAGGCCTGTGAGAGCAGTGCATCATTGCACTGCATGCTTTATAAAGGCCTGTGAGAGCAGTGCATCATTGCACTGTGGCATTCATGCTTTATAAAGGCCTGTGAGAGCAGTGCATCATTGCACTGCATGCTTTATCAAGGCCTGTGACAGCAGTGCATCATTGCACTGCATGCTTTATAAAGGCCTGTGAGAGCAGTGCATCATTGCACTGCATGCTTTATAAAGGCCTGTGAGAGCAGTGCATCATTGCACTGTGGCATTCATGCTTTATAAAGGCCTGCGAGAGCAGTGCATCATTGCACTGTGGCAGTCATGCTTTGAAAAGGCCTGTGACAGCAGTGCATCATTGCACTGTGCACTGGTGGCATTCATGCTTTATAAAGGCCTGCGAGAGCAGTGCATCACTGCACTGTGGCATTCATGCATTATAAAGGCCTGTGAGAGCAGTGCATCATTGCACTGCATGCTTTATAAAGGCCTGTGAGAGCAGTGCATCATTGCACTGTGGCAGTCATGCTTTATAAAGGCCTGTGAGAGCAGTGCATCATTGCACAGTGGCATTCATGCTTTATAAAGGCCTGTGAGAGCAGTGCATCATTGCACTGCATGCTTTATAAAGGCCTGTGAGAGCAGTGCATCATTGCACAGTGGCATTCATGCTTTACAAAGGCCTGTGAGAGCAGTGCATCATTGCACTGTGGCATTCATGGTTTATAAAGGCCTCTGAGAGCAGTGCATCATTGCACTGTGGCATTCATGCTTTACAAAGGCCTGTGACTGCAGTGCATCATTGCACTGTGCACTGGTGGCATTCATGCTTTACAAAGGACTGCGACAGCAGTGCATCATTACACTGCATGCTTGATAAAGGCCTGTGAGAGCAGTGCATCATTGCACTGTGGCATTCATGCTTTATAAAGGCCTGTGAGAGCAGCACATCATTGCACTGTGGCATTCATGCTTTATAAAGGCCTGTGAGAGCAGTGCATCATTGCACTGCATGCTTTATCAAGGCCTGTGACAACAGTGCATCATTGCACTGCATGCTTTATAAAGGCCTGTGAGAGCAGTGCATCATTGCACTGCATGCTTTATCAAGGCCTGTGACAGCAGTGCATCATTGCACTTCATACTTTATAAAGGCCTGTGAGAGCAGTGCATCATTGCACTGCATGCTTTATAAAGGCCTGTGAGAGCAGTGCATCATTGCACTGTGGCATTCATGCTTTATAAAGGCCTGTGAGAGCAGTGCATCATTGCACTGCATGCTTTATCAAGGCCTGTGACAGCAGTGCATCATTGCACTGCATGCTTTATAAAGGCCTGTGAGAGTAGTGCATCATTGCACTGCATGCTTTATAAAGGCCTGTGAGAGCAGTGCATCATTGCACTGTGGCATTCATGCTTTATAAAGGCCTGTGAGAGCAGCACATCATTGCACTGTGGCATTCATGCTTTATAAAGGCCTGTGAGAGCAGTGCATCATTGCACTGTGGCATTCATGCTTTATAAAGGCCTGTGAGAGCAGTGCATCATTGCACTGTGGCATTCATGCTTTATAAAGGCCTGCGAGAGCAGTGCATCATTGCACTGCATGCTTTATAAAGGCCTGTGAGAGCAGTGCATCATTGCACAGTGGCATTCATGCTTTACAAAGGCCTGTGAGAGCAGTGCATCATTACACTGGTGGCATTCATGCTTTCTAAAGGCCTGTGAGAGCAGTGCATTATTGCACTGGTGGCCTTCATGCCTTACAAAGGCCTGTGAGAGCAGTGCATCATTGCACTGGTGGCATTCATGCTTTACGAAGGCCTGTGAGAGCAGTACATCATTGCGCTGGTGGCATTCATGCTTTCTAAAGGCCTGTGAGAGCAGTGCATCATTGCACTGGTGGCATTCATGCTTTACAAAGGCCTGTGAGAGCAGTGTTTCATTGCACTGTGGCATTCATGCTTTATAAAGGCCTGTGAGAGCAGTGCATCATTGCACTGTGGCAGTCATGCTTTATAAAGGCCTGCGAGAGCAGTGCATCATTGCACTGTGGCAGTCATGCTTTATAAAGGCCTGTGACAGCAGTGCATCATTGCACTGTGGCATTCATGCTTTACGAAGGCCTGTGAGAGCAGTGCATCATTGCACTGGTGGCATTCATGCTTTACAGAGGCCTGTGAGAGCAGTGCATCATTGCACTGTGGCATTCATGCTTTATAAAGGCCTGTGAGAGCAGTGCATCATTGCACTGCATGCTTTACGAAGGCCTGTGAGAGCAGTGCACCATTGCACTGTGGCAGTCATGCTTTATAAAGGCCTGTGAGAGCAGTGCATCATTGCACTGCATGCTTTACGAAGGCCTGTGAGAGCAGTGCACCATTTCACTGTGGCATTCATGCTTTACAAAGGCCTGCGAGAGAAGTGCATCATTGCACTGTGGCATACATGCTTTACAGAGGCCTGCAAGAGCAGTGCATCATTGCACTGCATGCTTTACGACGGCCTGTGAGAGCAGTGCACCATTGCACTGTGGCATTCATGCTTTACAAAGGCCTGCGAGAGCAGTGCATCATTGCACTGTGGCATTCATGCTTTATAAAGGCCTGTGACAGCAGTGCATCAGTGCACTGGTGGCATTCATGCTTTATAGAGGCCTGCGAGAGCAGTGTATCATTGCACTGTTGGCATTCATGCTTTATAAAGGCCTCTGAGAGCAGTGCATCATTGCACTGTGGCATTCATCCTTTATAAAGGCCTGTGAGACCAGTGCATCATTGCACTGTGGCATTCATGCTTTATAAAGGCCTGTGAGAGCAGTGCATTATTGCACTGCATGCTTTATTAAGGCCTGTGAGAGCAGTGCATCATTGCACTGTGGCATTCATGCTTTATAAAGGCCTCTGAGAGCAGTGCATCATTGCACTGCATGCTTTATCAAGGCCTGTGACAGCAGTGCATCATTGCACTGCATGCTTTATAAAGGCCTGTGAGAGCAGTGCATCATTGCACTGCATGCTTTATAAAGGCCTGTGAGAGCAGTGCATCATTGCACTGTGGCATTCATGCTTTATAAAGGCCTGTGAGAGCAGTGCATCATTGCACTGCATGCTTTATCAAGGCCTGTGACAGCAGTGCATCATTGCACTGCATGCTTTATAAAGGCCTGTGAGAGCAGTGCATCATTGCACTGCATGCTTTATAAAGGCCTGTGAGAGCAGTGCATCATTGCACTGTGGCATTCATGCTTTATAAAGGCCTGTGAGAGCAATGCATCATTGCACTGTGGCATTCATGCTTTATAAAGGCCTGCGAGAGCAGTGCATCATTGCACTGTGGCATTCATGCTTTATAAAGGCCTGTGAGAGCAGTGCATCATTGCACTGTGGCATTCATGCTTTACGAAGGCCTGTGACGGCAGTGCATCATTGCACTGTGGCATTCATGCTTTACAAAGGCCTGTGAGAGCAGTGCATCATTGCACTGTGGCATTCATGCTTTATAAAGGCCTGCGAGAGCAGTGCATCATTGAACTGTGGAAGTCATGCTTTCAAAAGGCCTGTGACAGCAGTGCATCATTGCACTGTGCACTGGTGGCATTCATGCTTTATGAAGGCCTGCGAGAGCAGTGCATCATTGCACTGTGGCATTCATGCTTTATAAAGGCCTGTGAGAGCAGTGCATCATTGCACTGTGGCAGTCATGCTTTATAAAGGCCTGTGAGAGCAGCACATCATTGCACAGTGGCATTCATGCTTTATAAAGGCCTGTGAGAGCAGTGCATCATTGCACTGCATGCTTTATAAAGGCCTGTGAGAGCAGTGCATCATTGCACAGTGGCATTCATGCTTTACAAAGGCCTGTGAGAGCAGTGCATCATTGCACTGTGGCATTCATGGTTTATAAAGGCCTCTGAGAGCAGTGCATCATTGCACTGAGGCATTCATGCTTTATAAAGGCATGTGAGAGCAGTGCATCATTGCACTGTGCACTGGTGGCATTCATGCTTTACAAAGGACTGCGACAGCAGTGCATCATTACACTGCATGCTTGATAAAGGCCTGTGAGAGCAGTGCATCATTGCACTGCATGCTTGATAAAGGCCTGTGAGAGCAGTGCATCATTGCACTGTGGCATTCATGCTTTATAAAGGCCTGTGAGAGCAGCACATCATTGCACTGTGGCATTCATGCTTTATAAAGGCCTGTGAGAGCAGTGCATCATTGCACTGCATGCTTTATCAAGGCCTGTGACAGCAGTGCATCATTGCACTGCATGCTTTATAAAGGCCTGTGAGAGCAGTGCATCATTGCACTGCATGCTTTATCAAGGCCTGTGACAGCAGTGCATCATTGCACTTCATACTTTATAAAGGCCTGTGAGAGCAGTGCATCATTGCACTGCATGCTTTATAAAGGCCTGTGAGAGCAGTGCATCATTGCACTGTGGCATTCATGCTTTATAAAGGCCTGTGAGAGCAGTGCATCATTGCACTGCATGCTTTATCAAGGCCTGTGACAGCAGTGCATCATTGCACTGCATGCTTTATAAAGGCCTGTGAGAGCAGTGCATCATTGCACTGCATGCTTTATAAAGGCCTGTGAGAGCAGTGCATCATTGCACTGTGGCATTCATGCTTTATAAAGGCCTGCGAGAGCAGTGCATCATTGCACTGTGGCAGTCATGCTTTGAAAAGGCCTGTGACAGCAGTGCATCATTGCACTGTGCACTGGTGGCATTCATGCTTTATAAAGGCCTGCGAGAGCAGTGCATCACTGCACTGTGGCATTCATGCATTATAAAGGCCTGTGAGAGCAGTGCATCATTGCACTGCATGCTTTATAAGGCCTGTGAGAGCAGTGCATCATTGCACTGTGGCAGTCATGCTTTATAAAGGCCTGTGAGAGCAGTGCATCATTGCACAGTGGCATTCATGCTTTATAAAGGCCTGTGAGAGCAGTGCATCATTGCACTGCATGCTTTATAAAGGCCTGTGAGAGCAGTGCATCATTGCACAGTGGCATTCATGCTTTACAAAGGCCTGTGAGAGCAGTGCATCATTGCACTGTGGCATTCATGGTTTATAAAGGCCTCTGAGAGCAGTGCATCATTGCACTGTGGCATTCATGCTTTACAAAGGCCTGCGACTGCAGTGCATCATTGCACTGTGCACTGGTGGCATTCATGCTTTACAAAGGACTGCGACAGCAGTGCATCATTACACTGCATGCTTGATAAAGGCCTGTGAGAGCAGTGCATCATTGCACTGTGGCATTCATGCTTTATAAAGGCCTGTGAGAGCAGCACATCATTGCACTGTGGCATTCATGCTTTATAAAGGCCTGTGAGAGCAGTGCATCATTGCACTGCATGCTTTATCAAGGCCTGTGACAGCAGTGCATCATTGCACTGCATGCTTTATAAAGGCCTGTGAGAGCAGTGCATCATTGCACTGCATGCTTTATCAAGGCCTGTGACAGCAGTGCATCATTGCACTTCATACTTTATAAAGGCCTGTGAGAGCAGTGCATCATTGCACTGCATGCTTTATAAAGGCCTGTGAGAGCAGTGCATCATTGCACTGTGGCATTCATGCTTTATAAAGGCCTGTGAGAGCAGTGCATCATTGCACTGCATGCTTTATCAAGGCCTGTGACAGCAGTGCATCATTGCACTGCATGCTTTATAAAGGCCTGTGAGAGCAGTGCATCATTGCACTGCATGCTTTATAAAGGCCTGTGAGAGCAGTGCATCATTGCACTGTGGCATTCATGCTTTATAAAGGCCTGCGAGAGCAGTGCATCATTGCACTGTGGCAGTCATGCTTTGAAAAGGCCTGTGACAGCAGTGCATCATTGCACTGTGCACTGGTGGCATTCATGCTTTATAAAGGCCTGCGAGAGCAGTGCATCACTGCACTGTGGCATTCATGCATTATAAAGGCCTGTGAGAGCAGTGCATCATTGCACTGCATGCTTTATAAAGGCCTGTGAGAGCAGTGCATCATTGCACTGTGGCAGTCATGCTTTATAAAGGCCTGTGAGAGCAGTGCATCATTGCACAGTGGCATTCATGCTTTATAAAGGCCTGTGAGAGCAGTGCATCATTGCACTGCATGCTTTATAAAGGCCTGTGAGAGCAGTGCATCATTGCACAGTGGCATTCATGCTTTACAAAGGCCTGTGAGAGCAGTGCATCATTGCACTGTGGCATTCATGGTTTATAAAGGCCTCTGAGAGCAGTGCATCATTGCACTGTGGCATTCATGCTTTACAAAGGCCTGTGACTGCAGTGCATCATTGCACTGTGCACTGGTGGCATTCATGCTTTACAAAGGACTGCGACAGCAGTGCATCATTACACTGCATGCTTGATAAAGGCCTGTGAGAGCAGTGCATCATTGCACTGTGGCATTCATGCTTTATAAAGGCCTGTGAGAGCAGCACATCATTGCACTGTGGCATTCATGCTTTATAAAGGCCTGTGAGAGCAGTGCATCATTGCACTGCATGCTTTATCAAGGCCTGTGACAACAGTGCATCATTGCACTGCATGCTTTATAAAGGCCTGTGAGAGCAGTGCATCATTGCACTGCATGCTTTATCAAGGCCTGTGACAGCAGTGCATCATTGCACTTCATACTTTATAAAGGCCTGTGAGAGCAGTGCATCATTGCACTGCATGCTTTATAAAGGCCTGTGAGAGCAGTGCATCATTGCACTGTGGCATTCATGCTTTATAAAGGCCTGTGAGAGCAGTGCATCATTGCACTGCATGCTTTATCAAGGCCTGTGACAGCAGTGCATCATTGCACTGCATGCTTTATAAAGGCCTGTGAGAGTAGTGCATCATTGCACTGCATGCTTTATAAAGGCCTGTGAGAGCAGTGCATCATTGCACTGTGGCATTCATGCTTTATAAAGGCCTGTGAGAGCAGCACATCATTGCACTGTGGCATTCATGCTTTATAAAGGCCTGTGAGAGCAGTGCATCATTGCACTGTGGCATTCATGCTTTATAAAGGCCTGTGAGAGCAGTGCATCATTGCACTGTGGCATTCATGCTTTATAAAGGCCTGCGAGAGCAGTGCATCATTGCACTGCATGCTTTATAAAGGCCTGTGAGAGCAGTGCATCATTGCACAGTGGCATTCATGCTTTACAAAGGCCTGTGAGAGCAGTGCATCATTACACTGGTGGCATTCATGCTTTCTAAAGGCCTGTGAGAGCAGTGCATTATTGCACTGGTGGCCTTCATGCCTTACAAAGGCCTGTGAGAGCAGTGCATCATTGCACTGGTGGCATTCATGCTTTACGAAGGCCTGTGAGAGCAGTACATCATTGCGCTGGTGGCATTCATGCTTTCTAAAGGCCTGTGAGAGCAGTGCATCATTGCACTGGTGGCATTCATGCTTTACAAAGGCCTGTGAGAGCAGTGTTTCATTGCACTGTGGCATTCATGCTTTATAAAGGCCTGTGAGAGCAGTGCATCATTGCACTGTGGCAGTCATGCTTTATAAAGGCCTGCGAGAGCAGTGCATCATTGCACTGTGGCAGTCATGCTTTATAAAGGCCTGTGACAGCAGTGCATCATTGCACTGTGGCATTCATGCTTTACGAAGGCCTGTGAGAGCAGTGCATCATTGCACTGGTGGCATTCATGCTTTACAGAGGCCTGTGAGAGCAGTGCATCATTGCACTGTGGCATTCATGCTTTATAAAGGCCTGTGAGAGCAGTGCATCATTGCACTGCATGCTTTACGAAGGCCTGTGAGAGCAGTGCACCATTGCACTGTGGCAGTCATGCTTTATAAAGGCCTGTGAGAGCAGTGCATCATTGCACTGCATGCTTTACGAAGGCCTGTGAGAGCAGTGCACCATTTCACTGTGGCATTCATGCTTTACAAAGGCCTGCGAGAGAAGTGCATCATTGCACTGTGGCATACATGCTTTACAGAGGCCTGCAAGAGCAGTGCATCATTGCACTGCATGCTTTACGACGGCCTGTGAGAGCAGTGCACCATTGCACTGTGGCATTCATGCTTTACAAAGGCCTGCGAGAGCAGTGCATCATTGCACTGTGGCATTCATGCTTTATAAAGGCCTGTGACAGCAGTGCATCAGTGCACTGGTGGCATTCATGCTTTATAGAGGCCTGCGAGAGCAGTGTATCATTGCACTGTTGGCATTCATGCTTTATAAAGGCCTCTGAGAGCAGTGCATCATTGCACTGTGGCATTCATCCTTTATAAAGGCCTGTGAGACCAGTGCATCATTGCACTGTGGCATTCATGCTTTATAAAGGCCTGTGAGAGCAGTGCATTATTGCACTGCATGCTTTATTAAGGCCTGTGAGAGCAGTGCATCATTGCACTGTGGCATTCATGCTTTATAAAGGCCTGTGAGAGCAGTGCATCATTGCACTGCATGCTTTATCAAGGCCTGTGACAGCAGTGCATCATTGCACTGCATGCTTTATAAAGGCCTGTGAGAGCAGTGCATCATTGCACTGCATGCTTTATAAAGGCCTGTGAGAGCAGTGCATCATTGCACTGTGGCATTCATGCTTTATAAAGGCCTGTGAGAGCAGTGCATCATTGCACTGCATGCTTTATCAAGGCCTGTGACAGCAGTGCATCATTGCACTGCATGCTTTATAAAGGCCTGTGAGAGCAGTGCATCATTGCACTGCATGCTTTATAAAGGCCTGTGAGAGCAGTGCATCATTGCACTGTGGCATTCATGCTTTATAAAGGCCTGTGAGAGCAATGCATCATTGCACTGTGGCATTCATGCTTTATAAAGGCCTGCGAGAGCAGTGCATCATTGCACTGTGGCATTCATGCTTTATAAAGGCCTGTGAGAGCAGTGCATCATTGCACTGTGGCATTCATGCTTTACGAAGGCCTGTGACGGCAGTGCATCATTGCACTGTGGCATTCATGCTTTACAAAGGCCTGTGAGAGCAGTGCATCATTGCACTGTGGCATTCATGCTTTATAAAGGCCTGCGAGAGCAGTGCATCATTGAACTGTGGAAGTCATGCTTTCAAAAGGCCTGTGACAGCAGTGCATCATTGCACTGTGCACTGGTGGCATTCATGCTTTATGAAGGCCTGCGAGAGCAGTGCATCATTGCACTGTGGCATTCATGCTTTATAAAGGCCTGTGAGAGCAGTGCATCATTGCACTGTGGCAGTCATGCTTTATAAAGGCCTGTGAGAGCAGCACATCATTGCACAGTGGCATTCATGCTTTATAAAGGCCTGTGAGAGCAGTGCATCATTGCACTGCATGCTTTATAAAGGCCTGTGAGAGCAGTGCATCATTGCACAGTGGCATTCATGCTTTACAAAGGCCTGTGAGAGCAGTGCATCATTGCACTGTGGCATTCATGGTTTATAAAGGCCTCTGAGAGCAGTGCATCATTGCACTGAGGCATTCATGCTTTATAAAGGCATGTGAGAGCAGTGCATCATTGCACTGTGCACTGGTGGCATTCATGCTTTACAAAGGACTGCGACAGCAGTGCATCATTACACTGCATGCTTGATAAAGGCCTGTGAGAGCAGTGCATCATTGCACTGCATGCTTGATAAAGGCCTGTGAGAGCAGTGCATCATTGCACTGTGGCATTCATGCTTTATAAAGGCCTGTGAGAGCAGCACATCATTGCACTGTGGCATTCATGCTTTATAAAGGCCTGTGAGAGCAGTGCATCATTGCACTGCATGCTTTATCAAGGCCTGTGACAGCAGTGCATCATTGCACTGCATGCTTTATAAAGGCCTGTGAGAGCAGTGCATCATTGCACTGCATGCTTTATCAAGGCCTGTGACAGCAGTGCATCATTGCACTTCATACTTTATAAAGGCCTGTGAGAGCAGTGCATCATTGCACTGCATGCTTTATAAAGGCCTGTGAGAGCAGTGCATCATTGCACTGTGGCATTCATGCTTTATAAAGGCCTGTGAGAGCAGTGCATCATTGCACTGCATGCTTTATCAAGGCCTGTGACAGCAGTGCATCATTGCACTGCATGCTTTATAAAGGCCTGTGAGAGCAGTGCATCATTGCACTGCATGCTTTATAAAGGCCTGTGAGAGCAGTGCATCATTGCACTGTGGCATTCATGCTTTATAAAGGCCTGCGAGAGCAGTGCATCATTGCACTGTGGCAGTCATGCTTTGAAAAGGCCTGTGACAGCAGTGCATCATTGCACTGTGCACTGGTGGCATTCATGCTTTATAAAGGCCTGCGAGAGCAGTGCATCACTGCACTGTGGCATTCATGCATTATAAAGGCCTGTGAGAGCAGTGCATCATTGCACTGCATGCTTTATAAGGCCTGTGAGAGCAGTGCATCATTGCACTGTGGCAGTCATGCTTTATAAAGGCCTGTGAGAGCAGTGCATCATTGCACAGTGGCATTCATGCTTTATAAAGGCCTGTGAGAGCAGTGCATCATTGCACTGCATGCTTTATAAAGGCCTGTGAGAGCAGTGCATCATTGCACAGTGGCATTCATGCTTTACAAAGGCCTGTGAGAGCAGTGCATCATTGCACTGTGGCATTCATGGTTTATAAAGGCCTCTGAGAGCAGTGCATCATTGCACTGTGGCATTCATGCTTTACAAAGGCCTGCGACTGCAGTGCATCATTGCACTGTGCACTGGTGGCATTCATGCTTTACAAAGGACTGCGACAGCAGTGCATCATTACACTGCATGCTTGATAAAGGCCTGTGAGAGCAGTGCATCATTGCACTGTGGCATTCATGCTTTATAAAGGCCTGTGAGAGCAGCACATCATTGCACTGTGGCATTCATGCTTTATAAAGGCCTGTGAGAGCAGTGCATCATTGCACTGCATGCTTTATCAAGGCCTGTGACAACAGTGCATCATTGCACTGCATGCTTTATAAAGGCCTGTGAGAGCAGTGCATCATTGCACTGCATGCTTTATCAAGGCCTGTGACAGCAGTGCATCATTGCACTTCATACTTTATAAAGGCCTGTGAGAGCAGTGCATCATTGCACTGCATGCTTTATAAAGGCCTGTGAGAGCAGTGCATCATTGCACTGTGGCATTCATGCTTTATAAAGGCCTGTGAGAGC
This sequence comes from Triturus cristatus, assembly GCF_964204655.1. Classification (NCBI taxonomy): domain Eukaryota; kingdom Metazoa; phylum Chordata; class Amphibia; order Caudata; family Salamandridae; genus Triturus; species Triturus cristatus. The sequence goes on from NC_140594.1 coordinate 83,951,335, forward strand.
AGTGCATCATTGCACTGCATGCTTTATCAAGGCCTGTGACAGCAGTGCATCATTGCACTGCATGCTTTATAAAGGCCTGTGAGAGTAGTGCATCATTGCACTGCATGCTTTATAAAGGCCTGTGAGAGCAGTGCATCATTGCACTGTGGCATTCATGCTTTATAAAGGCCTGTGAGAGCAGCACATCATTGCACTGTGGCATTCATGCTTTATAAAGGCCTGTGAGAGCAGTGCATCATTGCACTGTGGCATTCATGCTTTATAAAGGCCTGTGAGAGCAGTGCATCATTGCACTGTGGCATTCATGCTTTATAAAGGCCTGTGTTAGAAATGGGATTTCTGGTTGGCTGAGGTTTGCGCCAAAGCCAGGCAGAAACCACCACTCTAGTCAGGGCTGGGGAGTTACACGCCAAAGATAACCCCTGCTCACCCCCTTGGTAGCTTGGCACGAGCAGACAGGCTTATCCCTGAGGCGATGTGTAAAGCGTTTGCGCGCGCACCCAGCAACAACACCCAAGGCCCACCACAAAGGAAACTCCACACAAGGTATTCTATAAAAATAGCCTTTGTATTATACACAACACATTAGATAAAAACACACACTCTACAATGTGCCAACAGGCACGGGCAGAATTTACAAGGGATTATATATACAGGGGACAGGGCCACATGGACCGCTGTCCGGAATTAGCACTCTTAGAACCTAGCACTTGGAACATAGGAAATAAAATTACTGTTGCACAAAATTACACCTAGCACACAACCAGTCACTACTGGTATCAGGTAAGTACCACCTACGCAACCCTAACCACCTTAGGACAGTATTGCGCAGGGAATCAGGACCTCACTGGCACCACCTGTACTAGGGAGAAAACAACCACCTAAGTATCACAATACCTGTAGGGGTCTAAGCACATAAACACATGATGCATAACATTCAGAGGTGCAGGAAAGGAACAATGGCGCCAAAACTCACATTAGCCACTACTGTGGCAGTCCCTGGGCCAACTGGCCTTGTAGGGGCAAGGACGCCCTGCGTCCAGAAAAGTCAGGGCGCGCCGGCGCAGGCTGCGCAAGCCAGAACACCGAGGCCACAACCTAAACGTTGCAGTTGCCCACTAAGTGCTGGGCAACTGGGGAAATGCTGGGGCCAACGTTGGAGCCTCCCAGGGCTCTGAAACGAATGAATAATGTCCCCGTTGTTGGAGCGCACCAGCGCTCTAAAATGATGTGCCCCCCGTTGGAACCTCGGGGGCTCTTTAACAAATATAGGCCCAAGCAATGTCGGGGCGGCCCGCTGCCTTCCGGGGCCGCCCGGTACCTGAAATGTCCAAGTGCCTCGCTCAGGCACAACAGAAGACCAAGGGCCTCGCTCAGGCACAACCAAAATGCCCCACAGGTGGAGCGGCCCGCAGCGGCGGTCCCGCTCAGGCCAGAAGCTGATCTGGGAGGACTGGCACTACTCGCACTCCCCCACGGAGCCTCCCAGCCCTGCGCGACTCACCGGCTTGCTCCTGTCGCGCTGCGGGGCTTCCTCTTCGCCCGGTCCCTCTCCTGGGACCAGGACTTCACGGGGGAACAGGCGAGGCTCCCGGCAGGGTCTTCCGGGATGGCGTCGCGCTCGTAGGTGGCGGCCGGCACAAGGGAGCTCCCGCTCCTCGGGGGCTCTCTCTCCTTTCTCAGCGGCTTCCTTCGCTCACCGGAGCACGGGGTGGGCTCCCGTCGACTTCCGGCTTGAGGCGAGGCCCCGCCCACGTCACCAGAACTCTGCCTGACTTCCTGTCGTCCGGAGCCGGGCTGCAGCGGTGATTTGCGATCGTGGTGACGCAGGGTGGGCACCCGCGAGGGGGGGTGAAATTCACTACGGCAAGGTCCCTGGCGGGGTGGGCACCCGCTAGGGATATTAATTTACCAATAAGCGGGGTAGGCACCCGCCTTGGACACGGCAGACAAGCGGGGAATCCCACGCCGGGGTTCCTTCGCTAAATATTGCAGCTCAGCGCTGCTGGGGCCACAATAGAGCGCTCCTAGCGCTATAGGCAAATCAAAGCGTTTCTAGGCGCTTAGGGACACAATAAGTGCTCCCAGCGCTTTAGGGCCAAATAATCCCAAAATCAGCAAAGTTCTCCCTTGCAGGCAGCAAGGCAGGGGTGGGGGGGGGGCAAGGCTGGACCCAGAGCCAGCTCACTAGGCCTCCAGGCAGGGAGGTAGTCCAAGTGGCGGTCCTCTGGTCCAACAGCAGCAGCAGCCCCCCTCAGGTAAGATCCTGGCAGAGAACAGTTTCTGTGGGGACACAGCCCCATTTTTATACAGGCAAACCCTTTGTTCTGGGTTCAGGGTGAGGGGGAAAACCAGTCGCAGCTGGTTGGGGAGCACCCTTGATGTGCTCAGCCCCTCACTCTATTCACTGGCAGGGCTAGGGTCGTCAGTCGCACCACAGGGGGCGGGGCCAGCATTGTGTTTGGAAAACCCTGTCCTATTCAGGACCCAGGTGGACTCCTCCCACCCATCTAGCTGCTGATCTCCCCATTCACCACTGGGTGACTCATCCTGACACTGGGGAATCCCTAGCCCGTCACATGACACGACCAGCCAATCACGCGACAGACACACTGCACACAGAAGTGCCCACTTTTAGAAGTGGCACTTCCACACTAGGTACATGCACGCCGCACACATCATCGCGCAGCATTCACTCCCACGAGTCCGCACATACCAAACTCGGGCCTGCACACCCCACGCATCAGGAACTACTAGGGACACATACATTCCCCATGCATTCCTATGGGAGGGCAGGCCTATCTCACCACATGCACTCAGAGCACGCACGCACTTTACCCTGGGACACAGGGAAAGTGCGCAGAGACCAAACAATCACCATACCAAGTCACCAATAAAAAGCCAAAAAGTCCAGGGGTGAACCTGCCAGAAGGGCCAAGTCCAACACAACCCCCTTCCAGCCAAAACGCAGGGCAGACCAATCACCACCGTGATGGACTTCCCTGCTTGGGGCGATAGAACACGGACGCGGGCCCGCAACTGCATGGACACCCTCCGGTTCTACGCCACGGTGAACCCATGGAATTCTTTTTAACACCACTGTCTGGACCAACTGGGCTACCCCACTGGTACTCCCAAGCTGTCCGCGGCCAAGACCAGGCCCTAGGCCACCCAGGTGCCACTGGTCTTTGCCTAACCACAGAGTGGGGGGTAGTAACCCCTGGCACATAGCGGCCATTCTCCACTCTTCCTCTCTGAAAGACAGGACTAGACTGCCACTGGTTCTCCAGCCTAGGGTCTACACCCTCAGGCGGACCAGGAGTCTCAGGGAAAGCTCTCCTCCCCCTACCTCTCCTTCTAGGGTTCCTCCTCCTCTGGCGAGGTGTACACCCAGAACGCCATTCCCACCCAGGGTTTAACCCCTCAGGTTGTACCGGGGGCAGAGGTGGGCTCTCCCACCCTCTGCACCCCCTTCCAGAACCCTGCTCCCTACCAACTGGGGCGGTACCTCTGGAAGAAGAACTGGTCGGGACGCTGATTACAGACGTCCCACCCGTCAGGTCAGGCTGATCCTGAACCTGGCCTCCCAACCTCTGGCCTAGAACCTTTGGTGGAATAATTGCCTGGCACTCCAGGACTTCTGGGCATTTCCACTCCATCCCCCTGAGGCTATCAAAGGACACATACGTCAAGCGACTGTCTGTCTGGCGCTGATCTCCCGTCCCCTGTCCACCTGACAGTGCGCGGAGATCCCCCAGAACAGAAGTGGTGCCACCCTGGTCACTACACGGGATCCTAGCCCAACTGGGTAGTCCCTGACCCACAGGCTCTTCCACTGGGAAACTCATCCCCCAATCACTCCTCACACTGGACTCCTGTACCCTCCCTACCGGAGCGGTACTGCCAGACTCTAGAACCACAGGAGCCCTGGTTACAGGTGCTCCAGGTCCTCTACTCACCAGGAGATCTCCCTCAAATGGGCTAACAGGACAGCCTAGGTCCCCAACTTGGTGTTCCCTCATGGAACCATCCAAGTCCTGAGGCAGGGTTTTGTACGTCAGGGGACCCTCGGTCACCCTCTCACTCCTGCTCCACTGAGCCAGGCAGTGAGCCCCTACACCCTCCTCGCTATCCTGGGACCTAGCTGGGCTACACTGAGCCTCTTCCACCACGCTGGGCTGGAAGATACCTGACCCACTACTTTTGGAGTCACTCCCTAATGACTCTAGAGAACCTCTAGCCCTTTCCCAGCGCTCTGCTTCATCTCCAAGCTCAAATGGGGCAGACACCCCACACCCCAACAGGTGTTGGCGCAACCCCGGTGCACAACAATTGAGCAGGTGTTCTCTGAGAATCAGATCACACAGTTTATCATAATCAGATTCTGTGGGAACTCTTATCCAATCAAACAGTGCATCCTCACATTCATCCACAAACTCCTCCCAAGACTGGTGAGACAGTTTCCTACTGCCCCTGAACTTCAACCTTAACTCCTCCTCCTGGGGAACAGGTACCAGACTGGGGAGACTGGGATTGGGATTTCCTACACTGGAATCTACATCGCTACTACCCCTGGACTCAACCCTCCCTGGGGAGCCCAGAAAATTAAAACTGCGCGCAGGGGATAGTCTACCCTCCAGAGCTACTTTGCCTCTGGTGGAGGCCCTCTCAGCCTCCTCTACCCTCTCCCGCGCCAAGACCCACTCAGTCTCTCGCTGTTGCTTCCTGGCCTCCAGCTGCGCCATAGCCTGAGCATGCTCTAACCTGAGCTTCTCTAACGCCAGCTGGTGCTCCCTTTCTTTCCTCCTATCTTCCCACTCCTCTGGGGACAGGGAAAGGGATGAGGCGCTGCCTCCTACGCTGGACCCAGCACGGGACGCCCTACCTATGGGGTCCTCACTCTCTACTGGCGTCCAGGTATTGTCATCCTCTACCTCCTCTTCTGACTCTTCCTCTGTACAGTACCTTTCTAACTCCTGCCTCTGGCGCCAAGCTAGCTCATAGGGATCACAAGCAGGCTCCATTCTGGCGGACGTTATGGTAACAATTATACAGGGAACCTAGGGGTCTGAGTTTCACACAGGAGCACACAATTCACAAAAAGATTCAGCAAGCTCTCTAACCCAGAGAACTCACACTCACTTGCCTAGTGCCACACACCATTCATCCACACACACAACCCTCCCCTCGGACTGGTAAGGCAGTTTCTACCACCCCTGATTCCTCAACCTGACCACCACGTGACACAGGTACCAACTCTGGGCGCAGGGCGGGGGACAAATGTACTGGACACTATTACGCTGCCACCACTGGATCCCACCCTCTGGTGAATCCAGAAACACAATGCACTAAGGGGGATGATCTACCCTCCCGAGCTAGGGACACCTAACTCACAGTGCACAAAAACACATTTCCAAAGAAATGACAAGTTAAAACAATTTTAAAACAATAATCCCTATACCATGTGATTTATCTAAATGCAGAGTTTTGTAGTGCGGCCAGTTGCTGCTGCGGTACAGCGCAAACGCAAGTCCAAATCCCACCGCTGATCACCAATGTTAGAAATGGGATTTCTGGTTGGCTGAGGCTTGCGCCAAAGCCAGGCAGAAACCACCACTCTAGTCAGGGCTGGGGAGTTACACGCCAAAGATAACCCCTGCTCACCCCCTTGGTAGCTTGGCACGAGCAGACAGGCTTATCCCTGAGGCGATGTGTAAAGCGTTTGCGCGCGCACCCAGCAACAACACCCAAGGCCCACCACAAAGGAAACTCCACACAAGGTATTCTATAAAAATAGCCTTTGTATTATACACAACACATTAGATAAAAACACACACTCTACAATGTGCCAACAGGCACGGGCAGAATTTACAAGGGATTATATATACAGGGGACAGGGCCACATGGACCGCTGTCCGGAATTAGCACTCTTAGAACCTAGCACTTGGAACATAGGAAATAAAATTACTGTTGCACAAAATTACACCTAGCACACAACCAGTCACTACTGGTATCAGGTAAGTACCACCTACGCAACCCTAACCACCTTAGGACAGTATTGCGCAGGGAATCAGGACCTCACTGGCACCACCTGTACTAGGGAGAAAACAACCACCTAAGTATCACAATACCTGTAGGGGTCTAAGCACATAAACACATGATGCATAACATTCAGAGGTGCAGGAAAGGAACAATGGCGCCAAAACTCACATTAGCCACTACTGTGGCAGTCCCTGGGCCAACTGGCCTTGTAGGGGCAAGGACGCCCTGCGTCCAGAAAAGTCAGGGCGCGCCGGCGCAGGCTGCGCAAGCCAGAACACCGAGGCCACAACCTAAACGTTGCAGTTGCCCACTAAGTGCTGGGCAACTGGGGAAATGCTGGGGCCAACGTTGGAGCCTCCCAGGGCTCTGAAACGAATGAATAATGTCCCCGTTGTTGGAGCGCACCAGCGCTCTAAAATGATGTGCCCCCCGTTGGAACCTCGGGGGCTCTTTAACAAATATAGGCCCAAGCAATGTCGGGGCGGCCCGCTGCCTTCCGGGGCCGCCCGGTACCTGAAATGTCCAAGTGCCTCGCTCAGGCACAACAGAAGACCAAGGGCCTCGCTCAGGCACAACCAAAATGCCCCACAGGTGGAGCGGCCCGCAGCGGCGGTCCCGCTCAGGCCAGAAGCTGATCTGGGAGGACTGGCACTACTCGCACTCCCCCACGGAGCTTCCCAGCCCTGCGCGACTCACCGGCTTGCTCCTGTCGCGCTGCGGGGCTTCCTCTTCGCCCGGTCCCTCTCCTGGGACCAGGACTTCACGGGGGAACAGGCGAGGCTCCCGGCAGGGTCTTCCGGGATGGCGTCGCGCTCGTAGGTGGCGGCCGGCACAAGGGAGCTCCCGCTCCTCGGGGGCTCTCTCTCCTTTCCCAGCGGCTTCCTTCGCTCACCGGAGCACGGGGTGGGCTCCCGTCGACTTCCGGCTTGAGGCGAGGCCCCGCCCACGTCACCAGAACTCTGCCTGACTTCCTGTCGTCCGGAGCCGGGCTGCAGCGGTGATTTGCGATCGTGGTGACGCGGGGTGGGCACCCGCGAGGGGGGGTGAAATTCACTACGGCAAGGTCCCTGGCGGGGTGGGCACCCGCTAGGGATATTAATTTACCAATAAGCGGGGTAGGCACCCGCCTTGGACACGGCAGACAAGCGGGGAATCCCACGCCGGGGTTCCTTCGCTAAATATTGCAGCTCAGCGCTGCTGGGGCCACAATAGAGCGCTCCTAGCGCTATAGGCAAATCAAAGCGTTTCTAGGCGCTTAGGGACACAATAAGTGCTCCCAGCGCTTTAGGGCCAAATAATCCCAAAATCAGCAAAGTTCTCCCTTGCAGGCAGCAAGGCAGGGGTGGGGGGGGGCAAGGCTGGACCCAGAGCCAGCTCACTGGGCCTCCAGGCAGGGAGGTAGTCCAAGTGGCGGTCCTCTGGTCCAACAGCAGCAGCAGCCCCCCTCAGGTAAGATCCTGGCAGAGAACAGTTTCTGTGGGGACACAGCCCCATTTTTATACAGGCAAACCCTTTGTTCTGGGTTCAGGGTGAGGGGGAAAACCAGTCGCAGCTGGTTGGGGAGCACCCTTGATGTGCTCAGCCCCTCACTCTATTCACTGGCAGGGCTAGGGTCGTCAGTCGCACCACAGGGGGCGGGGCCAGCATTGTGTTTGGAAAACCCTGTCCTATTCAGGACCCAGGTGGACTCCTCCCACCCATCTAGCTGCTGATCTCCCCATTCACCACTGGGTGACTCATCCTGACACTGGGGAATCCCTAGCCCGTCACATGACACGACCAGCCAATCACGCGACAGACACACTGCACACAGAAGTGCCCACTTCTAGAAGTGGCACTTCCACACTAGGTACATGCACGCCGCACACATCATCGCGCAGCATTCACTCCCACGAGTCCGCACATACCAAACTCGGGCCTGCACACCCCACGCATCAGGAACTACTAGGGACACATACATTCCCCATGCATTCCTATGGGAGGGCAGGCCTATCTCACCACATGCACTCAGAGCACGCACGCACTTTACCCTGGGACACAGGGAAAGTGCGCAGAGACCAAACAATCACCATACCAAGTCACCAATAAAAAGCCAAAAAGTCCAGGGGTGAACCTGCCAGAAGGGCCAAGTCCAACAGCCTGTGAGAGCAGTGCATCATTGCACTGTGGCATTCATGCTTTATAAAGGCCTGCGAGAGCAGTGCATCATTGCGCTGGTGGAATTCATGCTTTATAAAGGCCTGTGAGAGCAGTGCATCATTGCACTGCATGCTTGATAAAGGCCTGTGAGAGCAGTGCATCATTGCACTGTGGCATTCATGCTTTATAAAGGCCTGCGAGAGCAGTGCATCATTGCACTGCATGCTTTATAAAGGCCTGTGAGAGCAGTGCATCATTCCACTCTGGCATTCATGCTTTATAAAGGCCTGTGAGAGCAGCACATCATTGCACTGTGGCATTTATGCTTTACAAAGGCCTGTGAGAGCAGTGTATCATTGCACTGCATGCTTTATAAAGGCCTGTGACAGCAATGCATCATTGCACTGGTGGCATTCATGCTTTATAAAGGCCCGTGACAGCAGTGAATCATTGCACTGTGGCATTCATGCTTTATAAAGGCCTGTGAGAGCAGCACATCATTGCACTGTGGCATTCATGCTTTATAAAGGCCTGTGAGAGCAGTGCATCATTGCACTGCATGCTTGATAAAGGCCTGTGAGAGCAGTGCATCATTGCACTGTGGCATTCATGCTTTATAAAGGCCTGTGAGAGCAGCACATCATTGCACTGTGGCATTCATGCTTTACAAAGGCCTGTGAGAGCAGTGTATCATTGCACTGCATGCTTTATAAAGGCCTGTGAGAGCAGTGCATCATTGCACTGGTGGCATTCATGCTTTTTAAAGGCCCGTGATTGCACTGTGGCATTCATGCTTTATAAAGGCCCGTGACAGCAGTGCATCATTGCAATGGTGGCATTCATGCTTTATAAAGGCATGTGAGAGCAGTGCATCATTGAACTGGTGGCATTCATGCTTTATAAAGGCATGTGAGAGCAGTGCATCGTTGCACTGTGGCATTCATGCTTTACAAAGGCCTGTGAGAGCAGTGCATCATTGCACTGTGGCATTCATGCTTTACAAAGGCCTGTGAGAGCAGTGCATCATTGCACTGGTGGCATTCATGCTTTATAAAGGCATGTGAGAGCAGTGCATCATTGCACTGGTGGCATTCATGCTTTATAAAGGCCTGTGACGGCAGTGCATCATTGCACTGTGGCATTCATGCTTTATAAAGGCCTGCGAGAGCAGTGCATCACTGCACTGTGGCATTCATGCTTTATAAAGGCCTGTGAGAGCAGTGCATCATTGCACTGTGGCATTCATGCTTTACAAAGGCCTGTGACAGCAGTGCATCATTGCACTGTGGCATTCATGCTTTATAAAGGCATGTGAGAGCAGTGCATCATTGCACTGTGGCATTCATGCTTTACAAAGGCCTGTGAGAGCAGTGCATCATTGCACTGTGGCATTCATGCTTTATAAAGGCCTGTGAGAGCAGTGCATCATTGCACTGTGGCATTCATGCTTTATAAAGGCATGTGAGAGCAGTGCATCATTGCACTGTGGCATTCATGCTTTATAAAGGCCTGTGAGAGCAGTGCATCATTGCACTGTGGCATTCATGCTTTATAAAGGCATGTGAGAGCAGTGCATCATTGCACTGTGGCATTCATGCTTTACAAAGGCCTGTGAGAGCAGTGCATCATTGCACTGTGGCATTCATCCTTTATAAAGGCCTGTGAGAGCAGTGCATCATTGCACTGTGGCATTCATGCTTTATAAATTCCTATGAGAGCAGTGCATCATTGCACTGCATGCTTTATAAAGGCCTGTGAGAGCAGTGCATCATTTCACTGTGGCATTCATGCTTTATAAAGGCCTGTGAGAGCAGTGCATCATTGCACTGCATGCTTTATCAAGGCATGTGACAGAAGTGCATAATTGCACTGCATGCTTTATAAAGGCCTGTGAGAGCAGTGCATCATTGCACTGCATGCTTTATAAAGGCATGTGAGAGCAGTGCATCATTGCACTGTGGCATTCATGCTTTATAAAGGCCTGTGACGGCAGTGCATCATTGCAGTGGTGGCATTCATGCTTTACAAATGCCTGTGAGAGCAGTGCATCATTGCACTGTGGCATTCATGCTTTATAAAGGCCTGCGAGAGCAGTGCATCATTGCACTGCATGCTTTATAAAGGCCTGTGAGAGCAGTGCATCATTGCACTGTGGCATTCATGCTTTATAAAGGCCTGTGAGAGCAGCACATCATTGCACTGTGGTATTCATGCTTTATAAAGGCCTGTGAGAGCAGTGCATCATTGCACTGCATGCTTTATAAAGGCCTGTGAGAGCAGTGCATCATTGCACTGTGGCATTCATGCTTTATAAAGGCCTGTGAGAGCAATGCATCATTGCACTGTGGCATTCATGCTTTATAAAGGCCTGCGAGAGCAGTGCATCATTGCACTGTGGCATTCATGCTTTATAAAGGCCTGTGAGAGCAGTGCATCATTGCACTGTGGCATTCATGCTTTACGAAGGCCTGTGACGGCAGTGCATCATTGCACTGTGGCATTCATGCTTTACAAAGGCCTGTGAGAGCAGTGCATCATTGCACTGTGGCATTCATGCTTTATAAAGGCCTGCGAGAGCAGTGCATCATTGAACTGTAGAAGTCATGCTTTAAAAAGGCCTGTGACAGCAGTGCATCATTGCACTGTGCACTGGTGGCATTCATGCTTTATGAAGGCCTGCGAGAGCAGTGCATCATTGCACTGTGGCATTCATGCTTTATAAAGGCCTGTGAGAGCAGTGCAGCATTGCACTGTGGCAGTCATGCTTTATAAAGGCCTGTGAGAGCAGTGCATCATTGCACAGGGGCATTCATGCTTTATAAAGGCCTGTGAGAGCAGTGCATCATTGCACTGCATGCTTTATAAAGGCCTGTGAGAGCAGTGCATCATTGCACAGTGGCATTCATGCTTTACAAAGGCCTGTGAGAGCAGTGCATCATTGCACTGTGGCATTCATGGTTTATAAAGGCCTCTGAGAGCAGTGCATCATTGCACTGAGGCATTCATGCTTTATAAAGGCATGTGAGAGCAGTGCATCATTGCACTGTGCACTGGTGGCATTCATGCTTTACAAAGGACTGCGACAGCAGTGCATCATTACACTGCATGCTTGATAAAGGCCTGTGAGAGCAGTGCATCATTGCACTGCATGCTTGATAAAGGCCTGTGACAGCAGTGCATCATTGCACTGCATGCTTGATAAAGGCCTGTGAGAGCAGTGCATCATTGCACTGTGGCATTCATGCTTTATAAAGGCCTGTGAGAGCAGCACATCATTGCACTGTGGCATTCATGCTTTATAAAGGCCTGTGAGAGCAGTGCATCATTGCACTGCATGCTTTATCAAGGCCTGTGACAGCAGTGCATCATTGCACTGCATGCTTTATAAAGGCCTGTGAGAGCAGTGCATCATTGCACTGCATGCTTTATCAAGGCCTGTGACAGCAGTGCATCATTGCACTTCATACTTTATAAAGGCCTGTGAGAGCAGTGCATCATTGCACTGCATGCTTTATAAAGGCCTGTGAGAGCAGTGCATCATTGCACTGTGGCATTCATGCTTTATAAAGGCCTGTGAGAGCAGTGCATCATTGCACTGCATGCTTTATCAAGGCCTGTGACAGCAGTGCATCATTGCACTGCATGCTTTATAAAGGCCTGTGAGAGCAGTGCATCATTGCACTGCATGCTTTATAAAGGCCTGTGAGAGCAGTGCATCATTGCACTGTGGCATTCATGCTTTATAAAGGCCTGCGAGAGCAGTGCATCATTGCACTGTGGCAGTCATGCTTTGAAAAGGCCTGTGACAGCAGTGCATCATTGCACTGTGCACTGGTGGCATTCATGCTTTATAAAGGCCTGCGAGAGCAGTGCATCACTGCACTGTGGCATTCATGCATTATAAAGGCCTGTGAGAGCAGTGCATCATTGCACTGCATGCTTTATAAAGGCCTGTGAGAGCAGTGCATCATTGCACTGTGGCAGTCATGCTTTATAAAGGCCTGTGAGAGCAGTGCATCATTGCACAGTGGCATTCATGCTTTATAAAGGCCTGTGAGAGCAGTGCATCATTGCACTGCATGCTTTATAAAGGCCTGTGAGAGCAGTGCATCATTGCACAGTGGCATTCATGCTTTACAAAGGCCTGTGAGAGCAGTGCATCATTGCACTGTGGCATTCATGGTTTATAAAGGCCTCTGAGAGCAGTGCATCATTGCACTGTGGCATTCATGCTTTACAAAGGCCTGTGACTGCAGTGCATCATTGCACTGTGCACTGGTGGCATTCATGCTTTACAAAGGACTGCGACAGCAGTGCATCATTACACTGCATGCTTGATAAAGGCCTGTGAGAGCAGTGCATCATTGCACTCCATGCTTGATAAAGGCCTGTGAGAGCAGTGCATCATTGCACTGTGGCATTCATGCTTTATAAAGGACTGTGAGAGCAGCACATCATTGCACTGTGGCATTCATGCTTTATAAAGGCCTGTGAGAGCAGTGCATCATTGCACTGCATGCTTTATCAAGGCCTGTGACAGCAGTGCATCATTGCACTGCATGCTTTATAAAGGCCTGTGAGAGCAGTGCATCATTGCACTGCATGCTTTATAAAGGCCTGTGAGAGCAGTGCATCATTGCACTGTGGCATTCATGCTTTATAAAGGCCTGTGAGAGCAGTGCATCATTGCACTGCATGCTTTATCAAGGCCTGTGACAGCAGTGCATCATTGCACTGCATGCTTTATAAAGGCCTGTGAGAGTAGTGCATCATTGCACTGCATGCTTTATAAAGGCCTGTGAGAGCAGTGCATCATTGCACTGTGGCATTCATGCTTTATAAAGGCCTGTGAGAGCAGCACATCATTGCACTGTGGCATTCATGCTTTATAAAGGCCTGTGAGAGCAGTGCATCATTGCACTGTGGCATTCATGCTTTATAAAGGCCTGTGAGAGCAGTGCATCATTGCACTGTGGCATTCATGCTTTATAAAGGCCTGTGAGAGCAGTGCATCATTGCACTGTGGCATTCATGCTTTATAAAGGCCTGCGAGAGCAGTGCATCATTGCGCTGGTGGAATTCATGCTTTATAAAGGCCTGTGAGAGCAGTGCATCATTGCACTGCATGCTTGATAAAGGCCTGTGAGAGCAGTGCATCATTGCACTGTGGCATTCATGCTTTATAAAGGCCTGCGAGAGCAGTGCATCATTGCGCTGGTGGCATTCATGCTTTATAAAGGCCTGTGAGAGCAGTGCATCATTGCACTGCATGCTTGATAAAGGCCTGTGAGAGCAGTGCATCATTGAACTGTGGCATTCATGCTTTATAAAGGCCTGTGAGAGCAGCACATCATTGCACTGTGGCATTTATGCTGTACAAAGGCCTGTGAGAGCAGTGTATCATTGCACTGCATGCTTTATAAAGGCCTGTGACAGCAATGCATCATTGCACTGGTGGCATTCATGCTTTATAAAGGCCCGTGACAGCAGTGCATCATTGCACTGTGGCATTCATGCTTTATAAAGGCCTGTGAGAGCAGCACATCATTGCACTGTGGCATTCATGCTTTACAAAGGCCTGTGAGAGCAGTGTATCATTGCACTGCATGCTTTATAAAGGCCTGTGAGAGCAGTGCATCATTGCACTGGTGGCATTCATGCTTTTTAGAGGCCCGTGATTGCACTGTGGCATTCATGCTTTATTAAGGCCTGTGAGAGCAGTGCATCGTTGCACTGTGGCATTCATGCTTTATAAAGGCCCGTGACAGCAGTGCATCATTGCAATGGTGGCATTCATGCTTTATAAAGGCATGTGAGAGCAGTGCATCATTGAACTGGTGGCATTCATGCTTTATAAAGGCATGTGAGAGCAGTGCATCGTTGCACTGTGGCATTCATGCTTTACAAAGGCCTGTGAGAGCAGTGCATCATTGCACTGTGGCATTCATGCTTTACAAAGGCCTGTGAGAGCAGTGCATCATTGCACTGGTGGCATTCATGCTTTATAAAGGCCTGTGACGGCAGTGCATCATTGCACTGTGGCATTCATGCTTTATAAAGGCCTGCGAGAGCAGTGCATCACTGCACTGTGGCATTCATGCTTTATAAAGGCCTGTGAGAGCAGTGCATCATTGCACTGTGGCATTCATGCTTTACAAAGGCCTGTGATGGCAGTGCATCATTGCACTGTGGCATTCATGCTTTATAAAGGCATGTGAGAGCAGTGCATCATTGCACTGTGGCATTCATGCTTTACAAAGGCCTGTGAGAGCAGTGCATCATTGCACTGTGGCATTCATGCTTTATAAAGGCCTGTGAGAGCAGTGCATCATTGCACTGTGGCATTCATGCTTTATAAAGGCATGTGAGAGCAGTGCATCATTGCACTGTGGCATTCATGCTTTATAAAGGCCTGTGAGAGCAGTGCATCATTGCACTGTGGCATTCATGCTTTATAAAGGCATGTGAGAGCAGTGCATCATTGCACTGTGGCATTCATGCTTTACAAAGGCCTGTGAGAGCAGTGCATCATTGCACTGTGGCATTCATCCTTTATAAAGGCCTGTGAGAGCAGTGCATCATTGCACTGTGGCATTCATGCTTTATAAAGGCCTATGAGAGCAGTGCATCATTGCACTGCATGCTTTATAAAGGCCTGTGAGAGCAGTGCATCATTGCACTGTGGCATTCATGCTTTATAAAGGCCTGTGAGAGCAGTGCATCATTGCACTGCATGCTTTATAAAGGCATGTGAGAGCAGTGCATCATTGCACTGTGGCATTCATGCTTTATAAAGGCCTGTGACGGCAGTGCATCATTGCACTGGTGGCATTCATGCTTTACAAATGCCTGTGAGAGCAGTGCATCATTGCACTGTGGCATTCATGCTTTATAAAGGCCTGCGAGAGCAGTGCATCATTGCACTGCATGCTTTATAAAGGCCTGTGAGAGCAGTGCATCATTGCACTGTGGCATTCATGCTTTATAAAGGCCTGTGACGGCAGTGCATCATTGCACTGGTGGCATTCATGCTTTACAAATGCCTGTGAGAGCAGTGCATCATTGCACTGTGGCATTCATGCTTTATAAAGGCCTGCGAGAGCAGTGCATCATTGCACTGCATGCTTTATAAAGGCCTGTGAGAGCAGTGCATCATTGCACTGTGGCATTCATGCTTTATAAAGGCCTGTGAGAGCAGCACATCATTGCACTGTGGTATTCATGCTTTATAAAGGCCTGTGAGAGCAGTGCATCATTGCACTGCATGCTTGATAAAGGCCTGTGAGAGCAGTGCATCATTGCACTGTGGCATTCATGCTTTATAAAGGCCTGTGAGAGCAGCACATCATTGCACTGTGGCATTCATGCTTTACAAAGGCCTGTGAGAGCAGTGTATCATTTCACTGCATGCTTTATAAAGGCCTGTGAGAGCAGTGCATCATTGCACTAGTGGCATTCATGCTTTTTAAAGGCCCGTGATTGCACTGTGGCATTCATGCTTTATTAAGGCCTGTGAGAGCAGTGCATCGTTGCACTGTGGCATTCATGCTTTATAAAGGCCCGTGACAGCAGTGCATCATTGCACTGGTGGCATTCATGCTTTATAAAGGCATGTGAGAGCAGTGCATCATTGCACTGGTGGCATTCATGCTTTATAAAGGCATGTGAGAGCAGTGCATCGTTGCACTGTGGCATTCATGCTTTACAAAGGCCTGTGAGAGCAGTGCATCATTGCACTGTGGCATTCATGCTTTACAAAGGCCTGTGAGAGCAGTGCATCATTGCACTGGTGGCATTCATGCTTTATAAAGGCATGTGAGAGCAGTGCATCATTGCACTGGTGGCATTCATGCTTTATAAAGGCCTGTGACGGCAGTGCATCATTGCACTGTGGCATTCATGCTTTATAAAGGCATGTGAGAGCAGTGCATCATTGAACTGTGGCATTCATGCTTTATAAAGGCCTGTGAGAGCAGTGCATCATTGCACTGTGGCATTCATGCTTTATAAAGGCCTGCGAGAGCAGTGCATCACTGCACTGTGGCATTCATGCTTTATAAAGGCCTGTGAGAGCAGTGCATCATTGCACTGTGGCATTCATGCTTTACAAAGGCCTGTGACGGCAGTGCATCATTGCACTGTGGCATTCATGCTTTATAAAGGCATGTGAGAGCAGTGCATCATTGCACTGTGGCATTCATGCTTTACAAAGGCCTGTGAGAGCAGTGCATCATTGCACTGTGGCATTCATGCTTTATAAAGGCCTGTGAGAGCAGTGCATCATTGAACTGTGGCATTCATGCTTTACAAAGGCCTGTGAGAGCAGTGCATCATTGCACTGTGGCATTCATGCTTTATAAAGGCCTGTGAGAGCAGTGCATCATTGCACTGTGGCATTCATGCTTTACAAAGGCCTGTGAGAGCAGTGCATCATTGCACTGTGGCATTCATCCTTTATAAAGGCCTGTGAGAGCAGTGCATCATTGCACTGTGGCATTCATGCTTTATAAAGGCCTATGAGAGCAGTGCATCATTGCACTGCATGCTTTATAAAGGCCTGTGAGAGCAGTGCATCATTGCACTGCATGCTTTATCAAGGCCTGTGACAGAAGTGCATAATTGCACTGCATGCTTTATAAAGGCCTGTGAGAGCAGTGCACCATTGCACTGCATGCTTTATAAAGGCATGTGAGAGCAGTGCATCATTGCACTGTGGCATTCATGCTTTATAAAGGCCTGTGAGAGCAGTGCATCATTGCACTGGTGGCATTCATGCTTTACAAATGCCTGTGAGAGCAGTGCATCATTGCACTGTGGCATTCATGCTTTATAAAGGCCTGCGAGAGCAGTGCATCATTGCACTGCATGCTTTATAAAGGCCTGTGAGAGCAGTGCATCATTGCACTGTGGCATTCATGCTTTATAAAGGCCTGTGAGAGCAGTGCATCATTGCACTGGTGGCATTCATGCTTTATAAAGGTCTGTGACAGCAGTGCATCATTGCACTGTGGCATTCATGCTTTATAAAGGCCTGTGAGAGCAGTGCATCATTGCACTGTGGCATTCATGCTTTACAAACGCCTGTGAGAGCAGTGCATCATTGCACTGTGGCATTCATGCTTTACAAAGGCCTGTGAGAGCAGTGAATCATTGCACTGGTGGCATTCATGCTTTACAAAGGCCGGTGAGAGCAGTGCATCATTGCACTGTGGCATTCATGCTTTATAAAGGCCTGTGAGAGCAGCGCATCATTGCACTGGTGGCATTCATGCTTTACAAAGGCCTGTGAGAGCAGTGCATCATTGCACTGTGGCATTCATGCTTTACAAAGGCCTGTGAGAGCAGTGCATCATTGCACTGTGGCATTCATGCTTTATAGAGGCCTGTGAGAGCAGTGCATGATTGCACTGTGGCATTCATGCTTTATAAAGGCCTGTGAGAGCAGTGCATCATTGCACTGCATGCTTTATAAAGGCCTGTGAGAGCAGTGCATCATTGCACAGTGGCATTCATGCTTTACAAAGGCCTGTGAGAGCAGTGCATCATTACACTGGTGGCATTCATGCTTTCTAAAGGCCTGTGAGAGCAGTGCATCATTGCACTGGTGGCCTTCATGCCTTACAAAGGCCTGTGAGAGCAGTGCATCATTGCACTGGTGGCATTCATGCTTTACGAAGGCCTGTGAGAGCAGTGCATCATTGCGCTGGTGGCTTTCATGCTTTCTAAAGGCCTGTGAGAGCAGTGCATCATTGCACTGGTGGCATTCATGCTTTACAAAGGCCTGTGAGAGCAGTGTTTCATTGCACTGTGGCATTCATGCTTTATAAAGGCCTGTGAGAGCAGTGCATCATTGCACTGTGGCAGTCATGCTTTATAAAGGCCTGCGAGAGCAGTGCATCATTGCACTGTGGCAGTCATGCTTTATAAAGGCCTGTGACAGCAGTGCATCATTGCACTGTGGCATTCATGCTTTACGAAGGCCTGTGAGAGCAGTGCATCATTGCACTGGTGGCATTCATGCTTTACAGAGGCCTGTGAGAGCAGTGCATCATTGCACTGTGGCATTCATGCTTTATAAAGGACTGTGAGAGCAGTGCATCATTGCACTGCATGCTTTACGAAGGCCTGCGAGAGCAGTGCACCATTGCACTGTGGCAGTCATGCTTTATAAAGGCCTGTGAGAGCAGTGCATCATTGCACTGCATGCTTTACGAAGGCCTGTGAGAGCAGTGCACCATTTCACTGTGGCATTCATGCTTTACAAAGGCCTGCGAGAGAAGTGCATCATTGCACTGTGGCATTCATGCTTTATAAAGCCCTGCGAGAGCAGTGCATCATTGCACTGTGGCAGTCATGCTTTATAAAGGCCTGTGAGAGCAGTGCATCATTGCACTGCATGCTTTACGACGGCCTGTGAGAGCAGTGCACCATTGCACTGTGGCATTCATGCTTTACAAAGGCCTGCGAGAGCAGTGCATCATTGCACTGTGGCATACATCCGTTACAGAGGCCTGCGAGAGCAGTGCATCATTGCACTGTGGCATTCATGCTTTATAAAGGCCTGTGACAGCAGTGCATCAGTGCACTGGTGGCATTCATGCTTTATAGAGGCCTGCGAGAGCAGTGTATCATTGCACTGTTGGCATTCATGCTTTATAAAGGCCTCTGAGAGCAGTGCATCATTGCACTGTGGCATTCATCCTTTATAAAGGCCTGTGAGAGCAGTGCATCATTGCACTGTGGCATTCATGCTTTATAAAGGCCTGTGAGAGCAGTGCATTATTGCACTGCATGCTTTATTAAGGCCTGTGAGAGCAGTGCATCATTGCACTGTGGCATTCATGCTTTATAAAGGCCTGTGAGAGCAGTGCATCATTGCACTGCATGCTTTATCAAGGCCTGTGACAGCAGTGCATCATTGCACTGCATGCTTTATAAAGGCCTGTGAGAGCAGTGCATCATTGCACTGCATGCTTTATAAAGGCCTGTGAGAGCAGTGCATCATTGCACTGTGGCATTCATGCTTTATAAAGGCCTGTGAGAGCAGTGCATCATTGCACTGCATGCTTTATCAAGGCCTGTGACAGCAGTGCATCATTGCACTGCATGCTTTATAAAGGCCTGTGAGAGCAGTGCATCATTGCACTGCATGCTTTATAAAGGCCTGTGAGAGCAGTGCATCATTGCACTGTGGCATTCATGCTTTATAAAGGCCTGTGAGAGCAATGCATCATTGCACTGTGGCATTCATGCTTTATAAAGGCCTGCGAGAGCAGTGCATCATTGCACTGTGGCATTCATGCTTTATAAAGGCCTGTGAGAGCAGTGCATCATTGCACTGTGGCATTCATGCTTTACGAAGGCCTGTGACGGCAGTGCATCATTGCACTGTGGCATTCATGCTTTACAAAGGCCTGTGAGAGCAGTGCATCATTGCACTGTGGCATTCATGCTTTATAAAGGCCTGCGAGAGCAGTGCATCATTGAACTGTGGCAGTCATGCTTTATAAAGGCCTGTGACAGCAGTGCATCATTGCACTGTGGCATTCATGCTTTACGAAGGCCTGTGAGAGCAGTGCATCATTGCACTGGTGGCATTCATGCTTTACAGAGGCCTGTGAGAGCAGTGCATCATTGCACTGTGGCATTCATGCTTTATAAAGGCCTGTGAGAGCAGTGCATCATTGCACTGCATGCTTTACGAAGGCCTGTGAGAGCAGTGCACCATTGCACTGTGGCAGTCATGCTTTATAAAGGCCTGTGAGAGCAGTGCATCATTGCACTGCATGCTTTACGAAGGCCTGTGAGAGCAGTGCACCATTTCACTGTGGCATTCATGCTTTACAAAGGCCTGCGAGAGAAGTGCATCATTGCACTGTGGCATACATGCTTTACAGAGGCCTGCAAGAGCAGTGCATCATTGCACTGTGGCATTCATGCTTTATAAAGCCCTGCGAGAGCAGTGCATCATTGCACTGTGGCAGTCATGCTTTATAAAGGCCTGTGAGAGCAGTGCATCATTGCACTGCATGCTTTACGACGGCCTGTGAGAGCAGTGCACCATTGCACTGTGGCATTCATGCTTTACAAAGGCCTGCGAGAGCAGTGCATCATTGCACTGTGGCATACATCCGTTACAGAGGCCTGCGAGAGCAGTGCATCATTGCACTGTGGCATTCATGCTTTATAAAGGCCTGTGACAGCAGTGCATCAGTGCACTGGTGGCATTCATGCTTTATAGAGGCCTGCGAGAGCAGTGTATCATTGCACTGTTGGCATTCATGCTTTATAAAGGCCTCTGAGAGCAGTGCATCATTGCACTGTGGCATTCATCCTTTATAAAGGCCTGTGAGAGCAGTGCATCATTGCACTGTGGCATTCATGCTTTATAAAGGCCTGTGAGAGCAGTGCATTATTGCACTGCATGCTTTATTAAGGCCTGTGAGAGCAGTGCATCATTGCACTGCATGCTTTATCAAGGCCTGTGACAGCAGTGCATCATTGCACTGCATGCTTTATAAAGGCCTGTGAGAGCAGTGCATCATTGCACTGCATGCTTTATAAAGGCCTGTGAGAGCAGTGCATCATTGCACTGCATGCTTTATCAAGGCCTGTGACAGCAGTGCATCATTGCACGGCATGCTTTATAAAGGCCTGTGAGAGCAGTGCATCATTGCACTGCATGCTTTATAAAGGCCTGTGAGAGCAGTGCATCATTGCACTGTGGCATTCATGCTTTATAAAGGCCTGTGAGAGCAATGCATCATTGCACTGTGGCATTCATGCTTTATAAAGGCCTGCGAGAGCAGTGCATCATTGCACTGTGGCATTCATGCTTTATAAAGGCCTGTGAGAGCAGTGCATCATTGCACTGTGGCATTCATGCTTTACGAAGGCCTGTGACGGCAGTGCATCATTGCACTGTGGCATTCATGCTTTATAAAGGCCTGCGAGAGCAGTGCATCATTGAACTGTGGAAGTCATGCTTTAAAAAGGCCTGTGACAGCAGTGCATCATTGCACTGTGCACTGGTGGCATTCATGCTTTATGAAGGCCTGCGAGAGCAGTGCATCATTGCACTGTGGCATTAATGCTTTATAAAGGCCTGTGAGAGCAGTGCAGCATTGCACTGTGGCAGTCATGCTTTATAAAGGCCTGTGAGAGCAGTGCATCATTGCACAGTGGCATTCATGCTTTATAAAGGCCTGTGAGAGCAGTGCATCATTGCACTGCATGCTTTATAAAGGCCTGTGAGAGCAGTGCATCATTGCACAGTGGCATTCATGCTTTACAAAGGCCTGTGAGAGCAGTGCATCATTGCACTGTGGCATTCATGGTTTATAAAGGCCTCTGAGAGCAGTGCATCATTGCACTGAGGCATTCATGCTTTATAAAGGCATGTGAGAGCAGTGCATCATTGCACTGTGCACTGGTGGCATTCATGCTTTACAAAGGACTGCGACAGCAGTGCATCATTACACTGCATGCTTGATAAAGGCCTGTGAGAGCAGTGCATCATTGCACTGCATGCTTGATAAAGGCCTGTGAGAGCAGTGCATCATTGCACTGTGGCATTCATGCTTTATAAAGGCCTGTGAGAGCAGCACATCATTGCACTGTGGCATTCATGCTTTATAAAGGCCTGTGAGAGCAGTGCATCATTGCACTGCATGCTTTATCAAGGCCTGTGACAGCAGTGCATCATTGCACTGCATGCTTTATAAAGGCCTGTGAGAGCAGTGCATCATTGCACTGCATGCTTTATCAAGGCCTGTGACAGCAGTGCATCATTGCACTTCATACTTTATAAAGGCCTGTGAGAGCAGTGCATCATTGCACTGCATGCTTTATAAAGGCCTGTGAGAGCAGTGCATCATTGCACTGTGGCATTCATGCTTTATAAAGGCCTGTGAGAGCAGTGCATCATTGCACTGCATGCTTTATCAAGGCCTGTGACAGCAGTGCATCATTGCACTGCATGCTTTATAAAGGCCTGTGAGAGCAGTGCATCATTGCACTGCAGCTTTATAAAGGCCTGTGAGAGCAGTGCATCATTGCACTGTGGCATTCATGCTTTATAAAGGCCTGCGAGAGCAGTGCATCATTGCACTGTGGCAGTCATGCTTTGAAAAGGCCTGTGACAGCAGTGCATCATTGCACTGTGCACTGGTGGCATTCATGCTTTATAAAGGCCTGCGAGAGCAGTGCATCACTGCACTGTGGCATTCATGCATTATAAAGGCCTGTGAGAGCAGTGCATCATTGCACTGCATGCTTTATAAAGGCCTGTGAGAGCAGTGCATCATTGCACTGTGGCAGTCATGCTTTATAAATGCCTGTGAGAGCAGTGCATCATTGCACAGTGGCATTTATGCTTTATAAAGGCCTGTGAGAGCAGTGCATCATTGCACTGCATGCTTTATAAAGGCCTGTGAGAGCAGTGCATCATTGCACAGTGGCATTCATGCTTTACAAAGGCCTGTGAGAGCAGTGCATCATTGCACTGTGGCATTCATGGTTTATAAAGGCCTCTGAGAGCAGTGCATCATTGCACTGTGGCATTCATGCTTTACAAAGACCTGTGACTGCAGTGCATCATTGCACTGTGCACTGGTGGCATTCATGCTTTACAAAGGACTGCGACAGCAGTGCATCATTACACTGCATGCTTGATAAAGGCCTGTGAGAGCAGTGCATCATTGCACTCCATGCTTGATAAAGGCCTGTGAGAGCAGTGCATCATTGCACTGTGGCATTCATGCTTTATAAAGGCCTGTGAGAGCAGCACATCATTGCACTGTGGCATTCATGCTTTATAAAGGCCTGTGAGAGCAGTGCATCATTGCACTGCATGCTTTATCAAGGCCTGTGACAGCAGTGCATCATTGCACTGCATGCTTTATAAAGGCCTGTGAGAGCAGTGCATCATTGCACTGCATGCTTTATCAAGGCCTGTGACAGCAGTGCATCATTGCACTTCATACTTTATAAAGGCCTGTGAGAGCAGTGCATCATTGCACTGCATGCTTTATAAAGGCCTGTGAGAGCAGTGCATCATTGCACTGTGGCATTCATGCTTTATAAAGGCCTGTGAGAGCAGTGCATCATTGCACTGCATGCTTTATCAAGGCCTGTGACAGCAGTGCATCATTGCACTGCATGCTTTATAAAGGCCTGTGAGAGCAGTGCATCATTGCACTGCATGCTTGATAAAGGCCTGTGAGAGCAGTGCATCATTGCACTGTGGCATTCATGCTTTATAAAGGCCTGTGAGAGCAGCACATCATTGCACTGTGGCATTCATGCTTTACAAAGGCCTGTGAGAACAGTGTATCATTGCAATGCATGCTTTATAAAGGCCTGTGAGAGCAGTGCATCATTGCACTGGTGGCATTCATGCTTTTTAAAGGCCCGTGATTGCACTGTGGCATTCATGCTTTATTAAGGCCTGTGAGAGCAGTGCATCGTTGCACTGTGGCATTCATGCTTTATAAAGGCCCGTGACAGCAGTGCATCATTGCAATGGTGGCATTCGTGCTTTATAAAGGCATGTGAGAGCAGTGCATCATTGAACTGGTGGCATTCATGCTTTATAAAGGCATGTGAGAGCAGTGCATCGTTGCACTGTGGCATTCATGCTTTACAAAGGCCTGTGAGAGCAGTGCATCATTGCACTGTCGCATTCATGCTTTACAAAGGCCTGTGAGAGCAGTGCATCATTGCACTGGTGGCATTCATGCTTTATAAAGGCATGTGAGAGCAGTGCATCATTGCACTGGTGGCATTCATGCTTTATAAAGGCCTGTGACGGCAGTGCATCATTGCACTGTGGCATTCATGCTTTATAAAGGCCTGCGAGAGCAGTGCATCACTGCACTGTGGCATTCATGCTTTATAAAGGCCTGTGAGAGCAGTGCATCATTGCACTGTGGCATTCATGCTTTACAAAGGCCTGTGATGGCAGTGCATCATTGCACTGTGGCATTCATGCTTTATAAAGGCATGTGAGAGCCGTGCATCATTGCACTGTGGCATTCATGCTTTACAAAGGCCTGTGAGAGCAGTGCATCATTGCACTGTGGCATTCATCCTTTATAAAGGCCTGTGAGAGCAGTGCATCATTGCACTGTGGCATTCATGCTTTATAAAGGCCTGTGAGAGCAGTGCATTATTGCACTGCATGCTTTATTAAGGCCTGTGAGAGCAGTGCATCATTGCACTGCATGCTTTATCAAGGCCTGTGACAGCAGTGCATCATTGCACTGCATGCTTTATAAAGGCCTGTGAGAGCAGTGCATCATTGCACTGCATGCTTTATAAAGGCCTGTGAGAGCAGTGCATCATTGCACTGCATGCTTTATCAAGGCCTGTGACAGCAGTGCATCATTGCACGGCATGCTTTATAAAGGCCTGTGAGAGCAGTGCATCATTGCACTGCATGCTTTATAAAGGCCTGTGAGAGCAGTGCATCATTGCACTGTGGCATTCATGCTTTATAAAGGCCTGTGAGAGCAATGCATCATTGCACTGTGGCATTCATGCTTTATAAAGGCCTGCGAGAGCAGTGCATCATTGCACTGTGGCATTCATGCTTTATAAAGGCCTGTGAGAGCAGTGCATCATTGCACTGTGGCATTCATGCTTTACGAAGGCCTGTGACGGCAGTGCATCATTGCACTGTGGCATTCATGCTTTATAAAGGCCTGCGAGAGCAGTGCATCATTGAACTGTGGAAGTCATGCTTTAAAAAGGCCTGTGACAGCAGTGCATCATTGCACTGTGCACTGGTGGCATTCATGCTTTATGAAGGCCTGCGAGAGCAGTGCATCATTGCACTGTGGCATTAATGCTTTATAAAGGCCTGTGAGAGCAGTGCAGCATTGCACTGTGGCAGTCATGCTTTATAAAGGCCTGTGAGAGCAGTGCATCATTGCACAGTGGCATTCATGCTTTATAAAGGCCTGTGAGAGCAGTGCATCATTGCACTGCATGCTTTATAAAGGCCTGTGAGAGCAGTGCATCATTGCACAGTGGCATTCATGCTTTACAAAGGCCTGTGAGAGCAGTGCATCATTGCACTGTGGCATTCATGGTTTATAAAGGCCTCTGAGAGCAGTGCATCATTGCACTGAGGCATTCATGCTTTATAAAGGCATGTGAGAGCAGTGCATCATTGCACTGTGCACTGGTGGCATTCATGCTTTACAAAGGACTGCGACAGCAGTGCATCATTACACTGCATGCTTGATAAAGGCCTGTGAGAGCAGTGCATCATTGCACTGCATGCTTGATAAAGGCCTGTGAGAGCAGTGCATCATTGCACTGTGGCATTCATGCTTTATAAAGGCCTGTGAGAGCAGCACATCATTGCACTGTGGCATTCATGCTTTATAAAGGCCTGTGAGAGCAGTGCATCATTGCACTGCATGCTTTATCAAGGCCTGTGACAGCAGTGCATCATTGCACTGCATGCTTTATAAAGGCCTGTGAGAGCAGTGCATCATTGCACTGCATGCTTTATCAAGGCCTGTGACAGCAGTGCATCATTGCACTGCATGCTTTATAAAGGCCTGTGAGAGCAGTGCATCATTGCACTGTGGCATTCATGCTTTATAAAGGCCTGTGAGAGCAGTGCATCATTGCACTGCATGCTTTATCAAGGCCTGTGACAGCAGTGCATCATTGCACTGCATGCTTTATAAAGGCCTGTGAGAGCAGTGCATCATTGCACTGCAGCTTTATAAAGGCCTGTGAGAGCAGTGCATCATTGCACTGTGGCATTCATGCTTTATAAAGGCCTGCGAGAGCAGTGCATCATTGCACTGTGGCAGTCATGCTTTGAAAAGGCCTGTGACAGCAGTGCATCATTGCACTGTGCACTGGTGGCATTCATGCTTTATAAAGGCCTGCGAGAGCAGTGCATCACTGCACTGTGGCATTCATGCATTATAAAGGCCTGTGAGAGCAGTGCATCATTGCACTGCATGCTTTATAAAGGCCTGTGAGAGCAGTGCATCATTGCACTGTGGCAGTCATGCTTTATAAATGCCTGTGAGAGCAGTGCATCATTGCACAGTGGCATTTATGCTTTATAAAGGCCTGTGAGAGCAGTGCATCATTGCACTGCATGCTTTATAAAGGCCTGTGAGAGCAGTGCATCATTGCACAGTGGCATTCATGCTTTACAAAGGCCTGTGAGAGCAGTGCATCATTGCACTGTGGCATTCATGGTTTATAAAGGCCTCTGAGAGCAGTGCATCATTGCACTGTGGCATTCATGCTTTACAAAGACCTGTGACTGCAGTGCATCATTGCACTGTGCACTGGTGGCATTCATGCTTTACAAAGGACTGCGACAGCAGTGCATCATTACACTGCATGCTTGATAAAGGCCTGTGAGAGCAGTGCATCATTGCACTCCATGCTTGATAAAGGCCTGTGAGAGCAGTGCATCATTGCACTGTGGCATTCATGCTTTATAAAGGCCTGTGAGAGCAGCACATTATGCACTGTGGCATTCATGCTTTATAAAGGCCTGTGAGAGCAGTGCATCATTGCACTGCATGCTTTATCAAGGCCTGTGACAGCAGTGCATCATTGCACTGCATGCTTTATAAAGGCCTGTGAGAGCAGTGCATCATTGCACTGCATGCTTTATCAAGGCCTGTGACAGCAGTGCATCATTGCACTTCATACTTTATAAAGGCCTGTGAGAGCAGTGCATCATTGCACTAGATGCTTTATAAAGGCCTGTGAGAGCAGTGCATCATTGCACTGTGGCATTCATGCTTTATAAAGGCCTGTGAGAGCAGTGCATCATTGCACTGCATGCTTTATCAAGGCCTGTGACAGCAGTGCATCATTGCACTGCATGCTTTATAAAGGCCTGTGAGAGTAGTGCATCATTGCACTGCATGCTTTATAAAGGCCTGTGAGAGCAGTGCATCATTGCACTGTGGCATTCATGCTTTATAAAGGTCTGTGAGAGCAGTGCATCATTGCACTGCATGCTTGATAA
Source organism: Triturus cristatus (assembly GCF_964204655.1). Classification (NCBI taxonomy): domain Eukaryota; kingdom Metazoa; phylum Chordata; class Amphibia; order Caudata; family Salamandridae; genus Triturus; species Triturus cristatus. Next base: position 83,978,534 of record NC_140594.1, read on the forward strand.
AGGCCTGTGAGAGCAGTGCATCATTGCACTGTGGCATTCATGCTTTATAAAGGCCTGTGAGAGCAGCACATCATTGCACTGTGGCATTCATGCTTTACAAAGGCCTGTGAGAACAGTGTATCATTGCAATGCATGCTTTATAAAGGCCTGTGAGAGCAGTGCATCATTGCACTGGTGGCATTCATGCTTTTTAAAGGCCCGTGATTGCACTGTGGCATTCATGCTTTATTAAGGCCTGTGAGAGCAGTGCATCGTTGCACTGTGGCATTCATGCTTTATAAAGGCCCGTGACAGCAGTGCATCATTGCAATGGTGGCATTCATGCTTTATAAAGGCCTGTGAGAGCAGTGCATCATTGCAATGGTGGCATTCATGCTTTATAAAGGCATGTGAGAGCAGTGCATCATTGAACTGGTGGCATTCATGCTTTATAAAGGCATGTGAGAGCAGTGCATCGTTGCACTGTGGCATTCATGCTTTACAAAGGCCTGTGAGAGCAGTGCATCATTGCACTGTCGCATTCATGCTTTACAAAGGCCTGTGAGAGCAGTGCATCATTGCACTGGTGGCATTCATGCTTTATAAAGGCATGTGAGAGCAGTGCATCATTGCACTGGTGACATTCATGCTTTATAAAGGCCTGTGACGGCAGTGCATCATTGCACTGTGGCATTCATGCTTTATAAAGGCCTGCGAGAGCAGTGCATCACTGCACTGTGGCATTCATGCTTTATAAAGGCCTGTGAGAGCAGTGCATCATTGCACTGTGGCATTCATGCTTTACAAAGGCCTGTGATGGCAGTGCATCATTGCACTGTGGCATTCATGCTTTATAAAGGCATGTGAGAGCCGTGCATCATTGCACTGTGGCATTCATGCTTTACAAAGGCCTGTGAGAGCAGTGCATCATTGCACTGTGGCATTCATGCTTTATAAAGGCCTGTGAGAGCAGTGCATCATTGCACTGTGGCATTCATGCTTTATAAAGGCATGTGAGAGCAGTGCATCATTGCACTGTGGCATTCATGCTTTATAAAGGCCTGTGAGAGCAACGCATCATTGCACTGTGGCATTCATGCTTTATAAAGGCATGTGAGAGCAGTGCATCATTGCACTGTGGCATTCATGCTTTACAAAGGCCTGTGAGAGCAGTGCATCATTGCACTGTGGCATTCATGCTTTATAAAGGCATGTGAGAGCAGTGCATCATTGCACTGTGGCATTCATGCTTTACAAAGGCCTGTGAGAGCAGTGCATCATTGCACTGTGGCATTCATCCTTTATAAAGGCCTGTGAGAGCAGTGCATCATTGCACTGTGGCATTCATGCTTTATAAAGGCCTGTGAGAGCAGTGCATCATTGCACTGCATGCTTGATAAAGGCCTGTGAGAGCAGTGCATCATTGCACTGTGGCATTCATGCTTTATAAAGGCCTGTGAGAGCAGCACATCATTGCACTGTGGCATTCATGCTTTACAAAGGCCTGTGAGAACAGTGTATCATTGCAATGCATGCTTTATAAAGGCCTGTGAGAGCAGTGCATCATTGCACTGGTGGCATTCATGCTTTTTAAAGGCCCCTGATTGCACTGTGGCATTCATGCTTTATTAAGGCCTGTGAGAGCAGTGCATCGTTGCACTGTGGCATTCATGCTTTATAAAGGCCCGTGACAGCAGTGCATCATTGCAATGGTGGCATTCATGCTTTATAAAGGCATGTGAGAGCAGTGCATCATTGAACTGGTGGCATTCATGCTTTATAAAGGCATGTGAGAGCAGTGCATCGTTGCACTGTGGCATTCATGCTTTACAAAGGCCTGTGAGAGCAGTGCATCATTGCACTGTCGCATTCATGCTTTACAAAGGCCTGTGAGAGCAGTGCATCATTGCACTGGTGGCATTCATGCTTTATAAAGGCATGTGAGAGCAGTGCATCATTGCACTGGTGGCATTCATGCTTTATAAAGGCCTGTGACGGCAGTGCATCATTGCACTGTGGCATTCATGCTTTATAAAGGCCTGCGAGAGCAGTGCATCACTGCACTGTGGCATTCATGCTTTATAAAGGCCTGTGAGAGCAGTGCATCATTGCACTGTGGCATTCATGCTTTACAAAGGCCTGTGATGGCAGTGCATCATTGCACTGTGGCATTCATGCTTTATAAAGGCATGTGAGAGCCGTGCATCATTGCACTGTGGCATTCATGCTTTACAAAGGCCTGTGAGAGCAGTGCATCATTGCACTGTGGCATTCATGCTTTATAAAGGCCTGTGAGAGCAGTGCATCATTGCACTGTGGCATTCATGCTTTATAAAGGCATGTGAGAGCAGTGCATCATTGCACTGTGGCATTCATGCTTTATAAAGGCCTGTGAGAGCAGTGCATCATTGCACTGTGGCATTCATGCTTTATAAAGGCATGTGAGAGCAGTGCATCATTGCACTGTGGCATTCATGCTTTACAAAGGCCTGTGAGAGCAGTGCATCATTGCACTGTGGCATTCATCCTTTATAAAGGCCTGTGAGAGCAGTGCATCATTGCACTGTGGCATTCATGCTTTATAAAGGCCTATGAGAGCAGTGCATCATTGCACTGCATGCTTTATAAAGGCCTGTGAGAGCAGTGCATCATTGCACTGTGGCATTCATGCTTTATAAAGGCCTGTGAGAGCAGTGCATCATTGCACTGCATGCTTTATCAAGGCATGTGACAGAAGTGCATAATTGCACTGCATGCTTTATAAAGGCCTGTGAGAGCAGTGCATCATTGCACTGCATGCTTTATAAAGGCATGTGAGAGCAGTGCATCATTGCACTGTGGCATTCATGCTTTATAAAGGCCTGTGACGGCAGTGCATCATTGCACTGGTGGCATTCATGCTTTACAAATGCCTGTGAGAGCAGTGCATCATTGCACTGTGGCATTCATGCTTTATAAAGGCCTGCGAGAGCAGTGCATCATTGCACTGCATGCTTTATAAAGGCCTGTGAGAGCAGTGCATCATTGCACTGTGGCATTCATGCTTTATAAAGGCCTGTGAGAGCAGCACATCATTGCACTGTGGTATTCATGCTTTATAAACGCCTGTGAGAGCAGTGCATCATTGCACTGCATGCTTTATAAAGGCCTGTGAGAGCAGTGCATCATTGCACTGTGGCATTCATGCTTTATAAAGGCCTGTGAGAGCAATGCATCATTGCACTGTGGCGTTCATGCTTTATAAAGGCCTGCGAGAGCAGTGCATCATTGCACTGTGGCATTCATGCTTTATAAAGGCCTGTGAGAGCAGTGCATCATTGCACTGTGGCATTCATGCTTTACGAAGGCCTGTGACGGCAGTGCATCATTGCACTGTGGCATTCATGCTTTACAAAGGCCTGTGAGAGCAGTGCATCATTGCACTGTGGCATTCATGCTTTATAAAGGCCTGCGAAAGCAGTGCATCATTGAACTGTGGAAGTCATGCTTTAAAAAGGCCTGTGACAGCAGTGCATCATTGCACTGTGCACTGGTGGCATTCATGCTTTATGAAGGCCTGCGAGAGCAGTGCATCATTGCACTGTGGCATTCATGCTTTATAAAGGCCTGTGAGAGCAGTGCAGCATTGCACTGTGGCAGTCATGCTTTATAAAGGCCTGTGAGAGCAGTGCATCATTGCACAGTGGCATTCATGCTTTATAAAGGCCTGTGAGAGCAGTGCATCATTGCACTGCATGCTTTATAAAGGCCTGTGAGAGCAGTGCATCATTGCACAGTGGCATTCATGCTTTACAGAGGCCTGTGAGAGCAGTGCATCATTGCACTGTGGCATTCATGGTTTATAAAGGCCTCTGAGAGCAGTGCACCATTGCACTGAGGCATTCATGCTTTATAAAGGCATGTGAGAGCAGTGCATCATTGCACTGTGCACTGGTGGCATTCATGCTTTACAAAGGACTGCGACAGCAGTGCATCATTACACTGCATGCTTGATAAAGGCCTGTGAGAGCAGTGCATCATTGCACTGCATGCTTGATAAAGGCCTGTGAGAGCAGTGCATCATTGCATTGTGGCATTCATGCTTTATAAAGGCCTGTGAGAGCAGCACATCATTGCACTGTGGCATTCATGCTTTATAAAGGCCTGTGAGAGCAGTGCATCATTGCACTGCATGCTTTATCAAGGCCTGTGACAGCAGTGCATCATTGCACTGCATGCTTTATAAAGGCCTGTGAGAGCAGTGCATCATTGCACTGCATGCTTTATCAAGGCCTGTGACAGCAGTGCATCATTGCACTTCATACTTTATAAAGGCCTGTGAGAGCAGTGCATCATTGCACTGCATGCTTTATAAAGGCCTGTGAGAGCAGTGCATCATTGCAATGCATGCTTTATAAAGGCCTGTGAGAGCAGTGCATCATTGCACTGGTGGCATTCATGCTTTTTAAAGGCCCGTGATTGCACTGTGGCATTCATGCTTTATTAAGGCCTGTGAGAGCAGTGCATCGTTGCACTGTGGCATTCATGCTTTATAAAGGCCCGTGACAGCAGTGCATCATTGCAATGGTGGCATTCATGCTTTATAAAGGCATGTGAGAGCAGTGCATCATTGAACTGGTGGCATTCATGCTTTATAAAGGCATGTGAGAGCAGTGCATCGTTGCACTGTGGCATTCATGCTTTACAAAGGCCTGTGAGAGCAGTGCATCATTGCACTGTCGCATTCATGCTTTACAAAGGCCTGTGAGAGCAGTGCATCATTGCACTGGTGGCATTCATGCTTTATAAAGGCATGTGAGAGCAGTGCATCATTGCACTGGTGGCATTCATGCTTTATAAAGGCCTGTGACGGCAGTGCATCATTGCACTGTGGCATTCATGCTTTATAAAGGCCTGCGAGAGCAGTGCATCACTGCACTGTGGCATTCATGCTTTATAAAGGCCTGTGAGAGCAGTGCATCATTGCACTGTGGCATTCATGCTTTACAAAGGCCTGTGATGGCAGTGCATCATTGCACTGTGGCATTCATGCTTTATAAAGGCATGTGAGAGCCGTGCATCATTGCACTGTGGCATTCATGCTTTACAAAGGCCTGTGAGAGCAGTGCATCATTGCACTGTGGCATTCATGCTTTATAAAGGCCTGTGAGAGCAGTGCATCATTGCACTGTGGCATTCATGCTTTATAAAGGCATGTGAGAGCAGTGCATCATTGCACTGTGGCATTCATGCTTTATAAAGGCCTGTGAGAGCAGTGCATCATTGCACTGTGGCATTCATGCTTTATAAAGGCATGTGAGAGCAGTGCATCATTGCACTGTGGCATTCATGCTTTACAAAGGCCTGTGAGAGCAGTGCATCATTGCACTGTGGCATTCATCCTTTATAAAGGCCTGTGAGAGCAGTGCATCATTGCACTGTGGCATTCATGCTTTATAAAGGCCTGTGAGAGCAGTGCATCATTGCACTGCATGCTTGATAAAGGCCTGTGAGAGCAGTGCATCATTGCACTGTGGCATTCATGCTTTATAAAGGCCTGTGAGAGCAGCACATCATTGCACTGTGGCATTCATGCTTTACAAAGGCCTGTGAGAACAGTGTATCATTGCAATGCATGCTTTATAAAGGCCTGTGAGAGCAGTGCATCATTGCACTGGTGGCATTCATGCTTTTTAAAGGCCCGTGATTGCACTGTGGCATTCATGCTTTATTAAGGCCTGTGAGAGCAGTGCATCGTTGCACTGTGGCATTCATGCTTTATAAAGGCCCGTGACAGCAGTGCATCATTGCAATGGTGGCATTCATGCTTTATAAAGGCATGTGAGAGCAGTGCATCATTGAACTGGTGGCATTCATGCTTTATAAAGGCATGTGAGAGCAGTGCATCGTTGCACTGTGGCATTCATGCTTTACAAAGGCCTGTGAGAGCAGTGCATCATTGCACTGTCGCATTCATGCTTTACAAAGGCCTGTGAGAGCAGTGCATCATTGCACTGGTGGCATTCATGCTTTATAAAGGCATGTGAGAGCAGTGCATCATTGCACTGGTGGCATTCATGCTTTATAAAGGCCTGTGACGGCAGTGCATCATTGCACTGTGGCATTCATGCTTTATAAAGGCCTGCGAGAGCAGTGCATCACTGCACTGTGGCATTCATGCTTTATAAAGGCCTGTGAGAGCAGTGCATCATTGCACTGTGGCATTCATGCTTTACAAAGGCCTGTGATGGCAGTGCATCATTGCACTGTGGCATTCATGCTTTATAAAGGCATGTGAGAGCCGTGCATCATTGCACTGTGGCATTCATGCTTTACAAAGGCCTGTGAGAGCAGTGCATCATTGCACTGTGGCATTCATGCTTTATAAAGGCCTGTGAGAGCAGTGCATCATTGCACTGTGGCATTCATGCTTTATAAAGGCATGTGAGAGCAGTGCATCATTGCACTGTGGCATTCATGCTTTATAAAGGCCTGTGAGAGCAGTGCATCATTGCACTGTGGCATTCATGCTTTATAAAGGCATGTGAGAGCAGTGCATCATTGCACTGTGGCATTCATGCTTTACAAAGGCCTGTGAGAGCAGTGCATCATTGCACTGTGGCATTCATCCTTTATAAAGGCCTGTGAGAGCAGTGCATCATTGCACTGTGGCATTCATGCTTTATAAAGGCCTATGAGAGCAGTGCATCATTGCACTGCATGCTTTATAAAGGCCTGTGAGAGCAGTGCATCATTGCACTGTGGCATTCATGCTTTATAAAGGCCTGTGAGAGCAGTGCATCATTGCACTGCATGCTTTATCAAGGCATGTGACAGAAGTGCATAATTGCACTGCATGCTTTATAAAGGCCTGTGAGAGCAGTGCATCATTGCACTGCATGCTTTATAAAGGCATGTGAGAGCAGTGCATCATTGCACTGTGGCATTCATGCTTTATAAAGGCCTGTGACGGCAGTGCATCATTGCACTGGTGGCATTCATGCTTTACAAATGCCTGTGAGAGCAGTGCATCATTGCACTGTGGCATTCATGCTTTATAAAGGCCTGCGAGAGCAGTGCATCATTGCACTGCATGCTTTATAAAGGCCTGTGAGAGCAGTGCATCATTGCACTGTGGCATTCATGCTTTATAAAGGCCTGTGAGAGCAGCACATCATTGCACTGTGGTATTCATGCTTTATAAACGCCTGTGAGAGCAGTGCATCATTGCACTGCATGCTTTATAAAGGCCTGTGAGAGCAGTGCATCATTGCACTGTGGCATTCATGCTTTATAAAGGCCTGTGAGAGCAATGCATCATTGCACTGTGGCATTCATGCTTTATAAAGGCCTGCGAGAGCAGTGCATCATTGCACTGTGGCATTCATGCTTTATAAAGGCCTGTGAGAGCAGTGCATCATTGCACTGTGGCATTCATGCTTTACGAAGGCCTGTGACGGCAGTGCATCATTGCACTGTGGCATTCATGCTTTACAAAGGCCTGTGAGAGCAGTGCATCATTGCACTGTGGCATTCATGCTTTATAAAGGCCTGCGAAAGCAGTGCATCATTGAACTGTGGAAGTCATGCTTTAAAAAGGCCTGTGACAGCAGTGCATCATTGCACTGTGCACTGGTGGCATTCATGCTTTATGAAGGCCTGCGAGAGCAGTGCATCATTGCACTGTGGCATTCATGCTTTATAAAGGCCTGTGAGAGCAGTGCAGCATTGCACTGTGGCAGTCATGCTTTATAAAGGCCTGTGAGAGCAGTGCATCATTGCACAGTGGCATTCATGCTTTATAAAGGCCTGTGAGAGCAGTGCATCATTGCACTGCATGCTTTATAAAGGCCTGTGAGAGCAGTGCATCATTGCACAGTGGCATTCATGCTTTACAGAGGCCTGTGAGAGCAGTGCATCATTGCACTGTGGCATTCATGGTTTATAAAGGCCTCTGAGAGCAGTGCATCATTGCACTGAGGCATTCATGCTTTATAAAGGCATGTGAGAGCAGTGCATCATTGCACTGTGCACTGGTGGCATTCATGCTTTACAAAGGACTGCGACAGCAGTGCATCATTACACTGCATGCTTGATAAAGGCCTGTGAGAGCAGTGCATCATTGCACTGCATGCTTGATAAAGGCCTGTGAGAGCAGTGCATCATTGCATTGTGGCATTCATGCTTTATAAAGGCCTGTGAGAGCAGCACATCATTGCACTGTGGCATTCATGCTTTATAAAGGCCTGTGAGAGCAGTGCATCATTGCACTGCATGCTTTATCAAGGCCTGTGACAGCAGTGCATCATTGCACTGCATGCTTTATAAAGGCCTGTGAGAGCAGTGCATCATTGCACTGCATGCTTTATCAAGGCCTGTGACAGCAGTGCATCATTGCACTTCATACTTTATAAAGGCCTGTGAGAGCAGTGCATCAATGCACTGCATGCTTTATAAAGGCCTGTGAGAGCAGTGCATCATTGCACTGTGGCATTCATGCTTTATAAAGGCCTGTGAGAGCAGTGCATCATTGCACTGCATGCTTTATAAAGGCCTGTGAGAGCAGTGCATCATTGCACAGTGGCATTCATGCTTTACAGAGGCCTGTGAGAGCAGTGCATCATTGCACTGTGGCATTCATGGTTTATAAAGGCCTCTGAGAGCAGTGCATCATTGCACTGAGGCATTCATGCTTTATAAAGGCATGTGAGAGCAGTGCATCATTGCACTGTGCACTGGTGGCATTCATGCTTTACAAAGGACTGCGACAGCAGTGCATCATTACACTGCATGCTTGATAAAGGCCTGTGAGAGCAGTGCATCATTGCACTGCATGCTTGATAAAGGCCTGTGAGAGCAGTGCATCATTGCACTGTGGCATTCATGCTTTATAAAGGCCTGTGAGAGCAGCACATCATTGCACTGTGGCATTCATGCTTTATAAAGGCCTGTGAGAGCAGTGCATCATTGCACTGCATGCTTTATCAAGGCCTGTGACAGCAGTGCATCATTGCACTGCATGCTTTATAAAGGCCTGTGAGAGCAGTGCATCATTGCACTGCATGCTTTATCAAGGCCTGTGACAGCAGTGCATCATTGCACTTCATACTTTATAAAGGCCTGTGAGAGCAGTGCATCATTGCACTGCATGCTTTATAAAGGCCTGTGAGAGCAGTGCATCATTGCACTGTGGCATTCATGCTTTATAAAGGCCTGTGAGAGCAGTGCATCATTGCACTGCATGCTTTATCAAGGCCTGTGACAGCAGTGCATCATTGCACTGCATGCTTTATAAAGGCCTGTGAGAGCAGTGCATCATTGCACTGCATGCTTTATAAAGGCCTGTGAGAGCAGTGCATCATTGCACTGGTGGCATTCATGCTTTATAAAGGCATGTGAGAGCAGTGCATCATTGCACTGGTGGCATTCATGCTTTATAAAGGCCTGTGACGGCAGTGCATCATTGCACTGTGGCATTCATGCTTTATAAAGGCATGTGAGAGCAGTGCATCATTGCACTGTGGCATTCATGCTTTATAAAGGCCTGCGAGAGCAGTGCATCACTGCACTGTGGCATTCATGCTTTATAAAGGCCTGTGAGAGCAGTGCATCATTGCACTGTGGCATTCATGCTTTACAAAGGCCTGTGACGGCAGTGCATCATTGCACTGTGGCATTCATGCTTTATAAAGGCATGTGAGAGCAGTGCATCATTGCACTGTGGCATTCATGCTTTACAAAGGCCTGTGAGAGCAGTGCATCATTGCACTGTGGCATTCATGCTTTATAAAGGCCTGTGAGAGCAGTGCATCATTGCACTGTGGCATTCATGCTTTATAAAGGCATGTGAGAGCAGTGCATCATTGCACTGTGGCATTCATGCTTTATAAAGGCCTGTGAGAGCAGTGCATCATTGCACTGTGGCATTCATGCTTTATAAAGGCATGTGAGAGCAGTGCATCATTGCACTGTGGCATTCATGCTTTACAAAGGCCTGTGAGAGCAGTGCATCATTGCACTGTGGCATTCATCCTTTATAAAGGCCTGTGAGAGCAGTGCATCATTGCACTGTGGCATTCATGCTTTATAAAGGCCTATGAGAGCAGTGCATCATTGCACTGCATGCTTTATAAAGGCCTGTGAGAGCAGTGCATCATTGGGGCATAAAAATAAAGCCTCAACCGCTAGAAAAATATCCATCGATACTGAAAACCTGCAGCTCGGAGACTCGTCTGGTCTCTTCAGAGGGGAATACTGGACGGCTGGAGTGTATGAGCGCTGCACGGAAACCAGCTCTGCAAGTAGCCTCCGTCCTTCTTGGATCCAAAGGGGGGACGACCTCCAACCCCGCCAATGAAACCCCAATTAAAATCACAACCAACTTGGGTCAGGGCAAACGCATATGCAGTGTAACGGGAATCATCAGCCAAGATTGGTCCTGGTTGCCGCACACTTTAAACCCCAGCACCTAATAGACGCCCTCCCATAAAACACTCCACACGACCATCAACCACCAGCAGTTTAAACATCATGTCTTGGAATGTCGCAGGGATAACCAAATTAGTACAAAATCAAGCGGCAGTGGATTTCCTTGAAGGAGCTGATATAATCTGCACCCAAGAAACTTGGGTAGTTAAACCCATATCCCTAAGGGGGTACGCCGAATTTTGTAAACCAGCTATAAAAGCCAACCTATTCGGAAGACCCTCACAAGGGATCACGATTTACATCAAGCACTCGCTATGCATTGAATTTACTGAAACACCTTTTACTTCCCACTTATTCTTGGCTGGCATTCTGAAAGGGCTCCATACGACCAAAGGTCCCCTCTCCATCCTCTTAATCAGTGTTTATTATAACCCCCATGGGCAGGGGGCCACGGACTCCAGGTCACTGCTGACAAGCCAGTTAGAAGCCTTACTTTTGCATTACCCCTTACTGGACTCCATCATCCTTGGGGATTTTAATACTCACAACATAGGGGCCACCCAAAGGCATCTCCCTGGGGCAGCAAACGCCTTCAATGCTTTAATTAAATCTTATAACTTGGCTACCGCTCACGTGGTCTATTTAAAAACTCATCCAATGGCAGCCGTAGCCCCCACTTTCAACAATCAAACAACGATTGACTACATCATTTTAAGTGAACATCTTCAACCCTTACTGTCAAATTATACAGTTCACCCACGCAATGAAAGCGACCATGCCGCCCTAACAATTACCCTGAACCTTACAACGGAACCCCGTCCTAGGACGAACTGCCTCGGGGCTTCCACTGGTGAAGAGCTGTACAATCTTCCGAGACGAATCAAATGGGGGCCCGTGCCGGCAACCAAGTTCGAGGCCTGGAAACAAGCATGGGAAGGCTGGCCATTAAGTCCCAACTGTGGGGGCGTTATAAAAGAATGGGACAGATTAGCTCCGGACCTAGCCCTTGTGCTTCGCGACAAACCAGCAGGCCGTGCACGATCATATGTACCCCATAAACTAGGAACCAATATGGCTATCAAAGAAAGCGCCCGATCATTAAATGCCCTACGCAGAACATACAGAAAAACCGGCTCTGATCAAGATAAAATGCGATTAAAAACAGCCGCAAAAAATCACTCAAAAACGGTGTGGGCGGCAAAGCGTGATCACTCAGATGCCCAATGGCTGAAGATTTTTGAATTGTTAAGACCCTGTAAAACCCAAGAATTCTGGACCTATTTAAACACCCTGGCCCAAGGTCATAACCACAGAGAAAACTCACTTGAAGCAGGTTCCTGGGTCAGGCACGTAGAGACATTATATCAAGACGACCAACATAGCCCCAACCCAAATCACGACCACGCTGGGACTGGCGAATCAGACTTCTCTGCCAAATTTAAAGTCGACCTTGAGACTGCTTTAGTTACCAGAATTCTAAAAAAAATCAGACACAACGGAGCTCCGGGTCCTAACGGCCTGCCCGGATCCCTGTTCAGGGCAAATATAGAATTCTGGTCCGAGACTCTGACGTTCCTCTATGCAGAATGCCGCCTCCTGGGGGATGTGCCAGACTCCTGGAGAGGGTCACTCCTTCATCCGATTCATAAAAAAGGCCCCAAATCCAACCCGAACAACTATCGCATGATTGCTCTCCTGGACATCGAGGGCAAGGCCTACGCCAGCTCCATCTTAGCAGAGTTAACCCACTGGGCAAGTTCCGAAGGCCTTTTACCATTCTTTCAAACCGGTTTCAGATCAGGAGCATCGACGATTGATAATATAATAGCCCTTTCTTATCTGGTCCACCAAGCAGTCAACCGTAAAAGTCTCCCTCTCTTCGCCTGCTTCATTGATTATTCAGCTGCGTTTGATGGTGTAGACCGATCAATCCTTTGGAAGAAGCTGACACTTTGGAACATCAACCCCGGGTTGCTGAAAGCAATACAATCATTATACTCTAAAACTTGGGTCAGAATTAAACTCTCCAACACCGCAGCAACAGAGAAAATAAATACAGATCGGGGTCTAAAACAAGGGTGCGTGCTTGCTCCGCTCTTGTTCAACCTGTATACCGCTGATATGGGCCAAGCCTTGACAGGAGCAGCACTGGCTACGCCAAGGATCGGGGACACAAAGATACAGCTTATTCAATACGCTGACGACTTGGTACTCCTAGATCATACCAAAATAGGTCTACAAAAAGCCCTGTCGGCTTTGGCAACCTACAACGTGGCCCACAAGCTGGTGGCCAACCAAACTAAATCCAAAGTTGTCATCTTCGGCCATTATCCAAAAAAGAAATTAGCTAGATGGAGCCTCGGCCAGTTGACATTGGAAAGTGCACAAAAATATAACTACTTGGGCGTCTGGCTCACAGAATCAGGGCGGCCATCTGCTCAATTGCACAAAATCCAAACGAAAGGGAAATGCATTATTTATGCTCTTTGCAAACTACAAGCCACCTTGCACAGCCCAACCACGACGGCCATCCGGAGAGTTTTACGTGCAAAACTAATGCCCGCCCTAACCTACGCCCAACTAGCATTTCCCGGAAAACTATCGAAAGAACTGGAAAAAATACATTGTAGTGCCCACAAAAGGCTGTTCCATCTACCTGCGTGCACCCGCAACACATTAGTGCGCTTAGAATTCTCTTTGAACCACCAACTACTGGAAGAGCTGGCCTTTCTGTGTAAATACTATTTTCTCACAACAGCGGCCCAAGAGAAATCTATGAAGGCGGTTTTAAAACACATTTTCTGTGTACCTGGGAACCCATGGTCAACTGCACTCGCAGCTGGAGCAGACCAGCTTAAAATCGCCCTGGAGTCCTGGAACCCCAAGATCATTAAGTACTCCGCCATCAAGTGCACACTCAAAAAACAAGTTCGTATTCACTCTCGCGCCTTAGATCTGGATCAATTGGATAAAAAAGGCCTGCACGAAAGCCAAACCTTGCCACAAAAAGGGTTCAACTCTAAACCTCACCTTACGCAGGCCGTGGGCAGAGCAGCCCTACTCAGGATCTTAGCATCCAGATTACATCCTCTGCCACTTCAAGAAATATATAACACCAAACTGAGAACATTGATGAGCAAGGGCTGCCGGCTCTGCGACTACAAACACGAGTCACTGGCTCACCTCCTATTTTGCTGCCCCGCCTTGCGCACAGCCCGCAGTGTCTATCTACGGCCAATTTTATTACAACTGGGTACCCGCACAGCCAAGGAGGCGATTCATAAATTGTACACATTGAACACAGTAAAAGATATGGCCTCGTTTGGCAAATTCATGCAACAGACTCGAACCCTGCTGACGACTCCACCACTTGGAGCCTCAGTCAACTGCAAGCCTGCCTGATGCCCATGGACTTTTAACTATTGTCTTCTTTTATTAGCTGATATTTTCTGTTTTATGCTAAAGTTTTATGTTATGGTTTTAAGTAACCAGCAATAAATACTCATTCATTCATTCATTCATTCATTCATTCATTCAGTGCATCATTGCACTGCATGCTTTATCAAGGCCTGTGACAGAAGTGCATAATTGCACTGCATGCTTTATAAAGGCCTGTGAGAGCAGTGCACCATTGCACTGCATGCTTTATAAAGGCATGTGAGAGCAGTGCATCATTGCACTGTGGCATTCATGCTTTATAAAGGCCTGTGAGAGCAGTGCATCATTGCACTGGTGGCATTCATGCTTTACAAATGCCTGTGAGAGCAGTGCATCATTGCACTGTGGCATTCATGCTTTATAAAGGCCTGCGAGAGCAGTGCATCATTGCACTGCATGCTTTATAAAGGCCTGTGAGAGCAGTGCATCATTGCACTGTGGCATTCATGCTTTATAAAGGCCTGTGAGAGCAGTGCATCATTGCACTGGTGGCATTCATGCTTTATAAAGGTCTGTGACAGCAGTGCATCATTGCACTGTGGCATTCATGCTTTATAAAGGCATGTGAGAGCAGTGCATCATTGCACTGTGGCATTCATGCTTTATAAAGGCCTGTGAGAGCAGTGCATCATTGCACTGTGGCATTCATGCTTTATAAAGGCATGTGAGAGCAGTGCATCATTGCACTGTGGCATTCATGCTTTACAAAGGCCTGTGAGAGCAGTGCATCATTGCACTGTGGCATTCATCCTTTATAAAGGCCTGTGAGAGCAGTGCATCATTGCACTGTGGCATTCATGCTTTATAAAGGCCTATGAGAGCAGTGCATCATTGCACTGCATGCTTTATAAAGGCCTGTGAGAGCAGTGCATCATTGCACTGTGGCATTCATGCTTTATAAAGGCCTGTGAGAGCAGTGCATCATTGCACTGCATGCTTTATCAAGGCATGTGACAGAAGTGCATAATTGCACTGCATGCTTTATAAAGGCCTGTGAGAGCAGTGCATCATTGCACTGCATGCTTTATAAAGGCATGTGAGAGCAGTGCATCATTGCACTGTGGCATTCATGCTTTATAAAGGCCTGTGACGGCAGTGCATCATTGCACTGGTGGCATTCATGCTTTACAAATGCCTGTGAGAGCAGTGCATCATTGCACTGTGGCATTCATGCTTTATAAAGGCCTGCGAGAGCAGTGCATCATTGCACTGCATGCTTTATAAAGGCCTGTGAGAGCAGTGCATCATTGCACTGTGGCATTCATGCTTTATAAAGGCCTGTGAGAGCAGCACATCATTGCACTGTGGTATTCATGCTTTATAAACGCCTGTGAGAGCAGTGCATCATTGCACTGCATGCTTTATAAAGGCCTGTGAGAGCAGTGCATCATTGCACTGTGGCATTCATGCTTTATAAAGGCCTGTGAGAGCAGTGCATCATTGCACTGTGGCATTCATGCTTTATAAAGGCCTGTGAGAGCAGTGCATCATTGCACTGCATGCTTTATAAAGGCCTGTGAGAGCAGTGCATCATTGCACAGTGGCATTCATGCTTTACAGAGGCCTGTGAGAGCAGTGCATCATTGCACTGTGGCATTCATGGTTTATAAAGGCCTCTGAGAGCAGTGCATCATTGCACTGAGGCATTCATGCTTTATAAAGGCATGTGAGAGCAGTGCATCATTGCACTGTGCACTGGTGGCATTCATGCTTTACAAAGGACTGCGACAGCAGTGCATCATTACACTGCATGCTTGATAAAGGCCTGTGAGAGCAGTGCATCATTGCACTGCATGCTTGATAAAGGCCTGTGAGAGCAGTGCATCATTGCACTGTGGCATTCATGCTTTATAAAGGCCTGTGAGAGCAGCACATCATTGCACTGTGGCATTCATGCTTTATAAAGGCCTGTGAGAGCAGTGCATCATTGCACTGCATGCTTTATCAAGGCCTGTGACAGCAGTGCATCATTGCACTGCATGCTTTATAAAGGCCTGTGAGAGCAGTGCATCATTGCACTGCATGCTTTATCAAGGCCTGTGACAGCAGTGCATCATTGCACTTCATACTTTATAAAGGCCTGTGAGAGCAGTGCATCATTGCACTGCATGCTTTATAAAGGCCTGTGAGAGCAGTGCATCATTGCACTGTGGCATTCATGCTTTATAAAGGCCTGTGAGAGCAGTGCATCATTGCACTGCATGCTTTATCAAGGCCTGTGACAGCAGTGCATCATTGCACTGCATGCTTTATAAAGGCCTGTGAGAGCAGTGCATCATTGCACTGCATGCTTTATAAAGGCCTGTGAGAGCAGTGCATCATTGCACTGGTGGCATTCATGCTTTATAAAGGCATGTGAGAGCAGTGCATCATTGCACTGGTGGCATTCATGCTTTATAAAGGCCTGTGACGGCAGTGCATCATTGCACTGTGGCATTCATGCTTTATAAAGGCATGTGAGAGCAGTGCATCATTGCACTGTGGCATTCATGCTTTATAAAGGCCTGCGAGAGCAGTGCATCACTGCACTGTGGCATTCATGCTTTATAAAGGCCTGTGAGAGCAGTGCATCATTGCACTGTGGCATTCATGCTTTACAAAGGCCTGTGACGGCAGTGCATCATTGCACTGTGGCATTCATGCTTTATAAAGGCATGTGAGAGCAGTGCATCATTGCACTGTGGCATTCATGCTTTACAAAGGCCTGTGAGAGCAGTGCATCATTGCACTGTGGCATTCATGCTTTATAAAGGCCTGTGAGAGCAGTGCATCATTGCACTGTGGCATTCATGCTTTATAAAGGCATGTGAGAGCAGTGCATCATTGCACTGTGGCATTCATGCTTTATAAAGGCCTGTGAGAGCAGTGCATCATTGCACTGTGGCATTCATGCTTTATAAAGGCATGTGAGAGCAGTGCATCATTGCACTGTGGCATTCATGCTTTACAAAGGCCTGTGAGAGCAGTGCATCATTGCACTGTGGCATTCATCCTTTATAAAGGCCTGTGAGAGCAGTGCATCATTGCACTGTGGCATTCATGCTTTATAAAGGCCTATGAGAGCAGTGCATCATTGCACTGCATGCTTTATAAAGGCCTGTGAGAGCAGTGCATCATTGGGGCATAAAAATAAAGCCTCAACCGCTAGAAAAATATCCATCGATACTGAAAACCTGCAGCTCGGAGACTCGTCTGGTCTCTTCAGAGGGGAATACTGGACGGCTGGAGTGTATGAGCGCTGCACGGAAACCAGCTCTGCAAGTAGCCTCCGTCCTTCTTGGATCCAAAGGGGGGACGACCTCCAACCCCGCCAATGAAACCCCAATTAAAATCACAACCAACTTGGGTCAGGGCAAACGCATATGCAGTGTAACGGGAATCATCAGCCAAGATTGGTCCTGGTTGCCGCACACTTTAAACCCCAGCACCTAATAGACGCCCTCCCATAAAACACTCCACACGACCATCAACCACCAGCAGTTTAAACATCATGTCTTGGAATGTCGCAGGGATAACCAAATTAGTACAAAATCAAGCGGCAGTGGATTTCCTTGAAGGAGCTGATATAATCTGCACCCAAGAAACTTGGGTAGTTAAACCCATATCCCTAAGGGGGTACGCCGAATTTTGTAAACCAGCTATAAAAGCCAACCTATTCGGAAGACCCTCACAAGGGATCACGATTTACATCAAGCACTCGCTATGCATTGAATTTACTGAAACACCTTTTACTTCCCACTTATTCTTGGCTGGCATTCTGAAAGGGCTCCATACGACCAAAGGTCCCCTCTCCATCCTCTTAATCAGTGTTTATTATAACCCCCATGGGCAGGGGGCCACGGACTCCAGGTCACTGCTGACAAGCCAGTTAGAAGCCTTACTTTTGCATTACCCCTTACTGGACTCCATCATCCTTGGGGATTTTAATACTCACAACATAGGGGCCACCCAAAGGCATCTCCCTGGGGCAGCAAACGCCTTCAATGCTTTAATTAAATCTTATAACTTGGCTACCGCTCACGTGGTCTATTTAAAAACTCATCCAATGGCAGCCGTAGCCCCCACTTTCAACAATCAAACAACGATTGACTACATCATTTTAAGTGAACATCTTCAACCCTTACTGTCAAATTATACAGTTCACCCACGCAATGAAAGCGACCATGCCGCCCTAACAATTACCCTGAACCTTACAACGGAACCCCGTCCTAGTGTGGTAAATAAAATAAATATTACCGGACTGAATTTCATGCGGAATCTTAAATTAAAGTAAATAGCTCAAAATAACAAGAGGCAGAATCCGTGGTATAAGAGGTTTCTAATGGGCTTTATTCCATTCAAAATGGCCGACTCGAGTCGCGGCCCTCAGGTTCCGTCACCACGAAGGTTCAGGAAGTGAAGTACAATAATTTATTAACAGACATGTATTTTTATAATAAGTACATTACAATGAAACGAATGTAGAAGGCGTAACATTTGATAAGAAAAATGACGTGACAGTGACATAATCGAAACTAGGCGTAATAAGGAATAAAAGAAACATGATTGGTTAGAATTATCAGACATAGGTGGATCTATAAGATAATACTTGGCATAGATGCGCGCGCGGCAGCATGACGTGTAATTGACGTGCAACTAGGGGGTGAAGGGGACTTGACATTTAGCTCTACATGTGGAGACGAGAAGTCTGGGGTCAAGTCATCCTAATCCCAAATCATATCTAACATCCTATGTTTAAAGAACTATGTTATCCACAAGGAAGAGACTCTCGGACAGAATCTATTCTATACTGACTGTGTGCGTGTACAAGCGTCTAAGTGTCTATATGAGATGCGAGGGGCAGAAAACTTTCCATGGCAACAGGGCTATGAATCACTTGCAGGAGGACGGAAAGGCTGAGTCCTTTGCTTGTGAGCTAAAGGAAATGTTTACCTAAATCACTGGACAGGAATGCATCGGCTGAAGAGCAAAATAGATAATTCGAAGGTGAAATACAACTTCTTGGCAGACAGGCGAAAACTAGCCGAGGCAGGCACCGTTAGCTGCACAGGGAGTAGGACAAAGTTCATGGATACAGATGCGAGCTCAAGCTGAAGCTGTCAGAGACAGAGAGCAGGGAAAGGCTTTGAGGACAGAATCGGGCCTACTCGCCTGAACTGTAAAGATGAAGTAACTTAGCCATATAAAGTCGGTGGCCTTTTATACTTAGGAATCGAATATCCAGCCCATTGATGGCGGATCTGACAGAGAACATGTTGACGGTAGACACACATATGTTTGCGTCTTAGAA
This sequence comes from Triturus cristatus, assembly GCF_964204655.1. Lineage (NCBI taxonomy): Eukaryota > Metazoa > Chordata > Amphibia > Caudata > Salamandridae > Triturus > Triturus cristatus. Next base: position 83,997,648 of record NC_140594.1, read on the forward strand.
ACTGGAACTGGAGGGAACATACATGTACTTGTAACATGCATATAGAACCGTTGGGGTCCAAGATAGGGGACATAACTGATCAGGAAAATCCACATTTCCACATTCCCTCCTTGTCCCCTTCTTGCCCTTCACGAGACATCAATCTTCATCATTCCATTGATTTGCTCATGGAGCATCATTTCTTCTTCTTTCTTCTTCCGGGATCTTGAGCGAAAACCTTGATGTGGGATACACGATGTGGCACACAGACCACAAATCGCTGGTCCACATTGCAGGCATAGACAACAACTGAAGAGCATAAGAAGGCCAATACCTAGGAAGGATAGAACTCTCCATCCCCAGGCTGATATCACACTCCAAAACCACCCGGACCACGTCCAAGTGCCTGGATTCTCGTGTATCTGGCTTACAATCTTATGAAGGCGTGTTATAGCTTTATATACAGATGGCGAATTTTCTGGTATGAATATGCAGCAGCTGGATCCGATGACCCTGCAAGCTCCGCCCCTATCGGCCAGGATGACGTCAAGGACAAGACGATTCTGGAGAACAACAATTCTCATCACTGATTGTTCCTCTGTCAGATTGCCTAGGGCGGCTATAGTCTCGTTTACTACAGCTTCAAGAGTCTTGGTGAGTCTGCGTATCAGCTTACTATTTGATATAGTACCTATATAGGGAAAGATACCTTTATTGAAATCTACATACTTGTCCCATGATGTCTCAGTATAATCGACAACTGGGAGATCTCTTTGCTCTCTATTGTGTACTAAATGAACATTTCGATAATAATCAGGGGGAGCTAGGAAAACAGGTGGCAAAAGGAATGCTATGTAACAGGTACCATCCCAATCTAGAGGCAGACGCATATATGCAGTCTGACCACATATGAAGTAGGAATGGCGAGAAGCTCTAAATGAAGATTTACCTTGATCACTATATTCTACTGTAGTAACGCATTGGCTATGGCCCATGTGTTTGGAACCAACTTTTCTAACACATAATTCACCCTTAACTGGAAATACTGACATAGTGGGCAGAATTAGTTCAACTTCGGATTTGACATTCAAAATCATAAGATTAGGTGTAAAATTACCTAATTTATACACTTCATTTTCTAGATCAGTTCCTGTTCTACTGAGGTGACCCTCCTTATTAGGGTGACAGACTTTGAATAAAACTAGATTCAGATTTCCCCATATCCAATGTTGTTGATAAACTGCTGTGTCTGGGTCTATGGAATTTAATAAACTAAACCATGCTCCACAGGAGCCATTGTGTGTGAACGGATGTGGAAAGAAAGGCAGAACTCCTTTGTTATTCTGATAGGGAGGGAGTCGGCCACACACCCAACAATTGGTCGCATTACTAGTCTGATGGGAATGATGTAACATACTAATGAATGTGTTATTGCGCAGCGCAAGTCTATAAGATAATTCATGTGGCGGTAGGTCACTAAAAGAATGTTCATCAGTTATATTGAAAACACGTTTAGAAACAGGATAATACATATGCAACAATATACTTGCAGTAACTATTAAAAAACTCAAGGAAAACAAAATTAATAAAGTCACAATACAGTGGTTACGCAGTAATTTACAATAAGCATGTCGTTTCATTATGATTCTGGACTCTACATGATTCAGACCTAAGGGATACATGTCGGGACAGATTCAACCGCTTCACCTTGGAGAGGACTTAAACAATCAAATCGTCCGACAGTTTAGATCTGGACCTGAGTTTCTGTTTATAGAGTTCGGTGCTACTGGCCTCAGCCAAAGGTAGCTTTGAGTCTATGGGGGAAGACACACGGGCAGTACTGTCTGTGTCAGGAGGAAGTCCATGAAATTTTTTTACGTGACTGGAATGAATCCACCCTTTTCGTCCCTCGATCTTCACGGCTGTTCTTGTGGTCAACAGGACCAACTTGGGTGCTTTCCACCTGGGCTCCAATTGACTCTTCCTGTCGAAATTTCTCACAAAGACAAGATTACCCGGAACAACGTCATGGGGTTTCGCCTCAGTGTTGTCGGGAAAGGCTGCAGCTACCTGTGAACGAGAAGATTGTAGTGCAGACATCAAGGAAGCCAGGTAATCTGTCAGCATATTACAGTCAACATCAGTTATTTTACGTGGTATAGGCGTCCCCCACATATTCGGCGGTCTACCAAAGATCACCTCATACGGGGATAGCCCTGTTCTAGAGTGTGCTACCATTCTCATGTAAAAGAGTGCAACTGGTAATGCTACTATCCAGTCGACACCTTTCTCTCTACATATTTTGGACAGTCTGATTTTCAGTGTCTGGTTATGTCTTTCTACGAGACCTGCTGCTTCGGGGTGTCGGACACAGTGGAATTTCCACTGATATCCCAACAGGAGTGAGACATGTTTCATTAATTCGGATGAGAAAGGCTGACCGTTATCTGAATATACAACACGTGGTAAACCGTACCGTGGGAAGAATTCTCGAACTAGCTGCTTGGCAGTAGTCGAGGCAGTGTAATCTGATACGGGATACGCCTCTGTCCAACGGGAGAGAGCGCAGACAACTACGAGGACATATTTGAATCCTCGACAACGTTCCATCTGGAGGACTTCAAAAGGATGGTCAGGAGGCTGAAATCCACCCTGCTCTACGGGAACACTCTTTCCTGGATTAAACTGACAACATATCATACAGGTACGAACTTTTTGTTTAGCTGCTGCTCGTAAATGTTTGTTGAACCAAATGTGCTGAATGCTGTCTAGCATAGCCTTCTCTCCTAAATGTGCTGGACTGTGAACTGTAGCTATAATGGCTTGAACCATGGAATCGGGGAGAAACCATACAGATTTCTCCTTCGTCATCCATCCTTGATCTGTCTGGATCCCTCCTAGTTCAGTCCATTTCTTTATTTCTTCTGCTGTGGCATGTGTCTGTATGTCAATTACGTCAAGTGTGGGATCCTTAATTGTCATACACTGTGTTGGTGTCTGAACTATTGGCTTTGTCATGTCTAATGTGCGATTCTGAGCAGTCTGTTTAGCTGTTCTGTCAGCTAAATCATTGCCTTGAGAAATGGTATCAGTAACCTTCGTGTGTGCTTTACATTTCATAATCGATATAGCAGTGGGTAGATGTATTGCGTCTAACAAGGCATGAATGAGGGGTCCGTGCTGAATGTGGGCACCATGGGACGTTAGATAACCTCTCTCTCGCCACAGCACGCCGAAGTCGTGTACAACTCCGAATGCATAACGTGAGTCAGTGTATACATTAACTTTCTTATTTGTGGCTTGAATACAGGCTTGCGTTAGAGCAATAAGTTCTGCTGCTTGGGCTGACAGAATATCTATACAATGTGTCTCAATAACTTCAGTGTCTGTTGTGACTGCATACGCGGCCACTAAATCTCCTGTACTTGCTCTCATGCATGATCCGTCTACATACAACGTCAGGTCTGGATCTAACAATGGAACGTCTGTCAAGTCTTGTCTAGGTTTCGTCTTTATTTCAATGATTTCAACACAATCATGAGCTAGTGGGTCTGTTCCAATTACAGGTAATAGTGTAGCAGGATTCAATGTATTACACCGTCGGATCTCTATGTGTGGTTGAAACAATGTCAGTTCATAACCGGTAAGTCTTGCTATGGTCAAGTGTTGCGTTTGTGTTCGGTTCACAAGAACCTCTACTGCATGTGGTACTTGAACTGTCAATGGGTGTCCTAATACTATGGCATCGCTTTGTCTGATTGCTAAAGCTGTCGCTGCCACTGATTTCAGGCATGCAGGCAAAGCCTGAGCTACGGGATCTAATGTACTGGAAAAATAAGCACATGGCTTGCGTGATCCTGCTTGATCCTGAGTGAGTACTGACAAGGCAGTACCTTCGCGTTCTGTAACAAAGAGTGTAAAAGGTTTGCTATAACATGGTGTTGCTAAAACAGGTGCTTGACATAAAGCTTCCTTTAGGCTTTCAAAAGCTTGTGTATGTTCCTGAGTCCAAGGGAGAACAGTCGATGTGGCTGCCTCCTGTGTGGTTAACTGAATGAGTGGTTTTGCTAGAAATGCGTACTGAGGGATCCACTGCCTACAATATGAAGTGAGGCCTATGAAAGCCCGCACCTCCTTCTGTGTCTGGGGTATTGACATGTTAGCAATTAACTGGATACGATCTGGTGTAAGCTGCCTTCCCTCCTTGGACAGCGAGTGACCAAGATAAATAACTCGCTGAACACAGAATTGCAGCTTAGAAGGGGACACCTTGTGCCCCTTGTCGGCTAGGAAATGTAAAACTGTCAGAGAAGCTTTTTCACATTCTGGCTCGCTTCTCGCGGTGATCAGCAGATCATCGACATATTGAAGCAGTGCAGTATTGACTGGCATGTGTATACTGTCAAGTTCTCGTTTCAGTGCTTGGCTGTAGATGCTGGGGCTTTCTGTAAATCCTTGGGGAGCGCGTGAGAATTTAAAGCTGCGCCCATTTAAACTGAATCCGAACAAGTATTGGCTTTCCGGATCTATTGGGACGCTGAAAAAGGCATTCTTGAGATCAATTACAGTAAAGAATGTTGCTTCGGAATCAATTGCTGTCAACAATGATGATATATCAGGGACCACAGGGAATTGTGGTACAATACACTTGTTTAGTTCACGCAAATCAATAACCAATCGGTATACTGGCGGAGCAGTAGGATCAGTTCGTTTAAGAATCGGAATTATCGGTGAATTACATACATTGGAGTCTGTTTCTACAACTACTCCCTGGGCAATTAGTTCATCAATGATTTTCAACAAAGCCACTACAGCATCATGCGGTAACTTGTATTGTCGCATTCGTGGTAGTACCACTCCTGCTTTCAATGTAACTCGATAGGGTGTAATGTTCATGCAGCCAACATCCGTAGGGCCTTGTGCCCATAGATGTACTGGTAAAATCTGTAGTCGGGGATCCATGTCTCTAGACACATAGTGACCTTTAAAATCACGCAAAAACAACCTTACTCCTTCCGGAGAACAACATATTATGGCTCCTAGTGCTTTCAGAGTTTTAATTCCTAACAAATTTTCTGGGCATGATTTAGTAAGCAATAAATCTGTAATTCGTGTCAAAGGTCCTATCGTAAGTGGTAGAGGCTGTGATACTTCATTAACAATAGGTTTTCCTGAAAAACCAAGGGAAACATTTTGAGAGCCTGAGAGGGGTGCCCCTGGAACTTCACTACGTTTTATGGTTGTTCGACTTGCCCCTGTATCGAGTAAGAATTTTCTATCTTGACCTAATAATTCACTATGTACATAAGGTCCTTCTTGATCTACCGGAATCTCGATAAGCGGTAAGTCAACTTTCCTCTCTAGGCTGGTTCATGCGTAACGCTGATACTCAGGGTATTCATACTGTGCAGTCTGACACATTTGTTGTGTTGTGGTTTGTGTGGCAGTAGCAGGCAACGGTGGTGCAGCTGGCACAAACTGTATGGGTTGCTGTGAGGCTGGCATAGACTGTTGCTGAACTGGCACGGACTGTCCATGCTGCATAGCTCCTTTTTCATTCTGATCTTGTCTAACTAATCGTGGTCTCTCTTTTGCAATACCTGTAGCTATATTTCGTTTCAGGACTTGACAATCATGTACATAATGGCCTAGTTGTTTACAGTAATTGCAGGTTCCTTTTACAGGAACTGCAGAATCACCAGAATGTGTCACACCCTTTTTGTGACCATCTGCTGGTACTGTCTGAGAAACTAGCATTTTCATTTTTGTATCCTTCATGCGTCTATGCTCGTGTTCTTGTTCATCCCTAATTCTATTGTGATGATACTGTAACATTTGTAGCATTTGCGACGGAGTGTTACTTTGCCAGGTACTCTCGAATTTCAATATTCTATTCTTCACTGGAGGCAATGCATTTTCCACTAATTTTGTCACAAATAAATGTGGATATGAGTCACTACTTGCTTTTATACCACTATTTATACCAAAACATTTTTCAAATCGAGCATAATAATCGCTTGTGTCTTCATCTTGCTTTTGTTTACAGGCTGTGATTGCACCCCAATCTTCCTTTTTTGTAGTTAATAAACGTGGCAGTACCTGTACTAGTAAACCTGGTAATAGTTTAACTTTATCCCCGAGCCCTGAACCTGCGGCTCGGCCCCTTTCTTCCTCTGCTAATGCTGTCCAGTCTATCTTTTGGTCTCCCACTTCCCACTCTTTTTCTTTCAGTTTTTCATATATGCCAGCAGGCAAAAGCACTTTTAATATCGTCATAATATCAGGAAAGGTGTACTCTCCCATCAGTAACATGTCTTTAATTTCTCGGTGGAAACCCGCTGGGTCTTTGTCATGACTAGGTACTACTTTCTTCATTTCTAATAATTCCATTTTTGATATGGGTGTGTAAACAAATACACGGTGAAACTCATTGTCTTCGCCTTTTATTGGGTGCACTTCCCGTAAAGGATTTTGTCTATCCATGTAGTACGGTGCTCTTTCTCTGGGGGGCAGGGAGAGAGAATCTGGATTTACAAAAAGGACGTACTGCTTACGTGACACTAATATCTCTTTAATTAGCTTGTTACTAGAACCTCTCCATCTGTACGTAAGTAGTTCCGTTAATATATCAGGTAAAGGACCAGGGTCAGCATGTTGGCTCTTATATAATATGAGGAGTTGCTGAATCATATAGATTCCAGCTAAACGTTGTTCATCTGTACTGAGGTTGAGAAACGTGTGTGCTACGGTCTCATCACCGTATTTTTCAGGACTAACAATCCAGTGAACGGCTGATCTGGCTAATTCTTGCTCATCCATGGAATCGAGGAGGTGATAACCCCTTCGTTCTCGTAGTATTTTATCTGCGGCTTGAAACGAATGTTCAGGAGATTTCAGATTTATTACAGGCGTCGGATACGTTCTGCTATTATTTGGACATACAGAGTGTATTGGATCAGAAAAACATCTAGTATTTTCACAAGATCTTCCTCTGCCTACATAGGCTATGGTCTCTGACTGTCTTGCAGAGTCCCCTGATTCGGACACTTCATCTTGCTCAAACTCGTCTGTTCCCAATCTCTCTTCATGAATACGCTCTATTTCTTTACGTATTTTTCGGCACATGGCTATTATACAATTTTGCTTATCGTGTCTCCCTTCTGATATATTCTGACTCCATCTTGTAAGAATAAGCATTGCATTCCGGTCTACCCCCGGACGATCTTGATTTCTGATCACACAGTTTATGAGGAAACGTAACAGTTCCCCTTGTATCTCTACTTTCTGGAATTCCATAGCTCTGTTAATACATCCTGGATCTCGTCCTGTTTGAACAAAATGATATATGTTATCTAGATGCGTAGCCATCCCTGGTAACCTTGCTAAATACTCTGCGGCTCGTCTGATACGTAATGATGCCAGGACCATTTCGTCCTCTTTACCAACCACCGGGTCATATCTACAATTTACAAGAAGTTCCTTAAGCGTACGTTCATTTACGAACTTAGGTGTACGTGAATGTGCTGACTCTTGAAAAACAAGTTTATTTATTCTAGGTGGTGTAAAAATACTGCTAGCACCTCCCGTGGCCCCATCTGGGGCGTCGGGTGTGAAAGGGTTCGTCGAACGTGATACAGCAACTATGGGCGTCGATATCCCTGTAGAGTCGACTGCGGAGACAGATGCGGAAACAGATGTGCTTGCCGAAGCTTGCGTCGGGACTTGCTGTTGCACGGGGACAGATACCTGATCCTGACGTTGAACCCCTCCGCCAGACGGTCTATGTGGTGTGGCGTTAGCATACTCGGGGGCTGCATCGTCTAGATATGAGGAAAGGAAAACATCTTCTGCGGTTCTGGGATGCCCCTTTGGGTGTACCTTAATTGGAAATAACGGGGGTGGCAAGTCTTTTGGCACCTCCGTAACAGCCTTAGGTAGTCCTTCGGCTAGAAGGGGATACATACCATTCATAAGAGCATTTCTTTGTCTATTTACTTGTTCTGATTTCACTCGGATACCTTCCTCAATTAATAGATTTTCTTGAACTTTATTTGAACTTTCTTTACTCCTCTCTTCTTGTCTACGTGCTTTTTCTGTTCGTCTATGAGATTCTTTACGCCATAACTCAACAGCGTCTTTCTGTGACTGTCTGACCTTTCTTTTCCATAACTCTTCCTCCACTTTCATGATGCACTCTGCATCCCAGGTTCCCGCTATGGGCCACCTTTGACTTTCCGGTAATCCTTTGGTATAATCTGCCCATAGATCAAGAAACAATATGGCATCTAAGCCATGTTTATGGTACATGAAATGTCCTGGAGTGTCTCTAGGAGGAATAGGAACTGCTTCTTCAAGCACCCCTTTTCTGGTAGTAATCTGTCTTAACTTCGAGAAGAGCGGCATATTGACAACTGATCTGATACTTACTCTTGAACTTGCTTAATACGAGAAACACAATAATGAACAGTGAACAATGAACAGTCATTCATACCACAATATGCAAGACATTTTCTGAATACTTTAAACATTAAACATTAAACATTATAACAATGATCGACAATGATGACAGTCTGCCTAACTAATCACCACGCTGAATTCTTGACAATAACTGAATACTTCGGAATACTTGATATACTGCTAAACAGTACATATACACTGCTAAACAGTGCAGACCGGATTTGTGTACCCAAATCCGTCTTGACCGGCACAACCTATGTGCGCGTCAACACGCCTCCCCGGCGATGGTACTCACCGAGTAGCTCCTTGAAACGGAAGGCCTCAGAGAATGGACAGGACTCGATAACTGCGGACATCGGACCCTCTGGACGTCGGAATTTCGGAAAACCTGGTGGGCCTCTGTATACCTCGGATCTTGCTCTCTCAGCTAGGCTCTGGTCGGGATACTTCGCACTTCTCACCGCCTCGTCTGGGTTGATCGCAGCCTCAGTCGCCCCCGCTTGACCGGAGGGAGCTTACAGGAAATCCTGCTGGTACGCGTTTATGGTCCGTCCAGCTGTGGCAGGAGACCGGGCCTGCAACGCACCGCCGGCGCGTGAGATGAGAAAGTGTCCCTATTCGGGCGCCATTATGTGGTAAATAAAATAAATATTACCGGACTGAATTTCATGCGGAATCTTAAATTAAAGTAAATAGCTCAAAATAACAAGAGGCAGAATCCGTGGTATAAGAGGTTTCTAATGGGCTTTATTCCATTCAAAATGGCCGACTCGAGTCGCGGCCCTCAGGTTCCGTCACCACGAAGGTTCAGGAAGTGAAGTACAATAATTTATTAACAGACATGTATTTTTATAATAAGTACATTACAATGAAACGAATGTAGAAGGCGTAACATTTGATAAGAAAAATGACGTGACAGTGACATAATCGAAACTAGGCGTAATAAGGAATAAAAGAAACATGATTGGTTAGAATTATCAGACATAGGTGGATCTATAAGATAATACTTGGCATAGATGCGCGCGCGGCAGCATGACGTGTAATTGACGTGCAACTAGGGGGTGAAGGGGACTTGACATTTAGCTCTACATGTGGAGACGAGAAGTCTGGGGTCAAGTCATCCTAATCCCAAATCATATCTAACATCCTATGTTTAAAGAACTATGTTATCCACAAGGAAGAGACTCTCGGACAGAATCTATTCTATACTGACTGTGTGCGTGTACAAGCGTCTAAGTGTCTATATGAGATGCGAGGGGCAGAAAACTTTCCATGGCAACAGGGCTATGAATCACTTGCAGGAGGACGGAAAGGCTGAGTCCTTTGCTTGTGAGCTAAAGGAAATGTTTACCTAAATCACTGGACAGGAATGCATCGGCTGAAGAGCAAAATAGATAATTCGAAGGTGAAATACAACTTCTTGGCAGACAGGCGAAAACTAGCCGAGGCAGGCACCGTTAGCTGCACAGGGAGTAGGACAAAGTTCATGGATACAGATGCGAGCTCAAGCTGAAGCTGTCAGAGACAGAGAGCAGGGAAAGGCTTTGAGGACAGAATCGGGCCTACTCGCCTGAACTGTAAAGATGAAGTAACTTAGCCATATAAAGTCGGTGGCCTTTTATACTTAGGAATCGAATATCCAGCCCATTGATGGCGGATCTGACAGAGAACATGTTGACGGTAGACACACATATGTTTGCGTCTTAGAAACTGGAACTGGAGGGAACATACATGTACTTGTAACATGCATATAGAACCGTTGGGGTCCAAGATAGGGGACATAACTGATCAGGAAAATCCACATTTCCACACTAGGACGAACTGCCTCGGGGCTTCCACTGGTGAAGAGCTGTACAATCTTCCGAGACGAATCAAATGGGGGCCCGTGCCGGCAACCAAGTTCGAGGCCTGGAAACAAGCATGGGAAGGCTGGCCATTAAGTCCCAACTGTGGGGGCGTTATAAAAGAATGGGACAGATTAGCTCCGGACCTAGCCCTTGTGCTTCGCGACAAACCAGCAGGCCGTGCACGATCATATGTACCCCATAAACTAGGAACCAATATGGCTATCAAAGAAAGCGCCCGATCATTAAATGCCCTACGCAGAACATACAGAAAAACCGGCTCTGATCAAGATAAAATGCGATTAAAAACAGCCGCAAAAAATCACTCAAAAACGGTGTGGGCGGCAAAGCGTGATCACTCAGATGCCCAATGGCTGAAGATTTTTGAATTGTTAAGACCCTGTAAAACCCAAGAATTCTGGACCTATTTAAACACCCTGGCCCAAGGTCATAACCACAGAGAAAACTCACTTGAAGCAGGTTCCTGGGTCAGACACGTAGAGACATTATATCAAGACGACCAACATAGCCCCAACCCAAATCACGACCACGCTGGGACTGGCGAATCAGACTTCTCTGCCAAATTTAAAGTCGACCTTGAGACTGCTTTAGTTACCAGAATTCTAAAAAAAATCAGACACAACGGAGCTCCGGGTCCTAACGGCCTGCCCGGATCCCTGTTCAGGGCAAATATAGAATTCTGGTCCGAGACTCTGACGTTCCTCTATGCAGAATGCCGCCTCCTGGGGGATGTGCCAGACTCCTGGAGAGGGTCACTCCTTCATCCGATTCATAAAAAAGGCCCCAAATCCAACCCGAACAACTATCGCATGATTGCTCTCCTGGACATCGAGGGCAAGGCCTACGCCAGCTCCATCTTAGCAGAGTTAACCCACTGGGCAAGTTCCGAAGGCCTTTTACCATTCTTTCAAACCGGTTTCAGATCAGGAGCATCGACGATTGATAATATAATAGCCCTTTCTTATCTGGTCCACCAAGCAGTCAACCGTAAAAGTCTCCCTCTCTTCGCCTGCTTCATTGATTATTCAGCTGCGTTTGATGGTGTAGACCGATCAATCCTTTGGAAGAAGCTGACACTTTGGAACATCAACCCCGGGTTGCTGAAAGCAATACAATCATTATACTCTAAAACTTGGGTCAGAATTAAACTCTCCAACACCGCAGCAACAGAGAAAATAAATACAGATCGGGGTCTAAAACAAGGGTGCGTGCTTGCTCCGCTCTTGTTCAACCTGTATACCGCTGATATGGGCCAAGCCTTGACAGGAGCAGCACTGGCTACGCCAAGGATCGGGGACACAAAGATACAGCTTATTCAATACGCTGACGACTTGGTACTCCTAGATCATACCAAAATAGGTCTACAAAAAGCCCTGTCGGCTTTGGCAACCTACAACGTGGCCCACAAGCTGGTGGCCAACCAAACTAAATCCAAAGTTGTCATCTTCGGCCATTATCCAAAAAAGAAATTAGCTAGATGGAGCCTCGGCCAGTTGACATTGGAAAGTGCACAAAAATATAACTACTTGGGCGTCTGGCTCACAGAATCAGGGCGGCCATCTGCTCAATTGCACAAAATCCAAACGAAAGGGAAATGCATTATTTATGCTCTTTGCAAACTACAAGCCACCTTGCACAGCCCAACCACGACGGCCATCCGGAGAGTTTTACGTGCAAAACTAATGCCCGCCCTAACCTACGCCCAACTAGCATTTCCCGGAAAACTATCGAAAGAACTGGAAAAAATACATTGTAGTGCCCACAAAAGGCTGTTCCATCTACCTGCGTGCACCCGCAACACATTAGTGCGCTTAGAATTCTCTTTGAACCACCAACTACTGGAAGAGCTGGCCTTTCTGTGTAAATACTATTTTCTCACAACAGCGGCCCAAGAGAAATCTATGAAGGCGGTTTTAAAACACATTTTCTGTGTACCTGGGAACCCATGGTCAACTGCACTCGCAGCTGGAGCAGACCAGCTTAAACTCGCCCTGGAGTCCTGGAACCCCAAGATCATTAAGTACTCCGCCATCAAGTGCACACTCAAAAAACAAGTTCGTATTCACTCTCGCGCCTTAGATCTGGATCAATTGGATAAAAAAGGCCTGCACGAAAGCCAAACCTTGCCACAAAAAGGGTTCAACTCTAAACCTCACCTTACGCAGGCCGTGGGCAGAGCAGCCCTACTCAGGATCTTAGCATCCAGATTACATCCTCTGCCACTTCAAGAAATATATAACACCAAACTGAGAACATTGATGAGCAAGGGCTGCCGGCTCTGCGACTACAAACACGAGTCACTGGCTCACCTCCTATTTTGCTGCCCCGCCTTGCGCACAGCCCGCAGTGTCTATCTACGGCCAATTTTATTACAACTGGGTACCCGCACAGCCAAGGAGGCGATTCATAAATTGTACACATTGAACACAGTAAAAGATATGGCCTCGTTTGGCAAATTCATGCAACAGACTCGAACCCTGCTGACGACTCCACCACTTGGAGCCTCAGTCAACTGCAAGCCTGCCTGATGCCCATGGACTTTTAACTATTGTCTTCTTTTATTAGCTGATATTTTCTGTTTTATGCTAAAGTTTTATGTTATGGTTTTAAGTAACCAGCAATAAATACTCATTCATTCATTCATTCATTCATTCAGTGCATCATTGCACTGCATGCTTTATCAAGGCCTGTGACAGAAGTGCATAATTGCACTGCATGCTTTATAAAGGCCTGTGAGAGCAGTGCACCATTGCACTGCATGCTTTATAAAGGCATGTGAGAGCAGTGCATCATTGCACTGTGGCATTCATGCTTTATAAAGGCCTGTGAGAGCAGTGCATCATTGCACTGGTGGCATTCATGCTTTACAAATGCCTGTGAGAGCAGTGCATCATTGCACTGTGGCATTCATGCTTTATAAAGGCCTGCGAGAGCAGTGCATCATTGCACTGCATGCTTTATAAAGGCCTGTGAGAGCAGTGCATCATTGCACTGTGGCATTCATGCTTTATAAAGGCCTGTGAGAGCAGTGCATCATTGCACTGGTGGCATTCATGCTTTATAAAGGTCTGTGACAGCAGTGCATCATTGCACTGTGGCATTCATGCTTTATAAAGGCATGTGAGAGCAGTGCATCATTGCACTGTGGCATTCATGCTTTATAAAGGCCTGTGAGAGCAGTGCATCATTGCACTGTGGCATTCATGCTTTATAAAGGCATGTGAGAGCAGTGCATCATTGCACTGTGGCATTCATGCTTTACAAAGGCCTGTGAGAGCAGTGCATCATTGCACTGTGGCATTCATCCTTTATAAAGGCCTGTGAGAGCAGTGCATCATTGCACTGTGGCATTCATGCTTTATAAAGGCCTATGAGAGCAGTGCATCATTGCACTGCATGCTTTATAAAGGCCTGTGAGAGCAGTGCATCATTGCACTGTGGCATTCATGCTTTATAAAGGCCTGTGAGAGCAGTGCATCATTGCACTGCATGCTTTATCAAGGCATGTGACAGAAGTGCATAATTGCACTGCATGCTTTATAAAGGCCTGTGAGAGCAGTGCATCATTGCACTGCATGCTTTATAAAGGCATGTGAGAGCAGTGCATCATTGCACTGTGGCATTCATGCTTTATAAAGGCCTGTGACGGCAGTGCATCATTGCACTGGTGGCATTCATGCTTTACAAATGCCTGTGAGAGCAGTGCATCATTGCACTGTGGCATTCATGCTTTATAAAGGCCTGCGAGAGCAGTGCATCATTGCACTGCATGCTTTATAAAGGCCTGTGAGAGCAGTGCATCATTGCACTGTGGCATTCATGCTTTATAAAGGCCTGTGAGAGCAGCACATCATTGCACTGTGGTATTCATGCTTTATAAACGCCTGTGAGAGCAGTGCATCATTGCACTGCATGCTTTATAAAGGCCTGTGAGAGCAGTGCATCATTGCACTGTGGCATTCATGCTTTATAAAGGCCTGTGAGAGCAGTGCATCATTGCACTGTGGCATTCATGCTTTATAAAGGCCTGTGAGAGCAGTGCATCATTGCACTGCATGCTTTATAAAGGCCTGTGAGAGCAGTGCATCATTGCACAGTGGCATTCATGCTTTACAGAGGCCTGTGAGAGCAGTGCATCATTGCACTGTGGCATTCATGGTTTATAAAGGCCTCTGAGAGCAGTGCATCATTGCACTGAGGCATTCATGCTTTATAAAGGCATGTGAGAGCAGTGCATCATTGCACTGTGCACTGGTGGCATTCATGCTTTACAAAGGACTGCGACAGCAGTGCATCATTACACTGCATGCTTGATAAAGGCCTGTGAGAGCAGTGCATCATTGCACTGCATGCTTGATAAAGGCCTGTGAGAGCAGTGCATCATTGCACTGTGGCATTCATGCTTTATAAAGGCCTGTGAGAGCAGCACATCATTGCACTGTGGCATTCATGCTTTATAAAGGCCTGTGAGAGCAGTGCATCATTGCACTGCATGCTTTATCAAGGCCTGTGACAGCAGTGCATCATTGCACTGCATGCTTTATAAAGGCCTGTGAGAGCAGTGCATCATTGCACTGCATGCTTTATCAAGGCCTGTGACAGCAGTGCATCATTGCACTTCATACTTTATAAAGGCCTGTGAGAGCAGTGCATCATTGCACTGCATGCTTTATAAAGGCCTGTGAGAGCAGTGCATCATTGCACTGTGGCATTCATGCTTTATAAAGGCCTGTGAGAGCAGTGCATCATTGCACTGCATGCTTTATCAAGGCCTGTGACAGCAGTGCATCATTGCACTGCATGCTTTATAAAGGCCTGTGAGAGCAGTGCATCATTGCACTGCATGCTTTATAAAGGCCTGTGAGAGCAGCGCATCATTGCACTGGTGGCATTCATGCTTTATAAAGGCATGTGAGAGCAGTGCATCATTGCACTGGTGGCATTCATGCTTTATAAAGGCCTGTGACGGCAGTGCATCATTGCACTGTGGCATTCATGCTTTATAAAGGCATGTGAGAGCAGTGCATCATTGCACTGTGGCATTCATGCTTTATAAAGGCCTGCGAGAGCAGTGCATCACTGCACTGTGGCATTCATGCTTTATAAAGGCCTGTGAGAGCAGTGCATCATTGCACTGTGGCATTCATGCTTTACAAAGGCCTGTGACGGCAGTGCATCATTGCACTGTGGCATTCATGCTTTATAAAGGCATGTGAGAGCAGTGCATCATTGCACTGTGGCATTCATGCTTTACAAAGGCCTGTGAGAGCAGTGCATCATTGCACTGTGGCATTCATGCTTTATAAAGGCCTGTGAGAGCAGTGCATCATTGCACTGTGGCATTCATGCTTTATAAAGGCATGTGAGAGCAGTGCATCATTGCACTGTGGCATTCATGCTTTATAAAGGCCTGTGAGAGCAGTGCATCATTGCACTGTGGCATTCATGCTTTATAAAGGCATGTGAGAGCAGTGCATCATTGCACTGTGGCATTCATGCTTTACAAAGGCCTGTGAGAGCAGTGCATCATTGCACTGTGGCATTCATCCTTTATAAAGGCCTGTGAGAGCAGTGCATCATTGCACTGTGGCATTCATGCTTTATAAAGGCCTATGAGAGCAGTGCATCATTGCACTGCATGCTTTATAAAGGCCTGTGAGAGCAGTGCATCATTGGGGCATAAAAATAAAGCCTCAACCGCTAGAAAAATATCCATCGATACTGAAAACCTGCAGCTCGGAGACTCGTCTGGTCTCTTCAGAGGGGAATACTGGACGGCTGGAGTGTATGAGCGCTGCACGGAAACCAGCTCTGCAAGTAGCCTCCGTCCTTCTTGGATCCAAAGGGGGGACGACCTCCAACCCCGCCAATGAAACCCCAATTAAAATCACAACCAACTTGGGTCAGGGCAAACGCATATGCAGTGTAACGGGAATCATCAGCCAAGATTGGTCCTGGTTGCCGCACACTTTAAACCCCAGCACCTAATAGACGCCCTCCCATAAAACACTCCACACGACCATCAACCACCAGCAGTTTAAACATCATGTCTTGGAATGTCGCAGGGATAACCAAATTAGTACAAAATCAAGCGGCAGTGGATTTCCTTGAAGGAGCTGATATAATCTGCACCCAAGAAACTTGGGTAGTTAAACCCATATCCCTAAGGGGGTACGCCGAATTTTGTAAACCAGCTATAAAAGCCAACCTATTCGGAAGACCCTCACAAGGGATCACGATTTACATCAAGCACTCGCTATGCATTGAATTTACTGAAACACCTTTTACTTCCCACTTATTCTTGGCTGGCATTCTGAAAGGGCTCCATACGACCAAAGGTCCCCTCTCCATCCTCTTAATCAGTGTTTATTATAACCCCCATGGGCAGGGGGCCACGGACTCCAGGTCACTGCTGACAAGCCAGTTAGAAGCCTTACTTTTGCATTACCCCTTACTGGACTCCATCATCCTTGGGGATTTTAATACTCACAACATAGGGGCCACCCAAAGGCATCTCCCTGGGGCAGCAAACGCCTTCAATGCTTTAATTAAATCTTATAACTTGGCTACCGCTCACGTGGTCTATTTAAAAACTCATCCAATGGCAGCCGTAGCCCCCACTTTCAACAATCAAACAACGATTGACTACATCATTTTAAGTGAACATCTTCAACCCTTACTGTCAAATTATACAGTTCACCCACGCAATGAAAGCGACCATGCCGCCCTAACAATTACCCTGAACCTTACAACGGAACCCCGTCCTAGGACGAACTGCCTCGGGGCTTCCACTGGTGAAGAGCTGTACAATCTTCCGAGACGAATCAAATGGGGGCCCGTGCCGGCAACCAAGTTCGAGGCCTGGAAACAAGCATGGGAAGGCTGGCCATTAAGTCCCAACTGTGGGGGCGTTATAAAAGAATGGGACAGATTAGCTCCGGACCTAGCCCTTGTGCTTCGCGACAAACCAGCAGGCCGTGCACGATCATATGTACCCCATAAACTAGGAACCAATATGGCTATCAAAGAAAGCGCCCGATCATTAAATGCCCTACGCAGAACATACAGAAAAACCGGCTCTGATCAAGATAAAATGCGATTAAAAACAGCCGCAAAAAATCACTCAAAAACGGTGTGGGCGGCAAAGCGTGATCACTCAGATGCCCAATGGCTGAAGATTTTTGAATTGTTAAGACCCTGTAAAACCCAAGAATTCTGGACCTATTTAAACACCCTGGCCCAAGGTGATAACCACAGAGAAAACTCACTTGAAGCAGGTTCCTGGGTCAGACACGTAGAGACATTATATCAAGACGACCAACATAGCCCCAACCCAAATCACGACCACGCTGGGACTGGCGAATCAGACTTCTCTGCCAAATTTAAAGTCGACCTTGAGACTGCTTTAGTTACCAGAATTCTAAAAAAAATCAGACACAACGGAGCTCCGGGTCCTAACGGCCTGCCCGGATCCCTGTTCAGGGCAAATATAGAATTCTGGTCCGAGACTCTGACGTTCCTCTATGCAGAATGCCGCCTCCTGGGGGATGTGCCAGACTCCTGGAGAGGGTCACTCCTTCATCCGATTCATAAAAAAGGCCCCAAATCCAACCCGAACAACTATCGCATGATTGCTCTCCTGGACATCGAGGGCAAGGCCTACGCCAGCTCCATCTTAGCAGAGTTAACCCACTGGGCAAGTTCCGAAGGCCTTTTACCATTCTTTCAAACCGGTTTCAGATCAGGAGCATCGACGATTGATAATATAATAGCCCTTTCTTATCTGGTCCACCAAGCAGTCAACCGTAAAAGTCTCCCTCTCTTCGCCTGCTTCATTGATTATTCAGCTGCGTTTGATGGTGTAGACCGATCAATCCTTTGGAAGAAGCTGACACTTTGGAACATCAACCCCGGGTTGCTGAAAGCAATACAATCATTATACTCTAAAACTTGGGTCAGAATTAAACTCTCCAACACCGCAGCAACAGAGAAAATAAATACAGATCGGGGTCTAAAACAAGGGTGCGTGCTTGCTCCGCTCTTGTTCAACCTGTATACCGCTGATATGGGCCAAGCCTTGACAGGAGCAGCACTGGCTACGCCAAGGATCGGGGACACAAAGATACAGCTTATTCAATACGCTGACGACTTGGTACTCCTAGATCATACCAAAATAGGTCTACAAAAAGCCCTGTCGGCTTTGGCAACCTACAACGTGGCCCACAAGCTGGTGGCCAACCAAACTAAATCCAAAGTTGTCATCTTCGGCCATTATCCAAAAAAGAAATTAGCTAGATGGAGCCTCGGCCAGTTGACATTGGAAAGTGCACAAAAATATAACTACTTGGGCGTCTGGCTCACAGAATCAGGGCGGCCATCTGCTCAATTGCACAAAATCCAAACGAAAGGGAAATGCATTATTTATGCTCTTTGCAAACTACAAGCCACCTTGCACAGCCCAACCACGACGGCCATCCGGAGAGTTTTACGTGCAAAACTAATGCCCGCCCTAACCTACGCCCAACTAGCATTTCCCGGAAAACTATCGAAAGAACTGGAAAAAATACATTGTAGTGCCCACAAAAGGCTGTTCCATCTACCTGCGTGCACCCGCAACACATTAGTGCGCTTAGAATTCTCTTTGAACCACCAACTACTGGAAGAGCTGGCCTTTCTGTGTAAATACTATTTTCTCACAACAGCGGCCCAAGAGAAATCTATGAAGGCGGTTTTAAAACACATTTTCTGTGTACCTGGGAACCCATGGTCAACTGCACTCGCAGCTGGAGCAGACCAGCTTAAACTCGCCCTGGAGTCCTGGAACCCCAAGATCATTAAGTACTCCGCCATCAAGTGCACACTCAAAAAACAAGTTCGTATTCACTCTCGCGCCTTAGATCTGGATCAATTGGATAAAAAAGGCCTGCACGAAAGCCAAACCTTGCCACAAAAAGGGTTCAACTCTAAACCTCACCTTACGCAGGCCGTGGGCAGAGCAGCCCTACTCAGGATCTTAGCATCCAGATTACATCCTCTGCCACTTCAAGAAATATATAACACCAAACTGAGAACATTGATGAGCAAGGGCTGCCGGCTCTGCGACTACAAACACGAGTCACTGGCTCACCTCCTATTTTGCTGCCCCGCCTTGCGCACAGCCCGCAGTGTCTATCTACGGCCAATTTTATTACAACTGGGTACCCGCACAGCCAAGGAGGCGATTCATAAATTGTACACATTGAACACAGTAAAAGATATGGCCTCGTTTGGCAAATTCATGCAACAGACTCGAACCCTGCTGACGACTCCACCACTTGGAGCCTCAGTCAACTGCAAGCCTGCCTGATGCCCATGGACTTTTAACTATTGTCTTCTTTTATTAGCTGATATTTTCTGTTTTATGCTAAAGTTTTATGTTATGGTTTTAAGTAACCAGCAATAAATACTCATTCATTCATTCATTCATTCATTCATTCATTCAGTGCATCATTGCACTGCATGCTTTATCAAGGCCTGTGACAGAAGTGCATAATTGCACTGCATGCTTTATAAAGGCCTGTGAGAGCAGTGCACCATTGCACTGCATGCTTTATAAAGGCATGTGAGAGCAGTGCATCATTGCACTGTGGCATTCATGCTTTATAAAGGCCTGTGAGAGCAGTGCATCATTGCACTGGTGGCATTCATGCTTTACAAATGCCTGTGAGAGCAGTGCATCATTGCACTGTGGCATTCATGCTTTATAAAGGCCTGCGAGAGCAGTGCATCATTGCACTGCATGCTTTATAAAGGCCTGTGAGAGCAGTGCATCATTGCACTGGTGGCATTCATGCTTTATAAAGGTCTGTGACAGCAGTGCATCATTGCACTGTGGCATTCATGCTTTATAAAGGCATGTGAGAGCAGTGCATCATTGCACTGTGGCATTCATGCTTTATAAAGGCCTGTGAGAGCAGTGCATCATTGCACTGTGGCATTCATGCTTTATAAAGGCATGTGAGAGCAGTGCATCATTGCACTGTGGCATTCATGCTTTACAAAGGCCTGTGAGAGCAGTGCATCATTGCACTGTGGCATTCATCCTTTATAAAGGCCTGTGAGAGCAGTGCATCATTGCACTGTGGCATTCATGCTTTATAAAGGCCTATGAGAGCAGTGCATCATTGCACTGCATGCTTTATAAAGGCCTGTGAGAGCAGTGCATCATTGCACTGTGGCATTCATGCTTTATAAAGGCCTGTGAGAGCAGTGCATCATTGCACTGCATGCTTTATCAAGGCATGTGACAGAAGTGCATAATTGCACTGCATGCTTTATAAAGGCCTGTGAGAGCAGTGCATCATTGCACTGCATGCTTTATAAAGGCATGTGAGAGCAGTGCATCATTGCACTGTGGCATTCATGCTTTATAAAGGCCTGTGACGGCAGTGCATCATTGCACTGGTGGCATTCATGCTTTACAAATGCCTGTGAGAGCAGTGCATCATTGCACTGTGGCATTCATGCTTTATAAAGGCCTGCGAGAGCAGTGCATCATTGCACTGCATGCTTTATAAAGGCCTGTGAGAGCAGTGCATCATTGCACTGTGGCATTCATGCTTTATAAAGGCCTGTGAGAGCAGCACATCATTGCACTGTGGTATTCATGCTTTATAAACGCCTGTGAGAGCAGTGCATCATTGCACTGCATGCTTTATAAAGGCCTGTGAGAGCAGTGCATCATTGCACTGTGGCATTCATGCTTTATAAAGGCCTGCGAGAGCAGTGCATCATTGCACTGTGGCATTCATGCTTTATAAAGGCCTGTGAGAGCAGTGCATCATTGCACTGTGGCATTCATGCTTTACGAAGGCCTGTGACGGCAGTGCATCATTGCACTGTGGCATTCATGCTTTACAAAGGCCTGTGAGAGCAGTGCATCATTGCACTGTGGCATTCATGCTTTATAAAGGCCTGCGAAAGCAGTGCATCATTGAACTGTGGAAGTCATGCTTTAAAAAGGCCTGTGACAGCAGTGCATCATTGCACTGTGCACTGGTGGCATTCATGCTTTATGAAGGCCTGCGAGAGCAGTGCATCATTGCACTGTGGCATTCATGCTTTATAAAGGCCTGTGAGAGCAGTGCAGCATTGCACTGTGGCAGTCATGCTTTATAAAGGCCTGTGAGAGCAGTGCATCATTGCACAGTGGCATTCATGCTTTATAAAGGCCTGTGAGAGCAGTGCATCATTGCACTGCATGCTTTATAAAGGCCTGTGAGAGCAGTGCATCATTGCACAGTGGCATTCATGCTTTACAGAGGCCTGTGAGAGCAGTGCATCATTGCACTGTGGCATTCATGGTTTATAAAGGCCTCTGAGAGCAGTGCATCATTGCACTGAGGCATTCATGCTTTATAAAGGCATGTGAGAGCAGTGCATCATTGCACTGTGCACTGGTGGCATTCATGCTTTACAAAGGACTGCGACAGCAGTGCATCATTACACTGCATGCTTGATAAAGGCCTGTGAGAGCAGTGCATCATTGCACTGCATGCTTGATAAAGGCCTGTGAGAGCAGTGCATCATTGCATTGTGGCATTCATGCTTTATAAAGGCCTGTGAGAGCAGCACATCATTGCACTGTGGCATTCATGCTTTATAAAGGCCTGTGAGAGCAGTGCATCATTGCACTGCATGCTTTATCAAGGCCTGTGACAGCAGTGCATCATTGCACTGCATGCTTTATAAAGGCCTGTGAGAGCAGTGCATCATTGCACTGCATGCTTTATCAAGGCCTGTGACAGCAGTGCATCATTGCACTTCATACTTTATAAAGGCCTGTGAGAGCAGTGCATCATTGCACTGCATGCTTTATAAAGGCCTGTGAGAGCAGTGCATCATTGCACTGTGGCATTCATGCTTTATAAAGGCCTGTGAGAGCAGTGCATCATTGCACTGCATGCTTTATAAAGGCCTGTGAGAGCAGTGCATCATTGCACAGTGGCATTCATGCTTTACAGAGGCCTGTGAGAGCAGTGCATCATTGCACTGTGGCATTCATGGTTTATAAAGGCCTCTGAGAGCAGTGCATCATTGCACTGAGGCATTCATGCTTTATAAAGGCATGTGAGAGCAGTGCATCATTGCACTGTGCACTGGTGGCATTCATGCTTTACAAAGGACTGCGACAGCAGTGCATCATTACACTGCATGCTTGATAAAGGCCTGTGAGAGCAGTGCATCATTGCACTGCATGCTTGATAAAGGCCTGTGAGAGCAGTGCATCATTGCACTGTGGCATTCATGCTTTATAAAGGCCTGTGAGAGCAGCACATCATTGCACTGTGCCATTCATGCTTTATAAAGGCCTGTGAGAGCAGTGCATCATTGCACTGCATGCTTTATCAAGGCCTGTGACAGCAGTGCATCATTGCACTGCATGCTTTATAAAGGCCTGTGAGAGCAGTGCATCATTGCACTGCATGCTTTATCAAGGCCTGTGACAGCAGTGCATCATTGCACTTCATACTTTATAAAGGCCTGTGAGAGCAGTGCATCATTGCACTGCATGCTTTATAAAGGCCTGTGAGAGCAGTGCATCATTGCACTGTGGCATTCATGCTTTATAAAGGCCTGTGAGAGCAGTGCATCATTGCACTGCATGCTTTATCAAGGCCTGTGACAGCAGTGCATCATTGCACTGCATGCTTTATAAAGGCCTGTGAGAGCAGTGCATCATTGCACTGCATGCTTTATAAAGGCCTGTGAGAGCAGTGCATCATTGCACTGGTGGCATTCATGCTTTATAAAGGCATGTGAGAGCAGTGCATCATTGCACTGGTGGCATTCATGCTTTATAAAGGCCTGTGACGGCAGTGCATCATTGCACTGTGGCATTCATGCTTTATAAAGGCATGTGAGAGCAGTGCATCATTGCACTGTGGCATTCATGCTTTATAAAGGCCTGCGAGAGCAGTGCATCACTGCACTGTGGCATTCATGCTTTATAAAGGCCTGTGAGAGCAGTGCATCATTGCACTGTGGCATTCATGCTTTACAAAGGCCTGTGACGGCAGTGCATCATTGCACTGTGGCATTCATGCTTTATAAAGGCATGTGAGAGCAGTGCATCATTGCACTGTGGCATTCATGCTTTACAAAGGCCTGTGAGAGCAGTGCATCATTGCACTGTGGCATTCATGCTTTATAAAGGCCTGTGAGAGCAGTGCATCATTGCACTGTGGCATTCATGCTTTATAAAGGCATGTGAGAGCAGTGCATCATTGCACTGTGGCATTCATGCTTTATAAAGGCCTGTGAGAGCAGTGCATCATTGCACTGTGGCATTCATGCTTTATAAAGGCATGTGAGAGCAGTGCATCATTGCACTGTGGCATTCATGCTTTACAAAGGCCTGTGAGAGCAGTGCATCATTGCACTGTGGCATTCATCCTTTATAAAGGCCTGTGAGAGCAGTGCATCATTGCACTGTGGCATTCATGCTTTATAAAGGCCTATGAGAGCAGTGCATCATTGCACTGCATGCTTTATAAAGGCCTGTGAGAGCAGTGCATCATTGCACTGCATGCTTTATCAAGGCCTGTGACAGAAGTGCATAATTGCACTGCATGCTTTATAAAGGCCTGTGAGAGCAGTGCACCATTGCACTGCATGCTTTATAAAGGCATGTGAGAGCAGTGCATCATTGCACTGTGGCATTCATGCTTTATAAAGGCCTGTGAGAGCAGTGCATCATTGCACTGGTGGCATTCATGCTTTACAAATGCCTGTGAGAGCAGTGCATCATTGCACTGTGGCATTCATGCTTTATAAAGGCCTGCGAGAGCAGTGCATCATTGCACTGCATGCTTTATAAAGGCCTGTGAGAGCAGTGCATCATTGCACTGTGGCATTCATGCTTTATAAAGGCCTGTGAGAGCAGTGCATCATTGCACTGGTGGCATTCATGCTTTATAAAGGTCTGTGACAGCAGTGCATCATTGCACTGTGGCATTCATGCTTTATAAAGGCCTGTGAGAGCAGTGCATCATTGCACTGCGGCATTCATGCTTTACAAACGCCTGTGAGAGCAGTGCATCATTGCACTGTGGCATTCATGCTTTACAAAGGCCTGTGAGAGCAGTGCATCATTGCACTGGTGGCATTCATGCTTTACAAAGGCCGGTGAGAGCAGTGCATCATTGCACTGTGGCATTCATGCTTTATAAAGGCCTGTGAGAGCAGCGCATCATTGCACTGGTGGCATTCATGCTTTACAAAGGCCTGTGAGAGCAGTGCATCATTGCACTGTGGCATTCATGCTTTACAAAGGCCTGTGAGAGCAGTGCATCATTGCACTGTGGCATTCATGCTTTATAGAGGCCTGTGAGAGCAGTGCATGATTGCACTCTGGCATTCATGCTTTATAAAGGCCTGTGAGAGCAGTGCATCATTGCACTGCATGCTTTATAAAGGCCTGTGAGAGCAGTGCATCATTGCACAGTGGCATTCATGCTTTACAAAGGCCTGTGAGAGCAGTGCATCATTACACTGGTGGCATTCATGCTTTCTAAAGGCCTGTGAGAGCAGTGCATCATTGCACTGGTGGCCTTCATGCCTTACAAAGGCCTGTGAGAGCAGTGCATCATTGCACTGGTGGCATTCATGCTTTACGAAGGCCTGTGAGAGCAGTGCATCATTGCGCTGGTGGCTTTCATGCTTTCTAAAGGCCTGTGAGAGCAGTGCATCATTGCACTGGTGGCATTCATGCTTTACAAAGGCCTGTGAGAGCAGTGTTTCATTGCACTGTGGCATTCATGCTTTATAAAGGCCTGTGAGAGCAGTGCATCATTGCACTGTGGCAGTCATGCTTTATAAAGGCCTGCGAGAGCAGTGCATCATTGCACTGTGGCAGTCATGCTTTATAAAGGCCTGTGACAGCAGGGCATCATTGCACTGGTGGCATTCATGCTTTACAGAGGCCTGTGAGAGCAGTGCATCATTGCACTGTGGCATTCATGCTTTATAAAGGCCTGTGAGAGCAGTGCATCATTGCACTGCATGCTTTACGAAGGCCTGTGAGAGCAGTGCACCATTGCACTGTGGCAGTCATGCTTTATAAAGGCCTGTGAGAGCAGTGCATCATTGCACTGCATGCTTTACGAAGGCCTGTGAGAGCAGTGCACCATTTCACTGTGGCATTCATGCTTTACAAAGGCCTGCGAGAGAAGTGCATCATTGCACTGTGGCATACATGCTTTACAGAGGCCTGCAAGAGCAGTGCATCATTGCACTGTGGCATTCATGCTTTATAAAGCCCTGCGAGAGCAGTGCATCATTGCACTGTGGCATTCATGCTTTATAAAGGCCTGTGAGAGCAGTGCATCACTGCACTGTGGCATTCATGCTTTACAAAGGCCTGCGAGAGCAGTGCATCATTGCACTGTGGCATTCATGCTTTATAAAGGCCTGTGAGAGCAGTGCATCATTGCACTGTGGCATTCATGCTTTCTAAAGGCCTGCGAGAGCAGTGCATCATTGCACTGTGGCATTCATGCTTTATAAAGGCCTGTGAGAGCAGTGCATCATTGCACTGCATGCTTTACGACGGCCTGTGAGAGCAGTGCACCATTGCACTGTGGCATTCATGCTTTACAAAGGCCTGCGAGAGCAGTGCATCATTGCACTGTGGCATACATCCGTTACAGAGGCCTGCGAGAGCAGTGCATCATTGCACTGTGGCATTCATGCTTTATAAAGGCCTGTGACAGCAGTGCATCAGTGCACTGGTGGCATTCATGCTTTATAGAGGCCTGCGAGAGCAGTGTATTATTGCACTGTTGGCATTCATGCTTTATAAAGGCCTCTGAGAGCAGTGCATCATTGCACTGTGGCATTCATCCTTTATAAAGGCCTGTGAGAGCAGTGCATCATTGCACTGTGGCCTTCATGCTTTATAAATGCCTTTGAGAGCAGTGCATTATTGCACTGCATGCTTTATTAAGGTCTGTGAGAGCAGTGCATCATTGCACTGTGGCATTCATGCTTTATAAAGGCCTGTGAGAGCAGTGCATCATTGCACTGCATGCTTTATCAAGGCCTGTGACAGCAGTGCATCATTGCACTGCATGCTTTATAAAGGCCTGTGAGAGCAGTGCATCATTGCACTGCATGCTTTATAAAGGCCTGTGAGAGCAGTGCATCATTGCACTGTGGCATTCATGCTTTATAAAGGCCTGTGAGAGCAGTGCATCATTGCACTGCATGCTTTATCAAGGCCTGTGACAGCAGTGCATCATTGCACTGCATGCTTTATAAAGGCCTGTGAGAGCAGTGCATCATTGCACTGCATGCTTTATAAAGGCCTGTGAGAGCAGTGCATCATTGCACTGTGGCATTCATGCTTTATAAAGGCCTGTGAGAGCAATGCATCATTGCACTGTGGCATTCATGCTTTATAAAGGCCTGCGAGAGCAGTGCATCATTGCACTGTGGCATTCATGCTTTATAAAGGCCTGTGAGAGCAGTGCATCATTGCACTGTGGCATTCATGCTTTACGAAGGCCTGTGAGAGCAGTGCATCATTGCACTGTGGCATTCATGCTTTATAAAGGCCTGTGAGAGCAGCACATCATTGCACTGTGGCATTCATGCTTTACGAAGGCCTGTGACGGCAGTGCATCATTGCACTGTGGCATTCATGCTTTACAAAGGCCTGTGAGAGCAGTGCATCATTGCACTGTGGCATTCATGCTTTACGAAGGCCTGTGAGAGCAGTGCATCATTGCACTGTGGCATTCATGCTTTATAAAGGCCTGTGAGAGCAGCACATCATTGCACTGTGGCATTCATGCTTTACGAAGGCCTGTGAGAGCAGTGCATCATTGCACTGTGGCATTCATGCTTTATAAAGGCCTGTGAGAGCAGCACATCATTGCACTGTGGCATTCATGCTTTACGAAGGCCTGTGACGGCAGTGCATCATTGCACTGTGGCATACATGCTTTACAGAGGCCTGCAAGAGCAGTGCATCATTGCACTGTGGCATTCATGCTTTATAAAGCCCTGCGAGAGCAGTGCATCATTGCACTGTGGCATTCATGCTTTATAAAGGCCTGTGAGAGCAGTGCATCACTGCACTGTGGCATTCATGCTTTACAAAGGCCTGCGAGAGCAGTGCATCATTGCACTGTGGCATTCATGCTTTATAAAGGCCTGTGAGAGCAGTGCATCATTGCACTGTGGCATTCATGCTTTCTAAAGGCCTGCGAGAGCAGTGCATCATTGCACTGTGGCATTCATGCTTTATAAAGGCCTGTGAGAGCAGTGCATCATTGCACTGCATGCTTTACGACGGCCTGTGAGAGCAGTGCACCATTGCACTGTGGCATTCATGCTTTACAAAGGCCTGCGAGAGCAGTGCATCATTGCACTGTGGCATACATCCGTTACAGAGGCCTGCGAGAGCAGTGCATCATTGCACTGTGGCATTCATGCTTTATAAAGGCCTGTGACAGCAGTGCATCAGTGCACTGGTGGCATTCATGCTTTATAGAGGCCTGCGAGAGCAGTGTATTATTGCACTGTTGGCATTCATGCTTTATAAAGGCCTCTGAGAGCAGTGCATCATTGCACTGTGGCATTCATCCTTTATAAAGGCCTGTGAGAGCAGTGCATCATTGCACTGTGGCCTTCATGCTTTATAAATGCCTTTGAGAGCAGTGCATTATTGCACTGCATGCTTTATTAAGGTCTGTGAGAGCAGTGCATCATTGCACTGTGGCATTCATGCTTTATAAAGGCCTGTGAGAGCAGTGCATCATTGCACTGCATGCTTTATCAAGGCCTGTGACAGCAGTGCATCATTGCACTGCATGCTTTATAAAGGCCTGTGAGAGCAGTGCATCATTGCACTGCATGCTTTATAAAGGCCTGTGAGAGCAGTGCATCATTGCACTGTGGCATTCATGCTTTATAAAGGCCTGTGAGAGCAGTGCATCATTGCACTGCATGCTTTATCAAGGCCTGTGACAGCAGTGCATCATTGCACTGCATGCTTTATAAAGGCCTGTGAGAGCAGTGCATCATTGCACTGCATGCTTTATAAAGGCCTGTGAGAGCAGTGCATCATTGCACTGTGGCATTCATGCTTTATAAAGGCCTGTGAGAGCAATGCATCATTGCACTGTGGCATTCATGCTTTATAAAGGCCTGCGAGAGCAGTGCATCATTGCACTGTGGCATTCATGCTTTATAAAGGCCTGTGAGAGCAGTGCATCATTGCACTGTGGCATTCATGCTTTACGAAGGCCTGTGAGAGCAGTGCATCATTGCACTGTGGCATTCATGCTTTATAAAGGCCTGTGAGAGCAGCACATCATTGCACTGTGGCATTCATGCTTTACGAAGGCCTGTGACGGCAGTGCATCATTGCACTGTGGCATTCATGCTTTACAAAGGCCTGTGAGAGCAGTGCATCATTGCACTGTGGCATTCATGCTTTACGAAGGCCTGTGACGGCAGTGCATCATTGCACTGTGGCATTCATGCTTTATAAAGGCCTGCGAGAGCAGTGCATCATTGCACTGTGGCATTCATGCTTTATAAAGGCCTGTGAGAGCAGTGCATCATTGCACTGTGGCATTCATGCTTTACGAAGGCCTGTGACGGCAGTGCATCATTGCACTGTGGCATTCATGCTTTACAAAGGCCTGTGAGAGCAGTGCATCATTGCACTGTGGCATTCTTGCTTTATAAAGGCCTGTGACAGCAGTGCATCATTGCACTGTGGCATTCATGCTTTACGAAGGCCTGTGAGAGCAGTGCATCATTGCACTGGTGGCATTCATGCTTTACAGAGGCCTGTGAGAGCAGTGCATCATTGCACTGTGGCATTCATGCTTTATAAAGGCCTGTGAGAGCAGTGCATCATTGCACTGCATGCTTTACGAAGGCCTGTGAGAGCAGTGCACCATTGCACTGTGGCAGTCATGCTTTATAAAGGCCTGTGAGAGCAGTGCATCATTGCACTGCATGCTTTACGAAGGCCTGTGAGAGCAGTGCACCATTTCACTGTGGCATTCATGCTTTACAGAGGCCTGCAAGAGCAGTGCATCATTGCACTGTGGCATTCATGCTTTATAAAGCCCTGCGAGAGCAGTGCATCATTGCACTGTGGCAGTCATGCTTTATAAAGGCCTGTGAGAGCAGTGCATCATTGCACTGCATGCTTTACGACGGCCTGTGAGAGCAGTGCACCATTGCACTGTGGCATTCATGCTTTACAAAGGCCTGCGAGAGCAGTGCATCATTGCACTGTGGCATACATCCGTTACAGAGGCCTGCGAGAGCAGTGCATCATTGCACTGTGGCATTCATGCTTTATAAAGGCCTGTGACAGCAGTGCATCAGTGCACTGGTGGCATTCATGCTTTATAGAGGCCTGCGAGAGCAGTGTATCATTGCACTGTTGGCATTCATGCTTTATAAAGGCCTCTGAGAGCAGTGCATCATTGCACTGTGGCATTCATCCTTTATAAAGGCCTGTGAGAGCAGTGCATCATTGCACTGTGGCATTCATGCTTTATAAAGGCCTGTGAGAGCAGTGCATTATTGCACTGCATGCTTTATTAAGGCCTGTGAGAGCAGTGCATCATTGCACTGCATGCTTTATCAAGGCCTGTGACAGCAGTGCATCATTGCACTGCATGCTTTATAAAGGCCTGTGAGAGCAGTGCATCATTGCACTGCATGCTTTATAAAGGCCTGTGAGAGCAGTGCATCATTGCACTGCATGCTTTATAAAGGCCTGTGAGAGCAGTGCATCATTGCACTGCATGCTTTATCAAGGCCTGTGACAGCAGTGCATCATTGCACTGCATGCTTTATAAAGGCCTGTGAGAGCAGTGCATCATTGCACTGCATGCTTTATAAAGGCCTGTGAGAGCAGTGCATCATTGCACTGTGGCATTCATGCTTTATAAAGGCCTGTGAGAGCAATGCATCATTGCACTGTGGCATTCATGCTTTATAAAGGCCTGCGAGAGCAGTGCATCATTGCACTGTGGCATTCATGCTTTATAAAGGCCTGTGAGAGCAGTGCATCATTGCACTGTGGCATTCATGCTTTACGAAGGCCTGTGACGGCAGTGCATCATTGCACTGTGGCATTCATGCTTTATAAAGGCCTGCGAGAGCAGTGCATCATTGAACTGTGGAAGTCATGCTTTAAAAAGGCCTGTGACAGCAGTGCATCATTGCACTGTGCACTGGTGGCATTCATGCTTTATGAAGGCCTGCGAGAGCAGTGCATCATTGCACTGTGGCATTCATGCTTTATAAAGGCCTGTGAGAGCAGTGCAGCATTGCACTGTGGCAGTCATGCTTTATAAAGGCCTGTGAGAGCAGTGCATCATTGCACAGTGGCATTCATGCTTTATAAAGGCCTGTGAGAGCAGTGCATCATTGCACTGCATGCTTTATAAAGGCCTGTGAGAGCAGTGCATCATTGCACAGTGGCATTCATGCTTTACAAAGGCCTGTGAGAGCAGTGCATCATTGCACTGTGGCATTCATGGTTTATAAAGGCCTCTGAGAGCAGTGCATCATGGCACTGAGGCATTCATGCTTTATAAAGGCATGTGAGAGCAGTGCATCATTGCACTGTGCACTGGTGGCATTCATGCTTTACAAAGGACTGCGACAGCAGTGCATCATTACACTGCATGCTTGATAAAGGCCTGTGAGAGCAGTGCATCATTGCACTGCATGCTTGATAAAGGCCTGTGAGAGCAGTGCATCATTGCACTGTGGCATTCATGCTTTATAAAGGCCTGTGAGAGCAGCACATCATTGCACTGTGGCATTCATGCTTTATAAAGGCCTGTGAGAGCAGTGCATCATTGCACTGCATGCTTTATCAAGGCCTGTGACAGCAGTGCATCATTGCACTGCATGCTTTATAAAGGCCTGTGAGAGCAGTGCATCATTGCACTGCATGCTTTATCAAGGCCTGTGACAGCAGTGCATCATTGCACTTCATACTTTATAAAGGCCTGTGAGAGCAGTGCATCATTGCACTGCATGCTTTATAAAGGCCTGTGAGAGCAGTGCATCATTGCACTGTGGCATTCATGCTTTATAAAGGCCTGTGAGAGCAGTGCATCATTGCACTGCATGCTTTATCAAGGCCTGTGACAGCAGTGCATCATTGCACTGCATGCTTTATAAAGGCCTGTGAGAGCAGTGCATCATTGCACTGCAGCTTTATAAAGGCCTGTGAGAGCAGTGCATCATTGCACTGTGGCATTCATGCTTTATAAAGGCCTGCGAGAGCAGTGCATCATTGCACTGTGGCAGTCATGCTTTGAAAAGGCCTGTGACAGCAGTGCATCATTGCACTGTGCACTGGTGGCATTCATGCTTTATAAAGGCCTGCGAGAGCAGTGCGTCACTGCACTGTGGCATTCATGCATTATAAAGGCCTGTGAGAGCAGTGCATCATTGCACTGCATGCTGTATAAAGGCCTGTGAGAGCAGTGCATCATTGCACTGTGGCAGTCATGCTTTATAAAGGCCTGTGAGAGCAGTGCATCATTGCACAGTGGCATTTATGCTTTATAAAGGCCTGTGAGAGCAGTGCATCATTGCACTGCATGCTTTATAAAGGCCTGTGAGAGCAGTGCATCATTGCACAGTGGCATTCATGCTTTACAAAGGCCTGTGAGAGCAGTGCATCATTGCACTGTGGCATTCATGGTTTATAAAGGCCTCTGAGAGCAGTGCATCATTGCACTGTGGCATTCATGCTTTACAAAGGCCTGTGACTGCAGTGCATCATTGCACTGTGCACAGGTGGCATTCATGCTTTACAAAGGACTGCGACAGCAGTGCATCATTACACTGCATGCTTGATAAAGGCCTGTGAGAGCAGTGCATCATTGCACTCCATGCTTGATAAAGGCATGTGAGAGCAGTGCATCATTGCACTGTGGCATTCATGCTTTATAAAGTCCTGTGAGAGCAGCACATCATTGCACTGTGGCATTCATGCTTTATAAAGGCCTGTGAGAGCAGTGCATCATTGCACTGCATGCTTTATCAAGGCCTGTGACAGCAGTGCATCATTGCACTGCATGCTTTATAAAGGCCTGTGAGAGCAGTGCATCATTGCACTGCATGCTTTATCAAGGCCTGTGACAGCAGTGCATCATTGCACTTCATACTTTATAAAGGCCTGTGAGAGCAGTGCATCATTGCACTGCATGCTTTATAAAGGCCTGTGAGAGCAGTGCATCATTGCACTGTGGCATTCATGCTTTATAAAGGCCTGTGAGAGCAGTGCATCATTGCACTGCATGCTTTATCAAGGCCTGTGACAGCAGTGCATCATTGCACTGCATGCTTTATAAAGGCCTGTGAGAGTAGTGCATCATTGCACTGCATGCTTTATAAAGGCCTGTGAGAGCAGTGCATCATTGCACTGTGGCATTCATGCTTTATAAAGGCCTGTGAGAGCAGCACATCATTGCACTGTGGCATTCATGCTTTATAAAGGCCTGTGAGAGCAGTGCATCATTGCACTGTGGCATTCATGCTTTATAAAGGCCTGTGAGAGCAGTGCATCATTGCACTGTGGCATTCATGCTTTATAAAGGCCTGTGAGAGCAGTGCATCATTGCACTGTGGCATTCATGCTTTATAAAGGCCTGCGAGAGCAGTGCATCATTGCGCTGGTGGAATTCATGCTTTATAAAGGCCTGTGAGAGCAGTGCATCATTGCACTGCATGCTTGATAAAGGCCTGTGAGAGCAGTGCATCATTGCACTGAGGCATTCATGCTTTATAAAGGCCTGCGAGAGCAGTGCATCATTGCACTGCATGCTTTATAAAGGCCTGTGAGAGCAGTGCATCATTCCACTCTGGCATTCATGCTTTATAAAGGCCTGTGAGAGCAGCACATCATTGCACTGTGGCATTTATGCTTTACAAAGGCCTGTGAGAGCAGTGTATCATTGCACTGCATGCTTTATAAAGGCCTGTGACAGCAATGCATCATTGCACTGGTGGCATTCATGCTTTATAAAGGCCCGTGACAGCAGTGCATCATTGCACTGTGGCATTCATGCTTTGTAAAGGCCTGTGAGAGCAGTGCATCATTGCACTGAATGCTTGATAAAGGCCTGTGAGAGCAGTGCATCATTGCACTGTGGCATTCATGCTTTATAAAGGCCTGTGAGAGCAGCACATCATTGCACTGTGGCATTCATGCTTTACCAAGGCCTGTGAGAACAGTGTATCATTGCACTGCATGCTTTATAAAGGCCTGTGAGAGCAGTGCATCATTGCACTGGTGGCATTCATGCTTTTTAAAGGCCCGTGATTGCACTGTGGCATTCATGCTTTATTAAGGCCTGTGAGAGCAGTGCATCGTTGCACTGTGGCATTCATGCTTTATAAAGGCCCGTGACAGCAGTGCATCATTGCAATGGTGGCATTCATGCTTTATAAAGGCATGTGAGAGCAGTGCATCATTGAACTGGTGGCATTCATGCTTTATAAAGGCATGTGAGAGCAGTGCATCGTTGCACTGTGGCATTCATGCTTTACAAAGGCCTGTGAGAGCAGTGCATCATTGCACTGTGGCATTCATGCTTTACAAAGGCCTGTGAGAGCAGTGCATCATTGCACTGGTGGCATTCATGCTTTATAAAGGCATGTGAGAGCAGTGCATCATTGCACTGGTGGCATTCATGCTTTATAAAGGCCTGTGACGGCAGTGCATCATTGCACTGTGGCATTCATGCTTTATAAAGGCCTGCGAGAGCAGTGCATCACTGCACTGTGGCATTCATGCTTTATAAAGGCCTGTGAGAGCAGTGCATCATTGCACTGTGGCATTCATGCTTTACAAAGGCCTGTGATGGCAGTGCATCATTGCACTGTGGCATTCATGCTTTATAAAGGCATGTGAGAGCCGTGCATCATTGCACTGTGGCATTCATGCTTTACAAAGGCCTGTGAGAGCAGTGCATCATTGCACTGTGGCATTCATGCTTTATAAAGGCCTGTGAGAGCAGTGCATCATTGCACTGTGGCATTCATGCTTTATAAAGGCATGTGAGAGCAGTGCATCATTGCACTGTGGCATTCATGCTTTATAAAGGCCTGTGAGAGCAGTGCATCATTGCACTGTGGCATTCATGCTTTATAAAGGCATGTGAGAGCAGTGCATCATTGCACTGTGGCATTCATGCTTTACAAAGGCCTGTGAGAGCAGTGCATCATTGCACTGTGGCATTCATCTTTTATAAAGGCCTGTGAGAGCAGTGCATCATTGCACTGTGGCATTCATGCTTTATAAAGGCCTATGAGAGCAGTGCATCATTGCACTGCATGCTTTATAAAGGCCTGTGAGAGCAGTGCATCATTGCACTGTGGCATTCATGCTTTATAAAGGCCTGTGAGAGCAGTGCATCATTGCACTGCATGCTTTATCAAGGCATGTGACAGAAGTGCATAATTGCACTGCATGCTTTATAAAGGCCTGTGAGAGCAGTGCATCATTGCACTGCATGCTTTATAAAGGCATGTGAGAGCAGTGCATCATTGCACTGTGGCATTCATGCTTTATAAAGGCCTGTGACGGCAGTGCATCATTGCACTGGTGGCATTCATGCTTTACAAATGCCTGTGAGAGCAGTGCATCATTGCACTGTGGCATTCATGCTTTATAAAGGCCTGTGAGAGCAGTGCATCATTGCACTGCATGCTTTATCAAGGCCTGTGACAGCAGTGCATCATTGCACTGCATGCTTTATAAAGGCCTGTGAGAGCAGTGCATCATTGCACTGCATGCTTTATAAAGGCCTGTGAGAGCAGTGCATCATTGCACTGCATGCTTTATCAAGGCCTGTGACAGCAGTGCATCATTGCACTGCATGCTTTATAAAGGCCTGTGAGAGCAGTGCATCATTGCACTGCATGCTTTATAAAGGCCTGTGAGAGCAGTGCATCATTGCACTGTGGCATTCATGCTTTATAAAGGCCTGTGAGAGCAATGCATCATTGCACTGTGGCATTCATGCTTTATAAAGGCCTGCGAGAGCAGTGCATCATTGCACTGTGGCATTCATGCTTTATAAAGGCCTGTGAGAGCAGTGCATAATTGCACTGTGGCATTCATGCTTTACGAAGGCCTGTGACGGCAGTGCATCATTGCACTGTGGCATTCATGCTTTACAAAGGCCTGTGAGAGCAGTGCATCATTGCACTGTGGCATTCATGCTTTATAAAGGCCTGCGAGAGCAGTGCATCATTGAACTGTGGAAGTCATGCTTTAAAAAGGCCTGTGACAGCAGTGCATCATTGCACTGTGCACTGGTGGCATTCATGCTTTATGAAGGCCTGCGAGAGCAGTGCATCATTGCACTGTGGCATTCATGCTTTATAAAGGCCTGTGAGAGCAGTGCAGCATTGCACTGTGGCAGTCATGCTTTATAAAGGCCTGTGAGAGCAGTGCATCATTGCACAGTGGCATTCATGCTTTATAAAGGCCTGTGAGAGCAGTGCATCATTGCACTGCATGCTTTATAAAGGCCTGTGAGAGCAGTGCATCATTGCACAGTGGCATTCATGCTTTACAAAGGCCTGTGAGAGCAGTGCATCATTGCACTGTGGCATTCATGGTTTATAAAGGCCTCTGAGAGCAGTGCATCATTGCACTGAGGCATTCATGCTTTATAAAGGCATGTGAGAGCAGTGCATCATTGCACTGTGCACTGGTGGCATTCATGCTTTACAAAGGACTGCGACAGCAGTGCATCATTACACTGCATGCTTGATAAAGGCCTGTGAGAGCAGTGCATCATTGCACTGCATGCTTGATAAAGGCCTGTGAGAGCAGTGCATCATTGCACTGTGGCATTCATGCTTTATAAAGGCCTGTGAGAGCAGCACATCATTGCACTGTGGCATTCATGCTTTATAAAGGCCTGTGAGAGCAGTGCATCATTGCACTGCATGCTTTATCAAGGCCTGTGACAGCAGTGCATCATTGCACTGCATGCTTTATAAAGGCCTGTGAGAGCAGTGCATCATTGCACTGCATGCTTTATAAAGGCCTGTGAGAGCAGTGCATCATTGCACTGTGGCATTCATGCTTTATAAAGGCCTGCGAGAGCAGTGCATCATTGCACTGTGGCATTCATGCTTTATAAAGGCCTGTGAGAGCAGTGCATCATTGCACTGTGGCATTCATGCTTTACGAAGGCCTGTGACGGCAGTGCATCATTGCACTGTGGCATTCATGCTTTATAAAGGCCTGCGAGAGCAGTGCATCATTGAACTGTGGAAGTCATGCTTTAAAAAGGCCTGTGACAGCAGTGCATCATTGCACTGTGCACTGGTGGCATTCATGCTTTATGAAGGCCTGCGAGAGCAGTGCATCATTGCACTGTGGCATTCATGCTTTATAAAGGCCTGTGAGAGCAGTGCAGCATTGCACTGTGGCAGTCATGCTTTATAAAGGCCTGTGAGAGCAGTGCATCATTGCACAGTGGCATTCATGCTTTATAAAGGCCTGTGAGAGCAGTGCATCATTGCACTGCATGCTTTATAAAGGCCTGTGAGAGCAGTGCATCATTGCACAGTGGCATTCATGCTTTACAAAGGCCTGTGAGAGCAGTGCATCATTGCACTGTGGCATTCATGGTTTATAAAGGCCTCTGAGAGCAGTGCATCATTGCACTGAGGCATTCATGCTTTATAAAGGCATGTGAGAGCAGTGCATCATTGCACTGTGCACTGGTGGCATTCATGCTTTACAAAGGACTGCGACAGCAGTGCATCATTACACTGCATGCTTGATAAAGGCCTGTGAGAGCAGTGCATCATTGCACTGCATGCTTGATAAAGGCCTGTGAGAGCAGTGCATCATTGCACTGTGGCATTCATGCTTTATAAAGGCCTGTGAGAGCAGCACATCATTGCACTGTGGCATTCATGCTTTATAAAGGCCTGTGAGAGCAGTGCATCATTGCACTGCATGCTTTATCAAGGCCTGTGACAGCAGTGCATCATTGCACTGCATGCTTTATAAAGGCCTGTGAGAGCAGTGCATCATTGCACTGCATGCTTTATCAAGGCCTGTGACAGCAGTGCATCATTGCACTTCATACTTTATAAAGGCCTGTGAGAGCAGTGCATCATTGCACTGCATGCTTTATAAAGGCCTGTGAGAGCAGTGCATCATTGCACTGTGGCATTCATGCTTTATAAAGGCCTGTGAGAGCAGTGCATCATTGCACTGCATGCTTTATCAAGGCCTGTGACAGCAGTGCATCATTGCACTGCATGCTTTATAAAGGCCTGTGAGAGCAGTGCATCATTGCACTGCAGCTTTATAAAGGCCTGTGAGAGCAGTGCATCATTGCACTGTGGAATTCATGCTTTATAAAGGCCTGCGAGAGCAGTGCATCATTGCACTGTGGCAGTCATGCTTTGAAAAGGCCTGTGACAGCAGTGCATCATTGCACTGTGCACTGGTGGCATTCATGCTTTATAAAGGCCTGCGAGAGCAGTGCGTCACTGCACTGTGGCATTCATGCATTATAAAGGCCTGTGAGAGCAGTGCATCATTGCACTGCATGCTGTATAAAGGCCTGTGAGAGCAGTGCATCATTGCACTGTGGCAGTCATGCTTTATAAAGGCCTGTGAGAGCAGTGCATCATTGCACAGTGGCATTTATGCTTTATAAAGGCCTGTGAGAGCAGTGCATCATTGCACTGCATGCTTTATAAAGGCCTGTGAGAGCAGTGCATCATTGCACAGTGGCATTCATGCTTTACAAAGGCCTGTGAGAGCAGTGCATCATTGCACTGTGGCATTCATGGTTTATAAAGGCCTCTGAGAGCAGTGCATCATTGCACTGTGGCATTCATGCTTTACAAAGGCCTGTGACTGCAGTGCATCATTGCACTGTGCACTGGTGGCATTCATGCTTTACAAAGGACTGCGACAGCAGTGCATCATTACACTGCATGCTTGATAAAGGCCTGTGAGAGCAGTGCATCATTGCACTCCATGCTTGATAAAGGCATGTGAGAGCAGTGCATCATTGCACTGTGGCATTCATGCTTTATAAAGTCCTGTGAGAGCAGCACATCATTGCACTGTGGCATTCATGCTTTATAAAGGCCTGTGAGAGCAGTGCATCATTGCACTGCATGCTTTATCAAGGCCTGTGACAGCAGTGCATCATTGCACTGCATGCTTTATAAAGGCCTGTGAGAGCAGTGCATCATTGCACTGCATGCTTTATCAAGGCCTGTGACAGCAGTGCATCATTGCACTTCATACTTTATAAAGGCCTGTGAGAGCAGTGCATCATTGCACTGCATGCTTTATAAAGGCCTGTGAGAGCAGTGCATCATTGCACTGTGGCATTCATGCTTTATAAAGGCCTGTGAGAGCAGTGCATCATTGCACTGCATGCTTTATCAAGGCCTGTGACAGCAGTGCATCATTGCACTGCATGCTTTATAAAGGCCTGTGAGAGTAGTGCATCATTGCACTGCATGCTTTATAAAGGCCTGTGAGAGCAGTGCATCATTGCACTGTGGCATTCATGCTTTATAAAGGCCTGTGAGAGCAGCACATCATTGCACTGTGGCATTCATGCTTTATAAAGGCCTGTGAGAGCAGTGCATCATTGCACTGTGGCATTCATGCTTTATAAAGGCCTGTGAGAGCAGTGCATCATTGCACTGTGGCATTCATGCTTTATAAAGGCCTGTGAGAGCAGTGCATCATTGCACTGTGGCATTCATGCTTTATAAAGGCCTGCGAGAGCAGTGCATCATTGCGCTGGTGGAATTCATGCTTTATAAAGGCCTGTGAGAGCAGTGCATCATTGCACTGCATGCTTGATAAAGGCCTGTGAGAGCAGTGCATCATTGCACTGAGGCATTCATGCTTTATAAAGGCCTGCGAGAGCAGTGCATCATTGCACTGCATGCTTTATAAAGGCCTGTGAGAGCAGTGCATCATTCCACTCTGGCATTCATGCTTTATAAAGGCCTGTGAGAGCAGCACATCATTGCACTGTGGCATTTATGCTTTACAAAGGCCTGTGAGAGCAGTGTATCATTGCACTGCATGCTTTATAAAGGCCTGTGACAGCAATGCATCATTGCACTGGTGGCATTCATGCTTTATAAAGGCCCGTGACAGCAGTGCATCATTGCACTGTGGCATTCATGCTTTGTAAAGGCCTGTGAGAGCAGTGCATCATTGCACTGAATGCTTGATAAAGGCCTGTGAGAGCAGTGCATCATTGCACTGTGGCATTCATGCTTTATAAAGGCCTGTGAGAGCAGCACATCATTGCACTGTGGCATTCATGCTTTACAAAGGCCTGTGAGAACAGTGTATCATTGCACTGCATGCTTTATAAAGGCCTGTGAGAGCAGTGCATCATTGCACTGGTGGCATTCATGCTTTTTAAAGGCCCGTGATTGCACTGTGGCATTCATGCTTTATTAAGGCCTGTGAGAGCAGTGCATCGTTGCACTGTGGCATTCATGCTTTATAAAGGCCCGTGACAGCAGTGCATCATTGCAATGGTGGCATTCATGCTTTATAAAGGCATGTGAGAGCAGTGCATCATTGAACTGGTGGCATTCATGCTTTATAAAGGCATGTGAGAGCAGTGCATCGTTGCACTGTGGCATTCATGCTTTACAAAGGCCTGTGAGAGCAGTGCATCATTGCACTGTGGCATTCATGCTTTACAAAGGCCTGTGAGAGCAGTGCATCATTGCACTGGTGGCATTCATGCTTTATAAAGGCATGTGAGAGCAGTGCATCATTGCACTGGTGGCATTCATGCTTTATAAAGGCCTGTGACGGCAGTGCATCATTGCACTGTGGCATTCATGCTTTATAAAGGCCTGCGAGAGCAGTGCATCACTGCACTGTGGCATTCATGCTTTATAAAGGCCTGTGAGAGCAGTGCATCATTGCACTGTGGCATTCATGCTTTACAAAGGCCTGTGATGGCAGTGCATCATTGCACTGTGGCATTCATGCTTTATAAAGGCATGTGAGAGCCGTGCATCATTGCACTGTGGCATTCATGCTTTACAAAGGCCTGTGAGAGCAGTGCATCATTGCACTGTGGCATTCATGCTTTATAAAGGCCTGTGAGAGCAGTGCATCATTGCACTGTGGCATTCATGCTTTATAAAGGCATGTGAGAGCAGTGCATCATTGCACTGTGGCATTCATGCTTTATAAAGGCCTGTGAGAGCAGTGCATCATTGCACTGTGGCATTCATGCTTTATAAAGGCATGTGAGAGCAGTGCATCATTGCACTGTGGCATTCATGCTTTACAAAGGCCTGTGAGAGCAGTGCATCATTGCACTGTGGCATTCATCCTTTATAAAGGCCTGTGAGAGCAGTGCATCATTGCACTGTGGCATTCATGCTTTATAAAGGCCTATGAGAGCAGTGCATCATTGCACTGCATGCTTTATAAAGGCCTGTGAGAGCAGTGCATCATTGCACTGTGGCATTCATGCTTTATAAAGGCCTGTGAGAGCAGTGCATCATTGCACTGCATGCTTTATCAAGGCATGTGACAGAAGTGCATAATTGCACTGCATGCTTTATAAAGGCCTGTGAGAGCAGTGCATCATTGCACTGCATGCTTTATAAAGGCATGTGAGAGCAGTGCATCATTGCACTGTGGCATTCATGCTTTATAAAGGCCTGTGACGGCAGTGCATCATTGCACTGGTGGCATTCATGCTTTACAAATGCCTGTGAGAGCAGTGCATCATTGCACTGTGGCATTCATGCTTTATAAAGGCCTGTGAGAGCAGTGCATCATTGCACTGCATGCTTTATCAAGGCCTGTGACAGCAGTGCATCATTGCACTGCATGCTTTATAAAGGCCTGTGAGAGCAGTGCATCATTGCACTGCATGCTTTATAAAGGCCTGTGAGAGCAGTGCATCATTGCACTGCATGCTTTATCAAGGCCTGTGACAGCAGTGCATCATTGCACTGCATGCTTTATAAAGGCCTGTGAGAGCAGTGCATCATTGCACTGCATGCTTTATAAAGGCCTGTGAGAGCAGTGCATCATTGCACTGTGGCATTCATGCTTTATAAAGGCCTGTGAGAGCAATGCATCATTGCACTGTGGCATTCATGCTTTATAAAGGCCTGCGAGAGCAGTGCATCATTGCACTGTGGCATTCATGCTTTATAAAGGCCTGTGAGAGCAGTGCATCATTGCACTGTGGCATTCATGCTTTACGAAGGCCTGTGACGGCAGTGCATCATTGCACTGTGGCATTCATGCTTTACAAAGGCCTGTGAGAGCAGTGCATCATTGCACTGTGGCATTCATGCTTTATAAAGGCCTGCGAGAGCAGTGCATCATTGAACTGTGGAAGTCATGCTTTAAAAAGGCCTGTGACAGCAGTGCATCATTGCACTGTGCACTGGTGGCATTCATGCTTTATGAAGGCCTGCGAGAGCAGTGCATCATTGCACTGTGGCATTCATGCTTTATAAAGGCCTGTGAGAGCAGTGCAGCATTGCACTGTGGCAGTCATGCTTTATAAAGGCCTGTGAGAGCAGTGCATCATTGTACAGTGGCATTCATGCTTTATAAAGGCCTGTGAGAGCAGTGCATCATTGCACTGCATGCTTTATAAAGGCCTGTGAGAGCAGTGCATCATTGCACAGTGGCATTCATGCTTTACAAAGGCCTGTGAGAGCAGTGCATCATTGCACTGTGGCATTCATGGTTTATAAAGGCCTCTGAGAGCAGTGCATCATTGCACTGAGGCATTCATGCTTTATAAAGGCATGTGAGAGCAGTGCATCATTGCACTGTGCACTGGTGGCATTCATGCTTTACAAAGGACTGCGACAGCAGTGCATCATTACACTGCATGCTTGATAAAGGCCTGTGAGAGCAGTGCATCATTGCACTGCATGCTTGATAAAGGCCTGTGAGAGCAGTGCATCATTGCACTGTGGCATTCATGCTTTATAAAGGCCTGTGAGAGCAGCACATCATTGCACTGTGGCATTCATGCTTTATAAAGGCCTGTGAGAGCAGTGCATCATTGCACTGCATGCTTTATCAAGGCCTGTGACAGCAGTGCATCATTGCACTGCATGCTTTATAAAGGCCTGTGAGAGCAGTGCATCATTGCACTGCATGCTTTATAAAGGCCTGTGAGAGCAGTGCATCATTGCACTGTGGCATTCATGCTTTATAAAGGCCTGTGAGAGCAGTGCATCATTGCACTGCATGCTTTATCAAGGCCTGTGAGAGCAGTGCATCATTGCACTGCAGCTTTATAAAGGCCTGTGAGAGCAGTGCATCATTGCACTGTGGCATTCATGCTTTATAAAGGCCTGCGAGAGCAGTGCATCATTGCACTGTGGCAGTCATGCTTTGAAAAGGCCTGTGACAGCAGTGCATCATTGCACTGTGCACTGGTGGCATTCATGCTTTATAAAGGCCTGCGAGAGCAGTGCATCACTGCACTGTGGCATTCATGCATTATAAAGGCCTGTGAGAGCAGTGCATCATTGCACTGCATGCTTTATAAAGGCCTGTGAGAGCAGTGCATCATT
Source organism: Triturus cristatus (assembly GCF_964204655.1). NCBI lineage: Eukaryota > Metazoa > Chordata > Amphibia > Caudata > Salamandridae > Triturus > Triturus cristatus. The sequence goes on from NC_140594.1 coordinate 84,040,592, forward strand.
GCACTGTGGCAGTCATGCTTTATAAAGGCCTGTGAGAGCAGTGCATCATTGCACAGTGGCATTTATGCTTTATAAAGGCCTGTGAGAGCAGTGCATCATTGCACTGCATGCTTTATAAAGGCCTGTGAGAGCAGTGCATCATTGCACAGTGGCATTCATGCTTTACAAAGGCCTGTGAGAGCAGTGCATCATTGCACTGTGGCATTCATGGTTTATAAAGGCCTCTGAGAGCAGTGCATCATTGCACTGTGGCATTCATGCTTTACAAAGGCCTGTGACTGCAGTGCATCATTGCACTGTGCACTGGTGGCATTCATGCTTTACAAAGGACTGCGACAGCAGTGCATCATTACACTGCATGCTTGATAAAGGCGTGTGAGAGCAGTGCATCATTGCACTCCATGCTTGATAAAGGCCTGTGAGAGCAGTGCATCATTGCACTGTGGCATTCATGCTTTATAAAGGCCTGTGAGAGCAGCACATCATTGCACTGTGGCATTCATGCTTTATAAAGGCCTGTGAGAGCAGTGCATCATTGCACTGCATGCTTTATCAAGGCCTGTGACAGCAGTGCATCATTGCACTGCATGCTTTATAAAGGCCTGTGAGAGCAGTGCATCATTGCACTGCATGCTTTATCAAGGCCTGTGACAGCAGTGCATCATTGCACTTCATACTTTATAAAGGCCTGTGAGAGCAGTGCATCATTGCACTGCATGCTTTATAAAGGCCTGTGAGAGCAGTGCATCATTGCACTGTGGCATTCATGCTTTATAAAGGTCTGTGAGAGCAGTGCATCATTGCACTGCATGCTTTATCAAGGCCTGTGACAGCAGTGCATCATTGCACTGCATGCTTTATAAAGGCCTGTGAGAGTAGTGCATCATTGCACTGCATGCTTTATAAAGGCCTGTGAGAGCAGTGCATCATTGCACTGTGGCATTCATGCTTTATAAAGGCCTGCGAGAGCAGTGCATCATTGCGCTGGTGGAATTCATGCTTTATAAAGGCCTGTGAGAGCAGTGCATCATTGCACTGCATGCTTGATAAAGGCCTGTGAGAGCAGTGCATCATTGCACTGTGGCATTCATGCTTTATAAAGGCCTGTGAGAGCAGTGCATCATTGCACTGTGGCATTCATGCTTTATAAAGGCCTGCGAGAGCAGTGCATCATTGCGCTGGTGGAATTCATGCTTTATAAAGGCCTGTGAGAGCAGTGCATCATTGCACTGCATGCTTGATAAAGGCCTGTGAGAGCAGTGCATCATTGCACTGAGGCATTCATGCTTTATAAAGGCCTGCGAGAGCAGTGCATCATTGCACTGCATGCTTTATAAAGGCCTGTGAGAGCAGTGCATCATTCCACTCTGGCATTCATGCTTTATAAAGGCCTGTGAGAGCAGCACATCATTGCACTGTGGCATTTATGCTTTACAAAGGCCTGTGAGAGCAGTGTATCATTGCACTGCATGCTTTATAAAGGCCTGTGACAGCAATGCATCATTGCACTGTGGCATTCATGCTTTATAAAGGCCTGTGAGAGCAGCACATCATTGCACTGTGGCATTCATGCTTTATAAAGGCCTGTGAGAGCAGTGCATCATTGCACTGGTGGCATTCATGCTTTATAAAGGCCTGTGAGAGCAGTGCATCATTGCACTGTGGCATTCATGCTTTATAAAGGCCTGTGAGAGCAGTGCATCATTGCACTGTGGCATTCATGCTTTATAAAGGCATGTGAGAGCAGTGCATCATTGCACTGTGGCATTCATGCTTTATAAAGGCCTGTGAGAGCAGTGCATCATTGCACTGCATGCTTGATAAAGGCCTGTGAGAGCAGTGCATCATTGCACTGTGGCATTCATGCTTTATAAAGGCCTGTGAGAGCAGCACATCATTGCACTGTGGCATTCATGCTTTACAAAGGCCTGTGAGAACAGTGTATCATTGCACTGCATGCTTTATAAAGGCCTGTGAGAGCAGTGCATCATTGCACTGGTGGCATTCATGCTTTTTAAAGGCCCGTGATTGCACTGTGGCATTCATGCTTTATTAAGGCCTGTGAGAGCAGTGCATCGTTGCACTGTGGCATTCATGCTTTATAAAGGCCCGTGACAGCAGTGCATCATTGCAATGGTGGCATTCATGCTTTATAAAGGCATGTGAGAGCAGTGCATCATTGAACTGGTGGCATTCATGCTTTATAAAGGCATGTGAGAGCAGTGCATCGTTGCACTGTGGCATTCATGCTTTACAAAGGCCTGTGAGAGCAGTGCATCATTGCACTGTGGCATTCATGCTTTACAAAGGCCTGTGAGAGCAGTGCATCATTGCACTGGTGGCATTCATGCTTTATAAAGGCATGTGAGAGCAGTGCATCATTGCACTGGTGGCATTCATGCTTTATAAAGGCCTGTGACGGCAGTGCATCATTGCACTGTGGCATTCATGCTTTATAAAGGCCTGCGAGAGCAGTGCATCACTGCACTGTGGCATTCATGCTTTATAAAGGCCTGTGAGAGCAGTGCATCATTGCACTGTGGCATTCATGCTTTACAAAGGCCTGTGATGGCAGTGCATCATTGCACTGTGGCATTCATGCTTTATAAAGGCATGTGAGAGCCGTGCATCATTGCACTGTGGCATTCATGCTTTACAAAGGCCTGTGAGAGCAGTGCATCATTGCACTGTGGCATTCATGCTTTATAAAGGCATGTGAGAGCAGTGCATCATTGCACTGTGGCATTCATGCTTTATAAAGGCCTGTGAGAGCAGTGCATCATTGCACTGTGGCATTCATGCTTTATAAAGGCATGTGAGAGCAGTGCATCATTGCACTGTGGCATTCATGCTTTACAAAGGCCTGTGAGAGCAGTGCATCATTGCACTGTGGCATTCATCCTTTATAAAGGCCTGTGAGAGCAGTGCATCATTGCACTGTGGCATTCATGCTTTATAAAGGCCTATGAGAGCAGTGCATCATTGCACTGCATGCTTTATAAAGGCCTGTGAGAGCAGTGCATCATTGCACTGTGGCATTCATGCTTTATAAAGGCCTGTGAGAGCAGTGCATCATTGCACTGCATGCTTTATCAAGGCATGTGACAGAAGTGCATAATTGCACTGCATGCTTTATAAAGGCCTGTGAGAGCAGTGCATCATTGCACTGCATGCTTTATAAAGGCATGTGAGAGCAGTGCATCATTGCACTGTGGCATTCATGCTTTATAAAGGCCTGTGACGGCAGTGCATCATTGCACTGGTGGCATTCATGCTTTACAAATGCCTGTGAGAGCAGTGCATCATTGCACTGTGGCATTCATGCTTTATAAAGGCCTGCGAGAGCAGTGCATCATTGCACTGCATGCTTTATAAAGGCCTGTGAGAGCAGTGCATCATTGCACTGTGGCATTCATGCTTTATAAAGGCCTGTGAGAGCAGCACATCATTGCACTGTGGTATTCATGCTTTATAAACGCCTGTGAGAGCAGTGCATCATTGCACTGCATGCTTTATAAAGGCCTGTGAGAGCAGTGCATCATTGCACTGTGGCATTCATGCTTTATAAAGGCCTGTGAGAGCAATGCATCATTGCACTGTGGCATTCATGCTTTATAAAGGCCTGCGAGAGCAGTGCATCATTGCACTGTGGCATTCATGCTTTATAAAGGCCTGTGAGAGCAGTGCATCATTGCACTGTGGCATTCATGCTTTACGAAGGCCTGTGACGGCAGTGCATCATTGCACTGTGGCATTCATGCTTTACAAAGGCCTGTGAGAGCAGTGCATCATTGCACAGTGGCATTCATGCTTTATAAAGGCCTGCGAAAGCAGTGCATCATTGAACTGTGGAAGTCATGCTTTAAAAAGGCCTGTGACAGCAGTGCATCATTGCACTGTGCACTGGTGGCATTCATGCTTTATGAAGGCCTGCGAGAGCAGTGCATCATTGCACTGTGGCATTCATGCTTTATAAAGGCCTGTGAGAGCAGTGCAGCATTGCACTGTGGCAGTCATGCTTTATAAAGGCCTGTGAGAGCAGTGCATCATTGCACAGTGGCATTCATGCTTTATAAAGGCCTGTGAGAGCAGTGCATCATTGCACTGCATGCTTTATAAAGGCCTGTGAGAGCAGTGCATCATTGCACAGTGGCATTCATGCTTTACAAAGGCCTGTGAGAGCAGTGCATCATTGCACTGTGGCATTCATGGTTTATAAAGGCCTCTGAGAGCAGTGCATCATTGCACTGAGGCATTCATGCTTTATAAAGGCATGTGAGAGCAGTGCATCATTGCACTGTGCACTGGTGGCATTCATGCTTTACAAAGGACTGCGACAGCAGTGCATCATTACACTGCATGCTTGATAAAGGCCTGTGAGAGCAGTGCATCATTGCACTGCATGCTTGATAAAGGCCTGTGAGAGCAGTGCATCATTGCACTGTGGCATTCATGCTTTATAAAGGCCTGTGAGAGCAGCACATCATTGCACTGTGGCATTCATGCTTTATAAAGGCCTGTGAGAGCAGTGCATCATTGCACTGCATGCTTTATCAAGGCCTGTGACAGCAGTGCATCATTGCACTGCATGCTTTATAAAGGCCTGTGAGAGCAGTGCATCATTGCACTGCATGCTTTATCAAGGCCTGTGACAGCAGTGCATCATTGCACTTCATACTTTATAAAGGCCTGTGAGAGCAGTGCATCATTGCACTGCATGCTTTATAAAGGCCTGTGAGAGCAGTGCATCATTGCACTGTGGCATTCATGCTTTATAAAGGCCTGTGAGAGCAGTGCATCATTGCACTGCATGCTTTATCAAGGCCTGTGACAGCAGTGCATCATTGCACTGCATGCTTTATAAAGGCCTGTGAGAGCAGTGCATCATTGCACTGCATGCTTTATAAAGGCCTGTGAGAGCAGTGCATCATTGCACTGTGGCATTCATGCTTTATAAAGGCCTGCGAGAGCAGTGCATCATTGCACTGTGGCAGTCATGCTTTGAAAAGGCCTGTGACAGCAGTGCATCATTGCACTGTGCACTGGTGGCATTCATGCTTTATAAAGGCCTGCGAGAGCAGTGCATCACTGCACTGTGGCATTCATGCATTATAAAGGCCTGTGAGAGCAGTGCATCATTGCACTGCATGCTTTATAAAGGCCTGTGAGAGCAGTGCATCACTGCACTGTGGCAGTCATGCTTTATAAAGGCCTGTGAGAGCAGTGCATCATTGCACAGTGGCATTCATGCTTTATAAAGGCCTGTGAGAGCAGAGCATCATTGCACTGCATGCTTTATCAAGGCCTGTGACAGCAGTGCATCATTGCACTGCATGCTTTATAAAGGCCTGTGAGAGCAGTGCATCATTGCACTGTGGCATTCATGCTTTATAAAGGCCTGTGAGAGCAATGCATCATTGCACTGTGGCATTCATGCTTTATAAAGGCCTGCGAGAGCAGTGCATCATTGCACTGTGGCATTCATGCTTTATAAAGGCCTGTGAGAGCAGTGCATCATTGCACTGTGGCATTCATGCTTTACGAAGGCCTGTGACGGCAGTGCATCATTGCACTGTGGCATTCATGCTTTACAAAGGCCTGTGAGAGCAGTGCATCATTGCACTGTGGCATTCATGCTTTATAAAGGCCTGCGAGAGCAGTGCATCATTGAACTGTGGCAGTCATGCTTTATAAAGGCCTGTGACAGCAGTGCATCATTGCACTGTGGCATTCATGCTTTACGAAGGCCTGTGAGAGCAGTGCATCATTGCACTGGTGGCATTCATGCTTTACAGAGGCCTGTGAGAGCAGTGCATCATTGCACTGTGGCATTCATGCTTTATAAAGGCCTGTGAGAGCAGTGCATCATTGCACTGCTCTCTTTACGAAGGCCTGTGAGAGCAGTGCACCATTGCACTGTGGCATTCATGCTTTATAAAGCCCTGCGAGAGCAGTGCATCATTGCACTGTGGCAGTCATGCTTTATAAAGGCCTGTGAGAGCAGTGCATCATTGCACTGCATGCTTTACGACGGCCTGTGAGAGCAGTGCACCATTGCACTGTGGCATTCATGCTTTACAAAGGCCTGCGAGAGCAGTGCATCATTGCACTGTGGCATACATCCGTTACAGAGGCCTGCGAGAGCAGTGCATCATTGCACTGTGGCATTCATGCTTTATAAAGGCCTGTGACAGCAGTGCATCAGTGCACTGGTGGCATTCATGCTTTATAGAGGCCTGCGAGAGCAGTGTATCATTGCACTGTTGGCATTCATGCTTTATAAAGGCCTCTGAGAGCAGTGCATCATTGCACTGTGGCATTCATCCTTTATAAAGGCCTGTGAGAGCAGTGCATCATTGCACTGTGGCATATATGCTTTATAAAGGCCTGTGAGAGCAGTGCATTATTGCACTGCATGCTTTATTAAGGCCTGTGAGAGCAGTGCATCATTGCACTGTGGCATTCATGCTTTATAAAGGCCTGTGAGAGCAGTGCATCATTGCACTGCATGCTTTATCAAGGCCTGTGACAGCAGTGCATCATTGCACTGCATGCTTTATAAAGGCCTGTGAGAGCAGTGCATCATTGCACTGCATGCTTTATAAAGGCCTGTGAGTGCAGTGCATCATTGCACTGCATGCTTTATCAAGGCCTGTGACAGCAGTGCATCATTGCACTGCATGCTTTATAAAGGCCTGTGAGAGCAGTGCATCATTGCACTGCATGCTTTATAAAGGCCTGTGAGAGCAGTGCATCATTGCACTGTGGCATTCATGCTTTATAAAGGCCTGTGAGAGCAATGCATCATTGCACTGTGGCATTCATGCTTTATAAAGGCCTGCGAGAGCAGTGCATCATTGCACTGTGGCATTCATGCTTTATAAAGGCCTGTGAGAGCAGTGCATCATTGCACTGTGGCATTCATGCTTTACGAAGGCCTGTGACGGCAGTGCATCATTGCACTGTGGCATTCATGCTTTACAAAGGCCTGTGAGAGCAGTGCATCATTGCACTGTGGCATTCATGCTTTATAAAGGCCTGCGAGAGCAGTGCATCATTGAACTGTGGAAGTCATGCTTTAAAAAGGCCTGTCACAGCAGTGCATCATTGCACTGTGCACTGGTGGCATTCATGCTTTATGAAGGCCTGCGAGAGCAGTGCATCATTGCACTGTGGCATTCATGCTTTATAAAGGCCTGTGAGAGCAGTGCAGCATTGCACTGTGGCAGTCATGCTTTATAAAGGCCTGTGAGAGCAGTGCATCATTGCACAGTGGCATTCATGCTTTATAAAGGCCTGTGAGAGCAGTGCATCATTGCACTGCATGCTTTATAAAGGCCTGTGAGAGCAGTGCATCATTGCACAGTGGCATTCATGCTTTACAAAGGCCTGTGAGAGCAGTGCATCATTGCACTGTGGCATTCATGGTTTATAAAGGCCTCTGAGAGCAGTGCATCATTGCACTGAGGCATTCATGCTTTATAAAGGCATGTGAGAGCAGTGCATCATTGCACTGTGCACTGGTGGCATTCATGCTTTACAAAGGACTGCGACAGCAGTGCATCATTACACTGCATGCTTGATAAAGGCCTGTGAGAGCAGTGCATCATTGCACTGCATGCTTGATAAAGGCCTGTGAGAGCAGTGCATCATTGCACTGTGGCATTCATGCTTTATAAAGGCCTGTGAGAGCAGCACATCATTGCACTGTGGCATTCATGCTTTATAAAGGCCTGTGAGAGCAGTGCATCATTGCACTGCATGCTTTATCAAGGCCTGTGACAGCAGTGCATCATTGCACTGCATGCTTTATAAAGGCCTGTGAGAGCAGTGCATCATTGCACTGCATGCTTTATCAAGGCCTGTGACAGCAGTGCATCATTGCACTTCATACTTTATAAAGGCCTGTGAGAGCAGTGCATCATTGCACTGCATGCTTTATAAAGGCCTGTGAGAGCAGTGCATCATTGCACTGTGGCATTCATGCTTTATAAAGGCCTGTGAGAGCAGTGCATCATTGCACTGCATGCTTTATCAAGGCCTGTGACAGCAGTGCATCATTGCACTGCATGCTTTATAAAGGCCTGTGAGAGCAGTGCATCATTGCACTGCAGCTTTATAAAGGCCTGTGAGAGCAGTGCATCATTGCACTGTGGCATTCATGCTTTATAAAGGCCTGCGAGAGCAGTGCATCATTGCACTGTGGCAGTCATGCTTTGAAAAGGCCTGTGACAGCAGTGCATCATTGCACTGTGCACTGGTGGCATTCATGCTTTATAAAGGCCTGCGAGAGCAGTGCATCACTGCACTGTGGCATTCATGCATTATAAAGGCCTGTGAGAGCAGTGCATCATTGCACTGCATGCTTTATAAAGGCCTGTGAGAGCAGTGCATCATTGCACTGTGGCAGTCATGCTTTATAAAGGCCTGTGAGAGCAGTGCATCATTGCACAGTGGCATTTATGCTTTATAAAGGCCTGTGAGAGCAGTGCATCATTGCACTGCATGCTTTATAAAGGCCTGTGAGAGCAGTGCATCATTGCACAGTGGCATTCATGCTTTACAAAGGCCTGTGAGAGCAGTGCATCATTGCACTGTGGCATTCATGGTTTATAAAGGCCTCTGAGAGCAGTGCATCATTGCACTGTGGCATTCATGCTTTACAAAGGCCTGTGACTGCAGTGCATCATTGCACTGTGCACTGGTGGCATTCATGCTTTACAAAGGACTGCGACAGCAGTGCATCATTACACTGCATGCTTGATAAAGGCCTGTGAGAGCAGTGCATCATTGCACTCCATGCTTGATAAAGGCCTGTGAGAGCAGTGCATCATTGCACTGTGGCATTCATGCTTTATAAAGGCCTGTGAGAGCAGCACATCATTGCACTGTGGCATTCATGCTTTATAAAGGCCTGTGAGAGCAGTGCATCATTGCACTGCATGCTTTATCAAGGCCTGTGACAGCAGTGCATCATTGCACTGCATGCTTTATAAAGGCCTGTGAGAGCAGTGCATCATTGCACTGCATGCTTTATCAAGGCCTGTGACAGCAGTGCATCATTGCACTTCATACTTTATAAAGGCCTGTGAGAGCAGTGCATCATTGCACTGCATGCTTTATAAAGGCCTGTGAGAGCAGTGCATCATTGCACTGTGGCATTCATGCTTTATAAAGGCCTGTGAGAGCAGTGCATCATTGCACTGCATGCTTTATCAAGGCCTGTGACAGCAGTGCATCATTGCACTGCATGCTTTATAAAGGCCTGTGAGAGTAGTGCATCATTGCACTGCATGCTTTATAAAGGCCTGTGAGAGCAGTGCATCATTGCACTGTGGCATTCATGCTTTATAAAGGCCTGTGAGAGCAGCACATCATTGCACTGTGGCATTCATGCTTTATAAAGGCCTGTGAGAGCAGTGCATCATTGCACTGTGGCATTCATGCTTTATAAAGGCCTGTGAGAGCAGTGCATCATTGCACTGTGGCATTCATGCTTTATAAAGGCCTGTGAGAGCAGTGCATCATTGCACTGTGGCATTCATGCTTTATAAAGGCCTGCGAGAGCAGTGCATCATTGCGCTGGTGGAATTCATGCTTTATAAAGGCCTGTGAGAGCAGTGCATCATTGCACTGCATGCTTGATAAAGGCCTGTGAGAGCAGTGCATCATTGCACTGAGGCATTCATGCTTTATAAAGGCCTGCGAGAGCAGTGCATCATTGCACTGCATGCTTTATAAAGGCCTGTGAGAGCAGTGCATCATTCCACTCTGGCATTCATGCTTTATAAAGGCCTGTGAGAGCAGCACATCATTGCACTGTGGCATTTATGCTTTACAAAGGCCTGTGAGAGCAGTGTATCATTGCACTGCATGCTTTATAAAGGCCTGTGACAGCAATGCATCATTGCACTGGTGGCATTCATGCTTTATAAAGGCCCGTGACAGCAGTGCATCATTGCACTGTGGCATTCATGCTTTATAAAGGCCTGTGAGAGCAGCACATCATTGCACTGTGGCATTCATGCTTTATAAAGGCCTGTGAGAGCAGTGCATCATTGCACTGCATGCTTGATAAAGGCCTGTGAGAGCAGTGCATCATTGCACTGTGGCATTCATGCTTTATAAAGGCCTGTGAGAGCAGCACATCATTGCACTGTGGCATTCATGCTTTACAAAGGCCTGTGAGAGCAGTGTATCAATGCACTGCATGCTTTATAAAGGCCTGTGAGAGCAGTGCATCATTGCACTGGTGGCATTCATGCTTTTTAAAGGCCCGTGATTGCACTGTGGCATTCATGCTTTATTAAGGCCTGTGAGAGCAGTGCATCGTTGCACTGTGGCATTCATGCTTTATAAAGGCCCGTGACAGCAGTGCATCATTGCAATGGTGGCATTCATGCTTTATAAAGGCATGTGAGAGCAGTGCATCATTGAACTGGTGGCATTCATGCTTTATAAAGGCATGTGAGAGCAGTGCATCGTTGCACTGTGGCATTCATGCTTTACAAAGGCCTGTGAGAGCAGTGCATCATTGCACTGTGGCATTCATGCTTTACAAAGGCCTGTGAGAGCAGTGCATCATTGCACTGGTGGCATTCATGCTTTATAAAGGCATGTGAGAGCAGTGCATCATTGCACTGGTGGCATTCATGCTTTATAAAGGCCTGTGACGGCAGTGCATCATTGCACTGTGGCATTCATGCTTTATAAAGGCCTGCGAGAGCAGTGCATCACTGCACTGTGGCATTCATGCTTTATAAAGGCCTGTGAGAGCAGTGCATCATTGCACTGTGGCATTCATGCTTTACAAAGGCCTGTGATGGCAGTGCATCATTGCACTGTGGCATTCATGCTTTATAAAGGCATGTGAGAGCCGTGCATCATTGCACTGTGGCATTCATGCTTTACAAAGGCCTGTGAGAGCAGTGCATCATTGCACTGTGGCATTCATGCTTTATAAAGGCCTGTGAGAGCAGTGCATCATTGCACTGTGGCATTCATGCTTTATAAAGGCATGTGAGAGCAGTGCATCATTGCACTGTGGCATTCATGCTTTATAAAGGCCTGTGAGAGCAGTGCATCATTGCACTGTGGCATTCATGCTTTATAAAGGCATGTGAGAGCAGTGCATCATTGCACTGTGGCATTCATGCTTTACAAAGGCCTGTGAGAGCAGTGCATCATTGCACTGTGGCATTCATCCTTTATAAAGGCCTGTGAGAGCAGTGCATCATTGCACTGTGGCATTCATGCTTTATAAAGGCCTATGAGAGCAGTGCATCATTGCACTGCATGCTTTATAAAGGCCTGTGAGAGCAGTGCATCATTGCACTGTGGCATTCATGCTTTATAAAGGCCTGTGAGAGCAGTGCATCATTGCACTGCATGCTTTATCAAGGCATGTGACAGAAGTGCATAATTGCACTGCATGCTTTATAAAGGCCTGTGAGAGCAGTGCATCATTGCACTGCATGCTTTATAAAGGCATGTGAGAGCAGTGCATCATTGCACTGTGGCATTCATGCTTTATAAAGGCCTGTGACGGCAGTGCATCATTGCACTGGTGGCATTCATGCTTTACAAATGCCTGTGAGAGCAGTGCATCATTGCACTGTGGCATTCATGCTTTATAAAGGCCTGCGAGAGCAGTGCATCATTGCACTGCATGCTTTATAAAGGCCTGTGAGAGCAGTGCATCATTGCACTGTGGCATTCATGCTTTATAAAGGCCTGTGAGAGCAGCACATCATTGCACTGTGGTATTCATGCTTTATAAACGCCTGTGAGAGCAGTGCATCATTGCACTGCATGCTTTATAAAGGCCTGTGAGAGCAGTGCATCATTGCACTGTGGCATTCATGCTTTATAAAGGCCTGTGAGAGCAATGCATCATTGCACTGTGGCATTCATGCTTTATAAAGGCCTGCGAGAGCAGTGCATCATTGCACTGTGGCATTCATGCTTTATAAAGGCCTGTGAGAGCAGTGCATCATTGCACTGTGGCATTCATGCTTTACGAAGGCCTGTGACGGCAGTGCATCATTGCACTGTGGCATTCATGCTTTACAAAGGCCTGTGAGAGCAGTGCATCATTACACTGTGGCATTCATGCTTTATAAAGGCCTGCGAGAGCAGTGCATCATTGAACTGTGGAAGTCATGCTTTAGAAAGGCCTGTGACAGCAGTGCATCATTGCACTGTGCACTGGTGGCATTCATGCTTTATGAAGGCCTGCGAGAGCAGTGCATCATTGCACTGTGGCATTCATGCTTTATAAAGGCCTGTGAGAGCAGTGCAGCATTGCACTGTGGCAGTCATGCTTTATAAAGGCCTGTGAGAGCAGTGCATCATTGCACAGTGGCATTCATGCTTTATAAAGGCCTGTGAGAGCAGTGCATCATTGCACTGCATGCTTTATAAAGGCCTGTGAGAGCAGTGCATCATTGCACAGTGGCATTCATGCTTTACAGAGGCCTGTGAGAGCAGTGCATCATTGCACTGTGGCATTCATGGTTTATAAAGGCCTCTGAGAGCAGTGCATCATTGCACTGAGGCATTGATGCTTTATAAAGGCATGTGAGAGCAGTGCATCATTGCACTGTGCACTGGTGGCATTCATGCTTTACAAAGGACTGCGACAGCAGTGCATCATTACACTGCATGCTTGATAAAGGCCTGTGAGAGCAGTGCATCATTGCACTGCATGCTTGATAAAGGCCTGTGAGAGAAGTGCATCATTGCACTGTGGCATTCATGCTTTATAAAGGCCTGTGAGAGCAGCACATCATTGCACTGTGGCATTCATGCTTTATAAAGGCCTGTGAGAGCAGTGCATCATTGCACTGCATGCTTTATCAAGGCCTGTGACAGCAGTGCATCATTGCACTGCATGCTTTATAAAGGCCTGTGAGAGCAGTGCATCATTGCACTGCATGCTTTATCAAGGCCTGTGACAGCAGTGCATCATTGCACTTCATACTTTATAAAGGCCTGTGAGAGCAGTGCATCATTGCACTGCATGCTTTATAAAGGCCTGTGAGAGCAGTGCATCATTGCACTGTGGCATTCATGCTTTATAAAGGCCTGTGAGAGCAGTGCATCATTGCACTGCATGCTTTATCAAGGCCTGTGACAGCAGTGCATCATTGCACTGCATGCTTTATAAAGGCCTGTGAGAGCAGTGCATCATTGCACTGCATGCTTTATAAAGGCCTGTGAGAGCAGTGCATCATTGCACTGTGGCATTCATGCTTTATAAAGGCCTGCGAGAGCAGTGCATCATTGCACTGTGGCAGTCATGCTTTGAAAAGGCCTGTGACAGCAGTGCATCATTGCACTGTGCACTGGTGGCATTCATGCTTTATAAAGGCCTGCGAGAGCAGTGCATCACTGCACTGTGGCATTCATGCATTATAAAGGCCTGGGAGAGCAGTGCATCATTGCACTGCATGCTTTATAAAGGCCTGTGAGAGCAGTGCATCATTGCACTGTGGCAGTCATGCTTTATAAAGGCCTGTGAGAGCAGTGCATCATTGCACAGTGGAATTCATGCTTTATAAAGGCCTGTGAGAGCAGTGCATCATTGCACTGCATGCTTTATAAAGGCCTGTGAGAGCAGTGCATCATTGCACAGTGGCATTCATGCTTTACAAAGGCCTGTGAGAGCAGTGCATCATTGCACTGTGGCATTCATGGTTTATAAAGGCCTCTGAGAGCAGTGCATCATTGCACTGTGGCATTCATGCTTTACAAAGGCCTGTGACTGCAGTGCATCATTGCACTGTGCACTGGTGGCATTCATGCTTTACAAAGGACAGCGACAGCAGTGCATCATTACACTGCATGCTTGATAAAGGCCTGTGAGAGCAGTGCATCATTGCACTGTGGCATTCATGCTTTATAAAGGCCTGTGAGAGCAGCACATCATTGCACTGTGGCATTCATGCTTTATAAAGGCCTGTGAGAGCAGTGCATCATTGCACTGCATGCTTTATCAAGGCCTGTGACAGCAGTGCATCATTGCACTGCATGCTTTATAAAGGCCTGTGAGAGCAGTGCATCATTGCACTGCATGCTTTATCAAGGCCTGTGACAGCAGTGCATCATTGCACTTCATACTTTATAAAGGCCTGTGAGAGCAGTGCATCATTGCACTGCATGCTTTATAAAGGCCTGTGAGAGCAGTGCATCATTGCACTGTGGCATTCATGCTTTATAAAGGCCTGTGAGAGCAGTGCATCATTGCACTGCATGCTTTATCAAGGCCTGTGACAGCAGTGCATCATTGCACTGCATGCTTTATAAAGGCCTGTGAGAGTAGTGCATCATTGCACTGCATGCTTTATAAAGGCCTGTGAGAGCAGTGCATCATTGCACTGTGGCATTCATGCTTTATAAAGGCCTGTGAGAGCAGCACATCATTGCACTGTGGCATTCATGCTTTATAAAGGCCTGTGAGAGCAGTGCATCATTGCACTGTGGCATTCATGCTTTATAAAGGCCTGTGAGAGCAGTGCATCACTGCACTGTGGCATTCATGCTTTACAAAGGCCTGTGAGAGCAGTGCATCATTGCACTGTGGCATTCATGCTTTATAAAGGCCTGCGAGAGCAGTGCATCATTGCGCTGGTGGAATTCATGCTTTATAAAGGCCTGTGAGAGCAGTGCATCATTGCACTGCATGCTTGATAAAGGCCTGTGAGAGCAGTGCATCATTGCACTGTGGCATTCATGCTTTATAAAGGCCTGCGAGAGCAGTGCATCATTGCGCTGGTGGCATTCATGCTTTATAAAGGCCTGTGAGAGCAGTGCATCATTGCACTGCATGCTTGATAAAGGCCTGTGAGAGCAGTGCATCATTGAACTGTGGCATTCATGCTTTATAAAGGCCTGTGAGAGCAGCACATCATTGCACTGTGGCATTTATGCTTTACAAAGGCCTGTGAGAGCAGTGTATCATTGCACTGCATGCTTTATAAAGGCCTGTGACAGCAATGCATCATTGCACTGGTGGCATTCATGCTTTATAAAGGCCCGTGACAGCAGTGCATCATTGCACTGTGGCATTCATGCTTTATAAAGGCCTGTGAGAGCAGCACATCATTGCACTGTGGCATTCATGCTTTATAAAGGCCTGTGAGAGCAGTGCATCATTGCACTGTGGCATTCATGCTTTATAAAGGCCTGTGAGAGCAGTGCATCATTGCACTGTGGCATTCATGCTTTATAAAGGCCTGTGAGAGCAGTGCATCATTGCACTGTGGCATTCATGCTTTATAAAGGCCTGCGAGAGCAGTGCATCATTGCGCTGGTGGAATTCATGCTTTATAAAGGCCTGTGAGAGCAGTGCATCATTGCACTGCATGCTTGATAAAGGCCTGTGAGAGCAGTGCATCATTGCACTGTGGCATTCATGCTTTATAAAGGCCTGCGAGAGCAGTGCATCATTGCGCTGGTGGCATTCATGCTTTATAAAGGCCTGTGAGAGCAGTGCATCATTGCACTGCATGCTTGATAAAGGCCTGTGAGAGCAGTGCATCATTGAACTGTGGCATTCATGCTTTATAAAGGCCTGTGAGAGCAGTGCATCATTGCACTGTGGCATTCATGCTTTATAAAGGCCTGTGAGAGCAGTGCATCATTGCACTGCATGCTTTATCAAGGCATGTGACAGAAGTGCATAATTGCACTGCATGCTTTATAAAGGCCTGTGAGAGCAGTGCATCATTGCACTGCATGCTTTATAAAGGCATGTGAGAGCAGTGCATCATTGCACTGTGGCATTCATGCTTTATAAAGGCCTGTGACGGCAGTGCATCATTGCACTGGTGGCATTCATGCTTTACAAATGCCTGTGAGAGCAGTGCATCATTGCACTGTGGCATTCATGCTTTATAAAGGCCTGCGAGAGCAGTGCATCATTGCACTGCATGCTTTATAAAGGCCTGTGAGAGCAGTGCATCATTGCACTGTGGCATTCATGCTTTATAAAGGCCTGTGAGAGCAGCACATCATTGCACTGTGGTATTCATGCTTTATAAAGGCCTGTGAGAGCAGTGCATCATTGCACTGCATGCTTGATAAAGGCCTGTGAGAGCAGTGCATCATTGCACTGTGGCATTCATGCTTTATAAAGGCCTGTGAGAGCAGCACATCATTGCACTGTGGCATTCATGCTTTACAAAGGCCTGTGAGAGCAGTGTATCATTTCACTGCATGCTTTATAAAGGCCTGTGAGAGCAGTGCATCATTGCACTAGTGGCATTCATGCTTTTTAAAGGCCCGTGATTGCACTGTGGCATTCATGCTTTATTAAGGCCTGTGAGAGCAGTGCATCGTTGCACTGTGGCATTCATGCTTTATAAAGGCCCGTGACAGCAGTGCATCATTGCACTGGTGGCATTCATGCTTTATAAAGGCATGTGAGAGCAGTGCATCATTGCACTGGTGGCATTCATGCTTTATAAAGGCATGTGAGAGCAGTGCATCGTTGCACTGTGGCATTCATGCTTTACAAAGGCCTGTGAGAGCAGTGCATCATTGCACTGTGGCATTCATGCTTTACAAAGGCCTGTGAGAGCAGTGCATCATTGCACTGGTGGCATTCATGCTTTATAAAGGCATGTGAGAGCAGTGCATCATTGCACTGGTGGCATTCATGCTTTATAAAGGCCTGTGACGGCAGTGCATCATTGCACTGTTGCATTCATGCTTTATAAAGGCATGTGAGAGCAGTGCATCATTGAACTGTGGCATTCATGCTTTATAAAGGCCTGTGAGAGCAGTGCATCATTGCACTGTGGCATTCATGCTTTATAAAGGCCTGCGAGAGCAGTGCATCACTGCACTGTGGCATTCATGCTTTATAAAGGCCTGTGAGAGCAGTGCATCATTGCACTGTGGCATTCATGCTTTACAAAGGCCTGTGACGGCAGTGCATCATTGCACTGTGGCATTCATGCTTTATAAAGGCATGTGAGAGCAGTGCATCATTGCACTGTGGCATTCATGCTTTACAAAGGCCTGTGAGAGCACTGCATCATTGCACTGTGGCATTCATGCTTTATAAAGGCCTGTGAGAGAAGTGCATCATTGCACTGTGGCATTCATGCTTTATAAAGGCATGTGAGAGCAGTGCATCATTGCACTGTGGCATTCATGCTTTATAAAGGCCTGTGAGAGCAGTGCATCATTGCACTGTGGCATTCATGCTTTATAAAGGCATGTGAGAGCAGTGCATCATTGCACTGTGGCATTCATGCTTTACAAAGGCCTGTGAGAGCAGTGCATCATTGCACTGTGGCATTCATCCTTTATAAAGGCCTGTGAGAGCAGTGCATCATTGCACTGTGGCATTCATGCTTTATAAAGGCCTATGAGAGCAGTGCATCATTGCACTGCATGCTTTATAAAGGCCTGTGAGAGCAGTGCATCATTGCACTGCATGCTTTATCAAGGCCTGTGACAGAAGTGCATAATTGCACTGCATGCTTTATAAAGGCCTGTGAGAGCAGTGCATCATTGCACTGCATGCTTTATAAAGGCATGTGAGAGCAGTGCATCATTGCACTGTGGCATTCATGCTTTATAAAGGCCTGTGAGAGCAGTGCATCATTGCACTGGTGGCATTCATGCTTTACAAATGCCTGTGAGAGCAGTGCATCATTGCACTGTGGCATTCATGCTTTATAAAGGCCTGCGAGAGCAGTGCATCATTGCACTGCATGCTTTATAAAGGCCTGTGAGAGCAGTGCATCATTGCACTGTGGCATTCATGCTTTATAAAGGCCTGTGAGAGCAGTGCATCATTGCACTGGTGGCATTCATGCTTTATAAAGGTCTGTGACAGCAGTGCATCATTGCACTGTGGCATTCATGCTTTATAAAGGCCTGTGAGAGCAGTGCATCATTGCACTGTGGCATTCATGCTTTACAAACGCCTGTGAGAGCAGTGCATCATTGCACTGTGGCATTCATGCTTTACAAAGGCCTGTGAGAGCAGTGCATCATTGCACTGGTGGCATTCATGCTTTACAAAGGCCGGTGAGAGCAGTGCATCATTGCACTGTGGCATTCATGCTTTATAAAGGCCTGTGAGAGCAGCGCATCATTGCACTGGTGGCATTCATGCTTTACAAAGGCCTGTGAGAGCAGTGCATCATTGCACTGTGGCATTCATGCTTTACAAAGGCCTGTGAGAGCAGTGCATCATTGCACTGTGGCATTCATGCTTTATAGAGGCCTGTGAGAGCAGCGCATGATTGCACTGTGGCATTCATGCTTTACAAAGGCCTGTGAGAGCAGTGCATCATTGCTCTGTGGCATTCATGCTTTACAAAGGCCTGTGAGAGCAGTGCATCATTGCACTGGTGGCATTCATACTTTATAGAGGCCTGCGAGAGCAGTGCATCATTGCACTGCATGCTTTATAAAGGCCTGTGAGAGCAGTGCTTCATTGCACTGTGGCATTCATGCTTTATAGAGGCCTGTGAGAGCAGTGCATCATTGCACTGTGGCATTCATGCTTTATAAAGGCCTGTGAGAGCAGTGCATCATTGCACTGGTGGCATTCATGCTTTACAAAGGCCTGTGACAGCAGTGCATCATTGCACTGTGGCATTCATGCTTTATAAAAGCCTGTGAGTGCAGTGCATCATTGCACTGGTGGCATTCATGCTTTACAAAGGAATGTGAGAGCAGTGCATCATTGCACTGGTGGCATTTATGCTTTATAAAGGCCTGTGAGAGCAGTGCATCATTGCACTGTGGCATTTATGCTTTACAAAGGCCTGTGAGAGTAGTGCATCATTGCACTGGTGGCATTCATACTTTATAGAGGCCTGCGAGAGCAGTGCATCATTGCACTGTGGCATTCATGCTTTACAAAGGCCTGTGAGAGCAGTGCATCATTGCACTGTGGCATTCATGCTTTATAGAGGCCTGTGAGAGCAGTGCATCATTGCACTGTGGCATTCATGCTTTACAAAGGCCTGTGAGAGCAGTGCATCATTGCACTGGTGGCATTCATACTTTATGGAGGCCTGCGAGAGCAGTGCATCATTGCACTGCATGCTTTATAAAGGCCTGTGAGAGCAGTGCTTCATTGCACTGTGGCATTCATGCTTTATAGAGGCCTGTGAGAGCAGTGCATCATTGCACTGTGGCATTCATGCTTTATAAAGGCCTGTGAGAGCAGTGCATCATTGCACTGGTGGCATTCATGCTTTACAAAGGCCTGTGAGAGCAGTGCATCATTGCACTGGTGGCATTCATGCTTTACAAAGGCCTGTGACAGCAGTGCATCATTGCACTGTGGCATTCATGCTTTATAAAGGCCTGTGAGAGCAGTGCATCATTGCACTGGTTGCACTCATGCTTTACAAAGGCATGTGAGAGCAGTGCATCATTGCACTGGTGGCATTCATGGTTTATAAAGGCCTGTGAGAGCAGTGCATCATTGCACTGTGGCATTCATGCTTTACAAAGGCCTGTGAGAGTAGTGCATCATTGCACTGGTGGCATTCATGCTTTATAAAGGCCTGTGAGAGCAGCACATCATGGCACTGTGGCATTCATGCTTTACAAAGGCCTGTGAGAGCAGTGCATCATTGCACTGTGGCATTCATGCTTTATAAAGGCCCGTGACAGCAGTGCATCATTGCATTGTGGCATTCATGCTTTATAAAGGCCTGTGAGAGCAGTGCATCATTGCACTGCATGCTTGATAAAGGCCTGTGAGAGCAGTGCATCATTGCACTGTGGCATTCATGCTTTACAAAGGCCTGCGAGAGAAGTGCATCATTGCACTGTGGCATTCATGCTTTATAAAGGCCTGTGAGAGCAGTGCATCATTGCACTGCATGCTTTATAAAGGCCTGTGAGAGCAGTGCATCATTGCGCTGGTGGCATTCATGCTTTACAAAGGCCTGCGAGAGCAGTGCATCATTGCACTGTGGCATTCATGCTTTATAAAGGCCTGTGACAGCAGTGCATCATTGCACTGGTGGCATTCATGCTTTACAGAGGCCTGTGAGAGCAGGGCATCATTGCACTGTGGCATTCATGCTTTACAGAGGCCTGTGAGAGCAGTGCATCATTGCACTGTGGCATTCATGCTTTACAAAGGCCTGTGAGAGCAGTGCATCATTGCACTGTGGCATTCATGCTTTACAAAGGCCTGTGAGAGCAGTGCGTCATTGCACTGTGGCATTCATGCTTTACAAAGGCCTGCGAGAGCAGTGCATCATTGCACTGGTGGCATTCATGCTTTATAAAGGCCTGTGAGAGCAGTGCATCATTGCACTGCATGCTTTACGAAGGCCTGTGAGACCAGTGCACCATTGCACTGTGGTATTCATGCTTTACAAAGGCCTGTGAGAGCAGTGCATCATTGCACTGCATGCTTTATAAAGGCCTGTGAGAGCAGTGCATCATTGCACTGTGGCATTCATGCTTTATAAAGGCCTGTGAGAGCAGTGCATCATTGCACTGTGGCATTCATGCTTTATAAAGGCCTGCGAGAGCAGTGCATCATTGCACTGGTGGCATTCATGCTTTATAAAGGCCTGTGAGAGCAGTGTATCATTGCACTGGTGGCATTCATGCTTTATAAAGGCCTGTGAGAGCAGTGCATCATTGCACTGGTGGCATTCATGCTTTACGAAGGCATGTGAGAGCAGTGCATCATTGCACTGTGGCATTCATGCTTTATAAGGGCCTGTGAGAGCAGTGCATCATTGCACTGTGGCATTCATGCTTTACAAAGGCCTGTGAGAGCAGTGCATCATTGCACTGGTGGCATTCATGCTTTACGAAGGCCTGTGAGAGCAGTGCATCATTGCACTGGTGGCATTCATGCTTTACGAAGGCCTGTGAGAGCAGTGCATCACTGCACTGTGGCATTCATGCTTTATAAAGGCCTGTGAGAGCAGCGCATCATTGCACTGTGGCATTCATGCTTTACAAAGGCCTGCGAGAGCAGTGCATCACTGCACTGTGGCATTCATGCTTTATAAAGGCCTGTGAGAGCAGCACATCATTGCACTGTGGCATTCATGCTTTATTAAGCCCTGCGAGAGCAGTGCATCATTGCACGGGTGGCATGCATGCTTTATAAAGGCCTGTGAGAGCAGCGCATCATTGCGCTGGTGGCATTCATGCTTTATAAAGGCCTGTGAGTGCAGTGCATCATGGCACTGTGGCATTCATGCTTTTTAAAGTCCTGCAAGAGCAGTGCATCACTGCACTGTGGCATTCATGCTTTATAAAGGCCTGTGAGAGCAGTGCATCGTTGCACTGTGGTATTCATGCTTTATAAAGGCCCGTGACAGCAGTGCATCATTGCAATGGTGGCATTCATGCTTTATAAAGGCATGTGAGAGCAGTGCATCATTGAACTGGTGGCATTCATGCTTTATAAAGGCATGTGAGAGCAGTGCATCATTGCACTGTGGCATTCATGCTTTACAAAGGCCTGTGAGAGCAGTGCATCCTTGCACTGTGGCATTCATGCTTTACAAAGGCCTGTGAGAGCAGTGCATCATTGCACTGGTGGCATTCATGCTTTATAAAGGCCTGTGATGGCAGTGCATCATTGCACTGTGGCATTCATGCTTTATAAAGGCCTGCGAGAGCAGTGCATCACTGCACTGTGGCATTCATGCTTTATAAAGGCCTGTGAGAGCAGTGCATCATTGCACTGTGGCATTCATGCTTTACAAAGGCCTGTGATGGCAGTGCATCATTGCACTGTGGCATTCATGCTTTATAAAGGCATGTGAGAGCAGTGCATCATTGCACTGTGGCATTCATGCTTTACAAAGGCCTGTGAGAGCAGTGCATCATTGCACTGCATGCTTTATAAAGGCCTGTGAGAGCAGTGCATCATTGCACTGTGGCATTCATGCTTTACGAAGGCATGTGAGAGCAGTGCATCATTGCACTGTGGCATTCATGCTTTATAAGGGCCTGTGAGAGCAGTGCATCATTGCACTGTGGCATTCATGCTTTACAAAGGCCTGTGAGAGCAGTGCATCATTGCACTGGTGGCATTCATGCTTTACGAAGGCCTGTGAGAGCAGTGCATCATTGCACTGGTGGCATTCATGCTTTACGAAGGCCTGTGAGAGCAGTGCATCACTGCACTGTGGCATTCATGCTTTATAAAGGCCTGTGAGAGCAGCGCATCATTGCACTGTGGCATTCATGCTTTACAAAGGCCTGCGAGAGCAGTGCATCACTGCACTGTGGCATTCATGCTTTATAAAGGCCTGTGAGAGCAGCACATCATTGCACTGTGGCATTCATGCTTTATTAAGCCCTGCGAGAGCAGTGCATCATTGCACGGGTGGCATGCATGCTTTATAAAGGCCTGTGAGAGCAGCGCATCATTGCGCTGGTGGCATTCATGCTTTATAAAGGCCTGTGAGTGCAGTGCATCATGGCACTGTGGCATTCATGCTTTTTAAAGTCCTGCGAGAGCAGTGCATCACTGCACTGTGGCATTCATGCTTTATAAAGGCCTGTGAGAGCAGTGCATCGTTGCACTGTGGCATTCATGCTTTATAAAGGCCCATGACAGCAGTGCATCATTGCAATGGTGGCATTCATGCTTTATAAAGGCATGTGAGAGCAGTGCATCATTGAACTGGTGGCATTCATGCTTTATAAAGGCATGTGAGAGCAGTGCATCATTGCACTGTGGCATTCATGCTTTACAAAGGCCTGTGAGAGCAGTGCATCCTTGCACTGTGGCATTCATGCTTTACAAAGGCCTGTGAGAGCAGTGCATCATTGCACTGGTGGCATTCATGCTTTATAAAGGCCTGTGATGGCAGTGCATCATTGCACTGTGGCATTCATGCTTTATAAAGGCCTGCGAGAGCAGTGCATCACTGCACTGTGGCATTCATGCTTTATAAAGGCCTGTGAGAGCAGTGCATCATTGCACTGTGGCATTCATGCTTTACAAAGGCCTGTGATGGCAGTGCATCATTGCACTGTGGCATTCATGCTTTATAAAGGCATGTGAGAGCAGTGCATCATTGCACTGTGGCATTCATGCTTTACAAAGGCCTGTGAGAGCAGTGCATCATTGCACTGCATGCTTTATAAAGGCCTGTGAGAGCAGTGCATCATTGCACTGTGGCATTCATGCTTTACAAAGGCCTGTGAGAGCAGTGCATCATTGCACTGTGGCATTCATCCTTTATAAAGGCCTGTGAGAGCAGTGCATCATTGCACTGTGGCATTCATGCTTTATAAAGGCCTATGAGAGCAGTGCATCATTGCACTGCATGCTTTATAAAGGCCTGTGAGAGCAGTGCATCATTGCACTGCATGCTTTATCAAGGCCTGTGACAGAAGTGCATAATTGCACTGCATGCTTTATAAAGGCCTGTGAGAGCAGTGCACCATTGCACTGCATGCTTTATAAAGGCATGTGAGAGCAGTGCATCATTGCACTGTGGCATTCATGCTTTATAAAGGCCTGTGAGAGCAGTGCATCATTGCACTGGTGGCATTCATGCTTTACAAATGCCTGTGAGAGCAGTGCATCATTGCACTGTGGCATTCATGCTTTATAAAGGCCTGCGAGAGCAGTGCATCATTGCACTGCATGCTTTATAAAGGCCTGTGAGAGCAGTGCATCATTGCACTGTGGCATTCATGCTTTATAAAGGCCTGTGAGAGCAGTGCATCATTGCACTGGTGGCATTCATGCTTTATAAAGGTCTGTGACAGCAGTGCATCATTGCACTGTGGCATTCATGCTTTATAAAGGCCTGTGAGAGCAGTGCATCATTGCACTGTGGCATTCATGCTTTACAAACGCCTGTGAGAGCAGTGCATCATTGCACTGTGGCATTCATGCTTTACAAAGGCCTGTGAGAGCAGTGCATCATTGCACTGGTGGCATTCATGCTTTACAAAGGCCGGTGAGAGCAGTGCATCATTGCACTGTGGCATTCATGCTTTATAAAGGCCTGTGAGAGCAGCGCATCATTGCACTGGTGGCATTCATGCTTTACAAAGGCCTGTGAGAGCAGTGCATCATTGCACTGTGGCATTCATGCTTTACAAAGGCCTGTGAGAGCAGTGCATCATTGCACTGTGGCATTCATGCTTTATAGAGGCCTGTGAGAGCAGTGCATGATTGCACTCTGGCATTCATGCTTTATAAAGGCCTGTGAGAGCAGTGCATCATTGCACTGCATGCTTTATAAAGGCCTGTGAGAGCAGTGCATCATTGCACAGTGGCATTCATGCTTTACAAAGGCCTGTGAGAGCAGTGCATCATTACACTGGTGGCATTCATGCTTTCTAAAGGCCTGTGAGAGCAGTGCATCATTGCACTGGTGGCCTTCATGCCTTACAAAGGCCTGTGAGAGCAGTGCATCATTGCACTGGTGGCATTCATGCTTTACGAAGGCATGTGAGAGCAGTGCATCATTGCGCTGGTGGCTTTCATGCTTTCTAAAGGCCTGTGAGAGCAGTGCATCATTGCACTGGTGGCATTCATGCTTTACAAAGGCCTGTGAGAGCAGTGTTTCATTGCACTGTGGCAGTCATGCTTTATAAAGGCCTGCGAGAGCAGTGCATCATTGCACTGTGGCATTCATGCTTTACGAAGGCCTGTGAGAGCAGTGCATCATTGCACTGGTGGCATTCATGCTTTACAGAGGCCTGTGAGAGCAGTGCATCATTGCACTGTGGCATTCATGCTTTATAAAGGCCTGTGAGAGCAGTGCATCATTGCACTGCATGCTTTACGAAGGCCTGTGAGAGCAGTGCACCATTGCACTGTGGCAGTCATGCTTTATAAAGGCCTGTGAGAGCAGTGCATCATTGCACTGCATGCTTTACGAAGGCCTGTGAGAGCAGTGCACCATTTCACTGTGGCATTCATGCTTTACAAAGGCCTGCGAGAGAAGTGCATCATTGCACTGTGGCATACATGCTTTACAGAGGCCTGCAAGAGCAGTGCATCATTGCACTGTGGCATTCATGCTTTATAAAGCCCTGCGAGAGCAGTGCATCATTGCACTGTGGCATTCATGCTTTATAAAGGCCTGTGAGAGCAGTGCATCACTGCACTGTGGCATTCATGCTTTACAAAGGCCTGCGAGAGCAGTGCATCATTGCACTGTGGCATTCATGCTTTATAAAGGCCTGTGAGAGCAGTGCATCATTGCACTGTGGCATTCATGCTTTACAAAGGCCTGCGAGAGCAGTGCATCATTGCACTGTGGCATTCATGCTTTATAAAGGCCTGTGAGAGCAGTGCATCATTGCACTGCATGCTTTACGACGGCCTGTGAGAGCAGTGCACCATTGCACTGTGGCATTCATGCTTTACAAAGGCCTGCGAGAGCAGTGCATCATTGCACTGTGGCATACATCCGTTACAGAGGCCTGCGAGAGCAGTGCATCATTGCACTGTGGCATTCATGCTTTATAAAGGCCTGTGACAGCAGTGCATCAGTGCACTGGTGGCATTCATGCTTTATAGAGGCCTGCGAGAGCAGTGTATTATTGCACTGTTGGCATTCATGCTTTATAAAGGCCTCTGAGAGCAGTGCATCATTGCACTGTGGCATTCATCCTTTATAAAGGCCTGTGAGAGCAGTGCATCATTGCACTGTGGCATTCATGCTTTATAAAGGCCTGTGAGAGCAGTGCATTATTGCACTGCATGCTTTATTAAGGCCTGTGAGAGCAGTGCATCATTGCACTGTGGCATTCATGCTTTATAAAGGCCTGTGAGAGCAGTGCATCATTGCACTGCATGCTTTATCAAGGCCTGTGACAGCAGTGCATCATTGCACTGCATGCTTTATAAAGGCCTGTGAGAGCAGTGCATCATTGCACTGCATGCTTTATAAAGGCCTGTGAGAGCAGTGCATCATTGCACTGTGGCATTCATGCTTTATAAAGGCCTGTGAGAGCAGTGCATCATTGCACTGCATGCTTTATCAAGGCCTGTGACAGCAGTGCATCATTGCACTGCATGCTTTATAAAGGCCTGTGAGAGCAGTGCATCATTGCACTGCATGCTTTATAAAGGCCTGTGAGAGCAGTGCATCATTGCACTGTGGCATTCATGCTTTATAAAGGCCTGTGAGAGCAATGCATCATTGCACTGTGGCATTCATGCTTTATAAAGGCCTGCGAGAGCAGTGCATCATTGCACTGTGGCATTCATGCTTTATAAAGGCCTGTGAGAGCAGTGCATCATTGCACTGTGGCATTCATGCTTTACGAAGGCCTGTGAGAGCAGTGCATCATTGCACTGTGGCATTCATGCTTTATAAAGGCCTGTGAGAGCAGCACATCATTGCACTGTGGCATTCATGCTTTACGAAGGCCTGTGACGGCAGTGCATCATTGCACTGTGGCATTCATGCTTTACAAAGGCCTGTGAGAGCAGTGCATCATTGCACTGTGGCATTCATGCTTTACGAAGGCCTGTGACGGCAGTGCATCATTGCACTGTGGCATCCATGCTTTATAAAGGCCTGCGAGAGCAGTGCATCATTGCACTGTGGCATTCATGCTTTATAAAGGCCTGTGAGAGCAGTGCATCATTGCACTGTGGCATTCATGCTTTACGAAGGCCTGTGACGGCAGTGCATCATTGCACTGTGGCATTCATGCTTTACAAAGGCCTGTGAGAGCAGTGCATCATTGCACTGTGGCATTCTTGCTTTATAAAGGCCTGTGACAGCAGTGCATCATTGCACTGTGGCATTCATGCTTTACGAAGGCCTGTGAGAGCAGTGCATCATTGCACTGGTGGCATTCATGCTTTACAGAGGCCTGTGAGAGCAGTGCATCATTGCACTGTGGCATTCATGCTTTATAAAGGCCTGTGAGAGCAGTGCATCATTGCACTGCATGCTTTACGAAGGCCTGTGAGAGCAGTGCACCATTGCACTGTGGCAGTCATGCTTTATAAAGGCCTGTGAGAGCAGTGCATCATTGCACTGCATGCTTTACGAAGGCCTGTGAGAGCAGTGCACCATTTCACTGTGGCATTCATGCTTTACAGAGGCCTGCAAGAGCAGTGCATCATTGCACTGTGGCATTCATGCTTTATAAAGCCCTGCGAGAGCAGTGCATCATTGCACTGTGGCAGTCATGCTTTATAAAGGCCTGTGAGAGCAGTGCATCATTGCACTGCATGCTTTACGACGGCCTGTGAGAGCAGTGCACCATTGCACTGTGGCATTCATGCTTTACAAAGGCCTGCGAGAGCAGTGCATCATTGCACTGTGGCATACATCAGTTACAGAGGCCTGCGAGAGCAGTGCATCATTGCACTGTGGCATTCATGCTTTATAAAGGCCTGTGACAGCAGTGCATCAGTGCACTGGTGGCATTCATGCTTTATAGAGGCCTGCGAGAGCAGTGTATCATTGCACTGTTGGCATTCATGCTTTATAAAGGCCTCTGAGAGCAGTGCATCATTGCACTGTGGCATTCATCCTTTATAAAGGCCTGTGAGAGCAGTGCATCATTGCACTGTGGCATTCATGCTTTATAAAGGCCTGTGAGAGCAGTGCATTATTGCACTGCATGCTTTATTAAGGCCTGTGAGAGCAGTGCTTCATTGCACTGCATGCTTTATCAAGGCCTGTGACAGCAGTGCATCATTGCACTGCATGCTTTATAAAGGCCTGTGAGAGCAGTGCATCATTGCACTGCATGCTTTATAAAGGCCTGTGAGAGCAGTGCATCATTGCACTGCATGCTTTATAAAGGCCTGTGAGAGCAGTGCATCATTGCACTGCATGCTTTATCAAGGCCTGTGACAGCAGTGCATCATTGCACTGCATGCTTTATAAAGGCCTGTGAGAGCAGTGCATCATTGCACTGCATGCTTTATAAAGGCCTGTGAGAGCAGTGCATCATTGCACTGTGGCATTCATGCTTTATAAAGGCCTGTGAGAGCAATGCATCATTGCACTGTGGCATTCATGCTTTATAAAGGCCTGCGAGAGCAGTGCATCATTGCACTGTGGCATTCATGCTTTATAAAGGCCTGTGAGAGCAGTGCATCATTGCACTGTGGCATTCATGCTTTACGAAGGCCTGTGACGGCAGTGCATCATTGCACTGTGGCATTCATGCTTTATAAAGGCCTGCGAGAGCAGTGCATCATTGAACTGTGGAAGTCATGCTTTAAAAAGGCCTGTGACAGCAGTGCATCATTGCACTGTGCACTGGTGGCATTCATGCTTTATGAAGGCCTGCGAGAGCAGTGCATCATTGCACTGTGGCATTCATGCTTTATAAAGGCCTGTGAGAGCAGTGCAGCATTGCACTGTGGCAGTCATGCTTTATAAAGGCCTGTGAGAGCAGTGCATCATTGCACAGTGGCATTCATGCTTTATAAAGGCCTGTGAGAGCAGTGCATCATTGCACTGCATGCTTTATAAAGGCCTGTGAGAGCAGTGCATCATTGCACAGTGGCATTCATGCTTTACAAAGGCCTGTGAGAGCAGTGCATCATTGCACTGTGGCATTCATGGTTTATAAAGGCCTCTGAGAGCAGTGCATCATTGCACTGAGGCATTCATGCTTTATAAAGGCATGTGAGAGCAGTGCATCATTGCACTGTGCACTGGTGGCATTCATGCTTTACAAAGGACTGCGACAGCAGTGCATCATTACACTGCATGCTTGATAAAGGCCTGTGAGAGCAGTGCATCATTGCACTGCATGCTTGATAAAGGCCTGTGAGAGCAGTGCATCATTGCACTGTGGCATTCATGCTTTATAAAGGCCTGTGAGAGCAGCACATCATTGCACTGTGGCATTCATGCTTTATAAAGGCCTGTGAGAGCAGTGCATCATTGCACTGCATGCTTTATCAAGGCCTGTGACAGCAGTGCATCATTGCACTGCATGCTTTATAAAGGCCTGTGAGAGCAGTGCATCATTGCACTGCATGCTTTATCAAGGCCTGTGACAGCAGTGCATCATTGCACTTCATACTTTATAAAGGCCTGTGAGAGCAGTGCATCATTGCACTGCATGCTTTATAAAGGCCTGTGAGAGCAGTGCATCATTGCACTGTGGCATTCATGCTTTATAAAGGCCTGTGAGAGCAGTGCATCATTGCACTGCATGCTTTATCAAGGCCTGTGACAGCAGTGCATCATTGCACTGCATGCTTTATAAAGGCCTGTGAGAGCAGTGCATCATTGCACTGCAGCTTTATAAAGGCCTGTGAGAGCAGTGCATCATTGCACTGTGGCATTCATGCTTTATAAAGGCCTGCGAGAGCAGTGCATCATTGCACTGTGGCAGTCATGCTTTGAAAAGGCCTGTGACAGCAGTGCATCATTGCACTGTGCACTGGTGGCATTCATGCTTTATAAAGGCCTGCGAGAGCAGTGCATCACTGCACTGTGGCATTCATGCATTATAAAGGCCTGTGAGAGCAGTGCATCATTGCACTGCATGCTTTATAAAGGCCTGTGAGAGCAGTGCATCATTGCACTGTGGCAGTCATGCTTTATAAAGGCCTGTGAGAGCAGTGCATCATTGCACAGTGGCATTTATGCTTTATAAAGGCCTGTGAGAGCAGTGCATCATTGCACTGCATGCTTTATAAAGGCCTGTGAGAGCGGTGCATCATTGCACAGTGGCATTCATGCTTTACAAAGGCCTGTGAGAGCAGTGCATCATTGCACTGTGGCATTCATGGTTTATAAAGGCCTCTGAGAGCAGTGCATCATTGCACTGTGGCATTCATGCTTTACAAAGGCCTGTGACTGCAGTGCATCATTGCACTGTGCACTGGTGGCATTCATGCTTTACAAAGGACTGCGACAGCAGTGCATCATTACACTGCATGCTTGATAAAGGCCTGTGAGAGCAGTGCATCATTGCACTCCATGCTTGATAAAGGCATGTGAGAGCAGTGCATCATTGCACTGTGGCATTCATGCTTTATAAAGTCCTGTGAGAGCAGCACATCATTGCACTGTGGCATTCATGCTTTATAAAGGCCTGTGAGAGCAGTGCATCATTGCACTGCATGCTTTATCAAGGCCTGTGACAGCAGTGCATCATTGCACTGCATGCTTTATAAAGGCCTGTGAGAGCAGTGCATCATTGCACTGCATGCTTTATCAAGGCCTGTGACAGCAGTGCATCATTGCACTTCATACTTTATAAAGGCCTGTGAGAGCAGTGCATCATTGCACTGCATGCTTTATAAAGGCCTGTGAGAGCAGTGCATCATTGCACTGTGGCATTCATGCTTTATAAAGGCCTGTGAGAGCAGTGCATCATTGCACTGCATGCTTTATCAAGGCCTGTGACAGCAGTGCATCATTGCACTGCATGCTTTATAAAGGCCTGTGAGAGTAGTGCATCATTGCACTGCATGCTTTATAAAGGCCTGTGAGAGCAGTGCATCATTGCACTGTGGCATTCATGCTTTATAAAGGCCTGTGAGAGCAGCACATCATTGCACTGTGGCATTCATGCTTTATAAAGGCCTGTGAGAGCAGTGCATCATTGCACTGTGGCATTCATGCTTTATAAAGGCCTGTGAGAGCAGTGCATCATTGCACTGTGGCATTCATGCTTTATAAAGGCCTGTGAGAGCAGTGCATCATTGCACTGTGGCATTCATGCTTTATAAAGGCCTGCGAGAGCAGTGCATCATTGCGCTGGTGGAATTCATGCTTTATAAAGGCCTGTGAGAGCAGTGCATCATTGCACTGCATGCTTGATAAAGGCCTGTGAGAGCAGTGCATCATTGCACTGAGGCATTCATGCTTTATAAAGGCCTGCGAGAGCAGTGCATCATTGCACTGCATGCTTTATAAAGGCCTGTGAGAGCAGTGCATCATTCCACTCTGGCATTCATGCTTTATAAAGGCCTGTGAGAGCAGCACATCATTGCACTGTGGCATTTATGCTTTACAAAGGCCTGTGAGAGCAGTGTATCATTGCACTGCATGCTTTATAAAGGCCTGTGACAGCAATGCATCATTGCACTGGTGGCATTCATGCTTTATAAAGGCCCGTGACAGCAGTGCATCATTGCACTGTGGCATTCATGCTTTGTAAAGGCCTGTGAGAGCAGTGCATCATTGCACTGCATGCTTGATAAAGGCCTGTGAGAGCAGTGCATCATTGCACTGTGGCATTCATGCTTTATAAAGGCCTGTGAGAGCAGCACATCATTGCACTGTGGCATTCATGCTTTACAAAGGCCTGTGAGAACAGTGTATCATTGCACTGCATGCTTTATAAAGGCCCGTGAGAGCAGTGCATCATTGCACTGGTGGCATTCATGCTTTTTAAAGGCCCGTGATTGCACTGTGGCATTCATGCTTTATTAAGGCCTGTGAGAGCAGTGCATCGTTGCACTGTGGCATTCATGCTTTATAAAGGCCCGTGACAGCAGTGCATCATTGCAATGGTGGCATTCATGCTTTATAAAGGCATGTGAGAGCAGTGCATCATTGAACTGGTGGCATTCATGCTTTATAAAGGCATGTGAGAGCAGTGCATCGTTGCACTGTGGCATTCATGCTTTACAAAGGCCTGTGAGAGCAGTGCATCATTGCACTGTGGCATTCATGCTTTACAAAGGCCTGTGAGAGCAGTGCATCATTGCACTGGTGGCATTCATGCTTTATAAAGGCATGTGAGAGCAGTGCATCATTGCACTGGTGGCATTCATGCTTTATAAAGGCCTGTGACGGCAGTGCATCATTGCACTGTGGCATTCATGCTTTATAAAGGCCTGCGAGAGCAGTGCATCACTGCACTGTGGCATTCATGCTTTATAAAGGCCTGTGAGAGCAGTGCATCATTGCACTGTGGCATTCATGCTTTACAAAGGCCTGTGATGGCAGTGCATCATTGCACTGTGGCATTCATGCTTTATAAAGGCATGTGAGAGCCGTGCATCATTGCACTGTGGCATTCATGCTTTACAAAGGCCTGTGAGAGCAGTGCATCATTGCACTGTGGCATTCATGCTTTATAAAGGCCTGTGAGAGCAGTGCATCATTGCACTGTGGCATTCATGCTTTATAAAGGCATGTGAGAGCAGTGCATCATTGCACTGTGGCATTCGTGCTTTATAAAGGCCTGTGAGAGCAGTGCATCATTGCACTGTGGCATTCATGCTTTATAAAGGCATGTGAGAGCAGTGCATCATTGCACTGTGGCATTCATGCTTTACAAAGGCCTGTGAGAGCAGTGCATCATTGCACTGTGGCATTCATCCTTTATAAAGGCCTGTGAGAGCAGTGCATCATTGCACTGTGGCATTCATGCTTTATAAAGGCCTATGAGAGCAGTGCATCATTGCACTGCATGCTTTATAAAGGCCTGTGAGAGCAGTGCATCATTGCACTGTGGCATTCATGCTTTATAAAGGCCTGTGAGAGCAGTGCATCATTGCACTGCATGCTTTATCAAGGCATGTGACAGAAGTGCATAATTGCACTGCATGCTTTATAAAGGCCTGTGAGAGCAGTGCATCATTGCACTGCATGCTTTATAAAGGCATGTGAGAGCAGTGCATCATTGCACTGTGGCATTCATGCTTTATAAAGGCCTGTGACGGCAGTGCATCATTGCACTGGTGGCATTCATGCTTTACAAATGCCTGTGAGAGCAGTGCATCATTGCACTGTGGCATTCATGCTTTATAAAGGCCTGTGAGAGCAGTGCATCATTGCACTGCATGCTTTATCAAGGCCTGTGACAGCAGTGCATCATTGCACTGCATGCTTTATAAAGGCCTGTGAGAGCAGTGCATCATTGCACTGCATGCTTTATAAAGGCCTGTGAGAGCAGTGCATCATTGCACTGCATGCTTTATCAAGGCCTGTGACAGCAGTGCATCATTGCACTGCATGCTTTATAAAGGCCTGTGAGAGCAGTGCATCATTGCACTGCATGCTTTATAAAGGCCTGTGAGAGCAGTGCATCATTGCACTGTGGCATTCATGCTTTATAAAGGCCTGTGAGAGCAATGCATCATTGCACTGTGGCATTCATGCTTTATAAAGGCCTGCGAGAGCAGTGCATCATTGCACTGTGGCATTCATGCTTTATAAAGGCCTGTGAGAGCAGTGCATCATTGCACTGTGGCATTCATGCTTTACGAAGGCCTGTGACGGCAGTGCATCATTGCACTGTGGCATTCATGCTTTACAAAGGCCTGTGAGAGCAGCGCATCATTGCACTGTGGCATTCATGCTTTATAAAGGCCTGCGAGAGCAGTGCATCATTGAACTGTGGAAGTCATGCTTTAAAAAGGCCTGTGACAGCAGTGCATCATTGCACTGTGCACTGGTGGCATTCATGCTTTATGAAGGCCTGCGAGAGCAGTGCATCATTGCACTGTGGCATTCATGCTTTATAAAGGCCTGTGAGAGCAGTGCAGCATTGCACTGTGGCAGTCATGCTTTATAAAGGCCTGTGAGAGCAGTGCATCATTGCACAGTGGCATTCATGCTTTATAAAGGCCTGTGAGAGCAGTGCATCATTGCACTGCATGCTTTATAAAGGCCTGTGAGAGCAGTGCATCATTGCACAGTGGCATTCATGCTTTACAAAGGCCTGTGAGAGCAGTGCATCATTGCACTGTGGCATTCATGGTTTATAAAGGCCTCTGAGAGCAGTGCATCATTGCACTGAGGCATTCATGCTTTATAAAGGCATGTGAGAGCAGTGCATCATTGCACTGTGCACTGGTGGCATTCATGCTTTACAAAGGACTGCGACAGCAGTGCATCATTACACTGCATGCTTGATAAAGGCCTGTGAGAGCAGTGCATCATTGCACTGCATGCTTGATAAAGGCCTGTGAGAGCAGTGCATCATTGCACTGTGGCATTCATGCTTTATAAAGGCCTGTGAGAGCAGCACATCATTGCACTGTGGCATTCATGCTTTATAAAGGCCTGTGAGAGCAGTGCATCATTGCACTGCATGCTTTATCAAGGCCTGTGACAGCAGTGCATCATTGCACTGCATGCTTTATAAAGGCCTGTGAGAGCAGTGCATCATTGCACTGCATGCTTTATAAAGGCCTGTGAGAGCAGTGCATCATTGCACTGTGGCATTCATGCTTTATAAAGGCCTGTGAGAGCAGTGCATCATTGCACTGCATGCTTTATCAAGGCCTGTGACAGCAGTGCATCATTGCACTGCATGCTTTATAAAGGCCTGTGAGAGCAGTGCATCATTGCACTGCAGCTTTATAAAGGCCTGTGAGAGCAGTGCATCATTGCACTGTGGCATTCATGCTTTATAAAGGCCTGCGAGAGCAGTGCATCATTGCACTGTGGCAGTCATGCTTTGAAAAGGCCTGTGACAGCAGTGCATCATTGCACTGTGCACTGGTGGCATTCATGCTTTATAAAGGCCTGCGAGAGCAGTGCATCACTGCACTGTGGCATTCATGCATTATAAAGGCCTGTGAGAGCAGTGCATCATTGCACTGCATGCTTTATAAAGGCCTGTGAGAGCAGTGCATCATTGCACTGTGGCAGTCATGCTTTATAAAGGCCTGTGAGAGCAGTGCATCATTGCACAGTGGCATTTATGCTTTATAAAGGCCTGTGAGAGCAGTGCATCATTGCACTGCATGCTTTATAAAGGCCTGTGAGAGCAGTGCATCATTGCACAGTGGCATTCATGCTTTACAAAGGCCTGTGAGAGCAGTGCATCATTGCACTGTGGCATTCATGGTTTATAAAGGCCTCTGAGAGCAGTGCATCATTGCACTGTGGCATTCATGCTTTACAAAGGCCTGTGACTGCAGTGCATCATTGCACTGTGCACTGGTGGCATTCATGCTTTACAAAGGACTGCGACAGCAGTGCATCATTACACTGCATGCTTGATAAAGGCCTGTGAGAGCAGTGCATCATTGCACTCCATGCTTGATAAAGGCCTGTGAGAGCAGTGCATCATTGCACTGTGGCATTCATGCTTTATAAAGGCCTGTGAGAGCAGCACATCATTGCACTGTGGCATTCATGCTTTATAAAGGCCTGTGAGAGCAGTGCATCATTGCACTGCATGCTTTATCAAGGCCTGTGACAGCAGTGCATCATTGCACTGCATGCTTTATAAAGGCCTGTGAGAGCAGTGCATCATTGCACTGCATGCTTTATCAAGGCCTGTGACAGCAGTGCATCATTGCACTTCATACTTTATAAAGGCCTGTGAGAGCAGTGCATCATTGCACTGCATGCTTTATAAAGGCCTGTGAGAGCAGTGCATCATTGCACTGTGGCATTCATGCTTTATAAAGGCCTGTGAGAGCAGTGCATCATTGCACTGCATGCTTTATCAAGGCCTGTGACAGCAGTGCATCATTGCACTGCATGCTTTATAAAGGCCTGTGAGAGTAGTGCATCATTGCACTGCATGCTTTATAAAGGCCTGTGAGAGCAGTGCATCATTGCACTGTGGCATTCATGCTTTATAAAGGCCTGTGAGAGCAGTGCATCATTGCACTCCATGCTTGATAAAGGCCTGTGAGAGCAGTGCATCATTGCACTGTGGCATTCATGCTTTATAAAGGCCTGTGAGAGCAGCACATCATTGCACTGTGGCATTCATGCTTTATAAAGGCCTGTGAGAGCAGTGCATCATTGCACTGTGGCATTCATGCTTTATAAAGGCCTGTGAGAGCAGTGCATCATTGCACTGTGGCATTCATGCTTTATAAAGGCCTGCGAGAGCAGTGCATCATTGCGCTGGTGGAATTCATGCTTTATAAAGGCCTGTGAGAGCAGTGCATCATTGCACTGCATGCTTGATAAAGGCCTGTGAGAGCAGTGCATCATTGCACTGAGGCATTCATGCTTTATAAAGGCCTGCAAAAGCAGTGCATCATTGCACTGCATGCTTTATAAAGGCCTGTGAGAGCAGTGCATCATTCCACTCTGGCATTCATGCTTTATAAAGGCCTGTGAGAGCAGCACATCATTGCACTGTGGCATTTATGCTTTACAAAGGCCTGTGAGAGCAGTGTATCATTGCACTGCATGCTTTATAAAGGCCTGTGACAGCAATGCATCATTGCACTGTGGCATTCATGCTTTATAAAGGCCTGTGAGAGCAGCACATCATTGCACTGTGGCATTCATGCTTTATAAAGGCCTGTGAGAGCAGTGCATCATTGCACTGGTGGCATTCATGCTTTATAAAGGCCTGTGAGAGCAGTGCATCATTGCACTGTGGCATTCATGCTTTATAAAGGCCTGTGAGAGCAGTGCATCATTGCACTGTGGCATTCATGCTTTATAAAGGCATGTGAGAGCAGTGCATCATTGCACTGTGGCATTCATGCTTTATAAAGGCCTGTGAGAGCAGTGCATCATTGCACTGCATGCTTGATAAAGGCCTGTGAGAGCAGTGCATCATTGCACTGTGGCATTCATGCTTTATAAAGGCCTGTGAGAGCAGCACATCATTGCACTGTGGCATTCATGCTTTACAAAGGCCTGTGAGAACAGTGTATCATTGCACTGCATGCTTTATAAAGGCCTGTGAGAGCAGTGCATCATTGCACTGGTGGCATTCATGCTTTTTAAAGGCCCGTGATTGCACTGTGGCATTCATGCTTTATTAAGGCCTGTGAGAGCAGTGCATCGTTGCACTGTGGCATTCATGCTTTATAAAGGCCCGTGACAGCAGTGCATCATTGCAATGGTGGCATTCATGCTTTATAAAGGCATGTGAGAGCAGTGCATCATTGAACTGGTGGCATTCATGCTTTATAAAGGCATGTGAGAGCAGTGCATCGTTGCACTGTGGCATTCATGCTTTACAAAGGCCTGTGAGAGCAGTGCATCATTGCACTGTGGCATTCATGCTTTACAAAGGCCTGTGAGAGCAGTGCATCATTGCACTGGTGGCATTCATGCTTTATAAAGGCATGTGAGAGCAGTGCATCATTGCACTGGTGGCATTCATGCTTTATAAAGGCCTGTGACGGCAGTGCATCATTGCACTGTGGCATTCATGCTTTATAAAGGCCTGCGAGAGCAGTGCATCACTGCACTGTGGCATTCATGCTTTATAAAGGCCTGTGAGAGCAGTGCATCATTGCACTGTGGCATTCATGCTTTACAAAGGCCTGTGATGGCAGTGCATCATTGCACTGTGGCATTCATGCTTTATAAAGGCATGTGAGAGCCGTGCATCATTGCACTGTGGCATTCATGCTTTACAAAGGCCTGTGAGAGCAGTGCATCATTGCACTGTGGCATTCATGCTTTATAAAGGCCTGTGAGAGCAGTGCATCATTGCACTGTGGCATTCATGCTTTATAAAGGCATGTGAGAGCAGTGCATCATTGCACTGTGGCATTCATGCTTTATAAAGGCCTGTGAGAGCAGTGCATCATTGCACTGTGGCATTCATGCTTTATAAAGGCATGTGAGAGCAGTGCATCATTGCACTGTGGCATTCATGCTTTACAAAGGCCTGTGAGAGCAGTGCATCATTGCACTGTGGCATTCATCCTTTATAAAGGCCTGTGAGAGCAGTGCATCATTGCACTGTGGCATTCATGCTTTATAAAGGCCTATGAGAGCAGTGCATCATTGCACTGCATGCTTTATAAAGGCCTGTGAGAGCAGTGCATCATTGCACTGTGGCATTCATGCTTTATAAAGGCCTGTGAGAGCAGTGCATCATTGCACTGCATGCTTTATCAAGGCATGTGACAGAAGTGCATAATTGCACTGCATGCTTTATAAAGGCCTGTGAGAGCAGTGCATCATTGCACTGCATGCTTTATAAAGGCATGTGAGAGCAGTGCATCATTGCACTGTGGCATTCATGCTTTATAAAGGCCTGTGACGGCAGTGCATCATTGCACTGGTGGCATTCATGCTTTACAAATGCCTGTGAGAGCAGTGCATCATTGCACTGTGGCATTCATGCTTTATAAAGGCCTGCGAGAGCAGTGCATCATTGCACTGCATGCTTTATAAAGGCCTGTGAGAGCAGTGCATCATTGCACTGTGGCATTCATGCTTTATAAAGGCCTGTGAGAGCAGCACATCATTGCACTGTGGTATTCATGCTTTATAAACGCTTGTGAGAGCAGTGCATCATTGCACTGCATGCTTTATAAAGGCCTGTGAGAGCAGTGCATCATTGCACTGTGGCATTCATGCTTTATAAAGGCCTGTGAGAGCAATGCATCATTGCACTGTGGCATTCATGCTTTATAAAGGCCTGCGAGAGCAGTGCATCATTGCACTGTGGCATTCATGCTTTATAAAGGCCTGTGAGAGCAGTGCATCATTGCACTGTGGCATTCATGCTTTACGAAGGCCTGTGACGGCAGTGCATCATTGCACTGTGGCATTCATGCTTTACAAAGGCCTGTGAGAGCAGTGCATCATTGCACAGTGGCATTCATGCTTTATAAAGGCCTGCGAAAGCAGTGCATCATTGAACTGTGGAAGTCATGCTTTAAAAAGGCCTGTGACAGCAGTGCATCATTGCACTGTGCACTGGTGGCATTCATGCTTTATGAAGGCCTGCGAGAGCAGTGCATCATTGCACTGTGGCATTCATGCTTTATAAAGGCCTGTGAGAGCAGTGCAGCATTGCACTGTGGCAGTCATGCTTTATAAAGGCCTGTGAGAGCAGTGCATCATTGCACAGTGGCATTCATACTTTATAAAGGCCTGTGAGAGCAGTGCATCATTGCACTGCATGCTTTATAAAGGCCTGTGAGAGCAGTGCATCATTGCACAGTGGCATTCATGCTTTACAAAGGCCTGTGAGAGCAGTGCATCATTGCACTGTGGCATTCATGGTTTATAAAGGCCTCTGAGAGCAGTGCATCATTGCACTGAGGCATTCATGCTTTATAAAGGCATGTGAGAGCAGTGCATCATTGCACTGTGCACTGGTGGCATTCATGCTTTACAAAGGACTGCGACAGCAGTGCATCATTACACTGCATGCTTGATAAAGGCCTGTGAGAGCAGTGCATCATTGCACTGCATGCTTGATAAAGGCCTGTGAGAGCAGTGCATCATTGCACTGTGGCATTCATGCTTTATAAAGGCCTGTGAGAGCAGCACATCATTGCACTGTGGCATTCATGCTTTATAAAGGCCTGTGAGAGCAGTGCATCATTGCACTGCATGCTTTATCAAGGCCTGTGACAGCAGTGCATCATTGCACTTCATACTTTATAAAGGCCTGTGAGAGCAGTGCATCATTGCACTGTGTTAGAAATGGCGAGTTCTGGTTGGCTAGGGCTTGCGCCAAAGCCAGACAGAAACCACCACTCTAGTCAGGGCTGGGGAGTTACACGCCAAAGATAACCCCTGCTCACCCCCTTGGTAGCTTGGCACGAGCAGTCAGGCTTATCTCTGAGGCGATGTGTAAAGCGTTTGCGCGCGCACCCAGCAACAACACCCAAGGCCCACCACAAAGGAAACCCCACACAAGGTATTCTATAAAAATAGCCTTTGTATTATACACAACACATTAGATAAAAACACACACTCTACAATGTGCCAACAGGCACGGGCAGAATTTACAAGGGATTATATATACAGGGGACAGGGCCACCTGGACCACTGTCCGGAATTAGCACTCTTAGAACATAGGAAATAAAATTACTGTTGCACAAAATTACACCTAGCACACCACCAGTCACTACTGGTATCAGGTAAGTACCACCTACGCAACCCTAACCACCTTAGGAAAATATTGCGCAGGGAATCAGGACCTCACTGGCACCACCTGTACTAGGGAGAAAACAACCACCTAAGTATCACAATACCTGTAGGGGTCTAAGCACATAAACACATGATGCAGAACATTCAGAGGTGTAAAGCAAAGCACATGACGCATAACCACATTCAGAGGTGCAGGAAAGGTACAATGGCGCAAAAACTCACATTAGCCACTATCTGTGGCAGTCCCTGGGCCAACTGGCCTAGTAGGGGGCTAGGACGCCCTGTGTCCAGCAAAGTCAGGGGCAAGACTGCGCAGGAGGCACAGTCCAAAACTCAGAGGGCCACAACCTAAACGTTGCAGCTGCCCACTAAGTGCTGGGCAGCTGGAGAAAGGGAGCGTGGGCACCACTGCGCCTTCTAGAGCCAATGTGGCACTCTGGACAGATGATGGGGCCAACGCTGGAGCCTCACCAGGCTCAGGGCATGTCTAATGCCCCAAAAGCGATGTAGGAACCACGTGGGCTTTCAACCAATACTCCACCCCTTCGTTGGAGCCTCGTGGGCGTAAAACAACCGGAAATGCCCCCTAGAGCCTTCTAGGCTCGAGAAATAATGGGGGCAAGGTGGGAGTGGCCCGCTGCCATCTGGGGCCACTCACAACACGGAAGAAATGCCCCCGTATGCGTGGGAGCGGCCCGCTGTCTTCCGGGGCCGCTCTGGTTGCAAAAGAAATGCCCCCGACGTTGGAGCCCTACGGGGCTCTGTACTGGAGCCTCACGGCTCTTGCACCAAATGCCCCTGAGCCTCGCAGGCTCTAAACAACTATCTCCATCGCCGCTGGAGCCTTCACGGCTCTTGGACTAACTCTGCCCACACAGCCCCTTTCACCAGGCTGGTAGCAGCCCCCACTCACCGGACTCTTTCTGGCGGGTCGTCTTCCTGCTCGGCCGACGACGCGAGTGGAGCACACAGCGCTCCGACCTCGCTGGGCTGCGGGGCTCTCTTTCCGCTCACGAGAGCCCCGGAATGTCTTCTCTCCTGGGCTGGCCACTGGGGGGGGGGTTGCGGGGCTCCCTCACATGCCGGGAGCTCCGGCCGTAACACGCACCTCTCCGCCTCCCTCAGCTTCCGGTCCGCGATGAGGACCCGCCCACATCCAGGGCTTCACAGGCTGCTTCCGGGTCGCCGCGGGCAGCGCGGCGGCCCTGAGAGTTCCGGCGCCGTACCACGGGGCACACCGTTCTCCGGGCACACCATGCGGGGTGGGCACCCGCGGCGGGCACAGTATGCGGTGTGGGCTCCCGCACTGGAAATAATAATAAAATAAGCGGGGTAGGCACCCGCAAGGATCAAGCAAAACGGGGGAACCCCTACGTCGGGGTTCCCTCCTGGATTGTCGTAGCGCCGCGCTACGGGCTTCCAGGCAGGCGCTTTTCCGGGACAGCGCTTTCTTGATGCTGGGGGTCCCAATAGAGCGCTCCTAGCGCTATAAGTCCAGAAAAAGCGCTTTCAGGCGCTCAGGGATACAAATAAAGTGCTCCCAGCGCTTAGGAGGATAAAACACAGTCCAGCAACAAATGGTCCTTCAAGAGCAGGGGGGCAAGGCTGGACCCAGAGCCAGCTCACTGGGCCTCCAGGCAGGGAGGTAGTCCAAGTGGCGGTCCTCTGGTCCAGCAGCAGCCCCCCTCAGGTAAGATCCTGGCAGAGAACAGTTTCTGTGGGGACACAGCCCCATTTTTATACATGCAAACCCTTTGTTCTGGGGTCAGGGTGAGGGGGAAAACCAGTCGCAGCTGGTTGGGGAGCACCCTTGATGTGCTCAGCCCCTCACTCTATTCACTGGAAGGGCTAGGGTCGTCAGTCGCACCACAGGGGGCGGGGCCAGCATTGTGTTTGGAAAACCCTGTCCTATTCAGGACCCAGGTGGACTCCTCCCACCCATCTAGCTGCTGATCTCCCCATTCACCACTGGGTGACTCATCCTGACACTGGGGAATCCCTAGCCCGTCACATGACACGACCAGCCAATCACGCGACAGACACACTGCACACAGAAGTGCCCACTTCTAGAAGTGGCACTTCCACACTAGGTACATGCACGCCGCACACATCATCGCGCAGCATTCACTCCCCCGAGTCCGCACATACCAAACTCGGGCCTGCACACCCCACGCATCAGGAACTACTAGGGACACATACATTCCCCATGCATTCCTATGGGAGGGCAGGCCTATCTCACCACATGCACTCAGAGCACGCACGCACTTTACCCTGTGACACAGGGAAAGTGCGCAGAGACCAAACAATCACCATACCAAGTCACCAATAAAAAGCCAAAAAGTCCAGGGGTGAACCTGCCAGAAGGGCCAAGTCCAACACAACCCCCTTCCAGCCAAAACGCAGGGCAGACCAATCACCACCGTGATGGACTTCCCTGCTTGGGGCGATAGAACACGGACGCGGGCCCGCAACTGCATGGACACCCTCCGGTTCTACGCCACGGTGAACCCATGGAATTCTTTTTAACACCACTGTCTGGACCAACTGGGCTACCCCACTGGTACTCCCAAGCTGTCCGCGGCCAAGACCAGGCCCTAGGCCACCCAGGTGCCACTGGTCTTTGCCTAACCATAGAGTGGGGGGTAGTAACCCCTGGCACATAGCGGCCATTCTCCACTCTTCCTCTCTGAAAGACAGGACTAGACTGCCACTGGTTCTCCAGCCTAGGGTCTACACCCTCAGGCGGACCAGGAGTCTCAGGGAAAGCTCTCCTCCCCCTACCTCTTCTCCTAGGGTTCCTCCTCCTCTGGCGAGGGGTACACCTAGAACGCCATTCCAACCCAGGGTTTAACCCCTCAGGTTGTACCGGGGGCAGAGGTGGGCTCTCCCACCCTCTGCACCCCCTTCCAGAACCCTGCTCCCTACCAACTGGGGCGGTACCTCTGGAAGAAGAACTGGTCGGGACGCTGGTTACAGACGTCCCACCCCTCAGGTCAGGCTGATCCCGAACCTGGCCTTCCAACCTCCGGCCTAGAACCTTTGGTGGAATAATTGCCTGGCACTCCAGGACTTCTGGGGATTTCCACTCCATCCCCCTGAGGCTATCAAAGGACACATACGTCAAGCGACTGTCTGTCTGGCGCTGATCTCCCGTCCCCTGTCCACCTGACAGTGCGCGGAGATCCCCCAGAACAGAAGTGGTGCCACCCTGGTCACTACACGGGATCCTAGCCCAACTGGGTAGTCCCTGACCCACAGGCTCTTCCACTGGGAAACTCATCCCCCAATCACTCCTCACACTGGACTCCTGTACCCTCCCTACCGGAGCGGTACTGCCAGACTCTAGAACCACAGGAGCCCTGGTTACAGGTGCTCCAGGTCCTCTACTCACCAGGAGATCTCCCTCAAATGGGCTAACAGGACAGCCTAGGTCCCCAACTTGGTGTTCCCTCATGGAACCATCCAAGTCCTGAGGCAGGGTTTCGTACGTCCGGGGACCCTCGGTCACCCTCTCACTCCTGCTCCACTGAGCCAGGCAGTGAGCCCCTACACCCTCCTCGCTATCCTGGGACCTAGCTGGGCTACACTGAGCCTCTTCCACCACGCTGGGCTGGAAGATACCTGACCCACTACTTTTGGAGTCACTCCCTAACGACTCTAGAGAACCTCTAGCCCTTTCCCAGCGCTCTGCTTCCTCCGCAAGCTCAAGTGGCTCAGACAATCCACACCCCAACAGGTGTTGGCGCAGCCCCGGCACACAACAACTGAGCAGGTGTTCTTTGAGAACCAGATTACACAGAATATCAAAATCACTTGCTGTGGAAATCCAATCAAACATTGCATCCTCACATCCATCCACAAACTCCTCCCAAGTCTGGTGAGACAGTTTCCTACTGCCCCTGA
This sequence comes from Triturus cristatus, assembly GCF_964204655.1. Lineage (NCBI taxonomy): Eukaryota > Metazoa > Chordata > Amphibia > Caudata > Salamandridae > Triturus > Triturus cristatus. The sequence continues at coordinate 84,084,211 of NC_140594.1, forward strand.
ATTTCAACCTTAACTCCTCCTCCTGGGGAACAGGTACCAGACTGGGGGAACTGGGACTGGGATTTCCTACACTGGAATCTACATCGCTACTACCACTGGACTCAACCCTCCCTGGGGAGCCCAGAAAATTAAAACTGCGCGCAGGGGGTAGTCTACCCTCCAGAGCTACTTTGCCTCTGGTGGAGGCCCTCTCAGCCTCCTCTACCCTCTCCCGCGCCAAGACCCACTCAGTCTCTCGCTGTTGCTTCCTGGCCTCCAGCTGCGCCATAGCCTGAGCATGCTCTAACCTGAGCTTCTCTAACGCCAGCTGGTGCTCCCTTTCTTTCCTCCTATCTTCCCACTCCTCTGGGGACAGGGAAAGGGATGAGGCGCTGCCTCCTACGCTGGACCCAGCAAGGGACGCCCTACCTATGGGGTCCTCACTCTCTACTGGCGTCCAGGTATTGTCATCCTCTACCTCCTCTTCTGACTCTTCCTCTGTACAGTACCTTTCTAACTCCTGCCTCTGGCGCCAAGCTAGCTCATAGGGATCACAAGCAGGCTCCATTCTGGCGGACGTTATGGTAACAATTATACAGGGAACCTAGGGGTCTGAGTTTCACACAGGAGCACACAATTCACAAAAAGATTCAGCAAGCTCTCTAACCCAGAAAACTCACACTCACTTGCCTAGTGCCACACACCATTCATCCACACACACAACCCTCCCCTCGGACTGGTAAGGCAGTTTCTACCACCCCTGATTCCTCAACCTGACCACCACGTGACACAGGTACCAACTCTGGGCGCAGGGCGGGGGACAAATGTACTGGACACTATTACGCTGCCACCACTGGATCCCACCCTCTGGTGAATCCAGAAACACAATGCACTTAGGGGGATGATCTACCCTCCCGAGCTAGGGACACCTAACTCACAGTGCACAAAACCACATTTCCAAAGAAATGACAATTAAAAACAATCTTAGAACAATAATCCCTATACCATGTGATTTATCTAAATGCAGAGTTTTGTAGTGCGGCCAGTTGCTGCTGCGGTACAGCGCAAACGCAAGTCCAAATCCCACCGCTGATCACCAATGTTAGAAATGGCGAGTTCTGGTTGGCTAGGGCTTGCGCCAAAGCCAGACAGAAACCACCACTCTAGTCAGGGCTGGGGAGTTACACGCCAAAGATAACCCCTGCTCACCCCCTTGGTAGCTTGGCACGAGCAGTCAGGCTTATCTCTGAGGCGATGTGTAAAGCGTTTGCGCGCGCACCCAGCAACAACACCCAAGGCCCACCACAAAGGAAACCCCACACAAGGTATTCTATAAAAATAGCCTTTGTATTATACACAACACATTAGATAAAAACACACACTCTACAATGTGCCAACAGGCACGGGCAGAATTTACAAGGGATTATATATACAGGGGACAGGGCCACCTGGACCACTGTCCGGAATTAGCACTCTTAGAACATAGGAAATAAAATTACTGTTGCACAAAATTACACCTAGCACACCACCAGTCACTACTGGTATCAGGTAAGTACCACCTACGCAACCCTAACCACCTTAGGAAAATATTGCGCAGGGAATCAGGACCTCACTGGCACCACCTGTACTAGGGAGAAAACAACCACCTAAGTATCACAATACCTGTAGGGGTCTAAGCACATAAACACATGATGCAGAACATTCAGAGGTGTAAAGCAAAGCACATGACGCATAACCACATTCAGAGGTGCAGGAAAGGTACAATGGCGCAAAAACTCACATTAGCCACTATCTGTGGCAGTCCCTGGGCCAACTGGCCTAGTAGGGGGCTAGGACGCCCTGTGTCCAGCAAAGTCAGGGGCAAGACTGCGCAGGAGGCACAGTCCAAAACTCAGAGGGCCACAACCTAAACGTTGCAGCTGCCCACTAAGTGCTGGGCAGCTGGAGAAAGGGAGCGTGGGCACCACTGCGCCTTCTAGAGCCAATGTGGCACTCTGGACAGATGATGGGGCCAACGCTGGAGCCTCACCAGGCTCAGGGCATGTCTAATGCCCCAAAAGCGATGTAGGAACCACGTGGGCTTTCAACCAATACTCCACCCCTTCGTTGGAGCCTCGTGGGCGTAAAACAACCGGAAATGCCCCCTAGAGCCTTCTAGGCTCGAGAAATAATGGGGGCAAGGTGGGAGTGGCCCGCTGCCATCTGGGGCCACTCACAACACGGAAGAAATGCCCCCGTATGCGTGGGAGCGGCCCGCTGTCTTCCGGGGCCGCTCTGGTTGCAAAAGAAATGCCCCCGACGTTGGAGCCCTACGGGGCTCTGTACTGGAGCCTCACGGCTCTTGCACCAAATGCCCCTGAGCCTCGCAGGCTCTAAACAACTATCTCCATCGCCGCTGGAGCCTTCACGGCTCTTGGACTAACTCTGCCCACACAGCCCCTTTCACCAGGCTGGTAGCAGCCCCCACTCACCGGACTCTTTCTGGCGGGTCGTCTTCCTGCTCGGCCGACGACGCGAGTGGAGCACACAGCGCTCCGACCTCGCTGGGCTGCGGGGCTCTCTTTCCGCTCACGAGAGCCCCGGAATGTCTTCTCTCCTGGGCTGGCCACTGGGGGGGGGGGTTGCGGGGCTCCCTCACATGCCGGGAGCTCCGGCCGTAACACGCACCTCTCCGCCTCCCTCAGCTTCCGGTCCGCGATGAGGACCCGCCCACATCCAGGGCTTCACAGGCTGCTTCCGGGTCGCCGCGGGCAGCGCGGCGGCCCTGAGAGTTCCGGCGCCGTACCACGGGGCACACCGTTCTCCGGGCACACCATGCGGGGTGGGCACCCGCGGCGGGCACAGTATGCGGTGTGGGCTCCCGCACTGGAAATAATAATAAAATAAGCGGGGTAGGCACCCGCAAGGATCAAGCAAAACGGGGGAACCCCTACGTCGGGGTTCCCTCCTGGATTGTCGTAGCGCCGCGCTACGGGCTTCCAGGCAGGCGCTTTTCCGGGACAGCGCTTTCTTGATGCTGGGGGTCCCAATAGAGCGCTCCTAGCGCTATAAGTCCAGAAAAAGCGCTTTCAGGCGCTCAGGGATACAAATAAAGTGCTCCCAGCGCTTAGGAGGATAAAACACAGTCCAGCAACAAATGGTCCTTCAAGAGCAGGGGGGCAAGGCTGGACCCAGAGCCAGCTCACTGGGCCTCCAGGCAGGGAGGTAGTCCAAGTGGCGGTCCTCTGGTCCAGCAGCAGCCCCCCTCAGGTAAGATCCTGGCAGAGAACAGTTTCTGTGGGGACACAGCCCCATTTTTATACATGCAAACCCTTTGTTCTGGGGTCAGGGTGAGGGGGAAAACCAGTCGCAGCTGGTTGGGGAGCACCCTTGATGTGCTCAGCCCCTCACTCTATTCACTGGAAGGGCTAGGGTCGTCAGTCGCACCACAGGGGGCGGGGCCAGCATTGTGTTTGGAAAACCCTGTCCTATTCAGGACCCAGGTGGACTCCTCCCACCCATCTAGCTGCTGATCTCCCCATTCACCACTGGGTGACTCATCCTGACACTGGGGAATCCCTAGCCCGTCACATGACACGACCAGCCAATCACGCGACAGACACACTGCACACAGAAGTGCCCACTTCTAGAAGTGGCACTTCCACACTAGGTACATGCACGCCGCACACATCATCGCGCAGCATTCACTCCCCCGAGTCCGCACATACCAAACTCGGGCCTGCACACCCCACGCATCAGGAACTACTAGGGACACATACATTCCCCATGCATTCCTATGGGAGGGCAGGCCTATCTCACCACATGCACTCAGAGCACGCACGCACTTTACCCTGTGACACAGGGAAAGTGCGCAGAGACCAAACAATCACCATACCAAGTCACCAATAAAAAGCCAAAAAGTCCAGGGGTGAACCTGCCAGAAGGGCCAAGTCCAACACACTGCATGCTTTATAAAGGCCTGTGAGAGCAGTGCATCATTGCACTGTGGCATTCATGCTTTATAAAGGCCTGTGAGAGCAGTGCATCATTGCACTGCATGCTTTATCAAGGCCTGTGACAGCAGTGCATCATTGCACTGCATGCTTTATAAAGGCCTGTGAGAGCAGTGCATCATTGCACTGCATGCTTTATAAAGGCCTGTGAGAGCAGTGCATCATTGCACTGTGGCATTCATGCTTTATAAAGGCCTGCGAGAGCAGTGCATCATTGCACTGTGGCAGTCATGCTTTGAAAAGGCCTGTGACAGCAGTGCATCATTGCACTGTGCACTGGTGGCATTCATGCTTTATAAAGGCCTGCGAGAGCAGTGCATCACTGCACTGTGGCATTCATGCATTATAAAGGCCTGTGAGAGCAGTGCATCATTGCACTGCATGCTTTATAAAGGCCTGTGAGAGCAGTGCATCACTGCACTGTGGCAGTCATGCTTTATAAAGGCCTGTGAGAGCAGTGCATCATTGCACAGTGGCATTCATGCTTTATAAAGGCCTGTGAGAGCAGTGCATCATTGCACTGCATGCTTTATCAAGGCCTGTGACAGCAGTGCATCATTGCACTGCATGCTTTATAAAGGCCTGTGAGAGCAGTGCATCATTGCACTGCATGCTTTATAAAGGCCTGTGAGAGCAGTGCATCATTGCACTGTGGCATTCATGCTTTATAAAGGCCTGTGAGAGCAATGCATCATTGCACTGTGGCATTCATGCTTTATAAAGGCCTGCGAGAGCAGTGCATCATTGCACTGTGGCATTCATGCTTTATAAAGGCCTGTGAGAGCAGTGCATCATTGCACTGTGGCATTCATGCTTTACGAAGGCCTGTGACGGCAGTGCATCATTGCACTGTGGCATTCATGCTTTACAAAGGCCTGTGAGAGCAGTGCATCATTGCACTGTGGCATTCATGCTTTATAAAGGCCTGCGAGAGCAGTGCATCATTGAACTGTGGCAGTCATGCTTTATAAAGGCCTGTGACAGCAGTGCATCATTGCACTGTGGCATTCATGCTTTACGAAGGCCTGTGAGAGCAGTGCATCATTGCACTGGTGGCATTCATGCTTTACAGAGGCCTGTGAGAGCAGTGCATCATTGCACTGTGGCATTCATGCTTTATAAAGGCCTGTGAGAGCAGTGCATCATTGCACTGCTCTCTTTACGAAGGCCTGTGAGAGCAGTGCACCATTGCACTGTGGCATTCATGCTTTATAAAGCCCTGCGAGAGCAGTGCATCATTGCACTGTGGCAGTCATGCTTTATAAAGGCCTGTGAGAGCAGTGCATCATTGCACTGCATGCTTTACGACGGCCTGTGAGAGCAGTGCACCATTGCACTGTGGCATTCATGCTTTACAAAGGCCTGCGAGAGCAGTGCATCATTGCACTGTGGCATACATCCGTTACAGAGGCCTGCGAGAGCAGTGCATCATTGCACTGTGGCATTCATGCTTTATAAAGGCCTGTGACAGCAGTGCATCAGTGCACTGGTGGCATTCATGCTTTATAGAGGCCTGCGAGAGCAGTGTATCATTGCACTGTTGGCATTCATGCTTTATAAAGGCCTCTGAGAGCAGTGCATCATTGCACTGTGGCATTCATCCTTTATAAAGGCCTGTGAGAGCAGTGCATCATTGCACTGTGGCATATATGCTTTATAAAGGCCTGTGAGAGCAGTGCATTATTGCACTGCATGCTTTATTAAGGCCTGTGAGAGCAGTGCATCATTGCACTGTGGCATTCATGCTTTATAAAGGCCTGTGAGAGCAGTGCATCATTGCACTGCATGCTTTATCAAGGCCTGTGACAGCAGTGCATCATTGCACTGCATGCTTTATAAAGGCCTGTGAGAGCAGTGCATCATTGCACTGCATGCTTTATAAAGGCCTGTGAGTGCAGTGCATCATTGCACTGCATGCTTTATCAAGGCCTGTGACAGCAGTGCATCATTGCACTGCATGCTTTATAAAGGCCTGTGAGAGCAGTGCATCATTGCACTGCATGCTTTATAAAGGCCTGTGAGAGCAGTGCATCATTGCACTGTGGCATTCATGCTTTATAAAGGCCTGTGAGAGCAATGCATCATTGCACTGTGGCATTCATGCTTTATAAAGGCCTGCGAGAGCAGTGCATCATTGCACTGTGGCATTCATGCTTTATAAAGGCCTGTGAGAGCAGTGCATCATTGCACTGTGGCATTCATGCTTTACGAAGGCCTGTGACGGCAGTGCATCATTGCACTGTGGCATTCATGCTTTACAAAGGCCTGTGAGAGCAGTGCATCATTGCACTGTGGCATTCATGCTTTATAAAGGCCTGCGAGAGCAGTGCATCATTGAACTGTGGAAGTCATGCTTTAAAAAGGCCTGTGACAGCAGTGCATCATTGCACTGTGCACTGGTGGCATTCATGCTTTATGAAGGCCTGCGAGAGCAGTGCATCATTGCACTGTGGCATTCATGCTTTATAAAGGCCTGTGAGAGCAGTGCAGCATTGCACTGTGGCAGTCATGCTTTATAAAGGCCTGTGAGAGCAGTGCATCATTGCACAGTGGCATTCATGCTTTATAAAGGCCTGTGAGAGCAGTGCATCATTGCACTGCATGCTTTATAAAGGCCTGTGAGAGCAGTGCATCATTGCACAGTGGCATTCATGCTTTACAAAGGCCTGTGAGAGCAGTGCATCATTGCACTGTGGCATTCATGGTTTATAAAGGCCTCTGAGAGCAGTGCATCATTGCACTGAGGCATTCATGCTTTATAAAGGCATGTGAGAGCAGTGCATCATTGCACTGTGCACTGGTGGCATTCATGCTTTACAAAGGACTGCGACAGCAGTGCATCATTACACTGCATGCTTGATAAAGGCCTGTGAGAGCAGTGCATCATTGCACTGCATGCTTGATAAAGGCCTGTGAGAGCAGTGCATCATTGCACTGTGGCATTCATGCTTTATAAAGGCCTGTGAGAGCAGCACATCATTGCACTGTGGCATTCATGCTTTATAAAGGCCTGTGAGAGCAGTGCATCATTGCACTGCATGCTTTATCAAGGCCTGTGACAGCAGTGCATCATTGCACTGCATGCTTTATAAAGGCCTGTGAGAGCAGTGCATCATTGCACTGCATGCTTTATCAAGGCCTGTGACAGCAGTGCATCATTGCACTTCATACTTTATAAAGGCCTGTGAGAGCAGTGCATCATTGCACTGCATGCTTTATAAAGGCCTGTGAGAGCAGTGCATCATTGCACTGTGGCATTCATGCTTTATAAAGGCCTGTGAGAGCAGTGCATCATTGCACTGCATGCTTTATCAAGGCCTGTGACAGCAGTGCATCATTGCACTGCATGCTTTATAAAGGCCTGTGAGAGCAGTGCATCATTGCACTGCAGCTTTATAAAGGCCTGTGAGAGCAGTGCATCATTGCACTGTGGCATTCATGCTTTATAAAGGCCTGCGAGAGCAGTGCATCATTGCACTGTGGCAGTCATGCTTTGAAAAGGCCTGTGACAGCAGTGCATCATTGCACTGTGCACTGGTGGCATTCATGCTTTATAAAGGCCTGCGAGAGCAGTGCATCACTGCACTGTGGCATTCATGCATTATAAAGGCCTGTGAGAGCAGTGCATCATTGCACTGCATGCTTTATAAAGGCCTGTGAGAGCAGTGCATCATTGCACTGTGGCAGTCATGCTTTATAAAGGCCTGTGAGAGCAGTGCATCATTGCACAGTGGCATTTATGCTTTATAAAGGCCTGTGAGAGCAGTGCATCATTGCACTGCATGCTTTATAAAGGCCTGTGAGAGCAGTGCATCATTGCACAGTGGCATTCATGCTTTACAAAGGCCTGTGAGAGCAGTGCATCATTGCACTGTGGCATTCATGGTTTATAAAGGCCTCTGAGAGCAGTGCATCATTGCACTGTGGCATTCATGCTTTACAAAGGCCTGTGACTGCAGTGCATCATTGCACTGTGCACTGGTGGCATTCATGCTTTACAAAGGACTGCGACAGCAGTGCATCATTACACTGCATGCTTGATAAAGGCCTGTGAGAGCAGTGCATCATTGCACTCCATGCTTGATAAAGGCCTGTGAGAGCAGTGCATCATTGCACTGTGGCATTCATGCTTTATAAAGGCCTGTGAGAGCAGCACATCATTGCACTGTGGCATTCATGCTTTATAAAGGCCTGTGAGAGCAGTGCATCATTGCACTGCATGCTTTATCAAGGCCTGTGACAGCAGTGCATCATTGCACTTCATACTTTATAAAGGCCTGTGAGAGCAGTGCATCATTGCACTGCATGCTTTATAAAGGCCTGTGAGAGCAGTGCATCATTGCACTGTGGCATTCATGCTTTATAAAGGCCTGTGAGAGCAGTGCATCATTGCACTGCATGCTTTATCAAGGCCTGTGACAGCAGTGCATCATTGCACTGCATGCTTTATAAAGGCCTGTGAGAGTAGTGCATCATTGCACTGCATGCTTTATAAAGGCCTGTGAGAGCAGTGCATCATTGCACTGTGGCATTCATGCTTTATAAAGGCCTGTGAGAGCAGCACATCATTGCACTGTGGCATTCATGCTTTATAAAGGCCTGTGAGAGCAGTGCATCATTGCACTGTGGCATTCATGCTTTATAAAGGCCTGTGAGAGCAGTGCATCATTGCACTGTGGCATTCATGCTTTATAAAGGCCTGCGAGAGCAGTGCATCATTGCGCTGGTGGAATTCATGCTTTATAAAGGCCTGTGAGAGCAGTGCATCATTGCACTGCATGCTTGATAAAGGCCTGTGAGAGCAGTGCATCATTGCACTGAGGCATTCATGCTTTATAAAGGCCTGCGAGAGCAGTGCATCATTGCACTGCATGCTTTATAAAGGCCTGTGAGAGCAGTGCATCATTCCACTCTGGCATTCATGCTTTATAAAGGCCTGTGAGAGCAGCACATCATTGCACTGTGGCATTTATGCTTTACAAAGGCCTGTGAGAGCAGTGTATCATTGCACTGCATGCTTTATAAAGGCCTGTGACAGCAATGCATCATTGCACTGGTGGCATTCATGCTTTATAAAGGCCCGTGACAGCAGTGCATCATTGCACTGTGGCATTCATGCTTTATAAAGGCCTGTGAGAGCAGCACATCATTGCACTGTGGCATTCATGCTTTATAAAGGCCTGTGAGAGCAGTGCATCATTGCACTGCATGCTTGATAAAGGCCTGTGAGAGCAGTGCATCATTGCACTGTGGCATTCATGCTTTATAAAGGCCTGTGAGAGCAGCACATCATTGCACTGTGGCATTCATGCTTTACAAAGGCCTGTGAGAGCAGTGTATCATTGCACTGCATGCTTTATAAAGGCCTGTGAGAGCAGTGCATCATTGCACTGGTGGCATTCATGCTTTTTAAAGGCCCGTGATTGCACTGTGGCATTCATGCTTTATTAAGGCCTGTGAGAGCAGTGCATCGTTGCACTGTGGCATTCATGCTTTATAAAGGCCCGTGACAGCAGTGCATCATTGCAATGGTGGCATTCATGCTTTATAAAGGCATGTGAGAGCAGTGCATCATTGAACTGGTGGCATTCATGCTTTATAAAGGCATGTGAGAGCAGTGCATCGTTGCACTGTGGCATTCATGCTTTACAAAGGCCTGTGAGAGCAGTGCATCATTGCACTGTGGCATTCATGCTTTACAAAGGCCTGTGAGAGCAGTGCATCATTGCACTGGTGGCATTCATGCTTTATAAAGGCATGTGAGAGCAGTGCATCATTGCACTGGTGGCATTCATGCTTTATAAAGGCCTGTGACGGCAGTGCATCATTGCACTGTGGCATTCATGCTTTATAAAGGCCTGCGAGAGCAGTGCATCACTGCACTGTGGCATTCATGCTTTATAAAGGCCTGTGAGAGCAGTGCATCATTGCACTGTGGCATTCATGCTTTACAAAGGCCTGTGATGGCAGTGCATCATTGCACTGTGGCATTCATGCTTTATAAAGGCATGTGAGAGCCGTGCATCATTGCACTGTGGCATTCATGCTTTACAAAGGCCTGTGAGAGCAGTGCATCATTGCACTGTGGCATTCATGCTTTATAAAGGCCTGTGAGAGCAGTGCATCATTGCACTGTGGCATTCATGCTTTATAAAGGCATGTGAGAGCAGTGCATCATTGCACTGTGGCATTCATGCTTTATAAAGGCCTGTGAGAGCAGTGCATCATTGCACTGTGGCATTCATGCTTTATAAAGGCATGTGAGAGCAGTGCATCATTGCACTGTGGCATTCATGCTTTACAAAGGCCTGTGAGAGCAGTGCATCATTGCACTGTGGCATTCATCCTTTATAAAGGCCTGTGAGAGCAGTGCATCATTGCACTGTGGCATTCATGCTTTATAAAGGCCTATGAGAGCAGTGCATCATTGCACTGCATGCTTTATAAAGGCCTGTGAGAGCAGTGCATCATTGCACTGTGGCATTCATGCTTTATAAAGGCCTGTGAGAGCAGTGCATCATTGCACTGCATGCTTTATCAAGGCATGTGACAGAAGTGCATAATTGCACTGCATGCTTTATAAAGGCCTGTGAGAGCAGTGCATCATTGCACTGCATGCTTTATAAAGGCATGTGAGAGCAGTGCATCATTGCACTGTGGCATTCATGCTTTATAAAGGCCTGTGACGGCAGTGCATCATTGCACTGGTGGCATTCATGCTTTACAAATGCCTGTGAGAGCAGTGCATCATTGCACTGTGGCATTCATGCTTTATAAAGGCCTGCGAGAGCAGTGCATCATTGCACTGCATGCTTTATAAAGGCCTGTGAGAGCAGTGCATCATTGCACTGTGGCATTCATGCTTTATAAAGGCCTGTGAGAGCAGCACATCATTGCACTGTGGTATTCATGCTTTATAAACGCCTGTGAGAGCAGTGCATCATTGCACTGCATGCTTTATAAAGGCCTGTGAGAGCAGTGCATCATTGCACTGTGGCATTCATGCTTTATAAAGGCCTGTGAGAGCAATGCATCATTGCACTGTGGCATTCATGCTTTATAAAGGCCTGCGAGAGCAGTGCATCATTGCACTGTGGCATTCATGCTTTATAAAGGCCTGTGAGAGCAGTGCATCATTGCACTGTGGCATTCATGCTTTACGAAGGCCTGTGACGGCAGTGCATCATTGCACTGTGGCATTCATGCTTTACAAAGGCCTGTGAGAGCAGTGCATCATTACACTGTGGCATTCATGCTTTATAAAGGCCTGCGAGAGCAGTGCATCATTGAACTGTGGAAGTCATGCTTTAAAAAGGCCTGTGACAGCAGTGCATCATTGCACTGTGCACTGGTGGCATTCATGCTTTATGAAGGCCTGCGAGAGCAGTGCATCATTGCACTGTGGCATTCATGCTTTATAAAGGCCTGTGAGAGCAGTGCAGCATTGCACTGTGGCAGTCATGCTTTATAAAGGCCTGTGAGAGCAGTGAATCATTGCACAGTGGCATTCATGCTTTATAAAGGCATGTGAGAGCAGTGCATCATTGCACTGCGTGCTTTATAAAGGCCTGTGAGAGCAGTGCATCATTGCACAGTGGCATTCATGCTTTACAAAGGCCTGTGAGAGCAGTGCATCATTGCACTGTGGCATTCATGGTTTATAAAGGCCTCTGAGAGCAGTGCATCATTGCACTGAGGCATTCATGCTTTATAAAGGCATGTGAGAGCAGTGCATCATTGCACTGTGCACTGGTGGCATTCATGCTTTACAAAGGACTGCGACAGCAGTGCATCATTACACTGCATGCTTGATAAAGGCCTGTGAGAGCAGTGCATCATTGCACTGCATGCTTGATAAAGGCCTGTGAGAGAAGTGCATCATTGCACTGTGGCATTCATGCTTTATAAAGGCCTGTGAGAGCAGCACATCATTGCACTGTGGCATTCATGCTTTATAAAGGCCTGTGAGAGCAGTGCATCATTGCACTGCATGCTTTATCAAGGCCTGTGACAGCAGTGCATCATTGCACTGCATGCTTTATAAAGGCCTGTGAGAGCAGTGCATCATTGCACTGCATGCTTTATCAAGGCCTGTGACAGCAGTGCATCATTGCACTTCATACTTTATAAAGGCCTGTGAGAGCAGTGCATCATTGCACTGTGGCATTCATGCTTTATAAAGGCCTGTGAGAGCAGTGCATCATTGCACTGCATGCTTTATCAAGGCCTGTGACAGCAGTGCATCATTGCACTGCATGCTTTATAAAGGCCTGTGAGAGCAGTGCATCATTGCACTGCATGCTTTATAAAGGCCTGTGAGAGCAGTGCATCATTGCACTGTGGCATTCATGCTTTATAAAGGCCTGCGAGAGCAGTGCATCATTGCACTGTGGCAGTCATGCTTTGAAAAGGCCTGTGACAGCAGTGCATCATTGCACTGTGCACTGGTGGCATTCATGCTTTATAAAGGCCTGCGAGAGCAGTGCATCACTGCACTGTGGCATTCATGCATTATAAAGGCCTGGGAGAGCAGTGCATCATTGCACTGCATGCTTTATAAAGGCCTGTGAGAGCAGTGCATCATTGCACTGTGGCAGTCATGCTTTATAAAGGCCTGTGAGAGCAGTGCATCATTGCACAGTGGCATTCATGCTTTATAAAGGCCTGTGAGAGCAGTGCATCATTGCACTGCATGCTTTATAAAGGCCTGTGAGAGCAGTGCATCATTGCACAGTGGCATTCATGCTTTACAAAGGCCTGTGAGAGCAGTGCATCATTGCACTGTGGCATTCATGGTTTATAAAGGCCTCTGAGAGCAGTGCATCATTGCACTGTGGCATTCATGCTTTACAAAGGCCTGTGACTGCAGTGCATCATTGCACTGTGCACTGGTGGCATTCATGCTTTACAAAGGACTGCGACAGCAGTGCATCATTACACTGCATGCTTGATAAAGGCCTGTGAGAGCAGTGCATCATTGCACTGTGGCATTCATGCTTTATAAAGGCCTGTGAGAGCAGCACATCATTGCACTGTGGCATTCATGCTTTATAAAGGCCTGTGAGAGCAGTGCATCATTGCACTGCATGCTTTATCAAGGCCTGTGACAGCAGTGCATCATTGCACTGCATGCTTTATAAAGGCCTGTGAGAGCAGTGCATCATTGCACTGCATGCTTTATCAAGGCCTGTGACAGCAGTGCATCATTGCACTTCATACTTTATAAAGGCCTGTGAGAGCAGTGCATCATTGCACTGCATGCTTTATAAAGGCCTGTGAGAGCAGTGCATCATTGCACTGTGGCATTCATGCTTTATAAAGGCCTGTGAGAGCAGTGCATCATTGCACTGCATGCTTTATCAAGGCCTGTGACAGCAGTGCATCATTGCACTGCATGCTTTATAAAGGCCTGTGAGAGTAGTGCATCATTGCACTGCATGCTTTATAAAGGCCTGTGAGAGCAGTGCATCATTGCACTGTGGCATTCATGCTTTATAAAGGCCTGTGAGAGCAGCACATCATTGCACTGTGGCATTCATGCTTTATAAAGGCCTGTGAGAGCAGTGCATCATTGCACTGTGGCATTCATGCTTTATAAAGGCCTGTGAGAGCAGTGCATCATTGCACTGTGGCATTCATGCTTTATAAAGGCCTGTGAGAGCAGTGCATCATTGCACTGTGGCATTCATGCTTTATAAAGGCCTGCGAGAGCAGTGCATCATTGCGCTGGTGGAATTCATGCTTTATAAAGGCCTGTGAGAGCAGTGCATCATTGCACTGCATGCTTGATAAAGGCCTGTGAGAGCAGTGCATCATTGCACTGTGGCATTCATGCTTTATAAAGGCCTGCGAGAGCAGTGCATCATTGCGCTGGTGGCATTCATGCTTTATAAAGGCCTGTGAGAGCAGTGCATCATTGCACTGCATGCTTGATAAAGGCCTGTGAGAGCAGTGCATCATTGAACTGTGGCATTCATGCTTTATAAAGGCCTGTGAGAGCAGCACATCATTGCACTGTGGCATTTATGCTTTACAAAGGCCTGTGAGAGCAGTGTATCATTGCACTGCATGCTTTATAAAGGCCTGTGACAGCAATGCATCATTGCACTGGTGGCATTCATGCTTTATAAAGGCCCGTGACAGCAGTGCATCATTGCACTGTGGCATTCATGCTTTATAAAGGCCTGTGAGAGCAGCACATCATTGCACTGTGGCATTCATGCTTTATAAAGGCCTGTGAGAGCAGTGCATCATTGCACTGTGGCATTCATGCTTTATAAAGGCCTGTGAGAGCAGTGCATCATTGCACTGTGGCATTCATGCTTTATAAAGGCCTGTGAGAGCAGTGCATCATTGCACTGTGGCATTCATGCTTTATAAAGGCCTGCGAGAGCAGTGCATCATTGCGCTGGTGGAATTCATGCTTTATAAAGGCCTGTGAGAGCAGTGCATCATTGCACTGCATGCTTGATAAAGGCCTGTGAGAGCAGTGCATCATTGCACTGTGGCATTCATGCTTTATAAAGGCCTGCGAGAGCAGTGCATCATTGCGCTGGTGGCATTCATGCTTTATAAAGGCCTGTGAGAGCAGTGCATCATTGCACTGCATGCTTGATAAAGGCCTGTGAGAGCAGTGCATCATTGAACTGTGGCATTCATGCTTTATAAAGGCCTGTGAGAGCAGTGCATCATTGCACTGTGGCATTCATGCTTTATAAAGGCCTGTGAGAGCAGTGCATCATTGCACTGCATGCTTTATCAAGGCATGTGACAGAAGTGCATAATTGCACTGCATGCTTTATAAAGGCCTGTGAGAGCAGTGCATCATTGCACTGCATGCTTTATAAAGGCATGTGAGAGCAGTGCATCATTGCACTGTGGCATTCATGCTTTATAAAGGCCTGTGACGGCAGTGCATCATTGCACTGGTGGCATTCATGCTTTACAAATGCCTGTGAGAGCAGTGCATCATTGCACTGTGGCATTCATGCTTTATAAAGGCCTGCGAGAGCAGTGCATCATTGCACTGCATGCTTTATAAAGGCCTGTGAGAGCAGTGCATCATTGCACTGTGGCATTCATGCTTTATAAAGGCCTGTGAGAGCAGCACATCATTGCACTGTGGTATTCATGCTTTATAAAGGCCTGTGAGAGCAGTGCATCATTGCACTGCATGCTTGATAAAGGCCTGTGAGAGCAGTGCATCATTGCACTGTGGCATTCATGCTTTATAAAGGCCTGTGAGAGCAGCACATCATTGCACTGTGGCATTCATGCTTTACAAAGGCCTGTGAGAGCAGTGTATCATTTCACTGCATGCTTTATAAAGGCCTGTGAGAGCAGTGCATCATTGCACTAGTGGCATTCATGCTTTTTAAAGGCCCGTGATTGCACTGTGGCATTCATGCTTTATTAAGGCCTGTGAGAGCAGTGCATCGTTGCACTGTGGCATTCATGCTTTATAAAGGCCCGTGACAGCAGTGCATCATTGCACTGGTGGCATTCATGCTTTATAAAGGCATGTGAGAGCAGTGCATCATTGCACTGGTGGCATTCATGCTTTATAAAGGCCTGTGAGAGCAGTGCATCATTGCACTGTGGCATTCATGCTTTACAAAGGCCTGTGAGAGCAGTGCATCATTGCACTGTGGCATTCATGCTTTACAAAGGCCTGTGAGAGCAGTGCATCATTGCACTGGTGGCATTCATGCTTTATAAAGGCATGTGAGAGCAGTGCATCATTGCACTGGTGGCATTCATGCTTTATAAAGGCCTGTGACGGCAGTGCATCATTGCACTGTTGCATTCATGCTTTATAAAGGCATGTGAGAGCAGTGCATCATTGAACTGTGGCATTCATGCTTTATAAAGGCCTGTGAGAGCAGTGCATCATTGCACTGTGGCATTCATGCTTTATAAAGGCCTGCGAGAGCAGTGCATCACTGCACTGTGGCATTCATGCTTTATAAAGGCCTGTGAGAGCAGTGCATCATTGCACTGTGGCATTCATGCTTTACAAAGGCCTGTGATGGCAGTGCATCATTGCACTGTGGCATTCATGCTTTATAAAGGCATGTGAGAGCAGTGCATCATTGCACTGTGGCATTCATGCTTTACAAAGGCCTGTGAGAGCACTGCATCATTGCACTGTGGCATTCATGCTTTATAAAGGCCTGTGAGAGAAGTGCATCATTGCACTGTGGCATTCATGCTTTATAAAGGCATGTGAGAGCAGTGCATCATTGCACTGTGGCATTCATGCTTTATAAAGGCCTGTGAGAGCAGTGCATCATTGCACTGTGGCATTCATGCTTTATAAAGGCATGTGAGAGCAGTGCATCATTGCACTGTGGCATTCATGCTTTACAAAGGCCTGTGAGAGCAGTGCATCATTGCACTGTGGCATTCATCCTTTATAAAGGCCTGTGAGAGCAGTGCATCATTGCACTGTGGCATTCATGCTTTATAAAGGCCTATGAGAGCAGTGCATCATTGCACTGCATGCTTTATAAAGGCCTGTGAGAGCAGTGCATCATTGCACTGCATGCTTTATCAAGGCCTGTGACAGAAGTGCATAATTGCACTGCATGCTTTATAAAGGCCTGTGAGAGCAGTGCATCATTGCACTGCATGCTTTATAAAGGCATGTGAGAGCAGTGCATCATTGCACTGTGGCATTCATGCTTTATAAAGGCCTGTGAGAGCAGTGCATCATTGCACTGGTGGCATTCATGCTTTACAAATGCCTGTGAGAGCAGTGCATCATTGCACTGTGGCATTCATGCTTTATAAAGGCCTGCGAGAGCAGTGCATCATTGCACTGCATGCTTTATAAAGGCCTGTGAGAGCAGTGCATCATTGCACTGTGGCATTCATGCTTTATAAAGGCCTGTGAGAGCAGTGCATCATTGCACTGGTGGCATTCATGCTTTATAAAGGTCTGTGACAGCAGTGCATCATTGCACTGTGGCATTCATGCTTTATAAAGGCCTGTGAGAGCAGTGCATCATTGCACTGTGGCATTCATGCTTTACAAACGCCTGTGAGAGCAGTGCATCATTGCACTGTGGCATTCATGCTTTACAAAGGCCTGTGAGAGCAGTGCATCATTGCACTGGTGGCATTCATGCTTTACAAAGGCCGGTGAGAGCAGTGCATCATTGCACTGTGGCATTCATGCTTTATAAAGGCCTGTGAGAGCAGCGCATCATTGCACTGGTGGCATTCATGCTTTACAAAGGCCTGTGAGAGCAGTGCATCATTGCACTGTGGCATTCATGCTTTACAAAGGCCTTTGAGAGCAGTGCATCATTGCACTGTGGCATTCATGCTTTATAGAGGCCTGTGAGAGCAGCGCATGATTGCACTGTGGCATTCATGCTTTACAAAGGCCTGTGAGAGCAGTGCATCATTGCACTGTGGCATTCATGCTTTACAAAGGCCTGTGAGAGCAGTGCATCATTGCACTGGTGGCATTCATACTTTATAGAGGCCTGCGAGAGCAGTGCATCATTGCACTGCATGCTTTATAAAGGCCTGTGAGTGCAGTGCATCATTGCACTGGTGGCATTCATGCTTTACAAAGGCATGTGAGAGCAGTGCATCATTGCACTGGTGGCATTTATGCTTTATAAAGGCCTGTGAGAGCAGTGCATCATTGCACTGTGGCATTTATGCTTTACAAAGGCCTGTGAGAGTAGTGCATCATTGCACTGGTGGCATTCATACTTTATAGAGGCCTGCGAGAGCAGTGCATCATTGCACTGTGGCATTCATGCTTTACAAAGGCCTGTGAGAGCAGTGCATCATTGCACTGTGGCATTCATGCTTTATAGAGGCCTGTGAGAGCAGTGCATCATTGCACTGTGGCATTCATGCTTTACAAAGGCCTGTGAGAGCAGTGCATCATTGCACTGGTGGCATTCATACTTTATGGAGGCCTGCGAGAGCAGTGCATCATTGCACTGCATGCTTTATAAAGGCCTGTGAGAGCAGTGCTTCATTGCACTGTGGCATTCATGCTTTATAGAGGCCTGTGAGAGCAGTGCATCATTGCACTGTGGCATTCATGCTTTATAAAGGCCTGTGAGAGCAGTGCATCATTGCACTGGTGGCATTCATGCTTTACAAAGGCCTGTGAGAGCAGTGCATCATTGAACTGGTGGCATTCATGCTTTACAAAGGCCCGTGACAGCAGTGCATCATTGCACTGTGGCATTCATGCTTTATAAAGGCCTGTGAGAGCAGTGCATCATTGCACTGGTTGCACTCATGCTTTACAAAGGCATGTGAGAGCAGTGCATCATTGCACTGGTGGCATTCATGGTTTATAAAGGCCTGTGAGAGCAGTGCATCATTGCACTGTGGCATTCATGCTTTACAAAGGCCTGTGAGAGTAGTGCATCATTGCACTGGTGGCATTCATGCTTTATAAAGGCCTGTGAGAGCAGCACATCATGGCACTGTGGCATTCATGCTTTACAAAGGCCTGTGAGAGCAGTGCATCATTGCACTGTGGCATTCATGCTTTATAAAGGCCCGTGACAGCAGTGCATCATTGCATTGTGGCATTCATGCTTTATAAAGGCCTGTGAGAGCAGTGCATCATTGCACTGCATGCTTGATAAAGGCCTGTGAGAGCAGTGCATCATTGCACTGTGGCATTCATGCTTTACAAAGGCCTGTGAGAGAAGTGCATCATTGCACTGTGGCATTCATGCTTTATAAAGGCCTGTGAGAGCAGTGCATCATTGCACTGCATGCTTTATAAAGGCCTGTGAGAGCAGTGCATCATTGCGCTGGTGGCATTCATGCTTTACAAAGGCCTGCGAGAGCAGTGCATCATTGCACTGTGGCATTCATGCTTTATAAAGGCCTGTGACAGCAGTGCATCATTGCACTGGTGGCATTCATGCTTTACAGAGGCCTGTGAGAGCAGGGCATCATTGCACTGTGGCATTCATGCTTTACAGAGGCCTGTGAGAGCAGTGCATCATTGCACTGTGGCATTCATGCTTTACAAAGGCCTGTGAGAGCAGTGCATCATTGCACTGTGGCATTCATGCTTTACAAAGGCCTGTGAGAGCAGTGCGTCATTGCACTGTGGCATTCATGCTTTACAAAGGCCTGCGAGAGCAGTGCATCATTGCACTGGTGGCATTCATGCTTTATAAAGGCCTGTGAGAGCAGTGCATCATTGCACTGCATGCTTTACGAAGGCCTGTGAGACCAGTGCACCATTGCACTGTGGTATTCATGCTTTACAAAGGCCTGTGAGAGCAGTGCATCATTGCACTGCATGCTTTATAAAGGCCTGTGAGAGCAGTGCATCATTGCACTGTGGCATTCATGCTTTATAAAGGCCTGTGAGAGCAGTGCATCATTGCACTGTGGCATTCATGCTTTATAAAGGCCTGCGAGAGCAGTGCATCATTGCACTGGTGGCATTCATGCTTTATAAAGGCCTGTGAGAGCAGTGTATCATTGCACTGGTGGCATTCATGCTTTATAAAGGCCTGTGAGAGCAGTGCATCATTGCACTGGTGGCATTCATGCTTTACGAAGGCATGTGAGAGCAGTGCATCATTGCACTGTGGCATTCATGCTTTATAAGGGCCTGTGAGAGCAGTGCATCATTGCACTGTGGCATTCATGCTTTACGAAGGCCTGTGAGAGCAGTGCATCATTGCACTGGTGGCATTCATGCTTTACGAAGGCCTGTGAGAGCAGTGCATCACTGCACTGTGGCATTCATGCTTTATAAAGGCCTGTGAGAGCAGCGCATCATTGCACTGTGGCATTCATGCTTTACAAAGGCCTGCGAGAGCAGTGCATCACTGCACTGTGGCATTCATGCTTTATAAAGGCCTGTGAGAGCAGCACATCATTGCACTGTGGCATTCATGCTTTATTAAGCCCTGCGAGAGCAGTGCATCATTGCACGGGTGGCATGCATGCTTTATAAAGGCCTGTGAGAGCAGCGCATCATTGCGCTGGTGGCATTCATGCTTTATAAAGGCCTGTGAGTGCAGTGCATCATGGCACTGTGGCATTCATGCTTTTTAAAGTCCTGCGAGAGCAGTGCATCACTGCACTGTGGCATTCATGCTTTATAAAGGCCTGTGAGAGCAGCGCATCATTGCACTGTGGCATTCATGCTTTACAAAGGCCTGTGAGAGCAGTGCATCATTGCACTGTGGCATTCATGCTTTATAAAGGCCTGTGAGAGCAGTGCATCATTGCACTGTGGCATTCATGCTTTATAAAGGCCTCTGAGAGCAGTGCATCATTGCACTGTGGCATTCATGCTTTATAAAGGCCTGTGAGAGCAACTCATCATTGCACTGTGGCATTCATGCTTTATAAAGGCCTGTGAGAGCAGCACATCATGGCACTGTGGCATTCATGCTTTACACAGGCCTGTGAGAGCAGTGCATCATTGCACTGTGGCATTCATGCTTTATAAAGGCCTGTGAGAGCAGCGCATCATTGCACTGTGGCATTCATGCTTTACAAAGGCCTGTGAGAGCAACTCATCATTGCACTGTGGCATTCATGCTTTATAAAGGCCTGTGAGAGCAGTGCATTATTGCACTGTGGCATTCATGCTTTATAAAGGCCTGTGACAGCAGTGCATCATTGCACTGTGGCATTCATGCTTTACAAAGGCCTGTGAGAGCAGTGCATCATTGCACTGGTGGCATTCATGCTTTACAAAGGCCTGTGAGAGCAGTGCATCATTACACTGGTGGCATTCATGCCTTACAAAGGCCTGTGAGAGCAGTGCATCATTGCACTGTGGCATTCATGCTTTACAAAGGCCGGTGAGAACAGTGCATCATTGCACTGTGGTATTCATGCTTTACAAAGGCCGGTGAGAGCAGTGCATCATTGCGCTGGTGGCATTTGTGCTTTACAGAGGCCTGTGAGAGCAGCGCATCATTGCACTGTGGCATTCATGCTTTACAAAGGCCGGTGAGAGCAGTGCATCATTGCGCTGGTGGCATTCGTGCTTTACAGAGGCCTGTGAGAGCAGTGCATCATTGCATTGTGGCATTCATGCTTTATAAAGGCCTGTGAGAGCAGTGCATCATTGCACTGGTGGCATTCATGCTTTATAAAGGCCTGTGAGAGCAGTGCATCATCGCACTGGTGGCATTCATGCTTTACAAAGGCCTGTGAGAGCAGTGCATCATTGCACTGTGGCATTCATGCTTTACAAAGGCCTGTGAGAGCAGTGCATCATTGCACTGTGGCATTCATGCTTTACAAAGGCCTGTGAGAGCAGTGCATCATTGCACTGTGGCATTCATGCTTTACAAAGGCCTGTGAGAGCAGTGCATCATTGCACTGCATGCTTTACGAAGGCCTGTGAGAGCAGTGCATCATTGCGCTGGTGGCATTCGTGCTTTACAGAGGCCTGTGAGAGCAGCGCATCATTGCACTGTGGCAGTCATGCTTTATAAAGGCCTGTGAGAGCAGTGCATCATTGCACTGCATGCTTTACGAAGGCCTGTGAGAGCAGTGCACCATTGCACTGTGGCATTCATGCCTTACAAAGGCCTGTGAGAGCAGTGCATCATTGCACTGTGGCATTCATGCCTTACAAAGGCCTGTGAGAGCAGTGCATCATTGCGCTGGTGGCATTCATGCTTTATAAAGGCCTGTGAGAGCAGCGCATCATTGCACTGTGGCATTCATGCTTTATAAAGGCCTGTGAGAGCAGTGCATCATTGCACTGCATGCTTTATAAAGGCCTGTGAGAGCAGTGCATCATTGCACTGTGGCATTCATGCTTTACAAAGGCCGGTGAGAGCAGTGCATCATTGCACTGTGGCATTCATGCTTTACAAAGGCCTGTGAGAGCAGCGCATCATTGCACTGTGGCATTCATGCTTTATAAAGGCCTGTGAGAGCAGTGCATCACTGCACTGTGGCATTCATGCTTTACGAAGGCCTGTGAGAGCAGTGCATCATTGCACTGTGGCATTCATGCTTTAGAAAGCCCTGCGAGAGCAGTGCATCATTGCACTGTGGCATTCATGCTTTATAAAGGCCTGTGAGAGCAGTGCATCATTGCACTGTGGCATTCATGCTTTACAAAGGCCTCTGACAGCAGTGCATCATTGGACTGTGGCATTCATGCTTTACAAAGGCCGGTGAGAGCAGTGCATCATTGCGCTGGTGTCATTCAGGCTTTATAAAGGCCTGTGAGAACAGCGCATCATTGCACTGTGGCATTCATGCTTTACAAAGGCCTGTGAGAGCAGTGCATCATTGCACTGTGGCATTCATGGTTTATAAAGGCCTGTGAGAGCAGCGCATCATTGCACTGTGGCATTCATGCTTTACAAACGCCTGTGAGAGCAGTGCATCATTGCACTGTGGCATTCATGCTTTATAAAGGCCTGCGAGAGCAGTGCATCATTGCACTGTGGCATTCATGCTTTATAAAGGCCTGTGAGAGCAGCACATCATTGCACTGTGGCATTCATGCTTTATAAAGGCCTGCGAGAGCAGTGCACCATTGCACTGTGTCATTCATGCTTTATAAAGGCCTGTGAGAGCAGTGCATCGTTGCACTGCATGCTTTATAAAGGCCTGTGAGAGCAGTGCATCATTGCGCTGGTGGCATTCATGCTTTACAAAGGCCTGTGAGAGCAGTGCATCGTTGCACTGTGGCATTCATGCTTTAAAAAGGCCTGTGAGAGCAGTGCATCATTGCACTGGTGACATTCATGCTTTATAAAGGCCTGTGAGAGCAGTGCATCATTGCACTGGTGGCATTCATGCCTTACAAAGGCCTGTGAGAGCAGTGCATCATTGCACTGGTGGCATTCATGCCTTACAAAGGCCTGTGAGAGCAGTGCATCATTGCACTGTGGCATTCATGCTTTACAGAGGCCTGTGAGAGCAGTGCATCACTGCACTGTGGCATTCATGCTTTACAAAGGCCTGTGAGAGCAGTACATCATTGCACTGTGGCATTCATGCTTTATAAAGGCCCGTGAGAGCAGTGCATTATTGCACTGTGGCATTCATGCTTTATAAAGGCCTGTGACAGCAGTGCATCATTGCACTGTGGCATTCATGCTTTACAAAGGCCTGTGAGAGCAGTGCATCATTGCACTGGTGGCATTCATGCTTTACAAAGTCCTGTGAGAGCAGTGCATCATTACACTGGTGGCATTCATGCCTTACAAAGGCCTGTGAGAGCAGTGCATCATTGCACTGTGGCATTCATGCTTTACAAAGGCCGGTGAGAGCAGTGCATCATTGCACTGTGGCATTCATGCTTTACAAAGGCCTGTGAGAGCAGTGCATCATTGCACTGGTGGCATTCATGCTTTACAAAGGCCTGTGAGAGCAGTGCATCATTGCGCTGGTGTCATTCAGGCTTTATAAAGGCCTGTGAGAGCAGTGCATCATTGCACTGTGGCATTCATGCTTTACAAAGGCCGGTGAGAGCAGTGCATCATTGCGCTGGTGGCATTCGTGCTTTACAGAGGCCTGTGAGAGCAGCGCATCATTGCACTGTGGCATTCATGCTTTACAAAGGCCGGTGAGAGCAGTGCATCATTGCGCTGGTGGCATTCGTGCTTTACAGAGGCCTGTGAGAGCAGTGCATCATTGCACTGTGGCATTCATGCTTTACAAAGGCCAGTGACAGCAGTGCATCATTGCATTGTGGCATTCATGCTTTATAAAGGCCTGTGAGAGCAGTGCATCATTGCACTGCATGCTTGATAAAGGCCTGTGAGAGCAGTGCATCATTGCACTGTGGCATTCATGCTTTACAAAGGCCTGTGAGAGCAGTGCATCATTGCACTGTGGCATTCATGCTTTACAAAGGCCTGTGAGAGCAGTGCATCATTGCACTGCATGCTTTACGAAGGCCTGTGAGAGCAGTGCATCATTGCGCTGGTGGCATTCGTGCTTTACAGAGGCCTGTGAGAGCAGCGCATCATTGCACTGTGGCAGTCATGCTTTATAAAGACCTGTGAGAGCAGTGCATCATTGCACTGCATGCTTTACGAAGGCCTGTGAGAGCAGTGCACCATTGCACTGTGGCATTCATGCCTTACAAAGGCCTGTGAGAGCAGTGCATCATTGCACTGTGGCATTCATGCCTTACAAAGGCCTGTGAGAGCAGTGCATCATTGCGCTGGTGGCATTCATGCTTTATAAAGGCCTGTGAGAGAAGCGCATCATTGCACTGTGGCATTCATGCTTTATAAAGGCCTGTGAGAGCAGTGCATCATTGCACTGCATGCTTTATAAAGGCCTGTGAGAGCAGTGCATCATTGCACTGTGGCATTCATGCTTTACAAAGGCCGGTGAGAGCAGTGCATCATTGCACTGTGGCATTCATGCTTTACAAAGGCCTGTGAGAGCAGCGCATCATTGCACTGTGGCATTCATGCTTTATAAAGGCCTGTGAGAGCAGCGCATCATTGCACTGTGGCATTCATGCTTTATAAAGGCCTGTGAGAGCAGTGCATCATTGCACTGTGGCATTCATGCTTTATAAAGGCCTGTGAGAGCAGCGCTTCATTGCACTGTGGCATTCATGCTTTATAAAGGCCTGTGAGAGCAGTGCATCATTGCACTGGTGGCATTCATGCTTTACGAAGGCATGTGAGAGCAGTGCATCATTGTACTGTGGCATTCATGCCTTACAAAGGCCTGTGAGAGCAGTGCATCATTGCACTGTGGCATTCATGCTTTATAAAGGCCTGTGAGAGCAGTGCATCATTGCACTGCATGCTTTACAAAGGCCTGTGAGAGCAGCACATCATTGCACTGTGGCATTCATGCTTTACAAAGGCCTGTGAGAGCAGTGCATCGTTGCGCTGGTGGCATTCATGCTTTCTAAAGGCCAGTGAGAGCAGTGCATCATTGCACTGGTGGCATTCATGCTTTATAAAGGCCGGTGAGAGCAGTGCATCATTACACTGGTGGCATTCATACTTTCTAAAGGCCTGTGAGAGCAGTGCATCACTGCACTGCATGCTTGATAAAGGCCTGTGAGAGCAGTGCATCATTGCACTGTGGCATTCATGCTTTATAGAGGCCTGTGACAGCAGCGCATCATTGCACTGTGGCATTCATGCTTTACAAAGGCCTGTGAGAGCAGTGCATCATTACACTGGTGGCATTCATGCTTTACAAAGGCCTGTGAGAGTAGTGCATCGTTGCACTGTGGCATTCATGCTTTATAAAGGCCTGTGAGAGCAGTGCATCATTGCACTGGTGGCATTCATGCTTTACGAAGGCCTGTGAGAGCAGTGCATCATTGCACTGTGGCATTCATGCTTTATAGAGGCCTGCGAGAGCAGTGCATCATTGCACTGTGGCATTCATGCTTTACAAAGGCCTGTGAGAGCAGTGCATCATTGCGCTGGTGGCATTCATGCTATATAAAGGCCTGCGAGAGCAGTGCATCATTGCACTGGTGGCATTCATGCTTTATAGAGGCCTGTGAGAGCAGTGCATCATTGCACTGTGGCATTCATGCTTTATAAAGGCCTGTGAGAGCAGTGCATCATTGCACTGGTGGCATTCATGCCTTACAAAGGCCTGTGAGAGCAGTGCATCATTGCACTGTGGCATTCATGCTTTATAAAGGCCTGTGAGAGCAGTGCATCACTGCACTGTGGCATTCATGCTTTATAAAGGCCTGTGAGAGCAGTACATCATTGCACTGTGGCATTCATGCTTTATAAAGGCCTGTGAGAGCAGTGCATCATTGCACTGTGGCATTCATGCTTTACAAAGGCCTGTGAGAGCAGTGCATCATTGCACTGTGGCATTCATGCTTTATAAAGGCCTGCGAGAGCAGTGCATCATTGCACTGTGGCATTCATGCTTTATAAAGGCCTGTGAGAGCAGTGCATCATTGCACTGCATGCTTTACAAAGGCCTGTGAGAGCAGCACATCATTGCACTGTGGCATTCATGCTTTACAAAGGCCTGTGAGAGCAGTGCATCGTTGCGCTGGTGGCATTCATGCTTTCTAAAGGCCTGTGAGAGCAGTGCATCATTGCACTGGTGGCATTCATGCTTTATAAAGGCCTGTGAGAGCAGTGCATCATTACACTGGTGGCATTCATACTTTCTAAAGGCCTGTGAGAGCAGTGCATCATTGCACTGTGGCATTCATGCTTTACAAAGGCATGTGAGAGCAGTGCATCATTGCACTGTGGCATTCATGCTTTACAAAGGCCTGTGAGAGCAGTGCATCATTTCACTGTGGCATTCATGCTTTATAAAGGCCTGTGAGAGCAGTGCATCATTGCACTGCATGCTTTACAAAGGCATGTGAGAGCAGTGCATCATTGCACTGTGGCATTCATGCTTTACAAAGGCCTGTGAGAGCAGTGCATCATTTCACTGTGGCATTCACGCTTTCTAAAGGCCAGTGAGAGCAGTGCATCATTGCACTGGTGGCATTCATGCTTTATAAAGGCCTGTGAGAGCAGTGCATCATTACACTGGTGGCATTCATACTTTCTAAAGGCCTGTGAGAGCAGTGCATCACTGCACTGCATGCTTGATAAAGGCCTGTGAGAGCAGTGCATCATTGCACTGTGGCATTCATGCTTTATAGAGGCCTGTGACAGCAGCGCATCATTGCACTGTGGCATTCATGCTTTACAAAGGCCTGTGAGAGCAGTGCATCATTACACTGGTGGCATTCATGCTTTACAAAGGCCTGTGAGAGTAGTGCATCGTTGCACTGTGGCATTCATGCTTTATAAAGGCCTGTGAGAGCAGTGCATCATTGCACTGGTGGCATTCATGCTTTACGAAGGCCTGTGAGAGCAGTGCATCATTGCGCTGGTGGCATTCATGCTTTCTAAAGGCCTGTGAGAGCAGTGCATCATTGCGCTGGTGGCATTCATGCTATATAAAGGCCTGCGAGAGCAATGCATCATTGCACTGGTGGCATTCATGCTTTATAGAGGCCTGTGAGAGCAGTGCATCATTGCACTGTGGCATTCATGCTTTATAAAGGCCTGCGAGAGCAGTGCATCATTGCACTGGTGGCATTCATGCTTTATAGAGGCCTGTGAGAGCAGTGCATCATTGCACTGTGGCATTCATGCTTTACAAAGGCCTGTGAGAGCAGTGCATCATTGCGCTGGTGGCATTCATGCTTTCTAAAGGCCTGTGAGAGCAGTGCATCATTGCACTGTGGCATTCATGCTTTATAAAGGCCTGTGAGAGCAGTGCATCATTGCACTGCATGCTTTATAAAGGCCTGTGAGAGCAGTGCATCATTGCACTGGTGGCATTCATGCTTTACGAAGGCCTGTGAGAGCAGTGCATCATTGCACTGTGGCATTCATGCTTTATAAAGGCCTGTGAGAGCAGTGCATCATTACACTGGTGGCATTCATGCTTTACAAAGGCCTGTGAGAGTAGTGCATCGTTGCACTGTGGCATTCATGCTTTATAAAGGCCTGTGAGAGCAGCGCATCATTGCACTGTGGCATTCATGCTTTACAAAGGCCTGTGAGAGCAGTGCATCATTGCACTGTGGCATTCATGCTTTACAAAGGCCTGTGAGAGCAGCACATCATTGCACTGTGGCATTCATGCTTTACAAAGGCCTGTGAGAGCAGTGCATCATTGCACTGTGGCATTCATGCTTTACAAAGGCCTGTGAGAGCAGCACATCATTGCACTGTGGCATTCATGCTTTATAAAGGCCCGTGACAGCAGTGCATCATTGAACTGGTGGCATTCATGCTTTACAAAGGCCTGTGAGAGCAGTGCATCATTGCACTGTGGCATTCATGCTTTACAAAGGCCTGTGAGAGCAGCACATCATTGCACTGTGGCATTCATGCTTTACAAACGCCTGTGAGAGCAGTGCATCATTGCACTGCATGCTTTATAAAGGCCTGTGAGAGCAGTGCATCATTGCACTGGTGGCATTCATGCTTTATAAAGGCCCGTGAGAGCAGTGCATCATTGCACTGTGGCATTCATGCTTTATAAAGGCCTGTGAGAGGAGTGCATCATTGCACTGTGGCATTCATGCTTTATAAAGGCCTGTGAGAGCAGCACATCATTGCACTGTGGCATTCATGCTTTACAAACGCCTGTGAGAGCAGTGCATCATTGCACTGCATGCTTTATAAAGGCCTGTGAGAGCAGTGCATCATTGCACTGGTGGCATTCATGCTTTATAAAGGCCCGTGAGAGCAGTGCATCATTGCACTGTGGCATTCATGCTTTATAAAGGCCTGTGAGAGCAGTGCATCATTGCACTGCATGCTTTATAAAGGCCTGTGAGAGCAGTGCATCATTGCACTGTGGCATTCATGCTTTATAAAGGCCTGCGAGAGCAGTGCATCATTGCACTGTGGCATTCATGCTTTATAAAGGCCTGTGAGAGCAACGCATCATTGCACTGGTGGCATTCATGCTTTACAAAGGCCTTTGAGAGCAACGCATCATTGCACTGTGGCATTCATGCTTTACAAAGGCCTGTGAGAGCAGTGCATCATTGCACTGTGGCATTCATGCTTTACAAAGGCCTGTGAGAGCAGTGTATCATTGCACTGTGGCATTCATGCTTTATAAAGGCCTGCGAGAGCAGTGCATCATTGCACTGTGGCATTCATGCTTTATAAAGGCCTGTGAGAGCAGTGCATCATTGCACTGGTGGCATTCATGGTTTATAAAGGCCTCTGAGAGCAGCGCATCATTGCACTGTGGCATTCATGCTTTACAAAGGCCTTTGAGAGCAACGCATCATTGCACTGTGGCATTCATGCTTTACAAAGGCCTTTGAGAGCAACGCATCATTGCACTGGTGGCATTCATGCTTTACAAAGGCCTTTGAGAGCAACGCATCATTGCACTGTGGCATTCATGCTTTACAAAGGCCTGTGAGAGCAGTGCATCATTGCACTGGTGGCATTCATGCTTTACAAAGGCCAGTTTCTTATCCTTTGCAGTGACAGTGTCAATGTTCATAGCAAAGCTCGGCAAATGGCAAATGTCCAGAGAAAACAAGATGGCTAACGTTGGAACAGAACACTTGGTGGTGTGGAACTTATTGACTCAACAATGAAGGAGGGCTCCAGTGGACTATTCTTATCAGTTAACTCCTGTGAAAGTCAAATTCAGTTGTAAGCAATCAGGAAAAGTTTGATTTTCAGATATTGTGAGAGGTGGAGGAGCTGTGAGGATTGGATTCAGGAGGCACAGGAGGTGGGGTTTAGCACTCTGGTGCAGGGAGGTGCAGAGCCTCAGGCAAAATGATACTTTGCTACTCACAACCCTAGCAGCATGCTCTTTTTGAAGCATCGTTTTGTAGTGTGGTGCCATCTTCAGGCCACTTGTAGTATGATATGACAGATGCTTGCTCCAGCCTTACTAGTGCACCAGAGATATGTAGGCTGCATAAGGGCAGTGCACAGACCTTTCCTTTTGTGGTGGAAACTGTTATCAAGGTTAAGACAGTATACAAAATTGAATCCTCATTGTTTCATATAATAGAAATGTTATCAGGGTTTAAAATAGTCTTGAATTGTTTAATTATAATGGAAACATTATCCACAGGTTCATAGAATATATTGTAAGGATACAAATGATGCAAATTAGAAGTTTACTTTTGCAACAGTATTTATTCCTGGCATCCTTATTGGTGGCCATTTCGGTTTTATATTGATGACGTCACAGTCTAGATCCAACGTGGGCATGCGCATGACATGCACTGACGTATACACATGAACTTTCATGCCAAATGTAACACAAATTGGAAGATTTCACATTATTTTTTTTATTTTTGTTGGCAATTTTGGATTTTGATTAGACTATATGGCATCATAGGCAAGATCCATTTGGGGATTTGCTCTGATATGATTACTATTACACAGACAAATGTCTGTACAAACTGGAGGGTTGCAAGGGAAGGTAAGGAGAACCTCTCCTTGGTGGTAAAGTCCAGTGATATCTATAAGTGAACCGAGAGAGAGGTCGGGACATCAGCATTAGCCATGCCACAAGACCATATATTTGCCATAGAATAAGAGAGGTGTATAAATCCAGAGGATGTATGAAAATCTTGGACTTGGAGGACACATGTGGCTTGGACCCCATCAACGATTATTCTATGATCCCATCATTCAAGTTTTTGCTATGTTTTCATGTTAGCTGCATTTATGTATCTAAAGGTGATTTGTCCAAGGCCATGGGAACATGGCTCCTGATTGGTGCACAGTGGATTGGTGGTATATTTCAATTTAGTGAGCACATATTTAGAGACCAGTGATTGGTGCATAACTTGCAACTATATAACTGTGCTATTTGTGTGATTTCTGATTTGTTTGATTATTCTCTGTCTTGACTGTTTCCTACTAAGTGCTTTTGTTTGCCCTTACACAAGTTATGAGTCGGGGTTTTTCTGTGCAGAGTGACCTCTGCATGGGTTGGGTAAGATAAGCTATTCCTGCTTCAGTGCATTACATACAACCTATCACTAATGCTCTAAGGGCATCTAGGAGACTGTGCAGACATAACCTTTGAGTTTCAACGATATTGGAAGATAAAGAACATGTTATATTTGTGAACAGACCTTTGAGTTTCACAATTAATTAAGTCCACTGTCTGGTATGTTCCTGTTTATATTTAGTTTTAAAGAAAATAGAGGATGATTCGAAACCGCGATAGCATCAGCAGCACATCATGGTATTTTATCCCTAAATAAATATGATCAAATTTTCTGACCTGCAGTGAGTTCTGCTGACACAGGAAAAAACACAAAGGGGCTTATTTATGAGCCCCTTGCAACACTTTTGCGCTGCTGTTCCGTCAATTGTCGTGACGCAGAGGCTGCATAAACAATGCGCCATGTTGCACCATATTTACAAATGCATCTAGGGAGATGCGTCACTGTTAGAGTCGGGGATCTCTGGTTGGCGCAAGGTTGCCCTTGTGTCAAGCAGGAACCCTCTCCTCCACGTCAGGGCGCAGGATAACCCCTCGCGAATGACCCTTGCTCACCCTCTAGGTGCGTGGCGTGAGCAGCCAAGGCGATTCCTCAGGCGTTGTTGGTTAAGCACTTACAATCGTACACACAGTAAATACATCAATCCCCCCAGAAACGGACACCAGACTTGGATATATATAAAAATACGATTCTTTATGTAAAAATTAGGTATATATATCTCAGCAGATTTATCACAAGACCAATAACGTTTTCGCTATGCCACCAGGTTGTAAAGCGGGCAAATGTTCGTTGTTCGTAGCTTCAAATGGATACTTTGTAGTCTCTTGCAAATGTTACTTGTGGTTCCAGTACTCACAGAGATCGGCTCCTGCGAACGGGGAAATAAGGCGTTGCGGGCCCCGAGCCCGATACTGGAACTTCTTTCGTGATGTGGAGAGTCGGCACAGGTCGGTGCGACACTCAGCTTCGGAAGTGTTCTTGGGTCCTCAATCAGCAGGTGTGGGCAGGTAGGCAGGCGCGGCCAGCGACCCTTTAGCACGGCGGTGCAGGAGGGTCTCCACAGCGGGGGCGGCGCGGCCTGAGATGTCCGGGGATAGCGAAGCGGGGTCGCAGGGCACGGTCAGTGCAGCTGGTTGACCCGGCGTAGATCACAGTCGTCGGACGGCTTCCGGCGGGAGGGGTGATAGCGCGGTCAGCGCGCTCCAGTAGCAGGCGGTGACAGGGATGCAGGCGGCCTGGCCCGGGGACAGAGAGCGGCTCGGGACGGAGCGGGGCTCTCACGGGTTTGAGGCAGGCAAGCTTCTGAGTGTCACGGCCCTAGGAGGGGCGATGAGGGGCGCAGTCTCTTTCCAGCGGGATGCACACACGGCTCGAATTGGAGGACGAGCAAAAGCACAGAGAACCCACTGGTCCTGGGGTTCAGTTCAGGGGGCAAGCTCAGATCAAGCCCTTGGAGAATGTTCAAGCACAAAGTAGCAAAGTCTTTTCAGTAAGTCTCTTCCTCTCCTTTCTCAGCAAGGCAAGCAGCAGGCCAGCTCCTCCGGCGTCTTCTTCTCCTTCTAGTCGGGCAGAGGTTCTTTGTGGTAAACAGGATTCTGATTTCTTAGGAGCTAGGCTCCTACTTTTATACCATGATTCTTTTGTTCTCTAGCGCCAGGGGGCCTAGGCCTGGCTCAGTCCAGTTCTGGAGCACTTTGTTATGGTGACTCTGCTCTTTCCTTTCAGCAGCAGGGCAGAGACATCAGCCGCTCCACAGGGGGCGGCGCCGGCTTTGTGGTGGCAGAGCACAGGTCTATTCAAGAGTCAAGGTGTACTCCTCCCACCCATCCAGGTGTCACCTCTCTACCCACCACCTGGTAGCCAACCTGTCTCTGGGGATCCCCCCACCCTGCTCCTACTGTTGCCAGGCAGAACACACACACACAGCAGAGGCGGACTGAGATGGTCAGGTCAGTAAATACTAACTTTCTAAAAGTAGTATTTACAAACCCAGGATATTAAAATAAACTTGACTACAAGAAGTATTTTATCATCCTGAGTTCAGGCATACTAAACTTGACACTTCTACCATGCTCTCTGAGTCCACTGGGGTCACAGCGTTGGCGTGATCCCGGCAGCCCATTCTGGCCTATGGAGAGCAGGTAGCCTTCAATAGTGAAGAACGGAAATGGCTGTAATTCACTACTAAGACATGCCACACACATCAGGGAATGTCCTACCTTATGCCTACAATGCACCCTGCCCTTGGGCCTACCAGAGGGGTGGCTAATATGTAGGTAAGGGAAGGTTTAGGGACTGGCAAGTGGGGGCACTTGCGCAGTCAGCGCGACGGTCCCAGACCGCGCACAGGGTCTGCGGTGGCAGACCCTAGACACACTTTACAAGGCCGCTTCCGTGGGTGGCGCAACCAGCGCTGCAAGCCCACCAGCAGCATTGGCATTCACAAGCCCTGGCACCCCTGGTGCACTTTACTGGGGACTGACAGTGAATCCAATAAACCAATCATGGACATCAATTACAGGTACATTTTACTTCGGGAGCACTTGCACTGCGGCACGGATTAGCCGTGGCGCAGTGCCCTGAGCGGACAACACCAGCAAAACAATCGAGGCACACCATCAAAAAGTGGAAGGGAAACTCACGCCAAGGTGCCAGGTCTAACACGTGTCCCCTCCAGCTGAAATGTGGGGAGAACTACCCTTGCCCAGGGGGTTCCTCGTCACTAAGGCGGAAATACCTGGACAGACCGTCAGCGTTGGCGTGATCTGTACCAGGACGGTGTTCCACCGTAAAGTCCATACCCTGTAGGGAGATGGACCACCTCAACAGTTTCGGGTTCTCACCCCTCATTTGCATCAACCATCTGAGGGGCCTGTGGTCCGTCTGAACCCGGAAGTGAGACCCAAACAAGTAGGGTCTTAGCTTCTTCAGCGCCCAGACCACAGCAAATGCTTCTCGCTCAATTGCACTCCACCTACTTTCCCGTGGAAGTAACCTCCTACTGATGAAGGCTACGGGTTGGTCCCAGCCCTCCTCAGTCATCTGTGAGAGAACAGCCCCTACACCATGCTCTGAAGCGTCTGTCTGTACTAGGAATTCCTTGGAGAGTCAGGGGCCAAGAGCACGGGCGCCGTGCACATGGCAGTCTTCAGGGTGTCGAAAGCTTTCTGACAGGTGTCAGTCCAAATCACGTTCCTGGGCTGCTTCTTGGAAGTCAGCTCTGTCAAGGGGGCAACGATCGTTCCATAGCCCTTGACAAACCTCCTGTAGTACCCAGTGAGCCCCAGGAAGGCCCTCACTGCGGTCTGCGTCTTGGGGGGTTCCCAAGCCAGGATGGTCTCAATTTTGGGTTGCAAGGGTGCCACCTTGCCACTCCCCACTTGGTGTCCCAAGTACACCACGGAACCCTGCCCGATCTGGCACTTGCTTGCCTTGATCGTGAGGCCTGCTCGGCGCAGAGCCATCAACACTTCCCAGAGGTGGCGCAGGTGTTCGGGCCAGGTGGCACTGAACACTGCGATGTCATCCAGGTAGGCGGCACTGAACGCATCCAGCCCAACCAGTACCTGGTTGACCAACCTCTGAAAGGTGGCAGGGGCATTCTTCATCCCAAATGGCATGACTCGGAACTGGAAGTGCCCATCTGGTGTAGAGAATGCGGACCTCTCTTTGGCCCCATCGGTCAAGGCGATCTGCCAGTACCCAGACGTTAAATCAAACGTGCTGAGGAACCGGGCAGCCCCCAGCCGATCAATGAGCTCATCAGCTCTGGGGATGGGGTGCGCGTCAGTCTTCGTTACTGAATTGAGTCCTCTGTAGTCCACACAGAACCGGAGTTCAGGTGTGGCTCCCGGCGCAGCAGCTTTGGGGACCAAGACCACGGGGCTGGACCAAGGACTGCTGGAGGACTCAACCACCCCTAGCGCAAGCATTTTGGAGACCTCCTCCTTAATGCAAGCTCTGACCCTGTCAGTTACCCTGTAAGCCTTGTGCTTTACAGGTAAGCTGTCTCCTGTGTCCACATCATGGACGCACCAATCTGTGACACCAGGAACCAGGGAGAATCGGTCGGAAAACTGTCCCAGCAAGTGGCGGCAATCTTCCTGTTGTTCGGGCGTCAGGGTGGGGGAGAGGTTAACTCCAGCCACTGACCCATCTTTCTCAGAGGCCACTAAGAGGTCAGGAAGAGGCTCGGTCTCCTCTTCCATTCCATCATCAGTGGCCAGCAGCATGCCCACTTCGGTCCTCTCTAAGTGGGGCTTAAGGCGGTTAACATGTAGGACCCTCAAAGGGTTCCTGGGAGTCTGCATGTCCACCAAGTAGGTGATAGGACTTTTGCGCTCCACAACCTCAAATGGACCTGTCCACTTATCCTGAAGTGCACACGGCTCCACTGGGGCCAAGACCCACACCTTTTGTCCAGGTTGAAGCTCTACCAGAGTGGCATTCCGGTCGTACCACCGCTTCATCTCCTCCTGGCTGGCTTCCAGATTTGCCTCAGCAAGTTGCCTGAAACGCCGAGTCTGGTTTCGGAAGGCCAGCATGTAACTATATACATTCTGGGGAGGTTTCCTGGGAGATTGCTCCCAGCCTTCCTTTACCAAACTCAGAGGTCCTCTTACCGGGTGACCATACAGAAGCTCAAAGGGGCTGAACCCTAGAGACTTCTGCGGCACCTCTCGGTAAGCGAAGAGCAGGCATGGCAAGAGGACGTCCCACTTACGCCTCATTGGACCGTCCAGGCCCATGATCATGCCTTTGAGGGTTCGGTTGAATCTCTCAACCAACCCATTTCCTTGGGGGTGGTAAGGAGTGGTGAACTTGTAAGTTACCCCACACTCCTTCCACAGGGATTTCATATATGTGGATATGAAATTGGTCCCCCTGTCGCTCACCACCTCTAGAGGGAATCCCACTCGGGAGAAAATTCCCATCAGTGCCCGTCCCACCACGGGGGCCGTCACTGTCCTCAGAGGGATGGCTTCAGGGTACCGGGTGGCATGGTCCACCAAGACCAGGATGAACCTGTTGCCCAGGGCTGTCTTGGGGTCCAGAGGCCCCACAATATCAATACCCACTCGTTGGAATGGCGTACCGACCACAGGGAAAGGTTGCAGAGGAGCCTTGTGCTTCCCTCCGCTCTTACCACTTGCCTGGCAAGTCTGACAGGTTCTGCAGTAGGAATCTGAATTCTTATGCATTTGGGGCCAGTAAAAGTGGGTGACAAGCCTGTCATAGGTCTTGTCCATCCCCAAATGTCCTGCTAAAGGCACATCGTGAGCCAGCCCCAGTAGGAAGGTTCTGAACTTCTGGGGTACCACCAGCACACGGGCTGACCCAGGTTCAGCAGCCTTAGGCTCGGAATACAGGAGGTCACTCTCCCAGTACACGTAGTGTGTTTTGGCCTGAACACCGTTGGCCTGGTCTGCAGCCTGTTGCCGCATACCCACGAGAGAAGGGCATTCTTTCTGCTCCCTGCAGAATTCCTCCCTGGAGGGACCTCCTTCTTGCTGCCAATGGGTCAGCTCAGGCAGATCTCCCAGTTCGGCAATCTGTTCCCCGGTAGGCTCCAGAGCATCCCCCTCAGGGTCTACTTCCTCCTGGGCCGTGGGAACTTCGGGGGCCGGTTTCCCGCGCCTCCTGCGCCTTCTCCCTAAGGCCGGTTCCTGGACCTCTCCCTCAGGCTCCAGGACCCTCTCAACACCCCTACTGGCTGCCATGGACCGGGTGGTCACGCACGCCCAGTCGGGTAGACCCACCATCCTCAGATGCGTGGTCTTCTCCACCTTTTCCCAAGGGGAACTCTCCAGGTCGTTCCCTAGCAGACAGTCTACAGGCATGTCAGTTCTCACAGCGACTTGTAGAGTACCAGAGACCTCCCCCCACTCAAAGGGAACTTGAGCCATTGGACAACGACTCTCTACGTTGTCAGCATTGACAACCCTACAGTAGGCATTGGGTACAATTTGCTCTTGAGACACCAGGTGTTGCCTCACCGAGGTCACGCTGGCTCCTGTATCTCTAAGAGCCTCCACCTTCTTTCCATTGATGGTCACCACTTGCCCATATTTCTTAGTGTTAGAGGGCAGGTAGGTTACAGGGACCATCTCACTGTCTCCTAGCGAGACTAGGGTCCTCTGCCCGGGACCCCCACCCTCCTGGACTGCTACCTCCTCCCCAAAGTTAACACTAGCTACTTGCCGGGGTGGAGCACCAGTGGGTGCGGTCTTCCCAAACATGCGACACTTAGGATCAGAGGCAATGTGACCCGGGTCACCACACTTATAACAATTGAAGGGCCCCTTTGGAACAGGTCTACCTGTCGGGGCCCCGTTCTGCTGCGGGGGTGGGGGAGGCTGAGAACCCTTCTGCTGGTTCCCTTGGGAATTACTTTGGGGGCCTTTTTGGAACCCCTTCTGTTTACCCTTGTCCCCCCCACTCTTCTGCTGGGGACCCTGCCCACCTTTGGCGGAGTCTCCCACTTGACCCTTGTGGACCCTGGTGCTGAGCCAGCGGTCCGCCTCCTCAGCAAGCTTCCTCGGGTTGGACAGCTTGCTATCTATCAGGTGCTGGCGTAGCTCAGGAAAACATTGACTGGACAAGTGCTCCCATGCAATTAAATCAAGCAGCCCTTGATAATCATTCACTTTGCTACCCTTCACCCAACCATCCAGCGCTCTGCAGAAAAAGGTCACATACTCCAAATACGTACTCTCAGGGATCTTCTTGGTCTCCCTGAACCTCTGTCTATATAGCTCAGGAGTTAACCCATACCTGGTCATTAAAGCTTCCTTCATATGGGGGTATGAGGTCTGGACTTCTAAGGGCAAATCTAACAGTGTGTCCCGCCCTTCCGCAAGGAACCTTCCCCACAACCCCGCTCCCCAGTCTTTCTCAGGGACCCGGTGTGAGGACATGGCCACCTCGTAGGCTCTAAACCACTGCCCTATGTCATCCTTTCTAAAATACTCCTTTACTACATCTTTGGGGATGTACACCTTGGACTCTACCTGCGCTGGTGGAGTGCTGCCACCAGAAGGAGCGGTGTCCAAACTTTTCGCCTTCAGCTCCAACTCCTTCAATCTTATATCATGATCCATTTGGCGTTGTTGTGCCTCCAGGGCCAACTTCTGCTTTTCCATTTCCATTTGTCCGGTCAACTTTGCCATCTCCATTGCATGCGCCCTGTCGGCTGCCCTGTCTGCCAGCTCCTCTGGCGACCGGACTCTGCTGGGTTCCTCAAGGTTGTCGGGTGGAACGATGTCCCCCGCATTCCGTGGGTCTCGTGACTCCTTCCAGGCTCTCAACGCCTTGGTGTACTGGGTCTTCCTCTTGAATCCAGCATGGGGGACTCGGAATTTTACACTGTAGCCTTTCAATTGCTCCATCGTGTAGCCTTCCAGTCTCTCCCAATCCACCTCATCTATTCCGGAAATCACCGAGAGTGCTCTCCCAGCGGAGAGTGAGCTAGGCATGGTTGCAGTAACGGCAGATGTCTCAACAAAGTTCAACAAATAAAAACCTGTGGCTGCGTTATTTGGTCTGCAGTCACTATCTGGTGATTAATACTTCACTGTATGTAAATTACAAGTGCAAATCCGAAATCCCAACCGCTGCCACCAATGTTAGAGTCGGGGATCTCTGGTTGGCGCAAGGTTGCCCTTGTGTCAAGCAGGAACCCTCTCCTCCACGTCAGGGCGCAGGATAACCCCTCGCGAATGACCCTTGCTCACCCTCTAGGTGCGTGGCGTGAGCAGCCAAGGCGATTCCTCAGGCGTTGTTGGTTAAGCACTTACAATCGTACACACAGTAAATACATCAATCCCCCCAGAAACGGACACCAGACTTGGATATATATAAAAATACGATTCTTTATGTAAAAATTAGGTATATATATCTCAGCAGATTTATCACAAGACCAATAACGTTTTCGCTATGCCACCAGGTTGTAAAGCGGGCAAATGTTCGTTGTTCGTAGCTTCAAATGGATACTTTGTAGTCTCTTGCAAATGTTACTTGTGGTTCCAGTACTCACAGAGATCGGCTCCTGCGAACGGGGAAATAAGGCGTTGCGGGCCCCGAGCCCGATACTGGAACTTCTTTCGTGATGTGGAGAGTCGGCACAGGTCGGTGCGACACTCAGCTTCGGAAGTGTTCTTGGGTCCTCAATCAGCAGGTGTGGGCAGGTAGGCAGGCGCGGCCAGCGACCCTTTAGCACGGCGGTGCAGGAGGGTCTCCACAGCGGGGGCGGCGCGGCCTGAGATGTCCGGGGATAGCGAAGCGGGGTCGCAGGGCACGGTCAGTGCAGCTGGTTGACCCGGCGTAGATCACAGTCGTCGGACGGCTTCCGGCGGGAGGGGTGATAGCGCGGTCAGCGCGCTCCAGTAGCAGGCGGTGACAGGGATGCAGGCGGCCTGGCCCGGGGACAGAGAGCGGCTCGGGACGGAGCGGGGCTCTCACGGGTTTGAGGCAGGCAAGCTTCTGAGTGTCACGGCCCTAGGAGGGGCGATGAGGGGCGCAGTCTCTTTCCAGCGGGATGCACACACGGCTCGAATTGGAGGACGAGCAAAAGCACAGAGAACCCACTGGTCCTGGGGTTCAGTTCAGGGGGCAAGCTCAGATCAAGCCCTTGGAGAATGTTCAAGCACAAAGTAGCAAAGTCTTTTCAGTAAGTCTCTTCCTCTCCTTTCTCAGCAAGGCAAGCAGCAGGCCAGCTCCTCCGGCGTCTTCTTCTCCTTCTAGTCGGGCAGAGGTTCTTTGTGGTAAACAGGATTCTGATTTCTTAGGAGCTAGGCTCCTACTTTTATACCATGATTCTTTTGTTCTCTAGCGCCAGGGGGCCTAGGCCTGGCTCAGTCCAGTTCTGGAGCACTTTGTTATGGTGACTCTGCTCTTTCCTTTCAGCAGCAGGGCAGAGACATCAGCCGCTCCACAGGGGGCGGCGCCGGCTTTGTGGTGGCAGAGCACAGGTCTATTCAAGAGTCAAGGTGTACTCCTCCCACCCATCCAGGTGTCACCTCTCTACCCACCACCTGGTAGCCAACCTGTCTCTGGGGATCCCCCCACCCTGCTCCTACTGTTGCCAGGCAGAACACACACACACAGCAGAGGCGGACTGAGATGGTCAGGTCAGTAAATACTAACTTTCTAAAAGTAGTATTTACAAACCCAGGATATTAAAATAAACTTGACTACAAGAAGTATTTTATCATCCTGAGTTCAGGCATACTAAACTTGACACTTCTACCATGCTCTCTGAGTCCACTGGGGTCACAGCGTTGGCGTGATCCCGGCAGCCCATTCTGGCCTATGGAGAGCAGGTAGCCTTCAATAGTGAAGAACGGAAATGGCTGTAATTCACTACTAAGACATGCCACACACATCAGGGAATGTCCTACCTTATGCCTACAATGCACCCTGCCCTTGGGCCTACCAGAGGGGTGGCTAATATGTAGGTAAGGGAAGGTTTAGGGACTGGCAAGTGGGGGCACTTGCGCAGTCAGCGCGACGGTCCCAGACCGCGCACAGGGTCTGCGGTGGCAGACCCTAGACACACTTTACAAGGCCGCTTCCGTGGGTGGCGCAACCAGCGCTGCAAGCCCACCAGCAGCATTGGCATTCACAAGCCCTGGCACCCCTGGTGCACTTTACTGGGGACTGACAGTGAATCCAATAAACCAATCATGGACATCAATTACAGGTACATTTTACTTCGGGAGCACTTGCACTGCGGCACGGATTAGCCGTGGCGCAGTGCCCTGAGCGGACAACACCAGCAAAACAATCGAGGCACACCATCAAAAAGTGGAAGGGAAACTCACGCCAAGGTGCCAGGTCTAACAGTCACCTTGTAAAACCCTGCGCCACATTATAGCTGTGTCAGGTATAATGTATCCAGGGTGAGCGTTCCCCCGCAAGGAAGCCTCATAGAAGCGGTGCAGTGAAATCTATCATATTTCACTGTGCCACTTCTAGGACGCCACGGCGTCAAAACCTTGCAGCTGCCTCTTAGAAGGCATAAGGATGACACAGTTCAATGTTTACTGTTCAAGGTTCATGCCTCCCCCATGCATTGCTGGATTTGCGTCATGCTTATCACACAACTCCAGCAAGGAGGGAGTTTTGCGCCGACAGATATGTCAGGATTCCTGATGCATCTGTCGCTCCTTGCGACATGGAGCGCCGTACAGT
Organism: Triturus cristatus; assembly: GCF_964204655.1. Taxonomy (NCBI): domain Eukaryota; kingdom Metazoa; phylum Chordata; class Amphibia; order Caudata; family Salamandridae; genus Triturus; species Triturus cristatus. The sequence continues at coordinate 84,124,840 of NC_140594.1, forward strand.
AAATACAGCACATCCATGGTGTTGCAAGAAGGGGAAAGTGAAAAGTGTTGCATCACTATTTTATTGCAGCGATGCAACACTTTACACAAACGAGGCCAAAGTAATTTATTTTAATTTTTAAGGGCACTCATAAAGTGCAAACCCAACAACAAATGTAATAGAGCAGTGGCTCCCAAATCTTTTAGAACCACAGCCCACTTTTTTTAATGGTCTTGAGACGGGGGTGATTTTTTAATGTAACTCAAGCATCGTGAGGTAGCGCATAGTCATTTACAGGCATTACATTTTCTATTGAAATGGCCACTAGCTTCGCATAGATATAATGTTTCACTGTTAAAACTAGTTAGAATACAACTGAAAATGTGCAGAAATCGGATTTATGTGAATATTTATCATTTGTGCATCAATAAGTAAAGTGTCTCGATTTGTTCAGATTCTATTAAAATCTCTGTTTCTAGCACACTTCACATTTACAAAAAATGGGCTGCATTTTTGCTTTCATAACCGCTGACTGCATACAGTTCCTTTACAGGTATTTATATTTTGTTGCGTGTTGTAAAAACTACATCCTACAGCCATTCTTTACGCACTCCAGCAAAATTGTCACATAGTTCACTTTAAAATCCCCTCTCACTTTGCAGTCAAGGAAAGAAAAGTAAACACCAATCACATGTTAAATGAATAAGCAGCAGTTTGTCAGAAGACTTAGCCTCTGGCTTTGGAATGGCAAATGTTAAAAGATAAACACAGAATTTAAAAGCATCTTTATTTATTTCTCAGACTTTCCTGATCAACTAAAAATTGGCTTGGGACCTACCATTGGGCCAGGATCCACAGTTTGGGAAACACTGCAATAGAGCGTGCTATTTGTACTGAACATGGGTAACGAGTGCTAATATGGTGGGTAGGGTACAAATGTCACTTGTGTAGTAATGATCTTGTTTTAAAAGTGTAGGCTTGTCAGAACTTTGGTCGTCCAAAGTGTCAGATTTGGTCAGATGGAAAATAGATCTTTAATCTTGTAAACTAAAAAGGAATCTTCTTTGACACCATTATGTCAACAAACTCTTCCTTTGCAATAATATTTTGCACCGTCACCTCTTCAAAGTACTTCAAAAGCATTAAAATAATACAGTGTTTATTATTATCAATCAATCATATAGCTTTATTCGACAATATGTCATAAAAGCACAATCCAATGCACAATAAAAAAAAGCCAGTAAGAAGTTAAAAGAAGATTAATATTCTTCCGTTTAAAAGACGATAAAACAGTTTAGGACAACAAGAATAAATTTAACAAGCTCATTACCAGTCTATAATAGAGGGTGCAAATAGTAGCAATGGAATTTACATTCGTATAGATAGCAGCAATAGAACAGAGTTCTAGTGGGAGCAAATCAATTTATATATTCATGGGCAATATGCCCTGCATAAATTAGGAAGGCACCACCACTTTCAAACGTATTATCCATGCCCATCCAATAAATTTGGCTACAGCTATAAGAAGAGGAAGCCAAGTTTCAGTGCATATCAGTCTAAAAGCAACCTCGGATTTTTGGGTGCACAAAAGACGACAAATAGGGGCCAACCAAATGCGTCTAGAAATAGTGTATGCAGGGCACACGAATAATAAATGGGGCAGACACTCCCTAGGTGCATGACAAAGGGGGCAGGATGTATCGGCTACATTCCGGCAACCTGCTGTGAAAGACTTAACGGGTAGTGTGCACGCTCTTAGTTGAAACAAAAGCTTTCTATCAAGTGGCTTTGTGATAGTGTCCCAATATGCTTCGAGTCTTCGACTTGGTTTGGCAATGAGAAATTTGCCTGACAACGACGATGGATCACTATTCCTGAAAATGCTAGCTTCTACCCAGCCCCAGTACCTTTCCTTCAATTGTATTTTTGAAGGAAACTGTTTGTTTTCAGGGTTCTCCCAGAGATCAGCCATGCCAATATTTTCAAACAATAACCTAAGATTCGATAACCATTTGATTTTTTTAAATTGGTCAACTCTAATAAGGTCTTTAAAACCCTCAGCATACGCAGACAATTCTGGGGTTGTCCAAATTCTGCGCCAATACATTAGAGGGCGCAATCTGGCACTGTCAGCCAATGCCTTCATTCCTAGGTCTCTGAGTAAAGGCAATACAGGAGTACTTTGTGGGAGATTGATAAGTTTTCGTAAGAAGCAGTTTTCTGCGACGATCAATTTAGACAGATTATTGTTGCCCCATAGCTCTGCTCCATAAAGGACTGAACTAATAATTTTCATATTATAGATCGTCAGAACTGGGGTAATTGGTTTCGTAAAAGATGCCTTAAACTCTGCTAATAGTGTTCCAGCTAGCTGTCTATGTTTAAGTGTAGCCATATCCAATTGTTTGCCCCATTTCATGTCCCTCTGTATGACAACCCCAAGATAAGTATATTCTTTTACTTGCTCCAGCGGGCATTTATTTAATAACAATGTTCCACCAAACGACCTATGAGCGTTAAATGTCATAAGTTTTGTTTTAGAGACATTTATTTCAAGGCCCTGAAGATGACAAAATTCCTCAAAAACAGATAAAGCATGCTGTAGGCCGCTCTGTGTTTTTGCTAACAACAGTGTGTTATCGGCGAACATAAGAATTGGGATTCTTACGCCCGCCAATTTTGGTGCATATAATGTTATATGTTTCACTGTTAAAACTAGTTAGAACACAACTGAAAATGTGCAGAAATCGAATTTATGTGAATATTTATCATTTGTGCATCAATAAGTAAAGTGTCTCGATTTGTTCAGATTCTATTAAAACCTCTGTTTCTAGCACACTTCAGATTCACAAAAAATGGGCTGCATTTTTGCTTTCATAACTGCTGACTGCATACAGTTCCTTTACAGGTATTTATATTTTGTTGCGTGTTGTAAAAACTACATCCTACAGCCTTTCTTTACGCACTCCAGCAAAATTGTCACATAGTTCACTTTAAAATCCCCTCTCACTTTGCAGTCAAGGAAAGAAAAGTAAACACCAATCTCATGTTAAATGAATAAGCAGCAGTTTGTCAGAAGACTTAGCCTCTGGCTTTGGAATGGCAAATGTTAAAAGATAAACACAGAATTTAAAAGCATCTTTATTTATTTCTCAGACTTTCCTGATCAACTAAAAATTGGCTTGGGGCCTACCATTGGGCCAGGATCCACAGTTTGGGAAACACTGCAATAGAACGTGCTATTTGTACTGAACATGGGTAACGAGTGCTAATATGGTGGGTAGGGTACAAATGTCACTTGTGTAGTAATGATCTTGTTTTAAAAGTGTAGGCTTGTCAGAACTTTGGCCGTCCAAAGTGTCAAATTTGGTCAGATGGAAAATGATCTTTTATCTTGTAAGCTAAGAAGGAATCTTCTTTGACACCATTATGTCAACAAACTCATCCTTTGCAATAATATTGTGCACCATTAGCTCTTCAAAGTACTTCAAAAGGATTAAAATATTACAGTCTTTAATATTAATTTGCCTTAATGGAGATTAAACATAATAACTAATAATTTAACAAAATATAGTTGATATAATAAAATAAGTCCAATTGTAGGGAAATAGTGGTCAGATTAGTGATAGGGTTTGCCTGGGGGTATAATTGATTTTAGATAACGTAATGTATCTTAAATGATTAAGAAAATTAATTTTAATTTAATTAAATACACTCAAAAATAAAGATTTACAATTTTCTAGAGCAGGTCTTGAAGTTTAGACTAAAAATATTAGAATTAGGGCAAAGTTTAATTTAAATATTCAAATGAAATAACACATTCTTGATAGTATTCGGTTTAGGTTAGTGCTCACACAGAAAAATGTCTAATTAAATTAATTAATTAATTAATTACTCATTGGAGCATCAGTTAACAACGGGCCTGATTTAGAGTTCGGCGGGCATGGCACTCTGTCACAAATGCGATGGAGTATGCTGTTTGCTAAACTCTCAGTCCACCCTCCTCATTTAGAGACAGTCCTAAAAGGTGTCCATTGAGGGAGCGCCCATTGACTCTGACAATTGAAAGCTTCCTCGGAGTAGGGGCTGTTGGAGGAATGGCATTCAGCCACGGCCCGTATAGGGCGTGCCATCAGGCGGTGACGTGGGGCGGGGGGTTTGGCAATGCAGTGCACGCAACGAAATTTGTTTTATTTATTTTTTCCGTTACTTACCTGAAATCGTCCGTTTGCCGAATTGTACAACCCCCCACCCTGACTCTCCCCCTCCCCACGTCACCGCCCGGCGGCACGCCCTATACGGGCCGTGACTGATGGCATTGCAAAGCCTGCCCTATTTAGAGTGGACCGTGTAATGTCTTTTTTCTCTGTCCGTCACATGACAGTGAGGGAAAGAAAAAAGACAACTATGAACCCCACAACCTGGGGGAAGAGGGTGATTATGTTTTTGTTTTTCAAAAGCAAACTCCTACTTTAGGAGTTTTAATAAACAATGCTCAAATTATGGAGGGCAGCCATCAAAACCGACGGTGGCCATTCCCCAAACATTTTATACACTGATGAGAACTGGCATGATGACAGTTCCCTTTAATGTACAGAAGATGACTGCTGAGCTTACGGTCAGCTCTTAATTTGTTGGAGGTCAGGATGGTGCAGGTAATGTCCTCTGCCGCCCTGATAGACGGAGTACTCGCTGTCCAATCAGCTGAACTTTGAATGTGAATATTAGGGGTATGCATGTGTGTGAATGGGTGTATATGTATGACAACTGCCACAGTGCAAGTGAAGGCTGGGGCACAGAGGAGCATGTAATACCATTGACTTACCTCCAGGGGAGTATGGAGCACATTTTGACGGTGACAGGCTTATGGTGAAAGCCTGAAGCATATCATGACCCTGGCTAAGCCTTGAACAGCAATGCCCGCATCCTGACAATGACTGGCCTGTAGGTGGCCTGTAACTGGCTTGTGAGGTGGACACCTGGAGTTCATCATAGCACTGGCCAGAATCTTGTGTGGGGGGGGCATCTGCAGTGAATCGTGGCACTGACTGGCATATAACAATGGATATCTGAGCACATAATGCAATGTGATGTTGTGCTTGATCATATGTTGACAAAAGTTGGCATATGACGGCAATACCTCCGCACCTGATGAGCATGACTGGCATCAGGGCTTTAAGTGGGCCGAGTCCAGTGCTTAATTTGAGCCAGTGGTTTCCGGTGCTCAGCACCGGCAGTTATAAAAAGCAGGTGCTGAGACGGGTCTCTATCGGGCTCTCCATTTTTGCCCTCACCCTCAGGGGGGAAACAAAATCTTAACTCTGCAGCAGTGCCACCCTTCACTGCCTGTGATGGAACTTCGAAGAGACTCATCATAGTTCTCATCATTTCAGAACTGAAGCATTTTCAATGTTATATGCAATGAAGCAGTATTTAGTGCTTATTTATCATATCCAACAAACAACCATTGACAACGCCAATTGTTCTGGCTTGTTGTAGGTGTTATGTTACTTGTGTTATATACCTGGATGCAATGACAGAAGCAGCAGAATGCCAGTCGAGCGCTGAGCACAGATGTTTACCTTATGTGTTTTTAGCCACACCCTTAATTACATTGGCCACGCCCTTTTGAGAGACCCCCCCCCCCCCCAGTTTTTTCATTCTACTTAAATCCCTGACTGGCTTATGATATAATCCTTGAGCACATGAAGGCACAAAGTGTGCATATGATAGGAAATAAATTCCCTAACTGCCCACACAGGTATAGGGTTTACAATAGTTCAACTAATGTAGTTTGGCAATTTGACACGTTCTATCAATTGTCAAGATGTCTAAACCCTCTATTTTCACTTCTTCCCTCCAAGCCTTTTTATTTTCCACCCTGTCCCTTTCAAATCGATGCTCAGCCTTTACACAGGAACTGACAGACAATATGTGAAAATGCATACATTTAGTGCTCAGATAGCGCTTTTCCTTTCAAAATGTGCCAATGAGGAAGCTCCTTATACCAGATGCCCATAATCAATGCTTAATATGGAAAGTGGAATATGGAAATAAGTGAAGGAGAAGTGTGGCGCAGCGGCCAGAGCGACTGACTCGAGCGCAAAGGCTCGCGGTTCGGTCGCAGCAGCTCAGCTCAGCATCATGTGACATAGAACAATAGCTCACTTAATCTCCCCCTGTGCCTGGATACCCTTCAGGGTGATAAGTCGCGCTTTACAAATCTGGAATTATTATAAGGTGCCCAAAATGTACATTGGAATGTCACCATCTACTCTCACCACTGTTACTTCCCACTTTCACTACTGACACCGCCCATTTCACCAATAGCACTGCCCAATGACTGCTTGCCAGTGCTAGACTTCTAAACACATTTGTTTGCTTAGAAGCCTGTGGGAGGCGCTATAAATATGGGGATGCCAGACACCAAGGTTGCTTAGTCTCGCTTGCACCTATTGCCTCTTTATCTACCACCAGACACTCCCTGGCCCTTTATCTCATGCTTGCAGGTTCTTTTCATCCCTTCAGTCTTTATTAGTCACTGTTGTTCCATGTTTATCTTCTTCTTTCTTTCCTCCTTTTGAATTTTTCTCTTTCCTGTACACCTCCCAGGCACGCGTGTAATACCTGATATGAACTGCAGCGAGCAAGCAAAGCGGCTGAGTGAGCCGGCCTTCCTTCAGGGGGGCTCTGGGACACCCCCCATTGACAAAAATAAAATACATCAGGATGAACTGGTGCATTTGACACACATAATTTGGGTTGGAGCGATGGATGTGAAAGGTAAGGGTGGGGGCCTGGACAGGAGACAAATGTGGTGACCAAATCACACATTTTGTTTCGTGGCATGGACAACAGGTAAAGCACGTGCCATGTTCTCAAAAAATGCCCTTGAATGGCTCACTTTCTCTATTAATCTTTTCATTTTTCTGGAAAAACAAAAGGACCTTATTTCAAAGAGTGCCTCACACTCAGAGGGCAGGACTAGGCAAACACACAGATCTAGCTTTGTTTGGGTTACCGCAAGCAATGCACAGATCACGTGCAGCAGAAGGCAGTGTGGGTTTTACACCACTTATACCCTCAGTGAATGGAAAGGGTGTAACTTGTTCAGTTCTGAATGCATATCCCAGCACCACCTTCAACAGGTGTGATTTGAGCCTCTTTTCTTTCTGTACCTATCATAGCATGTGTACACACAATATGAGGGTAGAGGCTATAGATACCGCACCTGACAAATGAATAGTGCTTCTTGTTAGAGATTCTAACAGTGCAGCGAACCAAGGAACACTCCCCTCTATGTTCCTCACCAGGAACAAGTCTTGTCACAAAATTAAACACAAAAGGGTATCAATAAATACAATACATGTGTATGATTTTATTGTATTAGTTTAAAGAGTTTTAAATAATGCAGGTAGGACCCGTGAGGTATAGGAGTGTTCTACATACACTGTCAAGGTAGTGTTCAAGAACATTGATTACAGAACAAGAACTTGTTGAAAATCGAATTAGAAGGTTTCTTAGAGAGCAACAACACATGTAATATAGAATATACAGTCTGAGGAAGAAACTCTAGTTGTGTGGTGGGTTTTACACCCTAAAGGTGCAGATTGAAGAGAAGATCTTTCCATTGTCTTTTAAAGCTCGCGAAGGATGGGTTCGGCCTGATATATACTGGGACGGAGTTCCAGATTTTGGGGGCATCGCCCGAGAAATAGCATGCAAGGGCTTTTTGTTTATGTTTTTTGTATGGGATGAGAAGCAGAGTGTTGGAGCTTCTTATAATTGATATATGAAGGGGCTTCAAACTCTTTTTATTAGGCAATATAACAAGGAGCACAGCAATGCAGATCATCAATAACATACAATCAGATACAATATATGTATAGATTATTCTCAATACATTGTTCTAAAAATGGTTCTTCATTCCAGTATCTCCCCCTCTATATTTAATGGGTCGTGCAATCTTACTTCATGGCATCGTAGCTCCACAGTAGGACACGGGCATATTTCACCCCGTGTATATTTCATGCAGCCCACTTACGATCCCATTTCTTGGGGCATCCTCTATGTTTGAAAACATCTTTCTCCGCAATCATGGCTCTATCCATGTCTGGAACCCAGTCTCTGATAGCCCACACGGCATTATTGAGGTGGCACAGAGACTCACTCCTCTGCCCCAAGTCTTTGTGGGCAGATATGGAGTCTGGTGATTACCTTGTTGGTTGCAGATCCAGGAGACCTGAATTCTAATCGTGGTTGTCAAACCTGATTGAAATATAAAATCTTGAATCAAAACACTTCATTAACTGGTGCTACAGCTGTCATTCTGCTCAAATCTAAAGTGCTAAGAAACAGGTTGAAGACCAATGAGAAAGCAGACCACACATGGAGAATTCAAAGTGATACTGGAAGGAACGCGACAGTGCAGGGTTTCAAGGAACAACTAAAGTGCGGACATTCTGGATTTATGATAAATGTGTGGCACAGCTGAATGGCATCTTGATGGAACCAAATCCGTAAAAGTGAAACAAATCTCCCACAAACGGTGCTGCAGGAAATGGAAAAAATTTCGTTTTTTGTTTTGTAATAGAAATTATGATGAGTGCTCTAGAAAAACTAAAATGAGGACATATTTTCAATGAGTTCTCAAATATCTTCCGCATCCATCTCAATAAAACATACTGGCATGCAGAGTGAAATGTGTCCTTCCAGCAGCCATTAGTAATTCAGTTAACTTCCTAGTAATTAACTGCAGAGTCACCATAGAGTTCTAATATACAACTAAAGCGCAAACATTTTGAATTCAAGACGAAAGTGACAAACTCTTGAATACCATTCTGTAAGAACAGGAGCAGTTGAATTACAAGCCTTTCCTGGTGAGAAGGCTGAAGTTAATGATCATTGAGGTGTTCATGCAGATATGAAACCAGAGGGTATAGATGTTTAGTCATTTGAGGCATAATGTGTTGTTAAAATGCCTAAAAATAGTTAAAGAGAGAGACATCTGCATAAGTGCGGCATCCACTTTCCACATCTGTTTATTCAGCTTATCTATTTTCTCACTTACTCAAAAGCTCCCTAATTTTAAAACAGTACCATTTTTGTAAACTTTATTCTCTGAAAAAAAAATATTAAACTAATGGTATAGTTAGGTACTAAAACCTTAACTTATATAAAAGAAACAGAAGCTATCTGATAAAAAGAATTCTTAAAGCGATGTTATAGTTAAGTGTTCGAATGAGACTCAAGTGAACATTAGAAAATGCAAAACCCTGAAATACGCTCCAACCATGCACTGTTTATAACCTCACAAATTACATTTCTCATGACATGTTGAATGACATCATTAATGACATCACTCAAAACGTCGCACTTATATGGCTTCTGGCCAGACCCTACATTGGGGATGGGCGGTGGGCTTGGCCTATGTCCAGGCTCTGATCCCACCCCTCCGTGACCGTCTAAAATACATACTCGGCCTTCAGCCCTTCTTAGTTGGCCAAAGCATCTATTGTTCAATGGTGTTGAGCTGGAAGCTCTTCACAAGTGAGGTACTTCCACTGCACCCATCCTTTGGCAGAGTACAAATATTAAGAAAATGGTGTTTATTAAAAGTGGTTTAGTTAAGAAATATCCAATCTCTTTTGCATCTTTGTAAAGCTTGCAAACAAGCTTATAAGGGTCCAATCACCAAATTAGAGGGTTGTTTTACTATCCATCCATAAAGCCTAAAGAGCTCTGTGGGAATCATTAGTTGATCTACAGAAGCACTGGCCTCTGTCAATGTGATGGTAGGGACCACCTGTAACCCACACACACAAATTAGGTACTGCCCTCAGTATGCTAAGGTGGGCAATATTATGAGAGGACCAGTGTAGACATTTGCTATTTCAACATGCCCTCCCCAGAATTATTTTTCTGGGTCTACATTGCTGGCAATTAGGACCTCTGGGCAGTAAAAGAGTGATCCAGCAACTCAAGTGACTGCTGCATACAAGCTGGGAGCAGTGTTGAGAGCTTACTGAAGGCTGTGGTCTTTCAAGAAGAGCAGAACCATCCTTGGTCTGCTGGATAGTGTACTCCTGAACATGATCTGAACACATGGCGGAGCATGCCCGCTGCCCAGACTGCCCTGGCATCTAAACGCTCGAGGTCACCCAGGGGGTATTGCGCAAGCTTCCTGGAGCGGCAGGCATGAAAGGCACTGCTGGGACTAATGAATTCAGCATGAAACAGAGTATGTCACATTTAGGCTTCTTCTTCACATACCAAACAAATGCCATGAGTTTTTGGAAAGGAGTGAGGACAAGCCTTACAGCCAACTCTTCCCAGGATGGTGGTCTGTCCATATGATGCCACTATGACCAAGTCAAAGTAGGTTACCTGATAATTTGCCTTACTGGATCAGCACCAGCTTGGGCAACTCCTTTAGGAACAATTTTGATCCTTGTTTACAGACTTATGATACTTTCATAGCATTTATGAAATGTCTGAGCATCCTGGCACTGAGCACCCTGCTGAGACATTCAGCCATATTCAGATTGGAATTGATATATTGACTTATCTGTCTTGTGTTCGTTAGTTGGCAGCTGAAACGATGTGGGCTCCAAGGACTCGGCTGGCTACATTTAAGCATGACACGAAAGAGGAAACTAAGGACACATTTATTGGTTTTCAATGTGCTACTTCACTTTATAAACTTCTTCATTTAGCCAGGCCAATTGAACACAGATTACAGGAGACATTAAAGGAAAGAAGGATGTTCTGAGGCACCTGCTGTACCTTATCTAGAGTGCATTCATCTGGCCAATCAAGGGTTTAGTGGACCAGTTGTTTCAATTAGATTCTTTGAAAGCAGATGCTGATGGGGGTCCTTTAAATGAAAGTGAAAAAGCTTCAGTGCAGTGGTCTTCCAACTTTGTAATGCCTCCGCCCCTCCCCTCAGGGGAAAAAATTATAATTTGGACCACCCCAAAAGTTTTCACAATTGTTTTATTAAACTGGCAATGTTTAAATATGTCTTAACATTGCAGTTAGGTTCTGTACCGTTTTACTAAGGCCATCAAATACTTGATTGAGAAAAATACTTTTGTGGTCAGGCAGGGGTTACTAACATGTGAACGTATCCATAGTTTGATTATTAGAAATAGGGTTAGAGGTTTGAAAGCATTTGGTGTCCCTTCCCTTTTGACACCTTCTTCCAGACAGGATATAAATGACAAAAGATGTTAGTGATGGCCCATTACCGAGCGGCTTACTGCCGATCATTGTTTCCCGCTGAAAACAAAGCAATGTACTCAGCACAATGCTTCATGGTGGCCCCCCAGGATCACTTGAGGACCCTCTCGGGGGAGGGGGCCCAGTTTGAAGACCCCTGCTCCGGTGTAAGGCTGGGCCGTGCATATATTGTAGTGAAGCTAGACATATGAGTCGCACAAGAGGAGTGCTGTAAGATCTTGCAGTAAGACTGGAGTATGTTTCCTCCCTACGTTACAACTTCTTTGAATTATGCTCAGATTTGTTTCTTCTCCCACTTGCCCTGAGAATAGAACAAGGTAAAGTGCCAGTACCTCTCATTGTAAGGTAGAGGTGCATGAGGCATGTCCATTGATCAGGACACTCCAAGGAGAGTTACCATTACCATTACCTTCAGATAGGGGAGGCTGCTTCAACTTGCAAGTTCCATTTAGAGATCATACTGAAATGCTATCTTTTGATATTATTGCCTCTTGTAAATACTCTGCAATGATTAGAATTCCTTGATGAAAGAGGTATAATCCGTGAACCAATTGGTATACTCAGCCAACATCTTTGCTATTGCAGTGTTGCCATGATCATTGGTTTGCCTCAGGAGTTTAATGGTCACTGAGTGAAGAAAGACTTCACATCCAATGTCATAGGGGTTAACCCTTCTCCAGCAGGAGTGCAGTTCTATGCTTATCCTCCACTTTTTCCTAAGCCTACAGTGTGTTCACTTCCTTCTCACATGGAATATGGTTGTGCCACACCAATCAAACCTGGATCCATTGATCCCTTTCAAAGTATATGAACCAACGTGTTGCCAGGATGATCAGGCGCAAAATATATTTAATATGCTAAAACAGATGTCTACTCAAGCACGCATTTTATGTCATTCTTATACTTAAATAAACGCCTATTTTGGAAGCAGATGCTTCTGAAAGAGCGGTCGGGCAGTTCTATCACCAGAGCAAGAAGCTCGCCCTTTATTTTATTTGTCCCATGTTTTATCAGAATCTTACCCTCTACCAGTGATGGTCTAATGGCAACTGAAATATGATGTTAAAATAAAATGTGTGATTCTCAGACGTTGTCATAAAGTTCTAATCTACTGGAAAGATTATCCTTCTATTGAACATTCTTGGGAACATGCTTTGTGAGTCTTTCCTCCCAAATGAGACCCTTTTAAGAAGCCACTTGACACCCGTCTCATCTATGATCTTTGCAAGGTGGCACCATGTCTACTGGAGGAGTCACACTCTCTTTGGGCAATCAAGAAGGAGACTCAACAGACCTTCTCAGCATCCAGTGCTTGAGAGTAGCAGATTTTACTTTGATGTGAGATCATGGTAAAGTGAGTACAGCAATGAGCCAGTAGCATAAATGGCAAAATAAACCACATAGGCTACAACACAACGTCACTGCCTACAAGAAAACTAAGGCCCTGGTGAAAAAGCCTGACAAATATCCAGGTTACATTATGGGCTGAGGTTTCAGCGCTCAAAAGTTAATCAAGCCCATTTATGATATTTCGAAAATTATTATGGCACTACATAAATCACTTGCAAATGACATTTGTAGCAGCAAAGCCCAGCTGTGTGCTGCTCAGATTTAAAAATATTCCCAGATGTACTAATTATCTGTTGACTGCAGAAACTTGGGCGGATGAGGCTCTGCTCATTGTAAAACCATCAGCAATTACTCTGCAAGGACACCTGGGTTTACAACACACTGCATCTGTAAGTCAGTGTTTGGAGGAGTTAGAAGCCTGCCTAAATTACATTTTGCAATTTAACTGACATAAAATCATTAATAAACATGGATTTTTATTTCAGATTTCAGCAAATGACTTCTCCACGTAAACATACCCACTGCTTTCCTTTAAGAGGCTTTGCCACTTTTGCTGCCTGGCTGGGCCTGCAGCAGTGAGGCTTCAGTTAGTTTCACTCACAGCCCTGTCCCAGTGCTGAAGACAGGTGAAGTGCTGCAGATTGACAGGCCCTCTCACAGACATTGGTGTCCTGCTCTCTCCTGAGCCCTCTTCCCTTTGACACCTACCTGTGAAAACAGCATGCCAATGACAAAAAGCGCGCTCTCTCAGAGAAGAGACGGGTGGCACTGGTTCTTATTATAACAGGGAAAGAGCTTAACAGTGGAGCTTCAAAGACAGTGACTTCCATAGTGGAGCTTCAAAGACAGAGACTTCCATAGTGGAGCTTCAAAGACAGAGCCTTCCATAGTGGAGCTTCAAAGACAGAGCCTTCCATAGTGGAGCTTCAAAGACAGAGACTTCCATAGTGGGGCTTCAAAGACAGAGACTTCCATGGTGGAGCTTCAAAGACAGAGACTTCCATAGTGGAGCTTCAAAGACAAGCCTTCCATAGTGGAGCTTCAAAGACAGAGACTTCCATAGTGGAGCTTCAAAGACAGAGACTTCCATAGTGGGGCTTCAAAGACAGAGATTTCCATAGTGGAGCTTCAAAGACAGAGACTTCCATAGTGGAGCTTCAAAGACAGAGCCTTCCATAGTGGAGCTTCAAAGACAGAGACTTCCATAGTGGGGCTTCAAAGACAGAGACTTCCATAGTGGAGCTTCAAAGACAGAGACTTCCATAGTGGAGCTTCAAAGACAAGCCTTCCATAGTGGAGCTTCAAAGACAGAGACTTCCATAGTGGAGCTTCAAAGACAGAGACTTCCATAGTGGGGCTTCAAAGACAGAGACTTCCATAGTGGAGCTTCAAAGACAGAGACTTCCATAGTGGAGCTTCAAAGACAGAGCCTTCCATAGTGGAGCTTCAAAGACAGAGCCTTCCATAGTGGAGCTTCAAAGACAGAGCCTTCCATAGTGGAGCTTCAAAGACAGAGACTTCCATAGTGGGGCTTCAAAGACAGAGACTTCCATAGTGGAGCTTCAAAGACAGCCTTCCATAGTGGGGCTTCAAAGACAGAGACTTCCATAGTGGGGCTTCAAAGAGAGAGACTTCCATAGTGGGGCTTCAAAGGGAGAGACTTCCATAGTGGGGCTTCAAAGACAGAGACTTCCATAGTGGGGCTTCAAAGACAGAGACTTCCATAGTGGGGCTTCAAAGACAGAGACTTCCATAGTGGAGCTTCAAAGACAGAGACTTCCATAGTGGGGCTTCAAAGACAGAGACTTCCATAGTGGAGCTTCAAAGACAGACTTTCATAGTGGGGCTTCAAAGACAGAGACTTCCATAGTGGAGCTTCAAAGACAGACTTCCATAGTGGGGCTTCAAAGACAGAGACTTCCATAGTGGGGCTTCAAAGAGAGAGACTTCCATAGTGGGGCTTCAAAGACAGAGACTTCCATAGTGGGGCTTCAAAGACAGAGACTTCCATAGTGGAGCTTCAAAGACAGAGCCTTCCATAGTGGAGCTTCAAAGACAGATACTTCCATGGTGGAGCTTCAAAGACAGAGCCTTCCATGGTGGAGCTTCAAAGACAGAGCCTTCCATAGTGGAGCTTCAAAGACAGAGCCTTCCATAGTGGAGCTTCAAAGACAGAGACTTCCATAGTGGAGCTTCAAAGACAGAGCCTTCCATGGTGGAGCTTCAAAGACAGAGTCTCCTTCCATGGTGGAGCTTCAAAGACACAGCCTTCCATAGTGGAGCTTCAAAGACAGAGACTTCCATGGTGGAGCTTCAAAGACAGAGCCTTCCATGGTGGAGCTTCAAAGACAGAGCCTTCCATAGTGGAGCTTCAAAGACAGAGCCTTCCATGGTGGAGCTTCAAAGACAGAGTCTCCTTCCATGGTGGAGCTTCAAAGACACAGCCTTCCATAGTGGAGCTTCAAAGACAGAGACTTCCATGGTGGAGCTTCAAAGACAGAGCCTTCCATGGTGGAGCTTCAAAGACAGAGCCTTCCATAGTGGAGCTTCAAAGACAGAGCCTTCCATTGCGGAGCTTCAAAGACAGAGACTTCCATAGTGGAGCTTCAAAGACAGAGCCTTCCATAGTGGAGCTTCAAAGACAGAGCCTTCCATAGTGGGGCTTCAAAGACAGAGACTTCCATAGTGGAGCTTCAAAGACAGAGACTTCCATAGTGGGGCTTCAAAGACAGAGACTTCCATAGTGGAGCTTCAAAGAGAGAGACTTCCATAGTGGGGCTTCAAAGACAGAGACTTCCATAGTGGAGCTTCAAAGACAGTGACTTCCATAGTGGAGCTTCAAAGACAGAGACTTCCATAGTGGAGCTTCAAAGACAGAGCCTTCCATAGTGGAGCTTCAAAGACAGAGCCTTCCATAGTGGAGCTTCAAAGACAGAGACTTCCATAGTGGGGCTTCAAAGACAGAGACTTCCATAGTGGAGCTTCAAAGAGAGAGACTTCCATAGTGGAGCTTCAAAGACAGAGACTTCCATAGTGGAGCTTCAAAGACAGAGCCTTCCATAGTGGAGCTTCAAAGACAGAGACTTCCATAGTGGAGCTTCAAAGACAGAGACTTCCATAGTGGGGCTTCAAAGACAGAGACTTCCATGGTGGAGCTTCAAAGACAGAGACTTCCATAGTGGAGCTTCAAAGACAGAGCCTTTCATAGTGGAGCTTCAAAGACAGAGCCTTCCATAGTGGAGCTTCAAAGACAGAGCCTTCCATAGTGGAGCTTCAAAGACAGAGACTTCCATAGTGGGGCTTCAAAGACAGAGACTTCCATAGTGGAGCTTCAAAGACAGACTTCCATAGTGGGGCTTCAAAGACAGAGACTTCCATAGTGGGGCTTCAAAGAGAGAGACTTCCATAGTGGGGCTTCAAAGGGAGAGACTTTCATAGTGGGGCTTCAAAGACAGAGACTTCCATAGTGGGGCTTCAAAGACAGAGACTTCCATAGTGGGGCTTCAAATACAGAGACTTCCATAGTGGAGCTTCAAAGACAGAGACTTCCATAGTGGGGCTTCAAAGACAGAGACTTCCATAGTGGAGCTTCAAAGACAGACTTCCATAGTGGGGCTTCAAAGACAGAGACTTCCATAGTGGGGCTTTAAAGAGAGAGACTTCCATAGTGGGGCTTCAAAGACAGAGACTTCCATAGTGGGGCTTCAAAGACAGAGACTTCCATAGTGGAGCTTCAAAGACAGAGCCTTCCATAGTGGAGCTTCAAAGACAGAGACTTCCATGGTGGAGTTTCAAAGACAGAGCCTTCCATGGTGGAGCTTCAAAGACAGAGCCTTCCATAGTGGAGCTTCAAAGACAGAGCCTTCCATAGTGGAGCTTCAAAGACAGAGACTTCCATAGTGGAGCTTCAAAGACAGAGACTTCCATAGTGGGGCTTCAAAGACAGAGCCTCCTTCCATGGTGGAGCTTCAAAGACACAGCCTTCCATAGTGGAGCTTCAAAGACAGAGACTTCCATGGTGGAGCTTCAAAGACAGAGCCTTCCATGGTGGAGCTTCAAAGACAGAGCCTTCCATTGCGGAGCTTCAAAGACAGAGACTTCCATAGTGGGGCTTCAAAGACAGAGACTTCCATAGTGGGGCTTCAAAGACAGAGACTTCCATAGTGGGGCTTCAAAGACAGAGACTTCCATAGTGGGGCTTCAAAGACAGAGACTTCCATAGTGGAGCTTCAAAGACAGAGCCTTCCATAGTGGAGCTTCAAAGACAGAGCCTTCCATAGTGGAGCTTCAAAGACAGAGACTTCCATAGTGGGGCTTCAAAGAGAGAGACTTCCATAGTGGAGCTTCAAAGAGAGAGACTTCCATAGTGGAGCTTCAAAGACAGAGACTTCCATAGTGGAGCTTCAAAGAGAGAGACTTCCATAGTGGGGCTTCAAAGCAAGAAAGTTTCTGGTGGTGCTTCAAGGGGACAATGTTCCACAGAACATCAGCATAGGAAGCAGAGGAATGGCCACCCATGCAGGAATTCTTAGAGAGCAACTGTCAGAAATGCTTTAGAGGTCCAGCAAGGCAGAGGGTGGCAGCCCTGAATACAACCCCCAATCCCGCAGGCAATAGAGGAAGCGCTCAATGCACCAGCGGGCTAACCCAACAGTGCACAGAATGTCCATATATTTGAAAAAGGTGTCTAGTGAACAAAATAAACTTTGAAAAATAACAAAGACACAAACAGCATGTGATGTGGTACAACTGCAAAGTCTTTTAAGTCGTAAGGTATATTAGTGGGCTCTGTTCCAAGGGTGTGATCCATGAAAGCCATTTTAAAGGGAATATTGCTCTCAGTTAACAACCCCTGGCCATCGCTTAGGAGGAGGCAATATTGCTTAGGGTTGTAGTCCGGAATATCTAATAGGGTCTATTGTTATACTTGAATATCATAGCCAAAGTATTAAAGCAAAAACATTGAAAAGTAAGTGCATATAGGGAAATATAGATATACTATTCTCAACTTCTCAAATACACCACTACATTCATTAAATATATATGTATATATATATTCACTGAAAAAACCATAGGTTTCAGGGGCATTATAGTTAGCTGGACATTTCCCTCGCACAAAACCCTAGAAATTCCCCTGTTATAGTTAGTTCAGCTAACTATAACTCGCGCCCCCGCAATGCACTGCTGATGACGTCACATATTACATCATTCATGACATGGTCAGTGACATCACTGATGACATCACTGATGACATCTCAAATGACATCACTGATAACATCATCCAGTGACTTTGTGTTTCTATAAAGTTTAAATATGAATTATATATATGCCAAGGTGTATTGAAGAATGAGTGGGTGTGTCAGTGTCTGGATGGAGGATTTAGTAGGTGCGTCACTGACTGTTAAGTGAGTTATTAAATGTGTCTTATTGAATGCATGGGTTAGTGACTAAACTGTGTGAATGTCTGTATCAGTCTGTCTGCTGTTGTATAAGCTGCTCCATGGATTGGTTAGTAGCTACATGAGTGTCTCTATGGGTTATTAATTGGTTGCCAGAGTATTTGTATGGGTGCCTGAGTGTGTGTGTGGGTGCATGGGAGGTGTGTGACTCTGTGCATACATGTTTGAGTGATTGATTCACTGGCTGTATGGGTTCAATAGTGCATGTGGAAACAGCTGTATGGGTGGGTCAGTGTGTGTATGGGTGTGTTACTTAGTGAATGGATGTCTCAGTGGTACATGTCCAAGTAACTACATATGGCAGTGTATGTGAGAGTTGGAGTATATAAATGACTATATGTGAGAGTCAGTGATTGTGAGAGTGGCTGGATAGATGAGTGTTTACTTGTATCAGTGTTTGTATAAGAGAGTAAATATGTGTTTGTTTCTGTTTGAATAAGTGATCTGTTGTGTGTATAACTCTATAGGTCAGTAAATGGAAGTGTGATTGATTCTTTGCATGACTGACTAGGTGTGTGACTAACTCCATGAATGATTGGCGCTGTGTGAGTGGCTGTATAGGTGTATGAGTGCATATGATAGTGTTGTATTGATGAGTGACTATATGTATGAGTGATTGTATGGGTGAATGAGTGGATGTGTGTGTAGACCTAGGAATCAGTGAGTGCGTATTTAATAACTGATATTGGTGTGTCGATGGTTTCGAAAATGGTAGTCTGTATTTTACAGTGGGTGTATCAAAGGTTATATTAGAGTGTGGGGAGGTGCATCAGATTTTCACGTGGATGATGTCATCAGTGATGTCATCAGTGATGTAATTTGAGATGCAATCAGTGATATCATCAGTGATGTCACTGACCATGTCATGAATTATGTAATATGTGACATCATCAGCAGTGCATTGCAGGGGCGCGAGTTATAGCTAGCTGAACTAACTATAACGGGGGAATTTCTATGGTTTTGTACGAGTGAAATGTCCAACTAACTATAACGTCTCTGAAACCTATAGTTTTTCAGTGAATTTCTAAGGTTTTTTTTAAATGCTAATTTCTAACTATAACGTGCCTGAAACCTATGGTTTTTTCAGTGAATTTAAATGTTTCTTTAAATGCTAATTTCTAACTATGCCTACAAAGTTAGGACATGTGAAGAAAGAGGAAGAAAAGTGCAGAAAGAAGCAAGACAAATGCAGAAAGAGGCAAAAGAAGTCCAGAAAGACGAAGAAAACTGCAGGAAGAAGCACAAGATGTGCAGAAAGAACCAATAGAGGAGCAGAAAGTCCTCCTGTGTCCCCAACTTTTTAGTGACGGGTACTGGTGGTAACTGACTCTGACTAACCAGGACTGGAGCCAGTGCAATGCTAAAAGACACTTAGAATACAATAAAAACACCTAAATACACTAGGGAACACTATGTGTTGGGGTACCCGTGTAATTTGCATGACCTCCTCTGCATTTGCCTTGAGTTAGTGCCTGGGTCATTGCATGAGTACATGGGTAGCGACTGGATGATTAGAGTGCTGCAAGGACAGTGCATGGTGATTTTATAACTGCTTGGGTTTTGGCTAAGTACATGATGCTGGATGGCTGATTTGAGGAGGGAATGGTTAGTGACAGAGGGATTTCTGGAGTGCATGGGTACAACCTGGATAATTGGAGGAGTGAATCACTACTTTGTAGGTGGTTAGAGGTCTGCATGGGTAGTGCACAGGGGATTGTAGCAGTGTATTTGCTAGTGCCTGGGTCATTCCATGAGTACTGCAAGGAGAGTGCATGGTGAATTTATAAGTGCTTGGGTTTTGGTGGAGTGATTGGATAAGTACATGGTGCTGGCTGGGTGATTGAAAGAGTGCATGGGTACTGACAGGGCGATGGCTGGACTGCATGGGTAGTGCTCAGAGGATTGTAGCAGTGCATGTGTTAGTGCCTGGGTCATTGCATAAGTACATGGGTACTGGTTGGATGATTAGAGTACTGCAAGGACAGAGCATGGTGAATTTATAAGTGCCAGGGTTTTGGCAGAGTGATTGGATAAGTACATGGTGCTCACTGGGTGATTGGAGGAGTGCATGGGTAGTGACAGGACGATGGCTGGACTACATGGGTACTGCTCAGGGTATTGTACCAGTGCATGAGTTAGTGCATGAGTCATTGCATGAGTGCATGGGTAGTGACTGGATGATTAGAGTGCTGCAAGGAGAGTGCATGGTGAATTTATAAGTGTTTGGGTTTTGGCGGAGTGATTGGATAAGTACACACATGTCATATCAGGCCCCGCCCACTCCCTTCATCACTGTGCAAACGTGCCCCCTGGTGGGTTTTAATTTGGGGGATTAATTCCCCTTGAATCCTGAGGGTCCCTAGGGGCCAACTAGCCCACCAGGTACCTCCAGTAAGCGCCACAGAGCTGCGGTGCAGAGAGGTGGTCCAAGGCCATGGCCCTTTTTACACCTCACTGCAACGCAACTCTGTGGCGCTTGCTGGATGTACCTGGTGGGCTAGTTTGACCCCAGGGACCCTCAGGATTAAAGGGGACTTAATCCCCCAATTTACAATGTGCCAGGGGGTGCGTTTATATATATATATAGTCACTGAAAAAACCATAGGTTTCACACATGTTATAGTTAGCTGGACATTTCACTCGTAAAAAAACAATGAAATTCCCCCGTTATAGTTAGTTCAGCTAACTATAACTTGCGCGCCCGCAATCCACTGCTGATGACGTCACATATTACATCACTCATGACATGGTCAGTGACATCACTCATGACATCACTGATGACATCTCAAATGACGTCACTGATGACATCACTGATGACGTCATCGATTGAGTATGTGTTTCTGAACAATTTTAATATGTTTAATATATATAGGGAAAGGCCTGTTGAAGAATAAGTGGGTGTACAAGTGTGTAAATGGATGATTTTCTGTGGTGCGTAACTGACTCTATAAGTGAGTCATTAAATGTATCTTACTGCAGACTAGTGACTAAACTGTGTAAATGTTTGTATGTGTCTGTATGTTGGTGTATAAGTGGCTGCATGGTTTTGTGAATAGCTATATGAGTGTCTATATGAGTTATTGATTGCTTGTCTCAGTATCTGTATGGGTTCCTGAGTGTTTGTGTGGGTAGGGTGTGTGTTACTCTGTGACTAGATGTGTGAGTGGGTGATTCTATGGGTGCATCGTTTTAAGAGTGCATCTGTGATGGACTGTATGGTTGAGTGAGTGTATGTATGGGTGTGTTTGTGATTGAATGTATATCTCAGTGGTACATTTGTGACTAACTACATATTTGAAAGGCAGGATATATGCGTGTAAGAGTATATAAGTGGGTAGATGTGAGAGTGTGTGATTGTGAAAGTGACTGTATGGATGAGTGTGTGCTTGTATCAATGATTCTATAAGAGCGTAAGAATGTGGTATTATTTTTATGAGTAAGTGAACTTGAGTGTGTATAACCGCATAGGTGAGTAAATGGGAGCGTGATTATTTGCATGACTGACTAGGTGTGAGAGTACCTCTATGGATGATTGGTGGTGTGTGAGTGTCTATATAGGTGTATAAATGCATATGATAGTCTTGTATGGAGTGACTGTAAGTATGAGTGACTGTACAGGTGAATGAGTGGAGGTGTATGTAGACCTAAGAGTTAATAAGTGGGTATGTAGTTATTGGTATTGCAGTATGTATGGTTTTGAGAATGGAACTCTGAAATTTTGAGTTGGTGTATCAAAGGTTGTATTAGGGTGTGAGAAGATGTGGTAATTTATCACACGGATGACGTCATCAGTGATGTCATCAGTGATGTCATTTGAGATGTCATCAGTGATGTCATCAGTGATGTCACTGACCATGTCATGAGTGATGTAATATGTGACGTCATCAGCAGTGGATTGCGGGCGCGCGAGTTATAGTTAGCTGAACTAACTATAACGGGGGAATTTCATTGGTTTTTTACGAGTGAAATGTCCAGCTAACTATAACATGTGTGAAACCTATGGTTTTTTCATTGAATTTGCAAGGTTTTTTAAATGCTAATTCCTAACTATAACGTGTGTGAAACCTATAGTTTTTTCAGTGAATTTGCAAGGTTTTTTAAATGCTAATTCCTAACTATAACTTGTGTGAAACCTATGGTTTTTTCAGTGAATTTGCAAGGTTTTTTAAATGTTAATTCCTAACTATAACGTGTGTGAAACCTATGGTTTTTTAAGTGAATTTGCAAGGTTTTTTAAATACTAATTTATGAATGTATTATTATATGTTTTAAATATTTATTTTACAATAAGCTACCTATGTATATAGTTATAGATTGACTTTATCCTGTAATATGGAATGGCTCAGCTCTTTTTTTTTTTTTAATTTGGATAAAGTTGAACAGCATAGTTAATATCTTCTATAAACTTATAAACACTTTAATTTTTTTTTTTTTAAGGGTTTGTGACCGTGCGCGCATGGTGCGCGCATGGTGCACGCATTCGTACGTGCTCTGTGTGCGCATGCGTACATGCTCCACGTGCGCATGCGTACGTCGTGCGTGCTCCGTACGCGCGTGCTCTGTACGCACATGCGCGCGTGCTCCGTGCGTGCACCGTGCGCGCACGGCAAGTCATGTGATTTAGAAACAACACTTTTCATTGGTTTATAGTAGTTTCAGGTCATGTGATTAAGAAACAACACTTTACATTGGTTTATAGTAGTTTCAGTTCCAGAAACGTCCAACACCATACCCACTCCACTCATTATTTCTTCTGATTCCCTGGGAGAAGGAGCTGAGCAGCTTTTCCAGTACTCCAGTACTTGAGAATGGCAGAGCAGCAGACATCTTCTGGGAGTGAGCAGGAGACCCTTGTGAGACAAAGGAAACAGAAAGACTCTTTTATCTGGCAATTTTTTAGATTTCCAGAGGGGCAGAAGAAGGTGAATGCTCCAAAAGTCACCTGCACTATTTGTGGTGTTGTCTTATCAAGAGGAGATCCTAAAAAGAAATACTCTTTTAGTATCTTCACTATGATCAGGCACGTTAAAGGAGTACATCCTGTGGCTTTTGATCGAGCTGCTAGAGACAACCCTCCAGCAGCTCTGCCGAGCACATCCGCAGCAGCTCAGCCGAGCACATCATCGGCAGCTCAGCCGAGCACTTCATCTGCGGCGGCAGCTTCACCTGCTTCTGCTGCTCTGGATATACACCCTCTTTTCAAGAGGGTGCATATACGGTGCAATGCATGCAATGCTCTTCTCTCTTAGGGGGACACCAGCATTCCCCTAATAGAGAGCAAGATACAACAGCACACATGCGGCACCTTATAATTTTTTTCATTTCTTTGTTCCCTTTTTAGAGCCACCTAACATCTGAACACTTAAATTTGATTTTTAATTCTATTTTTTTATGATTTTTTGTCCGCCGTGCGCGCACCGTGCGCGCACGCCGCGATTTTTTAACAAGAAATAAAATGTTTTTTTCACCCTTCAGGGTCCTTCAGGGACCCCCTGACAAAAGCTAGGGGGTCAGGAACTCTGTACCCTGCCCCCTTTTCACGTTCTCCACCTTTCTTTTTTACAGTCACACGCAAAATGGCGGACAACACTTCCTGATTTCGACCGATTCGAATGTTGACTGACATGTAACCACCAATCACAATTACGCTCGCGCACGTTAAGTGCGCGCACGGTGCGCGCACATAGATATTTATGTACTTTTAACTGCAATTTTCTCAGGAACTACGGTACAGATTGACACCATATATGCAAAAGGCACATCCCTGACCTGAGGACTACCTCTTTGCCAAATTTCAAGTAATTGTGTTCGGGCTGTACCTTCGACTAAAGGTCCTATGGCAAAATGCATGGGGAAAACGTGTTTTGGGACCCCCCTTTTTTCTCAGCCCCCGCTTGACGAATCACCCCAAGACTTCCAGGGTAGGAGCTGAGCGGAGCGCCCCATTAGTTTTGAAAATTTCGCGAGGATCCGTCAACCGGCGCCAAAGTTATTCAAAATAGAATTTTCAGATTTCCTATGGAAACACGGTCCTAACTATAACTATCTACTGGCGACCGCCAGTAGATAATATATATATATATATATCTATATATATATATATCTATATATAAAGCTTCAACTTTCCTCCAAAACATGGGAAATCCCGAAGGAAGACAGCACTCGTGGGGGCAGATTCCAAAAGTTTATTCACTGAAACGCAGGCACTAAAACAGACGCGTTTTGGCAATGGCCTTCATCTATGTTTACCGGAAACGCCGGTCTCCCTGTCATTTAACCACCATCGTCACATTATCGACACTGACAACGGACTATGCGTGCAATCGCAATATGTCTTCACAATATAACAGTGGTAGCGCCATCTTTCTTATATCACGGGCATTTCTAATACAGCAAAGAACATATATCATGAAGCTCCGCCTATTCCTGGTAAGTAAATAAACATACCTAGAAAAATACAATTCATTTGTGAATAATGAGTGTCAATGCAATCAAAAGGCATGCATTCAGTAGACACACCCAGACCATTATTCCGAGTGTGCCCTGTTACAAACAATCTCGCCCTGAATGGGCACTTCAATTCATGGTGCAATTCTCCAAAATCAAGTTATTGCACCCTGTATCAAACGGTGTCATCCCTCAGTTAAAATTGTCAATAATCATGGGAAAATTACATTCATGGGAGGATAAGTGCAGGGAAAAGCATACTAAACAAAATTCACTTTACTCCTTACTCCTTAAACTTATAGACGGTTATCTGTACATATGCATATATTTTAGTCAGAGGGGCAAGATCCAAAACACACACTAAAAGGGAAAACAAAACAGCGCAACAAAGCGTAAAAATCATTAAATGTCATTCAGAAAATGCTAAATATTCCCAAAGACATATTTAATTCAGCATTCCCCTAAGTGTACTGCCAATTCCTCACTACTATTGAGGCCCCGAGGTGACTTAGATCGAAGATCAATTATAAAACGGGATTCCAACCGTCTTAACCTTAGAATTCTGTCACCACCTCGTGGATTCTGAGATACATGATCAAGACAAAAATAGCTCAGCAAATCCCTGTTGCGTTGATGTTTCTTATCAAAATGGCATGCAACAGGGTAGGCTTCATCCCCATTAGCTATTGCCCGCATGTGTTCTAGGATCCTAATTTTAGTAGTATGTATCGTGCTGCCCAAATAACGTAGGCCGCACGGACAGGTAAGACAGTACACAGTATAGGGTGTTGAACAAGTCAGGACCCCCTCTCCAACCGGACGATGCACAAAAGTGAGACTACATGATCCGGGGCTTGCCTTGGATTGGAAACTGATCTGGAAGGACACGAAGCGTCTGACCCCCCCAGAACGGGAAAATACCACAAACCCTGGCTGTGCTCGGTGAAGCTGAGTCGGAGGACACAGGTGGCACTCATTATGGGACCAGGTAGGAACTGACAGTAATCAGGGGAGGAGAAGCGTGCAATACGCGAAGGGGTCAGCCATATTTAGTGGATTTACTTCCCTTCGGCTATTTAAATATATTGCGATGTTGGCTGACATTATGTGTGACCGAGAAGCGACGGCTGTTGGGATGTTTAATGA
This sequence comes from Triturus cristatus, assembly GCF_964204655.1. Lineage (NCBI taxonomy): Eukaryota > Metazoa > Chordata > Amphibia > Caudata > Salamandridae > Triturus > Triturus cristatus. Next base: position 84,150,462 of record NC_140594.1, read on the forward strand.
CCACCCATCTGTGACCCCTAGTGCGAGAAATAGGTATACCGCACTAACTAATAAAACCAGCTCTGTTAAAGAAAAATGTAAAAAATTTGAAAAAATGATGAAACAAAGCAAATGGTGGGAGTCACGATCCCTGTAACGTTATATTGATGTGGGGCAAATACCTAGAGGTCTCAGGATACTCATAGCTCCAAGTTACGAGAACCCCAACCCGAATATGATGCGTGAGTGGGCTGAGTGTGAAGAACCAGAACCTTTTATGGTCTGGCGGCGCAGGGTACGCCCAAGTCTCCGGAGTTCTCCTGCTCAGCTACACAGAGACACGGGACACTCTGGCGCCGATCACGATCCTGTAAAAACCGGGTACGAACCGTCGGACGGAGCATATTCTCCGTCCGACGCGTACCCGGTCGTCAAAATCTACCAACATAGAATTACGATTCGCACGGGAACACCATTTCCGTACGAATCGTAAAAAACCCCGACTGAACAAAATAAACATACAAATGCGAACCGGGAAAGCGCCGACCTGACGTTGGGACGCACGCAGCCTGCCATTCACGAACCAGGAATTACGATTCGCACCGACGTCATCCCGCACGGTGAATATTTTCCGGCAGCCAAAAACTGCCGGGAAATCAGGACGACGCGAACAAGGACTACCAGTACGCGACGGACAGACAGGACGACGCGAACAAGGAGGACCAGTACGCGACAGGACGACGCGAACAAGGAGGACCAGTACGCGACGGACAGACTGGACGACGCGAACAAGGAGGACCAGTACGTGACAGGACCACGCGAACAAGGAGGACCAGTACGCGACGGACAGACATGGACCCGAACCTACGAGTCATCCCGGCCCTCATAGCAATCGACCTCCTCTACAGGTTCGGACGCAGACGCCGCAGAAGGTCAGAACAACTAAGGGAGGGGGGAAAGTGGGGTGGGGGTGGCAGGACCAGGGCAGGCCACAAACCCCCCACCAAAGTCACACAGCATACATGCCCTGGACATACCTGACTCCCATGCCCTGGTCACTACGAGGGGGTGGGGGCGTGTCCAGATAATCCAGCGACCGCCACAACGGAAGTCCGTCACGACGCGAACAGGCAACACAACCAGACAGGTACGTCCCGTACCCACGCCTGAAGAGCGTGGGTACGAGTCGAACCACGCCCACACCCACGTCACCCCAACAATGGCGGGACGGCTCGTACCCACGTGGCAAAGGCCTGGGTACGGCCCGCACAAGCATCACACAGCGTGGGGAAGGATATGTACGGACCCTACCCCCACCCCGTATGCATGGAGCGTACCTCCACCCCAACAGTGTAAGTACGACCCGTACCCACCCGCGTACGTATGGAGCGTACCCCCACCCCAACAGTGTAAGTACGACCCGTACCCACCCGCGTACGTATGGAGCGTACCCCCACCCCAACAGTGTAAGTACGACCCGTACCCACACCCGCGTACGTATGGAGCGTACCCCCACCCCAACAGTGTAAGTACGACCCGTACCCACCCGCGTACGTATGGAGCGTACCCCCACCCCAACAGTGTAAGTACGACCCGTACCCACCAGCGTACATATGGAGCGTACCCCCACCCCAACAGTGTAAGTACGACTCGTACCCCCCACCCGCGTACGTATGGAGCGTACCCCCACCCCAACAGTGTAAGTACGACCCGTACCCACCCGCGTACGTATGGAGCGTACCCCCACCCCAACAGTGTAAGTACGACTCGTACCCCCCACCCACGTACGTATGGAGCGTACCCCCACCCCAACAGTGTAAGTACGACCCGTACCCACCCGCGTACGTATGGAGCGTACCCCAACAGTGTAAGTACGACTCGTACCCCCCACCCGCGTACGTATGGAGCGTACCCCCACCCCAACAGTGTAAGTACGACCCGTACCCACACCCGCGTACGTATGGAGCGTACCCCCACCCCAACAGTGTAAGTACGACCCGTACCCACCCGCGTACATATGGAGCGTACCCCCACCCCAACAGTGTAAGTACGACTCGTACCCCCCACCCGCGTACGTATGGAGCGTACCCCCACCCCAACAGTGTAAGTACGACCCGTACCCTCACCTCGAATGCATGGAGCGTACCCCCACCCCAACAGTGTAAGTACGACTCGTACCCCCCACCCGCGTACGTATGGAGCGTACCCCCACCCCAACAGTGTAAGTACGACCCGTACCCACACCCGCGTACGTATGGAGCGTACCCCCACCCCAACAGTGTAAGTACGACCCGTACCCACCCGCGTACGTATGGAGCGTACCCCCACCCCAACAGTGTAAGTACGACTCGTACCCCCCACCCGCGTACGTATGGAGCGTACCTCCACCCCAACAGTGTAAGTACGACCCGTACCCTCACCTCGAATGCATGGAGCGTAGCCCCACCCCAACAGTGTAAGTAAGACACGTACCCCCACCTCGAATGCATGGAGTGTATCCACATCCGTGTATGTCATGAGCGTACATATTGTGAAATTGGAGAGGTGGGTGCAGAGTCCTCCCAGCAGTGCCCTGAGACAGGAGGGGTGTGTGCAGAGTCCTCCCAGCAGTGCCCTGAGACAGGAGGGGTGTGTGCAGAGTCCTCCCAGCAGTGCCCTAAGACAGGAGGGGTGGGTGCCTATCACTCCCAGCAGTGCCCTGAGACAGGAGGGGTGGGTGCAGAGTCCTCCCAGCAGTGCCCTAAGACAGGAGGGGTGGGTGCCTATCACTCCCAGCAGTGCCCTGAGACAGGAGGGGTGTGTGCAGAGTTCTCCCAGCAGTGCCCTGAGACAGGACGGGTGTGTGCAGAGTCCTCCCAGCAGTGCCCTAAGACAGGAGGGGTGGGTGCCTATCACTCCCAGCAGTGCCCTGAGACAGGAGGGGTGTGTGCAGAGTCCTCCCAGCAGTGCCCTAAGACAGGAGGGGTGGGTGCCTATCACTCCCAGCAGTGCCCTGAGACAGGAGGGGTGGGTGCAGAGTCCTCCCAGCAGTGCCCTGAGACAGGAGGGGTGTGTGCAGAGTCCTCCCAGCAGTGCCCTGAGACAGGAGGGGTGGGTGCAGAGTCCTCCCAGCAGTGCCCTGAGACAGGAGGGGTGTGTGCAGAGTCCTCCCAGCAGTGCCCTAAGACAGGAGGGGTGGGTGCCTATCACTCCCAGCAGTGCCCAGACACAGGAGGGGTGTGTGCCTATCACTCCCAGCAGTGCCCTGAGACAGGAGGGGTGTGTGCAGAGTCCTCCCAGCAGTGCCCTGAGACAGGAGGGGTGTGTGCAGAGTCCTCCCAGCAGTGCCCTGAGACAGGAGGGGTGGGGGCCCATCACTCCCAGCAGTGCCCATGGAACGCAAAGGGTGGAGTAGTCACAGATACCATGCCCACAAATGTCAGTCAGGTGCACAAAGACGCTGCAGTACATGTACCACATGTGTTCGAGGCTGGGAGTATACGCATGCATAGCGCAGAAAAGAAAACATGTACACATGAAGTCATGTCAATAGGCCACATACACAAGTACAATGACTACCAAGGATGCCACGAATGATGCAGGTGGAGACATCGCTCAGCATGCATGTGCAAAGGTGAAGGACTACGTCACACACCCAGCTAATGGACACACAGCTCTGTGCCAAAGTCAGGGGACACCCTGCAGGGAAGAAGTCTGGGTACACAGAGGAAGGAATACACCTTGGGACAATTGCAACATGCAGCAACTGCTTACATGAATGGAGAAAGGTAGCTAACACCGTGTGATGGCACACAGATCCCAGGGTCCCCCCTATGAGCAGCACACTACTACATTTCCCACACACCCAACACATGACCAACACCCACAACCATGTAGCAGCCCCACCAACAGCAATGCCAGCAATGCAGGAGTGTTCCAAGGGCAAAAATAAATAGCTTTATTCAGCATGAGAAAAAAACTAGTATGACGTAAGTCCAAATTTAACAAAGGCCATAGGGCAGTCCAGGAGTCCCAGCTGGATGGGGGACACAGTGGGATGCGTGTCCCCTAGCTTGCCTGCACAGTTACAATCCATCGTCTTCCACAGGGGGGAGGGCATCATGTGGGGGGGAAGAAACAGGCACCGCAGGGACAGGAGGGTGAAGGGTAGGCGTCGTGGGTGCAGGGATGGAGGACTCCACCACAGGGGGTGGGCAGGGCCAAAGGCGGAGGCCAGGATCTCGCTGCACACCTTAGCAAGGTCCTCCAGGGACTTCCCTGCACCCGAAGGAACCACAGGCCCCAAGGAGGGGGGGGGGTCAGAGGGATGGGTCGCAGCGCCACTGGGGGAGGGTGTGGACAGGGGGGGGGACTCAACCACCCTGACCGAGGACTTCCTTGACCGCTTGCGTGGTGGCGTCACTGTGGGGCTCAGGGACAGAGCGGCCATGAAGGAGTCTTTGGGGGAGATGTGGCCAGGAGAGCTGAGGGGAGGGGATTTGGAGGGAGTGGATTGGGTGGAATGCGGACTCCCACTCTGGCTGCGTGTCACACGTTTGCCCCCCGACCCAGTGGGTGTGCCTACTGCACCCTGTGTGTGCGTGTCAGGAGGTGTGCGGCGGACCTTCCCTGCTGGTGTGGTGCCTGTGTCTGTTGTGGTGGGTGCATGCTTACGTCTGGGTGTATGTGGGACAGGCATGGGAGTGGGAATTGTGGAAGGAGCAGGGGTAGGGGGTGGGACGTAGCGCTGCAGGAGACCCACTGCTGCAGTCAGTGTGAAGTCTATGGACCTCAGCAAGTTGCGTTGGTCAGCCTGCGATGAATGAATGCCCTCCAAGTATGCCTCCATGTTGTTGAGGACCTGGCTGTGGCCATGGAGGACATTAAGGATCGCAGTCTGACCAATCTGCAACTGCCGCTGGATGTCCACAGACTCAGCATTGGCGGCAGCAGTGGAGACAGGGGCAGGGGGTGCGGTGCCTGGCAGGAAGGAGACATGTGGTGACCGGGCACGTAGGGAAGGGACACGAGCAAGTGGGAGGCGGCTGATGCCAATGGAGGGGGCGGTGCCAGATGTAGGGCTGCTGTCAGATGGTGGTGCAGCCACCGCCCACTCGGAGTGATCATCCTCGGACCCGTCAGCTTCATAGTCTGTTGTGCCAGTCGACAGGTCCCCGGGGTCACTCTCCACCACCTCTGTCCCACTCGAAGTGCCAGCCCTGATGTCACCGCTGGCACTGGTGCTCGGTCCCTCCGCGCCGTCTGTGTCCATGTCTCCCTCCGTGTCCCCCGACGATGCTGTGGACAGGGTGAAGAGACAGGAAGTTAACATACACCTGTATACATATGTCACATGAGTCAAATCTACGTAGGTTACAGTGCATAGCCTGAAACAAAGGAAGAGTTACATCTACATCACAAGGTACATATGTAGGGCATGCAAGACACAGTTTTTTGACCCACCACGCCATTGAAAATCCATGGAGAGCATGACACAATAGCAAATGAGATGATATGGAATTTTGACTGAGGAGCATGGCCCTGGGGACAATCCAGCACTGCATCTGCACCACACAGCGTGGCAGGAAATTGGGATGAGCAGGGACAAAATCCAGGAACTAGAGGCACATGCAGCATAGGTAATACTGAGAACATGCCCACCCTGACTGGCACACTGCACCTTGAGTGTATGTCCAGGCAAACATCACACACTGGCCAGTCCTAGCAAGGAGATATCAGGTCTTGACATGTCGGACATGCCCGCACCACCCACCCCCTACATGAGACAAAGCAATGGAGACACAGGAAGCACGTACATCTCTTAGTCAGGGTGAAATACACATGGGATGCTAAACTTCTATATTGCACACAAACTACCCAAGGTGCGGCAGTGCAAATTATCATGTACAAATGGGCAGCATCAGATGATTGCAACAAGACACAAAGGCAATGGCCACCGTGAGTATGTAATAGGAAAATCAGGTCAGGCTGTACAGTGGACACTTGTAATACATCTCACGTCAATATACATGTTTGCAGGGGACAATGGCACAGAGCACAACCTATGCTGTAGACACAGAGATGGTCGACATTCTCGGCTTACACACATGATACCTAGGAAAAAATGACCCTGGGGACAGTAGTGGCCACACAACTCCATGCTCCTGAATGGGAATGACTGCGACACACGCTAACATCCCTGCACTAGGCCTAACGCACAATCATGCACATCATGTCACAGGCCACCACATGGGACATGCCTGCTGGAAGGCCTGGCACTCGAGAGATTAACTCCCATGTCTGGACTCAGCATTAGTGCCAACTGACATGGAACCCACAAGTCCAGAACTGGACAGGGCACAGGCAAGGTCACACAACCTGTTACACACCACCCCCACACATGATGCTGCAGGCATTGTACACTTGGAGAAGGTGTCAGGCTACATAACCTTGTGATGGAGTGACTACACACAGACCAGGGAACACATTGCAAGGAGGGGAAGGGAGGCAGGAGAACACTGCAATACTGTGGGGAACATGATCTGCACAGCACCATAAACCCTGGAAGTGTATCCATGGAACAGTGCACATACAAATGCTGGTGAAACAAAACAAACACACACATGTACCTACCCCTTTCCGGCTGCTGCATCTCTTGTAGACGCCTGTCCAAGTCAGGAAAGACCACCGCCAGCACACGTTTCTGGATGTGGGAGAGACGGCGGCGCCCGCGGTTCTTGTGGCTCTCAGGTGAGTCCCCCAGCAGGACCCGTGCGATCCTCCGCGTCCAGCACCGGATATCCTGCCAGCGTTTCCTCACCTGGGACAGGTGCCACCTCCGACCATCCGCACTCCTCACGGCGCTGACGGCGTCCAGCCATATCTGCTCCTTGGCAGAGGCGTCTACCTGTGAGGATGAACAAGTGACACTACATCAATACACCTTGCACATGTCACGGGGACACAGATTAGAACACATTTGCTGTTTACAACAAGGCATAGTGTGCATCCAACGCATTGCAACTTTGTCATAGGGACATGATCCTGTGGGGGAAGGCCAAAATCAGTACGTGCCATTGAAAGGACACAGGTGGAATGAGGGCAACTACACGATCAATGATCCAGGCTCACACTGTGCATCACACCCACCCCTCCTGTCTCAGGGCACTGCTGGGAGGACTCTGCACACACCCCTCCGGCCTCTGGGCACTGCTGGGAGGACTCTGCACACACCCCTCCTGTCTCTGGGCACTGCTGTGAGTGTAAGGCACACACCCCTCCTGTGTCTGGGCACTGCTGGGAGGACTCTGCACACACCCCTCCTGACTCTGGGCACTGCTGTGAGTGTTAGGCACACACCCCTCCTGTGTCTGGGCACTGCTGGGAGGACTCTGCACACACCCCTCCTGACTCTGGGCACTGCTGGGAGTGTTAGGCACACACCCCTCCTGTCTCTGGGCACTGCTGGGAGGACTCTGCACACACCCCTCCTGTCTCTGGGCACTGCTGGGAGTGATAGGCACCCACCCCTCCTGTCTCTGGGCTCTGCTGGGAGACATCAGGCATTCCCACCCCTGGGACCCCCCCTACAGTACATAGCATGTGGGTCACACCTGGACACAAGTCACAGTCACGAAAAAGGGGCACAGTCTGTGCCAGTGGACACTGCACTCACCTGATAACCTGGTCGCCCATACAGCATGGGGTACTGTGGGAGGATCACCTCCACCAAAGCCATGTTCTCCTCCAGGGTGAATGGCTGTGACCTCTCCACAGCCCTTGACATGGTTCCAGGGAATCAGTAGCAGCAGCTGGGTCGTGGAATACAGAGATGTGCAGGCAAGTGCTCCCTCATGGGACCTGGCTGCCTTATATCTGCCTTGCTGGCCCATCTCATGCACAGGGGTACAGAGTGATTGGTCACTCACATTTGCATCCCATGTTTCCTCCAATCCCTTCAAACCTAGCAGTCTGTAGGTTCTCTATCGGTTTCATTCTCCTGCATGATGTCAGCCCCACAAACACATTGCAACAAAGTAGAAGAATACCAACTGACTTCTGCTGTGCACCTTCCAGAACAATTTCGAAATTTGAACTTGGTCTCCATGACAACCAGCATGCATGTAGGCCTTAATACTTGTCCCTCATGTGTCCCCAATGTAATTTGGAGCATCACACACAGGTACGGTGCGTTTCGGGGCCCTAGGGCACCCCAAATGCATTGCAACGGCCCGTACACGCGTGCCTACGTTCACTATCACTATGGGTGTTCTTGCGTATGCGTACTCGTAGTGGTACGGGCCGTACACACGCATGTACGCTCACTATCACTACGAGTACGCATACGCGGGGAGACCCATGGTGATAGTGAGCGTACATGCGTGTGTACGGCCCGTACCACTACGAGTACGCATACGCAAGAACACCCATAGTGGTAGGTCCGTACGCCCGCATGTACGCTCACTATCACTATGGGTGTCCTGGCGTATGCGTACTCGTAGTGGTACGGGCCGTACACACGCATGTACTCTCACTATCACTTCGAGTACGCATACGTGGGGAGACCCATGGTGATAGTGAGCGTACATGCGTGTGTACGGCCCGTACCACTACGAGTACGCATACGCAAGAACACCCATAGTGGTAGGTCCGTACGCCCGCATGTACGCTCACTATCACTATGGGTGTCCTGGCGTATGCGTACTCGTAGTGATACGGGCCGTACACACGCATGTACGCTCACTATCACTTCGAGTACGCATATGCGGGGAGACCCATGGTGATAGTGAGCGTACATGCGTGTGTACGGCCCGTACCACTACGAGTACGCATACGCAAGAACACCCATAGTGGTAGGTCCGTACGCCCGCATGTACGCTCACTATCACTATGGGTGTCCTGGCATATGCGTACTCGTAGTGGTACGGGCCGTACACACGCATGTACGCTCACTATCACTTCGAGTACACATACGTGGGGAGACCCATGGTGATAGTGAGCGTACATGCGTATGTACGGCCCGTACCACTACGAGTACGCATACGCAAGAACACCCATAGTGGTAGGTCCGTACGCCCGCATGTACGCTCACTATCACTATGGGTGTCCTGGCGTATGCGTACTCATAGTGGTACGGGCCGTACACACGCATGTACGCTCACTATCACTTCGAGTACGCATACGCGGGGAGACCCATGGTGATAGTGAGCGTACATGCGTGTGTACGGCCCGTACCACTACGAGTACGCATACGCCAGGACACCCATAGTGATAGTGAGCGTACATGCGGGCGTACGGACCTACCGCTATGGGTGTTCTTGCGTATGCGTACTCGTAGTGGTACGGACCGTACAAATGCCTGTACGCTCGCCATCACGATGGCTACACATACGGCAGCACTCCCATAGTGATATGGGAACGTACACAGGCCCTCTTCGCAGCAGTACAGCGGTTTTCACACATCACAGTGGTGACAGGCGGCACACAGGTAGGGATAGGGCGGACATAATTGTCCATGGATGGACATACTTGTCCATGAATGGACATACTTGTCCATTAATTGACATCAAGGCATCGTCTGTGCATTACTACATGTGTGGGGCACAGGTGTGACGGCCTGTGATGTGGAACATTACTCCTGAGTGGAGAAGGCACCAGATGTATGATGAGATGTCTACAGATGTACTGTGTGATGGTGCAATGTGTGGCAGGCATGGCCTTGACTCCTTTGACATGTGTGCATGTCGTACTGCACACTTTGGGTGAGCGTCACTGGCATGGCACGGACACCAACACACGGAAGTGTCCCCTGATGCCCGGTACAGGGGTTATCACACCTGACTTGTCACTACCCACGGTGCACAATGTGACTATGTCATGTATGTGTGGGGGCTTCCCATCAGGTTGATGTTGGAGCACCCTCAAAAGCTGCAGCCGTTGCAGCAACCAACATGTGTCTGTGTGTAGATTGTCATTGCACACTGTTCCGCACACCATGCCACATGTGGTATCGGATGTGAGGTGCACATGTATGCATGGGACACGGAGTAGCGTGACAAGGACATGTCAGCATCCTCACAAGGAATGTGTGGTGAGTCATGACATGTGCACCTTCATGGCAAGGTGTGTGGGCTGTCCTAGTGTAATGTCATGTGACCTGTGGCTCCAGTGTTCCGCTACCAGTCTCTGCAATCGGCATCCTACTGCTGCTGATGTGTGGGCGTATGTCACTCCTGTCTTGCGTCTGGCTGTTCACTTGCACTGGGACACAGATATTCCCATGGCGTGGCATGGGGAGGTTCTCAATCTCCGTGTGTATCTGGGTCTTGGTAGGAGTGTCACCTTGCATCCATACGTGTCCTGGGCATGTAGCACATACCTGACTCCCTATGTAGCATATGTGTATTGACAGATTAACATGTGCTCAGTACATATGATTTGTTGTCGTAGTGCACTCACTCTTCCTTGTCACTTCCAAATTACTGCAGAGCGCCGCCTCTTGCCCGACCAATTCCGGACTTGGCTGCCATGCAGGAGAATGACAGCATCCGGCTCTACCGCTTCACCCAACCGTTGATTCTGGAGTTGACGGCGAGACTGGCACCACACCTGCAACCGCAGCACAGGTATCCTACGGCACTGACACCCCAGCTGAAGGTAATGGCTGCCCTACATTTTCTTGCCACGGGTACCTTTCAAAATACCATAGCTCATGTTGGTGGCATGTCCCAGAGCATGTTCTGCCGTGTGCTGCATGATTTCTTAGAGGCCATGTTGATTCACCTGGATGAGTTCATCAAGTTCCCAACCCCTGAACAGATGACTGCGGTCAAGCGTGGATTCTATGCCCTGGGAGGGATGCCCCATGTCATTGGGTCCATAGATGGGACACATGTAGCTTTGGTACCACCACACGCACGGGAGGTGGCGTACCGCAATCGAAAGCACTACCACTCCATCAATGCCCTTGTGGTGTGTCAGTCCAACATGGTGATTTCACATGTCTGTGCTCGTTTTCCAGGATCAGCACACGATGCCTACATCATGAGGCGTAGCAGGATGCCTGAAATGATGATGCAGCTGCGCAACGAACGAGCATGTGTTGTTGGTGGGTACAGTCTGTCTGTCCTGTATTTTGCATAGCCTACCAGCACGACCGCTTCATCACTTCTAACGATGTCCATGTGCTTCCCATGTAGGGGACGCTGGCTATCTCAACATGCCTTGGCTGCTCACACCTCTCCGCAACCCCATCATGCCGGCCCAGCTCCGCTACAACACCGCCCATGGCCGGACAAGGCGAGTGATAGAGAGGACGTTTGGCCTGCTGAAGAGCCGATTCAGGTGCCTACACAAGACCGGTGGCGCACTCCCATATGCCCCGGCGAAGGTCTGCAAGATCTTCATGGTCTGCTGCATGCTGCACAACATGGCAGTTGAAAGAACTGTGCCACTCATCCTGGATCAACATGACGAGGACCATCCACCCGTGGAGGACGAAGGGCTTGGCAATGGGGCTAGTGATGTGGAGGATGTGGAGCCGCAAGAGGACATCCGGACTCGGCTCATACGCGACTTCTTTGCTTAGTGGTGAGTACCAGTGTCTGAGTGTGCACGCATTGGTCCCCGTGTGGCATGTGTTGTGATGTGTGTGTCCACCTGCATGTATGGCACGTGAGTCAGAGGTGTGTGTGGGTGTGTCACTGGAGTGATGGTGGCAGTGATGGTTGTATTTCCCCAGTCATAATTGTGACCTAGCATGTTGTCATCCATACATGTGTCGAGTAAATGCACATGCAAGTGGCTGTGCTTTTTGTGGCTGACTTCTTGTGTGTCTCTCTTCCCCAGGTACTTGCGCATGCCGTCTGCTGCTTGCATTGTTGTGGCACTGCTATTCCTCATGGACATGACATCGTGGGCTGACTCAGCGTTACAGGCACGGACGCGTTTGGAAGTCTCCATAGGGTAAGGGATGCATCTGGGGTGTATTGGGTGTGGCAGTTGTTCACGATGTATGCACACTGCCCCTGTCGATGTTTGGTTCCTCTGCAGCCATGTAGCATCACCATGGGACACGACATGCAGCTGTGTACACCTGAATAGATGGTTTGCCTGGTTGACAGTCATCAGTGATGGGATAGGGGATTGTGATGATGGCATCAATGTGTGTGACACTGCCCTCGGACACATACGGTTAGCATTGGCTTGACATGGTGTGGGACTTCCACATCAGCGGATCTATGGTGTATGGCAGTCTCTCCGTGAGCAGCTGTGGGTGTTTAGCTGTTAGCCGACGCTTGTGTGCCAGTTCCATGGCGAACACGCATTTGTGCTGCAGAAGGGGGGTGCCAGTGTTGGACCCACATGTTACTCCACATGATGTGTTCATGTGTACTTCAAGTTGCCTCTGCAATCCCGAAAACATGACTAATAAAGGTGTCCCTATGCCTCCAAGGTGCCTCTTCTCAGTCAATGCTGGTGTGTTGCCACGGTGCATCCAGCATGTCTGGCATGGTATTCCCTGATTGTGGCTATGTGTCAATGTGTCGAGTAGCAAGATGCATGCTGTGTGTGTGGGCTGAGACTGTGTATTGGCCATGATGTCCATGACTGTGTGGGTATTGTGACATGTGCCATCCCCATGCATCCAACGTTGTCCAGGACCCCATTCTCTGCATCCACCGGACTCAAGCTTGCAGGACATGGTTCTGCCACCTGTCTACACATACCTGGGTGCCCCCCAGGACACTGGACTGGATCCCTGACCTCTGCGCATGACTGTTGCTGTACTCAATGTGTCTGTCAGCACGGTTGTTCGGCCACCCCCTCAGCTGGTTGGGCCCATCACGGGTGTGTATGGTGCTCCATGTCTGTCTTGCCTAATACACTGTGACCCATGTGTCCTGTGCCCGACTCAGGCCCCAGGGTGTGGATGGTTGAAGACAAAAGATGACTCAGGCATGTTTAGACTTTACAAGACACATGTTAGGTAATAATGCAACCAGCAGGCATCTACTCTTCATAGTGTGATTTATTATTGGGGGGGGGGGGGGGACACAAAGTGAGGGGCTTTCCGGGAGTTTGGAATCCAAAGTTCAGTAGGGGAGTTGGTGTCCTTGCCATTTGAAATCCTCAGAGTCCATGCCACAGTCTTTGTCAACATTGGTCAGCCAGTGACCAGCAGGGCCATGTGGCAGAGAATGTCTCTTGATGCTGTGATGCTGTTGGTCCAGTGGGCCAGGTGCCAGGCCAGGTGTCCTGGGAGATGGTGATGTAGCGCCGACCCTCACGGTCCTTTCCGTGGACGACCCGGCCTCCTGCGGGGACCCTCAGCAGCAGGCCGTGACGACGTCTGGGATGCTCCATTGGATGTTTCCTCCTCCTCCTCCTGATCCCTCCCTGTGGGTGGTGATGTTCTCCGCCTTCTGGCACAGGGAGGGTCGGCTATGTTGTCGGCCATCCGACGGAGTGTATCGTGAATTCCCGTGTACGCCGTCACGAGCTCAGCCTGTCCGTCCTCCATCCTCCGTTGGTGTTGCAGTAGACAGGCATGTAGCTCCGCATGTTGCTGGGCCTGCTGGGTCTTGATCCCCTCGAGGACGGACACAACCTGGGCCAGGCCCGTGGTGTCCTGCCGGTATGTGTCCAGGATGTTACGGACATGGGAAAATACCGGTTCCCCAGCCAACTGGTCAGGCTCGCGCCTCCGCCGTCCTCCACTCCCACCACCCCTGCCCACTTGCACCTGGCCTGCCCTTGTGGGTACATCGGGTCTCCGGGACCCCTGAGGGGTGGCATTGGCGTTGTCGCCTGCCTCCTCCTAGGTGCCCGGGACACCGTGTCCCTCCTGGCCAGCCTGGTTGCATTGTGGTGGTGGGGCAGGGATCCTGGGTGTCTCCTGGGATGTGGCAGGAGTGGGGGTGGTGGTTGGCACAGTTGTACCTGACGCAGGTGCTGCAGGTGGTTGGACACCAGAGGGGCCAGGTCGGTTGGGCTCGTCCACAGAGTGGTGAGAGTGGTCGCTGCCGGTGGGATCGGGCTCCCGCAGATCCGGGTCCTGTGAGTCTTCCCCCCCAGTGTTGGGGGGTGAACCACGACGTTGACCTGTGTGTGAGAGAGACAATGTTAATTTTGGTCCATGCAACATCCATGTTCCATCAGTTTCAAAGTTGGGACATTTCCTCTTGGCATTGGGATCTGTCTTGCATTCCACTCACAGTGCACTTGTGCATGGGTGTGTCCCTTGGGCACCACTTTGGCCCCTTTAACTATGTGTGGCACGGTCTTCCTTGCTGCGTCAAGTGTGACTGCAGTCAGCAGTGGAGTGGGCAGGTGTGGCGAGCCATGCATTGGCGCCTTCCGTGTAGCACTGTACATGTGCACATGGAGTGGATCCACACATTTATATGGTCCAGGTAGCTGTCGTTGTGCTCGTGAACAGGTTGTGACATGGCCCTGTGTTTTGCCATGGGGAAGAGGGGGGGTTCTGGGACTGGCCACCCTTGTCTACATGCACGCAGTCTACCTGCTGACGAGCAGACATTCGCACACGCCACACGGCTGATTTGCTCTCCCTGTGTCTCGCTCCCTCTCTGTCCCCCTCTCCCTCCCTCTCTGTCCCCCTCTCCCTCCCTCTCTGTCCCCCTCTCCCTCCCTCCGTGTGTCAGCCTCCTCCCTCTGTCCGTCTCCCTCCCTCTCTGTCCCCCTCTCCCTCCCTCTGTGTCCCCCTCTCCCTCCATCTGTGTCAGCCTCCTCCCTCTGTCCGTCTCCCTGTGTCTCCCTCCCTCTCTGTCCCCCTCTCCCTCCCTCTGTGTGTCAGCCTCCTCCCTCTGTCCGTCTCCCTGTGTCTCCCTCCCTCTCTGTCCCCCTCTCCCTCCCTCTGTGTGTCAGCCTCCTCCCTCTGTCCGTCTCCCTGTGTCTCCCTCCCTCTCTGTCCCCCTCTCCCTCCCTCTGTGTCCCCCTCTCCCTCCATCTGTGTCAGCCTCCTCCCTCTGTCCGTCTCCCTGTGTCTGCCTCCCTCTCTGTCACCCTCTCCCTCCCTCTCTGTCCCCCTCTCCCTCCCTCCGTGTGTCAGCCTCCTCCCTCTGTCCGTCTCCCTCCCTCTCTGTCCCCCTCTCCCTCCCTCTCTGTCCCCCTCTCCCTCCCTCTGTGTGTCAGCCTCCTCCCTCTGTCCGTCTCCCTGTGTCTCCCTCCCTCTCTGTCCCCCTCTCCCTCCCTCTGTGTGTCACCCTCTGTCACCTCAGCCCAGCTTCCTGGGCACACACTGTTAGCAGATCTTTGAGTGGCCCTTGGCTTGTTGATGTGAGTTTGTTTCTGATCTCCAGGCACCCATTGGGTGTGATGTGTGTCTGTGCGCTGCTGCTGTGGTGGTGTGTGCTGCCACTCTTTCACAATGTTGGCTGTTCATTAGCTGCTGTCATGTGCAAAACAGTGCCTTCACCCCCATGTGTTGATGCAAGGCGTCCGCCATTTGCTGGCAAGTCATTCCTGTGTTGGGACACACTGTTTGTCTGGCTGTGACCTAGGCCATATGGGCAGAGGGCATTGTTGTCTGCTTCTGAGTTGCACTATGTGATTTTTGGGGCCCAGCCTCCCGCCATCCGGGTTACCGTGTCATGTGTTGGTGTCTTCTGTGGCCTGTGACTTGACATTGTCCAGCTGGGTGCATGGGGCATGGTGGCAGCAGTGGCATGTGCGTGCTCATGGAGTGTGGTTGAGTCATGCGATGGCTTGGGGTGGTTGCGTGCCTGTTAGTGATTTTGGTTGTGGATGCCGTTCCCCCCATGTGAGGTGCGTTGTTTGTGTACTCACCCGGGTCTCGGAGTCCTTCTAATCCTTCGACTGCCTCCACCGGCAGTATGGCCATCACCCTCTCCTCCCAGGGCTGGTAGTGTACGGGTCTGCGGGAGGGCCCTCCTCCGGTGGCGTTGGCCTGGTCGTGTTCCTCCTGCCTCTTGGCTCGGACCCTCCTCCGCAGATCGTACCACCTGTTCTGGCATACCTGCCTGGTCCTTCTGGTGTCCCCAACAGCATTCACAGCATCGATGATGGTCTGCCACATGGCTGTTTTTGCTACCATGCTGGTGTTTCTGACCAATGTTCCAAAGAGCTGTGGCTCGACTCTGAGGATTTCATCAACAAGAACCTCCAACTCTCGGTTACTGAACTTTGGATTCTTGGTAGTGGGCATGGTGAGGATGTGGGTGTGGATGGTGGGGGGGGGGGTGTGGATGGTGGGGGGGGGTGTGGATGGTTGTGGGTGTGTGGGTGTGGTTGTGCAGGTGTGTGTGTGTGTGAATGTGATGAGGGTGTGTTTGTGAAGGTGGTTGTGTGGAGATGTGCAAGTGTAAGGTGTGGTGAAGCTTGTAGTAAGGTGCTGTAAGTTGTCTGTGGTGTCTGGCAGCAGTGAGTCTGTTGCAAAGGCTCATGGTTTGTGTGTGTGGGCCCTTTTTATTGGTCCATTGGTGGGTGTGGCTGTGTTTGAAGTTTGGGTGGGTGTGTTATAAGGAGTGGTGGTGTTTAGGGCCTCTGTTTGTTTTTGGCAGTTGCAGGTCAGTGTATGTGTTTTTTTAGTGTTTGTTGGCCATGTTTAGTGGCTTTGTGCCATTCGAATAGTGTATTCTTGTGTTGTTTTGTTTTGTCCTGGTTGTGTACGTGCGTTTTGAGCGTGTGTACGGTGTGTAGATGGGCCATTTGGTTGTACGGTGCTGTCCTTGTGTGTGGCTTGGCACGACTCGTACATGCGGTTGTGATGTTGGGGCATGGGGTGCGCTCCGTACTTAGGAGGTTGTGGTGGGGGTGCGACTCGAACGTACTGGGGTGTGGGTACACGGTGGTACGACACGTACAGGGGTGGGGGTATGACTCGAACGTACTGGGGTGTGGGTACACGGTGGTACGACACGTACAGGGGTGGGGGTACGACTCGAACGTACTGGGGTGTGGGTACATGGTGGTACGACACGTACAGGGGTGGGGGTACGACTCGAACGTACTGGGGTGTGGGTACACGGTGGTACGACACGTACAGGGGTGGGGGTACGACTCGATCGTACTGGGGTGTACTTAGACGGTGGTACGACACGTACAGGGGTGGGGGTACGACTCGAACGTACTGGGGTGTACTTAGACGGTGGTACGACACGTACAGGGGTAGGGGTATGACTCGAACGTACTGGGGTGTGGGTACACGGTGGTACGACACGTACAGGGGTGGGGGTACGACTCGAACGTACTGGGGTGTGGGTACACGGTGGTACGACACGTACAGGGGTGGGGGTACGACTCGAACGTACTGGGGTGTACTTAGACGGTGGTACGACATGTACAGGGGTGGGGGTACGACTCGAACGTACTGGGGTGTAGGTACACGGGGGTATGACACGTACAGGGGTGGGGGTACGACTCGAACGTAGTGGGGTGTAGGTACACGGGGGTATGACACGTAGAGGGGTGGGGGTACGACTCGATCGTACTGGGGTGTACTTAGACGGTGGTACGACACGTACAGGGGTGGGGGTACGACTCGAATGTACTGGGGTGTGGGTACACGGTGGTACGACACGTACAGGGGTGGGGGTACGACTCGAACGTACTGGGGTGTACTTAGATGGTGGTACGACACGTACAGGGGTGGGGGTACGACTCGAACGTACTGGGGTGTGGGTACACGGTGGTACGACACGTACAGGGGTGGGGGTACGACTCGAACGTACTGGGGTGTGGGTACACAGTGGTACGACACGTACAGGGGTGGGGGTACGGCTCGAACGTACTGGGGTGTACTTAGACGGTGGTACGACACGTACAGGGGTGGGGGTACGACTCAAACGTACTGGGGTGTGGGTACACGGTGGTACGACACGTACAGGGGTGGGGGTACGACTCGAACGTACTGGGGTGTAGGTACACGGGGGTATGACACGTACAGGGGTGGGGGTACGACTCGAACGTAGTGGGGTGTAGGTACACGGGGGTATGACACGTAGAGGGGTGGGGGTACGACTCGATCGTACTGGGGTGTACATACACGGGTGGGGGTTCGACACGTACACGGGTGTACATACAGGGGGGGGTGTACATTAACGGGGAGTACGACTCGAACGTATGGATGCTGGGGGGAGTGTTTGGCGCGTATGCGGGCACATATCTCCATGGTTGCAATGGGAGTTCGGTGCGGACGGTGTTTTTACCATACGGCTGTGAGTTCGGACGCACGGGTGGGATCGTGATTCCTCGGTCGGACTTGACTTTTCACGTTTGTACGGTAAATCGTCCGAGGACGTGTCGGACACATTTTCCGACCCGAGGACGTGTGGGGAATGATTCCGAATGCGGTTCGTATGGACTTTTTACCGTGCGAATCGTGATTGCCAGTTCGTACGGAACTTGTACGATTCGTACGGTAAAAAGACCGGATACGAGTCGCACGGGGATTTTTTCTACTGGATCGTAATTGGCACCTCTGTCGGCGTTAGAAGTTCAGATTTATTTAGCTGCAGCTAGTACAGTTATCCTAGAAGTACACAAAGTAGGTTCTCAGGAGACTGCCACTTCACTCTGTGGCGCATCGGGTTAAATACCATACAATGTTCATAATCATTAATAAAATGTACTCCCAGAGCATACAAGAAGGAACCAATAAGGAAAGTTGGAAAACAAGGTGGAACCAATAAGAAAGGTTTGAAAACAGAAGTGTCAGATGACTCGAAAGGACCTCTCCTCCAACTATGTTTGTCATCCCTCCCTCAAGCTAATTTATTAACAGATTCATAACTAACTTGCAGGTGGCGAGATACGTTTGTGTATGTTGGAGGACAGTTGTGAAACGAGAGAATGCTAGCAGGAGACAGTGAAGGCCAGTCGATAAGATAAGGTCAGGAAAGAATAGTGTGAGCCAATAGATAGTTGAGACGCGGATTAGAAAAGCCAGACAGGGATTAGTGTACTCGGCTAGTTCTAACACCAGCTTTGCAAATAGAGGCCGAAGGCGTATTTCGACACCAGGCTACAGAAAAGGCAGAATAGACTTTGTTCGCCGTGGCGGGTCGATTCGATCATGATCGAAAATCGAAGTTCCTCAAGTGCAATTTGGACTCTTCTAAGCGACTGGTGCAAATTTTGATAAAATACGCTGATATAGATCGAGCAGAGTTATTGAATCAAATAGATAAAACCAAAAGCATAGGGCAACCAGAGGAGATGGTGAAATTGCGCAGTGAGATGTTCATAGAACTGAAAATAGAGGAAGATAAAATAAAAGAGAGAAACACTTACAAATTTCAAAGAGATAAGATGGACTATTAGCTTGGACAAATATTTATATTTGCTAAGAAGTACGACTCATTGAGAGTATCTAAGTTTGAAACAAGTGATGGTCCAACGGCAGGTACATCAAAGAGCAGCGAACAGGTCTCTAACACATCTAACTCAGACTTAAGCTCAGTGGTGCACAGTGAGTCAGAGTCTGAGTTAAGAAATACGAGAGATATGCAACAAACTCAGAAACCCACGCTAGCGGAAGACCTTAATTTTTTATGTCAAGACCGGAGGCAGACCCTCCATCCAAGAATTCAAAGGACCAACAAAGAACAAACAGGAACTTCTAACGAAGGCAGAGGAGGAAAGCAAATAGGAAACACTCCCAACCCAAAAAGACAAACAGTGGGGAGATGGAAAAGGAAATAAGCAATACCATCATGGCGAGCAAAACCATCATAAATTTAGCCAATATTGTTCTGTCCAAAGTGGAGGAACAACTCCTTAGTCTGGGCTTATCATATTGCCCAGAGAGCGATTTTGATTATGCAACAACTGGGATGAGACATATACCATTGTGTTAGAAAACTGAAATAAAAAAAGTATCACACACTGTTAAATAAAGATCAGAGGAAGCAAAGTGATGACAATCACACTGAATTGGAACTGCCTTCAAATCTATCCCAGTCTGACATGCCGCTCTTAAGGGATCTACGAGAATTATGGGGAAAAGGTAGCACATCAGAATCACAGGCTGCAGAGGCAATTGAAGGGTTAGAGATCACTTTGAATACTGTGCCAGAATCACCAACTATGGTCAGTACAAATCAACCTACACCTTCCAAAGTAAAATCCACATTCAACCCCGTCACCCCCAGAGATTCAATAGATATCTTCCATGAACAAGTCAGGTCTCAAATTAAACAATTGAAAAGAAAAGTTCAAAATACCAAAATCAAATATATCTGGCGCAATCACCAATACCATGAACTCATGAAAAGACTGCACAATGACTATCGAATAATAATTCGAAACTCCGACAAAGGAGGAAATATTGTTATTTGGTCGACAGAGGAGTATACCAAGGAAGCACTTTCCCAACTCAATGACAGGACTTGTTATATCAGGAGCAATGATTCCAATTTAAAAACGATGTACAATGACTTTTATTCTAAACTATTGGCCTGGAAAAACAAGGGGTTGATCAACATGCAGGAATTTAAATTCCTGAAAAAGGATACCCACCATCTATTTCATTTCAAAATTGCACAAAGACCCCAAAAAAACGCCGGAGAGGCCGATTATCTCGGCCAGGGATAGTTTGCTTGAACAAACTTCTCAGAATGTGGATTATTTCCTGTAGGAACACGTGAAATCCTTGCCAACGCATATAAGAGATACTAGTGATTTCTTGAATAAATTATTGAATTTCTAATGGAAAAGTGATTACCTCCTTATGGCACTTGACGTGACATCTTTATATACAAGTATTAAACACAAGGATGGAGTCTAGGCATTAGGACATTATCTCAACAAAAGACCAGGGCAACAGATGAAGCAGAGCAAAATGTTGGTGGAAATGGTTGTATTTTGTGTGGAAAACAATATATTTATGTTTAACAATGTGCTCTACCAACAGACAAGAGGTATTGCGATGGGAGCCAGCTTCTCCCCCAGCTACGCATGTCTTCACATGGGCTGGTGGGGGGAGCTGGTCCTGGGAGCCAGACATAGCCAATATGTACATAGTAACATCAGGCTGTGGCTTCCCTTCATTGATGACTTGTTCGTGGTCTGGGAGGGCACACAGAACCAAGCAACTGTGACTGTGAATGCTATTAATGTGAATGAAATCAATGTACACTTTACTGCCACCATTAGCGATGTCACAGTGAATGTTTTAGACACACAAGTGTATATATTAAACAACAAAATTGAGATTTGGCTTTATGGTAAAGAGACGGCCGGTAATTCAGTTTTGCATGCTAACAGTTCGCATCCAAGGCACCTAATCAACGGCATTCCCTATGTTGAAATGTTGAGACTCAGGCGTGTCAGTAGTAGCAGTGTAGACCTTAAGGAAGCAAAGGCAGCCAGCAAAACCAGATTTGTGGAGAGAGGCTATTCCCATAAAATCATCAACAGGGCAATATTGAAAGCTATGACTCAGGAAAGAGAAGAACTACTGAGGGACAAAAAGTCCACCTTAACAATAGGCCCCAAAGAACCTGCTGTTGAGCATGAACAGAAAGCTGAGGAGTTTCGAATAATTATGGGGTACAGCAGGCAAGAAAAGAACCTGCGGTCAATAATTAAACACAATTGGCCCCTAGTACTCAACGACCCCATAATTGGACCGCTACTACCCCAGAGGGTGTCGATCACACATAGTAGGGGACAGTCCATGAGGGATAGCCTAGTTAAAACCAGTCCAGAAGTCATTGAAGGGACTATCTGGCTACAAACCCATAAAGATTTCTACAAGTGCAAAATCTGTAAGGCATACCTGTAGGGTATTAATAAAATCACATATCAGACCCGGTTTAGCAAAAGGGAACACAAGATTACCAAACTACTGACTTGCAAAACCGATCATGTAGTGTACATTTTACTTTTCCCATGTGGTCTTCAATATATAGGGAGCACAAAGCTTCAAGCTCACAACAGGGTGCTCCAGCACATGAGAGCAATAGTAAATCAGGACAATAGTTACCCAGTGGCACAGCATTTTAAAGTGTACCACAACTCCAATAGTCAAGATCTCAGTTACTATTTAATTGACGCAGTCCCTCCCAGCAGAAGAGGTGGAAACAGAGAGATCAAACGTAGAAAATTAGAGACGCACTATATTGTAGAGAGGGACTCCAAGCGTTACGGACACCGTGCCCTGGGGACCACCACCTCCCTGGGGCTTTAAATAGTTTTTTTTACATTTTTTTAAAAAAAAATGATTTTTATTTTATTAACATTTAATCATACATAATACAAAGTGACACAGTTCAGCAGATTCAAGGCATCAGTACAAAGAATGACACAATTAGCAGTGGTACATTGATCTTACATTGCTGCAATAACATAGTCCTAGGTAGTCCTGGAGCAACAGTGCCGGATATCCAGGCTACAACCCATGAAGGCAAACATGAACAAGGCAGCATGCCAATCTCCATCCACACATCAAGCATTAGTAAGCGAGAGCAGGTACGAGGTGAGCGGCCCCCAGATGTCCCTTGGCCTTGAGGCTACAGGCAACTCCTCCGCGTAGCATGCAAGTTGATCTCTGCAGTATGCTAAGTCCTGCAGCCACATGGTTGCTGTGGGAGCTAATCTACTCTCCCAACATAGAGAGATACGTTGCTTAGCCATGAGCAAGGCAATGGAGACGAGTTTTTTATTAGAAGGATGCACCAAAGTTCCAACTCCCAACAGGCACAACCGCGGATGGCAGTCCACCGGCTCTGCAATCATTAGTCCAAGCACTCTGACCACCTCACCCCAATACGCAAACACTTTGGGACATTCCCATGCCAAATGATAAAAGTTTGCCCCAGACGCCCCACATCGCCTACAGGCATCAGATTGGCGGAGCCCGAACTTACTCAATTGCGCCGGTGTATAGTACATCTGATGCAGATACTTAAAGTGCACCAAGCGCAGGTTACCATTCGGCGTCAAGCGGCCAGTCAAGCTGCAGCTATCCAGCCACTCCCCCTCTGTAAGGGGTTCCGGAAGTACCTTGTTCCAATTGTCCAGGGCCCTTGTCCCCACCAATATCCCATCCCTCTGGGACTCCCTGTAGAGTCAGGTCACCTGCCATGCCCTAGATGTGGTCGTATAAAGCAGCTGCAGTGCCCCAAGAGTCGGCGGCTCAGACGGGAAATGTGGAATGCACGCATGGCAGACCGCAATCTCGCATACACAAAGCGCTGCATGGTAGAGACCTCGCCACAGGCCTCCAAATCTGCTAGGGTCAGAAATTGACCTCCCGGGAACACGTCTGCCATGACGTTCAGTCCCATCTCCGCCAATGTTCGCTGCGTGCCCGCCTCTTGTGTCACCGAGAGACCCGAGTGATGGAGCAACGGCATATTCGGAGCATAGAGTGGCAACCTACCCGCTCGCTGTCCCAATGCCCTCCAGGCACCGGCAGTGGTCTGCACCGTGTCAAACTCCCCCTTCTCATATACCGTGTATGTGTTTACAATCATTGCCTTAAGAGGCAGCGGATGGACCGCACCCGCCTCCACAGCCACATAATTGATTGAGGGCTGAACAAACTGAAATATGGGCTTGTCATCATGACATGCTTTTTCTTTGTAGTGAAAATATGTGAATGGTCAACTGTAAAATAAGGAATGATTGCCTAAAGCATAATATTTTGTATAAAAAGAGAAGGCTGGCTTTGTAAGGTTTAGCAGTCTCCTGAGAATATACACCGTGTTGTACTTCTAGGATACCTGTTACTGGTTGCAAGCAATAAATACGATCTTTGACTTCACCAAGAAGACTCTGGGTTTCTGTAGTCTGAAACAGGAAGGACTCGAAGTCTTAGGGTGTGTTCCCTGGCACCGCTGGGTTCTGAAAAACCCAGTACTTCAGTTGGCGCCCAACGTTGGGCGATTTCAGCGGTACCGGTCCAAGCCAGAGGTTCGTGAGGAGCTTCGTGTGAAAATTCTGGAGGAAGGCCGCCACTTCATCGACCCCTGTATGTCGACGTGGTCCGAAAGTCTTTGCTGCGAGGTTCCCCGCTTCCCGACGGCTACGAAGGAATGCTGCCCTGACTATCGCCCTGTTTTGGACCCTTGATGATTGGTAGAGCGAAACGATAGATGAGTTTTCTGGTGACGTCATCGATACCTCAGTTAAGTATAAGTGGAGCGTCTCCCAGTCCTTAGTTTGGTTCTTAGTTTGGTATCCCCTTGGGATCTTTGATTTGGAACTTGCAAGTACCAAAGCCGAGGGACTCGTGTATTCACGAGACTATCGTATTCGATAATCCTTTGAAGTTTGAAGCTAGACTAGAGAGCGAAGATGCCTGGTCTTAGCAGACTTGGAAATTTGTTTTGTCTTGGTTGTAATAGGGATGCCCGATTGGAGGACTCGTGTCCGGTTCCTCCGATTGGAACTCCAACCTATGAACTATATATGAAACATGGCGTAGGCCCCATCACATATAATGAAGTATGGATCCGATACACCAGGAAAGATGGTGCTTTAAAATGGCCCCAATATGGTAGTTTTGACACAGAGATTCTGGATAACCTGGAGGTTAAACTTTTTAAAAAGAAAGCCCGGCCGGCGATGTTTGACTCTTTCCGCCTATGGCGTAAGGAAGCCAAACAGAAGGAAATTAAATTAGCAAAGAGAAATAAGAGAGAAAAGGGTATCTCGATAATGCAAGTTGCTATGCAGTTTAAAGATAATGAAGAAGAACAGATGAGTGAGCAGTTGCACAGGCAACGTAAAATGGTGATCGATAAATGTTATCCTGTTTTGCCGCTTCTTCAGCAAGATGCAGCAAAAGAACTTGAGAAGGATCATTTAATGTCACACTTGTTGAGTTCGCCACCCCCTTATGCGCAGAGTGCTACAGCAACTTTAGTTGTGCAACCTCCAAATATTGTGCCTCAGGTTCTTCCACAGCCGCCAGCTCCTCTTCAGTTGGCTCCTACTCCTATGGCGCAGCCCCCTCAAGGGCCGCCGACCTCGCTACTTGCTCCATCTATATTTCCTACGACTTTGTCTACTACATCGACTGCCTCTTCTGGTGTTCTTCCTGATACTGCCTCTGCGTCTGCATCTGCGTCTGCCTTGCCTCCCTCTGTTTTTCCTCCTGTTCTTTCATCAACTTCTCCTTCTGTCCGACAGAGAATGACTGATACTGTTGCTAGCCTTATATTTCCTCTCTTTGGGTCATCTGGTGTGACCCCTGATTCGGAGCGTAAGCAGTTGCGTAGGCAGCTGCCTGATTCTCGAGAGAGAGAAGCGTTTGAACATATGGCGCGTAAATGGGTTACTTACCCTTTAAGATATGATGTGGAGTCTGTTATGGATGTCTTCCGTCAATGGGAAGCACCAAAACAAAGATACGTTTTTGAGAAAATGTGTGCTTTCCTTTGTGAGGAATTGAAGGATAATGATTTGGAAACAAATCCGCCTGATTTGTGCCGTGTACGGTTTGAGTTTTCAAAGGGCACGATTGTGGGTTCCGATGTTGAGAAAGCAGTTGCGACGTTGTTGTCCTTTAGGAATAAGGATCCTTCTCAGTCACTGTTTGAACATGACTCCTCTGTTAGAAAAAAGGTGCGACAGTACCCAATGAGAGAAGTCCCTCCAGTATGGAAGGACGCCGTTGCGGCTGATGCCGCTAATCAAATTGATGCTGTTCCAGCTCATTTTCAGCGTGTTTGGGTACATGTTCCTTGGAAGCGAGCTGAAGTTTTAGCCCTTAAGCAGACTTTGCCTGACCCCCGTAAAAACCCTGCAGGGTATTATAAGGAATTATCACAGACTGCAGACTCATGCATTATGAATTCAGCCGACATAGACATGTTATTTGGGAATGTTGTTCCACAGCCTTTGTGGGGATTGATTCGCCATACAGATCATGCGCAAGAGTTAGGTGACTCATGGGCTAATATTAGTACTGCAAATGATAGACAAGTTAGTGGTGCCAAGCCTGAGCCTTTGGTAGCAGAACTTCCTGCTAGGGTCATTACTTACATGAAGACTTTAATGCTTGCGATGCGTGTGAATTGGGATAAATTGTCTGCGTGTAAGCAGAAGAAAGATCAAACAGTGTTGATTTCTTCACTAGGTTTGAGGAAACGTTTATCGACCACAGTGGTCAAGATATGAGTACAGAAGGTGGTCAACGGTTGTTCATTAACAAGTTTGTGCACAATTTGCTTCCCGAGCTGTGTAAGAAATTGAAAGATTCAGAGAGTTCTTGGGCCGTTTCCTCTTCAGCACAAATATTGGCTACTGCACAGTACTACGAAAATAGGGATAAAGATGAGAAGGATAGAGCAGACAAGAGAACTAAAGAATTAAAGACGAAGGTTCTTTTACAATAGGCGTATCCGCCACGTGGTGGTCAGAGTAACTATCAGCAACCTCAACAGTTTCAGAGAAATTCGCAAAGGTTCGAGTTTTCTCAACCACGTGTTCCTGTAGGTCCCAATCAGTGTTCATATTGTAAAGAAGAGGGTCATTTCAAGTATAGTTGTCCTATTTTGTTACAGCGTACGAATGGTGCATCTGGCGCAAGAGGTCGAGGTGTTCAACAAGCTCCTAGATGTAGAGGACGTGGAAGTTTACCCCAGAACGCGCGTTCCCTTCCGTATCAGAATTCAATTAATAGTTTTGACCAGCAAAATAACGCATCTGGTAGGACGGCTCAGTACTATGCTGACGACTACTATGCAGAAGATGAGAATATGGAAGGTAATGATTGCTAGGACAGCCATAGACAAAGAGAGGGAGTTGTTTCAGTTCCAGTAGATCAGAGTGGACCATATGTTAAGGTGATTACATCAGGTGTGTCAGAGCCTTTTCTGTTGGATACTGGGGCTACAAAGAGTTCTATTATGCACTCAAATCTCCCTGGCGCACCTTTGTCTGGCGAAATGAATGTTTCAGTAGGTTTTTCTGGCGCCCCGGTTAGGAACCCGATTTCTAGTCCTATGTCCCTTTCTGTTGGACCTTGTGAATTGAAAGCACCCCTTATTCTGACGACAGGTTGTGGTGAAAACTTGTTAGGATTGGATTTGTTGAAAAGATTGTATGCAACATTATATTGTTCTCCTTCGGGAGTACAACTTACACTGGGTAGGAAAGTGATCTCTCCAATGTATTTGTCGAAGGATAAACTTCCGACAGAATTGTCGTTTCTTCCCGATATTCTTTGGGCTACTGGTCCTAATGATGTGGGTCTTTTGGAAATACCACCATATGTTGTGACATTGAAAGCCAATGTTAAATTGCCACGCATTCCCCAATACAAGATCTCTAGTGAAGGTGAAAAGACGTTGCTAGCGATCATTTATGATTTGATTGAAAAAGATGTAATTGAAGAGACAAGAGGCAACGTTTGTAATAGTCCTGTTCTGCCTGTTTTGAAACGTACTGACCCTTCTCAGCCACCTGTTTACAGGTTCGTGATTGATCTTAGAGAGGTCAATAAAATAGTTGTGCCACAGTTTCCAGTTGTTCCTGATATCACTGCCCTATTGACTATGATTCCAGCTTCCGCCACCTGGTTCTCGGTGATTGACTTGAAGAATGCTTTCTTCAGCATCCCGATTGCCGAGGATAGCAGGGATATTTTTGGCTTCAGTTTAGGAGGCCGAAGTTTCCGCTTCAAACGCGCTCCTCGAGGCTACTGTGAAAGTCCATCAATATATAGTCAGGCTTTAAAAACACAGCTTGATGCAATTGTTTTACCTGATGGCGCTACCCTTATTCAGTATGTCGATGATTTGCTAATCGCTGCAGATACTGAGGAGATTTGTAAAGAAGCCACCTTGTCGTTGTTGCGTCATTTGTCTGATTTACATCACAAAGTGTCTCTTTCAAAACTGCAATATTGTCAACAAGAAGTGACCTACTTAGGTCATCTCTTATCGAAGGAGGGAAGGAAACTGACCCCAGAAAGAATTCAGGCAATTGCAAAATTGAGTGTGCCAAGGACACAGAGAGAAGTACGTGCTTTCTTGGGCATTACATCATACTGCAGACAATGGATACCGAATTTTTCTTTGCTGGCCAAACCTTTGGTAGCATTGACCTGTAAAGATACACCGAATCCCGTTCCGTGGCCTGAAGATTGTCAGAAAAGTTTTTCCGAATTGCGTAATGCATTGTGTTCGGCTCCTGTGTTGGGTACCCCCGACTACAGTAAGCCCTTTACACTGTATGTCCATGAGAAAGAGGGTTGTGCATTGTCAGTGCTGACACAGTCTTTTGGAGACAAGCAGCGTCCATGCGCGTATTTTTCGTCGACTTTGGATCCGGTAGCTAAAGCATTGCCGAGTTGCTTGAGAGCCACAGCGGCAGCAGCTGTTTCTATTTGACAGTCTGCTGCGTTAGTGATGAATAATATGTTGATTGTGATGGTTCCACATGCAGTGGACACGTTGTTAAACAGGACCAAGACACAACACTTAACTAGTGCTCGATTGTCAGGTTACAAGTTGACACTGTTAGCGAGTCATGTGCACATAAAGAGGTGCAATACGTTGAATCCAGCCACGTTATTGCCGATTTCAGTAGAGACAGATGATGTTGAACAGCATGATTTTTTTCTCAGGACAGAAGAAGAAACGAAAGGGAGAGTAGATCTTAAAGATACTCCTCTTGTAAAGTGTGATGGTACCCTATGGGTGGATGGTTCATGCTTCAAGCTTCCGAATGGTGATACGACTGCAGCATATGCTGTCACGACTCTGCATACGATTGTTGAAGCTGCACGTATACCACATAATTCAGCTCAAGCAGCAGAGTTGATTGCACTTACAAGAGCGTGTGTGTTATCGAAAGGAATGAAAGTGACCATATATACCGACAGCCAGTATGCGTTTGGTGTGGCTCATAGTTTTGGACGATTGTGGAAAGAACGTGGGTTCCTGACTTCGCATGGAGCTAAGATTCAGCATGGTCAGTTGGTGAATGAGCTTCTTGAGTCACTGACCTTGCCGTTACAAGTTGCGATTGTGAAATGCAGTGCACACAAGAAGGTTACTGATGATGTTGGTCGTGGCAATGCATTTGCTGACGAAATCGCAAAAGAAACAGCAAAAGATGTGATGAATCGGATGTATGTTGCAGGCCCTGCAAGATGGGTTGGTGGCGTTGGAATGTGTGAAGATACGATAGAGAGTGTGAAGTCTCTTCAAGCTGAAGCTACAGAGAAAGAGTTGAGTGTGTGGAGAGAAAGTACGGGTAAATTGGATGAAAATGGTTGTTGGGTTGACTTGTCAGAACATCAGCGATGGTTGTTACCCGATGCGTATGTGCTTGCAGTGGTGACAATGACTCATGGAATGGCCCATATCAGTGTGAAAGGGATTTGTAAGTTGTTGGCTCCAGTATGGCAAAATGCTGGAATTCCTAAATGTGCAGAGAATGTGGTCAAGAATTGCATGGTGTGTCTGAAATACAATTCTGGTAGGGGAACCCCAACTCCAGCTCGTCATTTTGCGCCTCCAACGTATCCGTTCGAGGTTTTGCAGCTAGATTTCATCCACATGGAAAGGTGAAACAATTTGAAATACGTACTCGTTGTAGTTTGTGCCTTTTCAAGATGGATAGAAGCATATCCCTTAAAAGACAACACTGCCTTATCTACAGCTAAAGCCCTTGCCAAAGAATTCTTCCCTAGGTTTGGAATGCCGAGAATGGTCTGGAGTGATAATGGGAGTGAATTTGTGGGTCGAGTGATGAAAAAAGTATGTGAGGGGCTAGGTATCCAGCAAAAATTCCACGCTGCAAATCACCCCCAATCAGCTGGACTAGTAGAGTGCTATAATGGCACGCTAAAACTGAAGTTGGCAAAGATACAAGCGAGCTCTGTTCTTAAATGTCCTGACGCTCTGCCTTTAGCACTCCTATCAACAAGAATGACTGTGCATTCACGAGTGGGACTTAGTCCATATGAAATTGTGTTTGGCCGCCCGGCCAACATATGGGGAGTGCCAAGGCCGACAAAATTCAGTGAGATCGAACACCCTGTACTGCTTGATTATTTGTATGAATTGACGGCTAAATTGCATGTTTTACACCAACAGGTTCACGATACTCTGCCTCAGGTCTCTGAAGCTCCAGGACATCTTATCGATCCTGGATCATGGGTGCTGGTCAAGAACTTCCAGCGGACGAAGAATGACCAGCCCCGTTGGACCGGCCCCCACCTCGTCCTTCTCTCAACAAGATCAGCTGTTCGAGTGGAAGGGAAAAAGAACTGGATCCACGGCGTACACTGCAAGAGGGTCCCTTTGCCTCTACCATACAACCGGTGGGTCCAGGAGGGGATCGCTGACTCTGAGACTGAGACCGTGCCTCGTTTTCCGCCTTTTAGCGATGCACTTGTAAAAGGAACAATTCCTGAACAGGAAAGTGACAATATTTTGCAAGAAGCTGTGCCACTGTCAATTCGATTGAACACTACAGAGCCTGAACTCTTGTTCCAGAACCAGACAGTACCTGGAATAAGCAGTTATAATTTGAGGCCGAGAACTATGGACAAATAAAAAATTATTTTTCTTTGCTATTTTTGAAAGTGCAGCTCTCTCATCTGAGAAACTTTCTTATTTTTGTTTTTCGAACCGCTATCCGGGTTCAGCTGTAGGGTCGTGGTTGCCCAAGTCTTTGGAGTGCAGCTGAAGACGTTAGGTCGACAGTTCTGGTCGGTCTAAGGGAGTTGCCCTGGACTGACAGAAGCATTCCTTAGCATAGAACACCCTACCACCGCGAGCAGCAATTAGAGAGGATGGAGTTTTTCGAGAATGAGAGACCTGCCAAACAGATGGACTTTAAAGCCAGAATGTGTATAATGATGACAAAGAAACGATTTTTGATATTATGTATTTTCATTTTGCTTAGTGTAATGACGTTTTTAATAGGATATGTTTTATTCTCTTTTCAAGTGACATTTGCACCCACTACACAGCCCATACCTCCTTCTACTGTTTCCTCGCATTTTTTTCACCCTCTGCCTGAACACGAGTCTGCTAGAAGATTAGAATTTGTCAATAATTCATTCATTCAGCTACTACACCAACACCAATTAGTAGTTAACACAACTAACTGTTGGGTGTGCGGTCTTATGCCTCATACTACTGATAAAGGTATCCCTTATCTGGTCCTGCCTTTCAGCCATAAGGGTTCTGTGGGGGCATATAGAACGATATTCATATACGCTCATGAAGCCAACCCCCTATGTTCTGTGAAAGATAATCCTAAGAATAGTGCTCTAGTTAAGGGTATAGTAGATATGATTAGGGAAGATATTTCCTATGAGACTATCCCGAGAGATGAGACACTAGCATATATTGGATGGAACATAACAGGATATGGAGTTACTCTGAGTGAGAACCAGCGAGCAGAGAGATCCTCCCCGATTTGGATTGTACCCCATCAGGGTCACCTATGTCTGCAAGGTAATGGCAAGAATCCCAGAGCTCAGTTAGGGAAAAGTATCTGCACTGAAACATATGTTTTTGCGTCTCAGACTTCCCCTTCATTCTTAGAAGCTAAGGGTACCTATTTCATCTGCCATAATAGAGCCTATACATGGTTGCCCCCTGACTTCTCAGGCACATGTTTTGTTTCGTTCCTGTTGCCTCCCACCTACACGGCCGCGGCAGATTACAGACAAGAATAGTTAGAGGTGTCATCAGTAAAGAAGACACTACAGGACAAGAACTTGGAGATTTCGTAAAGGGTTTTCTGCCGTTTTGGGGGCCTATGGTTAACAGCAGGAACATAAGGCAACTGACAAAGGTGGTTGAATCCACGGTAGATAAAACCGCCGGTGCCCTTAGTAATTTGACTGCTGAGCTCCAGTCGGATCGCCTTATGACTCTTCAGAACAGGGTCGCATTAGACGTCATACTTGCAGCCCGAGGTGGGGTATGTAAAGTGATCCAATCAAGTTGCTGTGTTTTCATTCCAGATAACGCTCCGACAGTTTACCAGGCCATTTCCAAACTGCATAATATCTCCGAATCTATTCACGTGGATAAAGGAGATTGGTCATTGATGGGGTGGTTCTGGGAACTGATATCCGCCTGGGGATGGAAGATTCTGATAGTCATTGGGATGATCTTAGCCATTCTTTTCCTGTCCTGTCTGTGCGTACAGTGTGCTCCTGCAATATGTGGCCTCTGTGCTACATCGTGTGTAAGGAAACCTGTATCAAGAGACGAGCTAAGTAATAGGATGATGCTACAGCAACATCTCAACGACTTTATGAATATAGACCGGGACTCAGATTAGCGTGAGTATAGGTTATTGCCTATGTAAGGGCAAAAGGAGGGTCTGTGGTACTGAAAATTCTGGACCCGTGTTATAAACATCGTCGTATCATGACGATTTTGGTATCAGCAGACCGAGAATGATTAGAATACTATGCACAAGCATTTTCGTCATGTTCGGGTGACGAAATCACCCTGAAATCAGAGTTTCCGCCCTGAACCCTCGGTTTCCATTTGAACGGGAGCCATTTTCTGATTGCCCTCACATAGGCCAATGACTAAGGCCAAAAAACGAGTCTGAAGGACACATGCACCTTTGCTGACTCCACTGTGACCTGGGCAAGCTGACTCCACTGCCTGAAGCCAAACCTGTTCGGCCAGTTCCTTTCCCAGTGGCCGAATGAGATTAGTATCAAGACACAACATATCATAAAACCTTTCATCACACACAAACCATGCATAATCATACACACACCTGTCCCGTTTCTTCCTTCTATGACTTGCTTTACGAGGAGGAGGTGCCCGTTTTTATTGGGGGTCCGTTGATATCTGATGAAAATACTGAGCCTTGCTGGGTAATTGATTGAGGGCTGAACAAACTGAAATATGGGCTTGTCATCATGACATGCTTTTTCTTTGTAGTGAAAATATGTGAATGGTCAACTGTAAAATAAGGAATGTTTGCCTAAAGCATAATATTTTGTATAAAAAGAGAAGGCTGGCTTTGTAAGGTTGAGCAGTCTCCTGAGAATATACACCGTGTTGTACTTCTAGGATACCTGTTACTGGTTGCAGCCAATAAATATGATCTTTGACTTCACCAAGAAGACTCTGGGTTTCTGTAGTCTGAAACAGGAAGGACTCGAAGTCTTAGGGTGTGTTCCCTGGCACCGCTGGGTTCTGAAAAACCCAGTACTTCACTACGCACCGGAATTCCTGAGCGCTGGTCGGAGGCCCAGCACCCTTTCTCCACCACTCTGCAAATGCGACTACTTGGTTGCTATGTAATAGGTTTCGCATTTGCGAAAATTAGAGCTATTGGCATTGTAAATGTAAAAGATAAAAGTTTTTTCCTAATGTTTTTTGGAGTGGAGTGGATGTACGTTGTGTGTAGTGGAATTATGTGATAAGTTGTGCAGTGAAATTATGTGGATAGAAAGTATGTGGTATTTATTTTATAGGAATTATGTAGAGTGGGATTATGTGTTATGGAGAGTAATTATGCCGTATGGTAGTCTGTGTTGTTACTTTTAGAGCTTGGTGGAACGCTGTATGTTTTCATCATAGACTTGATACCAATTATGTTTCTCCTATTTCTTTGGCAATCAAAAGAGATCTTTTATGGCTTCCACTCTCTACAAACTTCTCTGTGTCTGCTTCCTCTGACGTTAAAGTTATTACTCTACCGTACGACCTTTATATTCAGGCGTACGCTCATGCTGACTCCACCAGAGTGCATCCTAGTGGTAAGCCCTGGGCACAGGATACACTGCGGCTCCTGGTTGACACTTACGTCCTTTTTGATGCTTGGTACTCCTGTCACCCCTCCACTCCTGGATTCACTTTATATTCTGCCCCCCACTCCTTCTGGGCCAGGTTGGATTATTGGCTGCTCTCGGCTAATGTGGACCCCCGGCTGCAGGTTCCCTATGGGTGTTGGGAGGAACGCACTTGGGGACTCCCGAGCAAGTCCCTTTGTGACCCAGTGTTCTGCGCAGGGGTGCTTACAGCGATACCTGACTATTTTGAGCTGAATCTGGGGTCTGTGGAGACACAGGCCACACTTTTGGAAGCCTTTAAGGCGTTCATTTGCGGAGTATGTATCTTTAAACATATGGGCATATTGCATGCCATACGCACACAGTTGCATAGTATTCGCCCCGAGAAATAGTAGGATGCATTGGAACTTACAGCAAGGCCCATTGTGGGCGGAAACTTTATTTGAGTGTATCATGTGGTCGCAATCAGTTTGTTACCTGCTCTTTCATGGCCTGTGAGCAAGGGCGTGGCAGCCCGAAACGAGTTAGGCCTTCTTTTTAAAGAGATGGGATGTCAGTTGCTGGCCTGTTTCAGTCTGCATTAAAAGTGGAAAAACCTACCTGTGGGTGCATTGTCGCTCGAGGGCAACTTCTTTCTTTTGATATTTAACGCCCAGCCCAGCTGTATGGATGCACCGCTGCGTCAAGCAGCGGATCTACGGTGACGCGCTATCAAGTCATCAACAGAACGGCAGGCCCAAAATGCGTGACTTGTTATCTGAAGCAGTTTGGTAAAGCGACATTTTAATCTACCCACTGGGGATGTGAACTTTTATTCATGTGGAGAGCGAGTAACAAAATGGAATATTGCACCATGAATACCAGGATTCATCGGAACTTACAACAAGGCCCACTGTGGGCGGAAACTTTATTTGAGTGTATCATGTGTTCGCAATCAGTTTGTTACCTGCTCTTTCATGGCCTGTGTGCAAGGGCATATTGCCAAGGTACATATATGTGGAGGGAGGAATAGAACATATATATATATACTTGCTTGTTGATATCTTTGTCCTCAATATTTTGACTATGATATTAAAGTATAGCGATAGTCCCTGCTCGATATTCAGGACTGTAAGAACGAGAATTATTAAGTGGGGTGAATGGGAGTCCACCACTACGAATAAAGCCGCAAACATGTTAAGGTAGTATACAGTTTCAATTATTTTAACTTTGGCTCAACCTCCTGGCAGCTGTGGCACAGAGCAGACAGGCTTAATTTGGGAAAATGTGTAAAGTATTTAGCAGTAACAAAACAGTTGTAAGGGCAAAATACAACACAATAACAATCCCACAATCACTTTTTAAAAATAGAAAAATGTAATGAGTAAATTGACATAAAAATGACAAAAATCCAATTCGGGGAACCAGAGATATGATTTTTTAAAGATTTAGGGCAAAAAGTGCCAACAAAAGATACAGCTTCAATAAGAAGTCATTGATCATGGGTGACTGGGACCTAGGTGCAAGTTGGATACACAAAGTGGGTTCATCCTAGTCAAAGAGTTTGCCTTTTGACTTGGGAGTCTGATTTAAAATGTGGGTGTTAGGCTGTCCTTTCCAGGGTGACGGAGTAAAGTAAACATTTCAACCATTTACTGGAACTACTATTAAGGCCAATATATGATGATAAAGCTGTACTGCAAAGATGAAGAACACCAAAGCGGAATTTATTTTGTTTTTGAAAATAAAAAAAAACAATGGCAAAGTGGCATTTTGCAGTTTTCACTGCCTGTTACCAACAGGATTTTTTGGTGGTCACGGGCAGTGAAAACTGACCTGTATGTCCACCCTTCTAAATTAGGTGGAAGGACATACAGGTCAACCTGTGACAGCACTACTTTGTTGGAAATTCAGAGGGGTGTAACCACAGCAGAGACGGAGTAGTCTTGGCCGTGGTTACACCAAAGGTGCAATCGCATTTAAATCAGGAGGATGGACCACTATATTTGTAGAAAGGGTACCCCATCGTGATTGCAACAGAATACCCTTTCAGCCAGCATATAAATCGGGCCTTGCGTTGCTCTGGCAGAGGATGGGCCATAAGTCTCTGAAATGGAAGTCAAAATCCTCCAGCGGAGCAAGGTTGCAGGCTGTATCTGGTAAAGATCTCTCATAGCTGGATAGCCACTGGATAAGACCTTACTGAAGCTGATGGTTATAGAGGGCAGGGCTCTGATAAAGTTATCGCATGAGACAGTTACTTTTTGCACCCATGCCCAGTAAGTGAAGATTTCTCTTTATGGTCTTATTTAGAGTTGGGCAGACAGGGTATTTTGTTTCAAATGTGAGTACCTGTCTGGCAAATGCTCGGTCAGCCTGCCTCTCTGAGAATGTAGACTGTAAGAATTCTATCAACAGAACCCCGTTGATGGAATACTCCCTCCGATAGCCCAACAAAGTAGGGGCTTTCAGAGGAGGGACTTTACACTGCTAGGCCTATTGAATGAGGATGATAAAAAGTCTTTTTTTGTCCTGTCCATCACCATCAGAAAAAACCTGGAGGTAAAGAACTGGAAAAAATTATAATGACCCCCAAGCCATGGGGAAAAAACTCCCAAGGAGGGGGAGACATTAGTTAAACAAACTCCCACTTTGGGAGTTTTCTTTTACAAACAAACATTTGAAAAGTTTGACGACTGGCCATGGTGGCTGATAGTACCATCCATCAAACCTTTCCTTCATTAACAGGAACAGGCATAACAACTGTTTCCTGAAGTGTACAGATATGTCTGCAGTGCTGACGGACAGCTCTAGGTTCATGGAAAGGTCCCTCAGGATGGTGGAGCTATTGTCCGCTGCCATCCAGATGGTGTAAACTCCATCAACCAAACTTTATATCAGATCCTTAGTCTTTTATGGAGACCAAAATCCTCCAGTGGGGCACACTGATCTGGATATTACTTATTGGACACCTTTCCTGCGAGGCCCTGCTGATTCTCAGGTCTTCTTGGAGATTTCAACTTTTCTGAGTTTTGTGGTCAATTCTAAGGCTCCCACAACCGCAGGCACAGCAATTACAGCCAATGACACAGTTTATCCGAGGCCACCAACAGGGTCCAGTCCAGTTCCATTTCCTACTGGTCAGCTGGGCACTGCAGCAAAAAGCCTCTTGTAGCTTTATGTATTATTCTTGTAGCTACAGAAGAGGTCAGCTAGTTGACCCACCCTTGGAGTCCACTGCATAGTCTTGGGTACACGTGAAAGCCTGTCCCGCTCTTCAGGCCTTCACACATGCCTCAAACAGAAGACCTGGTCATCTTCTGTTGTTCCACAGATCCAGACAGTGTTCCAGTGAGCTGTGGGTGAGGTGCAATCTTTGTAGGGTTCTTGAGCCAGTGGGTGAGGGTGACTTCTGGGCACTCGATAACCAATGAGAACGAAAGGTTCTAAAGACAATCTTTCACGCTTTTGCAGCACATCCTGTTTACCTCACTGCAAACTATTCCACAGTGCCCAATCCAACGTTTTTCCCCTGAAGAGAGCTTTTAGGCCAGGGGTGTGTTTGGGGAAATGAGCAACTCCCTCCTCTTCAGCTACAGCAAACTAGGTTAGGGACCAGTTCCTCCTCCCACCAGCCTGATGCCTACTTGGTGACAGAAGGATCAAAAGACTTCCCTTCCTCGGGTCATACTTAATTATGGTGTTGCCCTGGTCCTATTCAAACTAATGGCACTCCTAGACACTCCCCAGTTTTCCTTCCTTGGGCTGAAAGGAGTAACATTCCTCACACTCAGGTTTTACTGAAGGTTCCATCCCTCATTAAGTGGGTCCAGCTGCTGACTAATGCTAATGGCTTTTGATGCTTAGTTACTGTAGGACCCGCCAGCAAAAATTTCTTGCTTGTACCACTTTAAAATAATAGGCACCCTACCTTGTGGTCTATAAAGCCAAGTTAGGGGTGACATTTTTAATATTACAAAGCACAGACATTTCCTGTGAAAAAGGATTATTTTGCCAGTTTCACCTGCAGTTTTAAAAGCTGCAGGAGTCAGGCGGGACGTGTTGGCTTTGGAAAGACACAATTATTTTAGGACTTTTAAGGTGAAAATGAAAATAAAGAGAGAATTTAAAGAAAAGAACTATGGCCGGCATATTTGGAGTAAGTTTATTCGATTACTGCATGATAACTGGAAAGTTTTAAGGTTCATAATGCCCTCGTTAGAAGATGAGTTAATCTCCTGGTCCCACTTTTGTCAGATGTTTGAGCGGTGTTGAAAGCTCCCTGCAGGCCCTTTGGCTGAAATGCTGTGATCTCACTGTGTCTCTTTGGCTTCTGTAGTTTCAGCTCCAACTTAAAGCTCATGGGAGATCCTGTTACCTTTCCTGGTAAACAGCATGCTCATTAAATTACTCTGCGTGAGTTGATTTGCACGCTTACACTTCACATTTCAAGACTTAAGAACTTGCTCTTTTTCAGACATTTATACAAAATAAGCAAAACACAGAAACCAGATAGCAAACGCCGTGTTACAGGCACCATTTAAGGATACGGCTAAAAATGTGTAAATTGAGGATATCCAGCGTTTGATTTCAGAAGATGCCAACACTTTTGAGAACTTTCCTAGTACACCAACCCTGTGAATTCTTCGATAAGATCAACTCTGTCTCTGGGAACATGTATCTATATACTTGTTCCCAGAGACTATATATATTTAAAAGTCACAGGGGGATCTGAACTGCTGCTAACTAACGCTAATGCTAGTTAGCGGCAGTTTTCTTAACGCGGCCTATCACCAAAAAATATCAACCTGTTATTGATGTATTTATAATAGGTCGCTACATGGCGATAGTTCAGGTAGCTGTGGTGATAACTGACATTAACACTAGCATGAAGGCAATACAAATTCTGGCATTAGCGGGCGAAAACTAATGAAAGGCCAATTTACAGGCAAAAAACTCACGTTAGTCAGCCAACCGTTACTTTTTTTTGTCTCCAGAGGCAAAAATAGCCTATAAGGCCACCCCCAATGAGACATAGGAAACAAAACCAATGGAATGCAGATTGGAGCAGCCAGGGCCAAGTGCAGCACAGATCAACAAGCCCCCCAACAGCCATGATGACCAGCCAGAGTCCCAGGTAAAGAGGAAGTCCAGGCCTACAATCATGAAAAGAGGCGCATCGCTGGGCAAAACCAGTGATGCATCGCTTATCAGTGGGCACTCCTTGCAACACCATGGAATCCAAAACCTTGAAAGCACGTACAGTCCCTGGGGCTAAAAGGCCTCACTGGGCCTGCGTCTGGGCCCCGGAGTGGAATGCAGGGGAGCTGTGGGGTGGCTGGCGCGAGGTGGTAGTTATTGAGGCATTGGGGATCACCCTTACCTGGTGGTGAAGTCTGCCAGGTTGCATGGAGACACATTGCTGACCTGTGTGAGAAGACTGCCTGGTGCCCCTTGGAGCTGTGAACCATTGAGGCGCTCCTGCGCACCAACATAGGGAGGTCTGTATCGCATTCCACGCGCCACCACTACACTGTGGTGCACGTAGTAGATTACCAATGGTGGCCCAAGCCTCTCTGCATCACAGGCCGGAGGATGATGCTCTGGTCGGACCCTGTGGAGGGTGAGGTCCCTGAGCTGCGCCAAACTTGTGTGGCGGAAGCGCTGCAACTTCACGTCTAAGGGGGCCCTGTTGCATCACCTGCATCCTGAGGTTCCCCAGCGAACTTGCCATTGATTGCTGTTCCCTGGCTTGCGAAATCCCGCCTGGCTGAGGCTCCTTCTGGCAGAGTTACAGATTTGGAGAGAGTGCAGCAGATTGCGCCACTGTGTCAATGCCCAGGTGAGGAGAAAGTGGGACGCGTAGCGGAGGAGGCCCGGGGGTCGAGTTGGACCCAGGCCTAGCACCTGTGTTTGACGCACCCCCAGTGGCAGCTCATCCGCTGTGGCGGAAGAGCATTGCCCCACTGCTTTCAAGCAGTGCAAGAAGAGGAAACAGAACATGATGATAACTTACTGATGTACTCATGCTATGTTTCCTTTGCTGGGGCTGCACGGAGCAGGGCAGGGGCGGAGTGGTATGACCACTCAAGTGTGCAATGACTGGTCGGCCCTCTCAGGCCGCCCAAAGCAGTGATGCGCACATCCCTGTTCGCAATGAAGGCTGCATTACAGCCTACATGGAGAACATGCCCACCCCTCCAGCCCCTGGCTGAACGCCTTGGCACGCGCTTAAGAACAATCACAATGCCGGATTGCAGCGTTTTGATTGGCTTAGGGGAGGGAGCCTGGCTGCCTGCTTCATATTCCTGGAAGCAGACTCAGGAGAGTAGGAGCACAGAAGACTCAAGACCCGACCTCGAGGTAAGAGTTAAAAAAATATATAATTACAATCCCTGCTTCCCCCATCCCCGCCTCATCCTTTTCCGCGTTTCCCACCTCCAAGCTGTCTAGTCCCCCACGCAGCACTACACAATTGCAGACGCTGTGCGGCCATGCGCAGGAGGCGTACCACTGGTGAGCTAAAGGCAAGCCCATCTGCGTCCGTCCGCCCCTGAACCGCGCCCAGCTTCAAGGATCATTCCCCTTGGACACTCCACCGCTACGATGCCCGCACACACCTCGCCATCAACCCTGGATGTCACACCGCCTGCCATCTAGCAACACGGGAGAATTCTCTTGCACCCTGCACCTGTCGAAACTGCAAATGCACCTTCTGCAACATCAGTACACCAGCGCCTCCTGCCGCCCAGCCGTACAACAGTGCAGCCGAATGGCTCTACTGCATCCTACTCAACGTGCGGTCCTTCCACAAACACGCAACAGAAATCTGGGACCCCCTCGATGCCACCTCTTCAGACATCGCCTTCTTCACGGAAACCTGGACCAACCTCTGCTCTGGACCGGACATCGCCATCACCATCCACGACGGCTATAAATTCACTCGCACGGATCACCCTGAGCGGCCAGGAGGAGGTATAGCCATTGTCTGGAAAAGGCACTCTCCGACTGACCACGCACTCTAATGACCCGACGGTGACCAAGGAACACCTACACTTCCAGATCCGGACCAACCCCAACACCATCCTCCGCGGCACCCTCATTTACAGGCCCCCCCGGCCATGAACCCCTATTTCCTTACATCCATGAAAGAGAATGGGTCAGGATTACCCTACATGGGGCCCTCATGACTGAATATCTGAGGGCCAATATAGCACCAAATGGCTTATGTATTAGAAACTTCCCACGGATTTTCCTCGAGGACGACACATTCAAGATTGAATGGTGCCAAATCTCATTGAAATGTACGCGTGATCTACTGATATTGATAATCAATACAGCCAAAAGACTAGCTGACGAACTTCTAGCAAGGATCCAGATAGCAGAAAGCACTTTGAAAAGTGCCACTCCACAGACAAGCTTTAAATCTAAGCTCACAGAACTAAACAATGAAATAGCGGAACATAAGGAATACCTTATGAAGCAGAAAGTAGTTAAACTACAGAAAGACATCCGCAGATTTGATAAGAAGAAAGTCTATCCATACTTGAAACACGACTTTGTCCCCCCAGATTCCAACGGTGGCTCGGACGCGAGTTCCAATTCCTCCAGGAGGGGCTCGTCCAGTAATAGCGATTCCAGCACAGAGAACTGGAATAATAACTATCCCGAGAGAAGGGGCCGCCAGGGTTTTCATGGATTCCCTGTGCCCCATTATCAGGGCCCATCATATTGGCAATACCCCATGTTCTCTCAGGGCCCACAACCCTTTGGTCCTCGAGGGCCACAACCCTTTGGCCCTGTAGGCATGAGCCAGCCTTTTGTAGGCCGAGGTTGGGTCAAAGGGCACGGGCAAAGAAGAGGCAATCAGCAAGACAAGAGGCTACAATGGGAGGATCCACAACAACGGGCAATGGAAACCAGGAGCATTACCAAGAAGAGAACCTGATTGTGAACCTGTCTCCTAAATCCCTCATGGAGACTGAACACAGGGTCCTACAAAAAGGATTGGGGGTTGTCTCCACCCCCAGGGAAGATAAATTCAAACAACAATGTGAACTTCAGTGATTCTTCTGCAAAGTACGCCTGAGAGCCTTCTTTGGCGGCACACCGCCACAGGAAGTCAGTGACTCTGGCCTAAATAATCCAGCGACTTTCATTCCCAACACCGATATGGTACCGAACGAGGTCATCACCTTTGAACAAGCTGTCCTCAAGGACTTACAGAGGGAATCTAACTCTAGAAAAGCCTGCAACATCACCAATGAAGAGCTATTGGCAGTTTCCGCCCCGTCTAACGTCACCTCCATCACAATCAAACAAGCCGACAAAGGCGGGGCCACAGTAATCATGGCCACTATTGATTACGATACCGAATGTTTTAGATAACTGAGTGACTGGTGATATTATAACCCCATCACCAGCAGTCCAGTGACACGCCTCAGCACAACCATAACCACACTGATCTTTGAGGCAGAAACCCAGGGCTGGATCAGCAAGAAGGAGGCTGACTTTCTTATGAAAAAAGACCCCAAGACCCCCTATTTTTATATACTACCTAAAATACACAAGGGGGTCACACCAGAACCTGGACGCCCCATCGTATCCGGTATAGATTCTATACTTGAACCCCTGTCACAGTTCTGTGACCAC
Organism: Triturus cristatus; assembly: GCF_964204655.1. Classification (NCBI taxonomy): domain Eukaryota; kingdom Metazoa; phylum Chordata; class Amphibia; order Caudata; family Salamandridae; genus Triturus; species Triturus cristatus. Next base: position 84,192,778 of record NC_140594.1, read on the forward strand.
TTTCTGCAACCATTAGTGAGGCAAATACCGTCCTATATACGGGACACCACTGATGTATTACGCTTGTTCTCTGAATTCCAGCCAACAAGCGACATCAATCTCCTCATCACTGTAGATGTTGAGGCTTTCTATACTAACATCCCCCAGAGAGCAACCCTAGATGTGATAGAGGAGGCACTGAACTCGACACCCTGGGAGTCCAACACACCACCCAGCTTTATCCTTGAGTGTGCATCTTTGGCCTTGACGTAAAACTTTTTTGAGTTCAAAGGACAGCTATACCACCAGACGCAAGGTACTTCCATGGGGAGTACCTTCGCTTCGAGCTTAGCCTGCCTGTATATGGCATCCTTTGAGGGCAAGCAGATCCTCCATGACTCAAACCCATACCGACCAAATATACTTCTATGGAAGAGATTCATAGACGACATCTTGATCTTCTGGGCAGGTGATTTGACATCTTGTGAAGAATTCTGTGTTGGAGCAACACACTGAACCCGTATCTGAGATTCACTAGCACCATCTCTCAGAACCAGATACCAGTCTTGGATCTCACGATCAGACTTGAACAGGGGAGTCTGACCACTACAATGTACAGAAAAGCGACAGACCGCACTAGCCTGCTGCTTTATAGTAGTCATCATCCACATGCCTTAAAAGAAAACCTCCCCTTTGGACAGTTTCTGAGGGCGAGAAGAAATTGCAGACTATAAAACGAAATCTGAAATACTAGCCAGAAAACTTGTAGCACAGCCCTACCCCCCACGAAGCATTGTCCTTAGCAGTAAGAGAGCCAGAAACAACAACCGGGAAGCGCTCCTAGAACAGAGAGCCAAGACCCCCAGTGACACCCTCACCTGTGTGACCACCTTCACACCTGGGTCTAATAAACTTAGTAAAGTGATCAGGAAACATTGGGGGATACTCAACACTGTTGCCATGACACTCGATCTACCGCGCTTTGCTTTCAAGCGCTCGCGCAACTTGAAAGATATGCTGATTCAACCAGACCGAAGACAGCGATACCGGCCGTCCAAAGAACCTTATGGGATTTACCGCCGGTTAAGGGACACTATCCCTGTGGGTCTTGCACAGCATGTACTTTTACCACCATACAATCGATCACTTTTCCCAATAGTTTTAAGTGGGAATTACGGGCTCATACCAATTGCAACACAACAAGCTGCATATACCTGCTTACCTGCTTACCTAATCCTGTAATTTACAATACGTAGGGATGACCACCCGCACCATCAAGACACGCATTGTGGAACACCGGAGCAACATCCGGTGTCAGAGGACAAACACGAAAATGTGCTCACATTTTCTGGAAAAACACCATTCACCTGACTCACTTAAATGGGTGGTGTTAGACACTTTCACTAAGACCACCAAGCATGCCCTCTTTCTCAAAGAACAGAGATGGATACATCGATTATCCCTACATACTCAAGGTCTGAATGATGAGATACCATGGAGCACACTCAGGATATGACACTACCTGATATCATTCACTACCTTGCCCACGGATGGGGCGCCAGTAAAGACCGACTGTTTTCTAATAGATGAGACTAAGGGACTTGTCTACCTACACTAGCCTCACGATCTGATATGGTTTCCCACATGATTGACCCAACAACACCCTGCTGATTGACTACTATGACTGCTCCATGATCCCAGATCACTTGCTCTAAGCCCCATATAACTGTCTTTCCAGCCATGCAGTTAATGGGTGAAATTTCAAGACACACCTAGTAATCTGATTAAAACATTCTAAGCAAGACCTTAGAATACTGGTTATACTTTAGCTGCTGTAAACCCTGTATACTACACTTTTAGTCATGCACCTTATGGGTTAAATTTAACACACACCTAGGAGTCTGAAATCACAATCTACCAAGTAAGACCATAGAATACTGTTTAAAACAACCCAACACATGAGCTGTTTTAATTGAAGATAACTCATGAAAAGACACTGTTCCAAGATGTCCGCTATATTCGTTTTCATTTTATAACGAATAACCCCCCTCCAAGATGGCCGCCATTGAGGTTAACATTTCATGCTCCCAACCTCTCCGCACACACTCCCCGCCTCCCGGAAGTGCACGGAGGGTCTAAATACACGATAGACCCACACCACTCTACCATCCGGGCCCGGTAGGAGTGGGTAGGTCTGCAGCTTCGTGCGATCGGCGCAAACGTGAGTACCTCATAGAGGAGGGGGGGCCATTACGGCGCTATCGCATACACGGGGTTACCATTTTCTAACTCTGCCAATAAAACTTGTTATGGGTCACATTCTCTAAGGGGCATATACAGTCTTAGATTCAGCCGAGTTGCCATGTGTCTGTTATTTAAAACCTCGCTTTCTATCACAAACCTCGCCCTAATTTTAATTTGCATGCAATGCCCATTATCAGGGGACCACGAGCATCGAACCAGGAACTGCAGAAATATACAATTTTGGGTGACACCGTGAACATACATTGGCACACACATTTTGATCGACATAAGGGGCCTGCACAATGACACCTCTCACCCCGCCTATTAGAAATACCACGTGTTCTTCTAAAACCGGGAAGGACCTTTTTATCCCGTAAGAACTGTTGGCACACTGTAATGGCAGGCATCAATTTCAAGGCGCTGCTACCCCTTTACTGACTTTAGTGTCGCATTGCCACGAGATAACTACATTGCCGCACTGATCATTGTGCAAACTGCCGCTAAAACAGCGATAATGGGCTTGATAATATGCTCTATGGAATTCCAATTGAAGCCCATGTTAAATGTGAAGGACATCTAACATGGGCTTCAATTGGAATTCCATAGAGCATAATATCAAGCCCATTATCGCCGTTTTAGCGGCAGTTTTCTGCCGCTAAAGCGGCGATAATTGTATCGCCTGGCTTGATAATATGCCCCACAATACTTTTGTGCTCCTATAATTCCTGCTCACTAGTTTGTGGTAGAATTCTTGTGCATCACAAACTCCTGGGACATTGAGACAGGGTGCGCACCAGATTACCATACATTACGCCTACTCGATCATACTTGACTCTGTATGCATCACACACCCACACCCTTTTTTAGACTTGACCATTGAAGAAACATGTCCTCACAGCTGTGGTTCTCCTGACCACCTTCGATAGGGCACAGGAGGTCATTAGTGAGCCTGTGACTGTGCAGTCTCTTGCATGAAATGTGATGTGTCCATTTTTTCCTTTTTCTCCCTCTCCCACATTTGTTTCCTAGTACATGAGGAACCCCTTGTGTGTATAACCTACCGGGTACTGTGATGCCTGGTCAGTTTATTCCTCTGGGTAAGTCCCCCCTCTCTCTGTTTCGTCCATGTGTGCCACATTAGGTGAAATTCAATGTTTACTCACCTGATGTATTCACCGTGTGGCACCCTGGTTTTTAATGGTTTTTAACTGTTTGATGCTCACGATATATTGGCTGAGAGACAGCTATACACAGAGAATAAAAGAGAATACACCATTCACAACTGTACTACACTGGCCCATGTGATGTATTCTCTCTCAACAGGTAGTTCCAGCACTACCAGGTATTCGACTATTTAGTCCTATGGTTGATGTGAGTGTGTAGCCAAAAACACCATTTTTAGTTGTAGATAGTTTTTTCCCCCTTCTGGTCCTGACGAATCGCCTGTAGATTATTCATTTTTGGCGAGAAACATGTTGACCTACTACTCATAAGAGCGCCACAATCTGAGACATTACCTCAGCCTTGTGCCTTGTAGTTTTGTTTTTACTTAGGGTAGGAGACCCCTTGATTAAAGTTGCTTTCTTAAGTACTCCCAACCCTATTTTACATTCACTTTCAACATTTACACACATCTACACATACGAGGCCCCCCACCCGCACTTCACCTACCGGTCGTTGGAAAAAGATCTCCGCTAAAGTGCCCCTACTATAGGGAGCCCATCGGGAATTGCACCGCCGACCCGACGAGGAACAGCCCGATGGTGAAGCATGACACCCGACAGGGTGTGTGAGGGCATTATAATCCAATACAATAGATTCCCAACTTTGAACCCCAGGGGTCAGGTTGGTTCATGATTCCCTGTGTTTCTGTCTCTCATTTCAGAGGAACAGCATAATCTTTTTGTTGAAGAAACCCCTATTCACCAATGCCATTGTAGAACTCATCGCACCCGAGGCTCTCCCATCCACTGACTACATCCTACTTGGAGACCTCAAGTGCCACCCTGACAACCCCAGTGACCAGAACACCACCCCCCTCCTGGGGCACCTCACCAACATAGGACTCAAGCAGCTAGTCACCACACCAACCAACATAGCCTGACACATGCTCAAGCCCATCTTCTTCACCAGCGGGAACTTTAACTACAGCCACACCACAGGATTCCTCTGTACAGATCATCATTGTTTACATCACGCCTTCACCATGCCCATCGTACACCATCACCATCATTGCCCCCTGTCGCGGGTCGATCAAGGCCACCGAAGAACTTCCTGTCAACTCCCTCAGCACCACCACTCCGCCAACTCTAACAGACACCAACATCGCAGCCCGCAACCTCCACCGATGGATCTCAAACTGCGCCAACAACCTGACACCTCTCAAGAAAAGACCTGGCAAACAACACTCCAAGTAGGCCAACTGGTTTACTCCCGCCCTTCACTAGTATAGCCCCACCTGCAGACGTCTTGAGAAGAGATGGAGCCACACATCAATCAACTCCGCAATACAGTCACCCTTGCACCATGGTGCAAGGGTTCCTGCGTTGGTGCATGGCAGCCATTGTGCGCCAACGTTGTGGAAAAAGACAGGGGGGGCTTATTCATGAGCCCCTACTAGGCATCATTTTCTTGACATACTTGCAGCGTGATTCTTACACCACGTTGCGCCGTAATTGCAAAGTGACGCATCTAGGCATATTCCTGGCCTTATGAAGCCCAGTGCCACATTATACCTGCATCAGGTATGATGTATGCAGGGTGGGCGTTCTCACACAACAAAGCCTCATAGAAGTGGTGCAGTGAAATCCATCAGATTAACCTACAACAATTGTAGGATGCCACTGCATCAGTACCTTATGCCAGCCTCATGGCAGGCGTAAGGGTGACGCAGTGCCACAGGGATCGGCTGGCCCCATGCATTGCTGGAGCTGCGTCATGCTTGTGACACAACTGCAGCAACGTGTGACTTTTGCGCTGACAGATACGTCAAAACTCCAGTCATTAATTGCGACATGGAGCGCTGTCGAGTGAATACAGCGCATCCATGGTGTCGCAAGAAGGGCGTAGTGAAAAGTGTTGCAGGGCTCTTTCGTTGCAGCGATGCAACACTTTTCATGAATGGGGCCCACGAATGCACCATATCTTATTGATGGTGTGCATTCCTGCTCTGTAGTTTTGTCGCACGGCAGCGCAGCAACATTCCTTGCAGCGCTGTCCAGCACTAAAACCTTCTGAAATGAGGCCCCAAGTGTTTGCACCATTTTTAAGACCAGCTATTTTCTTGTCTTAAAAAACTGCCTCTAACTGGAGTTAGGGACAGTTCTTTTAGTTTCGCACCATACAAGAAATTCCCTGCAAATATCGTGAAGCGGGGTTAGCGGCTGTTTGTGCACGGGAACGCCTACCTTTCATCTCATTTTCGTTAACACCCGCTAACAGAAGTGGTGATTTTAAAAATGCTCGTTTTCGCCAGAAAACGCCCGCTAACTGAGGTTAGCGGCAACTTGTAAATAAGGTGATAAAAAAAAGCTGCCGTAACGTCAAAAAATGTACGCTAAGGCGGCATTAACTTCTTGTACATATGCCCCTCAGTACCTTAATAACATATTCAAAAGAGGCACCTGTGTGGGAGATCCAGACACATGAGGGATTTAAAACTGAATACATCATTGTACATTGTATGAACAGGTTCCCATGTTCCTGCAAGGAGTGGTTGTCTGGAATTGTTAAGGTATGTATTTAAAAGTAAGACATAAATATGATTCTTTGAGCTACTATAAGTGAATCCTGACCATGTCAAGGTATTTTGAAATCGATAACTTCTGGTGAATTTTTGGAATTGGTAACTTTTTCTTAAAGTATTTGTTGCATGGAAAAATGAACCCATGCTTGACCTGGGGCTGAAGTGCACACTTCTTACTACATACCCCTACCCACCTCGGTAGCCCATTCCGACCAGCCTCGGCTGTACAGTATACAACTCAGTCCGCCTTAGCTGTGCACACGGACAGTGAATCCCACTGAGCAACGCACTCTCCTTCGCATGTCACTGCAACTCAATAGGCCACTCCAGGGAATAGCCTTCCTTCGCACCCCGCGCAGTAGTCTCCCCCCATTTCTGTCGCAGTAGTCTCCCCCATTTCTGTCGCAGTAGTCTCCCCCCATTTCTGTCGCAGTAGTCTCCCTCCATTTCTGTCGCAGTAGTCTCCCCCCATTTCTGTCGCAGTAGTCTCCCTCCATTTCTGTCGCAGTAGTCTCCCCCCATTTCTGTCGCACGACAGTAGTCTCCCCCAATTTCTGTCGCAGTAGTCTCCCCCCATTTCTGTCGCAGTAGTCTCCCTCCATTTCTGTCGCAGTAGTCTCCCCCCATTTCTGTCGCAGTAGTCTCCCTCCATTTCTGTCGCAGTAGTCTCCCCCCATTTCTGTCGCACGACAGTAGTCTCCCCCCATTTCTGTCGGAGTAGTCTCCCTCCATTTCTGTCGCAGTAGTCTCCCTCCATTTCTGTTGCAGTAGTCTCCCCCCATTTCTGTCGCAGTAGTCTCCCCCCATTTCTGTCGCAGTAGTCTCCCTCCATTTCTGTCGCAGTAGTCTCCCACCATTTCTGTCGCACGACAGTAGTCTCCCCCCATTTCTGTCGCAGTAGTCTCCCCCCATTTCTGTTGCAGTAGTCTCCCCCATTTCTGTCACAGTAGTCTCCCTCCATTTGTCGCAGTAGTCTCCCCCCATTTCTGTCGCAGTAGTCTCCCTCCATTTCTGTCGCAGTAGTCTCCCTCCATTTCTGTCGCAGTAGTCGCCCCCCATTTCTGTCGCAGTAGTCTCCCCCATTTCTGTCGCAGTAGTCTCCCCCCATTTCTGTCACAATAGTCTCCCTCCATTTGTCGCAGTAGTCTCCCCCCATTTCTGTCGCAGTAGTCTCCCTCCATTTCTGTTGCAGTAGTCTCCCTCCATTTCTGTCGCAGTAGTCGCCCCCCATTTCTGTTGCAGTAGTCTCCCCCATTTCTGTCGCAGTAGTCTCCCCCCATTTCTGTCGCAGTAGTCTCCCCCCATTTCTGTCACAGTAGTCTCCCTCCATTTGTCGCAGTAGTCTCCCCCCATTTCTGTCGCAGTAGTCTCCCTCCATTTCTGTCGCAGTAGTCTCCCTCCATTTCTGTCGCAGTAGTCTCCCTCCATTTCTGTCGCAGTAGTCTCCCCCCATTTCTGTCGCAGTAGTCTCCCCCCATTTCTGTCGCAGTAGTCTCCCTCCATTTCTGTCGCAGTAGTCTCCCTCCATTTCTGTCGCAGTAGTCTCCCCCCATTTCTGTCGCAGTACTCTCCCCCCATTTCTGTCGCAGTAGTCTCCCTCCATTTCTGTCGCAGTAGTCTCCCTCCATTTCTGTCGCAGTAGTCTCCCCCCATTTCTGTCGCAGTAGTCTCCCCCCATTTCTGTCACAGTAGTCTCCCTCCATTTCTGTCGCAGTAGTCTCCCTCCATTTCTGTCGCAGTAGTCTCCCCCCATTTCTGTCGCAGTAGTCTCCCTCCATTTCTGTCGCAGTAGTCTCCCCCCATTTCTGTCGCAGTAGTCTCCCTCCATTTCTGTCGCAGTAGTCTCCCCCCATTTCTGTCGCACGACAGTAGTCTCCCCCCATTTCTGTCGCAGTAGTCTCCCCCATTTCTGTTGCAGTAGTCTCCCCCCATTTCTGTCGCAGTAGTCTCCCCCATTTCTGTCGCAGTAGTCTCCCCCCATTTCTGTCACAGTAGTCTCCCTCCATTTGTCGCAGTAGTCTCCCCCCATTTCTGTCGCAGTAGTCTCCCTCCATTTCTGTCGCAGTAGTCTCCCTCCATTTCTGTTGCAGTAGTCGCCCCCCATTTCTGTTGCAGTAGTCTCCCCAATTTCTGTCGCAGTAGTCTCCCCCCATTTCTGTCACAGTAGTCTCCCTCCATTTGTCGCAGTAGTCTCCCCCATTTCTGTCACAGTAGTCTCCCTCCATTTCTGTCGCAGTAGTCTCCCTCCATTTCTGTCGCAGTAGTCGCCCCCATTTCTGTCGCCGTAGTCTCCCCCGTTTCTGTCGCAGTAGTCTCCCCCCATTTCTGTCGCAGTAGTCTCCCCCCATTTCTGTCACAGTAGTCTCCCTCCATTTGTCGCAGTAGTCTCCCCCATTTCTGTCGCAGTAGTCTCCCTCCATTTCTGTCGCAGTAGTCTCCCCCCATTTCTGTCACAGTAGTCTCCCTCCATTTGTCGCAGTAGTCTCCCCCATTTCTGTCGCAGTAGTCTCCCTCCATTTCTGTCGCAGTAGTCTCCCTCCATTTCTGTCGCAGTAGTCTCCCCCATTTCTGTCGCAGTAGTCTCCCCCCATTTCTGTCGCAGTAGTCTCCCTCCATTTCTGTCGCAGTAGTCTCCCTCCATTTCTGTCGCAGTAGTCTCCCCCATTTCTGTCGCAGTAGTCTCCCCCATATCTGTCGCTGTAGTCTCCCTCCATTTCTGTCGCAGTAGTCTCCCTCCATTTGTCGCAGTAGTCTCCCCCCATTTCTGTCGCAGTAGTCTCCCTCCATTTCTGTCGCAGTAGTCTCCCCCATTTCTGTCGCAGTAGTCTCCCTCCATTTCTGTCGCAGTAGTCTCCCCCCATTTCTGTCGCAGTAGTCTCCCCCCATTTCTGTCGCAGTAGTCTCCCCCCATTTCTGTCGCAGTAGTCTCCCCCCATTTCTGTCGCAGTAGTCTCCCCCATTTCTGTCGCAGTAGTCTCCCTCCATTTCTATCGCAGTAGTCTCCCATCATTTCTGTCGCAGTAGTCTCCCCCATTTCTGTCGCAGTAGTCTCCCTCCATTTCTGTGCAAACCGAGCCAAAATCAACACATCGAAAGATTCAGTCTTGCTGACAACACCACTGTCAGACAGGGGCGTAGCTTTAGGGTGGGGGAGGAGTTTGGGGTGTCACTCCCCCTGTATAAATGTATATTCTGGAAAATAGTTGGGTACAGGTGCTTTCAGTCAGGTATGGTCAGGTGTCTGTTGTGTTTCCTATGGAATGTTTAGATACACATAGACAAAAAACACACACACGCTGTCTCCCTCTCTCTGTTTTGAAAGTCTTCAAAAATGTTGGTTAGTTTACAAAATATGTATTTTCTTTTACTTAGTACCCCTACAATCTCTCATTCATCTCCCTGTCCACTGCCCCGTGAGCCCCTCTCATGCACCCTGCTTGTTGTATGGTGCATTTTAAGATTACATGCCAGCACGGTTAATGGAAAATCTGAAGCTCACAGCCCCCTCCGCCCCCCATCTTACTGACCAAGCTACGCCCTTGCTTTCGGGGCCTTCTGATCCATTCTTAAAATACCCAGACCAAAGGACTCCAAGACAAGTCCAGTCCATTCCATTTCCAACCAGTGCAATATCCCAACTGGTAAACAGTGCCAGGGAATTAACACCACCTTCCTTTCTAGTACAGTCCTATCAAGTGCTATCCAATCCAAACCTACCCACTCCACTGTCACATGCCCAAACCTTCTTGTGGCACTTCAACCCAATTTAATGCAAGCACGAGGAATGGAATCATGGGTACAAATTACCCAACCACTTTCTCTGATGAGGTCTTTCCTTCTACAGGTCCCAGGTACAAGAGGTGTGTAGGCCACGATACATGGGCTCCATACAGTGATTAATTTGTGAAAATATAAGGGCAGGTGCCCAGAATTTTTCTTAGAAGGTAATGGCCTATTTTATCCAGGGGCGGGACCACTTACACCACTCTGCACTTCCCTCCAGTGCCCATGCTGTTCTACACTCCAGTCGATCTCTTGATGACCCATGCTTCTCCTTGCTTCCCCACCTCCTCCTGTAGTCCTACTTAGTTCTGCATACCTCACTTCTCCACAGCCCTCTTTGCCGCTCCCAACTTCCCTCTGGTACCACTGGTAAAACCCCTCATTCTCTACTCTGCAGATCCTAGTCTGGCTTCCACAACATGGCACAACAATGGGTTTCTGCTAACCTGGGTGCACCAGTCATAGCTTGCTTGGAAAGTAAAAATGAAATCCCGCCTGTGATTGATCCTTTGGCAGTGAGAAGGAGGAAGAGGAAAGGAGTTTGTGAAACCTCAGTTCCAGGGCTCCCTCTATATTGTATCAGATCTGGAGACTTCTTCAGCGCCTGCTTCCTATGGCTCTTGGACTCAGAAGCCTGCATTACCTTTTTGTCCCTCTTGCTTTGCTTGATTACACTTTGAGAAGCAGTTGTACCTCCTAGACACGCCCATCCGCCAATGTTTCTTCCTAGAGACCCTCACCGCATCCTTTTTTGTTCTTTGAAGACACAGCTGTCTACCCTGCCACCATTAAAGTGCAATTCTCTGAGTGTTATTTATTTATGTATTTTTATATTGCGCAAACTTTACCCAGAGGTGTCAGGGCTCTTTACAATAAAACAAAGTAAATTGCAAAAGGAATGAGAGTAGCATAGAAGTAGGTGCAACTACTTATAGGTACTTGTGGCGAAAGTTAAAAAAACATCAAGTTACAGATGCGTTCAAGATTAGATGATACGATAAGGTGGCGCGAATAGGGTGGTGCAAGTACAGAATACATCTCTACAAAAAATGAGTACTCAAGAGTGTCAAGTGGCAGTCGGGGTCAGAACCTGCGAGGAGGTGAATTAATCATAGAAGCATCTTTGGAAGAGAAGAGATTTAAGCTCAGATTTGAAAGTCCGGAAGGAAGTGGTGGTCCGAAGAATTGGAAGTAGTGAGTTCCAAATTCTAGTCGTTTGCCTGAGATGGATTGCGCCATGAATCTTTCTTTTTTGAAAGTTGGAGGATTGAGCAAAAAAATGTCAGCTTTGCGAGACGGTATAGAGCCACCTGATATTTTGAGTTTGTCGGCCAGGTAGCGAAGGGTGGAGGTGTGTTAGGCTTTATGGGTGATGCAGGTAGTCTTGTACATTGACCTAACTCCGATGGGAAGCCAGCAAAGAGAAATCAGTATGGGTGTTGTTAGACCTGGCACCATTGGCGTGGGTCTCCCTTCCATTTTTTGCTGTTGCCTCCTGTGTTTTTGCTATATGTTTTGCTGGTCTAGATGCTTTGGGCACTGTGCCACTACTATTCAGTGCCACAGTGCAAGTGCTCCCTATTGTAAAGTGTTGTATTGGATTAGGGACTACATGATTGGTTTATTTGATGTACTTGTCAGACCATAGTACAGTGCACCATGTGTGCCCAGGGCATGTAAATCAAATGCTGCTGGTGGGATTTCAGCATTGGTTGTGCCACCCACAGAAGCAACTTGTAAAGTGTGTCGCAGGCCTGCCATTGCAGAGCCTGTGTGCAGTCTGTGACAGCCATGTCGACTTGGCAAGTGCACCCACTTGCCAGTCCCTAAACCTTCCCTTTTCTACATATTAGTCACCCCTAAGGTAGGCCCAAGGGCCGGGTGCATTGTATGTAAAATGTAGGACATACCCTGATGTGTGTGACATGTCCTGATAGTGAATTACAGCCACTTTCATTTTTCACTATTGCAAGGCTACCTGTTCTTATAGGCCAGAATGGGCAGTTTGATTATAACATCTTATAATCCTAACTGACTCAGGGAACTAGTTAGAAATTCAAGTTTAGTATGCTAGAACTCAGAATGATAAAATACATCTTTTAGTGAAGTTGGTTTTAACATTCTGTGTTTGAAAATACCACTTTTAGAAAGTAGGTATTTTCTTGCCTAACCATCCAAGCCTGCCTCTGCTAGGTTGTGTATCCCATGTCTTATTTGTGAGTGACAGGGGCTAGGGTGGCACCAGGAGACAGGGTGAGACAGCACAAGGCTGAATAGACCTATCTGCCAGAGGGGTGGTGGGAGGAGTAGCACCTGGGCCTGAATAGGGCTGTGCCTACCCTCCTGTGGTGCGTCTGATGACCCTGGCCCACACTATCAAAGGAAAGAAGGAGTCCTGTAAACAAAGTGCTCCAGGACTGCACAGAACTGGTTTGGACTAGGTACAGACACTCTCAGCCTTCAGAGACAAAGGATTTTGGTGTATAAAAGGGGGGACCCAGACCCCGGAACTTTAGATCACTTCTGGGAATCAAGACGACCCTTTGCCAAAGAGAAGAACCAAGGAAGCTGAAGGAGGAGACTGCCCATTGTGCAGTGTTGTGGGTTCGGCCTTCAGTGGTGACTTTATTTGCCAAGAAAAGGAGAAAAGGAACTTTGTATGTACTTTTGCAATCTTGAAGAAGAATCTTCAAGGGCTTGAACTGAGCTTGCCTGCTGCCTGAAGTCTCAGGGATACAAGCCTTCCCCACCAGCTCCCCTGAATTCCCTTGCTGTGGAATTCTGCCTGCAGAGAGTTGCCTACTGTTGTTTGGGCCCTCTGCAGAGACTGTCATTGGGAGCTGGAAGCGTGACGCAATGAGGAGAAGCGTGTCACCGCCGCAGCAGTTGCCGTAGCATTGCCGAAGAAGCGTGTCGCCGCTGCAGCTGTTCGTTGTCGCATCATCGACGAAGCGCGTCGCATCGCCGGAGAAGCGTGTCGCCGCCGCAGAGGTCGCCTTCGCATCACCGGAGAAGCGTGTCGCAGGGCCTGTCGTAGCTCAGAAGTTACAGAGTTTGCCGTCGGGCATGCACGCATCGCATCCAATGTTGTCGCATCGCATCAAGACGCCATTTTCTCGCATCGCACCGGATCTTCGCATCGCGGCGCCATTTTCTCGCATCGCACCGGATCACAGTAATAAACCGATGCATCACCTCCTCTCCGTTATGGAACCGACGCATCACCTTCCCTGCGCTGCAGTAAGGAACCGACGCATCACCTCCCCCGAAGCAAGGAACCGACGCATCACCTTCCACTTGAGGTGGTGGTATCTCTCACACTCCTGCAGGCACTCTAGGGGGCTACCAGGAGGTCCCAAGGGGTGAGTAAGAGCTCAGAGGCCTTTCTCTGATGGTAAAGTCTACATAGGGCGAGTCCGAGAGATTTCAGTATTTCAGTGTTCCACAGAGATAGCATTGTACATACTAGAGCATTCCACATACATTAAACAAGCGTTTGCAGTGATATAGGTCTCGCATTTATGAGGGTTTAAGCTATTGGCATTGTAAATGACAATGCATTTTATTTATGTGCTTTGCAAACCAACAAATATATAAAAGGCGTTGTCATTTCTAATGCCAATAGCTCAAACTCTCAAATGCGAGACCACTTAAATGATGGTTGCGTCCCTTTCTTTCGACGTTGCTCGCTGTATTCAGGTTACAACGATGCACGTCTAATGAAAGGGGCACGGCCAGCATTAATGTGAAAGCACTGCATTGGGGTGCTTTTACAAAAAAAACCATTTGTTTGGGAAGTTTACAAACAAATGTTTTTTTTGTAAAAACGGCCCATTCTGTGCTTTCATTTTAATGGTGGCAAAGCCCCTTTGTTTAGACGCGGCTCCCTGTAACCTGAATACGGCGAGCAGCGTCTAAGGAAAGAGGCATAGCCACTATTCAAGTGAAAGCATGGTATGGGGTGCCTTCACTGAAAGAAGGAAAAATAAGGTTTTGTATCTCGGCCGCTAAAGGTAAAGCGGACTACGCTGACAACTACAATAAATAAAGAAGCGCGTCCGCTATAGTTAAAGTGGACCGCCATTACTAATTAAAATGTAAAAGTGGCGGGGTGCTGCGTTGTAGAAAAGCACGTTGTGGGTGGAAAAGGGGAAAATCAATAAAGAAAATAGTGCTCACAGAGTAGATAAGATAGTAATTGCAACAAACAGGGGCAACCCTGTAGCCCAAACCCGGGGCTAATGAAGAGGATGAATGCCCAGTTCAAAAAACGAAACATTTGCGACTTCAAATGATTCAACAAGATCCCTTTCAAAAGAATTCATAAAATAATTCAGTACCCTTGAGAAATTATTAACAAAAATGTATTCTTCATTGATAGAAAATCCAAATATACATTAACACGGAAGGTGCTCAAGAGGTTACACAAACATGTGTCACTAACAAAAGACAAACTAAAGTGTAAACACATATAATAATCACGACAAAAAAGGAAAGGATTATATACAAAAACAGGTTTGTGGGATCACAAAAAAAGACAACATTCAATGCTTCCTCTTATTCTTTGCCAAGGAAGGGGTCGAACGCGTTTCGCCCATGTTCAATTATCTGGTCATCATCAGGACAGAACACTTAAAGAGCAACCATCAGTTGTACAAACAAAGCTGGTTCATCTCAAACAGCAGAAAAGTACAAACAGGACTCCATGTTATGTTTGCCTCTCTCCCAACCCAGCTAAGGGCCAGCACTCTCATACGGCAACTTTAGTCAACTGATTATTGAAACAACATCAGTCTGGCATTTTGTTAGGGTATTAGGTGAAAGTTGGCCAGCTGTGTATGTGTTGCCTCCAGCTGCCATAGAGAGACTATCTCAAGTAACATCTTCATTCAACAATTTGGAAACTGGAAGTAGTCCCTTTGCCGAGCAGGATTCATTAACGAAGTTAAGCCGAACCCTTAAGTAAAAGTAGTCAGAAGATGAAGTGTGCCCTCTAAGTGGTGAACGTAAACTGCACATACAGCAACATATTGCATAGTAGATTCATTTTACAAAGAATTGTGATGTTCATTGCATCTTTCAGGAAGCTGATGGGCACACATCTTTGCCTCGTGAACAAAAAACAGCTGTACATCCAACATGTTATGTTATGATGGCGAATTAAAAACAAATGAACATGCAAGGCCGAGTGGATAGCACCATGACTTTAAAGCAGGCTAAGGAATCTAAACAACATGCACCTCCTAAAAAAATATAAAGCTGCAGTTAAAATGTGATAATGTCAGAAAAGTAAGTACATCAAATAAGCCACACTGCCTCTCAATTAGCAGTCTCGTGCTATGTTACATTGTCAGTCTAACAAAAGCACTACTTGATTCCCAGTACCAAGATCTAATTAGAGCGCACTTGGGACAATGTGATCATTCTCAAATACCCAGGGTTTGACAGACAGCCCATCCAAGCAGAGGAAACGCATCGAAAACACACAGATTGCAATGGCTGAAGGGGGCTGACCTAAAGCCCACTCCCTATTATATTTTGATTGAATTGATAACATGAGGACTAATCCTCGACTAAGCTCCCTGAAGCCAGACCTAAAAGTGTGTGAAAAATCCTTTTCAGTGTATGTGGAGCGCTCCAGTGTGCAAGGTACTATTTTGTCCAAAGCACTGAAAATTCCCACTCTCTTTGTGAAGCTACGAGGCTCTCAGAGGCAGCACCCTCGTATTATATATTGCAGCCTGCCTTTAAGCTGGATCTCGCCTGACCCCTAGAATCACTCCAAAGGGCCACCAAGGGATACTGTCACATCCATCACAAAGCTGGGAGCCATGCGATACGCACTATTCACTGTGATACTTTGTTTTGCCATTGTAGCAACAATTCTGCGGCTGACTGTCTATTGATAAGAAACAATGGGCACTCAGCGTCATCCATTGTCCTGCATCATCTGATCACTGTGGACACTTTTCCTATTGAGTTTTAGAGTGACAAGCAACCGCTCTACAGATGAGGAGGCACAAGACGCGTATTAGAGGGAGTGGCCTGGATACCTGTCTGAGCGAGAGGTTGGAATTCACCCTCAGGCAGGGTCAGAATGGCAAGGCGGGCAATCGGGTGATGGGCCAGTATCTGAGTTGCATCTGTGGTCCTCTTTTTTGGGCAGCGTGGTGGCCGATTTGGGCTGTCTGTGCTGTTAAGAAGCCGCCAGCGACCTTTGTGGAGGCCGACGGGCCTCTATGACCTCCTCTTACCAACAGGGCGAAGGTGTCCTTCCCAGGCTTCTGCTGGGCAGGCCCGTTAATGTATGCGGACTGAGCAGGGGCAGAAGTGGCCTCACTTATATTCAGGGGTGGTTCAACATTGTGAACTAATCCGTGTGGAAAGAGTCCTGGCAGCATTTGATTTTTTTTAAATCTCAGTGTTGTTAAGAAAACATGCCTCTTATAGAGACCCCCCCCCCTCCTTCTTTCCATAATACTTAAAATACCGAAGCAGGGTTTTACAAAAAGGCAGAATCTGCAATTATGTGCGACTTTTTGTTAGGGTGCCCGGGCCTATTTTTGATCCCAATCCAACCCTGCCCTCAGGAGTCAGGCAGAGCAAGTCATTTTCAACCTTCAAAATATATTTTGGTTGTCAGGAGCAGCACAGACCTCATGACCTTTCGCAAACTCCTAAAAACATGGTTATTTAGACAGGCATACTAGTAACATCTCAGTCCAACACCGTCAGAGTAGCGCCAAGAACCCAACCTGGTGTACGTGTGTGTGGCATCCTAGAGCTCCATGTCTGTTGCTAAGCACTGTAGAATGTTATGATGTAAATAGCTGAGACAGGCCATTGAGAGCTGAGCTGTGTAACCTGAAGCAACAGTTTGTAGCTGCTGTTCGTGGATGGGATCCTTTCTTAGGAATAAACCTACTTTAACATGAACATGGTGTAACCCTTGTTCTTACAGTGTGCTCTACAAATAAAGTTTAACATAACATTTTGAAGGCGGCTGGAAAAGTGGCGCTTGATTTGGCTGATGGAGGCCTAATATCAAGCCGGGTCTCTGGGATACGAAGTGACAAAGGCCACCGGCTTCTCTCCCAAAGGGCGGAAGCTGAAGATCCCTGGAACCCAATTTCAAGGATACCAGTGTCCTCATTTAGTAAAGTTGTGTGGAGGTGCTCGTGCTGTGCAAAATCCACTGTCAATTTCCTAAACACTTGAAATCAAAATGCCCATGAGCACCACACTAAAGTGCGTTAAGAAGGGCACAAAGAGTGCTTGAGTTGCGCCATGGTGGTAGCTGGTAGTCTCCTGCACCCATTTGTTGGGGCTGGGATACATTTTTCAACTTCAGACTGTGGCCCAGAGCAATAGAGTGAAAAGCAGACACAGGGAAAAGAAGGTGACAGTGACAAAAAGTGACAAAGACAGAATGCAGGGATGAAAAGAACCTGGAAGAGTGAGATAGAGACAGGAGGCCCACCTTCTTCAGAGGTGAGTGATGGAAGGGGCTCAGTGGATGTTCACGGGCAGCAGCTCCTGGTGCCGTTGATTCTCCAGGTGCCTGCCTCTGGTCTCTGGTGAGGGGTAGAGCAGATGAACATGGGTAGCTCTTTGGCCTCCTTGGGTGGTGGGCGATTCCACACAGGCAAAGCAGCCGAAGCGGAGCCTTCGGGCTTAGTACCAGCCAGGGACCAGTGAGCTTCTTGCAGCCACACTAGATAATTGAAAACACAGGGTGGAAGGCAGTCAAATGTAATGTGAGGTTAAAGGAGACCTAGGTACGTGTGTATACGGTTTTGGAGCAGGGATACGCAGCAAGTCACCATGCTGCGCTGCCCTACATCAAAGTGAAAGGGCGGAAATTCACCTTATTTGTCCAATAGGGTGCATTCCTGTCATTCCCCCCTGCGCTGTCACTGTTTTGGAAGTCTTAGCACAAACGTAGGCACCCTAGCATGATAGTGTAAGGGTGCCTCTGCTGTTGACAGGAATGTTTTTGTGCAGGAATGGACACTTTCCTGCACAAAAAAACCCCATGGAGGCTTTTTCCTCTTTCTATCTTCGCTGCACAATGCCGCACATATGGAAATGGAAAAAACGAGAAATAAAGGTATTTCTCCGTGTTACACATCACCTTGGGAGACATGAGCTTTTGATGCATTTTCAGGTTTACTTGGTTTCGTAAATCTGGGGAAGAATCACAATCTATGCGTGTTGCGTGGGAACATGCACCGCAACGCCCATGGAATGCCTCCCTAGCACAGAGTAAGGCAACGCAGTGATTTGCGCTCTCTTGCCTTACTCCATATCTATGAGGCCATTCGAAGCCACGGAAAGTGGCTTTGCGTGGCATCATAGATATGATTTCAAGGTGTGTGCCGCCAGAGCGCCACAAAAAGTGAAGTTACGGCGGCGAAAGGGGCTCATAAATATACCCCCTAGTTGTATTTCTAAAGCTGGGCAGGGGAGCACATGCCCACTTCTAAATAGTGTCTATTTTATCCTACAATGTTCAATGCCGAGCCAATCTATCCGCAGAGAGGAGCCTGGAAAGATACTGCTCCCTAATTGGTTCCTTGGTGGAAAACTATATGGATTCTCTCTACAGAGGCCAACAATGTAGAACAGGAAGACATGGGACATGTAGTTGTCTTCTGCTGGCAGTAGGCCTCCTCAATCCTGCAAACAAACACAATTCTATGTTTATCTCAATGTTTGCCATCAGTGACAGTTAACCCTGAAGACGATTGGGCCAGCGCTGTGTACAAAACATTTACTGCATGCACTAGTTTTAATATTTGCAAATAATTCGTCCAGCGAGAAAATACATAATTTTCGGAAATATCATGTTCATTTAAAAAAAATGTAACTTACACGGTCTCCATCTGCAGAATAAGTTTGAATTTCAGTTTACAAAGGGCAACTCCCTGGAATATGTAATCAGGTGCTTCCATCACGTTTTCGAGAAGGAGGCAAGGTTGTCTACAAGCTTGCAGATTCAGGATCGGGTTTAGGGCTGTGCGAGCGGTGCCACCGCACCAGGCGCTGAGATCTGGGGGGGCTGCATTTTGAAATGTTTGATGGAGTTGAAAGCACCTGCTGCAAAGTTCCTTGCGTGCCAATAGCTCTGGTGATAAACATACCCGCTGGAGAGAGATCGGAGGCTTGTCTAGTCACAGTTGTGACTCGCCATAAAGTAGGACAGAGGGTTAATGTTCCTTCTTTAAAGTATGTGTACCATGCAGATAGGATTAATGTTCCTTCTTTAAAGTATGTGTACCATGCAGATAGGGTTAATGTTCCTTCTTTAAAGTATGTGTGCCATGCAGATAGGGTTAATGTTCCTTCTTTAAAGTATGTGTGCCATGCAGAGAGGGTTAATGTTCCTTCTTTAAAGTATGTGTACCATGCAGATAGGATTAATGTTCCTTCTTTAAAGTATGTGTACCATGCAGATAGGGTTAATGTTTCTTCTTTAAAGTATGTCTACCATGCAGATAGGGTTAATGTTCTTTAAAGTATGTGTACCATGCCGATGGGTTAATGTTCCTTCTTTAAAGTATGTGTGCCATGCAGATATGATTAATGTTCCTTCTTTAAAGTATGTGTACCATGCAGATAGGGTTAATGTTCCTGCTTTAAAGTATGTGTACCATGCAGATAGGGTTAATGTTCCTTCTTTAAAGTATGTGTACCATGCAGATAGGGTTAATGTTCCTTCTTTAAAGTATGTGTACCATGCAGATAGGGTTAATGTTCCTTCTTTAAAGTATGTGTGCCATGCAGATAGGGTTAATGTTCCTTCTTTAAAGTATGTGTACCATGCAGATAGGGTTAATGTTCCTTCTTTAAAGTATGTGTACCATGCAGATAGGGTTAATGTTCCTTCTTTAAAGTATGTGTACCATGCAGATAGGGTTAATGTTCCTTCTTTAAAGTATGTGTGCCATGCAGATAGGATTAATGTTCCTTCTTTAAAGTATGTGTGCCATGCAGATAGGATTAATGTTCCTTCTTTAAAGTATGTCTACCATGCAGATAGGGTTAATGTTCCTTCTTTAAAGTATGTGTACCATGCAGATAGGGTTAACGTTCCTTCTTTAAAGTATGTGTGCCATGCAGATAGGATTAATGTATCTTCTTTAAAGTATGTCTACCATGCAGATAGGGTTAATGTTCTTTAAAGTATGTGTACCATGCAGATAGGGTTAATGTTCCTTCTTTAAAGTATGTGTGCCATGCAGATAGGATTAATGTTCCTTCTTTAAAGTATGTGTGCCATGCAGATAGGGTTAATGTTCCTTCTTTAAAGTATGTGTACCATGCAGATAGGGTTAATGTTCCTTCTTCAAAGTATGTGTACCATGCAGATAGGGTTAATGTTCCTTCTTTAAAGTATGTGTACCATGCAGATAGGGTTAATGTTCCTTCTTTAAAGTATGTGTACCATGCACATAGGGTTAATGTTCTTTCTTTAAAGTATATGTGCCATGCAGATTACAGAATTATTTTTATGTAGATACTCTGTGGTTTACTGCGTTTGTCACAGATACTTTTGTTACTTGATGTTCATAAGTCACAGTCCTAATATAACACAGTGTGCTATGTACTAACATCAAAGAGCTGCAATCAAACTGCAAAACATAGGTTAGAAATGTATGGTTTTTCCTAGTCTGCATCATCCCAAGGTTCCTAAAAGGGTTCTTTTGGGTAGAAATACATTCTTATTAGTAGAGCAAACCACTGTGTTATGTTTTAAATCTTGAGTTTGTGCCTCTCCATACCAAACCCTCTCAAAATATATTGCCTAACAGTATGGATGACATGTGACTCCTGCACCTTGTAGGTCTCATTGTGTTTTGTAACATTTCCTATACATTTATTGACACACTTGTATAACTCATTGTCTCTGTATGATATGTGTGTGATGTGATGCCGTCTGACTTCCTACATTCATATGAGTAGCGCTAGAAAAGAAATTAAATGCATGTAAGAGAGGAACTATGGAGCGATGAGGGGCACCTTGGTGAGTGGTAGTGGGGGAATCTGTGGAGAAGGAGGTCACTGGGTGGGCACTAAGAAAGGTTGCCACTGTCTAACCTGGCACCACTATCGCTAAAGCTGGTCCCGTTGAGAATAAGGCATAGGGAGACCAATTTAGGATCCTGTGTCTCAGGGCTCGTCAAAAGGGTGACCCAGCAGGGGTGTAACACAGGCCCCTGCAGCCACTGCCATTCAAGTGGCCCTATCTATTTAGGGGCCTCCATATCCTTCAGAGGGGCCCCATCCTACCCAAGCCCAACAAATATATTTGAGATATGGGAGACTCAGGAGCCCCTCTTCACATTCTGCAAGTGGGGGGGGGGGCTCATTCATTTTACGTTATTCCAGTGTGACCCTGAATAACAGCAATTTACAGTTTGAGGGGTTGCTAGAGATTTGTGGCCTCAGAAATTGTCAAAAAGTCATAATAGTGAAAAATTCGCAGCAGGACAACTGCACTTAAATGAGAAAGTGTCAGCACTTTAAGGTGGTGCTGTTGTATGTTTAGTGGGGCAGGGCCATGGCAAATCTGTGTAGAAGCAGTGAACAACGTCATTATCCTCAACTCGCAGGGCCCTCTCAGTTGAGGGTTCTTTCCAATGGTTACCAGATGGCTCCATGTCACCAGGGAATCTAGTGTTCTGTTCTGTGCATACCTAGCGTAACGCGGCCTGTAGTTGCAAAATAGGCATATAGAGCACTATTGTTAAATGACTCCAAAACGTGGTACTCAGTTTTCACTGCATGGGGTCATGACCCCCATGGCTATTTATTTCCTTCGGTCCATACGTCAAGGTCTCAACTATTCCGACCAGATGGGAAAGGCCCAATTCACCCATCTACGTTTTAACATGGTGGTTGAACCCACCAACATTATCAACTTAACATTCCTCCTCTACCCACCCGTGAAAGAAAACGAAAAGAGTACAATCTCAGCAGTAATGATCACCAGAGAGAGAAATAAGAGAGAGAGAGAGAGAGAGAGAGAGAGAGGGAGAGAGAAAGAAAAGAAAAAAAAAGAAACAAAGAAGGAAAAAGAGCAGACCCAAAACACACATAATTCAGTGTAGTGAACAGTCCCTCAAACGAGGCGATCTTGCTGGATGGGTTCGAAGGTGATATCTCTCTGTTCCTTGCCGACTGGCGTTTCTCCCCTGCTCATCGTGCACGACAGCAGTTGGCAGCAGGTGGAGCTCCACTGACATAGACGGCAGACCACCTCCCTCAGCTCCGGACAGCCAGGGTACCTACTCAGACGACTCGGGTAATGTAGAAAACTCGCCAGGAATTGGCTCTTCATCCCTGGGCATTGCCACACCATCCGAGAGATCCACATCCTCTCCAGATCCCCTTATAGGGGTTCAAAAACCTTTGAAGAATGAGACATTCCTTGTAATAGTCTCTCCAGTTTTCTGAGCAGTAATCATTGTGCCTTTCACTGTTCGCATCCTCCAGGGGTGAGGTTCAAACTGTAGCGTGAACTTTCCTAGGAAATGTCTATTTCTGACCAGCACCAGCTCTCCCACTTCAATTGAGCTCTGCTTGGCTCTACGAATTCTGGACATATGGTCATTTTGTGTTCTGCGCTTCTGTAGATTCTCGACAACCCGTTGGTGCTCTGGTGATGGCTTTTCCACAGACAGAAGTACATTGCCAACTGGTCGATTCATATATATTGAGCTTGGACTGACATGGGTCATCGATACCCTTGTTGAAGAGCATAGAGAGCACAGTCCATATTCTGTCCGTTGGCCAGCGCAATTCTGAGCACCTTATTGAGCGTGTGCATAAAGCGATCTGCCTCTCCATTTGCTTGCAGCCACTTGGGTGTGAATTCGTTGAAAAATGCCCCTGGATTGCACATATTCAATAAACTCATGACTGGAAAAAGGGGGGCAATTGTCAGGACACAATTCCCTGACCAGGCCATCGGTGGCCATGATCTTCTCATGACGAGTTATGGTTTTACTGGCAGTAGTAGACCCCATGATCTCAACTTCAGGGTACTTTGAAAAATCATCAATTACCACTCAAATGTTTCAACCATCAGGTAGGCTACCAAACTCAGCGCTGGCTCGGCGCCAGGGAAACATTGAGATGTCTTCTGTTATTATAGGTGCAGGTGATTCTGCAGGGCTGGCAGCCTGGCACAAGGAGCAATAATGCACCGTTTGCTACACAAGGGCATCCAGATTGGGAAACCAAACCTTGCATCACAGCCGCAATTTGGTCTTTACGACTCCTTGATAGGCCAAGTGAGCAAGGTCCACCCCTCATCATTGCAGGGTTGCCAAAATCACCAGGCGGGGACCCCTCATGAATACGCCTTCAGGAGACACTACCAGCTCCATGCGAACATTGTGCTACGAGGTTAACGTCAACCTTGCATTGTCCGTGCGATATGTGGTCTTGTCCAGTAAAATGCACCACCTTCCAGGCTGCACAGCCAATATGCTCAGCAGGAGTCACTCTTCAGTCAGCGTAGCTTTGACGATCTCCTCCAGTGAGATAGGGAGTGGTCAGGAGCGTTCCACGACAAAACGCACATATTCTTCCACATCTTTCGCATTGCATTCTTCACTTTCCGTCACAGGCCTGGCATGCCGGGAGAGGTATTCCGCAGGGTCCTGAGCACCTGGGCGAAAAAACACTGTGAAATGATAGACTTGAAATTGTAAAATCTATTTTTCAATCTAAGGTGGGGGTTTGGATGAAGATCCCATGAACAAAGGGATGAGGGGCTAGTAGTCAGTGTGCACCATGAAAGGATGACCATACAGATAGAGATGGAAGGGACGGCATCCCCAATGAATGGCTATGGCTTCTTTCTTTATGTGAGAATAGCGCTGCTCAGTCTCGTCAACGCTGGGCTGGCATAGGCCACAGGAGCCCACTCTCTGTTGATCTGTTTCTGGGATAGCACTGCTCCGAGACCTGTGGGACTGGCATCAACAGATAGCTCAGAGTCTTTGGCGGGGTCAAAGTAAACTAAAGTCGTATTAGCCAACAAATCTCGTTTCGTGGCCTGGAATGCTTCCTCCTGATCAGGCTCCCAATTCCATGCTGTATTGGCTTTTGTCAGCTCTCGTAAGGGAGCGGTGGGGTCTGTGAGATTGCGGATAAATCGGCCACAGTACCTGAGCATACCGGGAAAACCTCTCACTCAGCTCACAGTGGTGGGAGCAGGGGAGGCTTGTATGTTCTGGACGTTGACAGGATCCAATACCCCTTATGAGAACAGATAACCAAAATAAGAAATTATGTTTTGGAGAAAAGCACACTTTTCTGGTTAGACCATTTTCTTTTAGGCGTTGGAAGGTGGCTCTCAAAACGATCAAGGTGTAGTTCAAGGGTCGGAGTGTGGACCAGAATGTCATCACTGACGTTGAGGACGCAATCTAGGCCAGCCAGTACCCTTCAAATGGTGTTCTGAAAGACTTAGGCTGCACTAGAGATTCCAAAATTGAGACGCTTTTATCTTCGCAACCCTACATAAGTGGACAATGTGGTGATCACTCAAAATTCTGGGTTCAACATCAACTGGTGAAAGCCAGCCCTCAGGTCCATCCTTGAGAACCATTTTGATCCACTGACTTTGGACACAATATGGTGGGATGGTGGGTGTCCAATGTCACTCTTATTTGATAGCCAGATTAGGTAGGTGCATATCCACACATATTCTGACTTCTCCTGGCTGTTTAAGCTTGGGAGCTACAACAATTGGGGACACCCACGGCGTCACCCCTTCAACCTTCTCAATGATATCTGCCTGTTCCAGATTGATCAATTCTTCCTCCACCTTCGGCCTGCGGTGGAATGCCACCCTTCGATGTTTCAAGGCCACCGGCTGAATCGAATCATTGATGTGTAGGTGTATCAAACGGTCTGTGAGGCATCCTATGCACTCAAACAACAATGGAAATTGGGTCACCAGATCATCTATGCTTTCCTGATATATGCTGAAAGCGAAAACGACGAGTTGAAGGCGCTCGACTGTTCGGCAACTCAGTAACATCCCACTGCCTCCTTTGGTAACATATACTTTAGCACGAGTCGAGCGTGATTCATGAGCAATGTCAGTCGTAAACACCCCCGCTAGAGGAAGAGGAGAAGAGGATCCGTAGGTGAATACTACTGTAGTGTTTGGTTTTAGAGCGGGTTGTACTGGAAGAGTATGCATCAAGGACTGGGCACTGCATCTCGGAATGTGTTTTTGGAGGAGTCAATCAGGTTGCATGGCATGTATCACAGGAACAGCACCTTCAACGTCATCATCGTCCATATCCCCTACATCCTCTGAGGTATCTGGTGCATGTAGGGCATTAACCGGTTTGGCCTTTTGGAGGTGCCGACGAATGACAGACCTTGGCGAAATGGTTCAGGTTGTTGCATGCTGAGAATCGCTTCCCTTGTGCCTAACAGGCCCCTTGGTGTGGGTAAGGGCCTCCACATCCATAGCAAGTCTTAGATGTCATATTTGTCTTGGCACAGGACTTCCTTTTGTCAGGGTTTCTGACAGTTCTGTTGTGAACCGGTGCTGTAGTGCCACTTCCATATGAGCCGCTCGCACCTTGCATAATTCTTTCAACCTACCCAGGGTTAACATATCCACCATGGGAATTTTCTGGACTTGTAGGATCGTTTCCCTGAGCTTCGTTGATAAACCCTGAATGAATTGAGCTCTAATTTCATCATTTTTATCTGGGAGGGTGAAGGTGCTAGTTAGCTCCCTCAGGTGGGATTCATCTGGTGATTGCGTGGCTTGACTTAGTAGGAAACGTTCATAGTCAGGATTAGTCACGGGTTCGAAATAGGCAGTTAATGCTCATTTGAACGTGACGTACATGTGAGGTGGTCCCGCTTGGGTGACCGACTTTCCCAGTTTATGTATGGCTGGCCCACCCAGATGTAGAAACATAGGGCGTTGCCTGTCCACATCCAGGTCAATAGCTGCAAAGTAGGACTACAAATGTTCTAACCAGTCTTTCCACCGTGCAGCATGGGCGGATGGGGACAATCAATCAGAAGTCACTCTACAGGCAGTATAGCTGTCATGGTGGCTGTTCTTGATCGTGGAGGTAAGTTCTCTAGATGTGACACACCTCCCTCAGTCTTCTCCCCACACCAACAGAAGTAAACCAGACGTCAGTAATGTCAGTGAAATGTTCCCTGATAGCTGGTGGTGAGCCTTGAGTGGGTGAATAACAGCAACACTGGCTGGGCAAACAGAGAAGCACCCAACCACCAAATGTTCCTGTTGGAAACCGGGCAACCGGGTTAGCAGTCACCAGGTTCCCAGCACAATGGTAGCTTGGCTCGAGCGGTTGGGGTTCAGGCACCGTGTTAAGCGTACGTCACACCCTCACAATAACCATGCGTTCATCCGTTCCAAAAACGACACTACACCGTAAAAATAATGCAAGTCAAGTTGAAAATATATATGTCTTTATCTTATTTTCTCTTAGTTGCAGGATTCATTACATAAATACAAGACAATAAGATTTTCCTTCAAAAGAGCAGGTCAAATAAATAACACTACTTCGGTATTTCAATAAATAGGTTCAGGTCATAAATAAGCAAGGAATAAATAGAGATACAATAAATACGGATGGCAAATAAATACAGTCAGACAATAAATACAGTGCAGGAATAAATTAGTGGATGACAATAAATAGAGCACCTTCAATAAGTAAGGTAACACAATCAATGACAGTGACAATTCAAATCATTTACATGAGGTCACTTGGTCTTACTTTGCCCATACACAACTTAAGGACACTGGGATGGCATGGGGGTGTCCCACCTAGATTGATCAAGGCTGGGGCCTAAGCTGAGGCAGAACAAGAGTAACCTAAAGATCTGGCCCTCCAAACCACACAACCCTTTATGGAGGTCACTGTACCAGTCTCAGTTCACCCCTGGCACTCTCAGGCTGGTTCTAACACCCCTCTAGCCCCTAGAATGGTCTTTTAGGGCTCCACAGGGCCTTAGACGCCCCCTCTACCACTTACTGCCCTTTTCACGATGATCGGCTCCGCTCGGCACCGTGTCGACGCCGTGAGGCGGCTCCGGATCGATGTCGCTGGGCGGTCTCGACTCGATGTCGCTGGGCGGCCTCGGCTCGATGTCGCTGGGCGGTCTCGACTCGATGTCGCTGGGCGGTCTCGACTCGATGTCGCTGGGCGGTCTCGACTCGATGTCGCTTTCCGGCGTCGCAGGGACACGGTCTCCCCGCTTCCGGGTGTCTCCGGAGTGCGATCTCCACTTCCGACCTCCGGCGCGCTTCACCTCAGTCTCCGGCGACTCCGGAGTGCGATCTCCATTCCCGACCTCCGGCGCGCTTCACCTCAGTCTCCGGCGACTCCGGAGTGCGAACTTCACTCCCCCGTCGACGCCTCACCTCGACCTCAGGTGATTCCCGACTCAACCTCCGGCGCCTCTCCACGACTTCCGTCGGCGCCCTCACTCGACCTCGGGTGACTCCTTACTCGACCTCCGGTGCCTCTCCACGACCTCCGTCGGCGCCCTCACTCGACCTCTGGCGGCTCCGGGTACGACGTCTGCCTTCTGTCAGCGCCGCTTCTCCACCTCAGGCCCTAGGTCTCTAGGCTTCTCGACGTCAGGACTCCAGGAGGACACTGCTGAACAGGTCAGGAACTTGCTGTTCTTCTTCTTTAAGGCCTGTTTCAAAGATTCAGTTCTTTAAGATGGTTCTTCTGGTCTTGATCCCACACAGGGCTCTAGGCTGGGCTTGGTCAGTAGAGACTAGCATCAAGGGTGGGTTTCTGGACCCCACTCCAAGCACTGGTTTCCACCTCTGCTGCCTTACTCCGACCTCCTTCTAACTCTGTCCTCTCTCTTCTCCAGTCAGATGCCAACTGCCACTCTGAGATGGCCTCCCAACATTCTAAACTGCCTCCCTCTGTCACAGGGTTCTAGAATGTTCTGGAAACCTCCAGTGGGTTCTGGTGATGTCACAGGTGACAATGGGTGGCCACCATTTTGTGTCTCAGGCCCTCAGACAGAAGTTCCAGGGGTAGGGAAAATGGCTCCCTGATCCTGCATCAACACTAAAAAGTCTGGTGGTTCCCAAAAAGGAAAAATTATAACAGGGTTTGAGGCAAAAGTGGGACAAAATAAATAATGATGAGGAGGGACCACCCAAAGGGCTGACAGGTCTAACACGCGTCCCCCCCAGCTGAAAGTGGGGAGAGCTACCCAACCCCTTGGGAGTTCTCATCACTAAGGCGGAAATACCTTGAGAGACCGTCTGCATTGGCGTGGTCCACTCCAGGCCGATGTTCCACCTGAAAGTCCATTCCCTGTAGGGAGATAGACCACCTTAGCAACTTGGGATTCTCCCCCTTCATCTGCATCAGCCAACGAAGGGGTCTGTGGTCGGTCTGAACTAGGAAGTGCGAGCCAAACAGGTATGGCCGCAACTTCTTCAGAGCCCATACCACAGCAAAGGCTTCACGCTCGATTGCACTCCACTTCTGTTCCCTGGGAAGTAGTCTCCGGGATAGGAAGACCACGGGTTGATCCAGACCCTCTTCATTGAGTTGCGATAACACTGCCCCAATGCCATGTTCCGATGCATCCGTCTGGACAATGAACTCCTTGGAAAAGTCTGGGGCCCTCAAGACCGGGGCCTCGCACATGGCTTGCTTCAGTTTCACAAAGGCCTGCTGACAAGCCTCCGTCCAGACTACCCGTCGAGGTTGCTTCTTGGACGTAAGCTCTGTGAGGGGGGCCACAATGGTCCCGTACCCCTTCACGAAGCGGCGGTAATATCCTGTGAGGCCCAGAAAAGCTCGGACCTCAGTCTGAGTCTTGGGGGGTTCCCAGGCCATGATAGCCTCGATTTTCGCCTGGAGGGGCTGCAGCGCTCCCCTACCCACCAAGTGTCCAAGGTACACTACCGACCCCTGCCCGATCTGGCATTTACTGGCCTTGATCGTTAAACCAGCGTGTTTCAGGGCCTGGAGAACAGTTTGCAGGTGACGCAAGTGATCCTCCCAGCTGTTACTGAAGACAGCAATGTCGTCCAGATAAGCAGCAGAGAAACTCTCCATTCCAGTGAGGATCTGGTTCACCAGACGCTGAAACGTGGCAGGTGCGTTCTTGAGCCCAAAGGGCATCACGCAGAACTGGTAGTGGCCCTTGGGTGTGGAGAAGGCTGACCTTTCCTTCGCTCCATCAGTCAGAGAGATCTGCCAGTACCCGGATGTAAGGTCAAAGGTACTCAAATATTGGGCAGCTCCTAGCCGGTCAATCAGTTCATCCGCTCTCGGGATCGGATGAGCATCAGTCTTGGTTACTGAATTCAGTCCCCGGTAGTCCACACAGAACCTCAGTTCCGGTTGGGCACCCGGTGGTGCAGCTTTTGGTACTAGTACCACCGGACTGGACCAGGGGCTGCTGGAAGGTTCAATCAATCCTAGCTCCAGCATCTTAGTGACTTCACTGTGAATGCTGGCCTTCACCTTGTCTGTCATCCGGTAGATCTTTGACTTCACAGGTGGGCTGTCTCCTGTGTCCACGTCATGGACAAACAGGTGAGTCCTACCCGGAACAAGGGAGAACAACGAAGAGTACTGCCCCAGGACCTGGCGGCAGTCCTCCTGCTGTTCAGGAGTTAGGGACGGGGAGAGAATCACTCCCTCCACCAACCCATCCTTCTCTTGAGACACAAATAAGTCGGGGAGAGGCTCGCTTTCCACGTCCTCTGCTCCGTCAGTCACCATCAGCAATATGACTTCGGGCCTCTCATGGTGGGGTTTGAGGCAGTTGGCATGCGGCACTCGTAGGGGCTGGCGAGGGGTCTTCAGATCCACCAAGTAGGTAGCCTTACCCTTCTTCTCCAACACCTCAAAGGGTCCTGACCAGCGATCCTGGAGGGCGCTAAGCTCTCCTGGTTCGATCACCCACACCTTCTGGCCAGGCTCCAACTCCACCGGGTGAGCATTGTGGTCATACCACGCCTTCATCACTGCTTGGCTGGCTTCCAAGTTGTCAGAAGCTTGCTTCCACAACTTAGCCATTTGGCTCCGGAAAGCCAGCATGTAGCTCACCACGTCCTGGGGAAGCTTTCTGGGAGTTCTTTCCCATCCGTCTCTCACCAGGCTGAGAGGTCCACGCACAGGGTGCCCATACAAAAGCTCGAAGGGGCTGAAGCCCACTCCCTTCTGTGGCACTTCCCTGTAGGAAAACAATAGACAGGGTAGGAGGACGTCCCATTTCCTCCGCAGGCTTTCAGGCAGACTTCTGATCATGCCTTTCAAGGTCTTATTGAACCTCTCCACCAGACCATTGGTCTGGGGGTGGTAAGGAGTGGTGAACCGGTAGGTCACTCCACACTCCTTCCACATCGCCCGCATATATGCTGACATGAAGTTGGTCCCCCTGTTGGACACAACTTCCTTGGGAAAACCCACTCGGGTAAAGATTCCCATCAGAGCCCTAGCCACAACAGGTGCCGTAATGGTCCTCAGAGGTATAGCCTCTGGGTACCGTGTGGCATGATCCACCAGAACCAGGATAAACCTGTGACCAGCTGTAGTAGGCGGATCTAATGGACCCACAATGTCGATGCCCACCCTTTCAAAGGGGGTGCTAACGACAGGAAGTGGTTCCAGGGGAGCTTTCAGCTTCATCCCTGTTTTCCCACTGGCTTGACAAGACACACACGTCCGGCAGTAGGTGTCGGACGACACTTTCATTTGAGGCCAATAAAAGTGTGGGACAAGCCTGGCAAAGGTTTTGTCTTGCCCCAGGTGTCCTGCCAAGGGGATCTCATGAGCCAATTCCAGAAGGAAGGCTCGGTAACGTTGAGGGACAACCAAGGCCCGTGACGATCCGTGCATGGGTGCCTTGGGTTCACTGTAGAGGAGGCCATCCTCCCAGTAAATGTGGTAGTTCCCCTCAACGTTCCCTGCTGCCTGGGCTTCGGCCTGTCGCCTCAGTCCCTCAAGGGTAGGACACTCCTTCTGGCCCTTGCAAAATTCCTCCCTGGTCGGCCCTCCCTCCACGTGCCACTCAGCCGGGATGGGTAGGTTCTCCAGTTCGGTAACATCCCCCCCCGCGGACTCCTGGTCCACCACCTCCGGTGGCCTATCCGTCACACAGGGCGCGGATGCCGAGGCAGGCTCCTCCTGCCTTCGGTTCTTCCCTTGATTGGCAGCCGGCGGTGCCTTTGTTCCAGGCTCCCGCCTAAACGAACTCCGCCTCCGGGTAGTCGCAGACCTGGTGCTGACACAGGCCCAGTCAGGTGTACCCAGCATCTCAGCATGAGTCCGGTATTCCACCTCCTTCCAAGCATTATGCTCCATGTCATTCCCCAGCAGACAATCGACTGGCACGGCAGGGCTTACGGCAACTCGAAGTGACCCTGCAACCCCTTCCCATTCAAATGGAACCTCGGCCACCGGATAGTGGCCCATTCTGCCGTCAGCCATCGCGGCAGGGTGGAGTACATGGGGAACCACCTGCTCTGGAGACACCAGTTGGCTATGTACCATAGTCATACTGGCTCCTGTGTCTCTCAGAGCCTCCCCTCTTTGGCCATTGATGGTGACCCATTGCCCATACTTTGTGGTATTTGCGGGCACCTGGATCTTAGGAACCATCTCCCGTTCTCCCAGGGACACTAAAGTGACACCCGCCCACTCCCTTCCCTTATCTAAGGGCATCTCCTCCCCGAGCACTACACTAGCTACTCCGGGGGCCTTTCCTCCGATGGGAGGGGGTGGTCTTTTCGGGCACTTCACATCTCCCTTATAGTGTCCGACACCACCGCACTCGTAGCAATGGACAACCCTTGGCTGCTGACTCTGGCCAGGATTAGGGTTTCTGGGTGGGTTAGCCCTAGGGGTGAATCCTGTTCCCTTCCCTTGGGAACTATTTTGGGGGCCTTTAGAGAACTCCGTTTTCTTTTCCCCTCCCTCTTTCTTCTGGGGGGCGCCCTGTCCGGTCTTTTGAGAGTCCCCTCCAGTCCCCCTTGTGGACACCCGGGTACTAGCCCAAATGTCCGCCTCCTCAGCAAGCTTCCGGGGATTGGTCAGCTTGCTATCCACCAGGTGTTGACGCAGTTCAGGGAAACATTTTTCGAGCAGGTGTTCCTTCAACATCAAATCAAACAACCCCTCGTAGTCCCACACCTCACTGCCCTGTATCCAACCCTCTAGTGCCTTCTTTGCATAGTCCAGGAAATCCACCCAATTCTGTGTGCCCAGTTTGTGGCTACCCCGGAACTTCTGTCTGTACTTCTCGGGTGTTAGTCCAAACTTCCTCACGAGCGCCACTTTCATGGTGGGGTAGTGGGTCTGCTCATCCTGCTCCAGGGCCAATAATGTATCCCTGCCAGCTGGAGGCATGTATTTATACAATCCCCCTCCCCAATATTTCTCTGGAACCCCATGGACTCTTAATGAGATCTCATAGGCCGCTAGCCACTTGGCGATATCATCACCCGCACTATAACTAGCTACTATGTCTTTTGGCAAATAGGGTTTGGGTTCCCTGGTGATTTCTCTTTCTTCGCTGCCACCATTAGGAACAGGGTGTGCCCCGACCCGTTGGATCTGGAGATCTATCTCCCTGAGCCTCAACTCGTGAGCCATCCTCCGTTCCTCCTTTTCTTTCTCCAGCTTCGCCAAATCCCATGTGAGCTGTCTTTTCTCCCTCCGGCCAGTGAATTCTGCTTCTAATAAGCCGTTGCTAGAGACACTGCTGCCCTTCCTTGAAAGTGTTCTGGGCCCCGCTACTAGGTTCCCCACCTCAGGTTGGTACAAACCAGCCCCCTCGCTGTCAGGCTCTCCATCCCTGTCCTCCTTCTCAACCTTACTTTCTCGTCGTGCCTCCCCCCAAGCCCTTAAGCTGGTCTGGAGCTCACCCTTCTTTGCACCTTGGGGACAAAACACCCCCTCTCGCTCACAAAACTCTCTGAGTTGGGCCACAGTGTAAGTTTCCACATCTTCCAATACAAACTCCATTTTGCCCACTCAGGATAGAAGACAGTTGTTTACAGAAGCTATGCAGGGGGGTACCTTTTGTAATACCTCCTCCCACCACCAGATGTAAATTTGGAAAAAACAAAACTCAAAATTAGGAAGTCCGCTTGGAGAAAACTCCCGGTGTAGGCCTATGGACTACCCACAGTTATTGTCGAGTAGACGCAAGCACAGCTCAATCCCACCGCTGAACACCAATTTTATGTTGGAAACCGGGCAACCGGGTTAGCAGTCACCAGGTTCCTAGCACAATGGTAGCTTGGCTCGAGCGGTTGGGGTTCAGGCACCGTGTTAAGCGTACGTCACACCCTCACAATAACCATGCGTTCATCCGTTCCAAAAACGACACTACACCGTAAAAATAATGCAAGTCAAGTTGAAAATATATATGTCTTTATCTTATTTTCTCTTAGTTGCAGGATTCATTACATAAATACAAGACAATAAGATTTTCCTTCAAAAGAGCAGGTCAAATAAATAACACTACTTCGGGATTTCAATAAATTGGTTCAGGTCATAAATAAGCAAGGAATAAATAGAGATACAATAAATACGGATGGCAAATAAATACAGTCAGACAATAAATACAGTGCAAGAATAAATTAGGGGATGACAATAAATAGAGCACCTTCAATAAGTAAGGTAACACAATCAATGACAGTGACAATTCAAATCATTTACATGAGGTCACTTGGTCTTACTTTTCCCATACACAATTTAAGGACACTGGGATGGCATGGGGGTGTCCCACCTAGATTGATCAAGGCTGGGGCCTAAGCTGAGGCAGAACAAGAGTAACCTAAAGATCTGGCCCTCCAAACCACACAACCCTTTATGGAGGTCACTGTACCAGTCTCAGTTCACCCCTGGCACTTTCAGGCTGGTTCTAACACCCCTCTAGCCCCTAGAATGGTCTTTTAGGGCTCCACAGGGCCTTAGACGCCCCCTCTACCACTTACTGCCCTTTTCATGATGATCGGCTCCGCTCGGCACCGTGTCGACGCCGTGAGGCGGCTCCGGATCGATGTCGCTGGGCGGTCTCGACTCGATGTCGCTGGGCGGCCTCGGCTCGATGTCGCTGGGCGGTCTCGACTCGATGTCGCTGGGCGGTCTCGACTCGATGTCGCTGGGCGGTCTCGACTCGATGTCGCTTTCCGGCGTCGCAGGGACACGGTCTCCCCGCTTCCGGGTGTCTCCGGAGTGCGATCTCCACTCCCGACCTCCGGCGCGCTTCACCTCAGTCTCCGGCGACTCCGGAGTGCGATCTCCATTCCCGACCTCCGGCGCGCTTCACCTCAGTCTCCGGCGACTCCGGAGTGCGATCTCCACTCCCGACCTCCGGCGCGCTTCACCTCAGTCTCCGGCGACTCCGGAGTGCGAACTTCACTCCCCCGTCGACGCCTCACCTCGACCTCAGGTGATTCCCGACTCGACCTCCGGCGCCTCTCCACGACTTCCGTCGGCGCCCTCACTCGACCTCGGGTGACTCCTTACTCGACCTCCGGTGCCTCTCCACGACCTCCGTCGGCGCCCTCACTCGACCTCTGGCGGCTCCGGGTACGACGTCTGCCTTCTGTCAGTGCCGCTTCTCCACCTCGGGCCCCAGGTCTCTAGGCTTCTCGACGTCAGGACTCCAGGAGGACACTGCTGAACAGGTCAGGAACTTGCTGTTCTTCTTCTTTAAGGCCTGTTTCAAAGATTCAGTTCTTTAAGATGGTTCTTCTGGTCTTGATCCCACACAGGGCTCTAGGCTGGGCTTGGTCAGTAGAGACTAGCATCAAGGGTGGGTTTCTGGACCCCACTCCAAGCACTGGTTTCCACCTCTGCTGCCTTACTCCGACCTCCTTCTAACTCTGTCCTCTCTCTTCTCCAGTCAGATGCCAACTGCCACTCTGAGATGGCCTCCCAACATTCTAAACTGCCTCCCTCTGTCACAGGGTTCTAGAATGTTCTGGAAACCTCCAGTGGGTTCTGGTGATGTCACAGGTGACAATGGGTGGCCACCATTTTGTGTCTCAGGCCCTCAGACAGAAGTTTCAGGGGTAGGGAAAATGGCTCCCTGATCCTGCATCAACACTAAAAAGTCTGGTGGTTCCCAAAAAGGAAAAATTATAACAGGGTTTGAGGCAAAAGTGGGACAAAATAAATAATGATGAGGAGGGACCACCCAAAGGGCTGACAGGTCTAACAGTTCCTTTCACTGTTGAGTCTAAACTCTTGTGTCTGCAGTGTCCTTGTCCCTTTTGCTTTTTCTCTTTTTTGTTTGTAGTTGCTTGTGTTTCTTTGCTTGTTTATTTGCTTGTTTTTTTTTCCGCTTTAATCGAGCCTTGAAGAATAAATCGAGGGTTGCAGGACAGGTGTAGAGACACACAGGTCCACTAGGGGAGCTCAAACCCATGCAGGCAATCATCCGACCCACAGTGGGCCATCTCCAGCCGGGCAGAGGAGAAGTACTGAAGACCCCACTGTAGCGTTGCGCTCTAGTCTTCACGCACGGCGTGATGACGTAGAGCGCGGCGGCCATTTTGGGTGCCGGGAGATCGCGCGGAGCCGGCGAGCGGAGCGGACGTTTCCCTGGCGCTCTCCCAATGTATTAATTTAAATCCTGTTTAAATAAACCAATACTACCTCCTATAACCTTGTAATGGGCTATTCTTCCAACCCTTGACCCCTACACTACAAATGGCGACGAGGTTCTGGGATCAGCAAGGAAGAGGGCCAAGAAGCTACTGACCTGGGTGATACACATGGCCAGGTGCTCCGGATACACAGCCATCGACCACCAACAGGTAAACATCCAGGGAGAGCGCGGCAGAGGGGACGCACGGCGCAAGAAGCAGCTAAAAACGCGGAAACGCACATCACACCAGGCGGTGGTGCCCGGAGCTCCAGTAATAAGAGGGCCTGACCACGAGGCAGGGAGGATCGGCGCCATAGGCAACAGACGGCCTGAAGCACACTAATGCGCAGAAAGTGCAGGCGCGGCAGATACACGTCGGTCCACTAACGTGGAGGGAAGATAGGCCCAGGAAACACAGGCACCCAAGTGCAGAAACAAGGTCCTTCACATCTCAAAAGTGAGAGGAAGCGAGGGAGGCCCTGGCGGAGCAGGCAGAGCATAGCAGAGGGGGTGGAGCGGCGGCGCAACAGAGCTCTCCACGCCTGCAAAGACAATGCGCGCCAGGCAGTCCGAGGGGAGAAGAAGAGTCGCCAGGGAGGAGAGCAGAAATGTGCACCCAACCGTCCTCACTCACGACACCGATCCCCTTCCAACTGAAACCGGGAGATCCCTCGATGAAATGGGAGGATTGAAGGGAATACTTTATGAACTATCTAGAAGTCCTGGAGGACGAGAATGGAGAAGCATTTCCCAGCAAAAGGAGGAAGAGGATATTGCTTCACAACCTAGGTCCGGAAGGCATCAGAGTATTCCAGAACATAGTTCCCACGCCAAGGCAGGCAGCGGACGACGATGTGTTCCAGCAAGCGATAGATGATTTAAATAAACACTACAGACCAGTGGTGTGCACGTCCATAGACAGATACAACTTCCAACAACAGAAACAAGCACTGGGAGAGTCCATAGATGAATATGTAGCAGCATTGAGGAAATTGGCCGTCACATGTAAGTTCGGTACATTACATGATGAATTCATCAAGGACCAAATAGTCATGCACACCACTAACTCGACGATACAGGACAAGCTATGGGTCAACGGAGAGGCGACCCTGAAGGAAGTCATAGCCATGGTAAAAAAGGCGGAGATTTCAAAGAGATGTGCGGAGGCGGCGAAAAAAGAGACGGTCCCTAGGCCCATGGTGAAGTTACGGAGGCAGAACCACCAGAGAGAGGCAAGGGAGCAACAGGGAACACGAGGACACAGACCAAATGGATGTCCAGACCAGCACCGGCGAGGAAACCCGGCAACGAAAGCAAGAACACGTGCTACAGGTGCGGCAGTCTGTCTCACCCAGCATATGACAAGCGGTGTCCGGCATTCAATGCCAAATGCATGTTTTGCGGGATAGTTGGGCATTACGAAAAAGTGTGTCGCCGCAAGCAAAAAAGAATAGCGGTCAAGTATGTCGCACAAGAGACAGAAGAGGATGGAGAAAATGATGAGGATGACGACAGTGTGCTGTGCATAGACGAACACATACTAGGGATCAACTGCAACCGCTCTAAGAAACCCCAATGCGACCTAGTGATAGGAGGAATACCAATACAGATGGTAGCGGATTCCGGATCCGCCTACACCATAATACAGCGAAATGTGTGGGACGAACACTTCAAGAGCCACCTGGGTTGCCACCTGGAGCCCCCAGACATTCGCCCAGTCACATTCACAGGAGACCCCATTCCCTTGGTGGGATACCGCAGTCTGAAATTCGAATTCAAGGAACGAAGTGCTAGGTGCAAGTTATATGTGGCAGAGAAGGGTCCTTCAGTCCTAGGGTGGATAGACCAAGGAGACCTGGGAATACAGTTGAACCCTGGAGGCATCACACAAGTCCTGATGACCTGCGAGGACCAGCGGCCAGATGTAGGAAAACTGAAGGGAGAATTTCCCACCGTGTTCGGCGGCAAGGTCAGGAAAATTAACGAAATTCACACACAAGAAAGAGCTCAAAGCAGACGCAACACCGGTGTGCCACAAGGTGAGGAATATCCCGCTGGCGATCAGAGAACAGGTACAACAGGAATTACACAGGCTAGAAGAAAACGGAATCATTGAACCGATAACAAGTGCAGAGTGGTTGGCTCCGTTGGTGGTCGCCATGAAACCGAACGGCAAAATACGCCTGTGTGTGGACCTGAGGGAGTTGAACAAAAACATAATAGTAGAAAAGTTCCCTCTACCAAGAATTAACGAGATGCTAGCAAAAACCAAGGGGGTGAAATAGTTCTCGACCATCGATCTCACCTCAGCATACCACCAGATAGCACTGCAGGAAGTTGACATCATTCATAACTCCTTTCGGGTGCTATCAATTCCGCAGGATGCCGTTTGGACTGGCTTTTGCAGCAGCCGTATTTCAGAAACTAATGCACAAGCAATTCTGTGAAGTAGAAGGAGTGCAGTACTTCCAAGATGACATCCTGGTAATGGGCATGAACAAAGCAGACCACGATGCCAAGTTGTTGATAGTCCTACAAGTCCTGGAATGCAATGGACTCACGGCAGAATGGGACAAGTGCCGGTTTGGTATGACATCGGTCACCTACTTAGGGCACGTGATCAGCGACCAAGGCATCACACCCAAATGGTCCAATGTCAAGGCGATATGTGAAGCACCACCCCCAAGGACCAAGGAGGAAGTCAGGTCATTCCCTGGCATGGCTGAGTTCTATAGCAAATTCGTACAGCACTTTGCAACAAAAACACACCACTTGCGACAACTCCTCCGGGACAAAATCAAATTCGAATGGACGAAAGAAACACAAGAAGAGTTCCAGAGGATAAAAATGGACATCAGCACAGCTGTACCTCTGTGTGGATACGATCAGCAGGCTAGATCAGTCTTAACGACGGACGCGAGCGAGAGGGGCCTAGGAGCAGTCCTAATGCAGGAGTCGAAAGGAGGAGAACTGTCCACCCTCAGCTTTGCATCGAGATCCTTGTCTCCCACGGAACAGAAGTATAGCGTGATAGAAAAAGAAATGTTGGCGGTAGTTTGGGCCATGGAAAAGTTCCGCCAGTTCCTATGGGGAACGAGATTCAAGCTGAGAACAGACCACAAGCCCCTAGTCAAAGTTGTCACGTCGTCAGGACATGCAACGGCGACACCCCGCATCGCGAAGATGACGTTGAGATTATTAGACTATAGGTATGATGTGGAACACATTCCAGGACAAAAGAACAAGATAGCTGACTACCTCAGTCGAGCATCAGCTATGGAGGAAGCTCCAAGCACGTCTGAAGAGGAGGATACCAAAGTGGCATTCATGGAAGATCGCGAATGAGTGATAAGTGAACAAGAGTGGAAGGAAGCGTACGAGACCGACTGTAGGAAGGTGGATATCTGACTATGGTTACCCCCAACTTTTTGCCTAGTGTCTAGCTGGTTTTTCGACTTAGTTGGCCTGAGATCCTGCCATTCAGGGTCTCAGGCTGTCTGCTCTCTCTTTAAAATGGACTCCATGTACCCTAGGTACATAACCAATTGGTAAGGATCACCTTATTGGACCCTGTACAGTGTACCCTAGGTACCCAGGGCATAGGTGTACCCTAGGCCTCCCAGGGGCTGCAGCATGTATTATGCCACCCCTGGTCTGGCCTTCCAATCAGACACAACTGGCTGATCACTCAGCTGGGGCAAGGTCGTGTAATCACCCCTTGCTTAGATATAGTATGCCTATATCTACCCTTATATATAGACACATGTGTACCTATCAGTCACTCCTATGGCAGGCCTTAACAATCCTGGAGGCAGAGTGCTTGGTAACATGTGAGATGGTGCTCTAGCATGAGCTGAGCCTGTCTGCAGCTTTCGGAACCATGTCCTTATAGCTGTTCTATGATATAGCCTACCATATACTCTTAAAGTGCCTTATAATCTTAAACGGTTATGGTAACTATGGTTTGGCTTTATCAAAACATGTCGTGTAAGGTGTCTAACACTTTGGAATAATACCCCCATACCATTTCTGGTGATGAGGATATTATTCCTCCCTTCTAGAGGGAGAGGCATGTTAAAATCCTACTTTGCAGTTTAACTCTAACCAAAGCCTCAGCATCACAAAATGGATGCTGCTGCCACAGACACGAGTCTGACCCCCTGCTGCTGGGAGTGATCCTGGCAAGGGAGGCTTGGACAATAGGTTTCCTGCTTGGGGAGGTGCTAGCACCTCCCCAGACAGCCTTTAGTGTATTGGGGCAGGGTGGGCTGAAAGGAATGAGACATGCCTGGGGCACACAAGGTGTTCCTTGCATAGTCCAGTTCAAACCGGCGCTGGGGCACTCCAGCCCCAGCTCTGGCGCGAAACTGGACAAAGGGAAGTGGGTGTAACCACCCCCTCCCAGGTCCCACCCATAAGGCGTGACCTAGCAGGTATCCCAGCCCCTCAGATTAGTATAAGAGTGGGAGTTGGGCCTCAAGACTTTAGATTATCCTGAACCTGCAAAACTGAACAGAAACTCTGGACCTTCGACATTCGACGAAAGAAGAAGACTGAAGAATCTCCCTTGTAGCCAAGGAGTGGCTACCCTGTGCAAACAGGCACCATCAAGAGACTACCCTTTGCTTTGCCCACGTTCTACGAGGAACCGACTGCAGAGCCCGACCAGAGCCTTGACTTCCAGACTTCTCCGACCCTGATCCACATCTACAGCAGAGCTGAGATCCGTGGAGGCGACGAGCGACGTGGGACCGGCTACCTGGAAAAAGTGGCTAGTAACTTAAAGCGCAGCTTCTGAGGTACCCTCGAAGTTGTGCACCGGGGATTGAGAAGCCCCAACCCCAAGCACCATCTGCACCGAAGATCAGCCCCCCACACTCCACGAGTCCTGCGTGGGGCCCTTCAGCATTTTCCTGCTTGCCGCGTCTGTCCGGTTGCTTGCCCGCTGGCTAGTGGCCTTTGTGACGACGCACCCTGAAATCTTCTGTGCTGGTTTGGCTCCTCCAGACTGGCTCCCGCTTCTCTGCAAAGAAGAAGCACCCCAGACCTTCCTGGTCTGCACCAGAAGCAAGTCCTCCGTTCTTCGTGGGTTCCGCTTGCCAAGGCTTGGTGAGTCCTAGTCCAACTTCGACGCCGCCGACAGCAAGAGCCTTCGTGGGACAGCTCGCCTCCTGGTCCTGGTCGTCCTCGACGCTTCCTGGTCCTCCTGGCTGCAGCGACAAGCTTCACCTT
This sequence comes from Triturus cristatus, assembly GCF_964204655.1. NCBI lineage: Eukaryota > Metazoa > Chordata > Amphibia > Caudata > Salamandridae > Triturus > Triturus cristatus. The sequence continues at coordinate 84,233,435 of NC_140594.1, forward strand.
CACCTGCAATCTTCACAACATCGCCTGGTTCCTTCCTGGTTCCACGTAGTCACTGGCTAGTGACCTTGACTCTGTCCCTTCTGCTTGCAGGTTTCCTCTCTTCTTGATCCCAGCCTTGGGATCCACCGGACACTCTTCACTGACTGCCTGTCAGCATCTTTCTTCAGGCATCCATAGGAGTCGACGACGAAAACGACGCATCTTCACCCCTATGCACCCGCAGCCTGTGGGCTAGGTAACTTGGGTACTCCGGTGCTCATCAGGATAGTGACTATCCTAGTGTCTAGTTTTCAAGTCTCAACTTCCTAGCTACTCCGGAAGTGTCCTAAATCTACCGTTTTCTAAACTGTACTATTGCTATTGACTTTTACGCATTACGCGTGAGTGTTTCCACTTTGCACACGAATCCCGTGGGCCTCCCACTCCCTAACTAACGCTAGTGTAGTGTAGCCCCAGCGATTCCCTAGGCCTAGGCCTATTCTATTTCCGTGACAGTGGTCCTTATACCACTTACTTAGTATATGGTTTGCGTGGCCCCTAGGGCCTAACTGTATTACTTACCTGTGTGACTTAATGTATGCTTAAATAAGACTGTGTTGTACTTACCTCTAATCTCATAAAGAGTGCTGAGGGTTTGACTAGAATAAATACACTTTATTTTATATATATATCTGTTGTGGTGTCCTTTCATTTGGTATTCAAGGGATTATATATGGTATCACAGCTGGCTTCACATGCCATTCAGAGTTTAGCCTAAGACTGCTCTTGTCCATGCTACCACTAGGATAGCTGGTCTATAAGGTTGACTTTACAACCAATCACCATAAGGGTATTTGGACTGATATAAGGTGTACACCAGAACTAGTGACATCATACATCAGGCCAACTTCTCACATTGGTGAGCAGCGGTTGGGATCTGAGCTTGCTGTTGTAATACCATTGTAATCTTGAGATACTCAATTGAAAGATCACACAGATATTGTCTAGGTACATATAACATGGATTATAATACTTAAGTCCTACTGGACTTTGTAGTTGTAGGTTGAAGGGAGTAACACACCCTGACTACAACTACTAGAGAGGTGTAGTAGATACAACTAGTGTAGGCAGGTGCACACACCACACCCTCACTAGATCATGTCTCTGAGAGGAGATCAAGTAGATGCTCTCTCAGGAGGATCAGGTCTGCAAAAGACCCCCTCTAGATATGATACCTTAACATTCCAGGAGATGAGACACTTGTGTACCTCCAGAGGAATAAAACAGGGTGCAAACCCTACCCTCCTTCAGTTAAGACAACTCCTAGAGGAGTATGACATTCTTAGGGCATCTCAGGCAGGTACCCTAGGTACAGAGGAGGGTCTACCCACCACAGAGGAGTCAGAGGAGACTTCAGATGAAGAGGTAGACAGCCAGGGCCAAGTAGGAAGACTTACTTAGCCAGGCTAACCTAAGCTTACATGGGAGTTTGCATGGGGTCCCCCCATACAGACCCCCAAGTAGGCTTACACAGAGAAGCAGGAGGGACAGATCCCCTTCAAGGGAATCCATCCACTCCCATGTCTCTAACATCTCTAATGCTTCCTCTCACAGGGGAATGACTTCCCCTGAGAGAAAGGAGCATGAAGCCAGAATGAGGGAAGCTAATCTGAGGATTCAGAGGGAAGAACTTGCCCTTGCCAAAGAGAAGCTTGCTCTGGCTAGAGAACAAAAGTTAAGTGGGTTAGAACCCACTGGTGGCAGCAACATTCCTAGAGATAGGGATAGGTCTTATGACCATAGAAACCTAAGCAAGATAGTCCCCCCATATCAGAATGGGGATGACATCCACAAGTGGATGACTGCTTTGGAGAGGGCCTGCAAAGTACAGCAGGTACCCCAGAGTCAGTGGGCAGCTATCTTGTGGCTCTCCTTTTCTGACAAAGGTAGAGACAAGCTCCTCACAGTCAGTGATGAGGATGCAAACAATTACAAAGTCCTGAAGAGTGCTCTGATAGATGGGTTTGGCTTAACCACTGAGCAATATAGGTTGTTGTTCAGAGACACCCAGAAGACACAGACACAGGACTGGTCTGATTTTGTGGATTGTGCCACTAAGGCTTTGGAAGGTTGGTTAAATGGCAGCAAGGTGCAGGACTATACAGGATTGTACAACTTGATTATGAGGGAGCAGATCCTTAGTAATTGTCAGAACCAGCTTCTCCATCAACACCTGGTAGACTCAGATTTGACCTCTCCCCAAGAATTGGGAAAGAGGGCAGATAAATGGGTCAGGACCAGGATTAGGCCTAAAAATCAGGGTGGTGACCAAAAGAAAGATACCACCAAGCCTCAAGAGAAGGGTGGGGATAAAACAAAAGAGAAATCTTCCTCAGGGCCCCAAAACTCCACACAGGGTGGTGGGTCCCAAGCTCCCTCCTCTACCACAGTTAAAAAGCCTTACTGCCATGAGTGTAAAACTCCCGGGCATTGGAAAACTGACAGCAGTTGCCCAAGGGCTAAAAACAAAACTGTTCCTCCAACTACTCCTGTCACACCACCTATTACTGTCAGCAGTAATCCCCCAGGTGGTGGGAGTGCCCCCCAACATTTGGTTGGGTTTTCTTGGGGAACACAGGGGGATCCTGGCTTAGCCAATTCCCCTACAGCAGCTACTCTTGTCTGTGATGGTGGCATGGGGTTTGCCAACTTCACTGCCTGTCCCAACACTTTGGGTAGGTACAGACAGGAACCCTACATCAATGGTAGAAAAGCTGAGGCCTACAGAGACACTGGAGCTAGCATCACTATGGTGGCCCATAGGCTAGTTCCCTCTGAGCAGCTTTTGCCTGGTTTCTCATACCAGGTAACTAACATTGATGGCAAACAGAACAGTCATCCCATGGCAGAGGTATGTCTCAGCTGGGGAGGTGTCACTGGCCCTAAAAGGGTGGCAGTGTCTCCAACCTTGCCTGTGGACTGCTTGCTAGGGAATGACTTAGAACTCTCAGCTTGGGCTGGAGTTGAACAAGACACCCATTCTAAAATGGTAGGCCTTTCCAAAAAGGGTAGTGGGGGTGTGCCAGTCACATCCCCTGTCCAAGTAGCTTTCCTCCCTGAAAAGGTTGGAAGGGCAGTGGTAGCCACAGCCCAGGCACAGACAGACTTCCCTGTAGAAATTGGCAGAGCTGTGACAGTCACAGCTCAAACACAAACTGAGTGCCTTCCTGAAAAGGTTGGCAAGGCTGTAATGGTCTCAGCCCACACTCAGACTGATATAGGTGTAGTGAAGCCTGAAACTATGGATCACTCCACACAAACAGAGAGTAGTGGGGAGGAAGAAAAGTCTCCCTCTCCCCAGACATTAGGAAAAGGTCAGCCTCCTCAGGGATCTGACCTCACCCCTTGTGAAGGAACTGCCCCAGAGGTAGCCAGGCCTGGCCTGGCAGAGCCTCTGATGTCAGTGGCCCCTTCCAAGGTGGGACCCAGTCTGGTGCAGGTAGCCTGCCTCTCTCTACCCTGCCTCAGTCAGCCCAGGGCTGCAGAGGTCAGGGAGGCCAGTGGACCCCAAGAGGGCCCCTGTCCACAAGAACCCCCCCATCAAAAGAATGAGGATTGCCTGGCTAGTAGCCCTAGCCAGGTGATGGGTAAAAACATTCCTGAGGGATCCCCTTTACAGGTAGTTAGGGACCTCCCCCAGAGGGATTCTGTTGGGCACAGGCAAACCTGGGACCTTAGGGCCCCAAACCTGACCTGTCCCTCCAGTAAGCCCACAAAAGGGACCCAGCCTCCAGCTTTAGGTAGCCAGAGGCTGACCCTGAGAGCACAGTGCAACTCAGTGAAAGAAAGAAAGGCATCCATGGTGGAGGATGATTGGAGGAAGCTGAGGCCTCACTTTGAGGACACTCACTTCAGTACTCCATCTCAACACCAGCCTTTTACTTTGCAAAGACACACCCAAGGTAGAGATTCCCTATGGTGGAGACCCTATGATACCCTTAGGATGAGGGATTGCTTAGTGGACCATGAGACAGGGGGTAACCATGCCAGTGCTGGTTCTTCCTTATATGGCCACTTAGGCAATAGAGGCTTACCTTGTCAAGGCCAGCCTTATCTCCTTTCGTTTGGGGGGGGGGGTTGTGTAGGAAGGTGGATATCTGACTATGGTTACCCCCAACTTTTTGCCTAGTGTCTAGCTGGTTTTTCGACTTAGTTGGCCTGAGATCCTGCCATTCAGGGTCTCAGGCTGTCTGCTCTCTCTTTAAAATGGACTCCATGTACCCTAGGTACATAACCAATTGGTAAGGATCACCTTATTGGACCCTGTACAGTGTACCCTAGGTACCCAGGGCATAGGTGTACCCTAGGCCTCCCAGGGGCTGCAGCATGTATTATGCCACCCCTGGTCTGGCCTTCCAATCAGACACAACTGGCTGATCACTCAGCTGGGGCAAGGTCGTGTAATCACCCCTTGCTTAGATATAGTATGCCTATATCTACCCTTATATATAGACACATGTGTACCTATCAGTCACTCCTATGGCAGGCCTTAACAATCCTGGAGGCAGAGTGCTTGGTAACATGTGAGATGGTGCTCTAGCATGAGCTGAGCCTGTCTGCAGCTTTCGGAACCATGTCCTTATAGCTGTTCTATGATATAGCCTACCATATACTCTTAAAGTGCCTTATAATCTTAAACGGTTATGGTAACTATGGTTTGGCTTTATCAAAACATGTCGTGTAAGGTGTCTAACACTTTGGAATAATACCCCCATACCATTTCTGGTGATGAGGATATTATTCCTCCCTTCTAGAGGGAGAGACATGTTAAAATCCTACTTTGCTGTTTAACTCTAACCAAAGCCTCAGCATCACAAAATGGGTGCTGCTGCCACAGCCATGAGTCTGACCCCCTGCTGCTGGGAGTGATCCTGGCAAGGGAGGCTTGGACAATAGGTTTCCTGCTTGGGGAGGTGCTAGCACCTCCCCAGACAGCCTTTAGTGTATTGGGGCAGGGTGGGCTGAAAGGAATGAGACATGCCTGGGGCACACAAGGTGTTCCTTGCATAGTCCAGTTCAAACCGGCGCTGGGGCACTCCAGCCCCAGCTCTGGCGCGAAACTGGACAAAGGGAAGTGGGTGTAACCACCCCCTCCCAGGTCCCACCCATAAGGCGTGACCTAGCAGGTATCCCAGCCCCCCAGATTAGTATAAGAGTGGGAGTTGGGCCTCAAGACTTTAGATTATCCTGAACCTGCAAAACTGAACAGAAACTCTGGACCTTCGACATTCGACGAAAGAAGAAGACTGAAGAATCTCCCTTGTAGCCAAGGAGTGGCTACCCTGTGCAAACAGGCACCATCAAGAGACTACCCTTTGCTTTGCCCACGTTCTACGAGGAACCGACTGCAGAGCCCGACCAGAGCCTTGACTTCCAGACTTCTCCGACCCTGATCCACATCTACAGCAGAGCTGAGATCCGTGGAGGCGACGAGCGACGTGGGACCGGCTACCTGGAAAAAGTGGCTAGTAACTTAAAGCGCAGCTTCTGAGGTACCCTCGAAGTTGTGCACCGGGGATTGAGAAGCCCCAACCCCAAGCACCATCTGCACCGAAGATCAGCCCCCCACACTCCACGAGTCCTGCGTGGGGCCCTTCAGCATTTTCCTGCTTGCAGCGTCTGTCCGGTTGCTTGCCCGCTGGCTAGTGGCCTTTGTGACGACGCACCCTGAAATCTTCTGCGCTGGTTTGGCTCCTCCAGACTGGCTCCCGCTTCTCTGCAAAGAAGAAGCACCCCAGACCTTCCTGGTCTGCACCAGAAGCAAGTCCTCCGTTCTTCGTGGGTTCCGCTTGCCAAGGCTTGGTGAGTCCTAGTCCAACTTCGACGCCGCCGACAGCAAGAGCCTTCGTGGGACAGCTCGCCTCCTGGTCCTGGTCGTCCTCGACGCTTCCTGGTCCTCCTGGCTGCAGCGACAAGCTTCACCTTCACCTGCAATCTTCACGACATCGCCTGGTTCCTTCCTGGTTCCACGTGGTCACTGGCTAGTGACCTTGACTCTGTCCCTTCTGCTTGCAGGTTTCCTCTCTTCTTGATCCCAGCCTTGGGATCCACCGGACACTCTTCACTGACTGCCTGTCAGCATCTTTCTTCAGGCATCCATAGGAGTCGACGACGAAAACGACGCATCTTCACCCCTATGCACCCGCAGCCTGTGGGCTAGGTAACTTGGGTACTCCGGTGCTCATCAGGATAGTGACTCTCCTAGTGTCTAGTTTTCAAGTCTTAACTTCCTAGCTACTCCGGAAATGTCCTAAATCTACCGTTTTCTAAACTGTACTATTGCTATTGACTTTTACGCATTACGCGTGAGTGTTTCCACTCTGCACACGAATCCCGTGGGCCTCCCACTCCCTAACTAACGCTAGTGTAGTGTAGCCCCAGCGATTCCCTAGGCCTAGGCCTCTTCTATTTCCGTGACAGTGGTCCTTATACCACTTACTTAGTATATGGTTTGCGTGGCCCCTAGGGCCTAACTGTATTACTACCTGTGTGACTTAATGTATGCTTAAATAAGACTGTGTTGTACTTACCTCTAATCTCATAAAGAGTGCTGAGGGTTTGACTAGAATAAATACACTTTATTTTATATATATATCTGTTGTGGTGTCCTTTCATTTGGTATTCAAGGGATTATATATGGTATCACAGCTGGCTTCACATGCCATTCAGAGTTTAGCCTAAGACTGCTCTTGTCCATGCTACCACTAGGATAGCTGGTCTATAAGGTTGACTTTACAACCAATCACCATAAGGGTATTTGGACTGATATAAGGTGTACACCAGAACTAGTGACATCATACATCAGGCCAACTTCTCACACCGACGCAGACATAGGAGCAGTTAAGCACTGCTTACTAAAGGGGTTGCTGGAAAAGAGGCATATGGAGGTGGCGCTCAGGAAATTTTTTGAAGTAAGAGAGGAATTATCAGTTTGCGACCAAGGGATCTTCCTGAGGAGAGGAGAGAAGGTAGTTCCCCCCCAACAAGTTGATCCCACATTTACTGGCTCTCATTCACGAGGGACACCTGGGCATCGTAAAGACAAAGCTCAGGGCGAAGCAGATGTACTGGTGGCCGGCGATGGACAACCAGATAGAAAGGCATGTGCGAGAGTGCGACCAATGCCAAAGAGCGGACAAGTCCCAGAGCCTTATGCGACCTCCCCAAGGGAAGTTTGACAACCCTGATAACCCATGGGAGGACCTATCGATAGACATTCTGGGTCCGATCTTGGATGGTCAGGGAATCCAGAAATACGTGTTAGTACTCGCAGACCGGTACTCCAAGTGGCCGGAGGTGGACGTACAGGAAGAGACCCATTCACGAAAGACAATGTAGCATGGAAAGAGCGCACCATCACGAGCAAGTGGTCCCCAGCAGTAGTGCTCCACAACCTAGAAAAAGCGCAAAGAATATAGACGGAACACTTTAACAAAAGAAGAAATGCCAAGGAGATGGAGCTAGAGAGAGGAGAGTGGGTTCGCGTTAAACTAGCCCAGTTAAGAAGGAAAGGGGACAGCAAATTCAGCGCACCCTTGCAAGTGGAAGAGGTATATAACCGGTCAGCCCTAGTGAGCGATGAGAAAGTTTGGTCACAGGACAGGATGTCTAAATGCAACAAGATTCTGCGATGGAACGGAAGAGAAAGAGGACAGGTGATACCTCCCCAAACCCTAGAAGCTGAAGTCAACCCAGCCGAAGCAAGCACAGGAAATCCCGGAGAAAGAGAGAGAGATGCAGAAGCAGAGGTTGGGAACGATCCCGGTGCCTCGGAGCTCTCGAAAAACTACAGTGGATCTCCGAGCAGGGGACTCCCCCTGAGTACTGAAGGTGGTAAGGCGAGAAACTCCCTAGAGGGGACTGAGTACACTTATGGCACCCCTGTGAGACGCACCCGCACCGGGAGAGCAGTGGTAAGACCGTCGAAGTATAGAGACTTTGAGATGGGAGACGGGAATGAGTCTGCCCGCAAGTAGACTGTCAGATTTACCTTATGTGAAAAATGTTTATCCATAAAGAAGGGAGATATGTAGCGTCGCGCTCTAGTCTTCACGCACAGCGTGATGACGTAGAGCGCGGCGGCCATTTTGGGTGCCAGGAGATCGCGCGGAGCCAGCGAGCGAGCGGACGGTTCCCAGGCGCTCTCCCAATGTATTAATTTAAATCCTGTTTAAATAAACCAATACTTATCTCCTATAACCTTGTAATGGGCTGTTCTTCCAACCCTTGACCCCTACACTACACCCACACCTCCTGCGTGGCTCATGGTATGCAGGGAGACTCACCGGACGCCGCAGCCGGCCGGATCACCAGGGTACGCCCCTAGCAGCAGCAGGGCAGTGACAGGCCATGAGCAGCGAGGCCTCATCAGTGAAAGAATGCAGGCAGGGCGGAGCGATACACCGAGGAATGTGCACGCGGACCGCATGCAGGCCAGAGCAGGAGGACAGATGGCCAGATGCACCGTCGCGGAGGCACCTTGATCGTACCGGTAGCCCAGCACCACACCAACAGCACAGCACAAACAATCTGGAGTGGCAGACACCACTGGGCGAGGAAAAGCAGTGGACGCCCAGTCAATTCAAGGTGAGGTAGGGGTAGGGTGGGACGGTGAGCTCAGACCACCTCATAGTAGGTTGTTGTGCGCATACCTAGTGTAACGCGGCCTGTAGTTGCAAAGTAGGCATATTGAGCACTATTGTTAAATGACTCCAAAACATGGTACTCAGTTTTCCCTGCCTTGGGTCAATTTATTTCCTTCGGTCCCTACGCCACGGTCTCAACTATTCTGATGGGACTGGAAAGGACCAATTCACAAACTCCCCTCTACGTGTTAACATGGTGGTTGAACCCACCAACATAATCAACATAACAGTGTGCCACTCTGGGAGTCTAGTTTAACAAATTAATGAATTCGAGGCATTGTAGTATTTGTATACTTCATTGATCCAATTGAACAAACACACCTGAAATCAAATATTTGTAAAAGAAAAGCCCAGGATTAAAGCATAGTGTCCTAGGTGGAATGGAGTCATCTGGGAAACGTTTTACTTCTTTTCTGTATTAATTATATTCACTTTAGAATGCGAAGGCCTTTTGTGCTTGTAGCACTTTTTACAGCAGTCCCAGGGCAGACAATAGTTAGTGGCCTTAGATAGTAGCATATATCACTAGTGTACTGTGTCAGATCCTTCTAATGAGTCGACAGCGTAGTCAGGGAGGGGGTGTGAGGTTAAAAACTCAGAACTTAATGAAACATCCAACACAACTTAAAAAACCTGGTTCCAACCTGTGATTTTATTTAGAAAAGAAACAGGTACTTTACTGCATCACATAATACAATACTGAACGTATTCAGGAGAGGGCACTTCAAATGGTGCACAGATATCAGATAGCAATTACTGTAGCTTGGACGGCATAGTATGCTCCTCTATCACAGGTATATAATGGTTGCACAATACAGGTTACACTTGGGCCTTCCTGGGGATTGTAGCATGTAATGTTCATATGTGGCTCTTCCTGGTCCTGCTCATTCTTTCAGTGGGAAATCATCTGCACTTCTCAGCAGATATACTTTCCTTTCAGTGGTGCAGCATCTGTGCTTCTCAGCAGGAATGCTCTGCTCTCAGCGATGGAGCATCTGTGCTTCTCAGCAGGGGTGTTCTGCTCTCAGTGATGGAGCAGCTGTGCTTCTCAGCAGGGGTGTTCTGCTCTCAGTGATGGAGCAGCTGTGCTTCTCAGCAGGGGTGTTCTGCTCTCAGTGATGGAGCATCTGTGCTTCTCAGCAGGGGCATTCTGTTCTCAGTGGTAGAGGATCTGTGCTTTCAGCAGGGCTGCTCTGCTCTCAGTGGTGGAGCATCTGTGCTTCTCAGCAGGGCTGCTCTGATCTCAGTATTGGAGCATCTGTGCTTCTCAGCAGGGGTGTTCTGTTCTCAGTGGTAGAGCATCTGTGCTTTCAGCAGGGCTGCTCTGCTCTCAGTGGTGGAGCATCTGTGCTTCTCAGCAGGGCTGCTCTGATCTCAGTATTGGAGGATCTGTACTTCTCAGCAGGGCTGCTCTGCTCTCAGTGGTGCAGCATCAGTGCTTCTCAGCAGGGATGCTCTGCTCTCAGTGACTGAACATCTGTACTTCTCAGCAGGGATACTCTGCTCTCAGAGATGGAGCATCTGTACTTCTCAGCAGGGATGCTGTGTACTCAGTGGTGGCGCATCAGTACTTCTCAACAGGGATGCTCTGCTCTCAGTGAATGAACATCTGTACTTCTCTGCTCTGAGAGATGGAGCATCTGTGCTTTTCAGCAGGAATGCTCTGCTCTCAGTGATGGAGCATCTGTGCTTCTCAGCAGGGGTGTTCTGCTCTCAGTGATGGAGCAGCTGTGCTTCTCAGCAGGGGTGTTCTGTTCTCAGTGGTAGAGGATCTGTGCTTTCAGCAGGGCTGCTCTGCTCTCAGTGGTGGAGCATCTGTGCTTCTCAGCAGGGCTGCTCTGATCTCAGTATTGGAGGATCTGTACTTCTCAGCAGGGCTGCTCTGCTCTCAGTGGTGCAGCATCAGTGCTTCTCAGCACGGATGCTCTGCTCTCAGTGACTGAACATCTGTACTTCTCAGCAGGGATACTCTGCTCTCAGAGATGGAGCATCTGTACTTCTCAGCAGGGATGCTGTGTACTCAGTGGTGGCGCATCAGTACTTCTCAGCAGGGATGCTGTGCAACCAGTGGTGGAGCATCTGTACTTCTCAGCAGGGATGCTCTGCTCTCAGTGAATGAACATCTGTACTTCTCTGCTCTCAGAGATGGAGCATCTGTTCTTCTCAGAAGGTATGCTGTGCACTCAGCGGTGGAGCATCTGTACTTCTCAGCAGGGATGCTGTGCACTCAGTGGTGGAGCATCAGTACTTCTCAGCAGGGATGCTGTGCACTCAGTGGTGGAGCATCAGTACTTCTCAGCAGGGATGCTCTGCTCTCAGTGAATGAACATCTGTACTTCTCTGCTCTCAGAGATGGAGCATCTGAACTTCTCAGCGGGTATGTTGTGCACTCAGCGGTGGAGCATCTGTACTTCTCAGCAGGTATGTTGTGCACTCAGCGGTGGAGCATCTGTGCTTCTCAGCAGGGATGCTGTGCACTCAGTGGTGGAGCATCAGTACTTCTCAACAGGGATGCTGTACACTCAGTGGTGGAGCTTCAGTACTTCTCAACAGGGATGCTGTGCACTCAGTGGTGGAGCTTCAGTACTTCTCAGAAGGGATGCTCTACTCTCAGTGAATGAACTGTACTTCTCTGCTCTCAGAGATGGAGCATCTGTACTTCTCAGCAGCGATGCTGTGCACTCAGTGGTGGAGCATCAGTACTTCTTAGCAGGGATGCTGTGCACTCAGTGGTGGAGCATCAGTACTTCTCAACAGGGATGCTGTGCACTCAGTGGTGGAGCTTCAGTACTTCTCAGAAGGGATGCTCTACTCTCAGTGAATGTACATCTGTACTTCTCTGCTCTCAGAGATGGAGCATCTGTACTTCTTAGTAGGGATGCTGTGCACTCAGTGGTGGAGCATCAGTACTTCTCAACAGGGATGCTCTGCTCTCAGTGAATGAACATCTGTACTTCTCTGCTTTCAGAGATGGAGCATCTCTACTTCTCAGCAGTGATGCTCTGCACTCAGTGGTGGAGCATCAGTACTTCTCAACAGGGATGCTGTGCACTCAGTGGTGGAGCATCTGTACTTCTCAGCAGGGATGCTCTACTCTCAGTGAATGAACATCTGTACTTCTCTGCTCTCAGAGATGGAGCATCTCTACTTCTCAGCAGGGATGCTGTGCACTCAGTGGTGGAGCATCAGTACTTCTCAACAGGGATGCTGTGCACTCAGTGGTGGAGCATCTGTACTTCTCCGCAGGGATGATACACATTAATTAGGGATACTCTGTACTTGGAACTAGGGCTATTCAGCTTTCAGTGGGAGATCCCATTTGCAGGCCTGCTGCAATGAACGGGGAAATCTCTTCTCCCAGCAGGCTGTTATACTTGGGAGAGCTTCTGTACTTCTGAGGAAGTCAGCTATAGTTTAAATGGGGTAGGATCTGCACTTCTCAGCAAGATTGCTATACTTTAAGCAGGACAACATTGAGCACTACTCTGCAATGGTACTATACTTTACATGAAACAGTACCTACACTTCTCAGTAGTATGTGCGCATGCAGTCCGACCATATTGGAATGGGTTTTCTTTTTTGTATGAAAAAACAATCAAAGATGGTTGCCATGCATGTGGGTATATGTGTAGCAGCCATATTTGAATGAGTATTCTTCAAAATGAAATAAAAAAACATTACAAGATGGCCGTATACAGCCAACCTTGGAATAGTTTTTCTTTTGTCTTAAGAACCCAATCCAAGATGGCCACTGTTCCTGCAGATGGATATATGTTGATGATCTGGGAAAAACAAGCATTTTTCACTCCCCCTCCGCACAGCACCGCCTGTGTGTCCCTGCCCCAGCTGCCGCTGCTGCTGAGGAAGTTCGAGGCCCTCCACCACCCGCAGGCTACCACCTGCGCCTCATCCCTGGTGGCCAGTGGTAGGCCATAGGGTTTTTCATCTTCCGCTCTATTGTTTTAATGTATTGCCTGTATTTCAGTGTTGTGTCTGTGACTGCTGTTGTTCTGTCTTCCCCCGCTGCCTGTTCGTGGTCCTTGCCACTGTTCCCCTTGCTGTCCCCGTGTCTCTCAGCCTGGTTTTCCCTTCTGTACCCCTCGCTGCCCCCTTGTCTCTGCCCGGTTTTTCCTTCTGTACCCCTCGCTGCCCCCGTGCCTCGCAGCCCGTTTTTGCCTTCTGTTTCTCAGCTGCCCCTGTATTCTTGTGCCCTGTTTGCCTTCTGTGACGCTCGTTTTTCCTGTATTTCTGTGCCCTTTTGCCTTCTGTGACACCCGTTTTTCCAGTATTTCTGTGCCCTTTTTGCCTTCTGTGCTACTCGTTTTTTACCTGTATTTCTGTGCCCTTTTTGCCTTCTGTGCCACTCGTTTTTTCCCTGTATTTCTGTGCCCTCTTGCCTTCTGTGACACTCGTTTTCCCTGTATTTCTGTGCCCTTTTTGCCTTCTGTGCCACTCGTGTTTACCATGTATTTCTGTGCCCTCTTGCCTTCTGTGACACACGTTTTACCTCGATTTTGTGCCCTTTTTGCCTTCTGTGCCACTCGTTTTCCCTAGTTTTTTGTGCCCTTTTGCCTTCTGTTCCCTTCATCGTCCCTCACCGCCCCCGCCGCTGCGTCCCCTGCGGCCCTGTCCCCCTGACTGCCCACTGCCCATTCGCTGCCCCCGCCTCCCGCCTGCTCCTTCCCATATATAACGGCCGCTGGCGCGCTGAAGGCGCGCCTAAGGCAAGCCCTTCCGCGCCCGTCCGTGCCTGGCCCCCACACCCGCCACGACGACCGCCACCACTACGACGCCAGCACTCTGCATGCTCTCAACTCTGGACGGACCCACACCTGCTTCAAGGTCGCCCCAAAACGCACACACGGTCCCTTCACCTGCCGGAACTGCAGCTACACCAGCCTCAGAGCCGATGAACCACCCGCCAAGAAAGACTCCAACCACCTCCGATGAATGCTACTGAACACCCGCTCCACACGCAAACACGCCGTCGAGCTCTGGGATCTGCTCAACACAACATCTCCGGACGTCGCCTTCCTGATAGAGACCAGGCTGAACGACTACTCTGCACCCGACATCGCCATAGCCATCCCAGACGGCTACAAGATCACCCGCAGAGACCGCACCAACGGAGTCGGAGGAGGAATCACCATTGTCCACAAGAACAGCATCAGGGTCTCGACTAGCACCGACGTCGCGCTCAGCACTGCCGAACACATGCACTTCCAGATCCACACAGACCCTAACTCCACCCTCAGAGGCACCCTCGTCTACTGACCCCCCGGACCCTGTCCCCAGTTCAGCGACTCCATCGCCGACTTCATCAGCACACACGGCCTGACCTCCACCGACTACATCCGCCTCGGAGACCTGAACTTTCACCTTGAGAACAACAACGACAACAACTCCACAACCCTGATCGATAACCTCGCCAACCTTGGACTGAAGCAACTCGTCACAACGCCCACCCACTCTGCCAGCCACACGCTCGACCCCGTCTTCTCCTCAAGCCCGCACGTCTCCGTCAGCCACACCACCGAACTCCTCTGGACCAACCACCGCTGCATCCACTTCGCCTTCCAGAAACCCACCACACACCACCGCACCCAACAGATCCCCCGCCGCTGCTGGGGCAAAATCACCGAAGACCAACTACATGCAAACCTCGCTCTAAGCTCACCCACCGAACCCTCCAACACCGACGACGCTGCCCACAGCCTCAGATGCTGGATCGAGGACTGCACCAACACCTTCGCCCTGCTGAAGAAACCCCCCCCCCCCAGAGACACCAACAAGAGGGCCAGCTGGTTCACCCCAGAACTCCTTGCCTCCAAGCAAGCCTGCCGGAAAATAGAGAAGGAATGGCACAGTGAACAAACTCCGGACAGCCACGCAGCACACAAGGACGCCATCCGCAACCACCACCACCACCTCATCAGTGCGGCCAAGAGGACCTCCTTCAAAGACCGCCTCGACAACAACGTACACAATAGCAGGGAGCTTTTCAACATCTTGAAGGAACTCTCCAAACCCAGCTCCAACACCAACGACATCCCGCCGTCATAAGCCCTGTGCGACTCCCTTGCCACCTTCTGCCACCGCAAGATAGCAGACATCCACAACAGCTTCAACACCCAGACAGCCCCAACAGACAGCAACAAAACAGACCTTACGCACACCATCGACCACGACCCCCTGCTAGCCTGGGCCAGCGTGAGCGTCGATGACACCATTAAGACTATGAGCACAATCCACTCCGGCTCTCTGACAGACCCATTCCCGCACCACGTCTTCATCAAAGCAAGCAGCTCCATCGCACCCCACCTGCGCAACGTCATCAACCTCTCCCTCGAGAGCGCGACCTTCCCAGAGAGCTGTAAACACGCCGAGATAAACGCCCTACTCAAAAAACCTAAGGCAGAGCCAAGAGACATCAAGAACTTCCGGCCCATCTCTCTGCTCCCCTTCCCGGCCAAGGTCATCGAGAAAATCATCAACAGACAGCTAACCCGATACCTCGAAGAAAACAGAATCCTGGACCCTTCCCAGTCAGCAACCACAGCACCGAGACAACCCTCATCACCGCCACCGACAACATCAGGACCCTGCTGGACAATGGTCAAACCGCAGCACTCATCCTCCTAGACCTCTCCGCCGCCTTCGACACCGTCTGCCACTGCACACTACGCGCACGCCTCCATGCCGCAGGGATCCGAGACAAGGCTCTGGAATGGACCACCGCCTTTCTCTCCGGCAGAACCCAGAGTGTCCGCCTCCCCCCATTCTGTTCCGAAGCCTTTGAGATCATCTGCGGCGTACTCCAGGGATCCTCCCTAAGCCCGACACTGTTCAACATTTACATTGCCCCACTCGCACACGTCGCCCAACAGCACGACCTTAACATAATCTCCTACACGACGACACTCAACTGATCCTCTCCCTCACCAAGGACCCCATCAAAGCCAAAGCCAACTTCCACAAAGGAATGAAGGCCGTCGCCGACTGGATGAAGATCAGCCGTCTGAAGCTGAACTCGGACAAGATGGAGGTCTTCATCCTCAGCTCCAACCCCTCAGCCTGGGACGACTCCTGGTGGCCGACGGCACTGGGGGCAGCCCTGACACCAACAACCATGCACGCAACCTGGGAATCATCCTCGACTCAACGCTCTCAATGACCAAGCAAGTCAACGCCGTCTCCTTCTCCTGCTTTACCACCCTCCGCATGCTCCGCAAGATCTACAGATGGATCCCGGCAGATACAAGAAAGACAGTCACCCAGGCCCTCGTCAGCAGCAGACTTGACTACGGAAACGCCCTCAAGCTCATCAAATGACTACAACGCATCCAAAACACCTCGGCACGACTGATCCTCGACATACCATGACACGGCCACATCACCCCCCACTTGAGAAAGCACTGGCTCCCCGTCCACAAGTGGATATCCTTCAAGCTCCTCACCCACGCACACAAAGCACTCCACAAGACCGGCCCAGCCTACCTCTACAGACGGCTCTCCTTCTACATTCCCAACCGCCAGCTAAGCTCCGCCGACCTCTCACTTGCCACCGTCCCGCGCATCCGAAGAACAACCACCGGCGGGAGATCCTTCTCCCACCTCGCCGCCAAGACATGGAACACCCTCCCACTAAGCCTACGACAGACCCAAGACCTGCTGACCTTCAGGAGGATACTCAAGACCTGGCTGTTCGATCAGTAGCGCCCCCCCCCCCCAGTGCCTTGAGACCCTTGCGGGTATGTAGTGCGCTTTACAAATGATTGATTAATTGATTGATTGATTGAAAAGTCAAAAGGGGTCAGGGGCAAGACCTATTGCCTTTGCCAATAGTTATTTGCTTTTCAGAAATTACAAGCAGTGGTTTGTTAAAAGCCTTTTTGGCTCTTCATTGTGGTAACTTTGCACTCACCCACTTACACATACACTGTATGTATTCTATCCCTATGTAACTTCAATGAACACACACCTACTACTAGCACGAAATCTTGGAATCATGGATTCCGCGCTCACCATGAATCGCCATATCATCTCCGTCTCATCTTGCTTCCACACGCTATGCCTGCTCCAAAAGATCTTCAAGTGGATCCCTGCCGAGTCCAGGAAGACAGTCACCCACGCACCTATCAGCAGCAGAATCGACTACTGCAAAGCACTCACGCCGGCATCACCCAGAAACTCCTTAAGAAACTGCAGAACATTCAGAATGCCTCCGCCAGACTCATCCTCAATATTCTCCACCACAGCCACATCACCTTAGGCATCACCGTCACTGCCTCAATTCAGGAAGGACTTCAAGACCTGTCTCTTCGACTGAACCACAGTGCCTTGGGTGAAACAGCAGGCCATCCCCCTCACACACCAAACACACACAATTAGTAAAGTATAAGTATTACCATCTTTTCCAATGTGATGCACAAAAACACACAGACACTCATGAGCCACCCTCCCACATAGCATACACCCCGAACACCACACAATACACAGACCCACACACATACTAGTTTCTACCTATGTGAAATTTACACACACATGAGCCAGCCTACCACATGGCATACGCACATGGGCAGTTACACAAATTCAAGTTCTACCCCTTCTCCATATGTGATATGAACACATACATACACTCATGAGTCATCCCACCATATGGAACACACATGCATGTGCATACGCACACACACACACACCACACACACTGACTTACAAATACATGTACTGCGCCTTCTTCCTACCTGATATATGCACACACTAGTTAACAACCACATAGTATTTAGCCCACACACACACTTCCCCCAAGTTTCCCACCCAGATTCTGATCTGGACGGATGAATAGAGCTGTGTAAGGCAGTACTAACGCTGCAGTGCAGGCAGGGCTATTCCTGTCGCTCTTGGCTCTGTCCCATCACTCGCTGCTTAAGACTGTCACTGCTGGCTGCAGTGTAATCAATCTAGGCTCTACCCTGGGGAATGTTGTCTCCCTTCATCACAAGCTGCTCCTGGCATTCCTAACATCTCAGCAGAAGTTTGATTACGCCACACATGACGTCAGGAGACTCGCGTGCAGGCTGCCCTGCCTCAGCTGATTGACGCGTACCCAGCGTTCTGCTGCACATCTTCGCCAATTGGCGCATCCCCATTTCTTGTCAGCTTCCCCTCCCTTCCATGGGGTAAGTTCTTATGTTCTTTCCATAATGGATACGTGTACATCTATTGCGTGTTCAACATTGATTGGTACTTTAATTTCCCTCCTTATTCCTTTACCACATGTGCAGTGCCCGGCTGGAGGGGAACAACCTTTACAACGCAACTTTTACAACGCACTACCTTTACAACGCATTTTTTACAACGCATAATCCATTACAACGCATGACATTACAACGCATGACACTACAACGCATTTTTAAAAACTACCTTTACAACGCATTCCATTACAACGCATACTACCATTACAACGCATACCATTACAACGCATAATATTACACTACACTATCCAACACTTACCCTACTGTTGCACCCCCTGGAGTTAGAATAGTAATTTTTACCCCTATACTATCCAACACTTACCCTACTGATGCACCCCCTGGAGTTAGAATAGTAATTTTTACCCCTATACTATCCAACACTTACCCTACTGTTGCACCCCCTGGAGTTAGAATAGTAATTTTTACCCCTATACTATCCAACACTTACCCTACTGATGTACCCCCTGGAGTTAGAATAGTAATGTTTACCCCTATACTATCCAACACTTACCCTACTGTTGCACCCCCTGGAGTTAGAATAGTAATTTTTACCCCTATACTATCCAACACTTACCCTACTGATGCACCCCCTGGAGTTAGAATAGTAATTTTTACCCCTATACTATCCAACACTTACCTTACTGTTGCACCCCCTGGAGTTAGAATAGTAATTTTTACCCCTATGCTATCCAACACTTACCCTACTGTTGCACCCCCTGGAGTTAGAATAGTAATTTTTACCCCTATACTATCCAACACTTACCCTACTGTTGCACCCCCTGGAGTTAGAATAGTAATTTTTACCCCTATACTATCCAACACTTACCCTACTGTTGCCCCCCCTGGAGTTAGAATAGTAATTTTTACCCCTATACTATCCAACACTTACCCTACTGTTGCCCCCCCCTGGAGTTAGAATAGTAATTTTTACCCCTATACTATCCAACACTTACCCCACTGTTGCACCCCCTGGAGTTAGAATAGTAATTTTTACCCCTATACTATCCAACACTTACCCTACTGTTGCACCCCCTGGAGTTAGAAAAGTAACTTTTACCCCTATACTATCTAATACTTACCTTAAATGTAATTTAATATTATGCGTTGTAATGGTATGCGTTGTAAAGGTAGTATGCGTTGTAATGGAAATGCGTTGTAAAGGTATTTTTTAAAAATGCGTTGTAGTGTCATGCGTTGTAATGTCATGCGTTGTAATGGATTATGCGTTGTAAAAAATGCGTTGTAAGTGCATGCGTTGTAAAAGTGTGCGTTGTAACGTCATACATCCCCGGCTGGAACCCATGTGAGTACCATTTTCTCACTTCCCACTTCCCTGTGGTGCACACCAGTCACGCTGACATATCCTCCCTCATTTCAGGTACAGGCCACCCCACATCCTTTCATCACAGCCAAGCTGTTACCTTTATGTCTCACCCTGACCGTATCGCTTTCCTCCTTTATTCTAGATGTCCTTATACTGATAGGTCCTGAAGAGACCCCTTATTCATACAGGGGTTGAAACGCCATCGACACAAACTGAGCGAACCATCCATCAGTACCTATTATCATACAAGGAAGCTGTTTGTACTTAGCACTACTTATGATGGTCGACTTGTAAAATATGTAGGAAACCAAACTCATATGCCACAAAAAAGTCAGTACTTTCTAGGTTCCATGTTCACTGGGGACACATTGCACTGTTTGTTTGTATAATTACATTTATTTCTACATAAACAACTATTGTTCGCACTATAACATGAGTTGGGTATGGTGTTTCTCCTTCGAATATCGACTCAACCCGTACATATACTGCGATTGCGCATTTTAGTATTATCATTAGTTACATTGTTCCACAAGAACCACTGTCTCTGTAATACAATATTTACCCTGGTTCCGTGTGAGTAGGATGGCAGCATGGCACGGGATTGATGACAAAACAGTGGGGTAACAATAGCCCCTGCAGCCCCTGCGATGCGGGGGTGCCGAGCTCCAGAGGGCCCTCTCCAGCACTGTGCACGGGTGGGCCTGAGAGCTCCTGACTGGGTCCGGAGCGCTGGCGGCCCCCTTCATGCACTTTGCAGGTCACATAGCTAAAACAAAAGTGGTCCACACTTGCAAATAAAGGCAATTTTGAACTTGAAACAACATGCTGGATAGACTTTCTTCAGGACCTAATTTTAGTGCTGCTGCTCAAAAACCAAGTTTAAGTTATGACATATCCAAAACCGTCCAGTGATCCTATGAAACGTCACAAGGTGGAGGATTCACTGGCAGTAACCTGCAAGAAACATGTCCAAAAGGTTTTTTGTGAACATTTGTGTCTAGAAAAACAAGGTTAGGACAAAACAGCCAGGTAAACAGTCACAAGGAGATTAACATACGTGATAGTCTATGTGTAGAAAAATCAGTTCTAGGGCATCAGGCAGGATAGCATATCCCCAGGTGTGCACTTCCATTACATATAGGCTCAACGCCCCTTATTAAGCTACAACTGGTGGAGCAAAACATTAGTAATGAGCATCATTAGATGAATTCCATACAAGGAGTGAGGCTTACCCTGGCATTTGGCTCTGGGTGCTCTCATTTTAATCTCAATTAACAAATTTCTTAAAAAACAGGGATGGGGAAGACTCAAGGTATTTCACAAGCGAGAGATGAAGGCATATACTTTAAAACATCATTGTGCTGTGTAGGTGGTCCATGACAAAGGGCTTGATGCACAGGAATACCGATAATGGTGGCATTTGCTACAGCTAGGCGACAAGGATACACCTATTTGCTACAACGTGCGGGCATAACTAGGCCCAAGGATAGAACTTCAGCAAAAGGGTTTGACGCTCTTTGACCCTGCATTTTGATGCATTTTACAGGACTTGTGTAATCAGATATAATTGTCACATTGCTCACTGCCCAGTTCTATCCTTGGGCCTAGTTATGCATGCACGCTATAGAAAATAGGTGCAGCCTTGCCACCTAGCTGACAAGCTAAAAAACTGAGGATCGTCTATATTTGGGCCAGTTACTAAAATAAGGGTGTCCCTGTTAGGTACCTACGAGGATAATGAGCCCGCATGTTGCAAAGTGCACCCAGGAGTGCCTTCACAAATGAGTACAGCAACATCCCCTGCGGGAATCAGAATAGACGGACACATGTGACTCTACAACCAACCTGCATACAGGTGGGGATGTCTCTCGTTGGTGAGGTGGAGCTCTTGCAGAAAACATATATCTATATGGTGTCTGCTAAGGTAGGCAAGCACTAAGCGAGCTTTACATTGGTCATTCAGTCCCCGGATATTCCAGGTTAAGCATTTAATGACAGTCATCAAGTACATGGAGATGAGTGTATGCTGTGTGGTACAGGGTGTGCTGGTGTGCCTGACATGCTGTAAACCGTGAATGCCTGTGCAATTAAAGAGCAAAGAACAATGCAATGACAAAATGGCAACAAACACCCCGGTAGATGCCCATCCCCCTCCTGCTTCAACAATCCCAACAGGTTGGTAAACCTCCAGAGAGCTGCAGCTCGTACAGGGCAATATCCTTATTAAATATTGAAGCGAAGGCACTAGCCAAGGCCCTAGCGAACAGACTAACTGCCACCCTCACGACTATTATTCATATAGACCAATTGGGCTTTATGTCGGGCAGAAGCACCCGCCACAACCTACGGGGACTGTATGGAGTCTTACACATGACGGCAGCCCCCTTGTTTACTCAGTCTGCACTGATGGTGTTAGCTGCTTCAATGGCCTTCGATAGCATAGAGTGGTCCTACGTATTCGCAGTGCTGGCCACACTGGGCTTTGGCCCAAAATTTGGTAGTTGGGTAAAATTGCTATATCAGGGTCCGCGCGCAAGGGTGAGAGTTAATAGGGCGCTGTTGTGCCATTTTTCATTAGATAGGGGAACCAGGCAGGGTTGTCCCGTCACCTCTATTGTTTGCTTTGGCACTAGAGCCCCTGGCACACTAGATCAGAGGAGACCCGATGATATGGGGTATTCAGGCGCCGGGGGGCTGGGAGGAACGCATCTCCCTCTATGCCGACGATATATTCCTCTATTTGTCGAGGTCCTACTTCTCCATAGCGCGAGTGCTCCACATTTTTTAACTGTTTGGCAGCTACTCAGGCTATAATATAAATTGGACAAAATCGATTGTGTTAGCGCTATCGGGACCTACACCGAGACGGCCGGCAAACTGTGCGGCACCTTTGGTGTAGGGAAGCTTTAAGTATTTAGGCATATACGTAACTCAAAGCCCTCAGTCCTTCCTAAGGACAAACCTCTTCCCCCTGTTGCAAAGATTTCGCACAGACGCAAGGCATTGGCGTATGCTCCCATTGTCCTTGATGGGAAGAGCAACGCTATATAAAATGATGACTCTGCCACGCCTCCTTTAAGTGCTATAAAACATGCCCTACCCGGTGCTGGCCTCCTTTTTCAGACAGATAGCTCAGGGACTCCGTATTATAACATGGCAAGGAGGGGCGCCCAGAATAGCACTAAACAAGCTACGGAGGGGAGTCTATGACGGTGGACTGGCGGTCCCGGACATTAGATTGTTCTACTGGGCCTCCCAGTTGGTAGTAATAAATGATTGGATCTACACGGGGAGAGAAGAGCTGGATTACAAAATGGATAGAGAAGCAATGCCTAGCGGAAATCATGAAGCTCTTATATATGCCCATGGGCCCCATCAAAGGTTGCCAGCTCACACGGCAACAGTGATTGAATGCTGGATCGCAGCGAATAAATATTTGGGATGGCATGAACGCTTGACAGCACTGACCCCACTATGGGTGAGAGACCGGTTGAAGTTAGTGACCACCTTGGCAGGTTTCTCGGGGTGGCGGACCATAGGTACCTTTGAGGATTTGAAGAGTGAGTTTGAATTATCGCCTACCCAAATCTTCCTCTACACGCAGTTCCTGCATGCACATACTAGACACATAAAGCGGGGCAAGACCATTCCCGACTATTCCCCCCTAGAAGACAGGCTATTGGTAGACCCCATACCTGACAAAGGGACATCCACAATATACAAAAAACTAATACATAACACACCAGACCCCCTGATCTCCCTCAGATACACAAGGGCTGCTGATTTGGGAAATATAGAGGACGAGGAATGGATAGAAGCGACGCAGAGCCCTAGGGAGATAGTGATCACATCAAGATTCAGACTGATACAGCTCAGGGTCCTACACCGCTCATATTACCACCGCACACTGCTACATAAATGGGGAAAGGTACAGTTGTCACATTGCATAAGAGGCAGACAGACAGAGGGATTCTTCTTCCATATTTTATGGGCATGGCCAGTCATCAATCTGTTCTGGCAGAAAGTGAAAACAATAATGTCAAGGGTTATGGGAGGAGAGGTGCCTGTGGATGCCAAATGGCTTTTATTGATGATCAGGGGAGATTAGGACTGGCCCAGGCACACGAGAATCTGGCTGACCCTAGCAGGTGGGGGTCACACATTCTCCCATAGGTGGCAGAGTGGGAGAACGACCTTGATTGGTGGCAACAAGCGGAAAGGCTTATATACGACAGTCGGGAGTGCAAGAAAAAATGTGATAAAATATGTTAACCCTGGGAGAAATACAGAAATATAGGTGAGAAATCAACAACCTGCAAGCCAGTGGGTCCACAGGCAGCTTGTGACTGAAGAAGACCTGAATCCAGATGTGTAGCCTAATTTAAATATGGTCTAACTATGATGTAACCTACCTGATCTAGACTACATTGATTGTTGTGTATAGACCCGGTTGTAATGTCATTTGTCATCTTATACCTGGTTATCTGAATGCATGTGCTCGTCTTTCACTATGTATCACTTCATGAGCCTGTTTAATAAAAATATATATATTTTTTTAAATCCCAACAGGTTGAAGGAACCTCATCTACCCCCCACACAGCCAAACAAGCGCACAATTCGAAAGCCCATGAGGAATCATCCCACGAAGGCTCACAGAGGATTATGAGTACTCCCCAGTCATGCCTCAGCTGGGTGGCGGGGTAAAACTGTTGATGTGGAAGGGCTTCATTAGCAATGCAATAGAGGACGAAGACAAGTTGAAAAGCAGTTCTGCTCCAGGCGCACAAAACGATCTGTCAGCGGGCTCCCACCCGAGGGCCCGGCGCCCCGTGCAATAGCAAAAAGCCTAGATGCTGCAGCCCGAATGTCAGATAGTCATTGTCGCTGAGATGGTGGGCGCACGGTTTGCAGGGGGGTAGTGAACGCTGTGTCACAGGCGAAGGCAGTCCATGAGAGAATTTTGCTGCAGCCTTGGGATCAGTGAAGTATTGGAGTTTTCCATTGACACTAATGGATAGAGCAGGGAATAGGGAGTACCAGATTTCTGGCGGAGACTTTTAATCGGCAGAAACTCCCGATGGGCAGCCTGCACTGCTAAGATGAAATAAGGATATTTGGAGATGGTGTTCCTCTGGTACTTGACAGTCCGGTGTAACTGTTGGTCTCGTGGGTGCTCCAGGAGGTGAGCGTGGGCCGAGGGAGCAATACACACACTCCACTATGAACATGGGGGACAGGTCATCCCCAAACAGAGAGCAAAGCCTATTTTGGACATAGATTTCCATCTTGTCCATAGCAGTGGATTCCAGAATTCCTAAGATGATGAGGTTGTTATGCTATGAATCTGCTTAAAGGTCTTTGTTTTTGGTTTTTATAGCTTCGACTACATTTTCTTGATGGAGAATCTGTTTCCCAGTAGGCATGTGCCTGTCTAAGATGTCAGATATAGAGCTCTCCAGCTGGTTTAGGCGCTCCCCATGCTTGTCCACCCTTCCTTGGAGATGGTCAAATCTGGTAGTAAGGAGGTCAATCTTGGAATCAATGGTGTTGAGGCTGCACTTAAGGTCCATAAACTTGGTCTTGATATCTTGCATGACTGTGGCCCCAGCAGTCTGAGGTGCATCCTGTGTGCATTCCTCCAACTTCAAGTCCATGGTGCGCGTGAGGCGCCTGGCCTCAAATGAAAGCTTAGGAGGCCTTTTGTCATGCTTGCCCATAGCAGAGTCTGATTCCTCAGGTCCACGCCTATATTCAAGATGCGCGTCGCAAGGGGACCTTCAGTCACAATCTTCAGGGTCCCGCCACTCCCCAGTAATGGAGCTCTGGGAAGCATGAGCAGACCCTTGTATCAGTACTGTGGCTCCCAGCCACAACCAAACAGGAGCCCCAATGCTCTGAATGGTGCCCACAGGATGTAACAACATGCAGAGTCTCCAGGGCTGTCAAGAACTGCTTTAGATGGGCAATCTGGTCCCGGGAAGGCTCATCTTGCCACAGCACAGGCAAAGAGAGGGTGCCTTCCCCCTCAAGGGAAGCTGCTAGCACCCCCCTCAGCAATCTCCAGCGCAGGGGTGGCCATAGAGTCTTCCCTTTTACAAGCCACACACAGTGGCAGCATCCACCAACAGCAAGGGGCTCGACATAAACAACAAATGACAGAAACAAAGGCAGAAAGGGATACTTAAAAGCCGCACCACTTAGTTATACACAAATCGTAATCTCCCTACTAGGTCAAAGTTGCCCACCCATTGGTCTTCTGCCAACAGACCACACAACTATAATACACATAAAACAGCACAGAGAGGCAACACAAACATTTCAAATTGCACAGTAGATGAATCAATCTGGACTCTTCAAATGATGTTAGGCATGATCCTTTAATGGACCACATATAAATAGTACACCCAGTGTGCAGCCAACGCGTTTCGCCCTGAATAGGGCTTCTTCAGGGCTCAGTCCTCACTCTGTTGTATTTTGAGGGTGACGGCGGATCGAGAGACACGGCGTTACAAACGATAGCGATATGAAGTAACGACTGCTGATACTGATTAAGCCCAGGTGTATCACCTATCATAGTGATCACCAGAAATTAGAATTTGGATTACACTACAGAATTTGGAATACTGGAGACTGATTACGTCACGTTTTGAAGTGACTACGGACCTTTTATTCAAAGCGAGATAGAAACTGGAAGAATCTGTTAAGAATACCTGCCTTGCGAAATTAATACGCATCGAGTTGAAAGTTTTTTTAAATAATGATCCGGGTACCTTTTTGACCGTCATAAGTTTGGAGTAATTTGCCGACTGGTGAGGACTGAGCCCTGAGGAAGCCCTATTCAGGGCGAAACGTGTTGGCTGCACTCTGGGTGTACTATATATATGTGGTCCAAGAATCCATTAAAGGATCATGCCTAACATCATTTGAAGAGTCCGGATTGATTCATCTGCTGGGCATTTGTGCATTTTGAAATGTTTATGTTGCCTCGCTGTGCTTTTTTATGTGTATAAACAACGGGTGGTTGGGCAGGTGGGTCTTATCGCGTTGAAGGCGTCGCGCGGGGGGTTACTACAATGTAAAAAAATATACAATGTACCTTTTGCCTCAGTAGGCTGGTTCGCTTCCAGCGTCACGTTTGCTGCCTCTTCTCTTCCTCGGTCCCAGCAGCCCCAGGGACCCAGACTCCCATCCAATCCCCGTGCTGCAAAGCAGCACTGGGATTGGTCTGACCAGGCAGGAAAGATGCCCTGCTTAGACCATGGAGTCTGTGGGGTTTCTCCAGACCGCTGCTCAATGCAGCTGGGCTGGAGAAAACTTAAGTGCTCAGTGCCTTAGACAGCCTGCCAAAACACATATGCACACTTTGGGAGCGTAGTGCACGTAGCACGCCTCCTCCCCCTCCCATTCCTAAGCCCCACCCCTCCCAACACCGCTGGTAGAGCCGGCAAATGTAAAAAATAAAATGATGCAAGAGCATCATTTTATTTTACATTTCTTGGCTCTGAGCCAGGCAGTTGGGCAACACTCCTCCGCCATTGCGGACGAGCCGCCACTGTATAAAGCATGGGACTGTGTGCGGCTCTCAGCTCCCACCTCACCATGAACGTTCGAGGGCCTCCACAAGGCAACAGTCTTCGCCCCACAAGGCCACTCCTCTCCTCCAACTCAGGAGCACACATCACGCCGCTGCCCCTAATCTGCTGCCAGTCGCCTGGCTAACTCCAAGCTGACAGCATGGAGGGACCACACATAGCCCCAACATCCTCGGCCGCAATCACAGGGTTTGAGGGGCGTGGTAGGATGCCATGATTCCACAGGCTTTTGAGCCTCCAGACACGTGGCATCAGGCTCAGAGTGGGTCTTGCTCCACTCCAGCTCTGCAGCTGCGGGTTCAAAAGAAGGGACACATCTCTGCCCACCTTCTCAGGGAAACCATTGCAGCTTTAAAAGGGGATTGTTCTGTCCTCCGCATGGAGGATGACTCGCGGATTTGCTCCCCAGCCGGCAGAGCCTCATTAGGCTGTGGTCATCTTGCTGCTGAGCTCATTGGCACCCCTTGTGCCTGCATTTGTGTTGTTTGTGACTGTATGTGTGCCCATGTGTTTGTCATTGTTGTGTGAATCAGCTACCAGGTGTTGGTTTGAAGACACCATGCCTGGATTTTACTGTTTATTATGGCATCACTTTCAGTCTACCATTCAGAACTCAGCATCAGGCCCCGATTCATCACACTGTTTGCCCAACCCCCAGTTGCAGCTCCTTCTCTCTCCTGCTCCCTTCTTTCCACTCCTGTTCCCTACTTCCCTCTCCTGCGCCCTTCTTCCTTCTCCTGCAGCCTATTTTCCTCTTCTGCTTCTTCCTTGCCAAGCTGATGCCTAAGTTTAGCTCGGGACAGTAACTCTGTTTTAAGGAAAACCATTTCATTCACACGGCTCCTTCTTCGTGTCTACTCTCTTGATCCCTCCTTTGCGCTCCTGTCACACCTAGGCCTTAGAAAAGGCCTTAGAGCAGGTTAAGGTACGGTGGTAGACATGCAACCAGCATAAAACGTCTCTTGGTCTCTGTGTTTGGGAGATTGCATCATGGGTGGTTCACGTGTATAGGTGGCTGTGGCTCTATGTACATGGGCACCTGTTTTTCTCCTGCTCTACATGCGTGGTTGGCTCCAGATGTGTTACGCTGTGTGCATAGTTTCATGCATGAGTCAGCTATCTTAATATGTGCAGGATCTTGTGCATATGCTTAAGGATGGTCACCTCACTGGGTGTCAGAATGAAGACTGTTTCAAGGCCTGGACCTTTAATCTATGCAGCACCAGCATCAAGTGGGTTATTCTAAGTAGTTCAATGAAAGGAGATCTAGGGTACTACCCGTAGAATGTAATATAGTATCTTATAAAAACCTAGGACAGCAAATAGTGCCAGATGGCATTTATCCGAGGTGGCCTAGCTCATAGGCTTGCAGTATAAAAGCACACCTATTTAATTAGTCAATGATTCTTCCCAGGCTTAATTTGTGCTGGTGTTTGCCAACGCTTGCCACCTACACTTACTTCTCAAAACAGACACTTATTTCAGCCAATCTACCACATGATTGCATTGTCAGACTATTTTTGAGCACGGCTCGTCCACAGATTGTTTAAAAAAAATACATGGAAATTAAAATAAAATATACCTTGCTCAGGATGTTTTTCCAGATTTAGTGACATGGAATACTCCAAAATGCCACTTTTATTTCAGTGTTTCAGTTATAAGAAAACTGTGGCACTGGCATTTGGCAATGCTGAGAGTGAATGTATGATGTTACATTGCGGTCTTCACACCGCGATACGTTTACAACGCAGTCATTACAGTGCAAGTTGTTGTAACGACTTGCGCTGGACTTAGGAATAGTATGATTTACTATTCCCAACACCAGCCTACGTAACAGTAGGGAAGGTGTTGGAACAGTAAATCATACGATTCCTTAGTGTATAACGCCATCCAGCGCAAGTCATTGTAACGACTTGCGTTGTAATGGCCACATTGTAAACGTATCGCGGTGTGAAGACCGCGATGTAACGGATGTCTCCCGCTGAGAGTTTGCACCAACTGCAGTGCCTGCCATGCAATACATTGGGCCCTGACACTCATTTTTTTTAAATCAAGTTAAGCACTACTTCTTTCTTGTGTACTCTTTCATTAAGAGCAGACCAGAGATTGAAGTGGGAGGGGAAAAACATTTCCAAACTTTATCAATTAGATCAAAACCGCTCCCATACGGGGGCGTGGCTTGGACTGCAGCGGTAATGGCTGCCTAATCCCGTTGCTCGGAGCACGGAGGAGCGATATCGGCGCGATTCTGGAGGATAAATGATCGTGAGAGGCGGAGGACACCAGATTTCCATATCGGAACTATGTGTGAGCAAGTAGTGACAGGTAAATCAGACTGTTGTGGCGTGGAAGAGCCATAAATCAAGAGAGCTGACTTTCAACCGACTCGACATACAAAATGGCGGCGTCTGGAACGTATACAAAACAGAGAGGAACATAGTCAAATATAACGGCAATACCCAAGCCCACTTGCCGTGACGTATCCGCTGTTCATGAAGGTGGGTGCATTTAATTAGCGGCGCGTGCAGTAGCTGTAGCCCTGACTCGTCACATAAGCTACACAAAATCACAATGACAATGGCGCGCGAATATACGGACTGCCGGCTTTAGACCTCTCATGCAAGGGCACCAGTAGATCTCCAGGTCCTGCGGCACCCCTGACTCTAGGAGCGGATGACCATCGTAGATACCGGTTTTATGAACTTTGTAGCTCCGGGCAGCCGATTTAAGGGTTTGATAGTCACGATGTGCCTGGCTTCAAAATGGCGCGCAAGGAGCTAGATCGGCAGACAACATCAAATTTAGCCGATATTCAGAAGTCTGAAATCCCGCCAGCACTGTTCTTCATCCATCTGGAGTAGCAAGTGTGCAACACTATTCGCAGTTCTGCATCAAAGCACCTCTACTGATTTTTGTTCTATGCGATCGCATCCCACATGTGGCAGGATACATGCCCGTAACAACTTTCAAGTTCTGCAGCCTTCACTGTCACTCATGTGGACACCAACACAGCCTGTGCAGCGCGAAAATAGTGCTATTACTCGCCGATGTCATCAAGGTTATTACGGATGACTCCAGCGTTGCCTGCTTCCCTCTTAGCCATCCTAAGGGTCACTCTGTCACTTGGTAGGTCTCACATGCCAGGCCAGTTCAGTGCGATACACAATAGGGGGTGACACCACCGAATCACAACTTGATGCTACGGTGCTACTGCGATACTGTGTTATACTGTGACATACGCTGGTCAGTTATCTCAAACTCCAGTGCACATAAACCGGTTTGAATATTAGGTGAGACGGCTTGCCCTTACTTTTCGTTAACTGGTACCCATCTACTCGGAGAAGCGATAGTCACCAACTTCAAGCGCACACAGGTGTCAAACTTGGACACATAATGGTGGATAAAGAACACAGAGATAAAGAACACAGAGGTCTAAATAAAAAATCAAAAGCTGAACCTGCGCTCTCAGACTCCCCAATCAAAGCTAAACCGGACATGCACAGCTCAATGGACATGATCTTAAAGAAGCTAGCCGACGTTCATGACCTGGTTAAATCCACCAAACAAAACACAGATTCCATGCAACTTGAACTCACCGCCATCAGAGCAGATATGCACGCGCTCAACTCAAAGCTCACGGATGCTGAGCAGAGAATAAGTGACGTGGAAGATGTAACTTCCCAGGCCGGAAAAGAAATAAAATATCTCCGAGATCACGAGCGAGCTCAAGAGGCAAGCAGCTGAATTGGAAGACCATAACAGAAGGGGGAACATACGCATTCTCGATATTCTGGAGGGGTCGGAAGACTCTGCAGACTCTTGCGGAGCATTCTTAGAATCCTAGATCCCCACGATAACAGGCATTAAATTCCCTCAGGCTTTAGAAATGGACAGAGCTCATAGGATCCCAACGTTCAATTCCTCACACAGGAAAACGACTCTACCAATAATAGGCAAACCCTTGCGCTTTCAGCATACGGAGATAATCCTCAACTATGCAAGGAAGAATCACAAAGTTACCTGGGAAGGCCATCAGATAAACTTCTCACAGGACTATTCCAAGCAGACAGTAGACACAAGAAAAGGGTTCCTTCAGCTGAGACAAACTGAGAGAAAAAAACATTCAATTCTCCTTTGCTGGCCCAGCAAAAGTTAGAATTTTTTAACATGGTAAACCAAATTTTTTTAAGAACCCTAAAGACCTGGAAAGGCATTTGGAAGCTTCCCTGGTGCAGGAAATGGATATCGCTTCATTCAAACGAAAAACATGAAGTCCAGGGACACAACACCATTTGGTCTAAAATAGTTCGGATACACCACGGTGTTAGCCACACCTACTTGAGATACTCTACTCTGTTAATGGGTTCCTTTACTGTGGTCATTGACACTGTTGTCACACGATATTTTTTAGGTTATTGTTCATATCGTCATGAGTCGCAGACCTGGAGTTTTTCAGGTGTAGTATGAATTAGCGTGCCAGGCTCACTCTGTTCCTAACGTTCATTGTGAACAAAGCAATAAGGGTGAGTACAGGGGGGGTTGTTTCACTCTAATGCAGGGGCGTCACCTCTTTTAAACAGGAGTCATGATTGTCTATTTTACTGGTATAAGAATGATATATACTGTTTAAGAGGTTTGTCACTATGGCTAACTCACTTTCTTTCTCACAGGTAGTTATGAAGATCCTGACAGTTCCTAGTTAAAAATCCACCCAGATTATATTTAACCTAGTTTATATAACCTCCCGGCTGCCAGTTGACTGATCTGCTGTCGCAGCTCCGTCTCTCGAATTTTTCAGGTGGGGAGGGGAGGGGGGGGGGGAGGGATGGGATAAGGGTAGGGGGGAAATGCATGTTTGACTTTCTTGCATATTATGTATTGTATGTGCTTTGTTCTTTTTTTTGCTTTTTTGTAATTATTGCAATGACGAGTATACTTAATCTTAGATACAGACTCATAGTTAGGGCCCAGATGGTCCGCAATGGTAAAATCCGCTGTCGCCCTTTGGTTCCTGTGATGCTAAGCGTACTCGTGTGGGGCTCTCAGAGTGAATTGGATGTTCCCTTAAGAGTTTACCCAACCAGGCTATCAACTATGAGATGGAGGATGTTACACAATAAAAAAATAACGGAGGATATCAATATTGTATCCTTAAATGTGAAGGGGCTTAACTACCCTATTAAATGCCGGAAAGTCTTTGACTACCTGGCAAAAACTAAAGGGGATATTATTCTTCTCCAGGAAACAAAGTTATCAGACGAGGACACCAGTTTCATTAAGCACAATTTGATCTCCCATATCTCCTGCTCGCCAGCCGATCATAAAAAGAAAGGTGTTATCACTCTTATAGCCAGAAAATCAAATATAACTACTATCTCTCACACTCATGATGATGAAGGGAGACTGCTAATCACTCATTTGAAGAAAGGGGAGGATGCAATCCATGTTCTTAATATTTACGGCCCTAACTCTGATGAACCCAGTTTCTGGGAAATGATATCAGAAAAGATAAATAGCCTCCCTCAAGATGAACTCGTCATCGTGAGAGGGGATTTAAATCTACCACTTGACCCCCTAATTGATCGACGATCTAAATGTAGGTATCAAGCTACCCGTTCACATAAGATTCTCCACGATATCTGTTTCAAATTCAACCTCAAGGACTCCTGGCACCGTCAGCACCCTGACACACGCGATTATACTTTTTATTCAGCCCCACACAACTCCTATACTAGGATTTACTATATTTTAATATCAGGCTCTTTTACCCATCTTATTGACCAGACAGTCATTGCCCCTATACTGCTATCAGATCATTCTTGTATCAACACAAAACTAGCAGGCACTCACCCCACACTTTTCCCTAAACGGTGGAGATTTAATGAAGAGGTACCCTCTGACCCAGCCGATAAAAAAGAGTTAGAGAGCGCTATACATGAATACATTAGGCACAATGCGCTTCCAGACACAGACATGTCCACCTTATGGGATGCACTAAAGGCAACTGTAAGGGAGATTCTCATTGGCATCAAAGCACGAATTAATAAGAAACTCAACTCTGAATTAAATGCTCTAGAAAAAGAGATCAAACTCTTGGATTCATCTCATGCCAATGCTTTAGATAATAGAGACATTCTCGATCACCTGATGAAGAAAAAGTATCTTTATAACAAAATAGTAATTAAAAGGGCGGGTTGTGGATTAACAAATTTAAGGCACTGAAACTTTGTGAAGGAAATAAAGCAGGGAAACTACTAGCCTCCTATCTTAAACACAAGCAGCGTCAATTCACCATCTCTTCGATAAAAGACTCCTCTAACGCCATCCAAAATAAGCAAAAATAAATTCTGAACGCATTTAAATCTTTTTACGAGGTTCTTTATAATAATAAACAAATTGTAGACTCGGAAGAATGCGCCAGATATCTCGATTCTCTAAAACTTCCTCGCTTATCTAAGGCAGATGGCGACACTCTGGGCAAAGCCATCACAGAAATAGAATTACTTAACACTATTAGGTTCTTGAAAGGTAATAAAGCCCCGGGTCCGGATGGATTTTCAGCATCTTTTTACAAAACATTCAGCGACTCTCTCCAACCCACCCTGTTAAAAGTTTTCAACACTATGGCCCAGGAAGGACATATTCCCAATTCGATAAAGGAAGCCACCATCATTGTCATTCCCAAAGAAGGGAAAGATCCACTTTTGCCTAAAAACTATAGACCAATTTCACTGATTAATGTGGATTGCAAAATCTACGCCAACATTTTAGTAGTAAGATAAATGCGGTCCTCCCTAAACTAATTAGTAACTTCCAAGTTGGATTTCTCAAAAACCGTATGTCTAATGACAACACCCGCTTGCTATGCCACATTCTTGAACAGGCAAAGCAAAAACCTGACCCGTCGTGTGCCATTACCCTGGATGCGTAAAAGGCGTTCGACAGAGTCTGATGGTCATTCTTAAGACACTGTATGCTATCTTTCAATCTAGGCAGTTCGTTCACAAGGGTATCTCCTTTCCTCGCCAACTGGTAGACCCAGTAGAACCCATCTCCTTTAAAAACCTACAGACAAAATGTAATTTAGATTATAGAGAATTCTAAAGCTTCCTAAAAATTAAGGCGGCTATCACGAAAACTAACCTATTGCTTTCTTCTCCTTCCCTCCCGCTATACATAGAGAAAATAAATAAGTTGGGACACCAAGTATCCTGGACTTATAAATTACTTCGCCCCAAGCATTCAAACCTCAATAAAAAGCTCACCTCATGTTGGCAATCGCTATCTTCTTCCCCGATCTCTGAAAAGGTCTGGTCCAAAACATGGACCTCAGTCTCTAGAAATAAAATGTATCCAGCCCTATCACAGACAACATTTTGGCTCTTACACAAAGCATATTGGACACCAACTCGCCTACATATACACAAGATTAGAGAGGATTCCAAGTGTTGGAACTGTTCGGAGGATACAGGAGACTTAGCACACCTGCTTTTCTATTGTAAATGCGTTAAACATTTTTGGGACAGTATTTTTGATTTTATCTCAAAACTTCTCTCATGCTCCCTTAAAAGAGAATTCACCTACATTGGTTTTTGCTTCCCTTATTGTGGAAGATCTAAACGACAATGATAGGGCCCTTTTGGACCTTCTCCTGATAGCAGTAGTTAAAGTTATACTAAACAACTGGAAGGATACAAATAAAGCTTTGTTTAAATGCTGGTTAAATTGGGTAACCCACCTCAGAGGCGCTGACACAATTGCCCTCCAAAACTCGCCTTGTAAACCCCCCTCAGGCATATGTGGGATAGTCTTGACATATATTTTGAATCACACAAGCCGCCATGAAATGTACCCTTACAATGGTGTAAATTCCAGTCTGCTCAAGCTTGGCCTGTACCGGTTCCTTACCTAATTTCTCTTAGAAGTAATCACCTGTACTTCGTCACTGCAGTATATAAGTAGATGCTGATTGTTTGTATATGTTTTGTGTTCTTTTTGTTTTATCTTCTTTTTCGTGATTTAGTACATTTTGTAGTATTGTACTTTTTCTTTCTGTATGATGATGTACTCTTATGTTCAAGAAAGCAACCAATAAAAAACTTTTGAACACAAAAGCGTTCCCATACTTTTTATTTAAAAACGCAACTGTTACTGTATGGTTGAGTTGCCGCAGGTTGAAAGGGGGAGAAAGGGTTGAAATGAGAGGAGCAGCAGCTAAAGAAGAAACAAGCTTTCTCTCTACGGTGCCTGCAACCTGAAGGAAATGTAAATGTGTGACATCGGTCGATTGGCAGATCTGAAGGCTGCATGGGAGCAGTAAACTTTTATTTGACAAAGAAACCTATAAAAAAAGGTTTGCTATGGCTACAATCAGCACATTACTAAACACATAACTATTGAAAGCACTGTAAACATTTAAACTAAATCACTTTTGCACAGTTTATGACAATCTGTGCGAAACCTATCCTTTATTGTATGTAATACACGTTTTTAACAAATAACTTACTTAACTCGCTGTGCTTTCTGTCACATACTTGGTCCTCTTAGCACTATAAATACACGTCCCTATTTCTTCAGGGCACAGCCCAGGATTCTAACCAGTGACCGTCCAGCTATACCCAGAGATAGCTGAAGTGTTCGCATTAACTGACAGAACTGTCCCACCTGAAAAATGCATTTCTCAGAGGTAAATTAAAGTTGCATTTTTTTGCATTTGTGGTGCGTGTATTATATTATATAGGAAAATGCCTGTAGGTCCAAGGCTAACAAAATAGCCACAGGCTATAGCATAGCCATGTCTCTGACCCCAACCCCATCCTCATTGGCCACGCCCCCATTGTACTCCGCATCACAGTTTTCGTACTTTGTTAAGCGCTTCGACCGCTGGAGCAGACAGGCGGCTTGCTTGCACCCCCTGTGGTGAACAAGCAAAACAGTATGACCCTCCGCTGGTCTGCGTGAATAGTGCTCTGGAACCCGCCAGCAGGGGGCAGCAAATCCCCGCCGCAGCACCCAGTCCAACTAATTCCTATGCTGTGTACAGGCCTCTCGTATGATCCGCACAGGCTTCTTCAAGCCCCTCACTGCCGCCCCCTGGGATGGCGCGTCCTCTGAGCCCTCCACGTGTGCCAACACAAGGCATCAAAGATCACATCTTCCCCTGATGATGCCCCCGTTCCTAACATCAGAAGGTTGGAGACTGATCGAGAACGAATTAAGTGAAGAAGATGCGCTCGTCTGCCTGCAATCACTCTGCCTGCTGCGCACGATCCTCGTCTGCGGCTTCCCAGCGCGTTCCCATGACGTCACGCGCACGTGCGTGCTGACGTCCGTCCCAGCCCTGGCATCCATCCAGCATCAGGGTGTTACCTAACACAAATCCTCACTATTGTTGTAACCTGCCTATTGTGCTCTACACAATACCACTACTTCACAACTCCTTTTAAAAAGGTCACCTTGGAGGAAAAACAACTTACTGTCCTTTCACGCTGCATACAGTGATGCTAAATATTGATTACAAAGTCAAACCTGATCCGAGGCGGTTCAATGCGAGTCGTGATATGAAATCCCAGGGCGCAAGCCTGGCTCTGGGCATGTTCAAATAGGCCCCTTTCTAGGAAAAGGCGTTGCATCCGAAGAACGCCTGGTGTGACATGTGAACCACTTCATCTGGCTCAGGTGGAGGCTCAAAGCCACGGATGATACAGAGGCCTGCACAGGGTGGCATTTAATAAGGCTGGGAAATAGGCCATTGGTGGCAGGCGCTGGCTCCCCTGTTGGCAGGGCACTAGCGTAACAAAACTTTAGGTGGCCCCATGCAAACTGCATGCAGGCCCCACCCTTCGGACTCAGTCAGGAGCTCTCTGGCCAGGGTACTGTGCTGAGGGAAGGGCGGGATCGATGTTACGCCACTCGGAGGGGCCTCAGTAAATGTCACCATTGGTCCTTCACCCCACTGACCGATCTCTTAGTACAACACCACTATCCTAAACATTAGGGGACAGATATACAGATCCTTTTTAGAGGTTGCAAACTGCCCCCAAAAAATAAAAAAATAAAGCATTTTAAAATGTATAAAAGCCAAATTATGAGCGCAAAACATTACTTTTTTACCAACTCCTGAAAGGTAGTGGGAACGATTTGCAAATGGGAAGTGATCCCTGGGGATCCCTTCCTCCTTTCAGGAACAGGTCTTAAAAAATAAAACTTAAACGCTTCATTTTTTGTTTTTGAAGCGCATCTCTTTTTCCTTAATGGAAAACGTGCTGCATATAAAAAAAAAGAAAAAAAATTGCCCCATCCCTGTGATAGCTGTCCTTCCTAATGGGTCGCAAACTGCAACCTACCTCATTAACATTAATGAGGTAGATTGATTTTCCACCCAACAGGAATCATTAATTAAAAGTTTAGGTTTCTGTAAATTATTTCCAAATTCCTAATTGTGATTCCGTAAGAATCGCAATTTAGAAATCGCAATTCCTAATTTTGGTATGTCTGACCGTAGAAGCGGCAGTCCAAATCTGGGAAAAATCAACAAACATCTGCAGAAATATTTCCAAATTCCTCTGGGGAAAAAAATCAAATATGCCGAAGAAACATTTAGAAATATTCAGGTGGCCCCCATGTACACAAAGGCCAATGAAAATCTGTGACATGCGAGAGATTCAGGGGCCCCTCATCACATTCTGCAAGAAAATGTGGTTTGCGATGTTGACATTGGCAACAAGCTATTAAAATTACAATGATCGTTACACCCTGTTTCAGTAATAATGTGGGATTAGAAATGTTCAGGAGGTAATCAGCAATTTCAGCCTGAAATACTATCTTATAAAAATGTGAGGTGTGCTTTTCAATGTAAAGTCTTAATTAGTTGCCTGAGAACATTTTTGTTCAGATTACTGGATTATCAGCAAATACCTCATTTAAAAGTTGTGCATATCATAGTTTCTTTTAAATAACAATGCAATAACACTTCTCATTTTGCTGGCATAACCACTTGAGCTGGTACATAAATCCCGTAATCACCGTTTTGCCAAACTAACATTTCCCTAATTTGCCACAGGTACTTAAAACATAATATTTGCAACCTCTCTTTTATAATGCAACAAGCTCATCCTTATTTCAGGGTGAATTGCCTCAAACCCTACCCATCTTGGTAATATTAAAACTTGCAGAAGGTACTCATGTTCAATTTTTTTTTTAAATGAACAGTCTCTCACAAAAGTAGCCCATCCACTCTCTGGGACAACTGCCTAGTCTCAAAAAAGTTTGAAAACTTTTTTTAAAGCATCCCATTTACCCCTACGAAAAACAGGATGTGCTTTAAAAAAAAAAAGATGTCTTTATTTAAAAGCAGTCACAGACATGGTGGTCTGCTGATCCCACCAGGCCACAATTCTTGTGATGGCAGCGAATTGTAGTTGATCACGAGTGGCTGTCTATCTCATTAATGTTTATGAAGTAATTCAAACCAACCTATTAGTACATAAGTTTGGTTCACAAAATACCAATGCATTCCATTAAACATTGGTACACAAATTGTAACCGCTTTTAGTGAATTAGTTCTTTGGAAATAAGGCCATTTACCCCCCCGACGTAGGGTTGGGAGTAAAGGTAGGGAGTTTCCCAGTTCCAATGGCTGGAGCTATGATTCTGTGGCAGAGTGTGTACTGTTCTCAGTCGTAGAGTCCCCGATACCCCTGTGTTGTTTACAGGGCCGGATAGTCAGACCCTCCTGCCAACATCCCACTTGGAGTTCCAGGGTATCCCGGTGACTCAGTCAACGTAGTCCCAGTCCACCCGTGGTGAGGGACAGGGCCGGCTCTAGGGCGGTGCGATCGGTGCGACCGCGCCGGGCGTTGACTTAGGGTGGGGGCGTCATTTTTGAAATGTGTATCATCATTTTAAAAGCACCTGCTGCCACATTCCTGGCCTCCAGCAACGTTCAGACATCAATTAAAATATCAAGAGAAGTCCCGTGATTAATCGTCTTCCTGGAAAGAGACCGGAGGTTTGTCTTGTGGAAATTTTGACTCATCCTACGGTAGCGAAGAGGGTTAAAATGCCTGCTGCTAAGAAAGTGTACCATGCAGATAAGGAAGTGCATATAATGTAAATAGGTCAGTGGGTTACTTCTTGTGTAAGAGAGCTCCTTTTGTTACTATTCGTTTCTAACTCAAAATCGTAATATAGAACATTGAGCTATTAACTGTCACCCTAGAGCAGCTGCAAACTGCAAGGTATATGTTAGAGCTATATGTTTTTTGCCAAGTATTTCATTATCCTAATCTTGTGAAAAGGGTTCATTTGGGTAGTTAACAATTCTTATTTTGAAAGAGAACCCTTAACAATGATGTTTCGTTTTAAATTCTGAATTTGTGCCTTTTGTGAATAAGAACTTTAACTATATTGCCTACCAGTATCGATGACATGCCATTCCTACACAACACCTTGTAGTACTGTCCGATGTAATATTTCCTATACACTGATTTACACACATTTGATTGTCTCTGTGCAATGTGTGTGTGGTATAAAGTGCTCTGACACCTTACACTGGTATGAGTGGTGCTATAAAACTAAATGAATCTGAGAGACAATGGTTATGGAGACTTGAGAGGCACTGTTAAAGGGTGCTACTGAGGGAATCCGTGCTACGCAAACAAATGATGGACGGAATGCTGAGTAAATCATACATTCACCCCCAGTCAAGAGATCTGGGTTAAATCCATTGTTATTTTGCTCACCATGCCACCCCAGTTTAGACCCAGCCATATGCAAATCAGTCTTGACCCAGTGCCTCATGGGAACAGTCCTAGGCCGAAATGCCAAGCCAGGGCCTCCCTGGACCGGAAACAAGCATCCTGGGACCGGTTTCTGGATATTGCCCTTCATCAGCTTGAATCCAGTGGCTTGAATCCAGTGGCTTGAATTCAGTGGCACAGTGAGCAAGGGACCCACATCAGGGCATACCCATTCCACAAAGGGTGAAAAGTGCTACGCAAACAAATGATGGACGCAATGCTGAGTAAATCATGCATTCATCCCAGTCAAGAGATCTGGGTTAAATCCATCATTCTTTTGCTCACCATGCCACCCCAGTTTAGAGCCAGGCATATGCAAATCAGTCTTGACCATGTGCCTCATGGCAATGGTCCAGACGGAACTGCCAAGCCAGGTCCTCCCTGGACTGCAAACAAGCATCCTGGGACCGGTTTCTGGATATTGCCCTTCATCAGCTTGAATCCAGTGGCTTGAATCCAGTGGCACAGTGAGCAAGGGACCCACATCAGGGCATACCCATTCCACAAAGGGTGAAAAGTGCTACGCAAACAAATGATGGACGCAATGCTGAGTAAATCATGCATTCATCCCAGTCAAGAGATCTGAGTTAAATCCATCATTCTTTTGCTCACCATGCCACCCCAGTTTAGACCCAGGCATATGCAAATCAGTCTTGACCCTGTGCCTTATGGCAACGGTCCAGACGGAACTGCCAAGCCAGGTCCTCCCTGGACTGGAAACAAGCATCCTGGGACCGTTTTCTGGGTATTACCCTTCATCAGCCAGGCTAGCTTGAATCCAGTGGCACAGTGAGCAAGGGACCCACCTCTAGGCATACCCATCCCACATAGGGTGAAAAGTGCTACGCAAACAAATGATGGACGTAATGCTGAGTAAATCCTACATTCACCCCCAGTCAAGAGATATGGTTTAAATCCATCGTTCTTTTGCTCACCATGCCACCCCAGTTTAGACCCAGCCATATGCAAATCAGTCTTGACCCTGTGCCTCAAGGTAACAGTCCGTGGCAGAGGTGGTCATGGCGGGGCACCAACGGACATTGTCGAACAGGGCACTACCAGCGCTAATGCCGTCTCGGGTGAGGGAAGTACATCTGGGATAGGTAAAAGAGATACACTGCAAGGGAACAAATTGAAGAAGATTCAAAGATCCAGAACGTTCTGTTTACTATGTGTGTACTATATTTTGAGAACATTTGTGTTAACATAAGAGAAGTAAAAATAAACTGTACTAGAAAGTATAGGTACAAAATAAGAGAAAGAAATTAAGTTGTAGGGCAAGTTGAAAGAGAAAATTGTAGCCGGGAGGTGCGAAATTATAGAAAGAGTAAAGTGAGGTGCCAATGGCCCTGAAGAAGGCCATGCTTAAGAGAATAAGAAAATCAAGGAGGGACATCAAGGCGGGTTAGGTAAGAAAGAAGAGGTTAACCGAACCCAGGGGCAAATTCATCAATACTTCGCGCTGGTGCAAAGTCTCCTGAAGTGAAAAAATGATGAAAAGTGGTTATTTGTTATTTACTTTTTCAGTTCTTCATCTGATTTTCCAAAGTGAAGGTTGGCTTCTCTGGCATGAGTTCGCTGCAGCCGGAAGTTCCATGAATGAAGGTGGAATCTCAGGTTGCAGAGAGGAGATTTTCTCACTACACTTTACCCTGCATGGAGGTGGGGAATCTCCCTGCTGCAGGACAACATGTCCTCTGTTCCCTCTGCAAACCTTCCCTTAAATGGGTGGGTATGAGATGTGGGTCTGCCAGAGACTCTGGAAGTCCTGCCATTACCAGCAGGAATTTTGGGATGTGGGGAACGGATAGTGGGTGATGTGTTGTGTGAGGTGAAGGTGCAACCCATGACCATGAGCAGCAGCAGGCGCACTTCCCGTGGTCTTGCGGGGTTACCTGTTATCATTCTTTTTATTTATTGCATTTTCTAAGAGACAACAGGTCAGAATTAACAAAAGAGAAAAGGGGAAAACAAAGAAAAAAATCACACTGGGATATTCAGAATGACATATTAAAGCTGGTGAAGTTTAAAACAAAAATTGTAAAGTTAGGAAACTTTGGAAAAAGAGCATTTAAAGAAGGCATTTTGTTTGCTCATGTGCAGTACCTTGGTGAAACCAACAGCTCAGCTTGAAGTTGTTGGTCCTTCGTGGGTGTCTACACTCAGCCCAGAGAGTGGGTGCCAGAGGAGAAGTGATCTACGCTGACAAGAAGGTGGCACCCTTTACGCCAGTGCTCATGAAGTGCCATGCGGATGGGGCAGAGTCAGTGAGACATATTTCTTCAATTATGCTAGCCCTTCTAGAAAGACTCTTGCTTTGAGGTCTATTTATTTTACACAAGTGCGTCTAGATGCCAATCTGTTACTTTGCCCTACTCGTTCACAGTAGATAGACGTATCATGACGCAGTAAAGTGCAATGAATGAGATTTGAAAAGGTAGGACACTGTATGAGACGGTAATAGAAATAAAGTTCTCTATGGTAGATCATCGAACGTCAACCCATGACGCCCCAGTCAGCTACCTGAATGGAGCTGGCAAGGCTTTTCAAATGTCATCATCACGTTAATTATCAAAATATAACAAGAGCCGGACGTTGGACCTATAATTAGAGCAGCCCAGTGCTTAATTTGAGCTGGTGGTTTCCGGTGCTAAGCACCAGTACTTAATCCCCAACACCAGTGCTTTTCATGAGCACCAGTTAGGAACACATTCATTTTGGGGATTAAGTGATTTGCGCAGAATCACAGGATGTTGAGCTGACGCCGAGACTCAAACCTGGTTTCCAAGCTCTGAAGTCTGGCACTCTGACCATTACACCTCATCCTCTCCCTGCTTTCATGGTTAGTAGTTGGTTCTGTTTTAGACTGTGCTAGCTGGAGCAATGGATTGGTCCAAGCTGTCTCCTGACGACAGCCTCAGCGCTCATTTTGTTTGACAAATTAACCGCGGACGCAGCCACAGCATTTGTCATTTTAGCTTCCTGTACCGCACAATATGACCATCCTGAAGACGTTCAACTTATTATTTAATGGAAATATTCTGCCCGAGTGAGTAGGAGTAATAAGCAAACATAAAAGTATCTTTCCTGAAGAGGCCTACTGGAATCATGCTGTAGGCCGAAACACATCAACAAATGTAGACTGCAATCGTTGGAAGATTTGGATATATTATGCACATTATGAATGATTCAGAGCAGAAAGTAAAATTTGACAGCTTGAATAATTTATCTGTTAGAAGCAACATGTACACATGGGTTGGCGTGGTGCGAACAAAGCAGAAGCGGGGGCTCTTGCTTAACTTTTGCGATTAGGTTTCTGAAAAAATTCTTTGCATGTATTGAAATCAATCTGTTTGTAAAAATGATTTGCTAATATGATGGTAACGTCAAACAATAAAATATCTTCTTGTGAATGATACTCAGGACAATATCTACTGCACTGCGTCACTGGGAAAGGGCGGGAATGTCTATATTAAAA
Organism: Triturus cristatus; assembly: GCF_964204655.1. NCBI lineage: Eukaryota > Metazoa > Chordata > Amphibia > Caudata > Salamandridae > Triturus > Triturus cristatus. The sequence continues at coordinate 84,276,567 of NC_140594.1, forward strand.
TCATACAGCGCATTCCTGTCCGTTCCCCCTGTATTGGCACCGCTTCAGCTGCCTAGCTCCAACGCAGGCGCCCGTGCTCCATGGTGCAAGGGCTCCTGTGTTGTAGGCAGAATTGTTTTTGTGCAGGAAGGGGCACCTTCCTGCACAAACACAATCCTGAGAGGCTGTTACCTACTTCTATGTGTGCTGCAGAATGTAGCGCACATGGACAGAGGAAAAAACGAGGAGACAGAGATATTTCTCCTCGTTACGCCTGGGGAGGCGTATCTTTTTGATGCATTCCCAGATTTACCATGTTTGGTAAATCAGGAGACTGCGTCAAAAACCATGGGATTTCCGTGAGAACACCCACCGTAGTGCCCATGGAACGCCTCCCTTGCACAGAGTGATGCAACGCCGCGATTTGTGCTGCGTTGCATTACTGCATAATTGTGAAGCCATTCCAAGCCACGCAAAGTGGCTTTGCGAGGCATCATAAATATGACTTGGAGGTTTGCGTCGTGCATGTACCATGTTGCGTGGAGCAATCATGACGCAAAGTTCTCATAAACATGCCCTCAGAGTGTAAGCCCCTTGTCTCGAAGCATGAACACTTCTGATGAAAGAGAGGTAAGGAGTTAAAATGGGGAATGCACATTCAAGAGAGATATATTGTTTGAGAGTCTGCCTTGTAATGCATTTTATTTTACTACTGTATATTTCCCCCTGTAACTCTCGGAGTTACGGGTAGCACCCATGCCTGTGCATTACCATATGACTGTATTATGCTTACACAACTCACTCCCTGAAAGGCCTTTGTGCGTCCCGTGCAAAGCCGGCGGTCCTGCCCGGATCACTCTCCAGGCAGCGCGGGAGTTCTCACTCCTCGCTCAGCCTCTCACCTTTGTTCACACGGAAAACCGATCCCAGCTGGAGGGAGAGCCCTGTGTTTTCACCTTTGTGGAAAAGGCTTCTCTTTTACAAGAGTGAAAATGTGCCCAGGTGCCAAAGGGACCTGACTGCCCCAAGCTCTCCCCTGCGCACAACAAAGGGTCTTTTCATCGTAAGGGCTCGCCCTACTGGGTGGGAGGAGGTCTTGCCATGTTTGTCAGGATCTGGACAGTTCAGATTTCTAGGATTCAGAATAGGGGAATCAGCTGTTTTTAGTGTAAGAATTAGCTCAGTTATGCGTTAGAGGAACTCCCTCCCCCCGGCGTCGCTTCCACGTGTGATATGAGCACGTGGACACCTGTCGTGCATCCTCCTGCACAGGCCGTGAGATCGTCACCTCCTCCATTTCCGGTATCTGAGGAATAGGGTTGTCCAGGCCCAGGGCAGGAACAGGGGCACATTTCCTCCGACCCTAGAGACGTTTTTGGATAATTGAATGAATATCGGTCATTTTTAAAGAGCCCGAACACCTTTGTCAGAGTTCAGTTTCGAGAAAATAAGTGCCAAGGTCAAAGTAGTGTTTAGGGTACAATTGCAGCTTGCATCACCCAGTGCCCCGTCCAGTGCTGCAGGATGCCGGTACCAATGACATCACCCAGTGCCCCTGGCAGTGCTGCAGGATGCCGGTACCAATGACATCACCCAGTGCCCCTGACAGTGCCGCAAAATGCCTATACCTATGACACCACCCACTGTCCCTACCAATAACATCACCCAGCCCCCCTGCCAGTGCTGCAGAATGCCATTACCGATGACATCACCCACTGTCCCTGCCAGTGCTGCAGAATGCCAGTAACCGATGACATCACCACAGCACCTGACAGTGCTGCAAAATGCCATTACCGATGACATCACCCACTGTCCCTGCCAGTGCTGCAGAATGCCAGTAACCGATGACATCACCACAGCACCTGACAGTGCTGCAAAATGCCATTACCGATGACATCACCCACTGCCCCTGCCAGTGTTGCAGAATGCCAGTAACCGAAGACATCACCCACTGTCCCTGCCAGTGCTGCAGAATGCCAGTAACCGATGACATCACCACAGCACCTGACAGTGCTGCAAAATGCCATTACCGATGACATCACCCACTGCCCCTGCCAGTGTTGCAGAATGCCAGTAACCGAAGACATCACCCACTGCCCCGGCCAGTGCTGCAGAATGTCAGTATCTATTACATCACCCAGTGCCCCGGCCAGTGCTGCAGAATGCCATTACTCATGGCATCACCTACTGCCCCTGCCAGTGCTGCAGAATGCCAGTACCTAGCACACCACCCAGTGCCCATGTCAGTCTTGCAAAATGCCATTACCGATGACATCAACCACTGCCCCTGCCAGTGCTGCAGAATGCCAGTGCCAATTACATCACCCACTGCCCCTGCCAGTGCTGCGGAATGCCAGTACCAATGACATCACCCACAGCCCTGCCAGTACTGCAGAATTCCAGTACCACTGACACCACTCACTGTCCCTGGCAGTGCTACAAAATGTCATTACCAATGACTTCACCCACTACCTTTCCCTCACCAAGCAATTGTCCTCGGTGGTTGACACTTGCCTGGGCATAATGCGACAGCTGCGGAAACTGGCCCCCCTGCTCTCGCCTACTACTCTACAGATGATTGTGCCGGCCACCATCATGTCCAGGTTGGACTATGGCAATGCCCTTTATATTGGCCTTCCTGAGAAACTAATCAGCAAGCTGCAGGTGATCATGAACGATGCAGCTAGGCTGAAATTTAGGCTTCCAAGAAGGGCCCATGCCACCCCTTTGCTGCTTAAGTTGCATTGGCTCCCAGTCAAACAGAGAGCCATGTTTAAGGGCCTTTGGATTGCTCACAAAGCGATCTTTGGCCAGGCTCCTGGTTATATCAAGGAGCGCCTGATGAAATATGCACCGGGACGCACACTGCGATCGTCCATGGTGGGCCTCTTGGCCCCCTCATGAGCCAAAATGTCATTGAAAGGTGGCAGAGCTTTCTCTGTCTTAATTCCCCAACTTTGGAATGAATTACCGGAGAACGTTCGTAAGGAACCTGCCCTCCTCCCTTTCAGGAAGTGTTTTAAGATTTATCTGTTTAGGGAAGATTTGGTGCTTTTCTGGAATGGTAGAAGCTACCTGAGCTTTCTCTACAAGCGCTAAGAGACCTGAAGGTGATTACGCACTATATAAGCTACAATTAACATAACATAACATAACTACTCCTGCCAGTGCTGCAGAATGGAATTACCGATGACATCACCCACTGCTCCTGCCAGTTATGCGGAATGCCATTGCCGATGACATCACCCGCTGCCCTTGCCAGTGCTGCAGAAAACCCATACAAATGACATCACACACTGCCCCTGCTGTAAAATGCCATTACCGATGACATCACCCACTGACCCTGCCAGTGCCACAGAATGCCAGAACCTATGATATCGACCACTGCCCCTGCCAGTGCTGCAAAATGCCAGACATCACCCACTGCCCCTGCTGCAAAATGCCATTACAGATGACATCACCCACTGGTCCTGCCAGTGCCACAGAATGCCAGCACCTATGATATCACCCACTGCCCCTGCCAGTGCTGTAAAATGCCAATGACATCACCCACTGCCCCTGCCAGTTCTGCAAAATGCAAGTACCACTCCCCTCGATTTTTGTTACAATACGCCAAAAAGATATAGTATAGACCACTTTCTAAACTGTAACACGACTCATGTGGTCTATATTTTGGGATGCAGATGTGGTACCATCTTTGTTGGCAGCACTACCCGCTGTCTTAAACTGAGAATACAGGAGCATCGACGGGCCATAAAATCTAAGGATGTTAGATACCGTATCACAAATCACTACTCTAGTGAGCATCCGGACGACTTGTCCTTTTGGTTCCATGCAATAGATCATATGCCAGTGCAAAGAAGAGGAGGTAACAGGGACCTGTTACTTAGACAGATGGAGTCAAAATGGATTTGCTGCCTTAGGGCTACCCATCTGGGACACAATACCGATGGGGAAATGCACTATTTTTTGTAGACATCTTTTATGGACATATCCTAACCTTGAATTTGGAGGGGATAAACAACATCCTGTATCTACGTGCTGTATACAACTATGATGACCTTCAAGTGACTGTATTAATGTCCTGTATCTATGTACTGGGTACACATATGTTGATGCTTCAGCAACAGTACTATACGTTGGACGAATATAATGTTATTGAGAACAATACGACGAAATGTGTATGAAATAGCGAATGTTAACGTGTTTGGTATTGTTTGTTCTCATTAATTCATGTTTACTTCCTTTACACCTTGGGGTGTTCTACCCTATCTTTATTCTTGCCTATTCCATTGTTATTTTCTTGTTTAGTCCCTTGGAGAACTGAATAGAGACTTTATCCAATTGTCCGGAAATATGGCCAAGTCCCAATATGATTTTCTCTGATTTTTTCTTCATTAGTTTATAGGTTAGGTATTTGTATTAAAAAATACTGTCGTAGATACGGTTCTAGTTTTGGTCATAACCCCTTTTGATACTTAGGGAAATATATGCTGGTTTGCTCCTTTAAGATGGTTGCTAGGATACTACCCTGGACGATATTTTTTATATATATTTTTTTGTTGTGTAAAGTGGTTCTATATATTGAGAAACTCTGGCCAATAGGTAAGTATGAACACTTACCTATTATTAATGCATTTCAATTGGTTTCTAAATATAAGGAAAAATTATGGTGCGGGTAGTTCTAATTTGGAATAACCCGAAGGAGCACTATTATAAAATTGACGAATGAACATATAGTATATACAAAAAATTCTTAATATTTATGATTGATATTGCTGAATACTATGGGTCTCTCTTTTTTCTTATTGTTTCATTCATAATGATTTGGTGGTAGGCTTTTAGCAAGAACTAGCAACTCAATATGGCTCCCGTGTGTGCCAGTAAAACTAACACGACAAGAATATGTTTTCAAATAATAAACTAAGCGTGTATGTTTTTCATTTGGAACAACTTGATTGCGCGCGATCATAGAGACACAGAGTTGACAAATTAGTATATATTATTACTTCTCAGTTAGATATTATGGGTTTCTTTTTTGTTCTATGTGTTGTTTAAAATGATTTGGTGATAGAACTTTGGGAAGAACTAGCAATCCAATATGGCTCCCGTATGTGCCAGTAAAACGAACGGGACAAGAATATGTTTCTAAACAAAACATTAAGTACGGACGTGTTTTACTTGGAACAACTTGACTGTGTCCGATTATAGAAATACAGAGTTGACAAATGAATATATATTATTACTTCCTGGTTAGGTGGTCGATATTGTAGAATTTTGTGTTTCATTCGCTTTAATATGCTGTATAACATGACTCGGTACAAAAGGGGGCGGTGATGGACGGAGCATCAGAACCAATCAAACACTCACACCCAGTCAAGAGATCTGGGTTTAATCCATCACCGTTCTTTAGCCCACTCTGCCACCCCAGTTCAGACATGGCCATATGCAAATCAGTCTGACCCTGTGCCTCATGGGAACAGTCCAGCCCGAACTGCCAAGCCATGCCTTCCCTGGACCGGAAACAAGCTTCCTAGGACCGGTTTCTGGCATTTCAGCTGTCTTCAGCCAGGCTTGCTTGAATCCAGTGGCAAAGTGAGCAAGGGACTCAACGTCTGAGCATACCCTCCCAACTTATGGCGAACAAAGCGGTACAAAAGGGGGCGGTGATGGACGGAGCATCAGAACCAATCAAACACTCACACCCAGTCAAGAGATCTGGGTTTAATCCATCACCGTTCTGATGCTCCGTCCATCACCGCCCCCTTTTGTACCGCTTTGTTCGCCATAAGTTGGCAGGGTATGCTCAGACGTTGAGTCCCTTGCTCACTTTGCCACTGGATTCAAGCAAGCCTGGCTGAAGACAGCTGAAATGCCAGAAACCGGTCCTAGGAAGCTTGTTTCCGGTCCAGGGAAGGCATGGCTTGGCAGTTCGGGCTGGACTGTTCCCATGAGGCACAGGGTCAGACTGATTTGCATATGGCCATGTCTGAACTGGGGTGGCAGAGTGTGCTAAAGAACGGTGATGGATTAAACCCAGATCTCTTGACTGGGTGTGAGTGTCTGATTGGTTCTGATGCTCCGTCCATCACCACCCCCTTTTGTACCGTATAACTTGACTCGGCGGTAGTCTCTTCATAAGAGTTAGAAATTCAATATGGCCCCCGTGTATGCCGGCAATACGAGTACAATACAGGTGTTGGTCATGTGAGGCACATCACATGACCGGATGTTGTTATTTAAGCCGGTCGCAATATGGCGCGTTTCACTAATATTCAAATCATGGAAAGAATCGTGCACAAGTCACCATTGACAAGGTAACGGGCGTACGCGCTGCTTTTTGAAGTTATCAATCCGAGTGAACGCGAGTATTGATAGGATTGTGGCCATTGTGTTAGTTGTAAAAGATAGGTGGGAGCGTGCTATAACTCACTCACAGTGTGTTTTAATAATGGGCCTCATACGTAACACTGGGCTGGTAGCTGGCATACGTGTTGCTTTTTGGTAGCGAGCGTACGCGCTGCTTTTTAAAGTTATCAATCCGAGTGAGCGCGAGTATTAATAAGATTGCGGCTCTTGCGCTAGTTATAAAAGATGGGTGGGAGCTTGCCATAACTCACTCAGAGTGTGTTTTAATAATGGGCCCTGTGCGCAATATGGGGCTGGTAGCTGGCATACGCGTTATTTTTTTAAGTTGTCAATCTGTATGAACGCGAGTGTTGGCAGGCATGCGGCCATTGCGTTAATAGCATAAGATGGGTGGGAGCTTGTTACAACTCACTCATAACGTGCTACCCCAAGTATATGATGTAAACAATGGGGAATCTTGACGAGTAAAAACAACTATTGGGTTGAGCGTGCGTGTGTGGAATACTGCCGTAATGAGATGTTCGGGTTGGTTTTGAGTTAAGTGAAACATCCGGGGAGGTGAAAGCTTTGACATATGATCAGATTACATTAATTATTCAATTTAGTTTTTTGTTTTTTTGATTGACTTGTTAGTGTCTTATTAATAAGAGGTTTGCATCTATAACTTTGTGTAGTTTGATCATTCAGGCAATGATTTATATTCTTGTCGCTTTGGAAATAAGGGAGGACTTATATAAATTTGTATCTCTTCTAGGATATATTTTTTGGCATTTTCTTGATTCTTGGATTTTCCTATATTCAGATGAGATTTTGATTGTGGAACACGAAGGTAAGATGACATTCTTACACGCCCTTGCCTATTCTTGTATCGAATTTAAGATCTCTGGCTAGGATCAAGATTAGGATATCATTATTTCTCTATAGTAGCGTGAGTCAATTTGGATAAGATACTGATGACATGGTGTAATTTTGGATATTTACTTTGCGGTTAGGACCTGGTTTTTACTTTATTACCAGAAGTGCCAAAATTGGAATTCAGTGGGACGTTGAAATTACCATATGACTTTTGGTAAGTCTCATATTAATATATGATTTCTACTAGGCTTTGGCAGAACATTTGGTATAGGAATTACATTGTCAATTGATTTCTCCACAAGCAGGTGGGTTGGATGATTATTTTAATGGCCGTTAGTGCATTTATCTATTAGATTCTTGCATGATTCCCCTACTCAGAACCTGATTCGTCAAAGTAACTTGATTAACACTTAATAACAACTCGTGCAGAACCGACAAAAATTGTTTGATTAATACTCGATGTGGATATTTGTGGTGAGAGTTCTAGTTGGCTTTACGGTATATCTTAGTTCCTTTTGACATATCTTTGACACCAATTGGAGATGTAATCTATTCCTTTTTGGATTTTCTTGTTTTTTTGTGCTCTTTTGGATTTTTGAATGCACTATGGAATTTCTGTTTTCCGTTGCATATTATGTTTTTTGATACGATGTTCTTTAGATCTGATCAGTCTGGATTTTGTTGATTATTTTTACTAATGAAATTCTCTGTAGTGTGATTTTTTGCGTTTTCACCGATTTCATAATGGTCTTTTTGCTTTCAGATTTGTTTAAGAATAAGAGATGGACTTTCTCATTCTGCTTCTTTTTGTCATTTTTCTTCCTATTTTTTCTTTATCCCCTTTTTTCTCCCTTTTCTTTCACCTCTTTCTTCTGTTACCTGTAGTATTTTTTTAAATGAATATTGTTGTTAATAATGATATGTTCTTGGATGAGGCCTCTTGCTTTAGAATATATTTTCTTATAATTCTAGCTAGCCGTTGTATCAGTGTTAATAATTTATATGTTGTATGTGGATATATGTGTATGTACATTGTCTATATTTATGTATATAATGTTTTGCATGGTGTATTAAGTCTGTTTTTTTATTTGTATATCTTTTTCAGCCCTGACAAAGTTCCCTTTGGAACGAAACGCGTTGGCTGATGTTCAAATCCTAATTTTAAGAATCTTAAATAAACAAATATATATTTTGGAATATACCCGGACCTACTTTGACTTCATTCTGGTGCACCGTCCATCAATTCCTGAATCTTCTTATCTGGGTTTCCAGTGGAGTATATTTGCGGCATACTCTGGATGAGATTGCACACACAACTTATTTAATTACTTACCTTAGAATGTGAGGTGCAGAACCTTGGTCAGCCGCAATTTGGTTTTTTCATTGTACCAATGACATCACCTACTGTCCCTGCCAGTGCTAGTTAGTGTCAGTACCAATGGCATCAGCCGCTGACCCTTCAGGTGCAGCAGAACGCCAGTACCTATGACATCACCCACTGCCCCTACCAGTGCTGCAGAATGCCAATATCAATGAAAGTCCAATTGGCCGCACCATGCTCGTCCTACCAGCGTGTTACCCCAAGGCATTGTGGTCCATGTAGTAGCATCGGCGAATACGCCTGTGCCAAAATTGTGAGTGAAAGTAAGTGTCGCGTTAGCCATCCCTGGACACGTGTTTCGAGGTAGTTGCCTCTCGTCAGCAGGGAGTAGGTATGTGTATGGGGTTGCCGCGTAGGCTGCCGAAAACGTATTCTCAGGTAAAGTACCTCTCATGGCGCGCAGGTGCTGGTCCATGGGCTCGTCAGCCCCACCGGCTCAAGGGAGCCTGAATATAAACAAAAGTCCAATTGGCCGCACCCTGCTCGTCCTACCAGCGTGTTACCCCAAGGCATTGTGGTCCATGTAGTAGCATCGGCGAATACGCCTGTGCCAAAATTGTGAGTGAAAGTAAGTGTTGCGTTAGCCATCCCTGGACACGTGTTTCGAGGTAGTTGCCTCTCGTCAGCAGGGAGTAGGTATGTGTATGGGGTTGCCGCGTAGGCTGCCGAAAAAGTATTCTCAGGTAAAGTACCTCTCATGGCGCGCAGGTGCTGGTCCATGGGCTCGTCAGCCCCACCGGCTCAAGGGAGCCTGATTATAAACAAAAGTCCAATTGGCCGCACCCTGCTCGTCCTACCAGCGTGTTACCCCAAGGCATTGTGGTCCATGTAGTAGCATCGGCGAATACGCCTGTGCCAAAATTGTGAGTGAAAGTAAGTGTCGCGTTAGCCATCCCTGGACACGTGTTTCGAGGTAGTTGCCTCTCGTCAGCAGGGAGTAGGTATGTGTATGGGGTTGCCGCGTAGGCTGCCGAAAAAGTATTCTCAGGTAAAGTACCTCTCATGGCGCGCAGGTGCTGGTCCATGGGCTCGTCAAATTTTGGCACAGGCGTATTCGCCGATGCTACTGCATGGACCACAATGCCTTGGGGTAACACGCTGGTAGGACGAGCAGGGTGCGGCCAATTGGACTTTTGTTTATATTCAGGCTCTCTTGAGCCGGTGGGGCTGACGAGCCCATGGACCAGCACCTGCGCGCCATGAGAGGTACTTTACCTGAGAATACTTTTTCGGCAGCCTACGCGGCAACCCCACACACATACCTACTCACTGCTGATGAGAGGCAACTACCTCGAAACACGTGTCCAGGGATGGCTAACGCGACACTTACTTTCACTCAAAATTTTGGCACAGGCGTATTCGCCGATGCTACTGCATGGACCACAATGCCTTGGGGTAAAATGCTGGTAGGACGAGCAGGGTGCGGCCAATTGGACTTTTGTTTATATTCAGGCTCTCTTGAGCCGGTGGGGCTGACGAGTCCATGGACCAGCACCTGCACGCCATGAGAGGTACTTTACCTGAGAAGACTTTTTCGGCAGCCTACGCGGCAACCCCACACACATACCTACTCCCTGCTGACGAGAGGCAACTACCTCGAAACACGTGTCCAGGGATGGCTAACGCGACACTTACTTTCACTCAAAATTTTAGCACAGGCGTATTCGCCGATGCTACTGCATGGACCACAATGCCTTGGGGTAACACGCTGGTAGGACGAGCAGGGTGCGGCCAATTGGACTTTTGTTTATATTCAGGCTCTCTTGAGCCGGTGGGGCTGACGAGCCCATGGACCAGCACCTGCGCGCCATGAGAGGTACTTTACCTGAGAATACTTTTTCGGCAGCCTACGCGGCAACCCCACACACATACCTACTCCCTGCTGACGAGAGGCAACTACCTCGAAACACGTGTCCAGGGATGGCTAACGCGACACTTACTTTCACTCAAAATTTTGGCACAGGCGTATTCGCCGATGCTACTGCATGGACCACAATGCCTTGGGGTAACACGCTGGTAGGACGAGCAGGGTGTGGCCAATTGGACTTTTGTTTATATTCAGGCTCTCTTGAGCCGGTGGGGCTGACGAGCCCATGGACCAGCACCTGCGCGCCATGAGAGGTACTTTACCTGAGAATACTTTTTTGGCAGCCTACGCGGCAACCCCACACACATACCTACTCCCTGCTGACGAGAGGCAACTACCTCGAAACACGTGTCCAGGGATGGCTAACGCGACACTTACTTTCACTCAAAATTTTGGCACAGGCGTATTCGCCGATGCTACTGCATGGACCACAATGCCTTGGGGTAACACGCTGGTAGGACGAGCAGGGTGCGGCCAATTGGACTTTTGTTTATATTCAGGCTCTCTTGAGCCGGTGGGGCTGACGAGCCCATGGACCAGCACCTGCGCGCCATGAGAGGTACTTTACCTGAGAATATTTTTCGGCAGCCTACGCGGCAAACCCACACACATACCTACTCCCTGCTGACGAGAGGCAACTACCTCGAAACACGTGTCCAGGGATGGCTAACGCGACACTTACTTTCACTCAAAATTTTGGCACAGGCGTATTCGCCGATGCTACTGCATGGACCACAATGCCTTGGGGTAACACGCTGGTAGGACGAGCAGGGTGTGGCCAATTGGACTTTTGTTTATATTCAGGCTCTCTTGAGCCGGTGAGGCTGACGAGCCCATGGACCAGCACCTGCGCGCCATGAGAGGTACTTTACCTGAGAATACTTTTTCGGCAGCCTACGCGGCAACCCCACACACATACCTACTCCCTGCGGACGAGAGGCCACTACCTCGAAACACGTGTCCAGGGATGGCTAACGCGACACTTACTTTCACTCAAAATTTTGGCACAGGCGTATTCGCTGATGCTACTGCATGGACCACAATGCCTTGGGGTAACACGCTGGTAGGACGAGCAGGGTGCGGCCAATTGGACTTTTGCCAATATCAATGACATCATCCACTTCCCATGCCAGTGCCGCAAATTGCCAATGACCTCACCCACTGCCCCTGCTAGTGCTGCAGAATGCCAGTACCTATAACATCACCTGCTGTCCCGGTAGTGCTTCAAAATGCCAATAACAATGATATCACCCACTGCATGTGCCAGTGCAGCAGAATGCCAGTACCTACGAGATCACCCACTGCCCCTGCCAGTGCTGCAGTATGCAGACCTATAAATTAACTACTGTCCCTGGCACTACTGAAAAATGCCATTACTGATTACGTCCCCCACTGTCACTGCTGCAAAATAGTTACCAGTACCAATGGCCTGGACGCGCCACTGCCATTATTCTTAGTTCGAGCATTCAAGACCTCTTGCATATACTTTAGTGAATCCTTATACGTGTATGTACTTTGTGGGCTCTGGAGATGAGCCCTAGGACTTGTCTGCTTCTGCTGAGGGACTTTTTTTCTGTTCAACTGCCTCTATTTAACTGTCTTGATAGAAAACGACCAGCAGAGGTCAGTAAAATGCCAGAATTGCTTTCTGCTGAGGGACATTTCTTTTTCTATTTTTCTGGCAACTGCCTCTATTTACCTTTCTTGATTGAAAACGACCAGCAGAGATCAGTAAAATACCAGAATCACTTTAGCCTTCTCTAGATTCCAGTCTAAAGAAATTGTCTTCCACGAGCACCCGTAGACAATATTATTTTTTTCAAATCATGTATTTTCAGTGATATGACCACCAAAGGCCCTGATTTTATATTAAAAACAGAAATTTTGACTATACCATTTCCCGCTGAAAGGCAACATTTTTCTCCATGTGTTCCCATACCTGGTGTGTCACGCAGTTTGGTGCTTACTTTCTCTCCATGTTTAAGAAAAGTAGATGTTTCAACACCCAGACTAAGTGTTGCATAGCTAAATACATATAAGGTCCCAAAGGTGAGACTGATTGCATTGCAAATGCTTGTTTTTTTAATGTGATAAAATTGTTAAACTGAAGTGCTTTGCTGAAAATAGACACATCTACGCAGTGGGCTGTCATAAGAAAAATGCCAGTGTTAAGAATTAAAGTGCTGGTGCCTAGCACCTGCAAACACTGGAGCTAAATAAGCGATGATGTGTCTTCTTTTTTGTGGTATCACTACGGACGGCTTTGGTTGTCCCTTGCAGGTAGATTGTGTTCCTTATTTCGGCATCTACTTTATGCTCTCTCATTGGATGGCTGAACTGTCTATTTTAATCTTGTGCTTTGGGATTCGCTGATTTCCCTCTCTGTACTGTGTTTGTCGCTCGCTAGGAGACAGCCTTTTTACCATGTTTTTCAATTGTTGGGTGTATCCTTCCGCTGCTGATGTCATTGATGCACTTTTAGAGTGCAAGTTGAGGTGAATTTGGTGTCCCTGTTCACCCCTCCACGCTCGTCTCCATGTTGCTTCTTCGACCCCCAGCTTGTCCGTTGTTTACCCTGGCCATGCCCTCTGCACTATTTCTCCTGTATTTCACATCATATCCAGGAGCGGCCAATGCAGGTAAGAGCAGTGGGGCGAGGTGGGTGAGGGGAGTCAACAGACAATGACTAGCGAAAATTAAAAAAATATTTAATCTTCACTTGTTCAGCCATCTGTCGTCTCCCTCCACCCCGCCCCACTGCCCCACCACTCTTACCTGCACGGGCAGCTCCTGATCTTATCTGACCCCTGCCCAGTGGCTGAGCAAGGACATCATGGGCCCTGATGCAGGCATAGAAATTAGCCCCCATTCCCTGGATATGTAGCAAAAAATAGTGGTCAAATGAGCCTTGTATGCCTGTGGGCCCAGGAGACACTTCTGCCTCTGCACTATTAATAGCTCGCCCCTGGCCACGCACAGGGTTCATTGCACCCTCCTCTGTCCTTACCACCCGAGCCTCTTGCCTTAAACCCTTCGCCGCGGCACGAATTTTGCCGCGGCGCTGGGGGGGTTTGGGGTGTTTGCGGCGCCGCCATGCTCGTGACGGAACCACTCCGTCATGAGCCACGGGCGCGCTGTGCTCATGACGGAGTGGTTCCGTCACGACTCCGCCCACTTGCATTGATCGCCCGCACAGGCGGGGAATCAGTGCCGCGTGGGCGGAGCAGCCGCCAACGGCCGCAGCATGACGGAACCACTCCATCATGAGCACACGGCGCCCGTGGCTCATGACGGAGTGGTTCCGTCATGAGCAGGGAAGGGGTTAACTCATCTCCCAGCAGATTTCGAGTCCCATGCTTGACTAGTGAGGCCAATCCCTGACTGTTCTTAGAACTCTTGGACTTGTGGTCTTAGTTTTATACTGGGGCAATTAGGACTACATGTCCCAGCAGTCTAAGAAAAAACAGTACTAGCTTAACTAGTCACGCATGCACCTGGGTGACTTGGCAATTGTGCCAACGTGGTAGGGTTGAAAATGCATGCCTCTCAATATGCAGCAATGAAACACGGGTGGTATTGAAAGCATTCTAACTAGGAGGTGGGCCCCCTTAGAGGGGCCTCAAGTGATCCCGGGGGGCCCCAGGCTCTGGCCAAAAGAAGCATTATGCTGATAACAGTACTTTGTTTTAAGTGGAAACAATGAAAGACAGTAAGCTGCTCTGCAATGGGCCATCACTAACATCTTTTGTCAATTCTATCCTGGCTGGGTGAAGGAGTCAAAAGGGAAGGGACTCCAAATATACCTTGTTGGACTTGGCCCTTCTGGCAGGTTCACCCCTGAACTTTTTGCTTTTTATTGGTGACTTGGTGTGGTGATTTGTTTGGTTCCTGCGCACTTTCCCTGTGTCCCAGGGTAAAGTGCGTGCGTGCTCTGAGTGCATGTGGTGAGATAGGCCTGCCCTCCCATAGGAATGCATGGGGAATGTATGTGTCCCTAGTAGTTCCTGATGCGTGGGGTGTGCAGGCCCGAGTTTGGTATGTGCGGACTCGTGGGAGTGAATGCTGCGCGATGATGTGTGCGGCGTGCATGTACCTAGTGTGGAAGTGCCACTTCTAGAAGTGGGCACTTCTGTGTGCAGTGCGTCTGGCGTGTGATTGGCTGGAGCTGGCTGGTGAGCCTGGCTCCAGGAGTCTGGTTGGGTCTGCCCCAGTGGTGAGTGTGAGATTAGCATGCTGATGGCTGGGGAGGAGTGCACCTTGGACCTGAATAGGGCAGGGTTTTCCCCACACACTGCTGGCTCCGCCCCCTGTGGTGCGACTGACGACCCTAGCCCTGCCAGTGAATAGAGTGAGGGGCTGAGCACATCAAGGGTGCTCCCCAACCAGCTGCGACTGGTTTTCCCCCTCACCCTGAACCCAAACAAAGGGATTTGGTGTATAAAAAGGGGCTGTGTCCCCTTACAAAATGTTCTTGTTCCAAACTCGAATCTACCAGGGGCATGCTGCTGCTGGGGCCCGGGGGAAGGCTTGCCTCCCTGGGCCCTGCCCAGCCCCTGGATACCTGGAGGACTTCTGGGACCCTTTTGGACTTCATTTGCTGTGCTTCCTTACTAAGCCTTATGGACTCTAGGCTGCCCTAGCGCTTGGTGGGCGCTGTACCTGCACTCTGCTGAGAGGCGCTTCATTTCTGTGGCAGAGCGCTTCCCTGGTTTACCCGAGCGCCTCTCTTTGCTGCCTGCAGCGCTGGGCTGCGATCTTTTTTTAGAGGGAATCCCCAGCGTAGGGATTCCCCCGCCTTGTGTCCTGTTGCGGGTGCCCACCCCGCTTATTCCTTTATTTCTAATTGTATGCAGGTGCCCACCCTGCGTCTTCATGGCCGTATTATCCCTATTGCGGGTGCCCACCCCGCTTATGGTTGTTTTATTGCGGGTGCCCACCCCGCGATCATAGAAGGAGAAATCACCGCCGCGGCCCGAGCTTCAGTTCAACTGCCGCCGAGTCCGCGGCCCGCCTGGTTGTGGGCGGGGCCGCGGGACGGAAGCGGAAGTGCCGCCATTGCCCCCGGAGCCTCGCAGGCTCCACCAGAGAAGTCCCGGTCCCGAGATGGGGGACCGGGCGAGGACCGGCGCCTCCAGGGACGGAGCTCTCCTGTGGTGAGAGAGCCCCGCAGGCAGCGCCGAAGGCAGACTAAAGGCGGAGGGGGCTCGAGGCACATTGCCGGTGCCTGCCCCGCCGCGGATGAAGAAAAGAGCCCGGTAAGTGGGGGCTCCTTGTTGTTGGTGCCCCTCGAGGCACAGTTCTCTCGGAGCGGCCCCGTTTGGCAGCGGGTCGCTCCAACCGGGACCGGATATTTCCTAGAGAGCGAGTGGCGCTCCCACGGTCAAGGGGCCATCTTCATGGTCCCAGAGCCCCCTGAGGGGGACTCCAACGAGACGGGCAAAATTGGTTATAGAGCCTAGAGGGCTCCAACGTGCCCCGCATTGCGTGTGTTAAGAGCGCTAGTGCGCTCTAAAAAGACTGAGGCGAAATTATTGGTTCAGAGCCCAGAGATGGCTCCCACGTTGGGCGCATATTGATTTTAGGAGCCAGTGCGCTCCCAAGTGACTTTCTGAGCTAGGTGGCTCCAACGTGCTGGATATTGTGTCATGGGCCATTTGAGAGCCCCGGCCCCTATTTGCCTTCCACAGCTGCGCAGCACTTAGTGCCAGCTGCAGCGTTTAGGCCCTGTGCTTGTCCCCAGCTGCCCAGCAAGTAGTGGGCAGCTGCTACGTTTAGGTTCTGGTGCGTCCTGGACTCTAATGGGATTGAGGTGTTATTGCGATTCATGCTAATGTGCTTTTGGGTGCTAGGAAATGTACTGTATATAGCATGTTTTGCGCACCCTGTGTTGTGTACCTCTAGATGTGGTCTTTTCTGCCTAGGAGGTTGTTTTACCTGCGTAGGTTGTTGGTAGGGAGAATGTACTTCCCTGTGTTATGTACGCCCCTAGTGTAGGTATACTTAGGTGGCTAGGTCTAATGAGTTAGACCAATGAGAATTGCATAATGTGATTTATGCCCCTGTGATAGATACAGGATAGGTTTTATACCTGATGCTAGTGTGATGACGCTGAGGTCATTATTGCGCCAGTAGAGACTGGTTGTGCTCTACAGTTACTTTGTGTTATGTTCTACATTTACTATTGGTGATTTGTGCTATGTTCTAAGTGCTAATTCCTGACAGTGGTCCATGTGGCCCTGTCCCCTGTATATATAATCCCTTGTAAATTCTGCCCGTGCCTGTTGGCACATTGTAGAGTGTGTGTTTTTATCTAATGTGTTGTGTATAATACAAAGGTTATTTTTATATAATACCTTGTGTGGAGTTTCCTTTGTGGTGGGCCTTGGGTGTTGTTGCTGGGTGCGCGCGCAAACGCTTTACACATCGCCTCAGGGATAAGCCTGACTGCTCGTGCCAAGCTACCAAGGGGGTGAGCAGGGGTTATCTTTGGCGTGTAACTCCCCAGCCCTGACTAGAGTGGTGGTTTCTGCCTGGCTTTGGCGCAAGCCTCAGCCAACCAGAAATCCCATTTCTAACATTGGTGATCAGCGGTGGGATTTGGACTTGCGTTTGCGCTGTACCGCAGCAGCAACTGGCCGCACTACAAAACTCTGCATTTAGATGAATCACATGGTATAGGGATTATTGTTCTAAGGTTGCTTTTAAATGTCATTTCTTTGGAAATGTGTTTTTTTTGTGCACTGTGAGTTAGGTGTCCCTAGCTCGGGAGGGTAGATCATCCCCCTTAGTGCATTGTGTTTTCTGGATTCACCAGAGGGTGGGATCCAGTGGTGGCAGCAGATGTGTGTCCAGTGCATGTATTCCCATTCCCAGTTCCCGGGGTAGTGGTACCTGTGTCACGTGGTGGTCAGGTTGAGAAATCAGGGGCGGTAGAAACTGTCTTACCAGTCTTGGGAGGGGTTTGGGGATGAATGTGTAATGTGCTGGATGAATGTGAATGTCCCATTCCCAGTTCCCAGAGTAATAGTACCTGTGTCACGTGGTGGTCAGGTTGAGAAATCAGGGGCGGTAGAAACTGTCTTACTAGTCTGGGGGGTGTGTGTATGTGGGTGAAGGGTGTGAGTTCTCTGAAATAAGGAGCTTGCTGAATACTTTGGTGTGAGTTCTCTGAAATAAGGAGCTTGCTGGTTGATTAGGTGTGAGTTCTCTGGGATAGGGAACTTGCATTGGGGAGTGATTCCAAAAGTAGTGGCTGAGGTGTCTTCCAGCCCAGCGTGGTGGAAGAGGTTCAGAGTAGCCCAGCTAGGTCTCGGTGTAAGGGCTCACGTCCTGTCTCTGCGGAGAAGGAGTGGGTGGGACTGCGTGTCTCCAGGTGCCCGAAACCCAGTGTCAGGGCCTGGATGGTTTCTTTAGGGAACATCAGGTCGGGGGCCTAGGCTGTACCAATAGGTCACTTGAGGAGGATCTCCCAGTGTCTAGAGGACGTGGAGCGTCTGTAATCAGAGCTCCAGTAGTCCTGGTGTCTGGCGGTACCGCTCCAGTTGGGAGGGTGCAGAAGTCCAGAGGGAGGGGTGAGAGGGGGAGGGATTCCCCAGTGGGAACCAGTAGGTCAGGGACCAGCTGGGAGGGCTGTGTCGCCACTGAGTGACCGTGGTGTCGCCACTTCTGTCCTGGGGGGTCTGCACGCACTGTCAGATGGACAGGAGGTCGTGAGATCAGCGCCAGGCAGACTGTCACACGACCCATTAGTTATGGGTCACCCTCGTTAAGTCCTGGTTCGCCAGGCATCTGACCAAAGGGTACGTCCCTCGGTTGGGGAGCCAGTAGTCGGTGTTTCCGGATCTGGACGTAAGGGCAGCTGTAGTCCTGAGGGCAGGTGGGGCTCATCTTAAGTGAAGAGACCCTGCTCTACAGTGGAAGGGGGTGCAGAGGGAGGAAGTCCTCGCCTCTGACCCCTTGGATCCCAGGTGGTAGACCAGTTGGTGGAGAGAGGTCCTAAACTGGTGGGAGAGTTGTGTTCTGGTGGGTGCTTCCCTGGGAGGGTGCGGAACCACAGAAGTAGAGGTAGGGTGGGGCATTCTTGCCCGTGACCTCTGGTCAGCCTGAGGGTGCGGACCCTAGGTTGAAGGATCAGTGGTAGTTGGGAACTACACTGAGAGGGAGAGTGGAGAATGGCTTGTATGCCAGGGGTTACTACCCCCCACTCTGGGTTTGGCAAGGACCAGTGGTATCTGGGTGGCCTAGGGCCTGGTCCTGGCCGTGGACAACTAGGCAGTACCAGTGGGGTAGCCTAGTTGGGCCTGAGTTCTTTGCGGTTGTTTTTTTTCCAGATGGAACCATGTTGATTGAGAATGGCGTAGAACCGGAGAGTGTCCCTGCAGTGCGGGCCTGCGTCCGTGTTCTATCGCCCCAAGCAGGGAAGACCATCACGGTGGTGATTGGTCTGCCCTGCGTTTTGGCTGGAAGGGGGTTGTGTTGGACTTGGCCCTTCTGGCAGGTTCACCCCTGAACTTTTTGCTTTTTATTGGTGACTTGGTGTGGTGATTTGTTTGGTTCCTGCGCACTTTCCCTGTGTCCCAGGGTAAAGTGCGTGCGTGCTCTGAGTGCATGTGGTGAGATAGGCCTGCCCTCCCATAGGAATGCATGGGGAATGTATGTGTCCCTAGTAGTTCCTGATGCGTGGGGTGTGCAGGCCCGAGTTTGGTATGTGCGGACTCGTGGGAGTGAATGCTGCGCGATGATGTGTGCGGCGTGCATGTACCTAGTGTGGAAGTGCCACTTCTAGAAGTGGGCACTTCTGTGTGCAGTGCGTCTGGCGTGTGATTGGCTGGAGCTGGCTGGTGAGCCTGGCTCCAGGAGTCTGGTTGGGTCTGCCCCAGTGGTGAGTGTGAGATTAGCATGCTGATGGCTGGGGAGGAGTGCACCTTGGACCTGAATAGGGCAGGGTTTTCCCCACACACTGCTGGCTCCGCCCCCTGTGGTGCGACTGACGACCCTAGCCCTGCCAGTGAATAGAGTGAGGGGCTGAGCACATCAAGGGTGCTCCCCAACCAGCTGCGACTGGTTTTCCCCCTCACCCTGAACCCAAACAAAGGGATTTGGTGTATAAAAAGGGGCTGTGTCCCCTTACAAAATGTTCTTGTTCCAAACTCGAATCTACCAGGGGCATGCTGCTGCTGGGGCCCGGGGGAAGGCTTGCCTCCCTGGGCCCTGCCCAGCCCCTGGATACCTGGAGGACTTCTGGGACCCTTTTGGACTTCATTTGCTGTGCTTCCTTACTAAGCCTTATGGACTCTAGGCTGCCCTAGCGCTTGGTGGGCGCTGTACCTGCACTCTGCTGAGAGGCGCTTCATTTCTGTGGCAGAGCGCTTCCCTGGTTTACCCGAGCGCCTCTCTTTGCTGCCTGCAGCGCTGGGCTGCGATCTTTTTTTAGAGGGAATCCCCAGCGTAGGGATTCCCCCGCCTTGTGTCCTGTTGCGGGTGCCCACCCCGCTTATTCCTTTATTTCTAATTGTATGCAGGTGCCCACCCTGCGTCTTCATGGCCGTATTATCCCTATTGCGGGTGCCCACCCCGCTTATGGTTGTTTTATTGCGGGTGCCCACCCCGCGATCATAGAAGGAGAAATCACCGCCGCGGCCCGAGCTTCAGTTCAACTGCCGCCGAGTCCGCGGCCCGCCTGGTTGTGGGCGGGGCCGCGGGACGGAAGCGGAAGTGCCGCCATTGCCCCCGGAGCCTCGCAGGCTCCACCAGAGAAGTCCCGGTCCCGAGATGGGGGACCGGGCGAGGACCGGCGCCTCCAGGGACGGAGCTCTCCTGTGGTGAGAGAGCCCCGCAGGCAGCGCCGAAGGCAGACTAAAGGCGGAGGGGGCTCGAGGCACATTGCCGGTGCCTGCCCCGCCGCGGATGAAGAAAAGAGCCCGGTAAGTGGGGGCTCCTTGTTGTTGGTGCCCCTCGAGGCACAGTTCTCTCGGAGCGGCCCCGTTTGGCAGCGGGTCGCTCCAACCGGGACCGGATATTTCCTAGAGAGCGAGTGGCGCTCCCACGGTCAAGGGGCCATCTTCATGGTCCCAGAGCCCCCTGAGGGGGACTCCAACGAGACGGGCAAAATTGGTTATAGAGCCTAGAGGGCTCCAACGTGCCCCGCATTGCGTGTGTTAAGAGCGCTAGTGCGCTCTAAAAAGACTGAGGCGAAATTATTGGTTCAGAGCCCAGAGATGGCTCCCACGTTGGGCGCATATTGATTTTAGGAGCCAGTGCGCTCCCAAGTGACTTTCTGAGCTAGGTGGCTCCAACGTGCTGGATATTGTGTCATGGGCCATTTGAGAGCCCCGGCCCCTATTTGCCTTCCACAGCTGCGCAGCACTTAGTGCCAGCTGCAGCGTTTAGGCCCTGTGCTTGTCCCCAGCTGCCCAGCAAGTAGTGGGCAGCTGCTACGTTTAGGTTCTGGTGCGTCCTGGACTCTAATGGGATTGAGGTGTTATTGCGATTCATGCTAATGTGCTTTTGGGTGCTAGGAAATGTACTGTATATAGCATGTTTTGCGCACCCTGTGTTGTGTACCTCTAGATGTGGTCTTTTCTGCCTAGGAGGTTGTTTTACCTGCGTAGGTTGTTGGTAGGGAGAATGTACTTCCCTGTGTTATGTACGCCCCTAGTGTAGGTATACTTAGGTGGCTAGGTCTAATGAGTTAGACCAATGAGAATTGCATAATGTGATTTATGCCCCTGTGATAGATACAGGATAGGTTTTATACCTGATGCTAGTGTGATGACGCTGAGGTCATTATTGCGCCAGTAGAGACTGGTTGTGCTCTACAGTTACTTTGTGTTATGTTCTACATTTACTATTGGTGATTTGTGCTATGTTCTAAGTGCTAATTCCTGACAGTGGTCCATGTGGCCCTGTCCCCTGTATATATAATCCCTTGTAAATTCTGCCCGTGCCTGTTGGCACATTGTAGAGTGTGTGTTTTTATCTAATGTGTTGTGTATAATACAAAGGTTATTTTTATATAATACCTTGTGTGGAGTTTCCTTTGTGGTGGGCCTTGGGTGTTGTTGCTGGGTGCGCGCGCAAACGCTTTACACATCGCCTCAGGGATAAGCCTGACTGCTCGTGCCAAGCTACCAAGGGGGTGAGCAGGGGTTATCTTTGGCGTGTAACTCCCCAGCCCTGACTAGAGTGGTGGTTTCTGCCTGGCTTTGGCGCAAGCCTCAGCCAACCAGAAATCCCATTTCTAACATACCTCAACACCCCCATTCCCACCCCTATTTCTAATATTCACACTGTGGATCCTTTTACATGTTAGTAAGGCCTATCTGACCTGAATAATATGCTTGTCAATCATGTATTTGATTGCATTTTTAAATGGTAACAGAACTTAACTGAAATATTTGAATAAGTCTAGACATATTTAGACATTGCCATTTTATTAGAATAATTGTGAAAAATTCTGAGGGTTGGGGCCTGATGATTTTTTTTTTTACTGGGGTAGGGGGCGCGGCATTAAAACCTTTAACGACCACTGGTGTAAAGGCAACGCAGTTAAAAGAGGTTCATAAATACAGAGGCATACATACAGAGGTCACCGGTTCAGGGCTGGACAAGGTCGGCTCAGTGTTTAGTCCTCCCGGAAGTAGTTAATGTGAGGGTGGTGAACTGAATAGCGATATCTGTTTAGGGCTTTGTTATAGAATCAACAAATATTTAAAAGAAGCATTATGCACATGCGTGGAGTGGTGGGGGTGCTCAACGTGTGTGTTACAATGCTTTCTTAATTGACCGCAATGGCCTGAGCTTTTGAAGGGGGTGAGTAGACCAGCTCCTTTAAGGGCAAAATCGAACACAAGTCCCAACTAAACATTTTTTGCCTTACCCCCAGGCATTGCCAATGCTTGTTTTATGTCTGGCTACTGACAACTTAGGGGCCGATTCCGATGGCCGGTCGGACAGCTGTCCGTAGCCTTACCGTGCGACTGACACATACCCGGAGCCGGTCTGTCCTGTCGAGTAAGTAAGATGTGCATAACTGCCAAAAAGACGAACGACACGTAGGCTGTGAATCAAGCCCCATTCTCCGTCCGAGCCGTAACTCCTAAAGTTGAACCGAGTCGCCCTGAAGCAGTATCCATAGCAGTTTCCAGCATGAGAAGTACGATGCGTACTTCCTACGCGCCGGACGGGTCGTCACGCACGGGACGTCACAGCATCCGGAAAACAAGCATATCAGCTACGATTCGCGCCACAAATCAATACACGGCTACGAGACGGACCAGCTTGCAGCGGGTACAGGACGGAGCAACAAGCAGCGTGTACAACATGAACACATCATGAATCCCATCGCGCAGGTCATACCAGTACTCTACATCTATGACCGGATCAGGGACCGACGCCGACGGCGCAGACAGTAAGTCAGACACCTACAACACAAATAAACAACACGTACCCGCAAAATGGCACACACACACACAGGGGATCCACATCCTGGCCACTAACAACAGGCCACCATAGGGGTTGCATGGCCAGCACCACTAACACCCCCACCCATAGTGGATCTGTTGCCCATCATTACTGCCACCCCCACTCACAGGGGACCTGTTGCTCATCACCCCTGCCACCCCCATTCACAGGGGACCTGTTGCCCATCACCCCTGCCACCCCCACTCACAGGGGACCTGTTGCCCATCACCCCTACCACCCCCAGCCATAGGGGACCTGTTGCCCAGCACCCCTGCCACCCCCAGCCATAGGGCTTATGTTGCCCATCACCCCTGCCACCCCCACTCACAGGGGACCTGTTGCCCAGCACCCCTGCCACCCCCAGCCATAGGGCTTATGTTGCCCATCACCCCTGCCACCCCCACTCACAGGGGACCTGTTGCCCATCACCCCTGCCACCCCCACTCACAGTGGACCTGTTGCCCATCACCTCTGCCACCCCCAGCCATAGGGCTTATGTTGCCCATCACCCCTGCCAGCCCCGCTCACAGGGGACCTGTTACCCATCACCCCTGCCACCCCCACTCACAGGGGACTTGTTGCCCATCACCCCTGCCACCCCCACTCACAGGGGACCTGTTGCCCATCACCCCTGCCACCCCCAGCCACAGGGGACCTGTTGCCCAGCACCTCTGCCACCCCCAGCCACAGGACTTATGTGGTCCATCACCCCTGCCACCCCCACTCACAGGGGACCTGTTGCCCATCACCCCTGCCACCCCCACTCACAGGGAACCTGTTGCCCATCACCCCTGCCACCCCCACTCACAGGGAACCTGTTGCCCAGCACCCCTGCCACCCCTAGCCATAGGGCTTATGCTGCCCATCACCCCTGCTACCCCAACTCACAGGGGACCTGTTGCCCATCACCCCTGCCACCCCCAGCCATAGGGGACCTGTTGCCCAGTACCCCTGCCACCCCCAGCCATAGGGCTTATGTTGCCCATCAACCCTGCCACCCCCACCCATAGTGCTTATGTTGCCCATCACCCCTGCCACCCCCACTCACAGGGGACCTGTTGCCCATCACCCCTGCCACCCCCATTCAGAGGGGACCTGTTGCCCATCACCCCTGCCACCCCCAGCCATAGGTTTGGGTGATGCACAACACATCCAGCATACTCCAACATCAGGTATGTCCGCAAAATGCATCCTCCATAACATCATGACAACAGTGTGTAGTCTGTGACAAATGCCCACAACAGTGATTATGGCTACGAGCATACAATGTAAGTAACAGCACATGTGTGACCAACACATGAGTGTGACATACACAAGGCAAGCATCACCATAGCACTGTGGCAATGTAAAAAGAACACCCCCTCATTGTGTAGAACAGAAGTTAAGTGGGGGCTCACAAAATGCAGCAGATGTGGAGCATTGTGGTGATGGGGACCAAACCCCCCTCATCACAGTGACCAAAAGGTAAGTGTCATCATGGTCAAAGCTGCAAATAACAAACAGCATGTATGATCCCTGCTCCCAACACATCAAACACTTCTGGGGCAAACTAGTGGTTGTGTCCCATACACACAGAGATGTGGTGAGGCTAACAGTGCTGTGAAAGCATAACACACTCTCGGCCATGTGCAGACAAGCACCACACATGGGGGCTGACAATGCATACAGCGTACAATGACACAACAGCAGAAGTGACCATCACCAAGCATGCACACATCTCGAAAATAGACATACCAATCAAAACAACATGTTTAGACTGTAGGTGTGAGCTCACAAACTCACATTCCATGCCAGCAATGGCACCCAACAACCAGGATGAATGTGCACAATGATGTGAAATGACTCACAGGGACAGCATGCAAAATCACAGAAACAGCATCCAGACTAAGGCCCACAACAGCAATACCAATGCACTGGTGCAGATGCACAAACACAAACAGGCAAACTCACACTGCACATCGGACACAACATGGGTGTGTGTGTGTGTCACAGTATCCACAGGCAACTGCACAACACATGAGGGGGGTTGAACCACAGTGACACAGATGTGGACACAGTGCCATACAAAAGTAAACCATCATTGGGACACCCTCAGTGGACAATCAGGCATTGGGAGATGAGAGGGAGCACAACAGACACATGTGACACAAGCTGGAATGAACACCAACTAACACAGCAAGAGACTGACACACAACAGCACTACCCCCAGGGACCAGACAGTGGGGTGACACAAGCATGCATGACACCTCCACTGTGATGACAAAGGCAAATGTCGTACAAACTGGGAAACCCAGACATGTGTCCTGTGCCACAAACGTACATCACACATACACAAACACAAATCACTCATCATGGCCCCTCATCCATGGACAAACGGGAGCTAGGGGACCATCCATGCAAACAATCACATCAGTCCACCCTCAACACCACAAACCCTGAACTGCAACAATGTGTGTCTGTGAAGCCCACATGGACAGGTGGCATTGCACATGCACCAATGACAAACACAGGAATGTTGGGATGAACTAAGGTGCACAGACACATCACACAAGGACTGTTTACAACCCTGGGGAATGACAGACATACTGCACAGTATGCAGTACATTGCCATGACCTCAAAGCTCATGTAACCTTCAGAATCCCTGCCACAGTCCCAGGACAATGCAGATGCCAAGGAGAAACACATGGCACCCATGCTGATACCTGCCAGCATCGCAGCCGTGAACCCGACAAGTGGGAGCAGTCACACTCACATACAAATGTCTCAATCACTGGACAACTACATGATATTGCGAACAAACAAGTGCCTTGAGGAACCCTAACTGTGTCCCATCTGTGTCTGACAACATCATCACCACTCAGAACTGACAAATCCCAATGATGATACACCAATTAACAGTAGTGTGTCATGCACCCACACATCTGGTAGCCCATTGGAAAAGTAGTGGGATGAAACCAGTACCACTCAGCAAGCATCAACAACAGGAACATATCAAGGGAACACTGTCTGTGTATGAACAGGGATGTGGACACACACACATGCTCATACAACACACACCATGGGCCCAGGCCATGTCACTGGACAACACACTTACTTGAGGGGACCCAAATCCTGTGGAAGCCCAGCTGTGCCAAACATATTCACTGCAAGTCCCACTCATGTCTGCAGAACACTTGGTCAGTCAGCCATCAGTTACCACACAAGGAAGGCTCTGGTCACAACAGCCTGGGTACATGAGTCTCCCCTACGTCATCTGCACATACCCAAAACATATGTCTAGCAAGTTGCACAGAGGCCCCAGTTGCTCATATTACAATGATGCCCACACCTGTAGGTCCAGTCTTGATGAGCACAAAGTATGTGGAAGTGAAAAATTGGACAATGGGAAGCACATCATATGTGCAGGGGTGCAAGCCACAGATGTGACCATGCCAATGAAATGCTCACAGAGAGATGTACACAAATAGTAGATCCTAACACACACAGGTAGCTGCAAAGGATGACATGGATACCCACCAGAATAGGATACATATCTCATGGACCATAGGGAGTACCTCACAGCAACACATCAGTATTCAACATTGTAAACCAAGCATTACAGGTGCAAGGGCATGTAAAACAACATCAACATAATGTACAGCTAAATCAAGTTCACAGGGACAAAGAAAAAAGCTTTATTCAGCATATTAAAAGTGAAACGTCTGTTCTAACAAAAGGCCAATGGCCAGTCCATGTCTAAATGCCAAGGAGTGAACTAGAGTGACAAATTCAGTATATGAAAATCTAAACATCTGTGCAAACAAAAGGCCAATGGCCAGTCCATGTCCAAATGCCAAGGAGTGAACTAGAGTCACAACTGTAACACCTTGCTTGCCTGCACTGCTAAGGACCGGGGTCATCCCCTCGGAGGGGCATACATGGGGGCAGGCCAGGCACCGCAGGGACAGGATCAGGGCGCAACAGAAGGAGGCAGTGAAGAGGTGGGGGAGGCAGGCGAGACACTTGCAACTGCAGTGGAGCTGACTGAAGTGGTGGGTGCTGTCCCAACTGTGGGGCTCAAGTCAGATGGGGTGGGTGCCGTCACAACTCCAGTGGGCAGGTCAGATGGAGTGGATTGGCTCACCACTGCAGTGCCCAAGTCAGACGGGGTGGTCGTGGACTCCAAAGCAGTGCCTACATCCATGGGAGCGGAATGGGGCACAGGTGAGGTCGGCAGGGCTGGGGGGGACACGGTCCCCACATCAGTGGCACCAACTGTCTGACCAGGTGTGGAGGAGCAAGTGCTGGGGTGCCTTAGCATTTTGGGGATGGTGTATCTGTGTGTGGGGGAACCCGGGGCAGGGAGTGGCGGGGGAACGTCTGGAGTGGTGGCCTGGGGGATGAAGGACGGAGACTTTGCCATGGAGCTGCGTGGTGGCGGGGGGGGTCTTGCTCTTCTGGCGCCGGGGGGACTTGCGGGTGGGCGTCTCGGTCTGACTGCGCCTGGGGGAGGGTGTTCGGGTGTGAGGGGCATTTCCTTCTGTGTGTCGGGACTTCCTCTACCCCTTGTAATCAGGATCTGCAGGGTCGGTGGGGAAGAGGCCAAGGTCACAGAGGAAGAGCTTCTGGGGGGATGGGGTTGCAGGTGAGTTAAGGGAAGGGGGCTGGAAGGGAGGACCTTCAGCATCGACGTCTGCCCTACATGGATCTGTTGAAGTAAGTCCACAGACTCCTCACTCAGGGCAGCAGGGGACACAGGGGCAGGGGGTGCGGTGCCTGGCATAAAGGAGACATGCTCACGAACACGGGAGCCAACAGGGACCTCTGGGATGGGAGCCGATGGGAGTGTGCTGATGGTGGTGGTGGGGGAGGTGGCGGGGACAGCCTCACTAGCTGGGGTTTGGTGGCTGCTGACACCAGCCTCCACAAGGGAGTCATCCTCAGAGGTGCTGTGGCCCTCAGCTGGGGGGGATGGTGCTAGCGACTCCTCTGTGTGGCTCAACTCGCCCTCCGTGCCACTGGGTCCCCCGACTCCTCTCCTTCTGTCCCTGTCAGGCTCTGTGGCTCCTCAGGTCCGTAGAGCTGTCCCCTCCTGTGACCGTGGATGTATCTGGATAGGAATAGGAAGTAACAGAACTACATCAGTCACCTGCACCGACTGCACACACCACAGTGAGTACATCACATCACAGGGCAAGCCCTGGCATCATCAGCTGAACACAGCTCAAAGTGCCAACACTGTTTAGGATAAGACAATTTTCATTCTCAACATCAACCATGGCAAACATATCCCTCCTTGACTTTCACACATATGTCTGTTGCATGTTGGATGCTAACACCCCAATGTGCCAACATGCACCACCCACACATTAGTTGTACATGCAAGTGAACATGTAGGAGTATGTCACTATACACACAGCACATCTCTTGCGACTGACTCAGTACAGGTGTCCGGATGAAGGGATGGGCAGAGACTCATTTCACATGCTTGGGATGCAAGCCAGCAACACACACTATGAAGTACTCATGTCCTGATGGGCAATACCACAATGGGGTGCATGGTGCACACTTGAACATAATGCAGGCTCACTCATAGCAAGTTAAATGCCATGGCACTGGGATGCCCTGAAAGTCAGTCAACACTGTCTCCTGTCACAGGGCAGGGCATCCAGACAACAACAATATGCACTGACTCACAATCCTAGCTCAGGGGTAAAGCTAACTCTGCAGATGACCGGCGCACTTGCCCATCCCATGCAAACTACATATCCAGGACCCAAAAGACTCCACATCATGCAAATCATTCATATGAGTCTCAGCAAACACAAATCCCTGTACATTAACACATCACAGTCTGCCATGCATGTAACCCAGATGCATGAAGGAAACAGTTGCATAAACCATTGTGCGCTGTCAGATGATCACACACCTATATGTCACACAGGTTTTGTCTCTCACAGTCACATCGCAGATGTCATGCTGACCCTCTGAATCATGGACACCCCAGTTGTACGTAGCAACAAGCCACACCCTAATGACACAGAGGCAGACACCTGAGGGCACATGTCACTAAGCACAACCTGCAATTTCATACACAGGAGTGTGATTACAGAGTGTTTCTAAATGCCCTTGAGGGGGCATGACTGGCCAGGACTAAGTGAAACAGTGTTTGGCCCCGTACAGTAGTCAGGTGGCTAAGCAAGTGTGATATACATACTCCTGAGGCCCCAAAATTGGAGTCCCCTGCTGCATGGGTTTGTTTTGAATACCCCAGCCACATGTTACGAGTCAGACCAGCAATTGGTAAACATCTCAAGGGCACACACAGATCAATGTCATATCTCAGGCATTGTGTAAACAATTGACCCACCCATGAAACACACAACAGATTCACGGGAACTGATGCTGACCGGTACCTGAAGCATAGCTGACTGCAGGGACACAGTGCCCTAGTGACACAAGCAACAGACTGGAGGGGCTACACCTGTGGAACAGATGAGGAGGGTGCATCACATAAATGAGGGACCTGAGTTTGGGACTACAAGACATGTTAATGTAAATGTATAGGTATTTATATAGCTCTGATCACCTCTACGGGTATCTCAGCGCTGTACTAATACCACTGAAGGAACCCTTCCTGGCTTTCCATGTGAGGTGTCCACTCCTGGGCACCCCCATGGTGAAGCCAGGCATCCCAGCGGTGTTGGGGTCGTTGTGGAGATTAAGCAAGCTATTGCCCAGAGTTGCAGCGTGGGACCCATGATTAGAATAGGCACTGAGGCGAGAATATCCGGCGTTAATATCCAGTCCGTGGAATTTATAGCCCGAGACCCTGCCGCGGCGGGAATCGAACCCTGGTCCCGGACCAGTGCTCTGCATCGAGGTCTGCCGCTCTAACCATTGAGCCACACTTCTCCACATACATAATGTGGAAGTGTGACCAGGACAAAAGACTGCTATTTGCATGTCAGACATAGTACACAGATCAGACATGGACTCACCCCCTTCCTGCTGCTGTCTGGCCTTCAACTGCCTGTCCAGGTCCGGGAAGACCACCGCCAGGATACGTAGCATGTGGGCAGTCAGGGTCCGGTGTCCACCCCTCCTGCGTGGAGGTGACAGCTTCAGCTGGACTCTAGCTATCCTCCGGGTCCAGCCCCGAAGGTCCTGCCACCTCTTCTGGCAGTTGCGGATCCGGCGCTTGTAGACCCCCACAGAACGAACAGCCCGGGCGATGGTCAGCCAGATCTCCTGCTTCTGGTGGGCATCAACCTGTGAGGAGGACAAAGTGAAAAGTACATTAACACACATGTCCCAGATTTGTGAAGCACACATTTGGATATACATGTCATCATCACAAAGGGAAATAAATTACACAGGTAGTGCAACCATGGGGAATGAAAACTCACATGCATGTCTAACATGTTAACAATGCCTGGATAGTTTAAGCTTGCAATAATGCACTTTAGCAGCAGGAAAAATATTCATTACATGTACCTACACACTTTGGGGGATGAAAGTAGTCAGTGAGAATGCTTGCCACTGGTGTACACACTGCTAGTACTGCTAGTCAGACAACATGCATAATTATGAAGGCAGTGGACTGCACACTCACCTGCAGAGACAGCAGCAGTGGTAGCAGGGATGTGGTCCAGTAGCATGGAGTGCAGGCAAGTGAGCTCCTTGGGGGCCAGCCAGCCTTATATCTGTGCTTCAGAGTACGACTCTGTGCCATGTGTCCCAAGTGATAGGTCCAACACAATTGCATTCTATGAATCTGGCCAATCCATTTAAAAGTAAGACTCGTACACGCCTTCCGCATCGTTCAAATCTTCACCTTCATGGAACACTTGAAATTGCAACATTGTTGTAGGCATCCAACTGAATTTCCAGTGCACAACTCGTACAAGTTTTGAATCCGCATCCGTCACCATGACAGTCCTGAGCCAATGGGTGCGCCCGGCTCGTTCAACTGACTGTACAACGCGTATTTTGAATATACACATGCACCCGTCTCCATACGATTCAATGGCCAAGGCGTACGCCTGTCTCGGACCATGCCTGTCTGACGCTTATGCATGATAGTCACCCGCATCGGATCTCATTGCATTCAATGACAAAGCAGACGCACGGCTCGGACATGACCCGTGCAATGCGTTCGCATTGTCACCCGCGTCGGACCTCATTGCATTCAATGACAAAGCGTACGCACGGCTCGGACATGACCCCTGCAATGCATATGCATTGTCACCCGCGTCGGACCTCATTGCATTCAATGACAAAGCGTACGCACGGCTCGGACATGACCCGTGCAATGCGTACGCATTGCCACCCGCGTCAAACCTCATTGCATTCAATGACAAAGCGTACGCACGGCTCGGACATGACCCGTGCAATGCGTATGCATTGTCACCCGCGTCGGACCACATTGCATTCAATGACAAAGCATACGCACGGCTCGGACATGACCCGTGCAATGCGTACGCATTGTCTCCCGCGTCGAACCTCATTGCATTCAATGACAAAGCGTATGCACGGCTCGGACATGACCCGTGCAATGCGTACGCATTGTCACCCGCGTCGGACCTCATTGCATTCAATAACAAAGCGTACGCACGGCTCGGACATGACCCGTGCAATGCGTACGCATTGTCACCCGCGTCGAACCTCATTGCATTCAATGACAAAGCGTACGCACGGCTCGGACATGACCCGTGCAATGCGTACGCATTTTCACCCGCGTCGGACCACATTGCATTCAATGACAAAGCGTACGCACGGCTCGGACATGACCCGTGCAATGCGTACGCATTGTCACCCGTGTCAAACCTCATTGCATTCAATGACAAAGCGTACGCATGGCTCGGACATGACCCGTTCAATGCATAACCATTGTCACCCGCGTCGGACCTCATTGCATTCAATGACAAAGCGTACGCACGGCTCGGACATACCCGTGCAATGCGTATGCATTGTCACCCGCATCGGACCACATTAGTGTGACTATTATACGGATGCAACACACATATACTGGCCATGGACACCTGCGCACACCTGCCACACTATAGCATTGGCCACACAGTGTCCCATGGCATGTAAGGCTGCATTCCCTGGGTGTTTGGGGGGGCACAGCTGTTGTTTTGGCTGGCACTTTGTGCAGCCACTCCCAGGCTGTGCACGTGTCCATGGGGGCAGAATCCTTTGTGTGTTGTGCACATTACCACTGTGATGTGCAATTGGACAGTAATGGGCATGAGTCAAGGCCACAGTGTCAGGTTGGATATGTTTAAGACATGTCACATACACCCTGAGTCCTGAGGGTGATGGCATGTAAGTCACAGTGAGACCTGTAGCCACAATACTAATGTGCACCCACAGTCTGTGTGCATGTTGTGTCTCAGATGTGTCTGATCACAGGTTACCAATGGGTGACAGTCTCCACATCCATGTGGTATCTGCATCAACCTTGATGGGGTGTGTGTCTAAGAGACGTACATTTAGGGCTGCCAGGAACAACAGTGGCCACTACCTGTGGGACTTACGCTTGCCTTGTGGTATGTACGTGCTACGCCATGTCCATTGCTGTGTTGATGTGGCAATACAGGAAGCCTGGCTTTCTGCATGGCAAAGATCTGTGATGCCTGGAAGACATGAGGCCTCAATTGTCACTGGGGTGTGTTTTTTGAACGTTGAAGCAGCACATAGGTTGGGTGATACAGCCAGATGATTGACCCATTGCACTACATGGGACTCATGTGGACATGTGGAATTGAGATGTGAGGTGGTGGTCTTGTAGGTGACATATGTGTCCATGCCCAACAGCACACACCTCAGTACATTGTGTAATGTCATGAACTAGCATGTGATAGTGATCGTGGTCATGGCCACATGGGTGGATGTACTGACAATCTTCCTTTGTGTATCTCTGTACTGCAGGGCACCAGCTGTCCATTGTCCGTTCCCAGACCTTGCAACCATGCAGGAACGTGACTGCATCAGACGGTACCGCTCCACCTAGGCCACTGATTGCGGAGTTGGCGGAGCAGTTGGCGCCACATCTGCTACCTGGCCGGACAAACCCTACAGCACTGACCCCAGAGGTGAAGGTGATGGCAGCCCTGCACTTCTTTGCTACCGGTACCTTCCAGTACACTGTGGCTACTGTTGGTGATATGTCGCAAACGATGTTTAGTCGGGTCCTACGCGATGTCTTGGAGGAGATGTTGCAATTCCTCGACTTGTATATCAAGTTCCTGAGCCCAGATGAACTCCCTGAAATTAAGTATGCCTTTTAAACACTGGGGAGGATGCCGAACGTCATCGGATCTGTTGATGGGACACATGTTGCCCTGATACCACCACAGGCACATGAGCAGGCATACCGGAACAGGAAGCACTACCATTCCTTCAATGCTGTGGTGGTCTGTCTTGCTGACATGTCGATCACACATGTGTGTGCACGGTTCCCTGGTTCGGCGCACGATGCCTACATTATGAGGAGTAGTCGCATTGCAACGCTGATGTCACAGATGCCAGCTCAGCGTGCCTGGCTTGTCGGTGTGTACTGACTGTTTCTCATTGTGTGTGTTTGTCACTGTTGTATTCCGCACTCCTACAAAACTCAGCTACTTGTTCATTTTTATGTGTGTAGGTGACTCCGGATACCCCAACATGCCGTGATTGCTGACACCCCTCAGGAACCCTGTGACACCAGCAGAGCTGCGCTACAATGAGGCACATGGTCGGAGCAGGAGGGTCATTGAGAGGACATTCAGCCTCCTGAAAAGCCGCTTTCGCTGCCTGTACAAGACCGGAGGGGCCCTCCCATATGAGCCTGCAAAGGTGTGCAAAATAATACTGGTCTGCTGCATGCTACACAACATGGCGGTGCGGAAGGAGGTGCCTCTCATCCAGGATGACGATGATGACGAACAACCTCCGGCACCTGTGGAGGATCCCGGCCTGGGCCAAGATGCCAGTATGATGAAGATGATGGTGACGTCCGCTCCCAGCTCATCAACAACTTCTTCACCTGAATGTGAGTTTCCAGGGTTGTTATGTGAATGTATGGAGGTAGCCTGGAATGTGTTGAGCCAGCTCTGTTGCTGTCTGAGTGTGTCTGTGTGCCACTTGACTGGATGCGTGCTGTGATGTGTCCATTCAGCTGGTGTGTACTCCACAATAGGGTAGTACTGCTAACTAGTGTTTGTGTAGGTGTTTTGCAACATGTTTTGTGCATGTGTATTGCGTTTCTCTCCTGTTCTTCTGTGCTTTTGATTGTATCTTGTCTGTCCTTCCCAGGGTACTTTGCCTGTTGTGTGGTCAACACTGACCCCCAACACCCAGAAGCCAACACCAGTGTGGAAGTTGACAATTCCCATCAACTGATGTACCCCACATCCCTGGACTTCCATTCTCCAACACATTGTGAGCGTGTGTGCACTGTTACGTAGAATTACCGTGCAACTAGTGTGGAATAAACATGTTGCTGATGTGTAATGAACCTGTGCTACGCTTTGTTATGTGCGTTGTCTGTCTTCCCACATCGGAGTGACATCTGCTTACCTCAACTGTGGACTTGTTACCACTGACTGGGCTTGGTGTTGTGTCTGTGCATGCCAATGTGTTTCAGGTCAACATCATTGTGTGTGATGAGTAACATGGCCATGGTGAGTATGTTTTGTATTGCCATAGTGGTGTGTCTCCCTCACGTGTCACATCCCCATGACTCACCTTACGTTGGTCATATTGTTGCAGTATTTGGCATGCACTGTGTTGTGTAGCAGATCGACATCTCCCTGAACATGACAAGTTGGAATCACAACAGAGGCAAGTACGGTGTACTGGTGAGTTTATTTACAAACATGTGTGAGGGAAGTGCACAGCATGGTGGGTGCTGTACAGTGGTTTGGGAATCCAAAGTTCACATTGGAGTTGGAAGTGCTGGTAGATGAAATGTCCAGAGTAAAGTCCACAGTCATCTGATACATTGGCCCAACATGAACCCTCTATGTCATGTGGGCGAGTTGTGTGCGATTGGACAAGGTGAACGGGTTGCACACAAAGAACATTGTCCAGAACAGGTTTGGAGGCCCTGGGGGATGTGCTGGGACATCTGCCTCTCACATGTCCTTCTTCGGACAACCCCTCTTCTCCCGGGGTGGGGGATCCTCATGTGCAGGCCTCTGCGGTGCAGGGGACTCTCCGCCAGAGTCCTCATCCCTCCCTGTGGCGCTGGCAGATGGTGTTGCGACAGATGTTGTGGGCACACAGGGGGGTGTGGACAGGTTGATGTTGATCTGGCGGAGGCATTGTAGTATGTCCCGATGCACCGCAGTGATGTCATCCCACTTGGCCTCAATGCGGGCATGGTGGGCGACCTGCTCGTGTTGCATGTCCTTGAGGATCCCCACTACCTGGCCAAATCCTCCGGTGCTATCCTGGTACGCATCTAAGATGCGTGCCAGTTGGGGGTCATAATGCAGTCCAGACCCCTCTGCAAGGCGTGGCCTGTGCCTCCCACCCCTCCCAGTACCCCTCTCCACACGGGCAGGACCAGCGGCGGTACGCACAGGTGACACTGGGACCCCTTGGGTGGTGTTGCTGGTGGTGTTGGCTGTAGCTTCCGGGGGGTCCGGTGTCCCTGTGCTGTGGGTGTTGATTGTCCTTGGTCTGTCCGTGTTGGCGGGGTGCCCTGTCGGTGTCCAGATGCTGGAGGCGTGGGTACAGGGGGGGCAGATGTTGATGCTGCTGGTGCTGCATGATGGCTCACACCGGAGGGGCCAGGTTGGTCGTCGTCATCCGAAGAGGACAGTGAGAGAGTCATTCAGACCAGAGAGCTCAGTGTCCACCAGAGTCTGGGACTGGGTATCCTCAGCATTTGGTGCTGAGGATACCCAGTGTGATTTATGTTTCTACATGCATCGTTGGTTCACACACATGACATTTTCTACTTTTCAAACAGATGCCTGCCTGTACACTGCTTTTTCCCAGCTTGTCACAGACCGAGTTTGATATTGTTGTTGCCCATTTCCCAGCATGGCCTTGTGCTCCCCACGACAGAGCCCAGTGTCAGACATCTTGTCAGTCCCTTCCGACTCCCTGTGAGGCGAGTATGTTTGGGTGTAGGTTGTCTGTGACTGCGACTCCCATCCTACTCTTGGCTACACCCCCCTTCCCAGCATGCCCATGCTTCCTCCCTCTTGACTCTGCTTCCCTGTGAGGGGGTGTGACAGCAATGGCAAGATGACTGACTGTGTAGTCCTGATGTATGATATTGGCCATTTCCCAGCATGGCCGTGTGCTCCCAATGACAGAGCCCAGCGTCAGACATCTTGTCAGTCCCTTCCCACTCCATGTGAGGCGAGTATGTTTCAGTTTGATCTTGCTGGGCCATGTGGGTGGGTGTAGGTTGTCTGTGACTGCGACTCCCATCATACTCTTGGCTACACCCCCCTTCCCAGCATGCCCATACTTCCTCCCTCTTGACTCTGTTTCCCTGTGAGGGGGTGTGACAGCAATGGCAAGATGGCTGACTGTGAAATCTTGGTGTTTGTTTGGCTACAAGTCCCAAGTGAGCTCTGTGCTTCACACAGCAGCACCCAGTACGGGGTATCTTTTGCTGATATTTCAATGAGATGTGTGTCAATGCATTGTACGCGGTGAGTTGTGTGGAGTTTGTGTTGAGGGGGAATGTCTCCCCATGCTGAGTAGTCTGGTCAGGGCTGTCTGTTCTCCTTCCCATCATGAAACGTGCTTCCATTGTAGGGCGTACAAGTTGTCTTTCAGGATGTTAGTCAGTGGTGTCCTGCTTCTGATTTGCACACAAGCCCTAGCAGGGCCTTGTGCTCCCCACAGCAGGACCCAGTGTCAGCCATCTTGTCAGTCAATTTCCACTCCATGTGATGTGGGCATGTTTCAGAGAGGTCTTGATGGGCCAATCAGGAGGGTGTGCATTATCTGTGACTACAGGCCCCATCATGCTTTTGGCTACACTCACTTCATCTGCATCCCCACTAGTCCTTGCTGACAGTCAGCTGCACTGTGAGGTGGTGTGTCTGTGGTGGCAAACTGTCTGGCAGGGTCTATTTGGCTTAGTGCCACTGGCTTGCTCTATTTGTTTGTAGGTTGGTGCATTTCATGACACAGTCCCCAGTCACTATGAGATGGCAGGTATTGTGTGTGTCTGACTGGCATACACATCTTGGGCTGATTATCTATTGGTTAGTGTAGCTTTGCTTGGGGTGCATGGTTTCACTGTCCCCTTGCCACACAATCTTGGGTATGTTGTTTGTGTACTCACCAGGCTCTGGGATGTCTGTTAGGCCATGGACGCTCTCTGGTGGTAGGATGTCCCGCACCTTCTCCTCCCAGGTCCTGAAGTAGACTGGTTTGGCAGGAGGGCCACCGACGGTGCACTGACTCAGGGCGTGATCTTTTTCGATGAGTTTCTTGACCCTCCTGCACACGTCATACCACCTGTTCTGGATGTCGTCCTTGGTGAGCCTTGCTGTTGCTTGTCCACAATCCTCGCCCACATCTTGGTTTTCTGTGAGATGGGGGGTCCTTTGAACCAATGTACCAAACAAATGTGGCTCTACTCTGATGATCTCGTCTACCAGCATCTCTAACTCACTATCTGTGAACTTTGGATTCTTCTTTGGAGGTATGGTGATGGTGGTGGTGGTGAGGGATGTGTGTGTGAGGGTGCAAGTGATGGTGGGTTGGTGTTGGTTTTGCTGTGTGTATGTGTGTGTGCTTTTGTATGAGCTGCTGATGGTGTGTTAGTTGTGTGATGGGTGAGTTGTGAGTGTGTCTGTGGTTGCTGTGTACTGGTGTTTGCTGCTGGGTGTGTCTCCTGTTTGCAAGGGATGATGCTAGTGATTGTAGTCCTTTATATAGTTGGAGTTGTGGGTGTGTCTTTGTCCCATGTTTTTTTCTTTGGTATTTATTGGCTTTGTCATTGCTTGTTTGGTCCTTGTTTTGTCTTTTTCCTTTGTGTTTTGTAGGCATGAAGGAGACGTTCATGTGACGGAAACGGACACTGCTGTTGTCTCGTGCGGGCTTCTCCACTTCGTTCACGCTGCCTGTCTTCTGTGTTTGGTACGCGTCGTTCGCGGCGGTCTCTATTGCTTGTGTGCCTGGTTGTCTGTGCTTGTCGGTCGTGCAGCTTTGTCTCCAAGCGAGTCGGTCTGGTTTTACACGCATTGCATCAAACTGCACTAATCGTACATCGTGGGTATGGGTCAGTCGGCTTAATTCCGGGTTCGTGTCGGTCGGTGAAAATCGCGTCAGTTTTCCGGGCGGATCACTATTTTCCCTACGGCTCGGTCGTACGGCTTGTATTCCGTACGTGTCAGTTGGAATTCACACGCGTTGCATCGTACTGCACAGGTCGTACGGCGCTGGTCTGTGTTGGTCGGTATTCGGTCCGGGTCCGTGTCGGTCGGTTCGTTTTGCGGCCGGAATCGGAATCGCCCCCTTAGTCGTTTGGCTAACCACATGTCATGTATTCTTCAAACGGAAATATGTGGCTCGCCGTTTGTGCGTCACCAATGAGTTGCCCAGCCTTGAGAACCAATTGTGTTCCAATTAATACAAGTAAACAATAGTAATCCAATTGTTAAATCCATTTTATTTCAAACGTTATCATTTCTTCATCCATATTTATTCAGATGGAGCTGGGAGCAGAGGAGCTGCAGCCGTCCCTCGGGCTGTAGCGGGATAGCCCTGACGAAGGTCTGATTAGACCGAAATGCATTGGGTGAATAATGATGTGAGGTCTAGGAAGAACCGAGTTTTCCTATGTGCCTGCGAATAGGCCCGGATGGGCAATTCTTGAGCATGAAATACGCACAAAAATGATGGAATCTCATACCTTTGACGTGATGGATAAAGAAATGATAATGTTTGAAATAAAATGGATTTAACATTTGGATTATTATTGATTACTTGTATTAATTAGAACACAATTGGTTCTCAAGGCTGTGCAACTCATTGTTGATGCGCAAACGGTGAGCCACATATTTTCGATGGATTAACTCATGTGCACTTGGGATGGAGCACGTTACGAGTGAGCACGCCAAACATTGGCTAAGAGCGATGAATAAACACAGACTTCAGAAACATTGGGTGTGCTTCAGATTATTTACATGTATTCTTCAAAAACAGAAAAAAGTATAGAGAGAGGAATGTGGGTCAGCCCTCCCCGGCTGTTGGATTTCATATGTTTTTCGTGGTTTGCCATTGGTTAGACAAGTTGTCCATGAAGGTCATGCCGTTTCATGAATGGTTAGTTTGTTCTGTTTGTGTTCTATTTAGGTTTTTGTTATGGAACATCATGTAATCTTTTTGCTAGACTGCAACTTGCAGCTGAGACATGATGTGCAACTTACAACTGAGTGTGTGGTTTTTGATGTATTTACTTTGTTGACATTGTGACATTTGGATTGATTGCTGTTGTATGGCATTTAGGTTTAAGTGTGCATGCCGTTTGAATGCCTTAGCCTGTTTTAAAGACACGGAGAGTTATTTAGAGTTTGGCAGATGCATTACATCTTCCCAAAATTGCCAGAATGCCCAGCCCCCACATTTAGACTGTATATTCAGCCGAGCACTGTAAATATGGCGGACAGGACATCCTCCAATTTTTGGCAAATGTTCAGCCAAATTTTAAATAATCCCAGTGGTATCAGTTGATAATCACTCTTGCACGCTCATTTGCTTTACTTTGCCGCTATGATAACATGTTGCTGGATTTACAGTTTTTGTGTTCATAAAGTAGGTGTGCTCACACATAGGCTTTCTTAATACAACAGAAGTATTGTGTGTTGGTCAAAAGTATCAAAAATGAAACATTTTGCTGTGTGAGGCTTAGAAGTTCACCACTTACACTCCATACTTCATCGTCTGACTCATTTTCATAACACTATTGTTTGAGAGCACTGATGTTGCTTTTTCCCCCTAAAATAGCAAAGAGTGACACACAGAGATTACCAAACACTTCACTTAACAAAGGCCAGACCTATTGGCATTGACAATGCTTGTTTTACCATGAAATGAGGAGCAGCACATTCCAGCTAGATGCCTCTGACAAGAGGGCTTTAACATAGCCTCAATCTGAGAATTAAAACTTGAGATTTTTAAACATTTATGTTTTTTCTCCGTTCTAACAACACATTCTGCATAAATAATTCTCACTTGTGCTACCTTTTCTGATCTGAAATGTCTCTGGAGTGTCGAAGTCTCAGATTAGGTTCCTGGAGTGACATCACAGTTTGAAAGCAGGCTCCTGGAGTAATGTCAGGGTTTGAAATCAGGTTTATGCAGCGATGTCACAGTGAAACCTTTGGTTCCTGGGGTGATGTCAGAGTGTGATGATAGTGTGTTCAGGCAGTGTCACTGTCTGATGTCAGGATCCCAAGAGTGATGTCACAGTGGATTAATAGAGTGTGGGAGTGGTGTCACAGATTGATGCCAGATTCCTGGAATGATATCACATTTTGACGCCAGGCTCCTGGAATGAGCCCGCAGACTGACCTAAGGTCTGTTGTGTGACATCAGAGTGTGACAATACAATCTCAGGGTGGTGAGACAGGCTGATCTCAAAATGCTGCAAAATCACAGTTTGTTGTTAGGTTCCTGGAGTGGTGTCAGAATGTGAAGCTATACCCCAGTTTCTGTTGCATATGACGAAGTTGTGCAGAGCAAACATCTCACACCAGCAGCTCTGCCAGTACACCTTCGTGCCAGCCTGTGCAACTAGCGAACATAGACCAAGTGCACCCAATGCCAGTCTGCCATTCAGTCAGTTTGCACATATGGACATCAACAAGGCTTGCAGCAGCTTCCCTTTGCTAGCCCTTTCGTACTGCTGGCGCTCCCATACTGGTTTTCTGCTACTGTCAATCCTGTTAATTGGTTCATCTATTCCAGACTCTTGCTCCAACATGTCACTCCATCCTTTCTTGCTCCTAATGCACATGCCAGGGCTTTGTTTAAGGCCACTGATTGGCCATGCTTGATTCTGGGAGCTGCACTTGTGTTGTTCCTACCACTCAAGCTAAGGACACCCTCTCAAGGCCTGATTGGATGTTTGGTGGACAAGGTTCTCCATTGTGAATGTGAAGCTGTACTCTTTGCCAAACCCTCAGTCCAGCTGCCGAATTTAGAGTCAGGCAGACACAACTATTCCGACTCCATTGACTCCATTGTTAGAGTATTCCTCCGACAGCCCAACAGAATGGGGCCCGTCAGAGGAAAGACACTACCGCCTCTATTTAGGGGGGACGATGTTGTGTGTTATTTTTTATGTCTATCACTGCCAGGAAAAATCTGGCCTGAGTCTTTTTGAGTTACACCCTATTCCCCTTTGTGGACTCTGAAAGAAACCTCCCTAACGGTTG
Source organism: Triturus cristatus (assembly GCF_964204655.1). Lineage (NCBI taxonomy): Eukaryota > Metazoa > Chordata > Amphibia > Caudata > Salamandridae > Triturus > Triturus cristatus. Next base: position 84,317,864 of record NC_140594.1, read on the forward strand.
TGAATACATGCCGCTTTATTTGAACTCATTGTCGTAGTGGTTCAAAAAGCACACATTTGTTAAAAATATATTTTGGGGGGGCGTGGTCTCGCTGCCGATGGCGTGAGACACACGCCATCGGAGCTCCGGGCCGCCGCCGGTTTAACCAGCAATTCTAAGCGGCACAGCGGCCCCAGGAGAAGTGTGGCTCAATGATTAGAGCAGGATATCACGATAGGCCAACCCACTATTCCCCAAGGAATTGGGTAGATTCAGTCAAATAACAATAGAAACCTTGAGGATTTATTCAGTTAAGATTAATTAATTAGACAGTCACAATAGTGATCTTAATTTCACGAACTCAAAAAAGAAGAAAGAAACTCACAAAGTGAACTTTCAAAAAATGACCCAAGTTCATCTTTAGTACTTTTTTTGACAAAAATCAATTTATGTTTTCAATATTTTCATTCAGTAAACGAGTGAAATAATCCACTTGATATTTCATGTACGGCAACATAAAACTACTGTCTTATTTAGAATCACATTAGCAGTAGTCAATGAAATTTTTTACAAACAAATTAAAGCCAACCACACATTTGGCCATGTGTTGAACTTAATCCATACAAACAGATAGATTTTTAACAGCATCAAATGCCTATGAGTTATGCAAAAAAATGTCGTAGCGTCGACGTTTCGGTCTCACTCTTGAAGAACAATCACAGAGACCATCCTCAGGACTGAAGTTGCACCATGAATCTATTAAAATATGTACATATATTCTGTTAATTGAGTTCACAAATTTATATTGACTATACACGAAAGGAAAACAGGTGTGATCTATTCCAACCACCCGAAATGATGTGCCAGTCTGAAAGAACCCCACACCTCAACACTAGCCAAAAAGTGTAGAAAACCAAAAAAAGGACAATCTCCCGTGAATAGCAGACATCATAACCACCAAACATATGGTAACGTAGAACTCACTGTATTGGGTTAAGTTAAGTAGAACTGGTGGCTGAAGGACTTGTATTGTTATTTTCCTCAGATTACAACGGGAGAGACGAGTGGTGCCGTCTTGTCTGCAAGTAGCAGCCGGTATGTTGAGTAGGAGTGTTCATATAACACGTTGATTGAATAGGATTTCATGCAGTTTTTAATGTATGACTAGTAATCGTGGTCTCTCTTGGATGTCTGAATCCAGTGCTTCGCTCACTGCAGAACGCTGTTAAATCCTAGAACAGGCTGAAATTTTCGACTTCTCAATACACTCACTTTCTGCCGGCTCTTCATCCGCCCTTCTTCGTGGACTGGACTGAAGGGGGCTGCAGGACAATTCAGGATCTATTTATAGGGGGCTCTCTTAAAACTTTTGAACAATGCCAACAGGAATACCAGCTGGATGAGGGGGCACGGTTTCAGTATGTCCAACTCCGACATTGGGTACAGGCATCCTCGCAGACGCAAGCGGCTACTCACTCCGTTCAAACAGTTGGTGCGGTCATTTGACAACACTAGAGGGTTAATATCTCGCACATACCACTTTCTCCAGCATTCGCAGCGAACCGCCCCCCACTCTTATCAGCAGAGGTGGCAAACAGCCTCTGCTACTGATATTACACCCGCCCAATGGATACATATATGGCGGGACATCCCCAAGGTTTTCTGTAGTATCCCCCAACAGGAGTCTGCATTCAAGGTCATGACGCACTGGTACTACACCCCTCACAGATTGCACACAATGTTCTCTACTACCTCGTCCCTATGCTGGCTCTGCACCGGGGCCACAGGGGGCTTTCTTCATGTTTGGTGGACCTCTCCGCTCTTGACCGTCTTCTGGAAGGAAGTTCTCAGTCATATCAGACAGGTATTAGGCTATCCACTCCCGGAAGACCCACTTACAATAGTCCTGGGCCTCCGGATGGTGAACTTGCGAGCCACGACCCGACGTGAGTGGCACCTCAGCCTGCATATGCTGGGGGCTGCCAAACAAACCATTGCTCTTTACTGGAAAAAAGCGGAGGCACCTCCAATTAACGTAGGGTGCACCTGCCTGTGGCACACGGTGGCGATGGAGTTCCTTACAGCGCGACTACAAAACCAAGATGCCAAGTTTACCGAATTGAGGAGCCCACTGGTGGACCACTTAGGATGACTGGAATATGCTAGACTCAAACCCCGAGGTTGAGGGCCCTCCGCCTCTTTGATGATGCAATTTCCCCTACAAGTGCAGCCTCTTAACCCATGCCTTGCTGCAACTGCTGCTGTCCCTGGTCTACATGCTCTCAGCGCTTGCTAGTGACCCTCAATATTATAGCGTTCGCGCTTTTGCAGTCCATAGCTTTGGTGACGCCAGCCTCTCTCCCGCCCATCCCCCCCTAGCCCTCTCTCCCTCCTTTTCACCTTATTCTCTCTCTTTTCCCCCTTTCTTGATTCTTTGGGGACTTTTTCTCCCCCCTCTCCTTTCCTAGTTCCTTTTTTCTTTGTTTACCTATTTCTATTGGAGTTGATTTGCTTTGCAGTGTGAAGGAGCTCCATCGCAGTGTTTCTTTAATACGATAGTCTCTGCACGCGGCCGGCCCAATTTGGGTTGTAGGCGACTTGCTGTGTAACCCAACATAAGTGTGATGTCAAATACTGCCTTTATCACATGTATTGAATGCTAATCAATCCATGTAGCCGGCCCATCACCAGGTTGTAGGCGACCAGCTGTTTATTACGCTGCATCTCCTTCTATTCTTTAATAAAATGAGGTAAAACAAAAAATGTATATTTCGAAACTTGGAAACACGATAGTATAAAACACACCTTTTTTAATCCATCAATATCAAATCAGCTTCATCACAGGCTATCTAGGGATCAGTGGTTATGTGCTCATTATTTACCAGCTTTCAATTTGACTCAGAGACTGCCCAAAACTTTAAAAATCAGCTTCTTAGGGGAGATCTTATCAAAAAACTGGAAACAGTCAGTAATAATTGAATGAAAGGAAAACGGCTTATCAATCAAATAGATCCTAAATATTTGGTTTTGAATTTGTAACTGAATTCATGACATGGCAATCATGATTAAGCAAGATTTGTCAACAAAGTTTTGACATAGGGTAAAAAGTATTTTGCTAAAAATAGAATTTAAAGTCAAATTGACTTGTTAGCGTGTGGCCATACAATGGCTAAAAGCTCTTGGCCTGTGTTAGTCCACACACACCTGCCACAAACCATCAAGCCCTACTGTGGGGCCGCTTATAGCAGGTGACTCTCTTATCTGGAGTGGATTTGACTCCATCACGCTAGGATAGCATTAAGCTCACGCAGTGCTTTAGTAGTACAACAGCAAGTCCAAAGACCCTGTTGGGAGGCCACGGCAACTTACATTTCCCATTGGCCATGCCAGCGCTGCCAATGACAGCCCCTGCACAATTTTGAACCATCACACTGCTACAAGTGTGACAATTTTGACTATTTGAGGCCTGTAAAGTAATAAGAATGGCTTAGGTGGCATGAGTTAGTTGGATTTCATGTACATTGAATTAATAAACAGCTGTTGTTCTGCTCATCTCTAAAGTACACAAACAGCGCCACCACATGGCAGCTGTCATAAGTGCTGGTGTTGACAAATAAGGGCCAATGCGGAGCGCCTGAAACCACCAGCTCAAATTAAGCACTACAAACAAAACCGTGCACAGGTTCCGGAATGCCTCCTCACAACACTTTTATAAATGCTTCATTGTCATTGGACGGGTATTCATCTGTAATTTGTTTGCACGTCTTGATACTTTGTCGATGTTATCTTCAGACAGGGTACTTAATTTTTCCCCATACATTAAGGGGCACATGCATCATTTGAAATTGCGGTCGCAAAGGGGCAGATGCGCAGAATCTGCCCCTTTGCGACCGCAGTTTTTGCATTTGTGATGCATCATCCCAAATGCAAAAATCACAATTTGCGATTGCATTTAAAATAGCGATTTTGCTATTATGGACCGCTAAATACCGATTATTTCAACCTGATGGTATTTAGTGGAAACTTTGAAAAATGCACTAAAGTGCATTTTTCAAAGTTTCAGGTTAAAAACACTCATGCCCTTGGGGCATATGTGTGCGCAACAAGGGTGCACATCACAATTTCAGGGGTGCAACAGGGTGTCCTTTTGACTCCCTTGCACCCTTGAAATTGCATGCACAATTTGCGATTACTTATTGGTACTCACAGATTGCGCATGCAATTCCCATTAATTCCTAAGGGCCTGTAGGCCCATAGGAATTAATGGGAATCCATTACCTAATTGCGACTCGCAATTTGCGAGTCGCAATTAAGGAATGTTTAGGAATCGCTATTTTTATAGCGATTCCTACATGCATAAGCTTTTGCGAGTCCTTAATTGCGATTCCTTAATAATCGCAATTAAGTACTCGCAAAAGCCTACCTTGATGCATGTGCCCCTAAATATTTATCTCTGATCCTAGGAACTACTGAATAACTATGTTGTGCAACATCACAGAGAAATTGTTAGCAAGGTATCCTGTATCACACTTACAAAACTGGGTGATCGATAATAATTGAATTCACATTGAATCATTCTTGTTGCGCCCTTCGATGACCAACAATCACCTCCACCCTTCAGATGCTAACAGATTACTTTGTTAAACAAAAGAACCATGAAAAAAAGTGTGCTTTCATCAATTTATCTAACACCTTTACAAAGAGGACAGATACATATTATGGTGTATACTGCAGTTTTTATGAACACAGGGTTTACTGTGCCTGTTGATAGAGCTACACAATGAAAATTGGATGAGGATTAGGGTGGGCGGAAACTTGCTGAGTTTCACTCCCCGGAATTCCGCAGAGTTACCAAAAAGTTAGTGAGATTACGCAGAATTCCATCAAAGGGTCAAAAATGTGCAGCTCGTGCTGTAATTTAGTGCTGGTAGTGCGAGCAGCGCTGAACATGGCAGCCCTTTGACCGCACCCGCTAGCAAACGCCAGCATCTTCCCTCAACAGAAAATAGCGTTAGAGGACGCCAAATATTTCGCTTGTGCTCGTCAGCTCACATATTTCGGAGACTTGCTGGAGAAAAATGCCGGCATGCTGTGATTGGTAGAATTTGGCCTGAACTCCGCGTTAATGAGTAATGTGGAGTGGCCAAAATGTTGGCAATTCCGTGGGCGGAGCGGAATATTTTGCCCATCCCTAATGAGGATCAAAATGGACAATAATTCAACATTTTTCTTCCGCAGTGAAGCTTTCTTTGGACTAAAGGAAGGACGTGAACTTGAATCCCTGCTTTTTTAGTGATATCTGGCAGATGTACCGGAACCGCGTTCCTTGCGTTCCTCCTCTATTAGGGACGTGCCGCTTCAGTGCCTCGCGTACGTGAATGATACTTTAATGGACCTAACCTCTCAGAGCTAGGAAGGGTATTAGTGCCCTTTCAAGGGTACATAAAACTAGGTAAATTACCTAAACTCCTCACTAAAAGTCAAACAATAACTTGGAGTAGGACAAAGCGCCCCTCCCCCAGGCACCCAGAGCTAGCGGTCGACTTGAGACTGCTTTAACTACTCAATGTTCACTTTAATGTGATGGAGATCATAGTTTGGAAACGTTTTTCCCTACTCATAGGACTTTATCTATTATATAGTAGTAAGGCATTTGCATAGCAAAAGACGAGCAAAGTACGACTGACCAAAGGCTCAGCACCTCAAATTCTTAAATACAAGAGTTCATTAAAAGTCTGTGCAATCGCATCCGGAGTATGTCGCACTTATACTCCACTGGAGACCAGATAAATTCAAATAGAAGAAAAGGACGGTGCACCAGGATAAAGTCAGATTACTTCGTATGTATTCCAAAATAGACTCTTTAATGTTTTTTCAATTTAAAATCTTGGACATCAGCCAACGCGTTTCGTTCCTAATGGAACTTCGTCAGGGCGAATATATCTTTACGTGTCCGAGAATCAAGTAGTCGCATGGATAGGACAAAATTACAACAGGCCCGGGTTCCGTAACTTAAAATCAATAATAAAATCCACGGTATTCCACGGTCAGTCAATTTGTAATAATTATAGGGCCCAGGTCCTAATCTCAGCGAAGGCCTAAGTAGTGGCCAATGTTCCTTAAAAAATATCAAAGATCGCGGTCCAAGTACCAGTGCCTTATTCCGACGTTTAAAGATGAAGTTCCATTAGGCACGAAACGTGTTGGCTTATGTCCAAGATTTTACATTGAAAAAACATTAAAGAGTCTATTTTGGAATACACACGAAGTAATCTGACTTTATCCTGGTGCACCGTCCTTTTCTTCTATAGGCATTTGCATAGCGTTCGCGACACCCTAAGTGGGGCCCTGAAGCGCTTTGCTGGTGTTGGATGTGTCGTTGGAAGTGTGTTGTCTTTGCTCTGATTCTAGGCAGAACGTGTTTCCATGATGACCACGGGGTGGGTCATCAGATTTTAGGGAGTAGCGCGTTGAGCTTGCCCTCAGTGGGATCGTCTATAAACCTATGGCCCCATTGGTTCTCTACATTATCAAGTGTTTTTGGCATTGGAAAGAGGCTTCCGGTTTAGTACAATTGAGCAAACCTTTACCGCAGGTCCAAAGGAGCCTCAAGGTATCTGTTCCTGAATTGTCATGTATTTCTCCCAAAAAGACTTTGAAATGGGAAATTAAACAATTGTTTTAAAGTTAAGCTTTGAAAGCAATAGAGGATAATATACTCAGTGCTTTAAATGGGCCGGTACTCACCGGTGCTGAGCACCGGCACTTCCAAATTGTTCCAGCTTGAGTACCGGAAGTTCTCCTTGGTCAGGGAGAGTGCTGGTACTCTGGGGCAGTGGCCAGGCTTATAATACGAACGTGTAGCAGCGTTGCTTGGACAGGCGTTGCTGTTTCTGATGAGACTGGCTATCAGGCGCGCAACGCCCATAGAGCTCAAAGGGCTTCAGCCCCCCCCCCCATCGTGTGTGTCAGCCCGGGCTGAGACAGCTTCCGGGCACAGACACAGTCGTACCCGAGCACTTCACAGGTCTTTAAAGACCATTTACTTGCTAACGACGCTTTGTTGTGTTTTCACCCCTTCTTAGAGCCTCTGCATCTCCACTCTTCATATTGCTGGAAGAATCAGCCCCTACCACCCCCGAAATTTTTAGTAGCCCAATTTGGCTCTAGTTGCGCCTCTGCTGGCTACCAAAGGAGCTGTGAAAGTGCGCATTGACAGACGATCCAAGATGGCGGCCAGTACCGATGAGGCCCCAATTGAAACAAAACCTGCTGACATTTTCTATTTCCATAGCTTCTGTCACTCTTCTGCAGCGCCACCTAGCGGTCCGGGTGATTACAGCACAGAACCTCCAGGTGAAACCTCCTGTAGTAGTTTGGCAATCGTGGGAAAAGCAGTGTCAGAACATTTGCCTGTGAAACAAAATAATATCTCAAGGAACTTTGTGGTCAGGGCTCCTTTTACTTTTGGGCAGTCGGCAGGTAGCGCTACCCACAGAATCCCAATGTAGCGCCACGCACTAATTCCCAAATTGGTATGAATTTGAGAAACGTTTGTGCGCCTTTCTCTTGCAGTCATAATGGGGCTGTATGAGACATGGGCAATGGTGACACTGGGTGCAGAGCGCCTGTTGTCAGGCCGAGGGTGGAGGGGGATGCCACTAACCATCAGGGTAAACACATGCATTTAAAGTACAGCTTGGATATTGCATTTGTAAAAATCCGTTTTAGCGAATGATGTGCGTGTAAGTAAGTGTCTGTGTGAGCACCTACGTGTATGTGTGTCACAGACGTGCACTATGAGCTGATATGGAAAAAAGGTATTCTATTTCAGCAGATTATGCTGACAACTTTTCTGTGCAATAGAGTTCTGAGCCGCATAGGCTGCTCATCCACACATAGTGAATAGGGCCTGCCCAATAGAAATATGAATACTACTTCATATAATGGCACGGTGACCTTATAGTGACGCTATGCACAGCGCTACATAAATAAATCAATACTTACCATGAAATGTAACCTTATTTCAGTGCCAGTGTCGGTGAAGTAATACACACACAAACAATATCTATTTCTCCATCAACATTCCCAGATGTACTCCGAGAATATCTGGATCTCATTGGATGCTGGCACCTTGCCCCGCCCCTGACCCCACCCAAAGTCCCGCCCATGTCCACAGCTCAATTTGATGAGTACCTGCACTTATTTTTTCCATTTAAAGCGCTGGTTGTAGGGGGCTATGCTGCAGTGCTGGTGGTCTGTAGATGGTATTATTGGAACACCAACGTTACTGGTATCCACAACAGTAATCTTCTCATTAACTGCAGGGGCTCGGAAGGCCTCTATTCATGAAATAGGCTGCAGGGAGACTTCTGAGGCTAATGCACAACCCACCCAGCTACCTGCCCACCTAGCACGCGCGCTGGTGAGCTCCTGTGGAACATACGTCAAGGGATGGTGCGTGCACAGAGACTTCCACAGCAGATGCAACAACCCACCGAGCTACCTGTTCCTTGCAAGCGCTCTTGATGAGTCCCTGGCGAGCTCAGCTCTCTCCAGCACGTACAGGGCAGCTTGTTTACTAGTGTGTCCGCCTCCTGCCGGACCTCCGCCGCCCCTACCCCGCCGTGCCAGCTGGCGCAGGAGAGGACCGGCTGTGGAGCGCTTCCGCGGGCTCCTTCCCGCCCTAATCGACTTCCATGGAGGTTTATCTACGCTCCTCGCGCCCCTTCACCTTTCAGATACACTGGAACTTTCGAGGAAGGCCCCGGATTTATATTTTAACTAATTATATGGCGTGTTCGTGCAGTTATTAACACCATGCCCAATTACTATCATTTATACCAGGACTGCTGTTGTGGTTTTGTATGGCGCTGGTTGCTGCTTCGAAGCGCTTTGAGTGGGCGAAGGTGCCTGATTTCTAAAGTTGTTGATTCCACGGCCCTGTGGTTCCACGGTATTATTGTGCCCTCTCGGCGGATGGAGCCCTCGGCTGAGGCGGACATTCTGCATGCTCCATGTGTCTAAGGTGTGCATGGATGGAGGGAACCGGGGGAGGGGGGGAAGGGGGGGGGGGGGGGCAGTGAGGTGCAGAGAGAGAAGTTTCGAGAGTGGAGAGTTCTGCCCAGGGTCGGATTGGGAGCCAAAAGCAGCCCTGGCCAACACGTTCAAACCAGCCTCGTTTCCTTCTTCCCCCACAATCTCTGTCTTTCCATCCACCCATTTCTGTCTCCTTCCTTCTCTCTTCTCCCTCTCCCCTTGAGAGCTCTCCGTCCTCTCTTGCCGTCCCCTCTCTTTCACCTCTGTCTCACTCGCCCTCCTGGCTTTCTTTTCTTTGACCTCCGCTGTGCCCTAGTTACAGAGGCACTAAAGTGTACAAACAGTGATGGATTGAAAGCTTGAATTAATCTCAGCCACTGGTAATCACTCGGGCCACATCCCAGTCCATCATTATTTTCAACACCATGTCACCTCAAATTGGACCCAGCCATATACAAATCAGTCTCGACCTTTCTCCGTTAGGAACAGTCCAACCCGAAATGCCAAGCTAGGTTCTCTCTGAGCCAGAACAATAGCAACGCAGGACCGGTTTCACCCTAGTAACGGGCTCATCAGCCGGGTACCCTTGGTTCCAGTGACAGTGTGCAATCAGGGAATTTTAAGCGCGTTACTCACCCGTGAGGGTCTCAAAGCTCGGGGGGGGGGGGGGTGGGGGGGTGGTCTACAGCTCCGGTTAGTTGAAGAGCCAGGTCTATGCACGGTGGGGGCACATCTGATGTTGATTGGAAGCGCGTTCCAGGTCTTGGCCGCCATGTAGGAGAAGATTCTCCCACCTATTCTTGCTCTGCAGATGCACAGGGGTTCGGCTAGGGCGAGGTCGGCGGATGGGAGGTTACTCTTGGGTACGCGGAAGGAGATTCTATTGTTGAGATATTGGGGTCCGGTGTTTTGGAGGCACTTGAAGGCGTGAGTGAGTATCTTGAAGGTTACTCTATTCTCAGTGGTGAGCCAGTGGAGGTTACGCAGGTGTTGGGTGATGTGTTCGTGTCGAGGGATGCCGAGGACGAGTCTGGCTGCGGCTGTTCATACAAGATGCGACGTCCTTCATTCTATCCTGGAAGTTGAGTCTGGTGGTGATTGGGTCCTTGTTGAGGGAGAGGATGAGCTGGGTATTGTCACCGTAGGATACCATGCTGAGTCCATACTCTCTGCCGATGGCGGCGATGCGGGCCATGTAGATGTTGAAGAGCGTGGAGCTGACAGACGATCTTTGGGGTACTCCGCAGTTGATTTCCGTGGGTTCGGAGAGGAAGGGTGGCAGTCTGATTCTTAGGGTTCTGCCAGTGAGGAAGGAGCGGAGCCAGTCAAGGTCGTTTCCCTGTATGCCGGCGTCGTGGGTTCTGGTGTGAGTGTGTGGTGGGAGACGGTGTTGAACGCTACAGAGAGGTCAAGTAGGATCAGGGCCGCAGTATGTCCTTGGTTGAGGAGGGTGCGAATGTTGTCTGTGGCGGAGAGTAGAGCGGTCTCGGTGCTGTGGTAGCTGCGGAATCCGGATTGGGAAGGGTCGAGGATGGAGTTTTCTTCAATGAATCTTCTTAGTTGGACGTTGATGGTCTTCTCTGTGACTTTGCCTGCAAAGGGGAGGAGGGAGATGGGTCGGTAGTTCTTGAGGTCTGTGGGATCTACTGAGGGCTTCTTGAATAGAGGTCTGACTTCTGTGAGTTTCCAGTCGACGGGAAAGATGCCGGTTGTCAAGGTGGCGTTGATGGCGCATCGTAGTTCCGGAGCGATGGTGGCCGCGGCTCTGTGGAAGATGTGCAGGTGGGCAGGGGTCCGTGGGGGCTCCTGAATGAATGCCTTTCATGGATGATGCATTGTCTTCAGTGGTGACTGGGGTCCAGGAGGAGATGGTGGGCTGGCTGGCGTTGCTTGAGGAGGGAGGGGTTTCGGAGTCAGGTGTCTGGTCATTGAAGTTGTCGTAGAGGCCCTTGATTTTTAGATGGAAGTAGGGCGAAACCGGTCCTGGGTTGCCTGTGTTCCAGGTTCAGGGAGGACCTGGTTTGGCAGTTTGGGCTGGACTGTTCCTAGTGGAGCCTGGCCATGACTTATTTGCATACAACTGGGTCCCAACTGAGCTGGTATGGTGTGCAGAATAACAATGGATTGGGATGCGGCCCGCGTGATTACCAGCGGCTGAGATTAATTCAAGCATCCATCCATCACTGTTTTGTATACTTAGTAACAGAGGCAGCAGCATCAGCCCTAGGGCTTTAAAATCCGGCCTCCGAAGGCTCCAACCCACTGGTGAAATGCCCGATGCGATAAAAGGCCAGTCCGGCCCGGGAAAGACCTTTGGCGCTTGGCCAGCACCAGGTAAAGGGCTGCTGTACATGAGGTTCATGCCGGCTGGTACTCTAGAGAAATGTTCTTGAGCACCATGGCCAAACAGCACCTCTTTGGTGATGTATAGCATCTTAAACTGGGTTCTTGCCCACAACAGGTGCCAAGACAGAGCTTTAGAAGCTAGTGTGATGGGGTTTATGTTGAAGCCCAAAGATGGCGCGCACCATATTATCTGGACCTGCTCTACTTATCGACTTTGCTGCACTGACCGCTCTACGGGGTCTATATTAGCATTAAGGCCCTCTAAGCACCATGGCCAGTGAGAGGAACCCCTTGTAGAAGCAGCGGGTGGTTGAATGCCCATATTGTGTTGCCCAGTCGTTGGCTGCCCTTCTCCTCCTCTGTGAACGCCATGACAGACAGCCACCATGCATGCCCTGTTCTTTGGGTGGCTGGGTTACGGTTTGAGAGCATTGACCTTCATTGGTGCCCTCTTCCCACCATTGTCCTAATTTGAGATAAATATCTGCACTTTTTAGCACAATGCTGTATCCATCGTTCTGCTGGACCAGTGCTGATGGACATCTAACCGAGAATACTTGCCTAGGACTCTGGAGAAACGCCTGAGGCTATGACCTTCTGTTGGAGAAGGGCAAGCTGTGCTGCCCACTGTGGATAGGAGCAGACCCCACCAATAGAACAGCAGCAGGGGCAGTGGACTGGAGCCCGCATGGTGGTGAGCTAAAAAAGTGAGCCACCCGGGAGCCCTAGGATACATGGAACCCAGCTGACCAGACCTGAACCCAAGACATCTACTTGGTACTGCTTGGATAGGAGGCAGGCACCCCAAAGTGTGCAGATTGTGTCCAGAGGAGAGTGGGTGGAAGCCAGGCACCCCAAAGTGTGCAGATTGTGCCCAGAGGAGACTGGGTGCGAGGTAGGCACCCCAAAGTGTGCAGATTGTGCCCAGAGGAGAGTGGTTGGGAGCCAAGCACCCCGAAGTGTGCAGATTGTGCCCAGAGGAGAGTGAGTGGAAGCCAGCCACCCCAAAGTGTGCAGATAATGCCTAGAGGAGAGTGGGTGGGAGGTAGACACCCCGACGTGTGCAGATTGTGCCCAGAGGAGAGTGGGTGGAAGCCAGGCACCCCAAAGTGTGTAGATTATACCCAAGGGAGAGTGGGTGGGAGGCAGGCACCCCAAAGTGTGCAGATTGTGCCCAGAGGAGAGTGGGTGGAAGCCAGGCACCCCAAAGTGTGCCTATGGTGTCCAGAGGAGAATGGGTGGAAGCCAGGCACCCCAAAGTGTGCCGATTGTGCCCAAAGGAGAGTGGGTGGGAGGCAGGCACCCCAAATTGTGCAGATTGTGCCCAGAGGAGAGTGGGTGGAAGCGAGGCACCCCAAAGTGTGCAGATTGTGCCCACAGGAGAGTGTGTTGGAGGCAGGCACCCACAGTGTGCAGATTGTGCCCACAGGAGAGTGGGTGGAAGCCAGGCACCCAAAGTGTGCAGACTGTGCCCAGAGGAGAGTGGGTGGGAGGCAGGCACCCACGGTGTGCAGATTGTGCCCAGATGAGAGTGGGTGGAAGCCAGGCATCCCAAAGTGTGCAGATTGTGCTCAGAGGAGAGTGGGTGGGAAGCAGGCACCCAAAGTGAACAGATTGTGCCCAGAGGAGAGCGGGTGGGAGCTAGGCACCCCAAAGTGTGCAGATAATGCCTAGAGGAGAGTGGGTGGGAGGTAGACACCCCGACGTGTGCAGATTGTGCCCAGAGGAGAGTGGGTGGAAGCCAGGAACCCCAAAGTGTGTAGATTATGCCCAAGGGAGAGTGGGTGGGAGGCAGGCACCCCAAAGTGTGCAGATTGTGCCCAGAGGAGAGTGGGTGGAAGCCAGGCACCCCAAAGTGTGCCTATTGTGTCCAGAGGAGAATGGGTGGAAGCCAGGCACCCCAAAGTGTGCCGATTGTGCCCAAAGGAGAGTGGGTGGGAGGCAGGCACCCCAAATTGTGCAGATTGTGCCCAGAGGAGAGTGGGTGGAAGCGAGGCACCCCAAAGTGTGCAGATTGTGCCCACAGGAGAGTGTGTTGGAGGCAGGCACCCACAGTGTGCAGATTGTGCCCACAGGAGAGTGGGTGGAAGCCTGGCACCCAAAGCGTGCAGACTGTGCCCAGAGGAGAGTGTGTTGGAGGCAGGCACCCACAGTGTGCAGATTGTGCCCACAGGAGAGTGGGTGGAAGCCAGGCATCCCAAAGTGTGCAGATTGTGCTCAGAGGAGAGTGGGTGGGAAGCAGGCACCCAAAGTGAACAGATTTTGCCCAGAGGAAAGTGGGTGGGAGCCAGGCACCCCAAAGTGTGCAGATTGTGCTCAGAGGAGAGCGGGTGGGAGCTAGGCACGCCAACGTGTGCAGACTGTGCCCGCAAGAGAGTGTGTGGGAGCAAGGCACCCCAAAGTGTGCAGATAATGCCTAGAGGAGAGTCAGTGGGAGCCTAAGCATCCTGCTTGTCCCCAGGCAGGTCTGATTTCAGCCAGTTTGTTCACTAGGGCAGTCATGAGCTCAGCCAAAGGGCATCCTGTTTGTTCACTAGGACAGGCCGGAGTCTAGCCAGCAGGCATCCTGTTTGCTCAAGTGCAGCACTGACGTTGCACAGCAATCATCCTATTTGTTCACTAGGGCAAACCTAAGGTTAGCCAAAAAACACCCTGTATGTGCACTAGGACAGGACCGAGTTCAGACAGCAAGCACCCTGTTTGTTCACTAGTGAAGTCCTGAGATCAGCCAGCAGGCATCCTATTTGTTTAAGTGCAGGTCTAAGGACACATAGCAGTCATCATGTTTATTCACTAGTGAAGTCCTGAGTTCAGCCAGCAGGCACCCTGTTTGTTCACTAGTGAATTCCTGAGATCAGCCAGCAGGCACCCTGTTTGTTCACTAGTGAAGTCCTGAGATCCGCCAGCAGGCATCCTATTTGTTTAAGTGCAGGTCTAAGGTCACATAGCAGTCATCCTGTTTGTTCAATAGTGAAGTCCTGAGTTCAGCCAGCAGGCACCCTGTTTGTTCGCTAGTGAAGTCCTGAGATCAGCCAGCAGGCACCCTGTTTGTTCACTAGTGAAGTCCTGAGATACGCCAGCAGGCATCCTATTTGTTTAAGTGCAGGTCTAAGGACACATAGCAGTCATCCTGTTTATTCACTAGTGAAGTCCTGAGTTCAGCCAGCAGGCACCCTGTTTGTTCACTAGTGAAGTCCTGAGATCAGCCAGCAGGCAACCCGTTTGTTCACTAGTGAAGTCCTGAGATCCGCCAGCAGGCATCCTATTTGTTTAAGTGCAGGTCTAAGGTCACATAGCAGTCATCCTGTTTATTCAAAAGTGAAGTCCTGAGATCAGCCAGCAGGTACCCAGTTTGTTCAATAGTGAAGTCCTGAGATCAGCCAGCAGGCACCCTGTTTGTTCACTAGTGAAGTCCCAAGATCATCCAGCAGGCATCCTATTTGTTTAAGTGCAAGTCTAAGGTCACATAGCAGTCATCCTGTTTGTTCACTAGTGAAGTCCTGAGATCAGCCAGCAGGCATCCTATTTGTTTAAGTGCAGGTCTAAGGTCACATAGCAGTCATCCTGTTTGTTCACTAGTGAAGTCCTGAGATCAGCCAGCAGACATCCTATTTGTTTAAGTGCAGGTCTAAGGTCACATAGCAGTCATCCTGTTTGTTCAAAAGTGAAGTCCTGAGATCAGCCAGCAGGCACCCTGTTTGTTCACTAGTGAAGTCCCGAGATCATCCAGCAGGCATCCTATTTGTTTAAGTGCAAGTCTAAGGTCACATAGCAGTCATCCTGTTTGTTCACTAGTGAAGTCCTGAGATCAGCCAGCAGGCATCCTATTTGTTTAAGTGCAGGTCTAAGGTCACATAGCAGTCATCCTGTTTGTTCACTAGTGAAGTACTGAATTCAGCCAGCAGGCACCCAGTTTGTTCAATAGTGAAGTCCTGAGATCAGTCTGCAGGCATCCTATTTGTTCAAGTGCAGGTCGAAGGCCACATAGCAGTCATCCTGTTGGTTCACTAGGGCTAGCCCGAGGTTAGCCAACAAGCAATCTCTACGTTCACTAGGACAGGCCTGAGTTCAGCCAGCAGTCACCCTGTTTGTTCACCAGGCAGGCCGAAGGTCAGCCAACAGGCACCCCTTTTGTTCACCGTGTCAGGGACAGCATTTTTCCCACCAAAGTGGGAACCAAATACCCGTGATTGCAAAGGAAGGGACGGTGGTGCGTGAAAGGCTTGACACTCGCCTGGTTGTGCTGCACCCTGACAATGTATTAGGGTCATAGTCTCAAAGACGGGGTGCCGGCGATAGCCATCTCCGAGAGACATAGTCAGGAGCACACATTGTATAAGGGGCCTTGTTTCCCATCCTTGATTTCCACTTAATAACGACGTCACGCAAACTGATTCCCATTAAATTGTTATTTATAGCTTTAAGAACAGAAAACAGCTGTGGTTGCAAGCGCCATATAAACACGTTATTGTTTTGTTGTTGTTATTCTGAATAGTACTTGTAGGGTTGGTTCACTTCGACTGAACGCACTTGACAGAAGTACCAGATGATGTGGGTTGTGAAAGAATTACCCAGAACTGTTACTGGAAGGAAACATGACGTCTCCGTGGACAGTGCGTTCGTCTGGTAAACATTGCCTAAGCGTCACAAACAGAGCGGCCTTCCAACACCTGCAATGACGGAAATAAAGAGAGAAACAGAGAGAGGCCAAGCACTGAATGGGCATGCATGCAGATTGAACGCTTTTTTTTAAAATTCAAAAACAAAATGTCATTCTCACCTCTGAGCGGCGCATCTCTGTGCAGAGGGACCACAATGAAATGTGCAGGAGGGACTAACACTACTGTCTCAACACTCTAAAGTGGATCCTGGGAGGCAGAGGATCAGACAGGAAAGGACATGGAGTCAGAGGGCCTCTTGGCAACATGACAGCAACTTAAGGGCATCCTACTTGCAGCCGCACGCCTCATGAAGGGCATGAAGAAATATGGCCACATATCCCCCAGCCTGCACCATCTTCAAAACCAGTTGCATCATTTACAACGCCATCGCCACCTACACCCCGATGAATCTGGCCGACAAGCAAACCATCGCTGGTGGCTCCCCGCACTCCTGGAGACGAAGAACTGTAAAAAAAAAAATATAATAATAAAAAAGCAAGGCATCGGGCCTTCTCCATCTGTGCAAGAAACAACAGCCCCTTATTCATCAGGGATGACTCAAACCTCCCCACTTTAGGAAATATTTGATGGCACGCTTTTTTAAAGTTCTATCGCACAATGGGAGAGATATAGGGCATTCCTGGGTTCACTCCTGCCCTAAACTACTAATCTCAAACACAAAGATTGGCGTGACACCCCAGTATTCTACTCAGTGCGCTCCTTTAGTGAGACCTGAGGAGCAGGTGCGTTGACCTCCACTGTTACCGCTACCCACTTATACTCCTAGTTTCTGTGGCCAGTCCAAGAATTGGACGAGGAAGGCTCACTCACATAATGTGACATGCTTCATAATTTGCCACCTCATCACAATACTGCCAGGGTAGACTCGAGCTCAGGCTGGGGCTCACCTGAGGGAGTTCTTAGATATCTCTTATCTGGACAGTACTGTGATCCAGTTGAATGATTCACAATATCATATGTAGAAACAGCTTCCTCCAAAATCCAGGCATGGGAACGGCTTCTAGAGGGTGGATGGATTGTATATTGTATGTAGGGTCACAGATGGCAGTGGTTCCCACCAGAGCTGGGATTTCTGTAAACCATCATAATCTGGTAGTTTCTTTGAATTGGTCTGCCTTGAGTTACCCAAGACTACAAGTCCCATAATGCATCTGGTTGGTTTACTGACAGCTCAGGACTGGGATACAATGTCCACAATGGCATGGAGTCCTCTGAGCAGAGCAGGAGCCGGCTGGGGTGTCCGAGCGGCCTGGCCATGATGCCACTCTCTCCGCCGTGCACACTGTGAAAATGAGCTGCGTAGAAGTGCCCTCGTGTGGGCATTACCCGGGTTGACTCGGTGCCTCTTTGTCTGCTACCGGGTAACGAACCTGTACCG
This sequence comes from Triturus cristatus, assembly GCF_964204655.1. Classification (NCBI taxonomy): domain Eukaryota; kingdom Metazoa; phylum Chordata; class Amphibia; order Caudata; family Salamandridae; genus Triturus; species Triturus cristatus. The sequence goes on from NC_140594.1 coordinate 84,335,288, forward strand.
AAGTCTCTGTAAGGCCGAGAGGGCTGGGGGTGGTTCAGTTGAGAGCCAGTGTTGCCTGAATATGGCCAACTCTTCTCCGGCCATCTTTCAGAGGCACAAACTGCTTCTATTTCACTGCAGCCAACTTTTGACCTTAAGTGGTTTCCAAAAATATGTACCTGAAGTTATGACCACTCTAAGCAGTTCTCTGCTGATCACTGGCTCTGTGCCAGGCACGTGCATACAAACCTATGCTTTGTCCCCCACCCCTTCCCCCCCTTTTTAGTAAGCAGAGGTGAGGGGCCTTACCCTCGCAGTAAAGGACTCTCTGCAGTGGAACACTCTTATAATACGCTTAGCTTCAGTCAAAAACCATATAGAACTCTGTGGGACCTGTAGATACAGACATCCCTCCCAGCAGGTCACCCCAAACCATAATCTCTGGAATATCTCCCTTCAAGTGAGCGCCTTGAGGCAGCTTAGTACTGTACATGGCGCTTCTAAAGACCCATTGTATGGTGGGCATTTGTAACCTTTGGCAACCATAATGTAACCATCATCTTATATTAATTCTAACATTACTATTGTGTGCCTAATAACAGCTTCCACCATAACACATATGCACACGCTCACACACAGGTGCATACCCACACACACATGCACGCACCGCACTGGTATCAGCAATGTAAGCTTGTTTTGAAAAACACAAAGCTAGCCCCCACATACCCACAAGTGCAAATACCCCTCGCACACTGAGCAGGTTCTGCTTGAAATACCAGTGTAAGCTCCCCTTGCACATGAGTGACCGCATGGGTGTCATCAGCTGAAGCTTCTCTTGTGCACACAAAGCGAGCACTGCATTTACATTCCAGTTTCGCCTTTCCTTACAAACACAACAATGCCACAACAGGGATTCAGCAGTGCAAGCTTCCCTCGCACACACAGCAGGTACTGCTTGGCATACCAGTGTACGCCCTCCTTACACATGCGGAAGAGTTATCACCTGGGTATCACCTGTGAAAGCTGCCCTTGCACACGTAGGACAGTTACCTCCTGGTAATTATCAGTGGAAGTTCACCTTGTGCACACATAACAAGTACTACATTTACCTACCAGTTTAAGCTTCAGTCATTTTTAAAGAACAGGTACCACATTTGCATACCAGTTTAAGCTTCACCTGCAAACACAGTTCAAGCTTCTCTCGCACACATAGACAAGGACCACGTGAATATACCAGCTGAAGCTTCACCAGTAAACACAAACAAGGCACAATAGGGATTCATCAGCGCAAGCTTCTCTCGCACACACAGACCGGGACCACGAGAATATACCAGTTTAAGCTTCACCTGCAAACACAAACAAGGCACAACAGGAATTCAGCAGTTCAAGCTTCTCTCACACACATAGACAGGGACCACATGAATATATCAGTTTAAATTTCACCTGCAAACACAGACAAGCCACAACAGGGATTCAGCACTGCAAGCTTCACTCGCAAGTATAGACAGGGACCACATAATAACACCAGTTTAAGCTTAACCTGCAAACACAAACAAGGCACAACAGGGATTCAGCAGTGAAAGCTTCTCTCGCTTGCATAGACAGGGGCCACATGAATATACCACCTGAAGCTTGTCCTGGCAAACACAAATAAGGCACAATGGGGATTCAGCAGTACAAGCTTCTCTCACGCGCAAAGACAGAAGACACATGAATACATCAGTTTACGCTTCACCTAGCAAACACAAACAAGGCACAACAGGGATTCAGCCGTGAAAGCTTCTCTCGCACACACAGTCCGGGACCACGAGAATATACCGGTTTAAGCTTCACCTGCAAACACAAACAAGGCACAACAGGGATTCAGCAGTTCAAGCTTCTCTCACACACATAGACAGGGACCACATGAATATACCAGTTTAAGCTTCACCTGCAAATACAAACAAGGCACAACAGGGATTCAGCAGTGCAAGCTTCTCTCGCACACATAGACAGGGACCACGTGAATATACCAGTTTAAGATTCTCCTGCAAACACAGAAAAGGCACAACAGGGATTCAGCAGTGCAAGCTTCTCTCGCACACATAGACAGGGACCACGCAAATATATCAGTTTAAGTTTCACCTACAAACAACACAGACAAGGCACAACAGGGATTCAGCACTGCAAGCTTCACTCGCAAGTATAGACAGGGACCACATGATAACACCAGTTTAAGCTTAATCTGCAAACACAAACAAGGCACAACAGGGATTCAGCAGTGCAAGCTTATCTCCCATGCATAGGCTGGGGCCACATGAATATATCAGCTTAAGCTTCATCTGCAAACACAGACAAGGCACAACAGTGATTCAGCAGTGCAAGCTTCTCTTGCACACATAGCCAAGGACCACATGAATATACCAGCTTAAGCTTCACTGGTAAACATAAACTAGGCATAATAGGGATTCATCAGCTCAAGCTTCTCTCGCACCCATAGACAGGGGCCACGTGAATATACCATACAGCTTCACCTGTAAACACAAACAAGGCACAACAGGGATTCAGCAGCGCAAGCTTCACACGCACCCAAAGAAAGGGGCCACGTGAATATACCAGCTAAAGCTTCACCTGCAAACACAAATAAGGCAAAACATGTATTCAGCAGCGCAAGCTTCTCTTGCACCCACAGACAAGGGCCACTTGAATATACCAGCTTAAGCTTCACCTGCAAACACCAACAAGGCACAACATGGATTAAATAGTGCAAGCTTCTCTCACATGCATAGACAGGGACCACGTGAATATACCAGTTTAAGTTTCTCCTGCGAACACAAACAAGGCACTACAGGGATTCAGCAGTGCAAGCTTCTCTCACACGCATAGACAAGGCGCACGTGAATATTACCAGTTTAAGATTCACCTGCAAATACAAAAAAGGCACAACAGGGATCCAGCAACGCAAGCTTCTCTCGCACGCATAGACCGGGACCACGTGAATATATCAGTTTAAGTTTCACCTGCAAACACGAAAAGGCAGAACAGGGATTCTGCAGAGCAAGCTTCTCTCGTCGTACAGACAGGGGCCACGTGAATATACCAGCTTAAGCTTTACCCGCAAACACAAACAAGGCACAACAGGGATTAAACAGTACAAGCTTCTCTTGCATGCATAGACAGGGACCACGTGAATATATCAGTTTAAGTTTCACCTGCAAACACAACAAGGCACAACAGGGATTCAGCAGTTCAAGCTTTTCTTGCACGCATAGACAGGGACCACGTGAATATACCAGTTTAAGCTTCACCTGCAAACACAAACAAGGCACAACAGGGATTCAGCAGTTCAAGCTTCTCTCACACACTTAGACAGGGACCACGTGAATATATCAGTTTAAGTTTCACCTGCAAACACAACAAGGCACAACAGGGATTCAGCAGTTCAAGCTTCTCTCGCTCGCATAGACAGGGGCCACGTGAATATACCAGTT